>NW_026606633.1:1361347-2722694 GCF_029890125.1 Rhinichthys klamathensis goyatoka
TACATGAATCATTCATTTCTCCTCCAGCCTGAAAATGCACCTGTAACAACATATTTCATTACAGAAACCAGATCTTATAGGCCTTTGGAGATGTTGCGTGGTGAAGATGCGTTTGAGGAGGATTTCAGAGCTCAGTGAAGCACCTGACAGTGGCAGCTTCAGCTGAGCTCAGGAGGGACCCGTCACACACAGCGACAAACCCACTCCCACTCTGACAGGCAAAAACGCTTCATCTCAAACATCCTTGAACCGGTGCTGCAGAAAGGGTGAAATAATCGAAACTATCCAAGCATGGTGTTATAGATAGTGAAGAACGGGTCGGCCAACATGATTTGTGTGTTGCATCAGGATCTGCCTCTCTCTCTATGCCAATTAACCTCATTATCAGCTGCGCTTTCAGTGGCACTGACACTCTCAGCTAAAGAGAGATCAATAGAGAAGCACGGCCCAATAAGGGGCGACACCTGGACCACACGCTATTGTCATGAAGAGGGCTCATTACCAGGCTCTCTGCTGAGCAGGTGTAACATCGCCACGGCGACACGATGCAACTCCAGAAAAATGACTGCAGCTTCGGATGAGCACAGTCAAGCTGTTGTCAAACTGTTAGCATCAGGCAGCCCTGATCTCATTACGACGACAATGCAAATACATAGGCTATCTCATTTGCTCACAATTACTACAGTGTGGCATTTCAAATCACTGACACAGCTCTACTTAGTTACAACAAAGTTTAGAAAGGTGGGAAAAATATGCATATCTACTATTCCTAAAATCAATAAAAGTTTTGAATTTGAGGTTTCAGACAAATTTTGAATATACTTGCAAATGGCAATTAAAACTGTGATTTTTTTTAATATCACAATGTGAATAAAACATGGGAAATAAAGATATAGAATAGAAACTATTTTATTATTATTAGTTTATATTATTGTTTATATAAATGTATGCTGTTTAATATCTGCAGATTGGTTTTTAGGTCAATGGCAATGTCCAACATTATAAAAAAGGAAAATAAATTGAAATAAATTAAAAATGAGATGTTGAAAAACTTTGCCAAATTAAATTTTGTATTAATTTTAGTTTCATAAATTTAAAAATAAATTAATTAATTCATTAATAGCATTTTTTTTTTTTTTTTTTTTTTTTTTTTTTTATGTGAAAGACTTCAAACATGTCAAGTAAATGCAATTAAAACCCCCTTTTAAAAATCCTTTTTGCACCCCGAATAAAATAAAGATGAATTTTTCAAACATATTTTTATGGTAAAAAAAAAATTATGTTTTTTTTAAAAACAAATATCATGAATTTGCATGAACATCAAAGGGTTTTCATAGTGTTACTGTATTTGATCGAACCTATGCTTTTGCCTGGACGAAATGTTTTTTTTTTTAATGTAATGATCTTTGTAAAGGTCATAAGGGTCTAAAGGGGTCCTCTATGATTTATGATTTTCTTGTCTCATGAGTCATGACAACACAATAAAATGACTTCCTACACGCTGACTACCCTAGTAACCACACTAATTGTGTGGTCAAAAGTGGGTTGATTTAGTGGACAAAAGTTTTTAAATATTAGTAATAAAAAAAACTACTTCACTTTAATGACAAATAACGTCATTGACCCTTTTTCAACAGCCTGCAAAACATTTTAGCTCAGGTAAGAGAATACGATTTGAACGATGACATTTCCCTTCAAAATTACGTAAATATGTTTGCATTCAATTATCTAAATAAACAGAACACTTGAATACTTTGTAAAGTAAAAAATATTGCCAATGACGCTCGTATAATCAGAAATGCATCACTTTTATCGGGCACCGCTATCCTGACTTTAGCAACCTGTTGATGCGTCCGAACCTGAAGCTTCAAGCCCCAGAGGAACATGACAGGTCTAAAAAAAAACGGCATGTATCATTTTTGCGAGGTTTCTGTTCAAACTAAAGACATTTAACCTGGACTCGTTCATCACACGGAACCAGGCAGGTCCACGTCAGTCTCTTCGAATCAACTCACGCACTTCTACGAGAATTTAAGCGATTCTTGAAGAAAAGCAACGGCGGAACAAAGCGGTTAAGTTGCTCCAGTAACAGATCTAGCTGTTATTAAAACACTTCCAGCTTTTAAAGAAAGTTTACCTAGTTGGGTAATTGGTTAGCCGGTTAGCTCGTGAACTACCCGTATATAAAGCATATTAATCTTACAGACGTAATAACCCACATGTATGGCATTCAGAGTACAAACAGCTCACTTGGATTTCTCCGCTATTAGTTTAACCGATCTCCAAACAAACTGACTGAAGTTGGCAAAGCAGATGAGCTAACCAACTAGCGTGCTAATGTGACTCTAATAGACAGCGAAGGAGATCAGGGCGTGAAAACACATCGAGATGTACATTACTCAACGTCCAGGGTCCGTTAAATTTACATTCAATTCATTTCGATCTCTCTAGGCAGTAAAAAGATATTCACCTCAGACTTTTGCTTAGATCTGCCCTGGCTTTACTGTTCTTTTCCCTCTCTCTCTCCTCCAGTTGCTGCTGCTGCCGCTGTTGCTGAGTGTTGCTCCCGTTGGTAAGTAACTGTCTCCACGACTACAGTCACTATGGCGAGCGGGGGTCTCGAGGCAACTGTTGCTACCGTCCTCTTCATACGTCAAGGGCTAAAAAGCGCGAGGGGGAGGAGCCAACCTCGAGCCCCTCCTAACTCATTCTACTTCGGCCTCGAGTCTCTCGTCTCGAGCGGTTGATGTTTGATTCCCGCGGCGAGCGGCGCAGTAACGCGCCTCGACTCTGCTTTTCTCCGCCAAAACCTGTCACATTACCGCGCTAACGCCTAGATAAAGGTGATAAAATGTCCAGGTTCTTTGGTTACATGTCTTTCCGCATGGGTTGCCAAATTACAGCTGAAAAAAACAAATGCAAGGCTTGGCTAGTCTATACATAACCTATTCTAATACAAATTATACAACATTTACAATGTGATATCTAAACAATTAATCTCTGTAAATTGTAGTGAAATATATAAACGTTTAAACTTAAATGGTTACTACGTTTTTCATTAGAACTGTCTATGATGTCAGTGAGACTAGCAGATCAATTTCAAGCCTATTTCCCGACAATCACCGCTTAGTGGCAGTATATCACCGTAAAACAAATACACTTATCCTCATCGGGAGGAGATACAAGCGCACTGCATGCTACTGTATAATGCCAACTATTTTAAAACTACACAGTGCCTGTCAAGAGTTTGAAAACATGCATTTATTACCATTCAAACACTTAGAATATAATAGATAGATGTGTGTGTGTGTGTGTGTGTGTGTGTGTGTGTGTGTGTGTGTGTGTGTGTGTGTGTGTGTGTGTGGCAGAGTGGGATCAGTGCATATTAGAATTCATGATGGTTATGGCTCTGGGGAAAAAACTGTTCTTGAACCTCTTTGTGGTAAGATTTAAGAGAGAGAAAGAGAGAGAAATTAATTATCCTTCATTAAGGAAGGATGCATTAAATTAATTAAAAGTGCCAGTGAAGACATTTATAAAAGATTTTCTATTTTTTATTAATAATTGAATTTAATAAATGCAAATAAACTTTCTAGTCATCAAAGAAGGAAACAAGTATCACAATTTACACAAAAAGGTTAAGCAGCACAACTGTTTTCAACATTGATACGAATGTGATAATAATAATGTTTCTTGAGCACCAAATCAGCATACTAGAATGATTTCTGAAGAATCGTGTGAAACTGAAGACTGGAGTAGTGATGCTGGAAATTCAGCTTTTCATTACATTTTAAAATATATTAAATAGAAAACAGTTCTTTTAATTTGTAATAATATTTTGCAATATCACAAATATTTTTGATGAAATAAATGAAGTCTTGGTGAGCATAAGATACTTTTAAAAACATATAGCTGTATATAGTTTAAACATTCGACAATAAACATTGAAATAATTTTAAACAGTATACGCTATTATGCTGCATTGTTGTCATATCTCCTCACTATATGTTTAATTTAGTGAATGGTGTTATTTTTTTCATTTTGGAAATAAACAAAATGCACAAACGAGTTGTGTATGACGACCTCAGGCTAAGTCTACTGCACATTTTTGGCAGTAAATTATAAAATTAGTATGCCTTTCTAAAAAATAGGTTATTTGAATTTATTGCATTTTAGTTAATGCTTGTTTTAATATTCTTGTTTATTAAACTTTCAGCACTTTAAATGTCCTAGAGATGTTTTTTTTTTTTTTGTTTTTTTGTTTTTATACAGATTTCAACTGTTTTGTTATATAAAAGCTAAATAAAAACTTCTTACAAACGCTGAACTATGACATTTAGTTTTGGCGCTATTCAGATACTTTATTCAGAATTGAAAAAGTCCAATTATAAATGTTTTATATGACCTAAACAAAGAGTGAAATAAAGCGTTTTAATGGGTATTGTATGAATTTTTATTTAATAGATTTGCCGTCATTTTCACCACAATTTTGCGCTAATAACGTTTTAGTTAGTGTACCTGGCTGGTTACCAAGGAGACAACAATGTCAGGAAAGAGTATGCTTGAATTATCCCAATATTCTCTGACTGCAGCACACGTGAACGCCAGGTGGCGCGTGAGAGCTTTGAGGGAAGTGACGGGGAGCGCGGGCGCGCGCAAGTCTGATTATAGATAATTGGCGCGCACTACTCCTGCGTTTATGAGCAGGCGTGAGCTTCATAATGTCAACTGGCGTGGGGTTTCTGTGACAGTCTCACACACACTGAAACAGAAACAGACACATCACCGTGCCTTATGTTCCTCTCTCACCACGATTTACAACCGACTTCAAATCTATCTTTGAATCTCAAATTTGTACAAAACTTGCAGTGACAAACTCAACACTTGGACGTAAGTTACTGATATAATAAACAAACGGTGAGTACAACATTAAATATCTCTATGAGAATGTATCTGTGAATGTTATTTTAGTGATGGAATTAAATCTGTGAGATGAGATCCATCCTCGAGTTAACTTATGTTTACAATAGCCGGCTAATAAGCTACCAAACAAGACATTCCGGTTGCTCAGGTAACGTTAGTACTCAAGTGTGAAACGTGCGAACGTATGCTTGTCTGTTTGTCATATAATTTAGTCCAAATTAAATCTTCAAAATATTTTAGAATACCGACAAAAATAATTACCACTTGGTTCCGTTTGTTTCGTAGCAAGCTTTTGCACCATATAAAGATATGAAAGAAAAACTTTCACCATGCAGCTTTCAGCGACTTTTTAAAAACAAGCTGACTAAGTCAGAACTACAGCTCTCTTTTTTTAATTGCCTGGTAAGTGGTAAACCTACCAGCAGCACCCGCGATAGATGTGTATTGTGTACACACTCTGCATTGATGATTAATGTCGATGACCGTATGTAACCTTTTACCTTCCTCGCGCCAGATGCTTTTCTGCATCGGAAGCAGCGATACGGATCGCATATATTCGGTCAACGGTCACGCGATCGCATGGTATTCCAGAGCCACGCCATCATTGGCTGGTCGATGGTCTCGCTATGGTGGAGAGGAGCAACATCAGCATCATCATCACCCCAGTGTCATTTCAGATTACATCTGAATTATTTACACTAGTACCGGTAGACATGTTTGCGTAGTAAGCAAAGCTTCCAGAGAAGAGTTCTCACTTAAGAGGGTTTTAAGTCAAATGATAAGATCATGAATTAATTAGTATGTGGTAATAAATGTGAAATGACCCACTGCATTTAGAGTGACAGGCCACGTGAGCTCACCGACTGAACTTCAGGTAGTTTCCTTGGTGTTTGAGGGTCTGACTCATATGGCTCAGTGCAAAGTAGTTGTGGGGATTTTGATTGTTCCCAATGACAAAGGGCCTGTCCCAATACCCTTGCGGTCTTGGCCACTTGAGCACGTGCATGTGACAGGAAGTAAGTGTGCAAGACTGTCCCAGGTCAAAAAAATTGACAAAGCTCAGTGCCTTTAGTGCACACTTACGGTAATCCACACAATCTCTTAATACCACATTTGAGGCTAAGCATATCCCATTCATCATGTTCTGGAACTTGCATACCCCGAAATTGCAAGATTTTGAGGAAGACATTCAAGTGTAAGTTAAATGCCCAAATATTGTATAAGAATTCAGAATTTCAAAAATTGAGGTTTGTAATGAGTCAACAGAAATATTGTCATCATGTGGTCTAGATTTGAAAACACGGATAATAAACCATATGGTTGGTAGTGTTCTCAGCGTCTGAAAGCACTCATTTTGGAAATGTGTAAATAACACATTCAAACAGTGACAGCTGGTTCAGATTTATTGACAAAATTATCTTTATTAAACGGATTGCTTAGTAACCTTAGTGAAAGAAATATCCATTTTAATATACATATTTGACTATGTCTTGTGCCTTAATTTGCATGGACGGACACGGACAGTGATGTCAAAGTGCTTTCCTGTTTCAAAGGAAACTGTGATTTTTCCTGTTCGTGTGTGCTGAAGGAAAAATGTCCTGTTCCTCTAAGTAAAACTGGGAAATGTGTCATGGGATAAAGACCCAAAATTCAGGCTTAAAGAAAAAATTGTAGGCTATTACATCAACCAATATGGCATGACTTCACATTAATTGAGTACTTAATTGTAATACACAAGTTAAGACTTTCTAGCCAGATGTTTTCACATTACCTTTTTTGAAAGTTTTGTACAATAGGTTTTTTTTCGTGTTTTTTTTTTTTAACGAAAAGCCCAAAGAACTGTGTCCTTGCTAAATGAATTTATCATATGTTTGTGATGCCCTTTAATTTTAAGTTCCTTTTTTTTGTTTCTTTTTATGTAAATTATTGTTGTTTCAATTTATACTTGCACAATGTGAAAATGTGTAAAGAAATGTGTCAAGAACTTGCTGTTGAATTCATTTTGAAAGTTCAATTTAAAAAAAAAAAGAAAAGAAAGAAAGGGCAAAAAAGAAAATTTGTTCGTTCATTCAGCATATGTGTTGGTTGATTTTTGCACCTCAGTCTGATGGTGTCATTTTGAAGCCGGTCATAGAGAGGCATGTAGTATTCGCCACAGATGCCGCTTTTGAAACGCCTGGACATATACACCTGCCACCCGGCCAAAAAAAAGTTGCTGTTTGGATTTAAATAGTCAAATTCTCAAGAGTCAATAATTGGATCATTATTGCAGTGATTATAGCATGTTATATGTTTGGCAACAGTTCTCATAACCCTAATTGATGCACCTCTTGATGGAAATGACATTTTGTGATGTTATTTCCATCAAGAGGTGCTTCAATTGTTGGTCAAGAATCTTGTATTGACAATGCAAGAGTCAAGCACTCTGTAAAAGTCTACTCCAGGACATCCCAAAGACTTTCAACGAATTTAAGGTCTGGACTCAGAGGTGCCAATTCATGTGTGAAAATGATTCTTCATGCTCTCTCCCAACCATTCTCTCACAGTTTGAGCCTGGTGAATCTTGACATTGTCATCCTGGAATATGACCATGATACGTCTTCCTACATGAGTGTTTAAGAAATGAAAAGCTACACGCTCCATCAATTCGGGTTAGAAGAACTGTTGCCAAACATATAACATGCTAGAAACATAATAATCACTGCAATAATAATCCAATCATAAACTTTTAAGCATTTGCCTATTTAAATTCAAACAGCTGCTTTTTTGGGGGTTGGGCAGTGTATATTAGTCTACATTAGTGACCTGTTTTGAGTTGACTTTGAGTCACTGTTAAAAGGACCCTACCTTGACATTATCAAAAGATTGCTCTTTTACGCAAGATCTTAACTCAAGAACTCACAAGAACGTCTCTGTAGTTTTGTGCATATTGTTCTGTAATTATTTTTTTTACTGCCAAATTCCCTGGTTAGTAGTTCTAAAGTTAAGATGTAGAACTAGGGATATACACTCACCTAAAGGATTATAGGAACACCTGTTCAATTTCTCATTAATGCAATTATCTAATCAACCAATCACATGGCAGTTGCTTCAATACATTTAGGGGTGTGGTCCTTGTCAAGACAATCTCCTGAACTCCAAACTGAATGTCAGAATGGGGAAAAAAAAGGTGATTAAGCAATTTTGAGCGTGGCATGGTTGTTGATGCCAGACGGGCCGGTTTGAGTATATCACAATCTGCTCAGTTACTGGGATTTTCATGCACAACCATTTCTAGGGTTTACAAAGAATGGTGTGAAAAGGGAAAAACATCCAGTATGCGGCAGTCCTGTGGGCGAAAATGCCTTGTTGATGCTAGAGGTCAGAGGAGAATGGGCCGACTGATTCAAGCTGATAGAAGAGCAACTTTGACTGAAATAACCACTCGTTACAACCGAGGTATGCAGCAAAGCATTTGTGAAGCCACAACACGCACAACCTTGAAGCGGATGGGCTACAACAGCAGAAGACTCCACCGGGTACCACTCATCTCCACTACAAATAGGAAAAAGAGGCTACAATTTGCAAGAGCTCACCAAAATTGGACAGTTGAAGACTGGAAAAATGTTGCCTGGTCTGATGAGTCTCGATTTCTGTTGAGACATTCAGATGGTAGAGTCAGAATTTGGCGTAAACAGAATGAGAACATGGATCCATCATGCCTTGTTACCACTGTGCAGGCTGGTGGTGGTGGTGTAATGGTGTGGGGGATGTTTTCTTGGCACACTTTAGGCCCCTTAGTGCCAATTGGGCATCGTTTAAATGCCACGGCCTACCTGAGCATTGTTTCTGACCATGTCCATCCCTTTATGGCCACCATGTACCCATCCTCTGATGGCTACTTCCAGCAGGATAATGCACCATGTCACAAAGCTCGAATCATTTCAAATTGGTTTCTTGAACATAATGAGTTCACTGTACTAAAATGGCCCCCACAGTCACCAGATCTCAACCCAATAGAGCATCTTTGGGATGTGGTGGAACGGGAGCTTCGTGCCCTGGATGTGCATCCCACAAATCTCCATCAACTGCAAGATGCTATCCTATCAATATGGGCCAACATTTCTAAAGAATGATTTCAGCACCTTGTTGAATCAATGCCACGTAGAATTAAGGCAGTTCTGAAGGCGAAAGGGGGTCAATCACAGTATTAGTATGGTGTTCCTAATAATCCTTTAGGTGAGTGTATGTGTAGTTTCGACATGCCTGTGCTAAACTTGCACTAACCTTTGGGGTCAGAAGGCTGATCTTCACATATATTTATTATCTTTTAGGTGACGCTGCCGTTCAAACGTTTTTGAAATAAGTCTCTTATGCTCACCAATGGTGCATTTATTTGATCAAAAATACAGTAACGGTCACTTTTGATCCATTTAATGCATCCTTGATTAATAAAAATTTAATTTAAAGCAGATCATCTCTGAAATTACCAAAATTTCCCCACTACAAAGAGATTCCATTTATATGTCAATGGCAGAAGTTGAACCTCACTTTTTTTACTTCCTTCACAGAAATGGCATCCTACAACTCCGAAGCTTTAAAGAAACAAACCAGAAATACAGGAATGAGCTGTCAGTCACATACCTTCAAAGTCATTTGTGATTTATGCCAACTAAATTTGTCAAAGGCAGCTTCAGGTTTATTCTTACATAATTCTGTTCCTTTTATGACCCCTACTAGACTTACACAGCATGTATACATTTGTGTAATGCTTTTCTGTCACGTAGGCTACAAGAACAGCTCATTTTAGCCGACGTTTTCTTGCAAGATGTTCCATATAATTTTGGTTTTGGTTTCTTTGGTTAGATGAGATGAGCTTTAGCAGGTCAGCTGCACTTGGGTGTGTGCTCATGCGATAAAGACGGTAAATTGGAGCAGAGAGCTCAAGCACTCTTGCAGATCCACGTATGCAGATGCTCCGCAGCACAATATTGGCATTATTATGGCAGCGTGTTAATGGGACAGATGTGTGTTTGTGGGCTATGTGTTTGTAAAATGATGTCAGTGCAGCTGTTCTGGCTTTTGTAAGCTGATGTATCATACTCAAAGTTGCACTGTAGTAACCTCATAGCTTCTGCATTGGTTTGTATGCATGAGAGTGAGAGTGGCGCTTGTGTTATATAGCCCCTCCCCCTTCCTTCAGTGGGCTGGAATGTCCATATTTGGGGAGTCTTGTGGTGTGATAGATTTCAGCCAATCAGAGCACGAGGAGTGTTTTTTGAGGAAGGGGGGATGAGGATACTGTAGTGCTAATGGTGCCGTTGAGGGTGTGGTTACAGAGGAGTGGAAAGCTCTGTTTGAAAATGAATGTGCTACATGCACAGTTGTAGGGCGTAAGGAAGCGGCCATCATTTTGGAGTCAGACGATAGGGAAACCGAAGAAACAGTCATTTCAGCTTCTGATACAGAAAATCCAAAGACAGAGCAGCATTTTACAGCCTGTAAAGATGCACTGTAAGTTTCCATTTTTGTTTTTACTATGTAAAATAATGGTTTTATAGCACTTGGGGTTAGAGATGATGAATCGCACCCCTAAACACTGGGAGTTCGTTTCTAAAGCAACAGATCTGTGTGTGTGATGCGTGTATGATTATTGGTGTTTGATGTGTTTAGATCCTAATGGATGTGAATTATGATATGAAATTAGAGGCGTGGCCCCATTCATGTCTGGTGAGATGATTTTTGCATATGAAAGATACAGTTTCGGTTTTGGTATTTATCACACACTTCTCATTTAAATGAGAAAATGGGCATTGGAAACGTAAAGTATCCTCTGCATGATCCCAGCTCTCTATGCCGGCTTACAGATGGTAATTTTTGGGTGGGGGCTGAGCGTAGCCGACAATTGCTGCCAGCATCAGCTGTGTGGAAACCCCTCCTCTCCCGTCCTCCTGTTGAGTCTTGTTAATCCAGGCTTGGACAGCATGGCAGAAGCATCAGCAGTAAATTACAGGATGTTTGTGGTGTTCGAGGTGTGGCCGACAGGATTTGCACAGCCCTTGTATTCACACAGGGTTTTGGGACATCTATGCTCACATTCTCCCATCATTCTGCAAGGCAGACGCCTTTCACACACTCCTCAAATTGATAGATGTGATTGTGTCTGAAAAAAAGTGAGGAAAAAAGCAGGAAAATTGAAAATGAGCTTACTGATATGTGAGGTGTTTATGATTTGAGAACAACAGTGGTTATTACAGTAATTATTATTCTAAATGGGTCTGAGCTGAGGATTTGTCCCAGAACAATTACATGATTAAAGTCAAAATATAATTATTAATAGTAAATCAAGAAGTTGTCATAATCAACCCACATGATAATATTAGTTAATCATTCATTGGGTTTTTTGTGTCCTTAATCATGGCTGAGTGATTGTCAATTTGTGGAAGGAAGATGCGGAACACATACACCACACTTCAAAAGTTTGGGGTCTTTTAAATATTTTTGACGGTCTCTTATGCTCACCAAGGCTGCATTTGTTTGATCAAAATACAATAAATGTACTGCAATAGTGAAGATCCCTTCCTGATGTGAACTTACCAGGACAATTCAGAAAGTCCCTTGGCAGTGCCAGAGTGGAAAATATAGGACTACTGGAAACCACTAGAGGACCAAAGAAGATCTTGCTGGTGTTTTTGAAAGTTATATATAGACATTTTCATAGTCATTAAGCGAAGGATGAAATTTCAACAAACAACATCAGCTGATTTATTAGTCATTAGGAAGGAAACATCACTCTTCCACTCCATGACTCTTTCAGTTTTTTTTTTGTCACATTTGAAGGCCAGTTAGCGCTATGAATGTAGTATATTGCTGCTTAGTGAAAATGGCCATGATCACCAATTCACAGCTTTGGACTGATCACATGACAGCAGATGGCTGATTAAGATGAGATAAAGGGATGAAGAGTGAGAATAAACTGGAATGACGTGCAGAATGATGATGTGTATTTCTAGGTAATGAAACGACTGACAGTATACAAGCCTTTGAAATGTGGGTTTTTAAAGGTGGCTTGTTTGAAAATGCCAGATTGAAGGCAAAACTAGTTCATAATGTATATTGGGAATCTTGTGAAAGTTCTGAGATGCTGATTGGTTTGAGCTTCACCCACCAGCTACAAGACACGCAACAAGGGAACATCAGTCAAACCAGCAATGAGATGCAAACTGGCATGGGTCCATTAATCCCAAACAAACCCATCCAAATTCATATTTTACTACCATGCCTTCAGTTTCCAGACAAGGGAGTCTGTTATCAGGCGAGCTGACGTCAGCCAAGACAAGGATTTGCATCTGCATGCATCATTGAGTGCATGCTGGGAGTTAGTTGTGGCTGGTGTGTGTCTGAGAAGCTCATGCCATGGTGCCATGGATGGCTCTGCTGGGAGGGAAGTTACCAAGGTGAATGGATTGGGAAAGGGGGAGGAAGGAGGTTAAATCATTCTACTAACTGAGGAAATGACAAATGAGCAATTTTGTCCACTAACAATGTCTTTTTTGGACATATAAATACAGTGGGATTTTCTTTTTAAAACAAAATGCCATGTAAATAGTACAATAAATTCAAGTGTTTAAATATTTAGTTCTTTAAAGGTGCTATATGTATTTTTTAGCAGCCTCTATCGGTGATGTTTCAGATTGCAACCAATTTTTTCAAGAGCGCTTGTGCTCTTGCGCGTGCTCGAACACAAGAGCGAGCACTCATGGTACACGGCCACACTGAGACTTTCAACACACCGGAGAAAGCATCACACAACATGCTGGAAACTCATGTAAACTCCCACTGCAACGTTACAATAATAGGCTACTTTTATCAGCTTGACGTTGAACTAATGCTCCATGCTCGTACCATGATAGCGTTACATTGACTGCATTTAGCCGACATGTGGTGTTATCTAGCATAACAAGGCATTTCACTAACTATTCGTGTATCTTTCACAATCAGGCAGCAATGTCAACATAGCCTAGCCCTAGAGATTAATGTAGCCTATAATATGATAACGAAAACGGTTAGTGAACTAGACTGAACAATGTCAGTGTAACAGTAAGATCGTAGGAAGTAACATTACTGTACTGAACGAGTCTGGAAATGTGTATTATAAATAATATGATAGTAGTGGGATGAGTGATGTTAGTAGATCTAGTACATAAAATAAAAGTTACATCCTAAAGCACCCACTTTTTGTTATCCTGGAACAGTCTTTTGTATTAATTTCATGTCTCATGTATCTTGTAGTTTACCTTGCTATTTCATTACAGTTTACCATTATTTATTTCAGCATATCTGAAAACTTGTCATTTATCACAATACAAATAGCGGAGGTCTCTCCATAATTCAAACGCTTTGCCGATGTTGATCCGTGTTTTCGCCCTAAGTCGATCCGATTCACGTTTGGCCTGACGAGCTTCAGCAGATACATTTTTGTTTTGTTTTGTATGTTTATGTGGAGTTTGTGTTGGAGTCTGTGTTGTGCTGGAGACAGGTCGTTTTTGGGTGTTATCAGACTCCATGTCGTCAGCTGCAGTGCCGTCGCATAGACTGTATATAAATAGGAGAGAGGCTCGGGGAGCGGGCATGCACGTCACATCCGATGGATTTCGCAGAAAATCCGACCCGGAGACTTCACATAGAAATAGGAATACTGGCCTTCAGAGGTAATAGCAAAACCAGACAAGTGGATCATTGTAATGTGTGATTACAACCCCTTCACACACAGGCAATAAAAAAAGGATTCATTTTAGAAGAAAAGTTACATATAGCACCATTAAGTGGTGTATTTTTTTATGTTATTATTTTGAGTTTTTATTTAGTTTTCAGTGTAGTTTTAGTTTTTCTCTGATTAATTGACCCTTCGCTAAGCCACGCCCGAAAACCGCCACTGGCCAATCGTGGCTTAGCAACCGTAACTAGGCGCGGGAGGTCTGGCAAGCTTTCGAGCGAGGGAAACATGCCGACGCGTTGTGCGCAGGGGCGTAATTTATGGGGGGGTTGGGGGGGAGATAACCCCCCCAATATTTATACCATGATCACATGAAAAATATGCAGAACAATTTTTTTAAACTATATTAAACATTACAACCCCCCCAATGTTCAAACCAAATCTACGCCCTTGGTTGTGCGTATGGATTGTGCAAATCTGATACCCGGGGTTCTAAAAGTTTGGACGGTGGGGTGGCATTTTTTCTCTTCCCGAAACCTAAAAGCCAAAGGGGAGGAATCCCGGGCGTGGATCAAGCAGTGTGGAGACCCATTCACAACTAAATGTCGACAGGATTAACAAAACAAAAAAAAACGCCTATTGCTTGGAAATAATGACGATTCTTTGTTCATAATGCATATATTTGAACGTAAAATAAGACGATTAAAGGCAAAACGAAGGCTCACTGACATACTTTAAAATATATTTCAGCATTTTGTTAATCGACGGCCTACTAACGTTACCCCTGTAACTTTACCCCAATCCGATCGCGGCTCTCCCGGTGTTAGATTGATGGATAAACTGTTTGATTTGTAATTATTAGATTATTTTCACATTTCACTTACTCTGCTGTGCATGAACATAGCTGTTCAATTTGTGTGTTTCCCATGTGAATGGTCTGCTAAGGAGGCGGCTGCTGCCTGCGCTGGGACCTAACGTTATAGGCTTTAGCTTCAATTTTGATGAAATTATTCTCTAATCGGTTGCATATTATGTCGTGGATATATCCCTCGAATGCATACTGCTGTCCCTTTTGTCTTGCTCTCTCAGATATTTCACCTGTTCGCCAAAAATGACTAATTATCTCCTTGGGAATGTCTGACACCGGTGCATTCACATTGTAATAGACGTGGCAGCCGCGAAAGCTTGACAGGCGTCGCAACAGTAACTAAGGAGGGCGGGGCTTAGCGAAGGGTCAATTATCTTGGTGATTTTTAGATCTTTTCCTATACACATACAGAACACAAACTGTTGATTAATGTTGTTGAGACGCCCCAGTTCATTTTGACAGAATACACAGATTGTCAGAAATCACACAGCATTGATTGAAAATATAAAAGTCATTGTCTCTATAATTCTATTTAACTTTTGTTTATATTGTGGTGCAGACAGTTTCAGTTGATTTATTTGGCATGTATGTATAATATGTATGTATATGTGTGTATGTATATCGTATATTGTATTATTTATGTAAAACATATTTATTATTAAGTAGTTTAATAGGGCAATCATTTATTAATACGTTAAGCTGTGGAAGAGAAATGGACTTTTTAACAGTTTATTATAAAACCCTGTGGTTCATGAATTTGTTCCAAAGTAGCATGGTGTTGATTTCTGATACTGTACCATATACCAGCACGGTACTTTTTGTGGAAGTGTTGCTCATAATAACCCTAATGTTTTCATCTCATCGATGAAAGCTAAAACCAAAACCTCTGAGCAAAAGGTCATTAAGCACGAGGCTGATGAATAGCACCAGGTTTGTTTTTCACTCCCTGGGTTTATTTCAGACTCTAAAAGCCCTGTTTTTCTATCCGCTGGCCTTTTCTGATTGTTCTCATCATTATAGAGGGACGGGAGCGTGTGTTTTTATGGCAGCGGCGTGTAAAAACAACATGTCGCTCGAAAGGTGCAGAGGTCAGGCTTTGGAATGGAGAGGGCAGAAGATAATATAAGGGTGGGCAGCAATTTTTTTCTGGACATAGAGATGTGTTTCCTTTTCTTGACAATGATACCCTTTCTGTGCAGTCCGCAGGGGCCATGTTAGGAAATTTTGTGGAATAATGTGGTCAACTGCCTTAGCAATCGACCTTTTTATGGTTTTCAATAAACTATTTATGCAGGGTTATTAAAAAAGGTTGTATATTAAGTGAAGGGAGACTTTTGGATAACTTGTTCCCAAAGTTTTATATAATAGTGAATGATCTTCTTTGATTAAAGGAAGAAAAAGTCTGTATAGTGATTTAGTGTGGAAAAAAACTGAAGGGGAAAGCTTACTGAAGAAAAGGCTCATGTCTGTTTAGTTTAGATCATTTTTGTTTTGTTTGGCCGTGTGACTGTCTCATGCTTACTTCAGGGGCTTTCTTTTAAATTTAGGCTTTGACTCAACTTTTCATCCTATGATGGTGTCTTAAAGACAGAGACAAAGTATTGTGGCACTGCTGGTGACCCAGCATGCTTTGCCGTTGGGGTCAGATCAGAGACTAGAAATGTATGGGTGAAACTGGTTTAGACGGGCATTCATAGTTGGTTGTAGGTTTACATTTCACTTTAATATATTGTGACTGTTGAGTAGTATTGTCCAAAATAAGTAGTGTCCACTTGTATAATCTCCACACACTTTTTAGCAGGTCACCAATAAATCCATCTTAAGGGGTGGTATAATGCCCCTTTTTACAATATATAAAATAAGTCTCTGTTGTCCCCAGAGTGTGTATGTGAATTTTTAGCTCAAAATACCCTTAGATAATTTTTTACAGCATGTTAAAGGGATACTCCACTTTTTTGGGAAATAGGCTCATTTTACAACTCCCCCAGAGTTAAACTGTTGAGTTTTAAAGTTTTTGAATCCATTCAGCCGATCTCCGGTTCTGGCGGTACCACTTTTAGCATAGCTTAGCATACATCATTGAAGTGGACAAGACCATTAGCATTTCTCAAAAAAAAAATGACCAAAGAGTTTCGAAATTTTTCCTATTTAAAACTTGACTCTTCTGTAGTTACATCGTGCACTAAGACTGACGGTACAATGTAAAGTTGCGATTTTCTAGGCTGATATGGCTAGGAACTATACTCTCATTCCTGCGTAGTAATCAAGAAACTTTACTGCCGTACCATGAGAGCAGCAGGCGTAATGATATGACGCAGCGCCTGAAAATAGGCTACCTTCCGTCAACACAACGGAACTATTTTCAGGCGCTGCGTCATATTACGCCTAGCCATAGTTCCTAGCCATATCAGCCTAGAAAATCGCAACTTTACATTTTCCGTCGGTCTTAGTGCACGATGTAACTACAGAAGAGTCAAGTTTTAAATAGGAAAAATATCGAAACTCTTTGGTCATTTTTTTGTTGAGAAATGCTAATGGTCTTGTCCACTTCAATGATGTATGCTAAGCTATGCTAAAAGTGATACCGCCAGAACCGGAGATCGGCTGAATGGATTCAAAAATGGTAAAACTCCTATTTCCAAAAAAAGTGGAGTATCCCTTTAAAATTGTCCCTTTTAGAGGGTCAGTAAAACGCATTGTTTCGAGTGTGTCCCTTTAAATGCAAATGAGCTGCTGCTCCCGGCACAGAGGGCACACACAGGCTCGTGTGTGTGTGTGTGTGGATCCAATTACCTCACGCAGACATGCACTAAAATGTCAGAAACTGTTCTGCCTTTTATGTTTAAACTGGAGTCGGACAATGATGGAGAGACTCAGAAGAAGTGACAACATGTAGAGTGCAACAGGATGTTTCTGAATGTTTGTTGATGAATTTATGTTGCTGATGTGGAGAGTTCTATCTTTAATTAGCATATTCTGTCATGATAATCTACAAAAATCAGACGGATGCGACAGCTTGAGCAGACTCACAAATCTGCTCTACTACATGTGTAGACTGCGTGTTCCCGGGGGTGGGGTTTATGTACATTTTAGGGTTAGTGATGTCACTAACCCGGGAGGAATGTCGTGTAGTCCCTACCAGCCGTTTGTTGTAGTCCTTTTAAAAACAATTTCTTTAAAAGCAAATATCTTCTTTTGCTTTGAACTTTGAGCATTGTAACTTTGCAGATGTTGTTTATGCTCAAACAGCAACATTACACACTAACTAAAGTTAGAAAAGTGAAATCATAATCAACCCCCCAGCATTTTATATGCCATTAAATTGCCATCTCTAGATATTTACATTAGGCAATAAAAAAAATCGTTTGAGTGCTACTTTTAACACTGTGTCTATTCACATTAGTGACTGCGTGTGAACCTACGGCCATGTCCACAGCCTTAGTGATGGACCATCCAGGGGACGCAAGCCTCCTCCAGTCCTGTGGAACAGCAGACAGTCTCGCCTCCCTGGAAGATGCCATCGCCGAGTCTACAGCAAAGTCAGTGTCTTTTCATTTCTTCTGTCATGTTCACATAAACTTAACATGCATGTATACTAGGTCAGGTCTGCGACTAAACTCCCATGAGTTATTTATAGGCTACATACAATTTTGACGAATTAGTCATGATAGGTTTGTTTGTAAACATGAGAATTAAGTTATGTGGGAGGGTCATTATATAAAGAAACTACCAGTGGCTGTCACTGGTAGATACCTATATATATATATATATATATATATATATATATACCACACTGTCACACATAAATACCTATGACAGGTATATAAAATAAATATACAATTCATCATAATGAATCACATCAATAAATCAAATAAAGATTCGTTACATCATAAGTTGAGTTTTTTATTCTTACCAAGGCTGCATTTATTTGATCCAATAAAAATAGTAATATTTTGAATTATTATTATTACAATTTAAAATAACTATTTTCTATTTTAATATATTTTAAAATGTAATTTATTCCTGTGATGGCAAAGCTTAATTTTCAGCAGCCATTGCTCCAGTCTTCAGTGTCGCATAATCCTTAAGAAATTATTTAAATGTGCAGATTTGGTGCAAAAAATGTAGGCCTAAGTAATGTAAAGTGATACTCGTGTGTGTGTCTGAGAGAAAGATGAAACCATTTCAGCTAGAGAATGCTGCTTGTCTGGAAAACTCATTATTTGATTTCTTCGCAGTGAGTCATCAGAGGAAGAATCAGCATGTGCCAGAGAAGAGCAATCAAACACCAAAGCCGAACAGAGTGTGCAGGCAGAATCCGGTGAGATTACACACTCTTGCTGTTTTACTAACACTCGCAAATCACTTTAAACTCACAAACACTTGGATGAAAAGTCTACAACATATTCTCACTATTATACAAACAAACATACTCGCTTACTCTCGCTGTTACAGGCATATGTGTGACCATAATCGCCATTTTGAACACATGCCATAAACATCTGAGGCCCCAAATCCGCCATGTGTGCAATGTGCATTCAGTTCTGCATTACACAGATAAAGCACAGAGTGATGAAAAGCTGGCCCGGAGCACTAACACACAACTCCCACCTCAATGTTCCTTAGTGTTTTCATCATGAAAACTTTTACGTAACTTCATCTTTTCGAAAACTTGAGATCATCAGGACCATTGAGTGCTATGTGAGAGGAAGTGCTTGAAAAGAAAGCTGCTGTCCCTATGCAAACTAACTTCCCTTTCCTTTAGACATGCAGCAGGATGACAGTTTTTTTTTATGGGAGGTTAAACAGTTTCAGAGCCATTTGAAAGTGGCCCATGTGTTAACTTCCAGAAGTTCTATCGCTCTGCTGTCTGTCTTGTTTACATAAGATAACAGAGCTTTGAATGAGGTCATGTCGCATGACTCTGGATTTACTGATCAAGCTGCTGTGATGGCTTTGTTTCATTTCGAAAGGTTTTGCGGGATGTATGGTCAGCATATAGTTGTGTGTTATGGGTTTACGCTGCACAGGACGTTGTAAAATGTGTGGGGTGGCTTTCTTCCCCTTTCATGCACAGCTGCCGAGATCACTCAAGATAAATTCCTGTTGATATTATTTTCAGCTATCTTGCAAATGATTTCTTGCAGTGTGTAATCTCTGCACCATTAGCGACAAAAGCAAGAATTGTTTCCAAGCAAGTTTCCCAAACACTTCCCCATCTGTCATTGTTCAGACAAAAATGCCCCAAACCATTGCCAATGGTGAAACGAACAGATTGCAATTCTGGTTGGATGTGATAAAATGACCCACTGCAGCTTTAAATTGAGTAAACACTCACTGCTTGGAAGAGTTTGCATACTGATATGACTCCTGCAGTTTGTTTTCTGGTTTAAAGCTGTAAATGATTCTGTGCTCTGCTACTGAAACCTCAACAGAAACTCAGGGCCAGTGTGTGTATTAGATACTAGTGATGGATGGGCCTCTCATGCTGAGGCGAAAGAGTGTGTAAGTAAATGTTCTGATAGGGTGTCGCTGAGCCGTTTGATTTAAAACAGACGCCAGCGGCAAAATCATTTTGTGTTTTGTGCAAACGAAGACCACACAAACACAACATAAAAACTGACTTACAGCAGAGACTAAAACAGAATTCACTAACGTAAAAATACCAAAAAGCATCGTGGTATTATGTTATATCTCAAAGTATCACCTGATTCCATGTTACTGCTACAAAACTATTTAATAGGGGTTGTCTGGTTACAAATGTAACCACTGTGTACTACACTGTTCAGAATAAATAATGATCAGAGACAATAAATAGCTGTTCACTTTGTAGGTGCCACCCCTCGACCCGACTCCCTGTCTTTGCCCGCTAAGGGCACAGAGTTCTGGGCCACATGCAGGGATGGAGAGGTGAAGCTCAGAATGGGTGAGTCCGGCCCCGAGGCTGAACCCGCCATGACAGTGAACCAGATGTTCACCTCTACTGTCCAGCGCTTCGGCAACTACAACGCTCTGGGCTGGAAAGAGGGAGAGCAGTGGAAAACCATGACCTACAGCGAGTACTACAAGTCTTGCCGCACTGCTGCCAAGAGCTTCCTCAAGGTGAGGGCCGTTAACTCACTTTAAACCGTTGAGTATTGTTGAGGGTTTAATATCTTTATTTGTGACCCACTGAGGCTTTGCAAAGATGGATGTACAGTTTACATTTTTACTTTTCCAACATTTTCATTGGCTTTATTTTTTTTTTTTGCAATATATGAGTTTGCCATTGTTTGAGTCAAGCACCTAGTTAGCATAACAGATTTAACCCATGACTGTTTATTGCTTAGCAATTTAGTAACTAGTCATTTTCATTGTCTTCTTGCCGTTTCTGTTGAGATCACGACCGTTCAGCATTACGCTGTTATCTGAAATGACACTGTAATGTTTCTGATAAGAGGAACATTTTTATGTAAGAGATGCCTGATAACAAACACTTAAGAACGTATAAACGCATATAAACAGGCGTAACTGTTATTAAGATCACAGAAAGTCCTTAGGTAATCATTGTTTTGTCCTCGAGTAAAGCATTTGAACTAAGGTTACCTCAGGGTGAAAGTGCCTGCAATTAGTGCAGTGTATGATAAGGCATCTGGGTAATGACACAATCCTCGTTCTATTTCACTACAATTTAAAGCCCATTTTTTAAAAATTTTAATGAGAATCAAGCACATTTTCATGCTCCGTTCTCATTAACATAATGTGTCTGGGCAGTTTACATACTAAGTTTCATTCTTTTTATTCTCATTTCTGTAATATATACATAATACAGTGCAAATTCAATAAGTCAGTTCAAATTTATGGCAGTACAACAATACTATCATGATAAAAAACTTGTCTAAATATAATTACAATTGAAATAATATAAATATTCTTTCCATTACGGTAATGAGAATTCTATTTATTTATTTTCCCATCAAATATATAATTTTGTATTTTTGTCTTTCTCTTTTGGGGTGTAATATGACCTTGAAATGTTCTTGAATTCTGCACAACCCACTCAGAGCTGGATTTTAGTTGTTGTGCAGCTTGAGCACAATTGGCCGCAGTACCTGAGAGTAGTTTCTCTCTGCAGCAGGAGGCTTTTGTTGATCGTCTTCAGTTTTTCCATGCCCTTATCTTGGGATGAGGTTCAACTCCCAACTGGTCACGTTCTCCCTGTGGGGAACAGGACGTCATGCTTGGCGGCCGATGTGGGCAGATTTCCATGGTTTTGTTTATTGTGCTACTCAAAATTAGTGTAATTTGTCCAACTCAAACCCTGTGGGAGAGATTCAGATTGAGTTGTGTGTACGCTAGGCAGCATAAACACAAAAGAAAGACCTTACAAAAGAGGTGTTAGATGTCATGACATGCGTGCAATATTTTGGCTGGTGCAACTTTTGTATTTTAAATATGATGCAGCTTGGTATGTTCATCCTCCATATAAATCGATGATGAAGTCTGACTCATGAAAAAATCATTATTTTGAATCTTCTTAATGATTTTGTTAAACTGGTTCACAAATTGTTTATCTCTAATGTCCTGTTGCAAGAACTTTGTTTAAGAGTTTGATGACATTTTGGAGTTACTGAACTAGTGAAGATCTTAAACATAGAGATAAACAGCAGTATTTAACTAAATATTTATTTAACCACAAAAAAAAAGAACATGTCAAATGCCATGTGGGACTTCTGGGAATTCTTATGAGCGATGACTCAAACAAATCATAAGATGGGCATCTTCATCTTTTATATACAATTTTACAAACAATATGATTTTGCTTTGAAATGTGTTTATGTACTGTTACAGTTATGTACAGTTATGTGCTAACTGTGTGTATATGTTCACAGCTCGGTCTGGAGCGGTACCACGGCGTCGGTATCCTCGGGTTCAACTCAGCCGAGTGGTTTATTGCTGACATCGGGGCTATTTTAGCTGGGTAAGTATTTATTGTGAAGATGTTTTACACTTTGTCCTATGAGTCTTCAAATCAACCATAACCATATACGAATGCTGCTGTCATGCTAACTCCAGGGTCATACAGGTCATTCTTAAATGCACATCATCAGCACACAGCCAGTGTTTGTCCCAAACAAAGCTTTAAGTCAAATAGTGGCTCTGCTGTGCCTTAAACTGCCCAGTTGCCTTTATGACTTTAGTAAAGACAGATGGTTAAAGGCACAACCTGCACTTGTTAAACAGAATCTTGTCTGGGTCTGTAAACCTATCGGTGGAGTCAGAACAGAAGTAATTGTGAATGTTGTTAATGTTTGAAGGTGTTTCCTGTTGCTGAACTGCTCTCCATTTGGTTACATCAATTACAGGGTTCAGGATGTTTATTGATGGATTCTGTATGTCATTGGCAGGGGTTTTGCTGTGGGCATTTACACCACCAACTCCCCTGAGGCGTGCCAGTATGTGGCGGAGAATTGCCAGGCCAACATCCTTGTGGTGGAAAACCACAAACAGCTGCAGAAGATCTTACAGGTAATGAGAGTACAGGACCCATTTCCTTTTCTAAATTAATTTAGATAAGACCTTTAACCTTTTTTATAGTAATACATTTTAAAATGTAATTTATTTATTCAGCAGCCATTATTATAGTCTTCAGTATCGCATGATTCTTCAGAAATCATTCTAATATTCTGATTTGGTGCTCAAAAAACATTTATTATTATTCTTTGATGAATAAAATGTTTAAAAGAATAAGAAATAGACATTTTGTGAAACAATATAACAGTCTTTACTGTCACTTTTAAATGATGTTATACATCTACCTGAATAAAAGTATTAATTTTTTTTTAAAATGTACTGACCCCAAAACCTTAAAAGGTAGTGTGCTATTCCTAAATGTTCAAATTCTCACAATTATTTCATTTATATATATATATATATATATATATTAATATATATTAATATAATAATAATATATATAATAATTGTGAGAATTTGAACATTACATATACATGTATGTATACTGTGTGTGTGTGTGTGTATGTGTATGTGTATATATATATATATATATATATATATTATTATTATTGAGAGTGATTCCATAAATGTTAATGGTCCTGCCATCAAAATGATATGATTGTATTGTTTGTATATTGCGAAAAAATCCTGGTTATTTCTGGTCCCAGTTCTTAGATCCTGAGACTGAGTGTGATGTCTGATTAAACTAAAGCCCCTGATCAGTTCATTAAAATCACACTCAGTTCCTCCATCTGCTGTAGGCTTTTTCCTGATGATCTCTTATGCTCTGTGTGTATGTGTGTTTCATTTCAGGTCCAGGACAAATTACCGCACCTTAAAGCCATTATCCAGTACAAAGATGAGCTGAAAGAGAAAAAGCCCAATCTCTACACGGTACATTTGATTAGTCAAATATTTTCAATTCAGTTCTCAGAACATAATCTTTCTTTCTAATCCCACTCCTTTACTAATTGAAATCTGACATTTGCTATGTAAATATCTGATACACATAGTGGGCGGAGTTTATGGAGCTGGGCCGCGATGAGCCTGACGCTCAACTCGATGATATCATCAGCTCCCAGAAACCCAATCAGTGCTGCACACTGATCTACACATCCGGAACCACAGGCCAGCCAAAGGGAGTAATGCTTAGTCACGACAACGTGAGTTAAAGCCGAAACATTCACAAAATGACATTTGAGACTTTTGAGCAAATTGTAACAAAAACTAACTTTAAAACGAGGGTTTACTTGTGATGTATAGTACGATGAGTCACCAGTCATTCTTAATACTGAAATGTTCTCTCTCTCCTCCTGTAGCTGACATGGACAGCATTTGCAACCGGCCAAGATGTGAGTCTTGCAGATGCAGATAAGTCACAGGAAGTGGTCGTGAGCTACCTTCCACTCAGCCATATTGCTGCACAGATGATTGACATCTGGCTTCCCATGAAAGCAGGAGGAGTTGCGTACTTTGCACAGCCTGATGCGCTAAAGGTTAGTGTGGAAATTACACATCCTTTGCTATTCATTTGCCATGCTAGTGCTAAAAAAAACTTCCTGTTTTTTTTTTTTTAAGAAAGTGATACTTTTATTTAGCAGGGATGCATTCATTTGATCAAGTGACCAAGACATTTGATACAAAAGATTTTTATTTATTTATTTTAATTCTGTTGCAATTCATCAAAGAATCCTGAAAAAAAAAGTCATGATTTGCACATATTAAGAAGCATAACTGTTTTCAACACTGGCTACGTTTACATGCAACCAAATAATCTGTTAGTAATCGGATTGACAGCTCAATCGGACTGAAAAGCCTTCATGTAAACACCCGAATCGATCCGATTGAGCTCGATCCGAATGAAATTTCGATCAAACAGCGGGAAACTCTGTATATTCCTGCAGTGTGCGACTGTGTGTATGTCAAAAAAAACTATCCCGATTTGAAGCTTGTGACATATAAACGGTCTCATCAACCCGATCACATGTTTAGCGTTCATGTAAACACTACATTCGGATTCATTAATTTTGCATGTAAACGTAGCCGTTGATAATAACAAGAAATATTTCTTGAGCAACAAATCAGCATATTAGAAATTTTTCTGAAGGATCATGTGACACTGAAGACTGGAGTAATGATGCTGAAAATTCAGCTTTATCATCATGGGAAAAAATTACTTTAAAAAAAATATATTATTACAATTTAAATGTATTTTTGATTAAATAAATGCACCCTTGGTGAGCATAAGAGACCTTCAAAAAAACGTTAAAAGATTTTAACGATCTCAAACTTTTAAAAGGTAGTGTACATTTTAGTGAAGGCACTTCTTGTTTTCTTCTGTTTTGTGTACGTAAGAGAAGATCCTTCCAAAGACAATCTTGTTAGTTTAAACTAACTGTATAATCCTTTTAAAGAGCTTTTTCACTGATCCTTTCGGTAAAACATAATTCATGAAGTCTTAGTCATGCAGCTCTCACTCACAGAAAGGCATTTGTGATGTTCAGAAGTGTTTAATTTTCATCCCTTTTCAGAAAACAAGCCCCTAATCTGATCTGATATTTTATTAAAACCGATGTATGATGTTTCCCCTGTGATATCTAGAAGCTGAGCATGTGATATCTGTAGTGCCTCAATGGGTCCCAATAGCACCGCAGTTTTATAATCGGGTCATTGATTTAAGAACAGGGCCAGAAACTGACATGACATACCTGCTCATGTCACCTGACATAACCCTGGGTGTGTCAGCTGATGTTGGCATGCACACATGAACCCTTTGGCAAACCATGCTTGCACATGTAATAATAGAAGTCATTGCATGTCCCAGGGTACTCTGGCCAACACCCTACGTGAGATACGCCCTACTGCGTTCATGGGTGTCCCACGAGTGTGGGAGAAGATGCAGGAAAAGATGAAGTCGATCGGAGCCAAATCGTCCACTGTGCGCCGGAAGGTGGCGTCTTGGGCCAAAGACGTGGGCCTGCAGACAAACCTCAACAAAATGGAGCTGTATGTACATACACACTTAAACACACAAAAAGACACACATGACACTCATTTTGAAATATCACTAATTTACATTAGGATCCAGAAGTCTGAGACTCAATTGAAAATCTGGGATTCAAAATCTATTTTAAACCTGGTTGTTGGAATTTGAAACATTTAAAATAAAGAAACATTGAGCAATTAATGCTTTTTAATAATAGTAATTAAATATTAAAATAAAATATTTATTTATAATAAGAATAACATTTGAGATGTCAGATTTCCTTAAATAAAAAAAAATACTAATAAATTAAAATGTTCAAGTCATCTTTTCACTCAAACTGTTATTCTGCTAATATCATTTGACAAATTCTATTAAATTATAAAAATGCAAAATAGAAGTGGTCTCAGACTTTTGGACCCCAGTTAAGTTAATTAATCCCAATAAATGCCACAGGAGTAAAATATGGCATCTTTATGGAAAATCTGGGAATGAAGTCTTTTAAGCAGTTTTAGGAATTTGAAAATTTTTAAATAAAGACATAGAGCACTTAATAGTTCTTAATAATATTAATAAAATATGTATTTGTTTACATCTTTTTACTCAAACTGTTATTCTGCTAATATAATTTGTATTGAAACAAATTGTATAAAACTAGAAAAAAGTAATGTGAGAAGTAGTCTCAGATTTTTGGATCCCAAGTTAGTTGACTTGAGCAGAAAAAAGGGTACAAACGAGAAAAAAAAGGGCACTTTTAAACAGTGAAACAATTAGGCTCTGTATTAACAGAGAGGAATTGTCTTGTGTCTTCAGTAATGGCAACCTGTCCACAAAGCCACTGAACTATCGGTTGGCGAAGCGCCTGGTGTTCCGGAAGGTTCGGAAGGCACTGGGTCTGGATCGCTGTACGAGGTGCTACACCGGAGCGGCTCCCATAACCAAAGACACGCTGGAGTTTTTCCTCAGTCTGGACATTCCTCTCTTTGAACTCTACGGCATGAGTGAGAGCTCTGGACCGCACACCATCTCACTGCCTGACGCCTTCAGACTCACCAGGTACTGACACCTGGATTTATTTTTTTTTCAGCTGAAGTGAGTCATTTTTAGTCAATTAAGCTTTAACTTTTAGTATATTTCTCATTTGCATTTCCTTCTCAGCTGTGGAAAGGTGATTCCAGGCTGTAAGACAAAGATCTTCAGCCCTGATTCCGATGGGAATGGAGAGATTTGTTTCTGGGGTCGTCATGTGTTCATGGGATACCTGAACATGCCTGATAAAACAGAAGAGGCTCTAGATACTGATGGCTGGCTGCACTCGGGAGACCTCGGCAAACACGACCAGAACGACTTCCTGTTCATCACTGGCCGCATTAAAGGTAATGAGTTTGACAGTCGGTTGAAAATAGATGCTGTGCTTCCTCTTCGATCCACACCAAAGTTCATTTGGAAGTGGACTGAGATTCCCTGAAAAGGTGGGCTCTGCTTGTTTGGTGCGCACCAGGATTCGGATGGCAGTGTTCACACTTGTAGATCAGTTCTATTGGTTCTTTTGCTCCAGACCAAAAAAAGAAAATGATACATTTAGTTCTGGTTTGCTTAGCTTTCACACTGATATTTTTTAACACCGAACCTAAAAATACAAACGAACTTACCGCTTACTGATGATGGAACTTACCGCGGCGCACATCCAAATAATTCTGTGTGCTAAATGTGCTCGTTGTATGTGCGTACATATGGTATTTTTACCAGCTGAGAACTCACAAAGAGCTTATAGAATGTGTATAGAAGTCAAAACAGCACTAGGAGTTCCTCCGTTGCACACAAACAAAGATCTGTAATGGGCAACCGAACTCCTATGATGAGAAAAAACAGATTTGTTTGAGCATTCTGTCCTTTTTAGGGTCGCATCTTGTGACATCACTTCCTGTTTTTGATTTGTTTAAATGTCTTTGGTCCATGTTGCGTTCATATTTCATTCAACCGCACCGGAGTTGGCTTGAAAGCGGAATGGTGGGTCTCGGTCTGCTTGTTTGGTGTGCTCCAGGATTCGGATGGCAGCGTTCATACTTATTCAAATGAACCGCACTAACAGAGCAAAGAGCAAACCTGCCAAGTGTGAACACACCCTTACTCACTGGAACTAAAACAGCTATGCAATTTCATTTCATAAGATGTTATAGAGTGGCCACATAAAGTATTTCACTGGGATTTAGTGTGGTGCATGTAAGGAAGTTTCTGTTTTTATTCTAGAACTGATCATCACAGCTGGAGGTGAAAATATTCCCCCGGTGCCCATTGAGGACGCAGTTAAAGAGGCCATTCCACTCATCAGCAATGCCATGCTTATCGGAGACAAGAGAAAGTTCCTCTCCATGCTGCTCACCATTAAGGTATCGTGTGTGTGTGTGTGTGTGTGTGTGTGTGTTGATTCCAGTACAAACGTGTGTCAAGGTTATCCACCTTGCAATCTTTCACCAGATGAGATAAAGCAAAAAGCTTTAAAAAATCTTTTCCATCCATCAACCAACTGTGATGAGTGACAGTTTGTCAAATGTTTAGCTTAGATTTGTGTGGCTTTGTGTTGTGTAACTCATTCACCAAAATGTTCAGATCAGCTGTGATTGTCTAGGAAACAGTGTTAAACGTAGTTAATGACCAAAATAAAAAGCTTTTTTATTTAAATTATTATTCAACATTATTGATTCTTTTTTAATGCCTTCCTTGTATAATTTGACTGATATCATGTTCTTCACAAACTGAATGCTGTAAATCTAATCTGAACCTCTCACCCGAAAAGTTGGGTTGTGTAAGGTTACAGAGATAATGCTGATTGTAAAGATACACAAATGAGCATACATTTTTACTATGCTCAGTCTAATCAGATCATATCAGTATGTTTAAGTGATAAATGTTCAAATGTTATCAAACGGCTTCCATAAACTTAAAAGCTACTGCCAACTAGTGGACATATGTGTAATTACAAGTTCCTCGCTTTTTTCTTGGAATCACTACGCCCCCTAGTGGCAATACTTTTCGGGTTGTAAATTGAAGTGTTTCTAAATAGTGGTGTTTGCTAAGGCAAGTATTACTAGCATCACATTATTAGTAGTATAATATACGCAGTATTATATTATTATTATTGCTCATACTTAACATGTAACTTGTCCCGCAGTATGTCGTCTCAAATCATGTAGTTTAAGCACGGGTGTTATATTACTTTTCTAATACATTTGATGTAGTACTTTTACCTGGTGGACAATTATAAGTGTGAACACATTGCATTTAATAAGGGAACTGTGTCATATCTAAAGACCAGATCAGAAAAACCCTGGCACCCGCAAAGCAACGTGATTTTAAAAAGCAGTCAGAACAACTTAGCAACCATAAAGCATCCCCCTGAAAACCACGAAGAACACTTTAGCATTACTGGAGTGTGATGTCAGTTGCCTAATTTAGACTTAAAAGGAGCTTAATCTGAATATAAATGGGAAAACTATTAGATAATATACAATTAGCTTACCATTGGAAAAAACATTGACAACTCTTCTCTCTTGCTCTCAGTGTCAGGTAAACAGCGAAACGGGCGCTCCTGAAGATGAACTGACCCCTGAGGCGGTGGAGCTGTGTCGCAAACTCGGCAGCAACGCCACTCGAGTCAGCGAGATCACCGGTGGCCGTGACCGCGCCGTAAACGCAGCTATTCAAGACTCCATCACCCGTGTCAATGAGAAAGCCACCTCTAACGCCCAGCGCATCCAGAAATGGACCGTGTTGGATCAAGATTTCTCTATCCCTGGAGGAGAACTGGGTGAGTTTCTTTGTAATCAACTGTCTGGGAGTTATTTCTGGGTTTTGTTAGTAATTCTATTGATTAAGATGTAAATAGGTTGTTTGTTTAACTGTTTTAAACTCAATCTCAGGGCCCACGATGAAGCTCAAGAGGCCAGTGGTCATGAAGATGTACAAAGAGCAGATTGAGAGCTTTTACAAAGAAGTCGTGACCCCAACCACCCCAGACAACCCTCTGCCTCCTAAATAGGTGCCCAACAAAAGCCCTTGTCATCCACTTCAGATCCGGAGACAAAGAGACTGACATGGTCTAACACACACATGCTTACATAGGAACACCACTCAGACCTTGTGTTTTGCCTCATTTTTGAGTTAATATGCGTTCAGGGTTTTTTAATTGTTAATTTCATACTGTTTACATTTTTCTGTATTACTGAAAGAAGGAAAACATGTTTGTAACAAAGCCATTTTTTTGTGTGTGTGGTTTACTATTTATTTTTCTTGCCTAATTATAATGAAGTGTCTTTTGAGTCATGTTGTTGATTTAATATGTAAGTGCAGGTGATACAGAGATTAATTTATGGTTAAATTTATCAACAAAGTTTGATAAATCTTAATAGCTAACTTGCGCATCAGGAGTGACTGAATTCTTTGAGAATAGCTTTGGGCGGTAGTGCTCGTTTGTCAACGGCACTGCTGTGAACAAGTGCCACCAAAAACACTGGTTGTTTAACGGAAACTAGATGTTTGCGGAGGAACATCCTCAAGACTTTGCTCTGTGAAGATTATTTAGCAGGAACCCCATGCCATACAAGCCATAAATGTTTTTGTTTGCTCGTTTTTCAGAACCAAATGCATCACATTAGTTTGAATGTTTGTTTCACTTATGCAGTTGGTTAATATTGTCGTTTAATATTTTGTAAAAAAAACAATTAACCTGTTAAATAGTGTAAATACGTATTGCATTAATTTCCTCTTCTTCTGTGGTCTTACTTAATGCTTTGCTGTGTCATTGTGACAATCCTCAAAGTAGCAAAACCATTTTCCTGCCATTGATATCTGGACAGAGAGAAGCGGTGAATATTTATCTTGTGAAATACGGGGCATGAAGGATCTGGTGTGAGAAATCGATCTGTTCAGAGGTGATCATTTGACTTGCAGTGTTCTTTGCTTTGCATGTGCAATAAGGACATTTTGACCAAATATGTAATTGATTTTATTTATTTTGTATGCATAGTAAAATTATTATAATGCAATTTAGAAAACCAATATGGATTGATAACTAGATTAAATGGACTAACATTCTATTTAATCAGTCAAGTGCTCGCATATACAAAAATGTAACCGCAAATTACTTAATGCAAATCCAAAGATTGATCTTACCTCTAAATAGTTTTATCACACTAGAGAGCTTTCCTCAAATACTGGACCTGTTACTCCAAAGTGTGTGTTTTCTGACTGCATAGCATGACCACAGCGAGGCCTTTTTGTAAATAAGAAAGACTGCTAGTAAATTGTGCATGAAATGAGACAAGTTGTTCGCTCAGTCAGAATAGGTGAGAATGAAGGTAGAGCTAGTGAGGGATTTCCTGCTATCTGGGATTTTTATTATGGTTTAAACTTATTCTTTTTCAAAAATCCATTTGCCTTTTATAAACAAGAAAACACAAGTTTCTTTTTAGACAAAAATACTGTAACAGTTTAATGCAAGTCTGATCTAGAGCTTGAAGGGCAGCTCATTTGGAAACGGGAACATACAGTAACATGAAGTCTTAGACTGTGAAAGACTTGACTGGTTTTACCTGACTCTAAAAAAAACTCTTGAGCTGGGTGACAATTAGTCGTGTGTTGTGTCTGTTGAAACTGGATTAGTTGATCTTGGGAGATGGAACTCCAGGTTTCTACTTGTATGTGTGAAAATATTTTACTGGACAATAAATGTACTATAACCATGATCAAGTGTTAAAGTGCTCATTCTTCAACTTCGGATAAATAGTTTCATTGGTCACTAGGATCAGTAATGGCTCACAGCTGGCAAGACTTGTGCACAGTATTGGGAAGGTTACTTCCCAACTGGAAATGTAATGGGTTACAGATTAAAAGTTACTCTATTTAAAATATAATTAGTAAAACTATTTAAATTATTTGATTAATGTAACTGATTACTTTTCTAAATTTCCAACGAATGTTTTCAACTGTTAATCATTTTCAAACATTTAAACCAGGCAGGGTTAATCAGCAAATTCAAACATTTATGCAAATTCAAAAAATAGCACTGCAATTTCACACAAGAGCATCTCTACTGAACGGCCTTTATGGCAGGAGGCTTCGTACACATTAAAAACAGGCAAAGCAACAAATTAATATTATTCAACATATCTTAGCTTTTTACAGAAAATATTCAGGTGTAACCACCTTTGTAATTGCTAATATTTTCATAAGTAACTACTTTAATTACACATTTTTTCTAAATAACTGATTACAGTTAATTACGTAACACTGTAACTAGTAACTCCCCAACGCTGAAGTATAGCCTACAAATTCAGTGAAATACAGTAAATGCTTTTTGGGATGTTGCTGTGCTTCTCATAATGTTGTATGATTCTTTTAGCATCAGATTAAAAAGACAAGATCATACATTTAAAAATTAGATCAATTTATGGGTTTGTAGTTGAAATTGTCATTTCACCATGTTAACCACAATATAGATCAGGGCTTCATAAACCTGGGTTAAAAACATATATATATGTCAACATTTGAAGTGGATCAAAAATAGTTCATCAAGGTTGTTCTAAGACAAGAACAACAAGAGGATATGAAGACCTCTGATGCAAAAGCCTCTAAAAGCCACCTCTGTGAAAAATGAGATAATGTGTAAACATTCATGTGTAGAGAGTGAATGCTCTCTACACATAGTATACATTCATCAAATACTTTCACTTCAAACTCACTAAATCCCAGCCTCAGCCCATTCAGAAATGCCGGTACTTGGGTAGAAACCTATACATAGGAGCCTGATAAAATGTTAATATTAAACAAAAACTTTAGGACTTAGAGGCTTTTGCATCTAAAGTCATATAAAGATATAAAGTTTTTTTTTAAAATATAAATTAATGAGGAAATATTATACTGATCAAAAGGAGCAGCATTTATAATGTTATAAATATTTCTACTTGAAATATTTGCTGTTATTGTTTTTTAATTTTCGATGGTTTTAACATTGATAATAATAATAAGAAATGTTTCAACATATTAGAATGATTTCTGAAGGATCATGTGACACCGAAGACTGGATATAAGGTATAAATTACATTGAGTTATTTTAAATTGTAATAACACTTCACAATATTACTGTTTTTTCGAATAAAATTTACCTGTAAAACAGCTTAACCTGGAATTAAAAATAATATGATAGTTCACCCAAAAACAGTTGACAGTAGCCATAGCCTTCCATCGTATATTTTTCCTACTATTGAAGTCAGTGGCTACCGTTACCAACAAATTTTAATATTTTCAAAATATCTTTGGTGTCATAGACTGTAAAAAAAAAAGTTGTGTGTTCAACAGAAGAAAGAAACTCATACGCGTTTGGAACAACTTAAGTAACATAATACGATACTATGAACAGTACTCAAATGACTTTATTCATAATATGACTTTGCAATAAAAACATAAAAAGTAACATCTTTTGCCCTTATTACAACTTGCATCATATGACCACATGGTGGCATTGTATGTCAAGTTTAACACGTCATACTAAAGGGTTACTCTTCTGTTCAGATCAAGGAAGGTTTTCTACCACGTTATCAAAACATATGTAAAAACCCAGACCTCCCCAAACCCCACGGATAAATACAGTAAGTCCTTCCGCGCTCACAAACACAAATAAAACCACCACTGACAAGACAGCTCTCTGCAGCTGCAAGCGAAGTATGTGAAAATGATGCAGTAGTAACCGTCGATTAATGTTTCCTCCAGCTCCTGTAGATAAGATTCCGACCGTCTACTGTACATGTGTGTCTACGTAAAATGGGTGAAATGCCCCTTCATTAGTGTTCTTTGCTGCATCCCATGTACAAAATACAGAGGTTCTTCACTTTCCTTCTGGGAAAAGAAGCAGCAGCTTAAACTAGCTGGTCTTAGAGGGATGAATTGGCTAACAAGTACCCAAAAACCCCTCTAAGACCAGCAAACTAGCTTAAGACTTTTTCAGCATGGTTTAAATCAAATACATTAATAAACTCACAAACACTTGTTCGTTTCGCAAATATGCAGTCCCCCCTTGTAGTGGATAATAATGAGGCTACAACAAAACAGATGCTAGTAGAAACTCATCTGATATGCAAACACACCCTGCCACGAACTCATATATTGGCCTGAAGTAAGTTTCAAGTTCTTATGGTCACTTTTACAGTCTATCATGATATAATGTGCTGATACAGAGGAAAAAAAACCCAACTAAAAATTCCTTAAAAAACTGGCAATTCTTGACACAAAACAATTGACAAATTAATATCATATTGCATGTAAATATTGTATAAAATTCTTAAAAATACAGATTAGACAATTAAGTACTTGAGTCAACAAAGCCAAAAGTGCAGAGGTACATAAATAAAAAAAATAACCCCCTCAAAATAATATATATATATATAAAAAACAAAAACCTGGGTGTACTCAGTGGGATGTCTTTTCAGAGCCGCCACTCAAGTTCACCTAACTCCACCCCTTTGCCTCTTGCCCCACCCCTTTATGACAGGCTGACCCGAACCAGTATCCGGTCAAAGGTTAAAGTTCACCAAACAAGAGCTGGGAGTTAAAAGTTCACGCACATAACACTCAATCATTCTCTTGCTGAAAAACGCACAAACATCTCAAATCGTTTCAAAGTTATAAACGTTATTGTTCGCTAAGATTCAGACGACGAATCAGTTGAAGATTTAAAGCCCATGCAAACGACACTCCCAGACTCTTGAAGGGTGAAGTTAAGGGCATGTGGTCTGCAGCTCAGGCCACGGAGCCTCTTAAAGCTATTAGCATAAGAATGGACACACAGAGGCGAAGTGAAGCCGAGATGTAGTCGCTCTGAGAGAGAGAGAGAGAGAGAGAGAGAGAGAGAGACGGAGTCAGAAGCACAGTGAATCTACAGACTGCTGTTCTGGTAGGGGCCACTGAGAGAAAAACAGCTTGTCTTGTCCTTTTCTTTTGTCTCTCCCGCTTAGTCTAATGAATAAACCAGATATGATGACAGAAAACACAGAGACCAACACAGACTTCCAAATACTCTCACAAGCTGCACTAGCAATGCACAACATTTAAGTTCTAAGGCCCGTTTGGCGAACACCTAAATGAGGATTGATGCATATTGGCATACAAATCGGAATCTCCCCGGGACGATATCCAGGTATCCCACACACACAGAAGGACTGACTAAAGTCGGAGTGAAAGATAACACTGCTGTAATTGCTAAGAGCACAAATGAGATGGTGTGAAAAAGGCACTAAGACTAGCCCTAGAGGATAAAAAGCGATACATTCATGGCGTGTGGGGCTTCCTTTTCCGACCACAATCAATCAAAAATACCTTGAAAAACATTGGTACAAAAATAAAATATAAAAGGTTGCAACCCTTGATGCATCAGTGCGTATGGCTACAGAGAGACTTTTTTTTTTTTTCAGCCGATTTGGAATATGACCCTCTAGCAGTTCTGGCCCCGTTAAGAAGAGATCTTCCTGTCCAACAGGATATTGAGGAGGAGAGAAGAAGTGTTGTAGTGTTGGTTTGCAGTCGAGACGCCACATAGCTGCACTTCCTCCTCAAAATACTGTATGATTCACTCCTTTTCGTGATTTGTTTCCCCACTGTTTTCATTTCCTGTGAACAATTTTCACCTTTTTGTAGCCCTCTCTCAGGACAAAAGAGGTGAAAAAGGGCAGCCTCCCCCCCTCCCCGCAGCCTTGATGGACTTCCTGTCATGTGGCGGTGGCCTCCAGGTAGCTCTGTAGTTTACGGACAGTTGACTCATCCAATGAGAAAAGGTCAAAGTCAAAAGTTGTGTTGGTGACATTAAAGTGGCCCGTCTCCTCGATGAGGTTCACGATCTGGAGGCAGGAAACGGGTCAGTGGTGTTTGTTCAAAGCTTTTACACAAACGCAGGCTATTTTAAATCACACGCAAACACCCACCTGCTGTAGAACGTTACGCTCTCTTAATGCCATTAGCTTGCGATGAAGGTCTACCAGCTCTTCGGTGTACGCCTGAAACAAGAGGAGAGGAACGGGGATCAGTTTCTACTGCGGCTCCAAACACCTGTACAAGCTTGTATAGAAGGACTAAAAGTAACTATAAAAAGCAACATCATTTACTGAAATTAGATTAGCTAAAGGGCAGCTTTACATACTAGTTTTAGTAGCAGGATGTCATGCCAAAACTAGTGAGCTGCCTACCTAGGGAGCATTTCCTGAGACGGAGGCTGTTTCAAAAGATGGCTTATTATACTACTGATAATAATCATTTTAAATTGAAGAAGAATTGTTGTATTTCATGAAATATTTTGGTAACACGTTTAAATAAGGTTTCATTAGCTAACAACATTAGTTAACATAAACGAACTATGAACAATATTTCTTTAGCATTTATTCATCTTAGCTAATGTTAATCTCAATATTTACTGCTACATTTAAGATCAAAAGTTGTATCGGTAACACTTTAGTTTAGGGTCCAATTCTCACTATTAACTAGTTGCTTATTAGCATGCGAATGGTCTGGTTTTAACCAGGCTACATGACCATATTCTACATCCTACCCAATACCTAAACTTAACTACATTAACTTAACTAACTATTAATAAGCAGTAGTTAGGAGTTTGAGTCAAAAGTCGTAGTTAATGGTGAGAATTTGACCCTAAACTAAAGTGTGACCGTTGTATCTGTAAACATTAGTCACTGCACTGTCCACTAACATGAACATTTCTATTTACTAACATTAACGAAGGTTAATAAATACTATAAGAATAATATTTAATGCATTAACTAATGTCAACAAATGAGACCTTATTGTAAAAGGTACAATATAAATAATTGTTATATAATAAGAGTACTGGTGGTCATTATATACTTTATACAATAAAATATATTGTAATGTATTTATAATTTTGAATTAATAATTATAATAATAAGTTATTATATCATTGATTTAATAATAATTTATTGCTATTTTAGATTTAATTAATTAAATAATCATACTTTTTATTACTACTGAATATTAATCAAATATTTTCCCCACTATTTGTGTGTTATGTATCTTTAGAGTATCACTATTAGCTTAGCAACATGTTAGTAGAAACTATTGAAATCATTGGGAAATGAGGTTCCATTTCAGTTAGCATCCCTTAGAAGGGAACCTAAGTGGGCAGTAGACAGCAAGGCAGCTCACAAGGTTTTGGAACAGAGGTCTAGGTGGGTCGAGTTGATCAAATAGAAATAACTTATGGAGATAAGAGGTGAAAAATTAAAAGGTTGATTTACCCTTCCTACCTTGTCGTATCCCTTCTTCAGGACCTTTTCTTGACGTAAACAAGGGTCTGGACTCTTTCTGCCTGTGACCTGTATGATAGACAGACAAAAGCAAACAGAGAGGAAAGGAACAAAATGGAGAAAAAGAAAGAAATCATACAAATGGACTAAAGAAGAAGTTTAAAGAATGACTAATCAAGACAATGATCTATGGCAGTGTTTTTCCAGCAATAGTGGAGCAGTGCCTGGAGCGCTCCGAATCCTGCTGATCTGACTGGCAGCACCCAGTTAAGCAGCATTCCAGTCAGTGGATCAAAAGCTGCGTGTCGCCACCTCATTTCAACACTGGGCGCAGTGTAATCCAAGAACTAATGCCAATCGTCCATCATCCGACAGTCAACAATCAAGTTTCAAAGGAGCAAAACTGTGTGCTAAGAGTGTGTTCTGTAAATTGAACGATCGGCATGACTGAATGAATGAACACACCAATTGGACGGCTTAACAAGAAGCTGATACGGTCTTGAGTATCAGTTCACCTTGTTGTTGGTGGAGCTGTGTTTCTGTGGCTGAGGGGGTGGGTCTCGACTGGGACGCTGCGGCCCGTCACTGCAGTCGCTCTCGCTGTCTAAACTCAGTCTGTGAGGGGCAAACATCAAACAATTAAACCCTGTGAGGAAGTTAAAGGATTACCCAAGAATTCCAGTAAAAATATGTCATTACTCACCCTTGTGTTGTTCCAAACCAGTATGACTTACGTTCTTCTGCAGAACACAAAAGAAGTTATTCTGAATTATGTTGGTAAAAAAAAAAAAAAAACGATTTCGGTTCCCATTGACTTTCATAGTATGGACAAAAAAAATACCATGGAAATCATTGGGAACCGAAACAGTTTTCACACCAACATTATTCAAATACCTTTTTTGGGTTACACATGAGAAAGAAAGTCATACCATTTTAGAACAACACAAGGGTGGGTAAATGATGATCAAATGTACATTTTTGGGTGGACTGTCCCGTGAAATGTAGTCATTCGGATTTAATTGATTTTAAAGAATAATTGTAATACACAATAAACACTGAAAATAAAACCCTATTCTAGCAGTCATCTCACACTTCCAACCTCACAAAAGTAAGTCTTTCAAAAAGCGGCTCAGCAACACTCGAGTGAGATGAAGAATAAAGAGAGGCGTATGAAGTGAAGTGTTTACTCTGAGCAAACAAATCCGTTCTCCGCCTCTGCTAACATTGATTACAGGGACTTAAAGCATCTGAAAGACCTGCTTAAACAAATACTGACAAGAAAAGAAGGAGAATGACCTAGAGTCTCGACTGGGCAGGTTGTTCTTGACTGGCGTCTCTTCGCCTGAGCTGCTATCGTCATCATCAGACTCCTCCGACTGGAGGTCCTCCACCATAGTGCGTAGCGGGCCTACAAACCAAAGACCAGAATGAGCGTTTGCAAAATATACGTGGTTTGGTTTAACTTTCAAACTGCCGCTTTAAAGGGGATGTGCGCAATTTCTGTGCCACTAGCAAACAGAATTTGAAAAAAAGTGACTGTTTTCAAACAGGTTTCCTTAAAACTCTTCCCATCTGCCATTGGTCGGATTAAAAAAAATGTCTTACCCCAATCTCACACCATTAGTTAAGCCAATGTTTTGTGTCAGGCTGGCTGTTGCAAATTAAAATGGGAGCAAGCCAATGACAAATTACCCACATCACCGTTCTAAAAAAAAACCTTAATTTTAAGAAAGTGCCTGTTTCTGACACATCCTTAACCCTCTCCACGGTGATCGATCAAATCAGCAGTCTGTTAACCTTGAGTTAAAGTATAGTAGGGAAATCTATTTATGGATCTGACTGCTGCTTATCAGGACACTCCCTGCAGTAAAAGAGCAGATCCTACCTTGGCCTTGTTTCTGCTGTGGCTCAAAGTCTGAGTCGGAGCTAGACTCTGAGCTGGAGCTGGAATTAGACGGGCTGGAAGGTGCTGACTGCTGTGGGGAAGAGTGGACAGGATACAAATGAAAGATTGTGTTTATCACAGGGGGTGGTGACCTTTTTAACAGTGTTAAGTTTAATTTGTATTTTTTTCATAATACATTTATTTAGCATTTTAAATAAATTAATAAACACATTTTATTGTCTAAAAATACAATTTAACGCCATGTTAAAAAGGTTTGCATTACCTGAATTATTTTAAATATATGCATTTTATTGTGGAAAAAATGCTAAATTTTAAACTTTCTTAATTTTTCCAACCCCTGATTTATTTTATATAAATTAATACACACATTTTATTGTGAAAAAAAAAATCAAATTAAATTTAACAGGTTAAAAAGGTTGTCATCCCCTGACTTATTTGAAACAAATGTTATAGTGAAAAATTCTTGATTTAAAATCTGAAACAAATCTTATCAACAAAACTATTATCACATAAGTCTAACCTCAGATTTAGACGAGGCATCATCATCCGAGTTGGAGTCATCGGATTCCGGAGGCTTCTTGGACTCCTTGACCTCCTGGGTCTCTGACTTGCCCTTGGCCCAGCGTCCCTTCTCTTTAGAGGCCTTCTTATCCGCATATCCCGAGGAGACTGTGGTGGAAGACGCGGTCCGGGGGGAGGTGCCGGTGAATCCCCCACTGCTGGAGTCTTTTGACCCCTCTGAACCCCCCTTCTTTGGCTTCTTGACACTAGGTTTGGGCGACTCTGCATTGGAAGGTCGTTTGCTAGGGGCTTTTCCATCGGCCACTCCACCTCCCCCTCCACCACCCGCCGACCCTGCCCCCCCTCCTTTAGGAGACATGCCTTCCATTTTGGACTCCTTCAATGTGAGTTTGGGCTCCTTGAAAGCAGCTTTGGGCAGGACTTTGTTCTCGTCTTTCACTTTGATCTCTTTTTTCTTCGATGATGAGGATGAAGACGAGGAAGGGTCACGGCTACTTTTGCTGCCGCCATCTCGGTCACCGTCACCTTTGGATGTGGCCTTGCTTTCAGAGTCTTTTCGTGGCCGCTCTCGATGCTCCTTGGCCATTTTGTGGGATTTGGACACTTTGCTTCCCTCTTTACTGGGCTCCTACAGGAAACAGTGTTTGTTTTTAGTCTTTACGGTGTCAAATTCTACCTTTGGTTAGCAAACGATTAAAAAAAATCCGTATTCACCAAGTTAGATAGGAATTGGCACATACAAGGCAGTACAATATATAATCATTAGGGCTTTTCACAAGGCGATTAACATTGGTTTATTGTCGTTCTAAACCCCACTTTTAACCACTTTTTTTTTATTACTTATTTTTTATTTTGAATATTCTTCAGATCTCCTTTAACAGCAATTACTTCCCCTCAGAAACAGTATCCTGTACAAGGGGTCATAATTCACACGCTCTTACGTGTATGGTCAAGTTTCCAGGAGAATATGTCTAGAAGTACAAGTAAAAGAAGAAATTAACAACAATATAATTAATTAATTAAAACAATATAATACAAAATAATTAACAACATTTAAAATAAACAATTTGAACAAAACAAACAACAACTTAAAACAAAACATGGGTTGTATACAAGTTCCCCTGGCAGTTATAATCAGAGTTAGTTCTAACGGTCCTCCATCACCGTCATTAGTGGTGCCCATCTTTCAATAAAAAGTTCCCTTTGTAATCTCAATGAATATGTAATTTTTTCCATAGTGTAAATATTTCTTAAAATTGTTAGCCATTCAGCTTGATTTGGCGACTCCTTTTTAAGCCATTTTATTGTAATTGTTTTCTTTGCGGCTACCAGTAATATCTGTAATAAATACATCTTTTTCCTACTGTGTATCACAACTGGTTTCATCCCTAGAATTGCTATCAGGGGGTCTCTTATCAGTTCAACATTAAATACTTTATTAATATATGTAAAAATGGATTTCCAAAAGTTATCTAACAATGGGCATTGCCAAAAAATATGTGAGTGAGTAGCCATTGTCTCTCCGCACCCCCTCCAACATTGACTTGATTGATTCGGATTCATTTTAGCCACAACTTGTGGTGTTCTGAAAAATCTGTTATTTATCTTCCATTGAAATTCCTTCCACAAATTGGCGTTCGTGACTTTGTGAGCCTGAGTACATATCTCCAACCAAGCTTCTTCACTTATTTCAAGCTGTAGCTCCCTAATCCATTTGTCTTTCACATAAAATGAATTATCTTTTGTCATTGAAGCAATGATTTTATAAACATTGGTTATTGATTTCTTCATATGTTCTCCACCCTGAATTTTTAATAAATACTGTTCTAAAAGGGAGGGCTCTATTAATCTGTTCCAGTTTGGGTGCTTGAGTATAAAGCTCCTTAATTGTAGATATCTGAAAAAATCTGTTCTTGGTAATTTAAAATCTGTTCTCAGTTGTTCGAATGATTTGAAGTTGTTATTACTAAATAATTGGTGTACATAATGAAGGTTCAAAAGTTTCCAATTTTTGAATCCTGTATCTAGTCTCAAGGGAAGAAAATCTCTAATGTAAGTAATTGAACTCAAAACGGAGAGATCGCTTGTCAACTTAAACATTTGTCGTATTTCCTTCCAAGCTACACATGTTGTGTTCGACCATTCTCCCAAAAGATCTCTGGTGGATTTAATCCTATTAAAGGGGATCACTGACAAAGGCATATCGGGACTGTAACTTTTTTCCATACTGAGCCATCTTGTACTGGTGTCATCTAATAACCACACTATCATTGCACGTAATTGTGCCGCTAACCAGTAATGCTTCAAGTTAGGTACGCCTAGACCCCCTTTAGTTTTTGTCAGTTGTAAGACTTTATATCTGACTCTGGGTCTCCTACCTTGCCATATAAATCTTGAGATGAGACGATCCAAAAGACTAAAAGTAGATTTAGGTGGAGAGATTGGTAGAGTTTGAAAAAGGAAGAGGAGCCTTGGGAGAACATTCATTCTAACAGCTTCCACCCTGCCTATTAAAGTAAGGGGAAGTGTAGTCCATCGGTTCAAATCTTGTTTAATTTTATCTATTAATTTAATATAGTTACTTTGATATAAACTAAGGTCAGGGGGTATATTTATTCCCAAATACCTAATTCCCTCCCTGGGCCATCTAAATGGGAAAGCTAATTTCATCTGTGGGGAAACTAAATTGTTCATGGGGAGTGCTTCTGTCTTAGTCACATTTATTTTGTAACCTGAATAGAATCCAAAGGTCTCAGTACATTTCATTAAATTCGGGACAGACTTTGTAGGATGTGAGATATACACAATTATATCGTCTGCATATAGCGACAATCTGTGTTCCTCTCCGCTCACCTCAATACCACTAATATCTGTGCTATCTCGTATTAACTATGCAAGGGGTTCTATACTGAGGGCAAAGAGGAGAGGTGAAAGAGGGTCCCCCTGTCTGCAACCCCTCCCCAACTGAAATTTTTGTGAGAAACACCCATTTACCCTTACTGACGCTTTTGGAGAAGAGCATAACAGTTGAACCCATTTAACAAAGCCAGGACCTAGACCGTATTTCCTCAAAACTCTAAAAAGGAAAGGCCAGGAGACACGGTCAAATGCCTTTTCGGCATCCAGGGCCAGTGCCATACATGGTACTGGTTTCGATTTGGCATAAGACATAACATTCAGTAACCGACGAATATTATCAGACAGCTGGCGACCAGTAATAAAGCCTGTCTGGTCTGGGTGCACTAGAGTCGTAATACTTTTAACCACTTTTACCAATTTAGAAAAGGGGTTGGTACCGCTTTTTACCCAGGGTTATGAAACCCTGCTCCGGAGCAGAGTTAGCGCCACATTGTGGTGCAAAATGTGTGCGGTGGGAAACAATGCGCTGTTAGAATGTTACAACTAGATGCTAAGCAACCGAAAACAATTCGTGTGCCACATATTCACATGCTTCAGGTCACGGAAACTGTGCACTGTATAGAAACAGTCGACTCAGCATTTAATAGTAAAAGTGCCAAAACGTCGACGGAAAACAAGTGAAGGATTGGAGTGAAGGATAGACCATTTTATTCATATTTTCATAGACCGAAAAGTCCATTCAGAAAAAAAAAACATATTACAGTTGGCAATGTGTAAGGAAGAAGCGCAATGCTAGAGTCTTTATGTAAACAGGTCACATGCTGCACTCATCCAATCAATGACAGTGACACAGCAAATATGTAAATGAGTACATTTACCCAGTGTTTAGGAATGTGCAGTGTGAAACGTCAGCTTGTGAATACACAGGATTAATTGTTAACCTTGGGTAAATGATGAGCAGTGTGAAACGTGCGAGATAACCCAGTATTCCATTTCCCTGGGGTTTAGAATGACCCTGACCCAGGGTTAGCTATTTCAAGTGTGAAAAGCCCTATTATAGGTCCACGTCACAAATAATCATCACAATACAGAAGTACAATTCTAAAGCAAACTTAAGCTTTGTCAGTTATCTAAGAAACATCAAGATTGTTCTTATTACATTCTTGTTCATTCATCTGCAAACTGAATCATTTAATATTTGATTAGTATATATATTTTAAAGAAATTAATAAGTTTATTCATCAAGGACTCATTAAAGTAATCAAATGTGACAGAAAGGACATTTTTACAAAACTTTCTATTCATCAAAGAATCCTGAAAAGGGTATGTTTATTTGTTGCTACAAAAATACTAAGTACTACAACTTTGATAATAATAAGAATGTTTCTTAAACACCAAATCAGCATATCTGAACATCCCTAATATTAATATCGTAATCATTCCATAATATATTACTATCTGTCACCATTTACCACGGTACACATTGTCAAATACAACCAAAAACTGATCCCCTATTAGGATAAAGCACAAAGTTTGACACCTTTAATAATAAAGTAATCACAAAAGGCCATTAAAGCATGTCTTAACTGTGATACTAATACCCATCTGTGACCTTCACACAAAGGTCATCTGCTGTATTAATGAGGCTGTGCTGAGATTAGGACTGTTAAAGCTAATGGGGATGCTGGAAGACGTCCAACACTAGAGAATCACAGCAACTGACTCTCTTTACTGCACTAATGAAAGATGCCTCAAAGTGACCCAGACAAAGCGCCAGTGCTCGGATATGATAAAGCAAAGGTCATTTAATAGAGATATGACACGTGTCCTACATGATGGACCCTTAATTCACACTGAAACGATCTAATCTGCTGCTTAGAAGTAAACAAAAGGAAGAATAGAGGAAAACTGTGATCCCTTAATATCCTACCAGGTATCCGGTATTCACCCATGATAAAATATTTGAGAAGAAATACAGAGGGGATCAAAAAGTCTAGAATCAGAATTTAATTTGATTTAATTAGATTATATCTTAACATAATTTAAATAACAATAAACTACTGTTCAAAAATTAGGGGTCTGTAAGATTTTTTTATATTTTTGAAAGACACAAATACAGTTAAACAGTAATATTCTGCAACATTATTACAATTTAAAAGAACTGTTTTCTATTATTTCTATCATTTATTCCTGTGATGGCAAAGCTGAGTCTTCAGTGTCACCTGATCCTTCAGAAATCATTCTAATATGTCGATTTGGTGCTCAAGAAACATTTCTAATAAACATTTCTAATAATCTTTACTGTCACTTTTGATCAATTGAATGCATCCTTGCTGAATAAAAGTAATAATTTCTTTAAAAGAAATCTTACTGAGCCCAAACTTTTGAACAGCAGCATAATTTGAAATATATATTACATCACAGCTTTTTCTCTGTTTAAAAAAATGTATAATTCTAAATCCTAAAACATTTATTTCCAGGTTTAATACTGATTTTCTATTTGATCTCAGAATTGTGGACCCCAATAAAAAAAAGAGAGAGAGAGAGATTATGGCATATTTTTAAAATAATTTTTCAGACCTTTGATCCTTGTGAGGTCTTGCTCTTCTTAGGGTCAGAAAAGGCAGAAAGTGGGATGGTTGGAAGCATTGGGTAATCTGGGCTGGGTTTCGGGACTACTTCTGCTCCCTCTGGGACCACCATGATCTGAATGAGAAATTAGAGCACATACACCAAAAATGTACAGTTTTCCTTAAGCTGTGCTAGATATAATCAGGAGAAATAAAATCCCATAATGCACCACTCACCCCTCCAGCCTTGACCAGCTTGCGACGGAAGTCACGGGTGGGGTTATTAAAGGTGAGTTTCTCACAGCGCAGGTGATTGACAGGCGGGTTACCCTCCAGGTTGAGGAAGAGGTCGTAATTGAAGCACACCTTCTTTGGCTCCTCCTGCGTGAATGGCAATATTCAGAGATTCCATCAAATAATTTCACATTAAAAGCGCAGTAAGTGATTTTTGAGAAACACTGTTGACATCTGAAATCAACCCAAACAAACACAAACCCTTCCCTTCATTGCTCCGCCCCCAAAATGCACAAACATGCAATGCAAGAGCAGTTCTCTACTTAGTTTATGAACGTTTGAATTGCCCCGCATGTGTAAAAGTGAATGTATGCGAGTGACAATACGAACTAGCTCGTAAAGATGTTCATGTGTATATTTGCATACTAGTTTCCTCACGTATTTTATTGTTATATTTAGAAGACATAATCTATGTGCCTTTTAGTCATTATAACGCTCCTCCCATCTGCACACTGCTATTTACCTTTTTCCGACTACAACTGAGTTCCCACGGGACTTCAGCGCGAGACTACAGCTAGCCGTCTAAAACACTATTTTAGGTGAATTTAAACAATGGCTAAGTTGCTATACGCATCTTGTTGTCATGTAAGGGCCCTGTTCATGTTGAACAGACATTTTAATTGCATTTTGTGTCTGTTAAGAGGCACAAAGACACTCTTTATGAATATGCCCCCATAACTGCCGTTTTAGCTGAGTGGGAGCTCTGGGCATTAGCTTCAGAAGCTCCGTGTTGCAAGCACCAATCCGGCTCGTTTTTTTTTCTATAGACAGTACTCACAAAGGTATAACGATCAAGATTAACTTAAAAATTGCCCGGAGTTCTCCTTTAATGAGCAGCTCAAGCATTGAAGTGAGTCAAGAGAGCAGCAACTGGAGTGATTCTCAGACTTCTTTCATGTGGGCCTCAGCCAGTGCTTCATTCACGATTCAAAAGCAAAAACTCAGCAAAGATCAGAATTACAAATCAAACACCCAGATGAACTCAATCTTTTTATCTCTGTCCCTCAGCATGCAGAAATCTATAAGTCGGTGAAAACAGCTCAGGAAAATAAGACTCTCTGAAGGCTGGGGATGTTTTTCAGACAAGATACGACAGATACGGTTGCTTATCACAAGCCTGTGAGTCAGCGGGTGGGCTTGAAAAAAGTGTAATTGTTTCACATTATGCCAGTTAGCTCATAAGGAAAATCACTCTATGGTGCCAGCTTAATGTCAGTGAGGGGAAGTTCACAAATGACAAGACAGAAAGAGAAGCTGATGCTCTGATGAGTCACAGAGTGAGAGAGGGATGTGTGCAAATGAAAATTTAAAAATTAAATAAAAACTACAGAACAAGAGACAATAGCAAAAGAGGACAGGAGAGCGACAGGAAGAGACTCATATACCTCACCTTGTTTTTGAAATAGACCTCTATGGGCATCAGAAATCCAGCATAACCAGACTCCTCAACCTTGTATGGGGGCTCCTTACACACTGACATTAAAATGAAAACATGAATTATTTCACTAATAATTGCTGCATATACTGTATAGTTACACATTAAAATAAAAGCTTTACAACAATGACATTTTTAATGTTTTTTCTTTATGCTCTCTTATGCTCATCAAGGCTGAATTTATTCAATCAAAAACACAGTAAAAGAATCTGACTATGCCGAAAACACAGTTCATTCATTTTTATTAAAATGACCTGACTGGACACTCCAGGAATGTGACCAAGCAGCATCTGCATGACCCAATTAATATTCACATCCTATTAAATTTATTTTGCAAACAAATCTGTGTTTTGAACCAACTAGCAGAAATGCAGTCTGACACAACTGATTTTATATTTTCAACAGAATAATATCAAATAAATGGTACATATTAAAAACTTCCCTCTATACATATTATTATCAAGCAATGTGTATAAAACAAGGCTATCTTTGATCTTAGACTAGCACTGTTAGTCCAAGACATGTGACACCTGGAATGCATGAAGTGAAATGGGTTGATGTTTAATCCACTGGCAATAGTTTCATTTCACCAGTCATCCGAGGCTACTTATTTGTAGCCTAAAGTATTGATTTAGTATCAGCAACGAAATACTAGACGCTGGTATTGTACAAAGCCAAAATTGATACCGATCCAACCCTAACCTCAAATATTGAAAAAAGAAGCATGATGCTCTTCAGGATGTGTAACATGTCACATGCTGTTTTTGAAGATTGAACTGTGAGTTGTGGTGCAATATCTGATTTGTGAAATTTACCCCTCTTGGGTTTAGGAAAGCTCTCGTGCAGCCGGAAGACGACTTTATCCACAAAGTGCTGAATGTCGCTGTTCTCGGGGCCTCGCACGAACACCATCCAGTCATGGGTGAAGCCCTCTGATGTCACCTTCTTCCTCAGCTGGGCCCGGTGACCCAACTCAAGCTTTACCTGAACCGTGCACTGCAAACACAGAAACACATATTAATTAAATGCTTTAATAAAGCTGAGATCAGTTGAAGTTCAGTAGAGAAGACCAGCGGCATATGCACAGTTGCACACACACACACACACACAAGTATATATAATAAAAACAACACACATGTATATAAGTGACAGTAAAGTCGTAGTTTTGATAATAAGAAAAGTGTATTATAATAATAAGAAGAAATGTTTCTTGAGCACCAAATCAGCATATTAGAATGATTTCTGAAGGATCATGTGACACTGAAGATTGGAGTAATGATGCTGAAAATTCAGCTTTGCATCACAGGAACAAATTACATTTTAAACTGAATTAAATTGAAAACAGTTATTTTAAATGTTAATATTATTATGTTATTATTATATTACCATTTTACTGTTTTTTATCAAATAAATGCAGCCTTGGTAAGCATTAGAATCCTCTTTCAAAAAAATCTATCTATCTATAAAATTATAAACATTAAATATTATTTATATTTCATATATTTATTGTTTTTTTTTACATTAAAATATGTATTACAAAAATTATTCCATCACATTTGAAAATCATCAAGCTGTAGGGAATTTTCTTTGTGGAAGACTGTTTTATTTGAGTGAATTCATATAGCTGAAACCTGTTATTGATATAGCAGAGAAGAGTTACTAATAAAAGGCCTCTAGACACCAAAATCGGAGTAAGAATACCTTTCATTCATATGCTCAAGCTTATCATCTGTATCATCGACTGGTTCTGCCAAATGGCCAGAAAAAGCCATCAAGGGAATTCCTTGAAAAGCAGCCAGGAAAAATGAACATTGCCCACATAAGGTGGAGACGAGCCAGACTGGGTTCAGGTGCCCAGAGATGCTCAGCAGCTGCTGTTGACTCGAGCCCCTGAACTCGTGGAGATTTAAGAACCGGGACAGACAAGAAGATCAATTCCAGACACGCTTCTTTTTTTTTTTCCTGAAAAGCCCGGGACACACCAAGCCGACCCCAAAGCACTAGCGGCGACGAAAGCTGACTGTGTTGTCGCTACGGAAGTCAATTTACACAAATTCCCATGAACGATAGTCGATTAACCTTTAGCATCCCTAGGTCATCTTACGTCGGCTGCGTCTCGGCCAAAAAACTGTGCTTGAACACACCGAAACGACTAAAGGCGACTGTCAACTAGCATGTGCGTTCTGCACCTGCGTGCAAGTAAATATCGGTCTATATCAGCAGGAATCAATAGGCCTAGTCTATTTTCATCATTCAAAAAGGGAAACCAAGACTGCAGATATACAAACATCGCTTGCTTAACATTTTAAAGATCAATCACGCTGATCACTTTCTTCATTCCAGTCGGCTCATGTTATTATGAAAATATTCGGCATTCGAATGCTCAGGTAAGTTGGCGTAGAACTATACGGCCTTCTGTCTGTACCTTCTTGACTTCTTTGCTCGCTTTAATCACTTTCAGTTTTATTCTCATCCACCAAGCTGAACACCCAATCAGAGTTCTCTCTCTCACCGACGGCATCCGACTAGACTAGAGGCAGACCGACGCTCAAACACGGCGTCCCGGGCCGGCCTCATGAGCAAAATCTTATTGGCTGCCGTCTGGCCTTTCACCATAAAGCCCTGCGTTGGCTGACACTTCCACTTCCTTGAGCCAAAACCTGCTAGCCAGTCCTAGACGCTGCCAGGCATCAGAATAACCCCTATGAGTCCATCTCTCATTCACTCACCCACAAGCCCCAGCCGTGTCACATATATAGACAGACAGTGATACAAAACAAGCCTGGCTACCCTCAATGGCAAGAAACACTGCTCTTTTTCTAGAATTTGCCATGTGTAATTTCATCACAGCAATTTGCCTTGTAACGATTACAAACTCTACCTACATAAAAGCTGTTCCACTCCGCCTGAGAGGAACATGACCATCCGAATATGAACACAATAATATGGGACAGTATACAATAAGAGATTGAACACATGACCACACTAATCCCAAGGGGGTAAATAAGATCAAAAGCCCTTTTTGAAAAGAGTAGATTAAACAGGTAAACACTACTGGCTCCTGGTCTCACAAATCCCCAGCAGAGACACACTCACTCACATCCCTTTTTGTTATAAGATGCGAAATAGACACAAAAGTGGCAGACTGGATTCATCTCAGGTCAGTGCTATGATACAGATTATCAGTCAAGCACAGAAAAAATACAAGCAGGAGGTCACGTGGGAAGCCAACAGCCAAACGACAAAACAACAAGTCTCAGAAGAGTTGCTGCAATGTTATTGTCAAAGGCTAGAAAACATGAACGAATGAAACGGTACATCAACTTTTTTCACAAAAATCTTCCATTACTTGAAAAGTGGAGGGACAAAACAGAGGTTTACAACTTGCCTTTCTAAAAGCACATTGAATAAAAATAGGTTAGGCTTTTTGTTTTGAGATTTGCTTTCATGCGCAATTATCAAGCTCATGTAGCTACCTGCAATTAGTAGTCTAAAGCAGTACAAACAATACAACCGGACTGATAATGGATCTAATAGCTGGATAAACAGCTCATTAATATTAAGCAGTAATGCAGTATAATGTAATAATAAAAATACCACTACAATTACGAGCACTGCTATTGTATTAAAAACTGCTCATTAATATGAAGCAGAAAAAGTCATATGATTTTCTTCTACACAGAGACAGCTTTATTATGACGTTATTATTACTAACATGATGTTAGTACTACCTATGTAGTCAAACTGTCAAATCAAAATAACACAATTATTGCTATTGGAAAACTGTCATAAAGAAAGACTCCATATTAATGTTTTTATACTAGTAACAATGACTGAGGCAGCTATAGTAATTTGAAGAGAATTTTGAAATCTCATAATATTGTGTAATAATTTTACAGCAGTAACTATATCTGTAGTGGAAGCCGATTCTTATATTTTGTAATGGGACACATTCAACGTTATTAATAATAATAGAAATAGAAAAAGTTTATTTCTAAAATAATTTAGTTGCAGCAAAAGCAATTAACCTACTGCAGATCACAGACACAAGGCAGAACGTGTAAAAATAGCCAGGATGTTAAGGCAATGATATTCATCTACTACAGCATATGATCACTGCTGGCACTGCTCATAAATCATATTGCATAAAAGGGCAATTAATTAGCCTTGGAAAGAGACAGATTCCCGCTTCAGGGACCCCCACCCTCAGAGCAGACCTGTGCAATGCCCTCAGCCTTCAGCGTGCGTGCTCTGTCAGGAACACTAATACATTGAAATGCATGTTCCTCATTTCCTCTAATAAAAGCCGCAGACTGTAGTGACTCCCGGACCTGAGAAGCACAGGACAAAAACACTCTCCTTTGTGTTTCTGCTGGTACATGCACGACTTGCCTACTGCGAAAGCTGGCGCACGCATCCAGCCCTTCAGGCAGAGCTGATGTCCCCAAATACCGATGTAGCTTTAATATGCGTGGCCAGCTCGAGTCAGATAGCTGAGAGGAGGGAGGGAGGAGGGAGGAGGGAGGGGGTTATATGGGTCCGATCCGCTGCTTTCACGAGCCCCAAGTGTCCACATTCAGTTGCAATGGTGGATTTCTCTAAGCGCGCGCTTACAAAAGTTGACTTCACTCCATGCAACAGCAAAAGCGTTTCATACTCTACCTGATTCTCCATAGTTCACCGGCCTGATAAAGGTCCTGTTTATTTACAGAAGGCTTTTGAGCGGCTGCTCCCGACTCCTCATTGTGTGTCAATTCCAGCCCAAAACCGGAAACTAGACGGTTCCCCTCCCCTCTCCGGACCTCTGGCATGCACCCAAAACAGAAAGCGTTTGTGACCAATCATATGCCGTCCAGGATGAGCTTGGCACCGCCCAGCCAATCGTGAAACGCGGTGGGCGGGACTTCCCACGGACCGCCTGTACTGGTAGGTAATAATTAGAGATTAGCCGAACCGATGGGATGTTTTATTTTTGCTGTCTACAGCGCTACGTAACGTGCTGATATTTTTTCCTGAATGATTTTTAATTTCGTATTTGAAAACAATGCATGTTACACACAGCTGTGTTGTGATTGGTTGTTGAGGGTATGCCTCTGTTCTGTGTTTAATTATGGGATTACAATAAATACTTAATGCTTAGTGAATGATTTCACTTGCCATTTGAAGGGACTAATTTAATATATGAGAGACTGGGTTGTCATACTTTTTACTATAGTGGAATGTTTAGCGGGTTTTCTCTTAAGCACTATTAAGGTCTTAGGCAGGCTACAATACCGGGAAAAATAATTCATTAAACACACGTTGTCACACTATATATGGGGTAAATTGTCACAATGGAATCAGGCTTTAAACAGCCTGTTATAGGCTTTTCATCTAAATTTAAACAGTAAACAAACATACCATGTTATGATAGGCTTATTAGAATTTGTTTGGAGGACAGAATTCACGAAAAAAGTATTATTATTGCTTTGCAATCTTAAAAAGAACCACTTGTCAAACTTAAAATCATAACTGTCCAGATCTTTGTATTACAGCAGAAGGTAGTGAGTGATGCAGTTCATGAAGCAGCTCAACTGCTCTACACCTATGATGTACACTTGATGGCGCTGTGTCAGGAAGAGAACAGAGGCTGCTTTTTATATTAAATATATAAATATATTTGGGTGAAGTAGGCCTATCCATAACCTGGAGTTGACCCCATTTTCTTCGTTTTCTAAGCAGCATCGTTGTAAGTTTTGTCTCTTGCAAGTTTTTGACTTTTATTTTAGTGTATATCATGGTGCTTCTTTGAAATACTTTTAAATGACAACAACCCCGTAAATAAAAGTTAAGGTATTTATTAGTATGATCTCACATCATGTCCCAGCATTCATAATGTATATAAAAAATATCCATATATATAACAAAAATACAGTATAATAAATTGAATTTAAAAATCCCACACCAAAATGCACATATTCCAGTTATTACATTAGTAAATTTGCACCATTTGCTGCGAGAAAATCATTCAGATCTCATATCGAACAGGCGGCATGATTTTCCTCCTCTGATAATATAACATATTTACATTTTAATCATCATTCAAGTTTCATCCATGAATCAAGTAGTTGATTATGACAAATTGTCTAAGTTACTTGTCTTAAATATAGAAGCCTTTGTTTCATATTAAGTAAATCAAGTAAAATACATATTGTTTTGTACATACATTCAATCTTGTCAAAACAGTGCAAATATTCATTTTTACATAACAACAGCGCGTTGTTTGTAAAGATTTTTTACATTTACACACAAATACTTCAGTTTCAAGTTCTGTGAGAAACGAGGAGAAAGTGCCTGAAACCTCAACCATTTCAACACAATATGCAACATGTGTTTCATATTACAAGTATCTCTTCAGTGTTATAACAAATGGAGTCTCAGGGTATTGATCTAGGATCAGCTCCTGCCAGTCCTTATAAATGTATTCACCAAGATTTGAAGGCTGGTGCTACACCAAGCAGCTTTAAAAATGAGATTGCATCTGTTTATCTTGTGCCTGCTAGCATCTTTTCCATGTCTTTGTGTTTCCTTTGAGGACTATGTAAGGCAGTCCAATGGCCCACTTATTCTGTGGCCAGTACTGCAGGTCAGGGAGGGAATAAGGGATCTCTAGACTAGCATCCATGTAAGCGACCAAAGTGGTACCGTAAGCCGTGGCCACCACAATCAGAATGTGCCTGAACAGAGAGGAGGAGAAAAATAAACTAGATTAGCATGACAGTCTGGACAATGTGGCTTAACCCTGTAAAGCCTGACATATGAAACAATAGTCAGAAGAATCTACTTTTTAAAAATAGAAGAGTTTATCGAACCGTTAGACAAAAAGTTAAATATCGAATATATTTTTTGTTGTGTATCATATTGATACATCAGGCTTGTATGGCTCATATAGTATTATATATACGAGAATGTGGAACTCACACTCAAAAATAAATAAAACACCTCAATTTTATTCAGAGGCACAAACTGAGAAAAAATTCCTGATACTGTATTTAAAGGTGGGGTATTTGATTTTCTTTTTTGACCATTTTTTCAAAATCACTTGAAATCCTATTCCTAACCCAGCCACTGAGTTAGAAGCACTGAAATGAAAATTAAGCAATTTAATCATCTGTGGAACGGGCTGGACTCGAAAAACTCCAGCCAATCATTTCCAAGACCACCTAGAATCATTGGACCGTAAGTGCGTCAATCAAACGGTCGTACCATACCCCCCCCCCCCCCCATACCCCTCGCGCGCGTGTCCCCTTCGTGCGCATACTCAAAGCTCGTGACCAGTCACAGTAAGTGGTACAGAGAGAGAAAAAGTGCAATCTCGCGCATCTGAGTTTTGCAGATGCATGATTGCGCGTCCATGTTCTTCGAATGGGTGGAGTCAGGGCCAGCATTGGAGGAAAGAAGGTAGGACCTTTTGAGTTGTGTATTTTCAAAATCTGCCGGCCGTTTTGCAAATCCCATACCCTACCTTTAAATGACCAAAAATTAAGATAAAATTCTGATTGCTTGTAATGTAATTTAATTGAGATCTTTATAACACAGACTACAGTAGTGGCCAAAGTTGAATTTTATATATTTTTAATTTGAGCGAAGAACAAAACGCTAAACTTGGTTAAGGTATTTATCTGACAAAATTATTTGGCAAAAAAAAAGGCACTACAGCTACAGGTTTTATTTCACTATGCAATGAAAAAAATTAAGAAAAAACAACAACAACAAGCTCACAGGAAAAAAATATACATTGACTACAACGTATTCAGTTATTAATATTTTGTCGGTTCTCTCTTGCTTTTGCATGTGTTCATCATTCCTTTGACAGAAAATGCACAATTTGGCATGTCATGTCAAATCTTTAACAAATTTCGAATAATAATTGAGTAAAGGGTGAAGATGTAAATTTTCCTAGGCCGGACATCACTTTTGGCCACTACCGTTCTTACTTAAAATGCATATAAATATCAGTTATCTCAGTTATGATATTTAAATGCCCTGAAGTTTTTATTGTGGGTGGCAAAATATCTAAATCAATGCAATACAATGCTAACTGAATGATTGAGTCCAAAAAGCCTGCTGTACAATATTTGATACTCACATTTGACCATGATATTTTTAAAACATGGTGTATGGACAATCATGTTGCTTCAGTCCGGTAACTGTTCATCTTGAAATATTACTAACAAATATAAAAGTTACTCTTACATCAGTAAAGATTTCACAGCAAAAAGACTTGTGTACCACAACCTGAAAGTGGACATTTTTACAATTGTACTAAAAGGCCTTTTACTTGCTAAAAAAAGTATAGACGACACAAAGAACAGTTTTATCAGCAAAGTTTTGATCGTGTTCATAATCTAGAGGCCCTAAAGATTTGTGTATTTATGTGATTCAGTAGGATTTCATAGGGTTAAAATGTGCTCAACACAAGGCAGAATAGCATGGCTCACTCACCAGATACCGTGCAGATAACAGAAGTTCAGTTTCTGCCAGAAGCTGCATCCAAAGCGATCGCTAATCCAGCAGGAAATGGCCAGAACCCACAGGCCAGTGGACGCCCAGGCCAGACGCAGCACTCGCTTATCTGTGCAACTGTTTGACAAAGAGATCAGTACTGAATGAGAGTGAAAACAAGCAAGATAGCAAAACAAGACATTAAAAAACATCTAGCACATGTAGCATTTAGTCTCAATGTGGACAAATAGTGACTATTACGACATCTGTAAAAAGCTTGAAGCGATAAATGCACATCCTTTACCTCCTTAACTCCATAAACAGAGAGTAGAGGATATGGATGGCAAAGCAGTTGAGAGCGTAGGCATTGGCTGTAGGTTTGACAAAAGAGGACATAGTGCTTATGACAGTGACGATCAGGACCATACGAGAGAACGTTCTCCTGCGGAACAACAAAACAGAGAAAGAGAGACCACACTTTAGACTGCAGATAGCCGAGTGATCTAAAATATTCAAAATAATCATCAAAATCAGGGGAATATATCGTTTTTGGGGGTCAGTAATTATATAACTATCAAAAAGATGTAAGTTTAAAACAGCATCAAATAATTTCATTTAGCTTTCAAGCATTTAAATATTAATATAAGGCTGGTTGGACCCTTACTGAGAAAGCTGTGGAAACCATCTCTCCCACAGTGAGATCAGAATATGATGCTGCAGGTTCAAACAGGGTTGCTGTTACACAAACTGAAAACTGTAAATGGATCCTTTAATTGCTTCTATTTTTACAGAAATGCAGATTTGTTAGAGGAGGAAGACAAGTTTTGCTCCATGCCATTACATAGAAAGGTTTGTTTCTATGTAATGGCATGGTACGGACCATGGTACAGGGAAAATATGAAATTGTTACCTGTCTTTAACAAAACATGGGAAGTGTCTGCGTGGGAACCACAGGGAGTAGCCAATAGCCAAAACCCACAGGATTGACAGCTCGTCCAGCATCTGGCCCATAAAACTCAGGGTCATGTGAAAATACATGGAGAAGATACCTGAAGATAGAGAGAGAGAAACAGACCATAGAGTGAGAAAGACATCAAGGAGAAAAACGCTTTATTCAGGAATCAACTCCCACACTACATTTTTCTTGTCAAATGTCCCTTTTCTCTTGGAAATGTGTCACGTAATGGAAGCAAAATGGGATGTGAATACAAGTAATTTTAACATGAATTCCTATTTTGCCATTTCTGGTGTATTCATTTGCATGTAAACATTTTGTTGCATTTCCAGTTCAAATAAATCACACTTGTTGGCTTATTTTGCCACAAACAAACAAACAAAATCAAAGTGACATTTCATTCATTCATTTATTTGAATTAAATATAATGAATCAGAGTATATAATGAATATATTGAATCAAATTTGATTTGGCTATTGAACAATGCTGCCCCCTAAAGGATTGTTAATGTCACAATTTCAGCCCCCTTTAAATTCGGCTTTCACACTTACCTACAAAGACCATCATGATCCAGACCAGATGCACAGCCAGGTTTCTTTCCTTGGCATATGGGTGCAGCAGGTAGAGCATTATGGGTGAGATCACAAAGAAGATGAAACTGCTCATCTGAAGGAGGAACAAACGCTGAATCAGTGAATCAGACATACTCAAACTCAAATCCTATCCCATGGTGATCCTAAATGTGGTTTTGTAGCAGTCACATTGACTTTGACACATTTTGTATTAGTCCAATACTGAGGTAGAACCATAAATAAAACCTGAATGGGCTGAACTGAACAGCACTGGATTCTATCTCTGTTGTGCACATGGAGAGTGTAACATTGTGCCTGAGTCACTGGATGCAGATGTATTAATATTGTGGGTGTAGTTAGCAATGTCTCGAATAGGATTCCTCTAGTGTTGATGTCTGAATCGAGAATGATTCACATTGACTAATGTGTGAAAGGATTTGCAGCTCGTCTGTTATGCTCATACCGTGTTGAAATACTCCACAACATTCTCTGAATGTTTATAGTTGTCTTCACACCAGTCCACTTCAGAGCTCTCGTAGGAAAACACACCTGCCATTGTGTCAGAGGACGGGAATGACGGGATTTCTGAGAGAAAGAGAGACTGATTTATTATTCACTGTAATAACGATACGTCAAAAATGCTATGGCTTACTCTGTGTTGAAGAACAAAACACTTGCCATGGTGCTAAAGCTTGTTGTCTTTACACAGAGTTCCAGAAAGGAGACTTTGAACAAAAGCAAATCTCTGCCTTTTTGGTGTCTCTAGTAGATATGATACAAAAGTTTTATTAAAGGATAAGGAGCCGTTCACACAAAACGCGCTCCACAGCTATGTTTTTCCACTGTTTTCAATGTAAACACATGGGGCCTCGAGTATATAGATGTCTGTTAGATTCTGCGTATGCACAACAGGTTTTAGATTTATAAAACCATGCGTTCAACAGAACCTGCGCAAAATGACTATGTTTGAGTAAACTCCATTAATGAGAGTGAAATATTTAATATAAATGTGTAGGCCTATATCAAAATTAAGCTTTTATTCATTCTGTGTATACTTCATTCGCTTAGGCTATTTACGTAAGTTTAAAAAAAATATATATAAATCCCGATATGTGCGTGGAAAATTGCGTATGATATATATATCAGGCACCTGACCATTTCTTAGCTGACAAAGTTTTCAGACAGCCAACCAATGTCATAAACTAAAGGTGCCTGTTTCCATAGAATTTATCTCTTTGTTGATTTGAATTTTTTAACTGCAGTAAGACAATGTATAACCACATTAACCGTGATGACGATCACATTGTTTTAAACCAATAACTTTTTAGATCATAATGCACACGTACCAGCACTAAATGTGGTTATAATATTTCAGCCTGTTGATTTTGTGATATTGATACAACTACATCCTCTCATTACCCCGCAGAGCACGGACCATCGAGCTGGGAAAAGTGAATCCTCTGGATAATAAATTAATTGGTAGGGAGCGCAGCACAGACTTGAGAAAGCACACAAACACTACAAAAACCAAACCTATGATGATGAAAATGCATCTTATATAAACTCTCTCAAATCAATATCAAACGACCGTACCCTTAAATAAAAAGAAACGAACTATCTTACCTCACAAAAACGCATCCACAGCCGCGCGCTCTGTGTGTCAGGTTTAAGTAGGGGAGAAATGTCCCCGATCCTGTTACGCGGGTCTCGCGCTGTGACATCACCTGGAGGGTTCAAGTGAAACCGAGCAAACAGTGGTAACGGCATTCTTCATTGTACCATTGTCTCGTGAACCTGTATCGTGAACAGACCTGAAACGCGCTATTTTACATGACAACGGCTGGCCTGGCACGCGCCCGCCTCCGGCACGAGCTGAGGTCAATATACTTCACCTCACCTGTCGACTCTTTGACGGCCTTCAACTCATAAACCGCAAAAATATGTCAAATATTCACCAACATTAAATTTCGATAACAGGAATGCCGTTGCCTCACACAGCACCTACTTTACATAAGTTTACATATATGCTCTCAGGTTACTTTTTTGGGGAGACAATGATTTATTGCAAATTTATAGAGGGCCTACAAGTATTTTATCTACATTAGTTTGTTTATTTAACTTATTTAGAGTTAGTAAGTGTCCTTAATTTATTAGTATTTTTAGAATTGTACCATTTTTTTCTCCAGTTCCTGTAAGTGGCAATTAATACATTCTATGTGGTAGGATTACATCTAGACTATTGATAATTGTGTGTTAATAAATATGACTATATTTTTTGTAAATATTAGTTAAATGTGTGCCTGCCAGAGACTGTGTACTTCTCTCTGTTGGGCCTATAGTTTTCCCCAAGGTTTCTACCTCATCCTAGCTAACTATCTTCAGGAGTTTTTCCATGATGCTACTGTCCCCATTGGCTTGTTCACCGGGGGTTTGTGAGGCTATATTTTCTCCAAGCTGCATTAGAACAATATGTATTGTGCAAATGGCTATACAAATAAATTTAATGTAATTAAAATGAACATACACAATCACCAGGAAGAACAATAAACGTGATTAAAACAAGCAAAGATCATTTCCACTATACTGTCATCGGATGTAGAAAAAGAAAAGAAAAAAAAACTCGGAAAGCTTATCAAGCTGTTCAATGAGATTCACTATTAATAATTTTAAAGCAGTTACAATAACTGGCATGTATTTAGGTTACTAGTACTACGGTAAATTTATGTTGACCTGTACATTATATAAAATCTCAGATTACCCAAAAAGTACAATATATTAAAAGAAACACCTGCCTTTAACCCATGGGAACATAGGCTACATTCATATATTTGAAGGCGTACTAAGACTGCTGCAGGTACCCTGCATAAACGTTAAGATCTCATGCAAATATCCAGGTTTAATACTGTATTTGTTTTTGTTTTTTTACACTCAGCAACATGCTGGACTTTGCATACATTTAGCAAAATGAGGACTGACTCTTATATTCTCTCTTGTTGTAGTGTCTCCATGCACCTGTTGAGACCTTTCAGTCTGAACTCACTTGCTCAACCAGTCCTCCCCACCCACCTGCATAGAAAGAATATGTTTTTTCTGGCATTCACTTGGCTGTCAAGGACACCTCTTTGTGCCAACCTCTATTCTACCGCAAATGCAATCCAAATATCATATCAAACACGTGTAACGCAGAAATTAGGTGAGGGGGAAAGAAAGACGGAAAAACATGTTTCCAAGGTATAATTCTTTAGGCTTGGTTCCAACTTTCAGGAACAACAATTTACTGGCCAAGAGGCAAATTGAAGTTTTCATTGCCTCGAGAGATACTGTATAACGACACAGTTCCTGATGCAAACTTGATTAGATTCTCAGTTTCGAAAAAAGAGTGAACCGGACACATTGTAATTCACATATTCCATAACGATGAGATATACATACATATGTAGTACAGCATTGAAATCTTTTTAAACAAAGCTCTCTTTAATAATGTTAGTACCACAGACATCAATTTATTTTGTAAAGATGTTACACAGAAGAGAAAATAAAATGACAATTTAAAGCATTGAAAATATATATATTTTTTTTCTTACATATAGTTTTGAGAAAATTACTCCAAAAATAAGGAAAAGGCTGTGATTGTTGTTCTTCCATTAAAAAAACTGTTCTAGAAAAACTGCACAACAGCACAGTCAAGTGGTCATTTGTGGGCAGTGCAGAGTCTTTGTAAACAGTGTATGCTCTCTCTTAGCCTGAAAACTGTACCAACAAAATGTTCTATTTTGTAAAAAAAATTACTTACAAAAATCACCATAACAAATGTTAAAACAAACCCTAAAAGATCTCGTCACTGGCTTGAGTCCAAATTCCCAGAGCCTAAGAGATTCCGTGAACTAGGAGGTTAAAGGTCAAAAGTCAGGTGCTGGTTTCATCAGTGCGGTCTACCTTGCTGGCATGCAGACGTCAGATCTTCTCCACATAGTTCCCAGGAAAGAGACCCTCCTTCCCATGAATCCGCCCTCTCCACCACCCTGATGGATCTACAGGAAAACCAGAGGAATATTAGAAACAATTCAAGTCTAAATCTAAACCACAACATTCTTTCTTTTTTCCAGGTCTCACCATCACTGAGTAGGTCTATGATATCGTTGACGTCAAAGCTAATTTCATCCACATCCTGGCCAAAATACTGATAAAGTGCTCTGCATCGAGGGCCCTGCGGTCGGGGCTGAGGTTTGGGGCGGCTAGAGGGGGCCGGTGGAGGCCGTTGACTGATGCTCCTTTTCCGCTGCATTCTGGTGAGATTTTAGACTCTTTGGTACTTACAAAAATTGGATTTGAGATGTTTTTGTATGTGCAAGTCTATCTGTGTTCTCTTACCCTGACATGCCCTGATCAGGCACATTGAGGAAGTCGAGGTTCGTGGACTGATTCTGGGCTGGCCTGGAGCCTTTTTGATTCTTCTGTGATCCCAGTTTAGGTAGAGCGTTGCTCGGTGGAGGGTTCTGCTTCACTGGCATGGAGTATGTCACTTCCCTCTGCTGCTTCTGCTGAGCACCAGCCCGGTTAAACTGTGCAGCCCCGTTCTGATGGCCCCCTGTTAGAAATACACATTATATAGAGGGTTACAGGTGTGAACCATAGTGTGTATCATTTCGGTTAGGGTGTCAGCTCAAGTTTTTTTATGATCTGCATTTTTATAATATTGTTAAAAAAAATGTAAAGCCAGAGACTACAAATGGGAATAATGTTTAATATGTAGACTTCATAGAGTAGAATGAGTTTTGAGCTTTGGTTCCTCCTAAGGTTTATTTACTCTCGGGGAGTTTTCTCTTGTAAAAAAGAAGTGTGCTTAATTGTACTGAATGTGCACTTGTAGTACTTTAAATCTTTAAAGTACACTTTCATGACTTTCTTAACACACTTAAGTACACTTTTAAAAAGTGCACTTTGTAATAATGTCAACTTAAAAGTTACTAAGTATATTTTAAATCATGTTGTAATGATCTTACAATGGGGCCTCCAATCAATCAGTTTGTAAAAATAAATACAAAACCTGTCCTAATTTAAAGAAAACAAGTTGACAAAAAGATTGAATTCAATATTTGGTGATAAAATAGCACAGCAAGAGATTTATAAGCATTGTTTTTGTAGGCCGGTCATTTTTGACCGGGAACACCACAAGTGTGACTTTGTGCCATTTCGTACAAAATAAAACCATTTCAAAACAAATTTCCTGGTTAATCATTAAATAACACTAGTGTGATAATCAGTGGAAATTGTTTTAATATTTTATGTAAAATTGACAAAATTATCCACAAATAATGATTTTTTCACTCAAAAACTGAGGTATGTAGCATGTACCAATATGTAGCTGCATAATGAGAGATTTATAAGCAATTTTTTGTAGGCCGGTAGTTTTTGATCGAGAACATCACAAGTGTTACAATGTGGAAAAACCCCCACAAAAAAATTACAAAAAGTATTAAAAAAAATTGGGGAAGTTGTTAGACTCTGAAGTGAGTAAAGTCAGTAAATTTTAGTCCAACGCAATAACATTAACTAGCATTTTCGGGTATGGGAAAATCCTCTTCGGAACACAACCTGAGGGTTAAAGAAGTATACTTGCTTTAATGTGTTCACTAACATACTAAAGCACATGTAAAGCTAATATACACTGCCCAGAAAAGAAAAAAAAAGTCACTGTTTGGATTTAAATAGGCAAATGCTTATGATTGCATTATTATTGCAGTGATTATTATGTTTCTAGCATGTTATATGTTTGGCAACAGTTCTTCTAACCCTAATTGATGGAGCGTGTAGCTTTTCATTTCTTAAACACTCATGTAGGAAGACGTATCATGGTCATATTCCAGGATGACAATGTCAAGATTCACCAGGCTCAAACTGTGAGAGAATGGTTGGGAGAGAGCATGAAGAATCATTTTCACACATGAACTGAGTCCAGACCTTAAATTCATTGAAAGTCTTTGGGATGTGCAGAGTAGACTTTACAGAGTGCTTGACTCTTCATTTGTCAATACAAGATCAAAATTTGATGCACCTCTTGATGGAAATAACATTACAACATGTATTTCCATCGATTTTTTTTTTTTTTTTTTAATTAATTTTAAGTCTGGACTCAGAGGTGCCTCATCATGTGTGAAAATGTTCCTTCATTCTCCCTTTTTTTCCACAAGTGTTGTCTTGCCATGGTTGCCTTGTTTTTGTTCATTAGAGATATGGGCTTCTCAATAAAGCACAGATCACTACATAAATTAACCTTAAATTTAACTAAACAGTTTTTAGAAAATTTGGATTCATTTTGCATATAAAACAAGGATTATAGCTACAGCAACTGGAGAATATACATTTTTTCCACGTGATTCAACACAGCAGTTACAGCGCAGAATTTCAACTTGATACATAAGTTAAGAGTTTTTATACCTCTGTGCCGTGGCTGGCTTCTTCCTCCTCCACCACTCTGTGGCATTCCCTTCCTGGTTGGCTCTGGAGAAAAACAAAAATGGAAGCTCAGTGAAGAGTTTTTGTGCAACTGTTGACACTTCATCCATCCAACCATCTGACGTACTGGATGTCTTTGGCAGTCCATCTCCTACAGAGACAGAAAGGGTCTTTCCTGCAGGTTTGATCACAGCTGCCTCAGTCTGTCCCCTCTGGAATACCACCATACGGGTGCCGCCTCCTCCCCAGCCCTCCTTTTTCACATGGAACTCCAGCCTGCACAAAACATTACCATTCATTCATGTTCTGCACTGGAATGAGATAAATGAGAAATGAGAGGGAGAGTGATCGGCACCTATCGCTGAAGGACAGTGAGAGTTTGCTTTGGGTTTGCTCCTCATAGCGCTTGCACAGCAGACTGAGGAACTCGGTCTTAAACGTGGACTCCAGCAGACTGTCATATTCAGTTTCATGAAGAATGAAGAAGTCATCTTGCCTTGTGCTGGAGGGAAATGAAGAAAGACACATTTTTTTATTTTTCCTGAAGAAAATATGGTGCTCGTCTAAGTAAAACTACCAGAATGCAAAGTTCCAATACAACTTGTATTGGAAACAATATAATTCCAATAATAAGCATTTGCCTAGTGTTTTTAGGGACATTTCTAGGGTGGTCTTGGTCACCGATGCCTTAAATACACTACTGTTCAAAAGTTTGGGGTCAGTAAAATTAATGATGCATTAAATTGATCAAAAGTGACAGTAAAGACATTTATAATGTTACAAAAGATTTGTGTTTCAAATAAACGCTGTTCCTGTTTTCAACACTGATAATACATTTTATACGTTTTTATAAGTTTGATACGTTTTCTTGCATCAAATCAGCATATCAGAATGACTTCTGAAGGATCATCTGAAACTGAAGACTGGAGATATGGCTGCTGAAAATTCAGCTTTGCCATCAAAATTATTTCAACCTATAATCTATCAAATTCGAATAAAATGTCATTTTTAATCAAATAAATGCAGCCTTGGTGAGCATAAGAGAATTATTTCATAAACATTTTTTAAAAATCCCTTTTAGCCCCATCAGTAAACTTTCCTCAACACCAAAACTTGTTCCTTTTAACTTGATATTAATAGACATAATCATTTTAAGTATAAAATATGTAAAGCATTTTTGAGTGTGATTGCGAAAAGAAACCATGTCAAAGAAGACCTAACAACAAATGTATAAGTAAATTAAATCCAAAAAATGATGTTTTATCATAAGCCAGGCAAAACTCATGTGCACAGCTCAAATGGTGCTGGACGACTTATATATCTCGAAGAAGAAGAATTATGAGCAGTTAAGGACAGAAGATGAAAGAGGACATGACTGATGATGAGATATCACAAAGCACAGAAAATGTTATTATTGACGCTGTAATTGATTTGCACATTATCTTCATACGTCTTTGATATATTATCATTAATCATCATCATCATGAGTAGACAAACAACATCCGTGACCCTCTTGTTCAACCCCCCCTCCCCCGACTTTCATTATCTCTCAGACTTGACATATATGGCAGAAACAAAGAACTGAGCCGCCATAAATATGAACTCATTTCCTGTTTGCTAATTTCCTTTTTGCACTTTTGCAAATAGTTGGACCCCGCATAACTTCCGTATAAGCTCTTCTGCTTGTTTGTATCTCACAGTAATAATACATCTGCATGTAAGCGCTACTGTGTATGAAGTATACACAGCATAAACGAGCAGCTTTATCGCATTTGCTCAGCCCAAGACAGCAGAATGCAGAACTGAAATAACAAAAGTTTTCAAAACAGCTGTATAACTACTGTAGCTGATTGTAGATAAATGTGCAATGCGTTTGGGAAACGCAGTTGAGACTATTAAGCAGTGGAATATTTTTACATGAACAAATTGTCTTCACAGCTGATCCCTAATAAATGAGCAATTTCTACAAAAAGCCTTGAAATGTGAATGTCACTATATTCCTACTTATGGGATTCATGTGGTTCCAGCAGCATTACAGTTTATACCTTTAAAACGGGCAGTGTGAGGCAGCAACTTACCTTAAAGAGATCGAACGGACACTGGAAATGTCCAGTTTTCTTTTCAGAACTTCCTTTATCTGGCCCTTCTCTGGTCCTTTCTTTATCTTTTCCCGACCGATTAGGTAGATGGATTTCGGTGACAGTATTAGATCTCTCTTTATAGTCTAAAAAAAATCAGCAAAAAATAATGGCAGCTTATTTTTGCCCTTATTTACTTTGTTTTAAATATTAAGCAGCACAACCGATTTTAAGATTAATTAGAAGTTTTTATTGAGCAGCAAATCAGCATATTAAAATGATTTTTGAAGAATCAAGTGACACTGAAAACTAAATAAAAATTCAGCTTTGTCATCACAGGAATGAATTACATTTTTAAATATATTAAAATATAAAACGGGTATTTTAAATATTTCACATTATTACTGTTTTTAATACTTTTGATCAAATAAATAGATCCTTAATGAGCATAAGAGACTTCTTTCAGAATTTTTATTTTTGAACAGTAAACATAATTTTTGCTAATTAGTTTCTCACCTTGAACCTACGGTCAAACTTGTTGACCGAGTCTGCAAAGTCAACCCGCTCCCTCTTGGCCATGAACTGCCGGAGCTCAGGCTTCTCTTCCATGCCCAGGTAATCGCCAACAAAGTTCCTGTTTATACTATTCCTACGTCGTTCTTTAAAGTTATACAGTATATCAGAGGCTAAAAAATGAGAAAAACAGAGAGAGAGAGAGAAAAATAAGCGTGCAACCTCACATACTATTTGCTATTACAGGGTATACCATATGTTATGTATACATTAAAAAACAGAAATGTAGATAAAGAATACTTTTATTTAATTTCAATACTGAAAAGTATCGCTTAAAATAGTTAGATATAATTAAAAATGGATTATTGTAACCAATTTTTGAGTGTGCCGTGTATTTTTATGCTTATTAAACAATCCTGCCGTTAAATTAGCAACATGCTAACAGCAAGCGTTTGAAATCAATGGGAATCATTTACAAGGTTCTATGACCTTGCAAGGACCTCTTGGGATGCTGCTTGTGTGGGCTATGTTTTATAGACTTATATTCACCTTCCTCCCGCATCTGCTCATATTTTCTCCGGGCAATGTATTTCCTCCATGCCTTCTGGATGGTTCTGGCAAATGTGTCAAACTTCCTCTCTCGCATCTCCTCCAGCAAAAATAGCTACAGTTAGAAGAAATGGGAAATGTTCAAGGGTAAGTCAGGATTTGTGAAATTATTTATGGGCTTTTTTTAGGCCTTGTTTGTATGGTTGGAGTTGACTATTTAGGTGATTTCTGAGCCTCACCGACTCTGGATTCTTGACGAAGACTTTGGTGCGGCCCATTTGGTACTGATCCGTGTCCATGTTTACACAACGCAAGAGGTGCAAAACGCCCTGCTGTTCCGCACCACGCCAATGTGGCCACGTCTCCGCTGTTAGGATGGCATACCTAGCAAAACACAAGTGTGATTCAGTTACCGGAGATACTAGCCCTGAGATTAACACACCTGGGAACTCAACCTTAAAATTAGCACTCCTGAACTTTCCACCCTATGATATTTCCGCTGAGATTAACACCTGAGGCTAATTTATTTGCGCTTCCTCACTTGAGGTTAATTCACTTAACTGGAAAACACCATAGCTAAGTCAAGGGTTAAAATGTCATATAAAACACATTTGCAACGATATTTTAGGACCAAACATTATTTCAAGCTTACTCTTACAGTACCTCTGTAAAAACTTCTGGAAGACTCTACGATAGGCAAAGCCTGCACGTCGTACCCTAATATTTTCCCTCAAGCCAAGATATTCCACCTGATGTTTCGCTCTGGGAACATAAAAGTGAAATTTATGAATAGCACACGAGTTCGTTTGCACCATCTTTGCATAATATCTGGAGTCTGAGCATGATGTTATATTGAACGACTCACCTGCTCTCCTCCCAGTCCTTGGGCCTCTTGGTCTCGTTGGGTTTGATGCAGCGGATATAGTGTGGTGTGCACTTCATCAGTGTGCTAACCAACTCATTGGCTTGCCTCTGTGGACCAGACAGTCAAGTGAGTGACTAAAGAAAATGTGACAGGTATGCTGATCCTCAGAGTTCATTAAGGACATTGGTCTTACTTTGATCTTCGAGCTAGCAGTGGTTGGTCTACCTTTCTTTTCCGTGTTGAGGTTTTCTGGGAAGAGGCTTCGGATGAAGTCGCTGCAATGCCAGAGAAATACAAGTTTTTGGATGTTTGTAACATGTTGATTAAGGTTACGGGAAAAGGGGATATGTCAATTGGCTGGTGTTTTCCAGGAGGAGAAAAACAGTTCTTTCAGGGAAAATTGATTATGCTCATCTTTCTTTGTTCTGTTGTTTCTTTGACTTTCCATTACATTACATTCTCTAACCTTTACCAGACCTAAACACAGCCTAACAATATGAGCAGTGCTTTCAAGGAGAGAGAAACAGAGAAATAGCACTTACTATTGGCTGCTCTGCATCAGTTCTATGAGATCAGGGAAAAGCACGTCTCTGTTTCTCTCGCAGAAACCGTTGATATCGTACGACACCTGATTTAAAGAAGTACTTAGTAAGAAGAAATTTAGTGGTGCTACAGCACTGTAATATTTTTTTATGTATTTGAAAGTGTCTTGCTGCATTTATGTGATCAAAAATACAATATATTTTGAAATTGAAATAGAATTTTTTCTATATATATGTTTTCTATTTTTTTAAAAATTAGATTTTTTTTAAAATTTGATTTATTCCTGTGATTTAATTTTAGCCGCCAGTAATTACTCCAGTCTTCAGTGTCACATGATCCTTCGGAAATCATTTTAATATGCAGCTCAAGAAACTGTTCTTATTATTATCAATGTTGAAAACAGATGTGCTGCTTAATATTTTTGAGGAAACCATATTTTTATTTTCAGGATACTTTGATGAATATGTATTTGAAATAGAAAATCTTTTGTGACATTATAAATGCATTTACTGTCACTTTTGATCATTTAATGCATAATTGCTGAGTAAAAGTATTAATTTCTTGGAACAGAAGTCATGACACACACCTTGCCAGCGTAGTGGTGAATGACAAAACCCGAGTTCCAGTTGTTGAAGTGTTCGTGCGTCCCCACAGCAGCCTGTAGCTTCTGAAGCAGAGTTATATCAACACCCTCTTTGGTGGCGTGCATGGTGGCACACACATCATCCAGCACACTCATGATGCCAGGAGGATTCTGGGATTGAAGGGGAATGGAGTTACAGCTTACAAAGCAAATAAAAAAATCATATCATTATGAATTACTATCAATGACAAATATAGCACAGCCCCTTTGCAGGCTTACCAGTTTATTTTCTATTAAGTCACACACAACTTTGTTGTTAAAGTATTCTATGGGTGTCCATTTGATGCCCTCCTGTACATACTCTTCCTGTGGGAGGTAAAAACAGTCTGTCAGATCGAGAATTTACACACATCTGGACAGATACTAGTGAAAAATGAAATGAATGATTTGCTGTTGTTGTTTTTTTGTACCTGTTCTGCTTTCAGTGTCAATTCAATAAAAATCTGCTGCAACTTTTCATTCACAAAGTTGATACAGAACTGTTCAAAACCATTCCTCTAAAATAAATAGATAATTATTATTATTAATAATAATATTCATTTAATATAATTAATAGTTGTAATTTGATGAAAAATTCCCAATTTTTTTTTGCAGAATGTTACTTTTTTATACATTTAAAAAATAAACACACACAAAATACACTACTGTTCAAAAGTTTGGGGGCTAATTGCCTGTTCACACCAGAACGATAACTATAAAGATAACTATTAGCGTCCACACCAGCGGACGATATTGTTCTGTTTATTATAAGCACGTTGCAGTTTTGTCATCTGCCGTTTTAAATGCTCGAGTTCGTTACAGCAGGAAGGATTCTGATTGGCTGTTAATGTTTTTATCAGTCATCAGCTGGATAAAATCGTTCTGAAAGTGATTCCAACTATATCGTTTCTCTGTGCCTTTTCATTATAGCTGTGGTGTGAACTCTGCTATTCTTTTATATTTAGAACTAGATCTTTATCATTATCTTTATTGTCCTTGGTGTGAACAGGCCTTAAGAGTTTTTTAAAAAGAAGTCTTTTATGCTTAAGTTTGAAATTATTTGATAAAAAAATAACCCCTTACTGACCCCAAGCCTCTGAATGGTAGTGTAAAATGACAAATATGCCTTATTGACTGATTAATTATTAAAATATGCAATCAAAATCAATGAAAGGGAAGAATATTTACTTGGAAAATCTCAAATCCATAAATATCCAGAACGCCAACACTGAGCTCTTCAGTGGGTTTCTGTATGGCTTTATTTATTGCCTGCTCAGACAGAGAAAGACAAAAAAATTACTCTTTTCCCAACTAATGGTCACTGTGTGTTCAAATGTCATTCACTAACCTCAACTAAGTAGTCAAACAGGCGGGCATAGAGGGCTTTGGAGAGAGCGTCACGCGTGTGGCACGCTTGTTCCCTGTTCAGAGTCACGTCGATGGATTCAGATTTACCACCCCATTTGGAGTCCATTTTCCTGCTGGTTATTTTCTCCTGTAGACGGTTCTGGTCGATGCCCAGCAGGTAGGCAGGGAAAGCCAATACTGGGTTGAAAGCAGGGTAAAAGAGGTCAATGCAAAGTCTGACAAAATATTTTTGAAGCTAGAAATTAAGACAGTGATCTCAAAACAGCAAACATGGAAGCATTTACTTCATCTGCATATCACTTACAGTCCGTGCTTTCCACTTGCCCGTAGTTTCCCACCTCAATGAAACTGATGGCGCCCAGATGTAAGATGCCAGCTACAATCTGCAGTACCTGCCTCTGAAACATCTCTGGTATGCCTATCACCTGCATGGCTTCCTGTAGACCAAGTCATCAAAACTCAAGGTCAACAAAAGTCTAGGTGGCTGGAACTGACAAACTTTGCTATTCTTAATATATTTGGTTCATGGAGGTGTATACTAATACTGATAATATACTAAGTTCATGATAATACTGATGAAATGATGTACCATGGTTTCCTGGAAGTCCTTGCTGTCATTAGTTCCATCCACCTTGTATGTTCCAGACTGGTTCAGGTAGTAGTAGTAATCTGGAGTCATAATTCCCAATTCTTCCCTCTGCTGAGGCGTGCATCCATCTATTAGCTAAAAACAGAGTGGTGGTTTATTCAGTATATATTCATATGACCCATCAGTATTACGTGAAAATTGTGTGTGTTCAACATGAATGTTGTTGTTTTTTATTCTATGATTTTTTTCTAGATGCAGCTCTGGGAAAAATATTACATATTTTTATTAAATATTGATTTTTTTTATATAATAAATATATTAAATAATATTACACATTTCATTTATTTTTGATTGTGACAGTGGGATTTTTTTTGTTCTTTGTTGTTCTGTAGTTTTTTATTTATTTATTTTATTTTATGTTATTTTTAAACCCTGTTCAACAAAAAAAAAAAGGGGGGAAAAAGAAATGTACCCTTTTTTAATTAAAAAAAGCCCTTTTTTGAGACTGTGGTAACTTATTTTGAAAAAGAAATATTTAATACTTAAAAAAAAACATTATTTCAGAAATGTAATATTTAAGACACTATGTATTTCTATTATTTTATTTTCTATTCGCTAATAATGCATTTATATATATTAAATAATTATTTAAATATTACATATTTAATGATTTTTGATGTGACTGATGTGTTTCTTTTTTTTGTAGCGTTTTATTCCCCTTTTCTTATCTGTAGTTTTTCTAAACACTGTTAAACTCAAAACAAAACAAAGAAATGACAAAGCTTTTTTGGGACCTCAGTGGCTCACTAAACAAAGATACGTTCCTATAATTAGACAAAGGGAATAGAATAACACAAATTTCTCTTTCCTACCTGGTAGAAGATGTGAAAGCTCCTTTCATTTTCATTCTGGCTCACGACTCTTGATTTTTCCAGCAGGAAGTTGGAGATCTTCCCTCCGTCCGGCTCTCCTCCTCGACTAAACTGGATCTCAAAGTATTTGCCCTGTCAATCGAGCTAGCGTTACTCACAGTAATGGAACACAGGTTTGCGTGTTGTAAATTCATAAGACTGAGCTGGATATATGTGAGTGTGAAACGCACAAAACGGCTTGAATTGTTGTTGCGGACTGTCTTCGCATTGCCAAACGCTTCCAGCAGAGGGTTTGACTGCAGGATAATATCCTTCACATGCTGAACAACAAAAACGACACAGGACAGGTTTTAGAACTAACACTTGCTTTTAACAAGCTAAAAAGATATTCTAAACACAGTTGTTACCTGTACTTTAGCTCCTCCCCCTGATACTTTTGATATGTAGCCCATAATGTACTTAGCAGCAACTGTTTTTCCTGCCCCGCTTTCTCCGCTGAATGAGGTGAACATAACACACGTGTGTCTTATTCAACACCTTTACATCAGAGCTGTTTGGATTCATATTCTCACATGCCATATTCTTACACACACACACACACAAACATGCTTTTTAATAGGTGGCGTCACTGTCACAGGAAGCTGTGGTTAGCGGCTTTTAAACCTTTTTAATTCTTTTAATACTGTTTAACAGAATTGACAGCACTGGCATGTCTACATTTGGCTATCCTCATCCTCATTGGCCGAGACTTAAAAAATGGAAGTAGGCAAGGCCTCAGGGCACATCTTGCGACATTAAGATGTTCCTATTTGGTCAATCACATAGGCTACATATTTTTCAGTGCCTATAATACCCCATAATCATGTTCAGTGGTTGGTTGAAATAATAAAAATGGCATAGTTGAAGGAATTCAATTTAGAAATGTCCATATTTTAGTTATTAAATATTTGTTTGGTTATGTCTAAAGCTCGCTTGATTTGTTCTAGTTCATTAGACGTGATAGTTTGGTGCTTTACCTTGCAAGGAACCTTTATACAAACTTTGACTGGGCAGTGAGGTAGCAAGGGAGCCATTAAGAAACAACATTTGCAAGGTTTTCTTTACTGTCAGCGTAAATCAGGAAGGAAACTATACTAAGAATGGTGACCACTGCTGCAAAGCCTTTTTGTGGGTGTGACAAAACGGAGAAGCAACAGCCAACAGTGAGAACAGCACTAAGACTATAAAAAGTGATATCAGCGAATGACACCGATACTGAAATGTGGATCTCTGCAGAAAGTCTTGTGAACTTGGGCTTGAATGTGGCAAGTTTTAGGAAGAACACCAAATCCGTGTTGAAACGGACAGCACATATCATGCAAGAACCACAAACCTGATAATAACACATTGATTTTCACTGTCAATCATCATGTTCCTGTACATGTTGTCTGTCAGAGCGTAAACGTGTGGTGGGTTCTCATACTGAGCCTAAAGAAAGAGAGAGATGGCTGTGAATCTGACATCATGCAATCATGCTAAATGCATGATAAACATGAGAATTCTTGATATAATGACAGTAAGTGTTTATTGTATTTGACCTACAGCTCCCTGGTAGAGCTCAATCTCACGGTCAGTGAAGTATGGCATCTGTTTGAACGGATTCACCGATATCAAGACAGGCCCTATATAGGTCTTCAAATCACAGTTAAGGACATACGAACAATCCAGTTCAATTCAATCCAATTCTGTTTGCTTCAGTTCAATTCAGTAGAATGCTTAGTAGATTATACACTATAAAAAATGTTGGTGTGGTATTAGTCTCTTCTGCTCATTAAATAAATGAGCTTTATTAAATAAAATAAAGCTCTGCTTTATTAAATAAAAAATACAGTTAAAACAATAATTTTGTGAAATATTATCCCAATTGAAACATCTCTTTTCTATTTTTATTTATTTTCAAATCTCATTTATTCCTGTGATGGCAAAGCTGAATTTTTCAGCATCATTACTCCAGTCTTCAGTGTCACATGATCCTTTCAGAAATCATTTGGTGATATATATAGAAATTAATGTGTATTATAGTAGTTATAATCAGTTATTAAGTTCCATAGTTATTAAGTGACATTTTAACTGCTAGTAAATGTCATAGAAGTCAGACAATACATTTTTTGCAAATGTAATCTGGACTAAAAAAGGTTTTCATGTAACACAGCAAAGAGTGGCTACTAAGCGTCCTGTAAAATCAGGAAGTGAGTGTGTGGCAACTGTTGAGTCACACGTAAACAAAAGAGGAAGACAAAACTTCTAATCAACCTTCCGTGAGTGACCATACAGTCTTAACACACGCAGTGTTAACTGATCAGTTGAGAGGAGTGTAACGATCCAGACTAGAGTGATTTGATCCCTTGGAGATCAAGGATACAAAGATGTAGTCGTCCAAGTATCTCTTTTTGAGATTGTCCACGATGGCATCTTCGGTGATCTTGGAGAGAAGCACCATGTCATCAACACCACTCTGCTTGACATTCTGGCTCTGCCAATGATACTTACTGGCCTGAAGGAGAGATGATACAAGGAGAGAGAAAATAGAGTCACAACTTCCATTTATCAGCCAACTTGAATGGCTAATGACTTAACCAAAGAAATTTACGGCAAAGACGTGAGTTTACGTCCTTGTCGAAATAAACGGCTGTTGTAGTTCTTTTATAGCAACTGATGTTTTTAAAAAAAAAGCAAACAACTGTTTAACTACAGACATTATACTTTCTAAACCCTAAACTCTAAATACCCATACAAAATTCTTGAGGGACTCCTTTATGACTACAAACTGAACAGGTCTACAGGAAGGAGTTTATAAGTCAGAAGAGCTTATGTGGTTGAGATCAACTTGTTATTACCATCAAATTGGTTCCATTGGTGACATTAAATTACCGTGTAAACCCAACAGGAAACACCAAACAGCTGATTTTTTTCCCCTCATAACTAAGGCATTATGTTACCATTTGAATTCTTACAAAGGAACAAGATTCTTAACTAGCAATCTGCACTGATATTCAAGCGAGGAAAAGACGCTGCCTTGGGAAAACTTAAGGTCATGGCCGACTTGCAGCATCCAGTTCCTCTTTCAGTCTTCCCTATTGCTGAAGTATTTACCACCATATCTTACCGCTGGTGACTGCAGATAGAGAAGGAGAGAAACTAAAAGTTGAACCGAGATGTGCATCTGTACACATGAATGTACTTGTTTTAACAGGAGACATGATTTTTCACAAATACAAAGTGAAAAACATGTTGTTTCTAAAAATGTTGCAACTTTGCACGGGGACGCAAAAAAAGAATGTTTTAAACCCCACATTTTAAATTATATAAAAGAAATACGATTGATAAAAATAAAATAAAATTCTCCCTATATTGGCTTTTACACAGATTGACCAACCCATTATAAAACAATAGATAATATAATAATAATAGGACTCCACTGAGCAACAGGTAAGGGTAAGCTAAATTAGTCAATAAAAAAAATGTTTCAACGCATGTTTGGTTTAAATATGGACAAACCCAACTGTTGGTTTAAATTTTTAAATGACATTTTATAAACCAACGGTTGGGCTTGACTATATTTGACCCGAACATGGGTTGAAACAACACAGCCTTTTTTAGAGAGTAGGTTCTGTCATTAACACACATTGGAATGGGTCTAATCGGATTCTGATTAACCCAATATTCTTAAATTATAGTCGATTGAAATTAGGTGGTTTTCTGTGGTTATAAGGACAGGAAACCACAGATAGTTAGTTACCAAGCAACAAGCAGCAGATGTAAGGAAGTTAAAGATCAGCTGTGTGTCACATTTGGATGCATTACATACCACTAAAGGTTATGGCTTACTTAGCATAATCAACTAACATAACATCTCTCAACATAATTTGAAAAAGAATACAACTGGTTATATTTATATATAATATAACAAGCATGAAATGCACAATTCAACAGTTTTATATAATAAGACTCTTTTTATAGAGAAAGCGCTCGAAAGTTAGCATTGAAGAGGCTGAAGCTCTCATGCCAGTGTTCACATTAATTTTTGCTTTTAAATTTGAGGTAAACCAGATTTTTCTCTATATAAGCTCCTAAAGGCATATTTGTTTTTGATGTGTTGCACCATAAGGAAGCTGTGAAACATTTTCTGGGTTTGTGGTCTGAATTCCTGGCCTTTGTTTCGACCACAGCTCAAACATCACACATGGAGCGTGGTCATGTATCTGAGCTACAACAGAGGTATAATCTTATAAACTAATTAAGTGTTGTTTGATGGACACGGGAGTTTCTGAAAATACACATCTCTTTTATTGAAGAGATAACAGGCTAAATAAATGTTCATAATGTCTTGTCTTAGGAGCATTAGAACTATAGAATTAAGACTAAAGCCACATTTTTTTACTCATTGTACTGCAATTACTATAAAGGTCACCTATTTCCGAATGACATCACTAATGTTCAAAATTGGAAAATGCTCGATCAGTGGAAAACACCTTCATGATCTTTATATTCTAAAATTGGTGATTGAAAACCATTGTGAGTTATTCAGATAATAAACATACTGAAATAGCTGATATGCTATGAAGGGTAAAAGGAAATGATAATTCACCACCTGATGAGAAACATAAAGATTAATGAATCAACCCACTGGTTTGCTGATGTCTGTGCTGAGGTAAAGTTCTAATATAATGATAGAGCAGATGGAAACTGCATCCAAATATGCTTACTTCCCTAATTTAAAGTAGGTGTAAAATGAACAGTATTCACAGTAGTCCTAAAATAGTAGGTGAAAAGTACCCATAGGACCTACTTCTTCCGGCAAGATTTTAAAGTAAGCATCCAATGGAAACTTTATCATCCCATGAGGCCACAGGGAGAGGATTTGTGAAAGCCAGTGAAGCAACACAACTGACGCTGGTAGGTCACATGATAATTACAATGACGAATGTAGTACATTCTGATTACATTCATAAAACACAAAAGAAGATATATTGAAAAATGTCTCAGAGGTCGTTTTGGAGCCCAATGAATTTCTTGGTCAAATTGGTCAAAAACTGTTAACAATATCACCAATGCTACTCTTTTCTACTGGAACTAGATGGTAATAGCCCAAAAAGTGGAAAATGCTTGACCAGTGGAAAACACCATCTACTGATCTTCATATTCCAAATTTTGCTAAACCAAATCACTTTGAGTCATTTAGAAATTAAGATGTTGAAATAGCTCATATGCTTTATTGGCATAAGGGAAGAGGAACTACATACAATTCATAATTGAGACACAGTTCACAAATCTATACGATTTGGTTTTTTTTTTGAGAAATGTTTCAGTTTGGTTTGTTTTTGTCCATACAATGAAAGTCAATGGGGTTGCTTTCATTTTATGCTCAAAAACGGTATTTGTCATAATACCTTCTTTTGCGTTCCATAGAAGAGAGTCAGTGAGTTGTACACGTTTGGAACAACATGAAAGTGAATAAACCATGAAAATCATGAGATGATATTCATTTTTACAATGTGGATCAACTTTGCATCCATCATCTGACCTGTGGTGGGCCATTGTAGCCCAGTTGTGATGGATCTATTATACAGTTTATGAAAGATACAAACTTCAGAAAGCTGTAGAAGTGGTGAGGAAGTACCGAGACAGGAACCGCAAGTCCCCTCTGACATACTTCCCCACATCCACCCACCTCTGGGTGCTGTTGCAAAAAAATCCTCTGTAAACCTCTCGCCACTTAATCAAACGCTCACTTCCTTCAGAAGCACCACCCCTGTCCCAAACTGCTGTCAGCTACCTAGCTTTAACCCTGACATCATGAAAGCCCTTAGTATCACCTTACCAAAGAAAATGTGATCATCTCACCAGTTTGAAAGCATCAGGCTGAACAACAAAGTGAAAGTGACATGTGAAGTTCAAGTATTGCAACCCATGCTCTGAGTTAGTGCAGCCATTTTTGGGAGCGATTGGAGGTTAGGTGCTCATTTCCTGCCGGTATTGAGAATCAAACCCCCAACCTTCAGGTTACCAGTCTGACTCTCTAACCATTAGGCCACGACTGCCCCCATGTCCACTCTAATAATAAATATACAAAATAAAACTACAAATACTTATGGTAAATTAGACCTTAACTGATAACTGAGGTTAATCGGCTTCCATTAAAGGAGTGGTTCGAGTTCACTTTTTTGTGATGCTGTTCATAGAACTTCCTTTTCAGTTAGTTTCACACATCCTAAACGAGTCGTCTCAAGCTTTTGACTTTACAGAGGAGGAAACTTTTCAAATTAGGACCAACAGTTGTGTTATGAGTACAATGAGGAACGTATATTTCTACATACTCTTATTTACAGACATATCCCAGAATAGCTAAAAAAGACAAGGCGTTGCTTAATCACCAAGGGGTCTTTTTTAGGAGCAACAAATAGGTTTATATTTTAGTCCAAATAAGTCAAAGTAAAAGTCAAAAGAGAAGTTATCAAACATCTAATTGCAATGATAAACCTCAAGTGAGCACATTACCATTATGCCGGTGCTGTTTGTTTCTCCTCCTTTGTGGTTCTTCCTTTGATGAGTGTGACAATCCAAAGGTTTCTCAGCACCCTGCCATGACCAGCAGACTCTACAGCACAAGAGCAGAAAGTTTAGAGAAGGGAAGCAGACTGTGACAAGCACTGAGCACAGATCACTTCCTCAAACTCCCACAACCCTTAGGTGAGACAAGAAGTTGCATGCTCTCTCACCACAGGCTGTACAACACGCACATATACGCCTACAAACAGAGAGGACATAATTGGTCAAACTCATGTCCCTCATGATCATGCGAAACCAATAATGTGCCGCAGGTTCCAGGTCAGCCGTTACTCTGAGGTGTGTGACAGGATGCAGCCCCTCCTGTTGAATGGATGACAAACTACAAAAGATGCAGAAACAATAAAAGTCATCCTGCAAACCACCAAAACTGAACACACCCTCACTCACGTTTCAATCTCTTTATACAGTTCTAAAAACAAAACAGCTCTGGTTTGGTTTGAGAGCTTAAGAGGCCTCCACAGCCTCAAGTCACATAGCCTAAAAATGCAAAACAAAGCTGACCTTTAGGGCCCTGGGACCCTCAGCACATACAAATAGGGCACTTTTAGTCATTTATTGTTAGCCTACCAATATGTTTAGTTTCTCTGCTTCTAATTTGTTTAGCCTTCGTCGTCCTCTAAAGATGCGTCTCATGGGAACATAATCTGGCCCTGCAACAGAACTCGTTTTTTTTAGGTTTATTTTTATATATTCAATACAGAAAAAAAGTACATTGCAGAAATATGCTGTACGTGACAACCCACATATGACAAAGAAACGATGTGACAAAACTGAGGTTTGTATGTGACAGACATAAAAGTGTGTGAAAACCAAATCTCAATGAAAATGTAAGAAATGGATACAATACAGATCAAATGAAACATTGCATATTATTTGTACACAATGCATGTTTTTATTCAGCATTTCAAATCCATTTCGACTGGTCTACATACAATTCGGAGGGCATAAACTACATCACAGGCACATGACGGTACAGCATGTTACTGAGTAGCATGTGAAAAATCAACATTAAAAAAGTCACAAAAAAGTGTGACTGCATTTCCAAAGTGATTCTACAGTTATTGCAAATGTAGCAACACAGCAAAATTTTAAAAAGTACAAAGCTTACCATCAAAAGTAAAACAGCATTTTCATCTTTCACATAATAATTGTACCAAATATATGATTACAAAGTTAGTGTCTCTGCAGAGAGACTTTAAGAATAATTCTAGTTTTCATAGAATCTTGCTTATATATTTTTCCTTAGCAAATGTATTACCTTTAACAAAACAATTCCTACAATAAAAAAATAACATGAATCTTGAGATTATGACAAATAAAGATATAGCACCATACTGTAGCACCACAGATTAGCCACCAGTCCTTGAATGGAGGCCATCTCCTCAAGATCTGCTCTTCAAATCAAACATTCGACATGCGCTGCCAGGACCCAGGACAGGGAGAAGGTCTGTTATGGCTCTCTAACGGGGGTTGATACTAGTAAGTTTAGACAAAGTTGAAATGTTGATATTTGGAAGGGAATCCAATCAATCAACACATTATAAAACTTAATAATAGTTCACCTACAAATGAAAAATTCGGTCATTTAATCACCATTATGCTGTTCTAAACCTTTATGATTTTGAACCTTTATGAACCTTTTTATTTTCGTGAGGAACAGACCCAAATAGAAATTGCTAAAAAGGTATTACTTCCACCCTAATTCTTCCCCTTTACTCTCAAATCTCATTTGCATGTGCAGATATTCAAGTGTCAGACTGTCACTTCAAACAATGACTTATATTTTGGTATTTTACTCACACAAACCTATTGTATGGCTCGAGAGGAACTGGAATATAATTGTAGTACTTTTATAAAACTTTATAATGCTTTTTTAAAACGTTTATCTGTGTGAATCACCCACCACTTTCACTGTATGGAATAAAGCAGCTTGGACATTCTGCTAAATATCTAATTTTGTGTCCCACAGAAGAAGAAGAAAAAGGATTTGAACAACATAAGAGCAAGTAGATTATGGCAGAACCCAAACTATTGTTTAACAATCTCAAAGGTAAGACTATGAACACAATTCTGTAGAAGGACACAATTCTGCACTGTCACCACAGTTGAAGCACAGAAACTTGTGGTGCATTAAGAGTACAGTACATTATCTTGGGTAAAAAGTGTCTGAGAATAACTATACGGTATGACCACCACATGGTTCAACAACAGCTTCCATTGGCCTCTTTAACTACTATTACATGGAAGCTAAACTGACCTCTCGTTTCCCTCGGTTTGCTAAACAGTTTATTGTTCATCCAGGTTTGACTGACGCACGGTATCTTATTAACAATTAGCGTAAACATTATGGGACCGGATGGCAAGAAAATGGCACAGCACCTGCAAATAGCCACAAGGCCGTCAGATTAAAAGATACAGTATACAGCACCAACCACACCAAATGAGAGCTTATGTTATCTGAGTGATCTGAAGTGTCTCTAAAGGGCCGTTCACACGGACAGCAACATTTAATTGTTGAATGTCAACAAGTCACTGCTAGTAAATGTGCCTACCTGCAGCATCCATCTGTATAATGAGGTGCTAAGCTGCTGCCATTTTAGTGAATTTTCGGCAAAACTTCACGGGCAGAAAAAGGTCATTCTATATTGTCAAGCGCAGCTCACATTCAAGCCAAGCAGCTTTCTGTTGGTCAACGCAGCAAATTTGCAACTTTCTGTTAGTCTATTTGAACCCATTGCGAGATCTGCAAGGGGAAATCTTTCGTCCTCACGCAAAATTCCTGATCGCATGGATATCTAATGAAATGACTGGATTCCGTCTCCGAAACAGCGGTTAATGTGACCGCACCTTTACTCGTGTCTCTTTAAATCAACATGAGCATTGGTTGCTTTGTAAATTGCTGTAAGTGTGAAGGCCCTTAAAGGGATAGTTCACCTAAAATTAAAAATGCATCATTTACTCACCCTCATGTTGTTCCAAACCAGTATGACTTTCTTTTTTTTTCTGTGATTTCTATTTTATTTTATAGATAATAGTCTTTTTTTTTTTTACAATTTATTGAAAGTCAATGGGGTCTAAGTAAATAATGAGTAAATAATGACAGAATATTCCATTTTGGGTGAATTATGCCTTTAAAGATGCACTCAATATTTTTTTTCCTCCATTTTTTTTAACACAAGCAAAACAAAAAGTACTTTAAAATATGTTTAACATCCCAGCCTAATAAAAGCATGGAGTGGGTCTCTCATGGGGGCAGCCATGTTGAGATCACATGACAAGCTGAATACTACTTTTGCTACTACTAGTTTACTACTAAAACTAACTTGTGGAATAATAATACTACTGAAATAATACTGATAACTATTGTTCATGATGATTTCATCCACAACACTACTGTCAGTATAAGTCCAAGACGATCAGCACTACACAAACAAACAAAAAATACTGAGTGCACCTTTGAGACTATGATAAAGACGATTTGTCTATAAATGCTTATTTTATCACATTACAATAATAGACGACTATAATTCACTGAGTGAGAACTAGCAGTACAAGTGTGACAGTCCACACAAACACTTCTCTGTATGATAAGTAATGGCCGAAAGCACCACGTGGAAGAGCAAAAGAAACACTGACAGATGTCTTCTGGGCAGACTGGTATTCACAGCAGCAGTGCCAAAGCATCTGGTCGGAGGGAAAGAAAGAGAGCAGCACAGACATTCTCTCTCTCCCTCTTTCTTTACACGTCTCTCTCTCGCTATCATTTCTTCCACGCTTTATCCCACAAAGATGTCAGTTTGCCAGTGCTTAACAGCACTCCTCCAGTGGAATGCTGAGCATGGGCGGTTTTGGCCATGCAAGAAGAGGAGGGAGGAGAAAATGAGGGCGAGAGAGAAAGAGAGAGACATAGAGAGTGAGAGAGAGAGGGAGGTCAGTGTCCTTGGCAGGTTTTGCAGCACATCTGTCTGAAGTATGCACGGCTGCAAAACTTGAACCTGAGCACCAGGGGGCAGTATGCCACTGTGTTCACATCTTTACACTCTGCAGGAGACAGAAAAAGTACAGTCACATTAAGAAAACATGCACATTAAAAAGAAATGCAATATGCATCCCAGTTTCTTCAAGCATGTAACAAATTTCCACAAGTACTTTGTGGTGTATAGTTTTAGGGACCATGTCTCAATTTGCATTTAACTGTGTTAAAGTATGTAGAGTTCTGCAGGAATGGGTTTTTAGTTAGCATTTTAGCACTTCCATTTCCAAATGAGGTCTGTGGTAACACAAGCTCAAGATATTTTCACATTTTAGTCTTTGACATTAAATACATCAGTAATACCCCAACCTAAAGACTTTGTCTTCAGGGGACTTTCAGACCCCTTTAGCGACTTTTTTACAAAAAGCACTTGGCGACAAATGTAGACACTTTTTTTGGATTGCTGGTTAACATGCAGTCGCATGACGTCAACTAGCGACATTTAGCGACTTTTCAGGCAGGTTTTAGCTTCTTATCATTAAAAATAGTTGGCTATAGTTGGAGATTTTTTTAAAAAGCTTTTACCTGTCCTGAAAATGACAGTTGCTAACAAGCGGCTTAAATGGACTACAGAGGTTGCCTGGGAAATTAAACGCATCACGCTTGAACAGGTAAGCTCATCTATTCACTAGTCAGCTTTTATTGTGTTTATAATTGTGCTCTTGGAAACTATTCAAACTTTCAGAGAAAATGTTTTTAAATAAAGACTGAAAGAGTCTGATGGTTAATGGTAGTAATTCGTTTGTAGTCTACGTCTAGATTTTTACTTCTGGCCATTGTATTTGGGCTTCGAAAATCATAGAAGTGTTCATTTGTGAAGATCGTGATGAACAAAATGTTCAAGAATCATAAACTTTTGTTGGTCACAGAGCTTATTTTCTGCAATAATCCAAAAATCTGTGGAAAATTCCTATTGGGTTTTTGTTGAGGGAACCAGGCTGATGCTAACTTCTGGGTTGGCCTACGAAAATATGTTATCACTGCAGCACTGCAGTAAGACAGTATATCAGTTTTGGGACATACTACTGTCCTAAAATTGCGTCAGTATAGTTGTTAAAGCTAAAAGAGCAATAGATTGTGGGACATTTTTGCCTTAAAAAACTTCAACACACTATGATTTGTAACATGCTAATATTATACATAGGCCAGATGGTATGCAAATTGAGACGTCTAACCTTCAGGGTTATCTGTAGGGCCACTGTGGTCACACTTGCTCTTGCACTGCTGCATGGAGGCGGGACGATGCGTCTCAGGGCACTCGTTGGATGGCTGGCCAGTGTGTGTCAGACACTGCACTAAACGAATCTCTTGACCCATACCGCACCTAGCGGAGCACTAGAACACACACGTCAAAAAGGACATGGAACATGTATAAGAAAATAAACTTTGAAATTTTACACGGATTTTCACATATATTGTCTTTTAACATTTTTAAACTCGATTCAGTGCATGTTTTCACCTGCTGGGAAGACACCAAAAAAAAATTATATAACAAAATTAAGCATCATGTAGGTTGGAAGTCTTCGTTTTTGTAACATTTCTATTTATTTGAATGAATGAATGAATGAATGAATGAAAAATATATAAAATGTAAATGTTAAATGAATATTTTTTCCCTTGTGTACATTAAGTGTACATTGTGTACATTTCCATTAGATTGATGTTTTTATTTGCTGGGTCTCACAATTATATTTTTGTCATTCACAGCTATTCAAGTCATAATCTAATTTAGCTTAAACATGAACACTTATGTCAGATGTTTTAAGTGTTTGTGATAAATGTGTTTGTGTCACAAAGTGACAATCTCACTGTTTTGAATTAGATCTCACCTCTCCCCAGGGTCCCGTAACCCACTGAGGTGGTGGGCAACGTTGTATGTTACAGCGCACCCTGGTGGTCGGACGGCTTTGTTTCGGGCACTCTGACTCTGCCAATGTTTCACCATTCTCTCCACTTCTACATAAAATCACCCTGTACCTATAACCAGGACCACAGCTAGGAGTACACTGTAAAAGAAAAAAATCACAACAGATTAAGAGAGACCTTACCAAATAACAGAAAATAGATGTTCTTCTACTGTACCTCAGACCAGTCCAGGGCATGCCATTCTGGTGGGCAGCTGTGGTTGTTGCAGGGCTCGGTGATGGAAGGCCGAGGTGGGGTGCAGGCCACGTCATCCAGGACTTTCTCCTCTGCAGCCGAGATCTTCCTCTTACACAGCACTTCCCGTGTGCGCACACCTCTGTTACAGCTCCGACTGCATTCTGACCAGTCTCCTGTCCACCACCTGACAGAAACACACATACCAACAAATATCAGGGAATGATGGCACCACATTGATCAGGCATACCGAAGATGTTATGTGAAGTCTTGTGCATGTACAGTGGAGTTTAGACATCTTAAAAAATTATATACATTGAATATATAATTATATATATATGAATCAGAAAGTTTGTAATTTGTAATGTAACATTATTTTGTATTGAAAAACATTTTAAAAAATCAGCAGTGCCAAAGCATCTGGTCGGAGGGAAATAAATATTATACTAATTAGCAAATGGTTGGTACTGCAGTGACTGGCAAATAAATTGGTGGTCTTTTGATGATATCTGGAAAGCATAAGGACACATTAGCATTTACTACAAATCTGATGTGGCCATACGCATCCCTGACCATGTCTGAATGTGGTTTACATGATCGAATTACCATATGTTCCCATAAGCATGCCATTTACACCTGTATTTAGCACAGTGCATATGTGTTTGGATCACTCGGGATGGATGTTAATGTCACACACAAACACATACAGAACACCCACATTGGAGGGCAGGGCTCCAAGTTGCACGGCCTTTTCTTGTCTTTGGGCTTGTTCTTCTTGTCACAGAAATGGTTGTAAACCACAGAGAGGTCAGCTTGTTTCTTGCACACTACCTGCTGGACTTGAACCCCTGTGACACAGAGAAAAGTCTTTGCTGTATAAATCACACTAGATTATCACAATCCCTAATCATACAAACATGAAGCTTTGATGTCAGTGCTGTTTCATTCTTGTCTTTGTGTAAACACAGAGTCCCTGTGAAGTTATTACGGTTTTGATCCGTTGTGGTTATGGCTCTGTTCCAAAATCTAGCGAGCTGCCTTGCTGCTTACCGCCTAAACGGACATCTGCCATCAAAGGCAGCATCCTAACTGAAATGGAACCTTAGAAGTGGCTGCTTTTATAAGGTCACTAAATTTGTGACAAACATTTCAATTCTGGCCTGATACCAAAAAGCTGATAATTCATTTCATTTTTTGGGCAATAGCAGATTAAAGGCTAATTCTATATTCAGTAATTCTATACTAAAATATTACTTCTATACTTTTTTTGTATATACTACCGTTCAGAAGTTTGGGGTCAGATCTTTTATTCAGCAAGGATGAATTAAATTGATCAAAAACAAATCAGCATATTAGAATGATTTGTGAATGATTTGACACTGAAGACTTAATGAAGACAGTATTGAAGCTGAAAATTCAGCTTTGCCATCACAGGAATAAATGACATTTTAAACTGTATTAAAATAGAAAACAGTTATTTTAAATTGTAGTAATATTTCACAATATAACTGTTTTACTAAATTTTGATCAAATAAATCAAATCATCTCCCCAAATTTTTGAATGTTAGTGTATAAATATAACCTGAAAAAAAAAAAGTTAATTTAGATATCACAACATTATAATGTACAGTATGAAAAATAGATACTCATTTTGAAATATGCTAAAGACTACTACAGTGTTAAATATTAACTTTGAGTGTTACATGATGGCAAAGGTAATCTAGAAGTAAAAATAGGAGAAATGAGCATGCATAATATCTAATATCGGCAGACATATATTCAATATTGAGCAATATCTATACATTTTTTTATTATATAAAAATAAATCTCTAACACTGGCTGATAACTGATATAATACCGATATATTGTCCATCCATATTTTTAATCAAAACTTCACAGTATTATAATAAACGTTTATTTTGCTTTGCCCGAAATTTTGCATTTATTTTAATGCATTGTGGGATTGCCTTTTCCATTACAGCTGTTAACGAACAACCTTCATGATGCCTTTAAGCGATTCTGGAACAGATTCCATGTTTTCGACAGCAAATTAGTTCTGAGCCACAGCTAATAGTTTCTTATCAGCAAGATAAATATGGGTCATTAACTCACAAAGCATGAATACAAGAATAAAGGGGAAAGAGCTTGAGCATAGGAAGTGACATCAAAGCTGGTGTTTTTGCTATATACAGTCCATGTAAGTGTTTTTCCCAGGCTTTCAAACTGTTCACACACATCCTAACAGGCAGACATGGGAAATTTGCATTGTTTATGTGAACTGTGTTGGACAGCTTGATTTTCTTGTGCATTTAGCATTGTGAATGCATACACCATTTAAATTCAGTTTCTTTGAGGAAAACCTTTAAATGCCACTTTCATGTGTGAATAATTTCCTTATGTGTGTCAGTGAAGAGACAATTCAACCATAACAGACAGAAAACTGTTACCTCCTGCACACAACGCAGAGCAGCGGGACCAGGATGTATAATGCCAGGCATAAACGCTCAGTGGATCTCTGTTGACAGGTGGGTTAAAACGGTAATGGATCCCAGGATTCTCCTCACGGACCAAAACCTGCAACACACCACAACAGTGGCCTTCAACTCTTTGATTTCAAACGTTCAGCATTTTAATGAAGCTGGATAGTTTGTAATTGTTTTATAACAGGTTTCGCAAAAAACTCCCCATCTTCCATTGCTAGAATAAACAGATATTCCTGAGCCAACCCCACGTTATGGTTTCTGTATCGGCCTGATCTGAATGCTAAAAAAAAAAAAGCAACGATTTGATAGAACCAAAGAAACACATTGTTTAAAAATGTTCAGGGCAATATATCTACAAATGGCTTACCCATTGTTCTCTCAGCATATTAAACCGGGACAGGAGTAAGTACTTATGAAAAAAATTAAACATTTCAGCTTGAAATAACATTTACAGCGAAAATTACGCTTAGCAAATACATTGCAGCTGTCTAAATTCTGAGGCATCTGTACCAACACAAGCAGTACACAAATATCCTGCTTGAACAGACCACCCAGCATCTCTGCATTACCATGACGATCAGGGTCATGTTGGTGGGTCCAAGTGCTTCCAGGGTCTCCGGTTCATTGGTGGGTCGGCGATAGTGGAAGGTGGTTCCTGCGATGTCAAAGCGTCGTGGCGTGTCGATGGTCAGCTTGCCGTTGATGAAGTACTGATCCCCCTTGCTCTTCAACACTGTGGTAATCATGGAAAGGGTTAATAATTAACAGGCCTCAATACACAGCAGACTCTTCAATGTGAAAAAAAGACAAATTATCTGTTCATTTACAGGCTTTTCATGCTCTGACTAACCCCAGGGTTTGGGTACACTTTGAACCCTTGGTTAAATAAAGTTTGACACTTATAAAGGAAGTTGGAACTGTTAAGTCTGGCACCACAATTTGGGGACAATGCCACAAAGCTTCACTAACCAAAGTATAAAATACTATACGGAGTTGTTTTAGCAACAGGCATCTAATCAAACTCATGAAGCCCCTAAGGGCTATGGGAAAAATATGAAACGGAAGGGAAAGTTTTGCGTTCCCCCAAGAAACTTTGTGTTTGCTCACAAAAGCATTTAAATATGATGGAAGATTGTTTCCGACATGGAATAAAAAAATAAAAAAACTTTTTTTCTCAGAATAGTGTGATATAAAGTCACAAAAGTTGCAATTGCATGTTATAAAGTCAGATACAATTGCGAGATATAAACTTGCAATTCTGAGGAAAAAAAAGATTGTTTCCCATCAGAATTGGACTTTAAAATTCACAATTGCGAGTTTCTCACAATTCTGAGAGAAGTCAGAATTGCGAGGTGTAAACTCTCAATTCTGACTTTATTTCTCGCAATTGCGAGTTTATATCCCACAATTCAGACATTATAACTTGCAATTGCGAAAAAAGTCTGAATTGTGAGATAAAAAGTCGCAATTCTCTTTAAAATTTTTTTATTCCATGGCAGAAACAAGCTTCCATTAAAATGTAGCTTTTCCTCCCAGGTAATACTATTACATCACCAGTTTTGCGTTCCACTTTGTGAGCAAACTCAAAACTGGTGATGGGAATAATAAGAGAAAACTTATATTTCTATGTGTGCGAAAACAAAGTTTCTTGAGGGAACGCAATATTTGTGGCGCAAAAGTTTTGTGAGCGAATACAAAAATGGTGATTGAAATAATATGAGATGTGAGGAAAAACTATATTTCTATGCTTTTGCAAAGCAAATGTTTTGTGAGTGAATGCAATCTCACAAATATTAACCAAAAAGGTTCACAAAAGCACATTTGTAAAATCTGGAAACCTGACTCAAGATACTCAAGATAAATTACTAACCCAGGGTGAAGTATGAATGAACAGTGTAAAACATTGAACAAGATAACTCTGGGTACATGACCATGGGTTGACAATTTAAAAATGCACAAATAATCTTAGCTGAGCCATGAGGCACGATAAAGCCCTCTCAGATCCATGCTTGCAATTCAGCGGGGAAGCCCTTTACAGAATCTACTAACTCCAACAGTTTATTAGTTCCTCTGAGAGGCTCATATTTGAGTAAAACCATGAAAAATATTGTCTCACCCAAGTAATTGTTAGAGACGTTGAGCTCTTGGATGTGTATGAATACAGATCCTTTGGGGATTCTGACCACCTCCTCATAACCTAAGAGAGAGTGGACACACACACACACTTATTCATAGCAAGAGAACAATGCAGTTAGTGGTGCTTCACTGAGAGTGACTGTGATGGGATATGCAGAGGTTTGAGATTCCGAATGAATTCCTGGGCAACGTCTCTCAGTTCTGCTGCCCAACACACGTGTTTAAGGCCAGATTCCACCACAAGCCTGCAAACAACTTCAGCCTCTGACAAATGAGTAAAAAAAGAAAAGAGCCAAACAAATTTTTCCATAGAGTCCTGCCACCGACATAGAATTTGTTGTCAAGAGTCAGGAGGCAATCTGGTAAAAAATAATAAATCATCAACTAAGAATGGAATTCCTAACGAGTTTATTAATTCTGGTTCTGATTCATATTAATGATTTGAGATTCTTATACTTCTTTTGAGGAAGAAATATAAATAAGAAAAGCAATTCTTATTGCATTTATTGCTCCCAATATTCAGTTGCCAAATGATGAAATATTTTTTTTTATTTAAACAGAACCAATATAACAAATTCTTGCAAAAGGTGTTTTAAATGCAGCACAAATGTGGTATTGCTTCATACATATCATTTTTTATATTAATACATAATAAAAAAATATTATGTATAAAAAATGATATGTATGAAGCAATACCACCTTTGTGCTGCATTATATTACACTGTATATTTTAATAAGGCGGCTAAAATAAATGAGATCCAATAATTGGTCTGAACTAAATTAAATAAAAAGTACATTAAAAATACTAAAAGAAAATGAATTTGCTCATTCGTGTTTATAATACATCTCATCATAATACATGAATCATGCTTTTTGGAGTCAGACATGATGAAATGACAGCGAGTCAGATTAACAGATTAATTCCGTTATGATTCAACTGACTCATAAATGTTTTTCATTCACTAAATACAACAGGTTCAATAGTCAATTGTTTGTAAATTGAACTAGTCGCGCAGGACGCACCATTATATATTAGGGGTGCAACAATATATCGTGTCAAATAAATCATTTTAAATACATCTAGTCAGGGACACAGTCCAAACATATTTGTCTGAAATAATTCTGTATTTTCAGAGTCAGAATCATGAATATTTTTATTCTGGTGTCACCATTGTCCTGTGCATTAGGTTATCAGCACCAAGTCCAAGCCTATTGATTTACACCCACAATGTAACAACAAATTTAGCATTTTAATCAACAGTACATTTTTTGTTAACCTTTTACTATATGTCTTGGAGTATTGCAATAATATTGTATCGTGAGTTCGGAATCTTGATATGTATCGAATCGTGACATGGGGGTATCGTTACACCCCTGATATATATGCATGCATATTCAAGAACTGCTTTACAGAATCAAAAGTTATGAAAACCTTTTAAATAAATGGAACTGGTTCAGAATAAGAATATACTAGAGTACTCATATACACACACACATACATAAAGAGAGAGAAGCAGGCAAACAAGAACCACTAGTGGTCATTTGAGTGGTTTTGGTCACACAATGACTGGAAGCTTCTATTTTATTGACCACATTTTAAATAAACCGTTTCTTTGTGTCTATATTGTGTTTGTACCCTCAAGAACCCTGAACTCACAAATACAGCCAGAGCCAAGAATAGCCCATCATCTCAGCCTCGGCTAGCCACTGCGGTCAATGTTCTCCCGCTGCCCGCCCAGGGAGTGGCCCACTATGGTTCCTGCAGCTGAGAATAACCTTCAGTCCAGCACAGAGCCAGCAGCCTGCCATTCAACACACCACCCACACCAAACCGGCTCACATTCAAACCTCTGCTATCTTCTAAAACAGCATCACAACCCTTCCACAGAATTTCAGTGTCACACTCTAGACTCTCATTATCACCAAACGCCAGATATTTACATGCAAAATTATTTCAAACAGTAACTAGATCAACTCAGCTACTCTTCTTTAGTCAGCATACTGGGAAAGAGTTTGGTCACACTTTACAATGCCCTTTTATTTAAGCAACTATAACATGCACTGCTGTTCAAAGGTTTGAGGTCGGTCAGATTTTTTATGTTTTTGAAAAGTCTCTTATCCTCACCAAGGCTGCAGTTAATTGACCAAAAACACAGTAAAAACTGTAATATTGTGAAATATTATTGCAATTTCAAAAAAAGCTTTCTATTTTATTATATTTTAAAATGTAATTTATACCCGTGAAGGCAAAGGTGAATTTTCAGCATCCTTACTCCTGTCTTCAGTGTCACATGATACTTCAGAAATCATTCTAATGTACTTATTTGGTGTTCGCATTTGTTATTTCTATATCAATTTTGAAAATGCAGCTTAATATTTTTGTGGAAACCAAGATACAGTTTTTTCAGAATCACTCCCATTTCTCACTAAACCCTCATCCTGACTGAAGAGTGTCTGTTTCAGAACAGACTATAGGAAGGAATTTTGCATGGCTCAGATCCTGTATCCCAGCGTTTATGACTTGGGCCTTGCATGTGAACAGGTAATTATGAAACGCCTTTTCAGAACGGCTGGAGTCCCTGAGCACCCCTCAACATCAAGGCAGCTGTCCAACACATATCTGACTTGAAGCACGATTGTTCACTTACACACATTGTTTGAGTTTCCATAAAGGGATTTTATAGCTTCTCTAAACACATCTAAAGTCTGAAGAGGGCCATTGACAGAAATTTTGGGCCCCTTTACTGTTTATCACTCTTTGTTCCTCAACTTTTTTAAGAATAAAATGTAAGAATTAATATGGCCTGGTGGAGAATGTACACTGATATATGTTGATATTCCATTATGTTGATATGTGTGTGGACAGAAAAACAGTGCCAGTAATGACTTCCACATTGTTACAAAATAATTATATTCCAACTTTCTATTTATCAAAGAATTCTGAATAAAATGTATCACAGTTTCCACAAAAATATTAAGTAGCACGAGTGTTTTCAACATTCATATTAATAAGAAATATTTCTTAACCCTCTGGGGACCAAGAACGCGCCCGCGCGTTTTGCTGTTTTTTTTTCACATAGCAGCAACATAGACTTAAAATACTCCGTCATTTATGGTCATATAAATAAAATCAATACATGATTATAAACTATAGAGGGTCTTCTTTTTTTGTGTACACTCACATTAACATCAAAACCTTGTGCTTTTTTAAAAATAAATAAAATAAACAGGGTGCGCTTTCAGCTCACTCTGTCTCCGCAAAAATCTTTCTGAAACATGTCTGGAAAATGAACGGAAACTCCGCTAATACTTATCACACAAACATGAAACATACGTCTAAAGAACGCTTTAAATTTCTACTTTTAAATAAAACAATTCACATTTAAAACAAATATTCTCCTGCAATGTAATCTGTCAAAAACTAAAGAGAAGTACAGTTTCTCCTGTCTCAGCTCATTATCGTTAATTTGTTCACACCCACTCGCAGAGCGCGCTATTCATAAGATAATGTGTTGAGGCCATTTGCAAAATAGATAAACGCCCCCAGGCAAATGCTGTAAACACACAATATTTTTTAGTCAGATTAAGATTCGTCTTGCGCGGCTATGAGGAATAATCCTGGGACATTTACCACAGAACAAGTGCTAGTTTCACTTCGAGGAGGAGCAACAGATTCAGCTGAGAAGTGTAAGTGTTTTGTGCTTTGTTCTAATCGCGATATAGAATAACGTTAGTGTCTGTAAACGGACAAATAGCATATCCTACTGTTTAAATGTGAATTATGTTTCTCTCTCTGTGTGTGTGTGTGTGTGTGTGTGTGTGTGTGTGTGTGTGTGTGTGTGTGTGAATGAATGAATGAACGCACAGATACGCACTGTTACAGACGAAATAAAAGAACATTTCTTTGACTAGTTTTGGATAAAGTTTTTCAAATAAAATAAGCATCAAATAAGCTTCAAAATAAAGACATCAAATAAGCTTATGTTTTGTCAATAAACTAATCAACTAAGATGTTTGTTCCAATGCAAGCTATATCAAAATAATGAATCCTCAACTTTGAAATATGTATGATCAAACTAAGACATTTATGGAAAAAGACTATTTTCTTTTCAAGATGTTTCCAACTCTAACTTTGAACTTTGAACTGAAATAAAACCATGTCTATATGGTGAAGGGTGTGTGATAGAAGTGTCCAGACGTATGCACCCTGTATTTTCCTTATATAAATCCAAACAATCTAAAAGCCATTCTTTTTTAAATCTCCTCATTCTTTGTGCAAGGCTCCTGTAATGATATGGCCTGATAGCACCTAATAGGGCCATTATGGGAGGGTCTTTGTCTTTCTCAGGTGCGGAATGCCACACATATTAATGAGAGATCAAGCCTCCTGCATAAAGCTTTCTCAAACAAAACACGTCATTAAAAATGTAAAAGACTTTATTGACTTATCTGAATGAGCAGTCAGGATGATTCTCACATAGTTTTGGAGCAAATATTCTAGGCTATGTGATACAATTTTCAAAAGTCTTGTGAAGAAATAATCAATATGTGTTTTGTGGTCTTATTTCAGCAACTTTCATTTTTATTTTTTTTCAATAACCACGCATAAACATTATTCTATTAAAAATACAAACATGTACATACATGTTGCTCACTTATCATGGTAGTCCCGTCTGTGCTATATAGAGTGAATTTACACCTTTGCCATTAACATGTTTATAAATAACTGAAAAAAGCACAAATGTCAGTGCATGTCAAAACATCCCAAGGGCCCCAAAAACACTCTGGTCCCCAGAGGGTTAAGCACCAAATCAGCATGTTAGAATAATTTCTATAAAATGACAGTAATGATGCTGAAAATTCAGCTTTGCCATCAAAGAAATAAATTACATTTTAAAATATATTCAAATAAAATAAGTTATTTTAATGTGTAATTATATTTCACAAACTTACTGTTCTTAATGCAGCATTGGTGAGCATAAGAAACTTCCTTCAAAAACAAACATTTTTAATGTTTCCAAACAGGTACAGTAGTTATCTTATTTCTTGCATTTTGTTTTCATATTCTCTTATTTCTATGTATTTTATCCTTAGCCGGCAGATTTAATTTTCTCTCATGCCTACTGTACTTTGTAAACACTGTTTTAAAAGGTGCTATAAAAATAAAGTTTTGCTTGTCGTTTACTGTAAACTCATTCAGTTTTACACTCTACCATTAAACTGCTTTTGGCCTCCATCTCCATCCTTCCTTTTCTTTTATGGTGAGCTGATTTTCATTTAGTTCTTGACAACATGCTCAATGAATATTCGCGTCTGTTCAGTGTCAGAACATGGCGCAAAGCGATCAGATCCTTTTTTAAAGAGAGGGTGGAGGTTTGAAACATTAAAACAACTTGCAACACATTTGTGGATTTTTTTTATAGTGAAATACATTAAATTAGTTATATTAGAAGAACTGCAAAACCTTTCCCACTTTTTCCCACCCTTTACTATGATCCCATCTCAAAGTGCAAGTTCATTTTAACATTTTCCAGCTCATGAATTCAATAGCTAATTGAGAAGCGTGTTTACTGACAACTCTCTGGACGCAGGATGAGAAAGTGCTAACTGGAGAACAGGAAAGAAGAATTATCAGGGGTTTTTAAAGAGGTTGGTGTGGGCCACTGAAGGAAGGAGCAACAGTCTCCCTTATGTCCTGGACAATCCAGTTCAATTGGACTTCTGGGTTAGATCCAGGCCTCAAAATACTCCCCCAGACACCAGAGGAACTTGCCAAGGCTGCTCCCAGTACCTCAAAGCATGTCACACACACATACATTTCTGAGGTTTTGGGGCGGGGGGGGGGGGGGGGGGGGGGGGGGGGGGGGGGGGGGGGGGTTGGGGGTGCTACTCAATTCAGGCACCAGGCTTGTGTTACTTCAGTTAATCAGAGAAATAGCAGTCTCACATGCGCATTTGCAAGCTTCACTTAACCATTAACAGAAAAAAATCTGAATCCATCTTCTTAAAGATACTAAGGGGAAATTTACTCTATTTAGAGAATAAATTTGTGCCTCTTTATCGCATTGTTTATTTGCACATGATGTTCGCATTGCTTTAGCCCCTGAAAATTAAGCAATGGCATGGACGCTACTACAAAAATGAATGCTGATCACAATTTGCATTGGCCTCATGCATCAAAATACACAGACAATAAAATGTTCCAACTCAAGGGAGTTTAAATGATTTCTGCTCCCATGATCACTAGAAAATGTACAAAAACATCCCTTTTAGGGGCCGTTTACAATTACACAACACCGCTCTCAACTAAAAACGGAAAACTTTTTATCCGTTTTGGCCATTCATTTATATGACAATGGCGTTTTGGGGGCCTGAAAACTCAAACTTTTGAAAACGATGCCGTTATCAAGAATTTGTGAAAACGGTGACTGCATGCGGATTACATGCTCAGTCGATAGGTGCGTAGTGTTTCTTTACAAATTGAATACTAGTGGATTTGTGTGAATGGGGACTGTTTTGATTTTTATTCATCAGGAAATGATAATGAATGAGTTTTCGAAGACAACGCCTAAATAGCCTTTGAATGTTGATTCATGTGACCTATAGTGACGTCAGCAGAAAAGCAAAGTTGTTTCAGAGTAAAGCAAGTTTTTAATTCTGTGGATTTACAGTTGGTGTTAAAATATGATTCCCTAATGTTAAACTAAATCATCAATGATGGAATTGTGCCCAGAAATAAATTATTTTAGCTCTATTCAAGGCTGAGGAACAATATTTTAGCACCCAACTCTGTGCTGAATTGAGCTTTAGTTTAACATAAGGTGATCATATTTTAACACCAGCTGTAAATCCACAGCAATAGATACTCTACCTCTGTCAATAGAAAAGCTGTTTTTACTGAATCTATCCCATCGAGGGCTTATATTTTAACACCTAAAACATTATTTCACAAGCCTGTTTGTCTGAAACGAAATTGTCTGTGGAAACTTTTCAACAACCGGGTCCTCAGTGAGAAAAATGGTATTTCAGCAATGCTTCTTTTGCACATATTGTTACATATCGTTCCAGTTCAAACTGAAGTGCACACACTCTGTACCTCCTTCAGACAAGGAGTCATTGAAGACCCCCTCGATGACCTGGCAGCTGCTCCCATCTCCTCCACAAATACGGCAGCGATCTTCCCGAACATCCGAGCCAAGAATCCGGTCACAGCCCACATGCTGCATACAGATATAGAGAATATTTAGAGATTACACATATTTAGAGATTAAGGCAAAAGTCACAATGAAGAAAAAGAATGTAAAATTTGAAGATATTACACTACATAATGTACTTTGCATTTGTGTCATTGTCTGTGCAAATTTAAATTAAGTAATATTAAAATGGATAGTGTATTAAGCTGATCTCATATAAAGTAGTTCAGTTTACTGATTTTCAACCCTGATATACTGTGATTGCAGTATTTGAATCGATTCTTTCCATTTGAATTCTTCTAAAAACACTGTTAGTGCATTCATATTTTCAGTTTTACCATCCCCATGATGCATTGCTTTGCATTCATAGCAAGTAACCTGTCTCAACTTCAATTTACTGTAAGTTATTAGTCATATCTTATTTGTAAAACTGCAAATGCAGAAGAAAACATTCAAATAAGTATAAAACATTCTTTGTTATCAGAGAAATGAGGCATATCTATACACAAATTAACACATTTGTAAAACTATTTTCCATGCTCTATTTAATAAATTAAGCTTGATATAAAAATGATCAACTTTACATCACTTACAAACAAACAGTGTATCAGGAAAAGGGTCAAATAAAACATTAGGGATAACATAGACGAAGTCATGTGCTCTGCAAAACTATTTCCTGCTCGAACTGAAAATGGCAGAACAACCAGAAGCTGTGGTATAACTGATAGAGTTTCAAATTTCAAAATAAAAGTATTTTTTCAAAGTTTTCCCTCATATTTTAGTCAACAGTATTCAGCACTATGACTCCAGACCCCATGAAATCGGGGGGCAGAAATGACAAGGGGAAGAAATTCAGCTTTTCACTGAGAAACAATTTTACCCTTTTCCTACTTTTATGAGTTTATTGTGCTTTTGGATTCTTTTTGAAACTTGAAAGCTTGAGTTTCCATTCACTGCAATTGCATAGAAAAAGACCAGTACATTCCTTAATATTTCTTCTTTTCTATAACACAGAAGAAATTAAGTCATAGGCTCGGATGATTGTAACATATTTAACTAATCGCACGTGTTAACACGTTATTTTTGACAACCGTAATACATTGATGTATAATCTTGAGAGCAATCCCAGAACTTGAGAGATCACAATCCATTTAAATTGACATTGTGCAAAGCAAAGCAGGTTTCTCCAGAGGGGCCAAATCTGCACAAAAACAGGCCATTGATGAAGAAACCAAAGAGTCTCTGCTGTCAGGATCTAAAAGGTAACACAAAATGAACTCCGTAACCAGCAGACCAGAAACTGCTTGAGACTTTCCAAATCCAGGCCTGTGCAACTTCACAAAAATCCCACTAAAGCTCCAAAGACTTTTGTTGACCTGGCCTAGATTCCATAACCTGCAAATGTGTGACCTATTTTCTCAAAACAACAATGGTAAGTCAGTGGCCGCTCAGAGAAGGCAGGGCATGTCCTGTGCTGGACCGAACAGAGCCGAGCTTCGAGACACGTGGTTCCACAGGCTCTTTTAATGCCTTGTGCTTCAAAGATCTTGCTTTCATAATCAAACCCTTATTGTTTGGAAGCTAAGCCACCATGAGGTTGCAAACACTACTTTGATTTCTCCCCCTGCTGTTCTCCGGTTTTTATATGCACCATAAATAAGAAAGCCGAGAGAATGAGTGAAGAAAGGAGATGGAGGAAGAGAGGAAAGAGAGGAAAGGAAAGAAATGGAGAAATGGCGAGAGTTGACGAAGGGGAGGGTGGGAGAAGTCGCTGTGATCATGTTCAGCTGCGTGCGCTGAGGACAGATGGATCTGGGGGGGGTCACTGAGTTCTTGCAGCATTCAGGGCAGAGCATAACAGGGCTGGACTGAACTGTTGATAAAAACAACCAAAGGTCTGGACAACAGCGCAAAGATAAACCAGCCCAACTCACTCCAAAGTAGCGCATTCAGCCTGTCCTGCGCAGTACAACAAAATGAAACACTAAATAAAATACACTACAGTTGGCATTATGAAACATGCTAATAAACCAAAAATTTTAAGGTTGCTTTCACACTTTGTTTGATCCAAACCGGAATTCAATTTCACTTCTCTCACCCCGCTGCATGGGCTATTTTCACAATCTACTTTTGAAAAAGAAGGGTAATCAAAGTGAGTACCACCATGAGTACTAGCGGCAGATGTTTACCACAGTAACAAGCTAATGACTCCGAAGAGAATATGCCAACATTAATGGTTATATTCATGTTTTTGTTTCTTTCAATTTTCTACCAAAACATTATAAGGAATGACACTAGCGTTTAGCTGTCACAGGCGTATTACCAAAGGTCATGTAATCTGAGACAAGCTATGATAAATACATTACACTACAATGTGAGCACTATGTGCATAAATGAGGCAATAGATGCAAATTCAGGGCACAAAAAGAAGCATTTTAGTAATTTTGGCAGGTGCTGCCACAAAAATATTTATTTATTTATTTATGAAAACTGAAAGGGTTAGTTCCCCCCCCCCCCCAAATTAAAATTCTATCATTAATTACTCACCCTCATGTCGTTCCAAACCCATAAGGCTTTTGTTCCGCTTCAGAACACAAATGAAGATCTTTTTAATAAAATCGGAGAGATTTCTGTCCCTCCATTGACAGTCTTGCAACTGACACTTTCAAGCCCCAGAAAGCTAGTAAAGACATCATTAAAGTAATCCATGTGACTCCAGTGGTTTGTCCTCGATTTTATGAAGTGATGCGAGTGCTTTGTTTGCGCAAAAAAACAAAACAATTTACCACTTTATTTACAAAATATTAACCTCCAAAGTGCGTTCATTGTTGTGTGAATGCGCGTTGGAGATTATTATAGTAGTAGTAGTAGTAAAGAACAATGAAAATATAAATAAATTGATCATTCTTTTGTGGCGGTTATCTGTCAAAATTATTATTATTATTGGAGTCAATGGAGTCTTACCATTTCAGAGCTCTATGGATTATCCATATCACTACAATAATGTGTTAAAAGATTGGTGGATTTAGGTGTCAATCACTAAAAGAGGGAGTTTTTCTCTTCTGTTGTCTCTCGCTTTGGCAGAAGTTCAAAGCCATCCAAAAACGACAATTGGAAAAGCATATCATACGAACCCTGCCATCTGAAAACTCAGATATGTATACCTGAAGAAAAGTGTGTGTTACTGTCTCACCTTACACTCGCCATTAACACAAACGTCCAGAGAGTCGTCCCTGCAGGGTGTGCCGTCCACCACAGCTGGAGCGCGCTCGGTGTAGAAGTTATAGCCCTCTGCCAAGCAGTTCAGCGAGCATGACTTCACCCCACCTGCAGCCAAAACGTGCAAAACATCGCACCTCAATGATCATGAGCCATTTAACATGTTACATACTTATAAAAAGAGCTGGAGATATACAAAGTTGAACGTCTCGAAGTACATCCCATAGGACTACATCCCATAGGAAAGACAAAGGAGACTAGCCATGCTAATGATGCAGAAACGTCAGCTTAAACTGACTGATGTATCCTTCCTCATGAGCATCGCAGGACGTCATACAATCTACAAAGCTCTTATGTAAGAAAACATTGTTACATGCGGTACACAATGTGAGACGAACTAATGCTAACGCCATTACGCTCTTGTTGCTTGTATAGAACTGACTCCTCATGTGTTATGCATTGTTAACTTTACAACATTACACAACGGCAAAACAAACTGGCAAATTCGCTCCACAGTTTAAGGCGCTTCTAACAATGGGGACACATGAACGGCGCATTTCATGAAGCCAAACGGAGCTTTAGAACTATACTAACTCTGCGGGACGGCCGCCAGCACTCTGTAGAGTTCCATGGCTGCATGTGGTATTTTAATGAGCTTGTGGGGTTTATGTAAGTTAGTTTATTCTTCCACTGCTGTCACATCCTTGAGTAGCAGAAAGGGGGGTCCGGGGCACACTTTAGATGATTTGCTTAAGATAAAGCAGCTGAAACGCACATACAACACACTGGCTTTATTCCCCTGTCTCCTCTGTAATGGCCCTACAAATTTGAGAAACAGTAAATAAAACACATTGGAGGGGAAAACAGCCTCTCTCAGCACATTCCCTGAGAGACAAAGAAGAAATCACACAACTCATGTGACGGACAAGGAAGAAAGAGAGAGGAGACACAGGCTATGTTTCAAAGCTGATGTTATGGTTCCATGGAAGCCTGTTTCCTTGGGAGGTACATGATCATTCAAAAGTTTGGGAAGTCTTTTAGGCTCCCCAAGGCTGCATTTATTTGATTAAAAATACAGTAAAAACTGTTTTATTGTGAAATATATTATTACAATTTGAAATAACTGTACTCCACTTTAACAATTTAAAATGTAATTTATTTCTGTGATGGCAAAACTGAATTTTCAGCAGCCATTACTTTCATCTTCAGTGCCACATAATCCGAATCATTCTATGCTGATTTGCTGCTCAAGAAACATTTCTTATCATTAATGTTTAAAATAGTTATGCAGCTTAATATTTTTGTGGAAACCAATTATTGAATAGAAAGTTCAAAAGAACAACATTTATTTGAAACAGAAATCATTTGTCACATTATATATATGTCTTTACTATAACTTTTAATCAATTAAAACAAACGTACTGACTTAAAACTTTTGAACATGTGTAGGACGCATCTTAAATAAACGCCCCCTAAGAAATGGGGTGAGGTGAACCTGAATCAGCCTAACTATACAGTCATTCTATTATTCGATTAGTTGACTAATCATTAAAGCAACCCAGGGACTAGTTGCTTTGAAAGAAATCTGTATGTAGTTTTGTACACCTCTTAAAGGTGCAGTGTGTATTTTTTAGCGGCATCTAGCGGTTCGGTTGCGAGTTGCACTAATGGCTCAGCCCACTGCTCACCCCTCCCTTTCGAAGAAGCTACGGTGGCTAAAACTGGACAAACATATCGTCGTCTGAGACAGCAGAGAATAGCCAGAGTAAGCCAAGTTTCTGTACCACAGTCCATTATAAACCACATCATGGATAAAGTTTACAAAGCCATAGTCAGGTGAGGATCAAGGGTCTTAATATATAATATAATAATTGTAATCAGCTGATTGTCTCACAAACGTAACCAGCTCATTTCTCCCCACATAGCAAACCCATAATACAGCGAGGGAGAAGAACTAAGTTACATGAAACAATCCAACTACATATTTTACACCACTGACAAGGGAAAAGTCACTACTCAGTGTTTATGGCTAGCTTCTAGCTTTCTGCTGCTTTTCTTTCAAGGTAGTGACGAAACGCGCTCTGTAGCGCTGTTTGTTTGCTGTCGGCTACGGTAGAAACATGACGTCACAATATGTCGACCTTCATAGAAGGGGGTGCCCGCGGTTATGTAGATATAAATGTCTCATTCTAAGGTAATAAAAACATTACGGTTTATTAAGTAAGTTCTTTATACACCACTGAAAACATAGTTATGGATGTCATATTGCATTTCTGTTAATAGATACTCAAAAATTTTACACATTGCACCGTTAACAGGTAAAAAAAACATGGAAGGTGTTTAAAAGAGAGACAAGAAACATACTGTACATTGATGTATTGTTTAAAAGTGCAAAGCATACTACCCACTGTATAGGTTATGTAACAAAGAACAAAGAGTTAATGGACTCATAATCTCACTCATACTGGTACCAGTGTGTGGTTTTGTCCTTGCTCTGGGCCTCTTTTATATTACTCTTGAAAGGCTGGTAGGTCTGAACTCATTCCCCTTGCCTGTACCTGGCAGCGGTGGTGCTAAAACTCTGTGTAATCTTTCTTTGGCTGCCTAAGACCCGCTTGCCTTATCAGTTGAATCACATCTACCACAGTCTTTATGTTAAATAACAACTCTTCCTCTGTTTTATAAACCTAAAGAGGGCAGTTTTTGAGCTGCTGGCCCATTTTCTGTTAGTGTTGGACTAATTTGATAAGGTCCTGGGTGCCTGTGAAAACATATACTGAAGCAGGCTTACGATGGAAACTGCGCATCCCATGAGGCTTTGCTCTGGCAGGCCATAAGTGTATTTTTGAGGTGGCTAGAAGAGGGCTTCACTGGAGTGTATGGGTTTCAGGAGGTTCTGGTGAGAGTGCATACAGCCAGAGCAAAATGCATTGAACAGTGTATCTCACAATGCAATGTGCTCAACCTGAACTTCGGCAAAAGTGATAAAGCGTGATTTTAATGTTTTTCTGAACTCATTACTTCAACAGACTGCCAAAAGTTAAGACACTGGCAACATTTACAAGCACCCTTATAATGTGATTAGGGCAGTACTGCAATGAAGTTGGAGCTTATGCAAACAGAACGCTGCGATTATGAAAATGTGATTATAATTAGAGTAACTATAAAATCACAGTAAAATGTCTTCCTCTCATTATTACTGTGTACACTACCAAAATGTAAAGGTCAGTCCAAATTTTTTGTTTTCACAAGCATATTAGAATGATTTCTGAAGGAACATGTGACACTGAAGACTTAAGTAATGACTGCTGAAAATTCAACTTTACTATCACTGGAATAAATTACAATTTAAAATACACTGCCCGGCCAAAAAAAAAAAAAAATCACTGTTTGGAAATATGCAAATGCTTAAGAGTCTACGACTGGATCATTATTGCAGTGATTATTATGTTTCAAGCATGCTATATGTTTGGCAACTGTTCTTCTAACCCTAATTGAACCCTAACCCACATTGTTTTTTCATTTCTTAAACTACCATGTAGGAAGACACATCATGGCCATATTCCATGATGACAATGTCAAGATTCATCAGGCTCAAATTGTGAAAGAATGGTGAATTGGCACCTCTGAGTCCAGACCTTTAAATTCATTGAAAGTCTTTGGGATGTGCTTGAGTAGACTTTATGGATTGCTTGACTTGCATTTTCAATACAAGATCTTGACCAAAAATTAATGCACCTCTTAATGGAAATATCACAACATTTATTTCCATCAAAAGATCAAAAAGAAAAAGAAAAAAAGAAAAGAAAGAAAGAAGTGCAGGCCTAATGTCTATATGCCACCTGACCCTAAAGCAGGGTAAAACAGCAGTCTGGCACTTATTTTAACAGCTGCAAGGGATTTCCATTGTAAAATCAGCTGACTTGATGAAAGCAGCGCTTGTAGCCTGCAGTGGGCTTCTCTCTGTAAGCCATTATGTTATTGGAGGGGCAGATTAAAGGCAGTTATGTCCTTGACAGCCAGCTTCACATTCATCAAAAGCAGAAACTTAAACTGGAGATTCTGGGAGTTGGCAATCCGCAGCCCGGCATATGGATGCCAGACTGTTATCTGCACCCTCTCTCTCTCTCTCACACACATCTGTCCTGGACCTGAGCCAGTGTAGAGATTGGTTCTTTGGAGCATGGTGGTCCAGTCCTAATATCGAAACCACTTTCAAAAGCCCTAAACAGTCTTAAACAACAACAATCGAGCACTTAAACATTCCCATAATCATGAAAGATGTAGGGAACTAAGATATCACATGTTTCTGTTCAGTTCTGAGCACAAACATTTGCATTAGTTCAAGGGATGCACAAATATGATACAATTACTATTTATATTTTGAAGTCAATATTAGATATCATTCTACATTTTGTGAGATTGATCACAAAAAGCACCCCTTAATAGTGCAGACCACTACATCCTTTTAATAACAACAAAAATCATGTATAGTAGAAAAAGGCTTTAAATTTTAAAACAGAAATCTTTCTTATCCCACAATCATTAAAAAAAACACACATTTAGGCCTACTAGAAACCATTGTAATAAAAAAAAAATATATATGCATATCTATGGCCAAGTTTCTTTATTTTAAGGATGAATAAAGAAACAAAATGTATATGTGCATATGCTTTTAAAAGACTTCAAATCTTACAGGCTCTGTGTAAACATTTACTTTTTGTGTTTAACAATAGGTATGCCATCTAGAAATGATACAGTTATTTTATTTGACTATAATTTGGCATATTTAACTTATCGGACTCGATGCAATAACATTAAAAAGTCACATAGGCCGATATCAATATGGCTGTCGATATATTTGGCATCCTTAATTTGTTCATTTTGGCAGGCGCTTTTATTCAAAGCAACTTAAAGTGCATTTAAGACAGAAAGAGTGACAGTTTACAGTTTCTAGCAGTTTAGAGTATAAACAGGCCAATCAAAGTGACACAAATCAAAGGAAAATGGCCAGAATGTCTCAGAACAGGTGCTTTAAGGGTTTTATACTTACCACCCCTGTACGGCTTCCAAGTGTAGAATTTCCCCCGGAAAGGAACGCTGTCGAAGTCCGAGCACTGAATCTCCCGAAAATCCTGAGATCCGACTGGGCATTCCTAACCCACACACAAATCAGTCAGTCTGAGGATCTTATGGAGCATGGCAACAGTGAACCATTTTCTTCTATTGGCGTACGTCTACATCATTTAGAGCAGGGGTGTCCAATCATGCTCATGGAGGTCCAACGTCCAGCAGATTTTAGCTCCAACCTGCTCTAACACACTTGCCTAGAAGTTTCTAGTCAGTCTCAAGACCTTGATTAGCTGGTTTTAGGTCTGTTTAATAAGGGTTGGAGCTAAACTCTGCAGGACAGTGGCCCTCCAGGAGCAGGTTTGGGCACCCATGATTTAGAGGTTGTTCAATGCACCCCAAAATTTGTCAGAGCTTATCAACTAATTTAGATGATGCAGGAACAGAATCCATTCACAAACAAGCCAAAGATCATTACAAGTGGGATAGGAGTTCATTTGTAAGAAATGTTTCTTTCTAACAGACAAAAATCGAGTCAGTGACATGTGGCTTTCAAACTCACATCAATGTTGCATGATCTGAAGCGCTTCCTCTCTCCCAGACAATATTTCCCTCCAACCGTTGGCCTGCATCCACACAAGGACAAGCATCAAACACATCTGAGTACAATTTCAATGTAACTCCCAATTACACAATATATTCTGCTCAAGTTCATTTCAGCCAGAGATCTTCTGTCTTTCTGTCGATCTGTTAGTTTTTCCGATTTTTCCTGGCATGTCGTCAGACTAGGTTCATTGGGTACAACGGGCTGAGAGTAAGAACATTATGAATCATCAAATCACTCGTAAACACTATCGTTCCAAAGTTTGAGGTTGGTAAGATTACTTAATGTTTCTGAAAGAAGCTCTTATGCTCACCAAGGCTGCATTTATTTGATTAAATATACAGTTATATTATAAAAAAAACAGTCATATTATAAAAATAATAGTGTTACAATATAAAATAACAGTTTGAAATATTATTATAATTCAAAATAACTGCTTTAGTATGTTTTAAAATGTTATTTATTTTTGTGATAGCAAAGCTGAATTTTCAGCAGCCATTACTCCAGTCTTCAGTTTCACATGTTACTTCAGAAACCATTCTAATATGCTGATTTTGGTGCTCAAGAAACATTTCTTGCTTACATTTTTTAAGGATTCTTTGATAACGTAAAAAACAACAAAAAACAACAGCATTTATTTGGAATATAAATCTTTTGTAACATTATAAATGTCTTTACTGTCACTTTAGATCAATTTATTGCATCCTTGCTGAATAAAAGTTATAGTACTCACCTTGGGCTGTCACAATGGCGAATAGAGGATGAGACTCCGCCCCCACAGGTGCGACTACACTCCTCCCATGGCGACCAGTGGCCCCACCCACCATCTACACCCTCTGGACGTGTTCCATACGGCACACACACTCTTTTGTAGCACCACTAATGAGAAAATTTCATTAATCAACATTAAATATGCAATATGTGACGACCGAAAACAATTGCCAATATATGGTGTACATTTCTATTATATAATATCATATAAAACCATTTCATTATCAAACATAATCTACCCATCAAGCCAAGAAAGGTTCCTGAGCCTTGATATATCTGTGCTATATCTGTGCTCTCCCAGATATTCCTCCCAGAATTCCCTGTCCTTACCCCTTTTTCGATGGTGCTGGTCTGGCAGATGGTGCCCTCGGCTGCTGGGATACTACTGGTGATGCAGCGATTCCCTTTACTCATGCACCAAAGCTCACTGCACACTTCCTGAACACACACACAAGCCACTAAACAAAACTCCAGACAATGTGGGAAAAACAGACATTAAGAAAGACTCAAAGAGGGTGAAGAACTGTGGAAAGAGTAGAAGTAGGACATTCCTGCACCAAACAACGTCCTCCAACGTGGCTATTTGGTTGCTACTAAGGTGCTCTGAGTGTTGCTAGGGTAATTGCCCTTATATACTATGGTACTGAAAGTTTATTACTGTACATTCATGTATGATGCTATTTACTTTAAATAATTTTACAGTACTTCCATGGTATGTGTCCAATAAAACCTTTTTTTTTTGTTTCTGCCAAATCTCACAATGTAGATCAGTTGTAAGCCGCACACTGCATTTTATATCTAGTCAATAACTTCCTGCTTTATTAGACTACATAGTTACAGTGAGAGCTGAACTAGTGTGTGTACTCCTCCTCCAGATGTTCAGTTTCCTGCACTGGCATCCCATAAAGCAGTCAATAACTAAAGCTGGACTCAACATGAACAGATATAGCTCACTTTACAGACTGAGCTCCACTGTGTGTCTGTGGAGGTGTAAAGGTCAACCATGGCTGGCAGAGAATAGAGCCACAAACCAAAAAACAGCAAACTTTTGACCAACATGTGGTTTTGGACAAAAGTGGCAGAATGCCAGCGGTCTGAAGTCTTGGGGGGAGCAAAAATATGGAATGTTACAGCCAGCGAAAGGTAGAACTGCCATCTGGTGCAGATTTACAGAGAGAAAGAGGGAGGGATGGAGAGAGTGTGCTAAATGATTTAGTGTGGGGATATAAAGGCAACCTGGATAGGACCATAACCCACAATTCATGTGTCCAAAGACGACACTTCAGCATAGATGTCTTACTGTAGGATGGTTACATACTTCTAAATTAAATATTTTTCAATATGTAATTATATATATAATTATAAAATATAACGGTCATAAAAAAAAGTTTAAACGTAAACAACTACTGAACAAGTTCACCCAAAAATGAAAAGAAATATTTTAGGGATCAATGGCCTAAATTTTTGTCTGTTCCTCACAAAAAAAAAACGATCAAATACCTTTAGAATACATTAAATATTGCACATGGTCATATCAACCATTTTAATGGTTACTCTGACATTCCAAGGTACTCTAAACTAAAGAATAGCATGGTGGTGCTTTCATGGTATATGTCCAAAAAACATAACACTACCATGATATTTTTTTTGTTTTTTGTTACTGACACAATAAACGTCTCTAATGTCTATGGCACAATGCTGTTCTTGTATGGTGATATACACTATTGTTCAATAGTTTTAAAGGCAGTTAGATTTTTTTAAATGTTTTTGAAAGAAGTCTCACCACAGCTATATCTATTTGATAAAAAATACATTAAAAACTGTAAATGTGAAATTTATGACAATTTAAAATAAGTTTTCTATTTTATTTTATTTTTTTAAAGTGATACTCTTTTCCAGGATTCTTTGATCAATAGAAAGTTCAATCTTACTGACTCAAAACTTTTGAATGATAGTGTAGATCAGAAAAAAAACATGGTATTACCATGGTCCCATAGTCAAAAATCATGCTGATCTGCATTTTTAATAGATGATGATGATGATGTTGATGATGATGATGGAATTTTCTTTCTTGGGTGAAGAGCTGTTGTCAATTACACTGAGTGATGCAAGTACCCCGTATTTACACTGACGAGACTTCACTCCGTACTGGAAGCGGCACTGCTCGTCTGCATCATAGGCTTGGCCAGGGGCTGTGGTGGGGTAAACAAATTCCTGTTTGGGGGGAACATTGTTCAGGCAGGAACCCATGCCAGAGCTAAGAAACAATCAGAAAGAAAACAGAACGGGTGTGTCAGAAGTGATGGCTCATAGAAGTCTAAAGGCTCATACTGCCCTGACACCAACAAACATTGATCCAACAAAACTCAAAACTGTTGGAATTCAGGGCCAGATTTACTAAACGGCAAATTAGTACGAGAGCGCAATTTCAAAAAAGCGCTGATGGGAGTGGAAAGTTCTCCACGTGATCTCCCTACAACACGCAAATGAAAGGATACAGATGTAGCCGGATCATTTCCATAATGACCAACGCAATCTACCAAGAGCAGCGCAAAGTAGTGTCTGGTTTAAGACATGCTTTTTTGCCATTAAGTACATTGACTAGTGCAAGACTTATATTAAATCACCTTGCATGATTCATTTAAATAATCTCCTCCCATAAATTTTGCATCTAAAAGGGAAAATCCTACAAATGCATATGTAATAATGTCAGCCGCAAAATAACTGCGTCCACGCTTTTTCAGCGCTAATTTTTCACTGGATGTCTTTAGTAAATCCTGACAGTAGCTTTTTAGTGCCAAAAGGGGGTTTGCGCTGGCGCAAGCTGTTAGTAAATCTAGCGTTTAGTGTGTCGACTGTTTACATTTGTTGTGGCAGAATGAATTAGCTTTAATGGTTAAGGAACCTGTTTTAATCACTATTGTAAGGCATTTACCCAATGTGACACGAATTCTTTTCAGTTTTAATATATTTTAAAGATTTATTTATTCATGTGATTGCAAAGCAGGTTTTTTTACAAGCCATTTCTCCAGCTTTTTTAGTGTCAAATTGTCCTTCAGAAATCATTCCAATATGCTGATTTGATGCTCAAGTAACATTTCTTATTATCAATGTTGAAAACAGTTGCTTCTTAATATTGTTGTGGAAACTGTAATACATTTTTATTCAGGATTATTTGATGAATAGAAAGCTCAAAAGAACATTTTTTAACCTATCAAATGTTTTTACTGTCACTTTTAATCAATTTAATGCATCTTTGCGGAATAAAAGTATTAATTTATTATCTCGGTGAGATGCACGATTGTGTCTGAAGCACGTGTGAAATCGCTCCAATCTCGCTGGTGAAACGTCATCCCGTGACGCATGACGGCATACCGCAGAAGCAATAAAGGAAACCCGGACCAAACATTGTCAGCTTCTGATGGCTGAAGTAACTCGCTCTCAGGCATGTGACGCAGCGTTTCGTGCCCTTCTCAGGGAACCAGGGTCATAGTCGCAACAGAGACATTCCCTTTCGATTGGTCAGCAATTGGTTAGTTTTATGCCACTAGGCAGAGCAGTGGAGGTAACAATCAAACACCCTAACTGGGCAAAGCAAGTTAAGCTTCTCTTGGTCAGCTGTTTTGAAAGGAGGAGGGCAAAAGACCTGCAGAACAATAGAGCGTGCTACATCGGTAGGCTTTTAAGAAAAGCTTTTACCATGCCGGGAGCAAACTCTAGGCAGAAGGCGACACACAGGGCCTGCAGATCTCCTACCCTCTTCAGAGATGTGATAGCTAGTAAGAAAGCTGTCTTGAGACTAAGGAATTTCTCGGAAACTGACTCAATAGGCTCAAAGGGTGCCATAAACAAACCCTCAGATGAATGAATCTCCCACGGAGAGCCGTTCAGGAGAGACATCAGGTCCAAGAACCATACTCGTGCCAGCCAAAACTGGCTACTAGTAGTAGACGAACCCAGTCCTGGTGAACTCTCTAGTACTCCCGAGAGCAGAGCAATCGGGGGAAACGCGTACAGATGTAGCCTCAGCCCTGTCCAAACCATGGCATCCAACCCCAACGGAGCTAGATGCGTGAGGGAGAACCAGAGTGGACAGTGTGTCAACTCCTCTGATGCGAAAAAGTCCACATCCGCCTAGCCGAACCTAACCCAAATCAAGGAGAACCACCCCAGGCCTGTGAGGGAAGTGTCTGTTGTAAGCATTTTTCAACAACAAGGCACATTACTAGGGTACGAAGGCATCTGTGTGTAACCCTGATGATGCGAAATGGGTTGCCCCTCAGGGAAAACCCCTTGGTCTTGAGCCACCACTGCAATGTACAGAAGGCCAAAAGGAATCACATTAGATGCAGCTGCCATGAGTTCCAACAGTCTTTTATACTGTTTTACCCTGATCTTGCCTACAGCTGAGAGAATCGACTCGATACGTGCAGGAAGACAGACGTGCCTGCAGACGTCCCCCTAGAAATGTAGTTCTCTGTAGTGGAGAAAGCACACTCTCGATACTGAACTGCCATTTCTTAGGATTGAGCTAGAATCAACCAGGCGTCCAACAGAAAAGTCTTGTCCTTTTCCTTTATATCAAACACGTTTAGCCATAGGTGTCTCTCCGTAGCCACCATAGCTGCCATAGAACGCCTGATGCCAAGGGCCGTGGTTTCCTTGGTGGCCTGGAGAGACAAATCTGTGGCCTGGTGCAACTCTTTCACAGTATATTTTAAGAAGATATTTTGAAGAATATGGTTAACCAAACAGCCTTCCATAGTATGGAAAAAAAATGATATGGAAGTCAATGGTTTCTGACATTCTTCAAAATATCTTCTTTTGTGTTCAGCAGAAGAAAGAAAGTTGTTACGGTTTGAGAGTGAGTAAATGATGACAGAATTTAAATGTTTGGGTATACTATGCCTTTAAAGGCAGACGTTCACTGTGAACACTGTCAGGTCCCTCTAGAGCGGACTATGATGCTCCACTCCCAAGCAGACCACACAGATAGTGCGTGTCCTCTCTCACAATATAACGCAGGCGGGGAGACACACACAGTCTAACTGCTGCTTATTCACCATACTAGTTTGCTACAGGACAAACAACACCAAAAAGACAGACAGATTCACACAGCGCTCTGAAGGCACCGAAGCTGATGATGTTTGGTCCGGGTATCCTTTATAGCTTCCGTGGGACGCCGTCTTTCTTCACGGGATGAATGAGATTGGACTGATTTCACACATGGTTCAGACCCAATCATGCAGAACCGTTCCCATAGCGTCAACGTTCTGACGCAGCGTTGAAATTCTTCGAAAGGGAACGGTTTAACGGTAATGTATATAAATAAATACACTATTCAAAATTAAATTAAATTTGATTAAATGTAATAAAGATTCCCTAAAATCTTTGAAAACAGAAAATGTGCACTAGCTGTCAGCAGATTTCAGACACATCCCAATAATTTTTTGAGACAAATATTAATCAGCCTGTATATTGGTCTATCATTAAATATAAGTACCTTATATAAAAAATGGCTCTTATACAACATTATAGGCTGAGTTTGCGTTTGAGTTAAAAAAGACATTCACATAATTTATATTCATAATGCAATCCTTTGGAAATATGCTTTGCAATCCTTTGAATGATACTGAAATCCAATGTTGATACAGTCAATATTTCACACTAAATACAGTACACTTCAGTGTAAACACAGATATCAGACTCAGGCAGCAGACGCACTCAAGGAAGTTGGTGATGTAATCGCGGCTGCAGGCAGACCAGACGAAGGGGTTAGTCTTCATGGTGATGTGGGCAGCCATAAGTTTAGCGGTCTCCTGACTGCGCACCCCACACGCATTGCCAACACCATCATGATTCATCCCAAACCTGAAAGAGAGAGATGAATGATTTTATGGAAGTATAAATATAGAATCCATTGGTCCAGGTTACAGAAAGTGAACACACACACAAACCCATCAGCACCTCACACAACTTATGTAATACACACAGTCAAACATATGCCCCCTTGTCTAGACAGCCCCAGTGCGCAGCGTCATATGGCCATCAGTTCAAAGGTACCTGGACGAACCATTAGGACCAGACCACTAATGACTTCACCACCTATAAAAACAGCTCCGAGGCCCGTTAGCGTAGCCAAGGCAACAGAGTACTGGGTGACCCAGCACAGACAGCTCAGATCCGAACAATGATAGCAAAAAAAAACAACTTTTCAAGCAGAAATGACAACAAAATTTCCTTTCATGGAAGTATTCTGAAGGTTTGAGGAATGATATGTGCAGGCAGTGGCGCGATATCAGCCAGGCGTGCCCATAAATCCATATGCATGATTAAGCTGCAGAAAGTGAATGGAATGCTGGGCCACCAAGTAAAACAATACTTCAACGTCTTGGAGCGCAAGAAACCACAAACGAAAAGCCCAAAGTAAGCCGCCTGGAGCATCAGAGTCTGTCGTCACTTGCTCCACTAACAAGATATAAATATTGCAAGACTGAGAGAAAATATTAGTGCAGTTGTTGTTGTTAATGAGCATTATATTTTAAACATATTTAACCATATTTAAACGCCTTAAGTGGCTTTATAGTTTATCCTTGAATTTAACCCAAGTTTGTTTTGGAGGGCCAAATGTCAAGGGTCAGAGTTGAAAGGGTATGCCCTAATGACGTAAAACTGGAATTTCAGAGCGCTGATGTATTGCTGACCTATAGTAGAGCTTCAATATGTGCTGAGGGAACAATGTAGATTTTGGAATATATACTGACATCATTTAGTCAGTTTTTGAAAACAGGTACATCAGGGATTCCCAAACTTTTTTGTCAGCCAAACTCCTTTGAGCTAAAATACTCATTTGCCTCCTGAGATTAGGTTAATATTTCACACATTTGCATGTTCACAGTTCTCTGATGTCGGTTAATGGTCACAAAGAAATATTTTTTTTATTTATTTTAGAAAGCATTTTAATTTTAATTTTGTTTTTATTTAAATTTTCCGTGTTTATTTTCATTTTACATTTTTATTATTTAATTAATTATTAGCTTTTCATCAACTCCCTCAAGATCCCAGTTTCCCAGTTTAGAAACCCTGAGCTACACAACAACAACAAAAAGTGTTAAGAACAATTTAAAGCCATTTTCCATTTAATAAAGGCTATGGATATAGCTTGCACCTATCCCAGGCTTTCTCACTTGCACGTACCTACCGTTAAGACACTGTAGAAAATAATGTAGCAATTTATGTAGCAGCATAAAAATACAAAAACAAAGACATTTGCTTGATTTCACCTTACTTAAATCAAATCTTGACTCAAAGCAAACAGCATCAATCATACAGCATCATCAAAAGACATGGAGGAGCAGAGGAACACAAGACACTGTAGGAGCATTTGGAGGTTTAGGAAAAGACTCACGTGTGTCCAATCTCATGTGCAATGGTGAAAGCAGTGGCCAGACCAATGTCTTCATTGATGCTGCAGCTTCTCTCTGGCTCACACATACCGCCAACAGGTGCCAGACCTGATACAGACACGTGTGTGCACATGGGCACAGTGACATGGACACGCACACACACATATATGCTACAATACTATCCACCTTACTTTTAACGTAAGAGGCCATTACGTGGCCATTTTTAATTCGAATTTGAACTTTTAGCTCCACAAAAACAATTTATTGTGCTAAATTGACATTGTAAACTTGTTTTTTGTTATATTATTTTAAGTTATTATCACAATCATAAACACATGTCATTCTTCAAGTTGTTTACCTATAGCAGCTAATGAATCTGAAGTCTCACACATTCACAGGGAATAGCTTACTTCTGAGTTGAAAAATAAGATGGATATGCAAATACATATATGCAAATACTATACAAGTCCCACTACAGTACTACACATTAGTTAATTAGTGTCTACAAACTAATCAAAATCAAATGTAAAAACTATATAGTACCAATAAACCTTCGATTAGCTATGTTATGAACAGAGAAGACGTGAGAATTTGATAAACAAATATTTCATATATGCTGACAGATAAGGCGATGGATGGACGGAGGGCTTACCAAGTGTTCCACAGGGTTTGTTCTTGTAGATGCAGATGTCATACCTGAAAACATACCACAGAAACATGTCTGATATTTTGTTGGGGTGAATGAACCTCTTGGGTTTCCACAGAACAAACACAAACTCAGATAACAGAGCTGTGAGACAGTTCACAGACTGGACACTCTTCTGATAAGAGAGTGAAGACAATGAAAGGAAACGTTTGATGCATCCAGCAGACATACCCTCTGATACAAGCCTCCAATATAAAGACTCAACACTTGTCTTTCTCTCTGTCTATCTCCTTCACTCTCACTCTCTATTTCATTCTCATACTTCACACACTCAGCTCTCAGGCGCAGGAATACAACCTAACTCCTCGTTGTGTGGATTAAAGCTATAGCATGATTTACCATAAATCGCTAGTTCTTCCAAACACACATTTCAAGTACTTTAAAGCCATTTTAAAATTATGACCCGTTTCCTTTAGAACCAATGGAGTGCTACAAAATGTTAGACAGGTGTTATAGTGTAAATGCGTTTAAAAGGTATACATTTAAACAAAAGCATATACTGACATAGGCCTATTTCACTCTTTTGACAGCGACCTAAAGTTTGACTCGCACAACACCACAAACAGAGCTAGAATCGTCCGCATTCTAACCTGGTGATGAGGACTGCTGTATCATGGTGTGCGATTCCATTGTCAGGGATGGCATTCCCATGACCGTTCCGGTGCAGGATGGACTTTTGCCACTTGCAGAAACTGTCTAAAGACTTCCCTGCATGATGGTTAACCTCTAATGTGGGCTGGAAAGAGAAAAATTAGGATCAGAAAGACTTGAAAAAGGCCAGGTTCATTGCATGTACATTGTACAACGTGTGTGTATTTAGTTTGTTTACTAACTATAGTGATACTGGACTTCTTTTCAAATAATAGTAGAAAATGTGCTGGTTCTTTCAAAGTATTTAATTCCAAAGTATTTAATTTCAAAGTGAAATGGAATCGCAAAAACAAAGATTGTTTTCAAAAAGGTTTCCTCGAGAACTCCTACTATTTGCCATTGGTATGGTGGTATGCATATGGCTTACGTATAAATGTTTATACCCTAGGACACGGTCACATTAGTAAAAATTAGGACGTTTTTTGGAAAGTAGGTCCATTGTGTTGGTCCATAGAATAGCGATACATGAATCGCTTACTCAAAGCTCAATTTCAAACCAAGCAACTTTATATCTGTAAACAGCAAATTTGAGTATTACAAGTTTACAACTTGGGAACATCAGGGGAAATTTTTCCCCTAATGCAAATCATATCATTACCCCCTCATGCAAAATTCCAGATCATGAGGATTCCTATTGAGCAGACTGCATTTCCCCAGTGGAATTTTTGTTGTATAAAAGGTAAATGTGACTGCACTTTTAAAATGCAATTGGGAAAAATATTTTTACAATAGAAAAAATCAGCTTTAAGGCCTGTTCACGCAAGTACAATGCGACTATACAACAGAAAAATATAAAACGAATTCTAGAATATAAATTTTTTACAGTTTTCCCACCAAAATAAGGCAGAATTTTCATTATTTTCTGGAACAAAGTTCAGACATCTGAATGAAAAATGTTCAACAGATACATAATAAAAAACAGCAAATCATTCCAGTATAATATTTTGGACTTTATATGAAGGTGTCTTTCCATAGTAATGAATTATTTTAAAGCCGCAAATTACCGGCAACAAATCTTTTCAAGCTACACTTTATAGCTTCTTTAGTTTATATATGCACAGCTCTGACTCATTTCTCTGCTTTATTGAGTTTACAGTGGATCAGGACAATGGCAATATAGACACAACAAACTAATAACACTACAAGTAGCATGTACAGAAAGACACACAGGCCCGGTTTCACAGGCAGGGTTAAGATTAAGCCAAGATTAGGCCTTAGTTTAATTAGGACATTTAAGTAGCTTTTCTAAACGTGCCTTAGAAAAAAAAACATTATTGGTGTGCATCTTGAGACAAAACAAGTTGCTTTCAATTAAGACAGCTCAAACATGCATTTTAGTCTGAGACTAGACCTAAGCCTCCTATGTGAAACCAGGGAATAGTGTTTCGCTACCATTCTGCCTGGCACCCAGCACCTGAGCCGGCCACAGCACCATTACACTTGTAACCCAAGAATGCACAAACTGGCATAGCCTATAATTGTATCATCCCACAATACAGTGTTCTAACTTTCCAGGTTTCCTCTGACACAGGGGGTGGTAGGGTGTTCTCATCTGGAAATGAACCAGGTTTGGTTCCACGAAACCTCAGCACTCCACACGGTGGTTATCTCAACACGGCTAATGCTGCTCCTAATGACCGGTCTCCCATCATTTGTCAAATGACATTATGCGGAACAAATTACAGGGGGATTTATTTTTAGCTGTCTGCGATTTGGGATCATTAATGCTTCATTAAATACACCACAAATCCCCACTCCTATCCCTTTCCTGCCCTGTGTCATCTGTAGGAGCCCGTTTGAGGTCCCGACTCTGTCAGCATGTTCCAGAGATCTTGCCGCGTGAGCCAACTCGCTCATGCAGTGTCGTCACGCCCCGCTCAGGACAGAGGTGGAAGCCTGAATGCATGACAGAGGCAGATTGATTGCGTTCAGAGGCAGGTGGCGAGAACAGTAGCGGTACAGTTTGGATTGCCCTTAGATTTCGCTCAATATTTTGTACGTTTTTTTAAAGATGAATGTACATTCATGAGTATGGCAATATTAGTGTTCACAATCAACAATAAGAGCAGTCATGGCAGGCTCTCTGGATACACCCAGAAGAGCCGGGTAGAAAATAGCCCAGACTTGTGCAGACTGTCTCAACTGCCTCAGACTAAGATACCTCAGCCTGCAAACACACAAACAGGGAATTCTTTGACAGGTGAAATAAGCCAGACTATGGCTTAAATGCATGTGTGTATCATGAAGACATTTTATATTTGCAAATAAATTATTGCAATAAATGATTAATGGCCTTTTTTCTGTTGCTTGTAGTAATCTACTGCACATTTACTTGGAATTTTACAACATAGTGTATGTTTCCTTCAAAGTTTTTAAATATTGTTTTAAATATTGCATGAATCAAATATTTTACAGTTTTGAATATTTAAAATATTAAATTAAGCAAACTTTCTTTTCAGACGTATGTTTTTTTGGAATATAATAATAATAGTTAGAATATTATAAAATGATGGAATATATACACTACCAGTCAAAAGTTTTTGATTGGTACGATTTTTTATGTTTTTAAAAAAAGTCTCACCGAGGCTGCATTTATTTGATTAAAATACAAAACCTATTGTGAAATATTATTACAATTTAAAACAGCTGTTTTCTATGTTAATATATTGTAAACTGTAATTTATTCCTGTGATCAAAGCTGAATTTTCAGAATGAATGAAATTTTTGAATGAATTTTTCATTTTTAAAATTAAAAGAACAGTATTCATTTGAAATAGAAATCTTCTGTAAAAATCTTTACTGTCATTTTTGATCAATTTAATGCATCCTTGCTGAATAAAAGTATACATTTCTTTAAAGGGGTCATATAATGCCATTTTTGTACAAGCTAATATGATTCTTTAGAGTCTAAATTAAAACTTTGTAATATACTTTAATTAAAAATTCTCATTAGTATTGTAAGAAAACACTTATTTTACCTGGTCAAAAACAGCTCTGTTTTCAGCACGCCGTTTCAGTGTATATGACTTTAAATGATAATGAGTTTTGCTCACCCCGCCTCTCTGTTCTGTGCGTACACCGTTTGTAACACAATACCATAACGCGTTGTTCATTATAGATGTGGGATTATGAATTATATTGAGAACGTCGTACATAGAAAACATGCCGTAATGTACCCTGAGTGTAAACCTTAGACGCATTCATTGTGAAGCGTGCATCTAGCGATTTGCAAAGATTAATATAAATATTAAAGATTAATAAAACGATACACTCACTTCAGTTATTTTGGAGGTTCAGCAGGAACACGAATAGTTGGTACTTCTTAGCAAAACCAGCTTTATACTGACCCTCCTCGTTTATAAGCAGTCTGGTGTGTGAAATGATTCGCGCAAATATGAAAGCATTGACGTTGCTCGTGGGGAATACTCCCTTCGAAAACAAACTCAGCCACTGCGTCTTCAGCGGTTCGGATTTAGGAACATTAAAATGACTGCTGTGTTCGTTATTACACCCAAGAACAGAACACCACAATCGCTTAGACGCCATTCTGCTCATAGACAGTGCTCCAGCATATCAACAATGACCGCGCCGGTCCGCGCAGACTATGATTGACAGCTCGCTCCCTCACGAGCGAGGGCGGGTCTGTGTTGAAACCCGGCTGTCAATCAACAATCGTGGGAGGGGCGTCCGTTTTATTGACGTCACAAAAACGAACGGCTCAATTTGAGGCAGGGGAAAACATAAGGAGATTAAAACAAAAACACTGGATGGATTTTTATCATTATATGATGTTTGTGTACAGGCACTGCTAACACACATTTCAGTACAATCAACTTGTAAAAGTGCATGTACCATTATATGACCCCTTTAAATAAAATCTAACTGGCCCCAAAAGTTTGAACAGTAGTGTATATTTCTATCATCTGAAGCAATCGTTTATACTTTCACGGATGGCGCATTTACAGCAGAGGCGTTTATATTTCACACATTCATTTGGCACACTCACAAAATGCACTGCTGCACCAGACAGAGAAACTTTAAATGCACAATTTATGGCATTTCTGTGTTTACTTAAAATGTCCTTATTTGGATGGCAATATGTGACTAATTAAAAAAAGTGCACAAATAATCCGGATCAGGCAAATGTAATAATCGTGACAGTCCTATGAAGGCACGTGAGCAAATGTGCTTTAAAAAAAAAAAAAAAAAAGAGTACCTGGTCTTCCATCAGTAGAATAAGCCTTGTCACAACGATGTTCACTGCATTCCCCAGGCTAGAATCCTGGAACAGTTTGGCAACCTGACCTCCAGGGAAACAAGAAAAAACCAGTCTTAAAAACGAGCCAATTGTCTGTTTTTAGACCTTTCTAATCTTGCTGTTTACGGTAAAGATGGACATTTTACAGTCTACTATTAAACCAGTGCTAACTGCTGCTCTAGGTCCGTGAGGTGAGATAATCCTTTCATTAAACACATTCCACAGGTGTTAAACTATTTGTAACAATGCCACAAATTGCCCATGGGGATTATAAATATGGATTCGCAGGGTGACAGAAGACGGTTACTTAGACAACTGGTTTTCCATTTAGTATTTTTTCTTTGAGCCAATACAAATGACCTGGATAGGTCAACCATCCTCTGAAGATTCACTTAAGTCTGTGGGATATCATTGCAGTCTATTCATTTTAGGTCTATGTAAGAATCTCAAGTAGAATGTCTGAGCTGCTTTATTCCATACAATGAAAGCAAAGGAAGACCAGGGACAGTCAAACACCAAATAAGCAAACGGCAAACTTATGTGCTGTATTCATAGTAGTCTGAACACATGCGATTGGTTTGTGAGGAACAGATCGAAATTCTGCTATAAATAACTCCTTTTCGGTTACATGGAAAGTTGAAAGTCATATGGTTTTCAAAAGACACGAGGGGGAGTAAATGATGAAAGGACTTTAATTTGGTATCCTTAAAGCATGTAAACAAGAACAAGGAGAGTTGAAGCTTACAATATTCATGACGGCCAGAATGTACTGCTCGATATCTCGACGGCCGTGATAGCTGACCATCATCTTGTCGGCAACCACCAGGGTTTCGACGTAGCGCTCTCGGCTGACAGAGCGCTTCAGTGGTAACTGGCCTCGTCCCATCTGGTTGGGCAAGGGCTTTATTGTTCTCTGCCACCATCCATAGCTCTTACCCGGCTTTTCGTCTGAGGAGGAACAATGAGCAAGACTGTACCTACACAGTTTTTTGTTAAAATCCTGTGACGTAAAAACAAATCCATGTTGAAAACCTTCTGAAAGACCATGTTATTGCTCTTTTTTGTGAAGTATTTCTAGCGCAACTTCAAAGTGTGAATGAGCTGGCAATGGATTGATTACTTTCAATAAAGTCAGGTTGGTTTCAATAAACCAGGCTGTGTACCGAATAAGTTAGATCTGTAAAGATGCATGGCATATAAATTCACCCTATCTATTTTTTACATGCATGATTCAATCTTCTGATGAAATTACAAATTTCTCTCTGGTGTATGTCAGACTTTTCCAATCATTTAGTCAGCTTAAAGGAAGAGTTCAGCCAAAGATTTAATGTTTTCCGCAAAAACCTTAATTTCTCTTCGGCTGAAGAAAGACAGACATATATCTTGGATGGCCTGTGGGTGAGTAAATAATCAGGAAACTATTCAGATTCAGATCTGCGTCCATCTAATCAACAACTGATAGATAAAACCAAGTCCCTGCTCAATATTTTTGGATTATTTGTTTTACTCAGATGAAATACAGATGAAAAGATCTGTCGCTACTTCCATTACAATGCAACTTTAATGTCAGGGATAAAACGGGATACCGTACATACTGAAAGACACCATGAAATGGTTTAGTGAATTTTCTTTTTAAGGGGTTGTTGATGTACAAAATACATCTTCATGGTTTTTATCATTCTTACCAATGACTCCACAGGACTGGTCCATGTTCTGGTATCTCAGAGACGACCGTTTGTACACCACATGTGGGCGTCCTTCTCTGCCATCCTCATTGGTAAAGTTTTTAGCAGAAACCAGGGGTTCGATAAGGTACTCCTCACCTCCAGCTACAATAACCCCTTGCTGAAAAAGCCAAGAAACCATAGATTAGCACTTCCTTATAGCCTGCCAGCTCAATCTGAGTTTACAATCTAGTAGATACACGGCAAAATCATCAAATCATCCCATCATTAGTCTCCCCACTAAAATAATGAGCTTGCGCTGGGCTTATAATCCTGGATGAAATGGGAACTCGTGGCGGAAGGCCAAAAGATCTTAGCATGTTTCATTGTTTCCTCTCTTCGTCTCTCTCAGTCACACTTTTCAAGTCCACATAATCCTGTAATGTGCTTAGTGATGCTCTTGTGGACACACTGAGAATTCCCTGATGAATTGTGTCATGCAACTCTGATCACCAATAATTAATCTGGAAGTTTCTTCCCGCCTTCATGCACAAGCTTAATCCTCCATTGTATTTACTTGTGTTGGTGTACACACAATTGAAACAAAATGGATACATTATCGACCGGGCTGGACATTTATTAGCACCTGTGATGCCAGGGAGTTGAATCACCAATGCTACAGGAACTAGGATGTCTGATGGCCTTTATCAGACGTAACACTATACTCAAAGGGTCAGGATAAACAAGCACTGGTCTTGACTTTGTAATCTGTTTACGCAGGTGTATTACCAGCTCATGCAAGTAATAAGCAAGCCACAGCATTCCGCTTGAAACTAAATCCATCATTAGGCTCCAAAGCACCTGTTTTTGGAGCTGAGCTTTACGCCAGCTGGGAGAGACAGACTTTAGCAACAGCTGCCCATTTCAGATCCACAGGGGTGTCACGACAACTCACCCGAGGGAGTTTCACCCAAGAAAGAGATTACATTGTAGAATACATACTTATTTTAACATGCAGAATTATCTTTATGGATATCTGAGCCTCATGTGATGGAAATGTTCAACAAAATGATGAAGCCATTTAAAGGAATATTCTGGGATTGATTGCAAAAAATAATTTCCACTTGTCCCTCCTTTTTCTTTTTTTTTCTTTTTTTTTTTTTACAGTGACACTTAAATTAATAGTCAATGTCAATCCATAAACATTACAGTACTTACGGTTAAAAAAGTATAGTAACAAGATGTAAACAATATGAATGTTAACATGATTTTAGTTTGAAATAAACTTTTTATAAAGAAATTGTTACTTTTATTTAGCAAGGACACAGCAATTTTATTCAGCAAAACTGACAGTAAATACATTTATAATGTCACAAAAGATTTCTACTTCAAGTAAATGCTGTTCTTTTGAACTTTTGGTTTCCACTAAAACACGATTTTTTTATCAATTAAATGCAGCCTTGGTGAGCAAGAGAGACTTCTTAAAAAAATCAAATCAAATAATAACTTTCTCTTTCCAGCGTTTTTTTTTTACTTCTTGCCAGCATTTAAAAAAAAAAAGTTGCCAGCCACAACCAGCGCTTTTTAACTTTTCACAAAAATGTCATGGCCCCCAGAATATTTTGTCATATGAATATTTGAACATGCAATATATCAAAAGAAAGAACAGACCCTCTTCTTTGTAAACAAACAAACAAACAAAAAATTCAAGCTTCATCCATTATTCTTTTTTAAATCAACTATTGAATATGGGTGTTTGATTAAAAAAAAAAAGCTAAATTGAGCAAAAAGCTGATCAAATCACGTTTTTGTCAAAGACTTCATCCAGATCGGATTCAGAACGGTGATCAAAACATAGATGAGTAGATCGAGTCCATCAACACCCCTAATGCGTGCACAGTCCTATAGCTTGTCCTGGGTCGACATTTCATTCTGTAACGTTAGGCAGTTTATGCTGCTTTATATGCTGCTTAAAAGTATAGCGGAGGATCTTTCCGAATTTTAGAGAAGACCCGCCCTCTCCAATTTTAAAAAAAAATGCACATGCGCAACTATTTGCTCCCGACATAGATGTGCTCCCGAGAGGGAACGCCTATGACTCCAGAGTCAACCCCAGAGTCAAACTCTCCACTGGCTTTGAGCTTCATTCGTGCCCAGGAGACCCGGTGCGGGGTGCCTGCTTGGGATGCACTTTTCAGAAAACGTGTCATAGCTTACATTAACTTTTACTAGCAGTGATTTTAAATGGATTTCTCCAAATAGCATGACAAACTTTACCTGTCTAATAGAATCTTCGCGACTGCGGCATCAGTGGGAAGCCCAACCTGTGCTTTTAGCGCACGCCAGCGTGTGAAATATTCACCCAAAATCACTCTGGTCTTGTTTCTATATTCTGCGCCCTTTCTGTTCTTATCATACACTTCGTATACATTTTTTCTCTTGGTACCCTCAGCCATTTTCAAAGGAATGGCTGAAACCGTAACTCATCACACATAATACACCTGAAAGTGCGCATGCGCAGAAAGCGAAAACTAGGGACGAGCACGTACGACGGCCTTACGTAAACATATCACCAGAATGATTGACACTTAGGTGGACCAATAGTATAGGCTATCCACCCGGAAAAAGAAAATCCTCCGCTATACCTTTAATGTTGATGATTGTGTTATTTTATATACGCATATGATTGCATTTGATATCGCTTGTTTCTGTATCTTCTTTGCATGTTTTTTGATCAGGAGATTCAGTACTCTTTCAGAAGATGCGTAATAGTGCCCCCTACCGTATAACAGTGAAAACAAGGAAAGCCGGAAAATTCCGTCAATGGCGGGAAAGTGTTATCTCACTTTAGTTAAGAAATAAGTTAAGAAAATGTATTCTTTTTTGAGGTAATCAACATTATGCCTGTTGATTAAGCTTAAAGCTGCAGTCGGCAAGTCTGGCAGATTGAGTGGATTTAGGACAATTTTGAATGTTTACAACTCTCATGCCCCTCCCCCACTATCAACGGATACCCTCCCACCGAGTTCATGCTCGGCAGTGCGTGTGCACCAGATTTTCAGTGAACGCGCCCGTCTCATCAGCATCCATCAACACCACGGAGTATTTGGAGGTATGCTGTCCTGGTTAATCTACCGATAGATTGCAATTGCTAACGTCATTTATACTCTAAATGAGCTTACTTGATTTTCCGCCATCACTCTTCGTTACTGCGCGAACTTCCGCGAACTTCAGGCGTGTGCATGTGATTGTAACGTGCGCGAGGGGTGGCGTGTGCCCGATCTGTGATTGACAGTCAGATCTCACACCCCCCTACGCTGATTGGACATGATGAACCGGGAGCTGTGGATTTTTGCAAAACAAATAACACGCTCCAGGTGGAGTTAGAAGCTCAGGTTTTTTTCTAAAACCACTTTATTTATGTTGTTCTGTCAGATTATAGTGTCGATTTCACTGAATATGATAAAAAAAATTTGCCGACGGCAGCTTTAACTTGCATTGAACCCGGAATATTCCTTTAAGGCTATAGTTGCAGGCAATTTTGCGGACTTCCACATTTGACGTCATTGTGTTTAGGTTTAGTACACAGTGATTAGTACATCATTTGAGACTTAGCACTGTTTCCAACAAAAGTACAGTGGCGCTCACCAGGCCGTTACAGTTGCTAAGAGCCACAGAACTAGAGTGAGGCTGGTGCTGCAGGTGACCCACGTAGTGGCAGTTGGGCAAGTAAGGGTGACTCCAAGCCAAATGCCCCCTTTTCCAGTATTCCACACGGAACTGTTGCGAAAGCAGTCCTCCCTGCAGTGTGAGGTTGAGCAGAAGGTCAGCACTCGACGTGGAGAGCTGATAGTACAGCTGTGGGTCTGGAACGCTCTGCGTTTCTGTGCTACGCCGGTGTCGGCCATTCCCGTGAGAAGTCTCCTCTTCCGATAGCGTTTCCCCATGCGGCCCCACACGCACTGGGATGGCGATCTCATACTGGCCTATGCTGGACAGAAACTCAGCTGTGGAAACACAAAAAATTACCATGAGATTGATGGATGGAAGTTGAATTGAGTTTATACAGCTCCCACAATAAGCAATTAAATGTGCATTGAATTTGATCTGATTAAATAAAAGTTATGCACAAATAATAGTATTTACCGTTCAAAAGTGTGGGGTGTATATCATTTTTTAAATTGTTTTTAAAAAGCAGTCTTTTATGCTCACCAAGGCTCCATTTCTTTGATTAAAATTATAGTTAATAAGGTAATATTGTGAAATATTATTACAATTTTCTATTTTAAAATGTAGTTTATTCCTGTGATGGCAATTTTTTGCAGTCATTACCCCAGTCTTCAGTGCCACATGAGGTTTCAGAAATCATTCTAATATACTGATTTGATGCTCAAGAAATACTTTTTTTTTTTTTATATATATATATATATATATATATATATATATATATATATATATAGAAAGAACAGCATTTATATAAAATAGAAAACCTTTTGTAATATAATCAATATGTGTCATTGCTTAATAAAAGTATTTTATAAAAAAATATATAAAAAAATTTAAATTTAAAAAATAAAACTTACTGACCCCAAACTTTTTAATGGTAGTGTATATTATAAAAAATATTATAATACTATAAAATTGTATCATAGTATTAAAATATATTATGTAATATATAATAATATATTAAACATTTTAAATATAAAATGTACATTCACATGGATAAAGTCTCCAATCATATCAGAAGTAGAGCCCGACCGATATATCGGCGCGCCGATATTATAAGCGATATTAGGCATTTTCCTAACTATCGGTATCGGCCTTTATAATGGCCGATAAATTAATATTTTAAAAAAATGCTGGTGCGGTGATTCCTGTAAGGGTGGCGCTGCCAATAAAGCACATAAAAGCTGTCACAAAGAACTGGCAAAAGTAATGATTGTGAATACATCAAATATAGCAAGGAGACATTTTAATTTTTTATTAATAAACAAGTGTTTTCAGTCAGTGTTGCTGCAAAGTTGACGACGCTGACTTGCGATCTTCAGTGAACACGCCAGAGAGAAATGCACATTTCATACGGATTACAGCAGAGAGCAGTCTGTCTTTCGTTTTGAATTGTTCTGTTTATAAAAGTAGACATTTCAATATAGGCTAGATATATTTCTGCTGAGTTTTGGTTAATTTATGAGACGAGTTGCAGTTCACGCGCCGGCGCCTCCGTGTCGAGATTATCTATTGTCTGCTATATTTACTTCTTATTTATTAAATCCAGCCAATTGGTTGATGAAACATTGATTAAAATTAAGATACAATTAAAATTAATAAAAAACGAAGTTCACTTTAATGAAAGGCTTTGTGCTTTCTGTTTTGAGGTCTCTGTGAAAGTTTTAAAGTCTTTTAGTGCCGCTTTCATAGCTTGTCACATCCGTTGTTTTTTCCTCATAAATGCGAACACGAAAAATAAAATAAAATTCATATTTTATGTTCTGTTGAGAGCCAACCATTCTTTATCCGGTGGGTAGTAGCCTATTACTTTTGATTTGCCCAGTGTAATTCACAGAATTGATTTCTCTGCTACCAGCCTCTGTCACGTATTGTGTGAGCTTGTGACTATTCCTCCACTGGTAGAGATTAGAGGAATTAAGACTAAAAATAGAAGATAATATTTTACATTAAATTAATACATGATTAACTAACTGTATTTTTTCTATGTACATTTCTGAAATGCACTTTCTGTAAAGCTGCTTTGAAACAATATGTATTGTGAAAAGCGCTATACAAATACATTTGAATTGAATAATAAGGTTTTGTCAGTGACACTTGATATATTTATTGATATTTTAAGTTATGCTTTATATAACGTGACTAAATTAAAAGACAAAGTCGTTAGTGAAGATTATGCAACAGTATTTAGAATATAATATAATATAACATGCAATGCAAACTAGTTTGGTTACAGCTCAAATGTATCATTCTCATTCTATCATTAACCCCGTCTCCATTTCATATCTTTGTCACACAAGTGTTTGATCACCACATTTGAGTGATCAAAACGTTTATATATTTATTCTGTTTATACTGTGTATTCTATATACAGTACCCATCAAAAGTTTGTACACACCAATAGGAAAGTGTGTCCAAACTTTTGACTGGTACTGTACTATAATACACATAGGCCTACATAACATTGCTACTGTATTATAATATACACATAAATAATATCGGCCGATATATCGGTATCTGGCTTTTTTTATCGGTATTGGCCCCCAAAAATCCACATCGGTCGGGCTCTAATCAGAAGCCGACAAAAGCTGTGTTATTTTACTTTAAAAGGTGCAGTAAGTCATTTCTGGTAAATTAATCTGGTTAAATTAACCGTTAATCTGGTGCCAGCGGCAGCATTTTTTATTATATTCATAAAACCTTCAATATTTTGTTGTATGAATATCTAAACATATAATGCATCAAAAGAAAGAACAGAGCCTCTGCTAGCTTCATAAATTCTTTTGTTTTTGTTGAAGACTTTGTCTGGGTTGGATTCAGAACGATGATCAAAACATTGATCGAGCGGATCGTGCCCATCAACACCCCCAATGCTTGCACACTCCTGCACCTCTTCGATAGGTTTGACATTTCATTGGTAACGTAAGGCAGTTTTTATTTATATGCTGTTGAATGTTTGATGGTCGCAATAGCTTATATGTGCGTGAGCAATCTTCTATCACTTGTCTCTGCTGCTTCACTTGTTTTTGGATCCTGTATTTAATTCTGTACTATCTCAGAAGATGCGTAATAGCACCCCCTACTGTATAACAATGGAAACATGGATTTCCGGAAGAACTTGTCAATGGCAGGGAAGCATTGTATCATTAATGATGGAAAATCTCATCAATGGCATGGAAGCAGTTAAAAACCAAATAAGTGAGAACTGTTAACTCAAATCAACAATACATATGTAAACAATCAATTTGAGGCAGATTGCTATACACTGGTTCAGCTAGGGCTCATTCAGAGAGCCTCTGGCCTCTGGATTTTATTCATTTGCAGTCATGTACTCTGACCGTGTCAATTGGCGAACAAAAGAGTTCACAGTGAAACTATTGAGTAGACTACAGAGAAGAAACACAAGCTAGCAGCCTAAAGGCCAAGGGCTGCTTGTTGCTATGGAAATCCTGAAATTGTATACTTCCTGTCCCGACAGCGAGCCTGGAGATTAATAGTCCAAATTTGGCATTAGAAAAACTGCACCCAAAGGATGGAGATTGCCAAAGAGACAAACATCCTGAAACCAAACCAAACTCATTTAAACATTCAGAAACTCTGTGTGAAGTAGTACACCATGACCAGTGTCCTTAATGTGAAACAAGGTTCGTTCCATTGGTTTGTTTACCCCATCCTGCCAGTTCAAACACTGTGAGCAGGGCGACAGCAATGACTCTTTTGTTTGGGTCCAGAAGCATGAAGATGAGACTTGTGCGTGATCTTGATTCAGCTTGTCTTAGTACTTTCCATAATCTCTCAAAGCTCTAAAAATACATCAGCAGATGCACCATGTGACTTATATTAAATGTGGCATTGTGTACAACGGCGTGAGAAGGACAAGTAACCTTATAATATATGGTCCATTTAATTAAGCCATAAGGAAGGAAATAGGGCTCAAACCAAGTGCTGAAAATATAAAAGATCCCCTCTTTCCCTCCTCACTGCAGTTATTCAGACTGGGCCGCTCAATAAGACGAACTAATTACTGAAAGTGCAGCTGCTTCTGAGACCCACATGTGTTTTCATTAGGTTTTTAAAACATGTGCAGACTCAAAATCATCACCGGACCAACAGAAGAGCTCAACAGATGAGGTTTGTCGTTTTGATTACATTTAAGGTCACTGCTGGCCTTATACACCCTGCGTTGCTTTCTGGGTTTACATTTGGTGGAGTAGTTTGGTATAAAACGACTGTTAACTGAAAAGTTGCATGGTTCAGGATTACTTTAAAGTTTTAACATGGTACTTTTTTAATTTACAGTATAGACATGACTTATTTCTTTCAATGTTACTTTTAATAATTATATTCTAGTACAAAACTAGAATGCCTATCAGCAAAGATGTTTAAACTGCAAAACGGCACACATATTCAGGCGTTAAATTAGGGACGAACCGATACCACTTTTTCCAGAACGAGTCCGACACCTTCATTTTTGGTACTCGCCCATACATCGTACCGATACCTGTATTTTCACTGGATTTGTAATTTTTAAATGCATTGGGTAGAGAAACCAAAATAATATAAATCATATTAATTGGCTTAATTTGTTCATCACATATATTTCCTTCAGTTATTTCCATGCTTAATTAAGCCTGCTAAAATGCATTGTATGAGCGTCTGTCACTTTCACTGTTCATTCTATTGCTCTATCATATTTTATCTTCCATTTAATAGCACAGCACATATTTAGAGCTGCTCCAGAAGGGCTCAGTGCTGAGGATTGGGTCAGTGATTCAAAGGTTTAGACACCAGTGAAATATCAAATCTTTGTTCCAATTTTGATACAAAAACTACCAGCCTAATTAATGTGAATTTAAAACATTATTAAAGACAAGTAAGCAGTCCATAATAAAATAAGAAAAAAATTATCACAAATAAATACAATAGAACAAAGAAATTAATTGAAATAAACAGTGTTTTTAGAGTTTTTCGGGTAGATCTAACAGTAGTGTTCAGGTACAGAAATTTGAATAAAGTAATCAAATGTGAAATAACACTGCATATTCATTGCTGTATAAATTAAATATAGATGGATCTTTTTGTAAAGTTACAAAATGTAGCCTATTTAGTTAAGAGCAGTGAGTCATTTCTTTGTCCTTTGTTTGATTAACATTAAAACAGCAGAAGGTTTATTAGACTGCTCTCCCTTTAAGAACAAACGCATGGATCCGATTTGAATATTGAGAATGAGGAGTCATGTGCCGATTTGGGCGGGGTCTGAGCCGGTCGGCCATGATGGTAGGAGACGCTATCGGTTGCCAGGGGCAACGCCTTCAGAACTTCACAGAGGCGCGACTATAACATTCCAGAAATAGCGAAAGAGAGACAGCGCAGCTTAGTATTTGTTTACATTTTACCGATACGCGGCAGTTTCTTTGGAAGATATGGAGAAGGAAGAGAAATGAAAGGGGTTCTATCGGGAGAGACTATAATAACAATGCTAGCCAGCTTAGAGAAACTGCTTGTCAATAAACTGACAGCAGCAACAGCGAGCAAAGCCTGCTTTCAAAAACAACACATTTCAGCACAGTTCGCCTTTTATTTAACACAAACGAACGAAATTAATACTCTGTTATTCATCTAGAGTTGTTTCATTTGTTATAGATCTGTACCGCGAAATGTTTTAAAAAGACACTTTTTTTAATGACGTACGATTCGCATTGACAGGGGAATGTCCGATCTGTCCGCTGGACGTTGCACGGCAGGTGCAAATGCACGTTATCTGATTCATATCAGATTTATTTCCACATATGAATGAGGCCTGAATTAAACATCAAGTATGACTGAACTCTCGCAGTTTAACGTTACAGGTTTGGGGGTTTCTAAGTCTTGCACCCAGCCGCAACAGACTTGTTCAGCTTCTAATGACTTAAAGCTTCTGAACTCTTGCATTGTAGGCAGTAACGTTAGTCACTGATACCATAAACAAACCAGGTAATTAACTATGTCAGCGTATGTGAAAGGTGGTAGTGCTTTGGGTCTTTCGTCCATTCTGAAGCAGGTCGTACGGGTCCATGTTGATGTCAAGTAGTTTCTCTAAATAACGCGGCTTTGTGTTGTTATTTAGTCTCTCCCGATAGAGCCCCTTTCCTTTTGCTTCCCCCTTCTTCATTTATTCACAAGAAACTGTGCCTTATCACAAAAATGCAAACAAATATCAAGCTGCTCTCGCTCTCTGTCGCTATTTCTCTCGGTCTCACGGTCGAAGTAACCATGACAACGGATAGCGTATCCTACCAAGATGGCGAATCCTTCCCACAATGCAACGCGGAGTGATACGCGTGACGTCACCGTCTCATTCTCATATTGAATGCTACTGTTCACTTGAGATATAACCGACTTTGTTTACTAGGATACTCGCCAAGACGGGCGTTTTTACATAATTGTGTGTGAATTGTGTCCGTACAATTCAGTATTCACGCGCTGTCTTAGGGGTGCGCGCTTTGGATGTTTGCGTTCATGAAACTTCTTGACCTGTGTTACGTTCCACGTGTTTTGTTTCACTGATCTGTTTCACGTGTTGGCCATTATGTTCATTGTGTTTCTCTTTCGTCCCTAGTTCACTATCTCTGCTCGTAGGATTGCTGTGATTGGCTGAGCCGGACGTTAGTCATCATTGAGGCGACGTTCCAGAACCAATCAAAGGCCGTTCAGCTGGTTTTAAGAGAGTGGCGCGTTCATTCACTCTCTCTCTCTCTCCTGTGGCGTGTTGAGCTCTGTGTAGCGAACTGAGTGATGTGCGATGTATTGGTGTGTGTTTATCATAGACAGTAAAAGAAATGGACACAGCGACCCCGTTGATTTCAACAGAGAGAGTTGAAGCCCAACATGGGCACTCACTTCCTGATAGCCAAGCGCACTGCGCAGGCTCAAACTGAGCTTGACGACGTAGTTGTCACGTGAGCAACCGTTCTGACCTTCTAGTAGCTGTGCCGGAACAAATCTGAATTGAAATCTGAAACAAATCTGTTGTTGAAATATTTTGTCCCGTTGCTTTTATGAACTCTCTATCTATGCGCTTCTCCCTTGACTTTATGCCTCCATGTCCACCCGATTGCCTCATAGACAGTAAACGATTGCCTACGAGCTTCTACTTCTGTCTATACGGTAATTTCTCTACTGTGCGACAGAGCGTCCCGTGGTTATGACGCAATCGTTAGCCTATTTTTACAAGAATGGCTTCTACGGGGCCATAACGTAAGATAAAAAGTAATGGAGCCTTTTATACATTGTCGTGTTTCTTTAGAAATAAATAATAGACAAATGGAGTCTTTGGACACCTCAGACGTAAAGTTATTCGCTGTCAAAATGACGCCAAAATGAATGGGAGTCAATGGGATGCTAACAGCAAGTGATAGCCAGCTACAATGGCGGCCCCCGGAGGCAGCTTCAACTTCCAGCTGATGGATAACCCCCTTGGTGTTTATTCTATATCATAGAGCAGTGGTCTCAAACTCGCGGCCCGCGGGCCATTTGCGGCCCGCAGGGTGATATTTTGTGGCCCCCTACTTGACATTAAAGTTTAATGTTAGTGCGGCCCGTCGTTGCGTGTGCCGCGTTTTAAAAATATATATCATAGCTGCCAACTCTCACGCATTGGCCGTGAGACACCTGCATTTGATTGGTTTCACACGCTCACACGCCACACTCCCGATTTCTCACGCTGAAGTGTCAACCCGGGCGGTCAAATGCCTGGAAGATGAGTTTATCTATATATCTACCTGTTGAGCCACTCGTGATCGACTAGTTATACCGCAAATTCGTTAAAAATCTCCCGTTATCTAGAGCGAGCGTGCATGCGAGACAGAGATTGTGCTCCAAACCGCGTAGAGCGAGCGAGAGACCTTGCGCGAGCGAGAGACCTTGCGCGAGCGAAGTTGAGTTAAGTTGAGTTTGAGACCCCTGTCATAGAGGCATTACGATAATCTGGGAGGACGAACGGTAGGTCAGTATGCCGCGGTATACACTGCCCGTAGGTCTGTCTTTGTTATACACACTAGGTTAGTGGTGAGCGCCAACATTTGTACTTTTGTTATTTAGTTAGTTTAGTCAGAGCCGCGTGCGTGAAGATTGCGGTTTCTTTTTCACATTTTGTTTTGAGTAGGATTAGGGTTAGCTTAAGGATTGTTTTTGTTTTATTATGTTCTTTCCTTTGGCGCCACTTTTTGTTTGTCTCCCAATCTTTTTTTCATTGCATTGTACATAGCGCATTTATTGTCATGTTACTGGAACTAGTGGCTTCGGCTTTTCTGTGAATAAAATCCAGTAACTTCTCTCTTTCAAAGTTTGTCTGACATGTTCTTCCAGTCTACTTCACATCTAGCAGCATATTAATATTTTAATGGTACGACATTCTCTAGCCCTTTTAAAGATCGTAACAACCTGCAATGTCAATATAACAATGATGTAACATGTATGCATGTTAGCCCTAAGTTGCTTCAGAGGGGTCATCCATGGAGCAAAAATCTACCTTAAGTCACTTTGATAAAAGTGTTTGCAAATTTAGATAATGCAGTGCTTTTCACACTGCATTATCATCTAAGCCCCGGTTAACCTGCCTGCCTGTCTGTCTCTCTGTCTCTGTTAATAATAAGCTACATGCCTCGTTTTACTTTTTTGCCATTGACATCTGACTGAACTACAAACTTTCCACAGACGTCTGTGAAAAAGGAATCATTAACCCCAGGTAAAGGAACGTTTTACACTTGTAAATTATGAGCAGGGTTAGCACCACTTTTGCGCAATTAACCCCACATTGCGTGCCAATAGTGTGCCTCATATTCATGTGCTTCGGACAAACATGGAAACATTACGGGTTGTATAGAAACAGTTGCTTCAGTGTTTGAGGGGGAAAATGTCAAACGGTGAGAGAATGTCAATTGGAGTGAAAAAGATTTTCATTCTTACCTAGTGCGAAAAGTCTATTCAGTATAAACTTAACAGTACAGTCGGCAATAGCTACTGTATATAATATGAGGATGTGCAATGCTATAGTCTTTATGTAAACAGGTCACGTGCTGCGCTCATCAAATGATGTTAACCCAGGGTTTAGGACTGTACAGTGTGAAACGGGAGCTTGTGGATATCCAGGATTAATTGTTAACCCTGGGTAAATTATGAGCAGTTTGAAACAAGATAACCCAGGGTTCCGTTTACCCGGGTTTAGAAGACCCAGGGTTAACCATTTTAAGTGTAAAAAAAAAATACACTAAGGTATTCCAGCCTCTCTCTATAACATTAAAGGAGCTGTATGTAAGACATTTATTTCAATTAATCATAAAATGGCCCTGAAATGTCACTAGACATTAAGAAATCATGTACATTTCAAATACTTATATCACTGACAACAGTAGTCTGGCCAGGATATTGTCATTTAAAAAGTGCAGTTGCAGCCCTCAACTGATGTTGATGTTGTCATGTTGTGTTTTGGTCTGATGCTCCACCCTCCACCTATCTACCAATCACGAAGTCAGTAGTGTTGCGGCATCCGGGTTGCCAGCTCTGCTCTAGTTACCACAGCTGCAGCTCGTCACGTTCCTGCTGGATCCTGCAGCCGATCTGGCAACCTCGAGTCAGGGAGGAGGGGGAGGGGATACACCGCTCTACAGTAATTTGACAGTGATTGCAGTACTAGTTTTGGCCACAATCTTACATACAGCTCCTTTAATCCAGACAGTAACAGACGCACAGCTGGGTCTTATGTCAAAGCATGAAAGTAGAGCTCAAACTGTACAACCGCCATCAACCGGCGCTATCTTAAATAAACATAAGGCCCACAATTGATGGAATGGTATTCCCTGCTCTCACACACACCTACAGTGAACACTGATCCTCCGAAGCCTTTGATGTGTCTTTAATCTCAACGAGGAACCAGAGAGGAGGAGGATGACTGTGTTACTTCCCCATAAACTCCCTCGCCATAGACAGAGCCCCATTAAAAGTATAAAGACTTCACTTTTGATTCAAATAAACCACCGTCAGGAGCCGCCCAGGGTTTGAAAGTTTATTTTAGAAGGTTAGGAGAACAACCTTTAATTAGGACCGTGCGGCAAACTGAAGTGAACCCCTTTTTTAACCATAGTTTTTCTCTGGAAACCGGGCTGGAGAAAGAGACAGAGAAAGAGAGGCGTCTCTCCACCTTTCCCAGATGTGCAACAGCTGTATCAAGTCAGCGAGTGCACCCAGACTTCTGGAGGAAAAAAAACTCTTCCTTATGCCAGCCTGAGAAATCAGAGGCCCTGTCAGCGACTCAAAAACCATCCATATCCTGTTTGTGTATCGTCTGCCATGCTGCTATTTGGACTTCAAGATTAAAATATATCCTTGCGGTGACTGGTCCCAGCATGTGGCCAGATTATACATAAACTCAGTGCTCTGCTTTAATAACCGTATGCTACTTGATGTAACACTAATTATGGGAGGGCAAAATGCACTATATTAAGCTATTCAAAGGACAAAAATTAAAGTTTAACAGCAACTAGATCTGCAAATTTGTCCCGTACGCCTTTTAAATAAACTCAGCCAGATATGCTCACGCACTTGCTCAGAACTGAACCAGACGACAAAATGAAGTTAAACCCACATGCTTGAACTTGTTCTTATGTAACGTAAATGAGGTCTAAATCTTATATATTTGAAATGACTTAATGGGATTAGTACGCAGCAAAAATGTACATTTTGATGTCAGATGTCTAAAAGGGTGCCTCATGTGAGTCTTGTCAGAGAGATAACTGGGTCACTAATAGTATGAAAAGAGAAAGTGGTCGGTTTCATGGAAAGATGGGTCATCGAGTCTGGCTGGCTCTTGTGATGGCTAACTGACGTTGCAGTGCATCTGTTCCTGGTTGTCTAAATGGTTTGTTACCGCTCGAGGCTAGCAATCCATTCCGTTTTACAGCTTTGATGATCTGCCGTTGCTGCCTCCATTTTGAAACGGAAAGTTACCTCAGGTAACTTCTAGCGCAACAAGTGCATTTACATGTACTTTAAAAGTTGATTTCAGTCAGACTAAGGTAATAATTTGTCTTTTTCAGATATTAAATAAGATATTGATAATTATGTTGAATTGTGGTAGATTTAAGTTTTTGATTGCAATGCAGTTTGTGCACAAATAGAGATCGGCCAAAATAAAACGAAAAACCGCCCGTTTCCAATATATGCCAAGTCGACCGGTGCATCTCTAATTTTAATGACAACAAATGATAACTAAAACAAAATAAAATTAATTTTCACACCATTTACTTAAAATTCATCACAATAAATGGAACAACAATCACGAATCTTACCTTGAGACTGAGCAAAATCCTCAGGACTCCAACTCTCTGCCACTCCACTGGCAACCATGGCGATGATGCCAACGCAGGCCAAACTCCTCCACACCGTTTCCATGGTTACTACAGCAAGCTTCAGTGCAGTGCCCAACCCTCTGTCCCAACATGTCTCCTGCCCTCTGATGGCCCCACGCTCACCAAAGTGACGCACAGAATTCCGGAGCCATGGCGGCTTCACTTCTACGTGGATCCTGACGCTTCGCCTCTCAGAGTCGGAGGTAGACGACGGGTAGTTCTGAGATGTGTACAACCGTGGAACATCAATAAGAGTCTCCCCTATTGAGAAAAAAACAAGTTAAATAGATGCAAAGCAAAAGAAGAGGAAGAAAGGGGGAGTCCCTCGGCTGAACGGTTCCTCTCTGATCTGTCAAACATGTCGGCTTTGGAGCTTGTTGTTTGCACCATGTCGCTGGAGCTAATCAATCATTCCTCCTTTCACATCCAGGAGGAAGGAAAAAAAACCTGCATTCTAACCTGGGGGCCGCTGTTTCTCTTCACTCTGTCCCTCACCGGAAGAGTGCAAAAGAAAGGAAAGCATTGTGGGGTCATGAGGGCACGCTGACGTCTGAGGCAGGCTATAAAACAAAAAGTCTTAGTTTGAGAAATGCCACAAGTGGTACTTGTGTAGTACCACTATTCCTAATGGGATACATTGAGAGTGGCCATAGGCTGTGTTTGGAATTAACATATTGCATAATGCATACTGGAGTGCATACAGTGTGTGTATACTGCCTACTATTTTTTATAGTAGTATGCAAGTGCGAGCGCACACACTATATGGACACATAATGACCCATAATGACATAATGATCCCATTGTTACATGTTAAACACTGTAACATTTAGTTATTTTGAGTTACATTTAATTTATTTAGCAGACGATTTGATCCAAAACAACTTTAGTCATTTATAAATTGAAATTCAGCAAGTCAATCTCAGAAAAAACCTTTAAAAATGTAAGTAAAATCACATAAAAAGTAAAGAAAATGTTATATTGTAGAAATTGTGATTGATTTTGCCTCCGTCACACTAAAAATAATAGGTTAAGTCATGTACATTGCATCATGGGATATCATATTTCTTTCAGCGTGTTTTGATTGTGTACTGGACTTGTGTACCGGATAGAATGCTATTTCAAACCCAGCAATGCACAAGATTTATCAGCAATGTGATCAACATCAACAAAAGCTATTCTACCTCCTCCTCGCCCCACTTCCCTTTTCACTATTCATCCCTCACTCCATGCGTTCTGGGAAGTGGTAGAAAGAAATGCCATACAAGCCCTGATGGGTGAAGAGAAACCAAGTGCAGACAAAGGTAATCAAGAACAGATGGGAAATGATTTAGCAACATAAGGATACAAGTTGCCTGTTGATGAAAAAAAGGATGAACTCAAACTCAAGAAAGAGAGGGAAATGCGTTAGAGGGGTTAAAAGAGGAGGAAAGTGAGATATCCATCAAGGATAACTATTCCTGACCAGTACCAAGAAAAAAAGACAATGGCAAAAGTAGTATGTCTGTGTGTGAGGGAGATTTGTCTAATTTCTACAGAAAAACTGTTTTGGAAAGTTATTTGAAACCACAGTGCAAAACTCATCCAAGATTTCTTTTGCCTCAAAATAAGCCATGTTAAACTGCCTGACAATATTCTACATACCTCCTCCATTAAAAATCAAATACTCTCCATCTTCATTGAAAAAAATAGCGGCAACAAATAGGTCAGACTCAGGACCCAAAAGTGGCCTCAGAGGCTGATGCTGGTTTTAAGTTCCCCTCATTTCCTATAAACTGCATTGAAACAGCTTAAGTTCAGCAAGCTAATCTTAAAAAACTCTAAGAGGTCTTTGTCCCCTACAAATAGTGATGGACTACATGCCCCTGTGCTCTGCACACCCTTTCAAGCCTCCGGGATTTTTTCTGTTATTTCCTGCTTGGCAAAAGCCTCTTTACCTACATTACCTCTTGTTAGAGCACTGTTATATTGTAAAGTTACTAGACTGAGATCGGTGGTTTTCAGAAAAACATTGTCTTATCTAAATCTTGGAAAAGACGGGCTAAGATTTGGACCTCCATGTTCTTCATTTGTGTGTTACGAACTACGCTGCTTTGAGCCTTGCCAGTCAGCCCAAGCATTTTTGATCATTTTCAAATATTTTGTTGTATGAATATCTGGACAATATATGGCAATATATCAAAAGAAAGAACAGATCCTATACTTTTAAACAAAAATATTTGAATCTATTGTGGGAAGCAGGGTGGGGCAGAGAGCCATGGGAATGGAGCGACAAACCTACCGGTATTTTACAAACCTTGTTGCTTCATGAATTCTTTTTTATAAACACTTGCAAAAATCGTGTTTTTTTGTCAAAGACGTCCAAATCGGTGATCAAAACATAGATGGAATAGATCGAGTCCATCAACACCCCCAAAGATTGCACAGTCCTATAGCTCTTCCAGGTTCGACATTTCATTCAGTAACGAATGATTACGCTATGATTAATATGCTGATTTATTTGCTGTTTAATGTTTGATTATCGTGTTTTTTATTACATGTGCATAAGCAATGCTTCTATCGCTTGTTTCTGCTTCTTCTTTGCCCGTGTTTGGATTCAAAGATTCCGGATTACCTTCTTCTTTGCCCGTGTTTGGATTCAAAGATTCCGGATTACCTTCTTTCAGAAGGTAATATCGCCCGCCTACTGTATAACAGTAAAAACATGGATTGCCGGAAAATTCCACCAATGGCGGGGAAAGAGATATATGAGCCGGTTCTTTTAAGTGAATAAAAAAAACCTACAGTACAACCAGTGTAATCCGATTCTCAAATGAGTGACTGTTATGAGACAGTTCTGTTAAAGGCCATGGTGCAGGTTTTTTTTTTTTTTTTTTTTGCCAGTTTTCTAGTTGGTAATAAACATTTAAACAGTTATCCTTTGTATTTTATGTTGTAGGGGATTACAAAAAAGAAATATAATACGGAAAAGTCGGTGATGTGTTAGCATTTACCACTAGCCTAGCGAGGATTCTAATTTCTCCCACAATGCATTGCATGACGTCACATGAGGTACTCGCTGTTGGACAACAGACGAAAGCCCGCGAGTAGTAACTTAGCTAACGGTAGCTAGTGAAAGAGTGACAGTGTCAGATAAGTAAATATATCGAGATAGATAGATAGATATCATAAGCATAACATAGATAGATAGTGAGAGATAGCATAGCATAACAGCTTAGAGATAGAGAAGAGTAAGCTAGATAATAAGTAGACAAAATGGTTTATTACTGTGTTTGTGGCGGGTGCAAAAACTTTATCAAAACTGGACATGGGGTCCATTGTTTCCCCAAGGACAAAGGGAGCTTCCGAAGCTGGGTGCAATTTGTCAAGATTAGGCGAGCAGATTTTTCAGCTAAATTAGCTCTGTCGCCGCCTACTCGAGAATATGCAGCGCGCATTTCAAAGAGGAGGATTAATTTACCACGCAGGGGATGCCAAGATGGTCTCACTTAGTTTGAAGAGTGAGAGGATGGCTAAGTTACTTCCTACCGCCGTGCCGTCTGTGAATGCATTGCAAACCTCTCTGCTTGCCCTGTCCCGAGGTCGAGAGACACCGTCTGCCGCAAGCGAGATATTGCCACGGTAAGTTCATTCTAACGTTAATGTTTACAAGCTGCGTGTTAGCTAGCTCTGTGTGTATTTTGTATAGCTACCGTGTTCCCTTTGACACAGCCTCCACTACAAGCACGATCACTCTGACATTAGAAGAGCATTTTTCGTGATTCACGAATTTGAGCCAAAACAAAATTGCCCTGAAGTAAATGTCCATATCGTCATGAAAGCTTCATGGCTAGTGTTTGGATCAGTGGTGATGATCATCAAGCGGCTTTCGCAATCGTGTGTTTGCTTTTTGTGTTAGACTGCTACGGTTCTCTTTCACATTTGACCGTGACCGTGTCGCCAGGGCTGTAGTGGAGGCTAAACGCAGTTTACCCACCGCTGAAATTATGTCAGAAACAGTTTATCCACTTCTCACTTCAGAGTTTAGCTACCTCTCAGTAAATTCACTACCTCATAGAGTTTATGTAACTTTACCACATGTATTACCACTAGTATTGGTGTAAACATTTAATTGTAACATTCAAATCATCAAATATGTTCTGAATTTCTTTTATGTATTTTTTAAAACATTTAGTAGCGCATATCAGGGTCCACTGTACTGTAATCTCCCTGGCAATCTCGTAACATTCTGTTTACTGTTTATGTTTGCTATAATTCATATGCAGGACAATTTCATGTGTTTCCATTAGTGGCAATGATCTTTATACAGTATTATTATTATGTCTGCAGGTTATGCAACATCATTAATGAAGGCGCTTCGGGAAAGCTACACCAATTCACCTGCAGCTCTTCGAGAGGTTAGCGCCAGTTTGTCCTGATGCACTCGCCCCCATCGCCACATCCTTCAAACAGGTTCCTGAGGAGGCCGTCAGCCTCTACCTAGCCTGGCAGTCACGCTACAAGAACCTAATTTCACATTATTTTCTTTCCACAGACAAGTCCAATGATTTAGTTGTAAGTATTCATTTAGTGGTGGTTTCCTGCATTCTGCATGTTTTTTTTTTCTTTGTGTGCTGTTGCTTTGGTTTTACTTTAAACAAAATCATTACTTTTTTTCTTAGGCTATTGATTCCCGTGATCTTGCTTATAAATTCCGATTCAGCCATTAGCCTACCTTCGTGATCACGCAAAGAGTTCTGGAGAGGCGGTCCGTTCAGAATTACAACCAACATAAAATATAAGTGTGCATGTACAAATTTGCAGTAATGTTTGGTAAATATAAACTATATACACACACACACAATTCATTTATTTAAATGGGTTAGGGTTATGTGTGTATACATGCATAGGCGTACAAACATACATACATGCATATGCTATGCATATATATTATAAATAATATAATATATACTTCAGGTTACCAGAAGTTAGCGAACTTTAATGAAGAGTTGGTCATGTGAGCTATAGCTAGCTGCAAGTAACCCATTATCTTCCAATAAGCATTAACTAAAACTGGCTACATAAAATATACTGACTAGATTCACGAGAGGTCGGCTAATGTGTGTAAAAGTAAAAAAAATACAGTAATTTCATTATTTTACCAGCGAGCGTACTTCGGAAGCACTGAAAATGAATGGGGTTCAATGCTGGAACTATCAGTGTTTGGAACTATTGGCCGCTCCACGACACGCTTTACTTGCGCATTTTTAAGTTCCTATGGCGGTCTATGGGAGTGTCGCAACTCTCTCTCTCTATGGCTCTGGACCACACTATTGCAGGCAAAAGAAACAATGTGCAAACGTTTCAGGTCTAGCCCTACATCAGTGGGCTTTTTTTTATATAGATTTGTTTACTTGCAACCTGTGTCTTTGTTCAGTAATCTTTGTCCTTGTTCAGTAAATGTTTAGTAACCATTACAAGCAATGCCAATAAACTGTTTTTTTTTTCTTATAGAAATTCATGTGTTCTGTGTACTTTATAACATTTTGAGGGCAAATTGGGCGATCACAACAGAATAAGCAATTATTATTTTTATATATTTTCATCCAAACGAGGCGATTGAAAGCCCTGATAGGTCTGGTCACGACTTTGGAATTGTTGTCTGATGGTTGAAACCACACGAGAGGCTTCTTATACTCCTGCCTAAAACTCCAAGCCCAGGCCGGCGTATAGCCTGCCTGTACGCAGTGTACCGGTATTGCCTAGGGATAAGTAGGAAAGATTCTTAAGTTTTAAACTCTGTAAGTAGGTTGGAAACGTCTCTGATGCATGTTTATTGTGTATGCAACACATCTCCTGTCACCTATAGCTGTTGTTCAAAGGACTCAGTGTAAAAAATAAAAAGATAAAGTAAACATAAACCATGAACATACTCGTGCGTGCTGGCTTGAAGGGGAGCATTATCCTGCATGAAGTGTGAGTATGCTATGTGTAGCACAATTGGATTCAGGCATTATGCCTCATATCCAGGATGCTGCGTTAGGCACGTTACAACTGCTGGCCGCGGGGTGAGGTCCTCGACCAGCGACCAAAACGCGCTCACCTCCCTACAACACAAGCTCTCCACCACAGTTTCCATGGGACGACACCGCCCGCAACTCACTCCCTCTCCCGGTAAGCCTGACGGTGTCATTGACAGTCACGAGGAAAACTAGTTAGCATTATCAACAATAATCACACTGACTGAAGACATGACCAGCCTACTTGTCGTCAGCTACGTTTGCAAACAACATTTTCACTGGAGATAGAGGTGAAAGCAGGACACTCGGCCTGGCAAACAGATACTCAAATTATACTCGAAATTTACTCAATGATGCCTTATTAATTTCAGTATATTTAAAGTAGCCTATGCCTCCTCTGTAGAAAATGGTTATATTACAAGACACAAATTCAGATAGCCTTCTCAGAGCCTGTTTTATTAAAGGTTTGAATGAATGAAATGTCTATTGTATTAGAAAAATAAATATATAATTATTACAGGTTTGAATGAATGAAATAATGTCTCTTCTGTATTAGAAAAATAAATATATAAATAAGAAATAACTAAAAGAAATACCTCCAAATTTAACAAAAATAGCTCTCACAAGCTTACAAAAACAAACTAACAAAATGTATCTTTAGTCTTCCTCTTTATCCTGTTTTTCTTCCTCATTCTCCTTGTTTGCCCATCTATGTTTTGCTTTAGAGCTGATCTTTCCCAGAAGTTTTGAAAACCAGGACATTTTCATAATTAAAAAAAAAAACCCAGCCAGGACAGGACGTGAAAACAGGACTGTTGGTCACCCTAACCTAGTCTAAAGTCTAGGTCTAGCGCGTACATTCAGATGCTATTTTAAGCGCGCATGCTTGGCCATAATACAGAATGAACAACGCGCATACACTGTAGATGATTCTCTCATCTACACAGATGCATTTTACTTTTTGCAAATGATACATTATTATAAGGAAAACTATTTAAACACGAGTGAAATCATTGTTGTGTTCATGACGATAGGAAAAATAGGCATAAAGCGTACACATTTACCCAAATTATTATGTGCATGTTTAACCGAAGCTAATTTGGGTGGGTTTGTCCCATCCCCGGCCCAATGTCACTTCTCTTTATTTTACGGCCCTGACGAGAACATCGATCTCCTCGGCTGTGAACCATCAGAACTGTAACTAAACCAAGCGCGCCGCTGCCTGCGTCTACCTCATGTGACGTCATCGCCGAGTCGCGTAAAAAAATAACCGTTACTAACCAAAAACGTCAAAAACTGGACTTTAACACAATTTTGGAGACATTTCTAACTTTATATACATATCTTAACTGCTTTATGTACCCATTAATCGATAGTAGTGTTTAACCTGCACCATGGCCTTTAAGTAAATCAAAAATATATCCCTAACAAATGACTAATGAATTGGTTATTCTTAGCAAAATTTTACAAATCTGTTTAATATAGTTAAGGAAAAATTAAAAGCATCCTAAATGGAGTTGTTAATGAAACTATAAAGGAACCACAAACCTTAAGAGGAATCAGATTCATTCAGTTCCAATCACTTAGTTATGGAAGCTTGTTTCCATCACAAAAAAAAAATAATAATAATAATAATTGCCAGGGCTCCAGACTGCGACCAAATGGTCACATTTTGCGACTAAAATTTGAGAGTGTGCGACTGAATTTTACATCCAGTCGCACATGTGCGACCAGTAAATTTGCCTCACGTTAAACGCATGGAAGGGGCGCGTCAATGAATCCGGAATAAGTGAGTGTGACAAGAATAGAGAGCGCGCGTGTCTGTGGGAAGGAGACGCGGAGACAAATATCACAAGCTGCTATGTGCGTCTGAGCAATGAGCGATCTATCGACTCGTTACCAAGCAGCGAATGCAAACAAAATGAAAGTGGAACGAAAATACGCTACTCATTTATGCTTCACGGACCGTTAATTATTCCGGACCAATAATAGACAGAGCAGCGCATTCCCTTTCTTATGTATATCAATGGAGCAGCACCCCGAACCATTGACGGCAAAATAAAGACCCGAACTTGCCAGTCGCGGGCCGATCTCGCTCACGCGACACTGTTAGGAGATCCAGTGAAGAAATCCTTTGAATTCGCCTCAGAATTAATAACATCATCGCTACGAGATCCAGTGAGAAACATTCCGATTCGGCGCAGAGTTCTGTTATAAACCATAGATAACAGTGCTGACGTGGAAACTTATAGAAGGCTTTCAGTCCACAAATCAGCAACGTTCACCATGGATTTAGGCTAATGTAGTGTAACTCTAACCATAAATATGATAATGTGACAGAAATAGTCAAACGCAGCATACACATCTTTTCTAGCACTTCAAAACTATCATAAATGCTTTTTTTAATTTATTTTTTATGTGATGACCAACACATTTTTTGTTCATCCTTCAAAGATTGTCCTAAAACTAAAAATTTTAAGATGTTGGATAACTCTTATTTAAACACTTATAAAAATAAAATAAAAACCATTGTAAACAGTAGGATATTTATTGGCTATGTTCACTCCTTAATATAAATTTTTTCACTCCTTTTGTTTTTTAATTAATATTACATTATGAATGATAATAATAACAAAAGTTAATTTCATCTACACCCTAAATTAAGCTTCGTGATTTATTGTCAGCCCCAGTGCTACCAGCCCCAGTGCTTTTTTTTTTTTTTTTTTACTCAGTGTGAGTTCTCATTTGAGGTGATGCTGCCCTCAAATTTGAGTCTGGAGCCCTGTGAACTTAAAATAAAACTGCATATCGTAATATCTGTACGTTAAGTCTCTTTATTATTAAAGAATTTGTCAGTATTACAGTTATTTTGGGGGAAATTTAAATAATTGCATTGCAAGCTGATTTAAGGTGTGCCCCTAAATTTTCTGCTTGTGCTCCTAAAATTTTCAGTCAGGGGCAACAGCGCTCCTAGTAAAAAAAGTTAGTCTGGAGCCCTGATTGCGACTTTTTATCTCACAATTGCGAGATATGAAGTCAGAATTGTGAGAAATAAAGTCGCAATTGCGAGATATAAAGTCGCAATTCTGAGAAACAAAGTCGCAATTGCGAGAAAAAAGACAGAATTGCGACTTTATATCTCGCAATTCTGACTTTATATCTCGCAATTCTGACTTTATATCTCGCAATTCTGACTTTATATCTCGCAATTCTGACTTTATATCTCGCAATTCTGACTTTATATCTCGCAATTCTGACTTTATATCTCGCAATTCTGACTTTATATCTCGCAATTCTGACTTTATATCTCGCAATTCTGACTTTATATCTCGCAATTCTGACTTTATATCTCGCAATTCTGACTTTATATCTCGCAATTCTGACTTTATATCTCGCAATTCTGACTTTATATCTCGCAATTCTGACTTTATATCTCGCAATTCTGACTTTATATCTCGCAATTCTGACTTTATATCTCGCAATTCTGACTTTATATCTCGCAATTCTGACTTTATATCTCGCAATTCTGACTTTATATCTCGCAATTCTGACTTTATATCTCGCAATTCTGACTTTATATCTCGCAATTCTGACTTTATAACACGCAACTGCGATTTTATATCACGCAATTCTGACTTTATATCTCGCAATTCTGACTTTATAACACGCAATTGCGATTTTATATCAATCAATTCTGACTTTATATCTCGCAATACTGACTTTATAACACGCAACTGCGATTTTATATCACGCAATTCTGACTTTATATCTCGCAATTCTGACTTTATATCTCGCAATTCTGACTTTATAACACGCAACTGCGATTTTATATCACGCAATTCTGACTTTATATCTCGCAATTCTGACTTTATAACACGCAATTGCGATTTTATATCACGCAATTCTGAGAAATAAAGTCAGAATTGTGAGATGTAAACTCGCAATTGTGAGATAAAAAGTCACAATTACCTTTTTATACTTGTTATGTTTCATTCTGTGGCGGAAACAAGCTTCCATACTTAGTCCCAACAAGTTGTAATTAAAAAACAATATAACAGAAAAAAAACAGTATAACAGTAAAGAGAGAAATAATTCAACTTTTCCAGCGAATGATTCACTCGTCCATCTGCAGTCTATTTTGTGATAAAAACGCAGCCCACAAGCAGAAAAGGGAGCTCAAGCCACAGAGGCCACAGGAAGATATGATCTTGTAGAGCAACATCTCCTCCAAAAAATTCAGCTGTGGCCTTAAAGGAGTTGAACTCCATAATTGACTGCTCTTGGGGGCAAATCAAGAACAAGCATCATCTGCGGGCTACAGTTGGCGTGTCAACATATACTAAATGTGACACGAAATTTCAGTAAGGGTCTTGTAATCTGTTAGTGCAGACACGAGGTACAAAATGAGACTGCAAGAAGCATATTGTGCTGTCAGACTACACCGGCGGAGACGGGGAGCCATCAGGCACGAGTAAGACTCTGATAATTAAACCCACATGACAGACTGAATGTAAAGCACTCTCTGCAATGGAGAAATCTTTGGTCTCAATCCTCTCTGGAAACTAGGCAGTCTCTCTTCATCTCCATTTGGATGACATGCAAGCAGTAAGTCTCCTCACTTAAGCTCGACACTGCACTGTAACGATATGAAAGAGCAGCAGACCACTGGTCTCCACAAACACTGTCTTACCCACTAACAACAAGACTTGATTTACACAAACCAGAGGGTTCAAACTGGGAAAGACCCCAAAAAAACAAAAACTTGGTGCATCACACTTCTCAATTCGTTTTCCGCTGGCTCTTTAAAATAAACAAAGCACAAACAAGGGAATTAAGATCATGATCACTGATGCACTGTCAGCAGAAGTGACTTATGTAACAACCGGTAATGAACTCTGAATCCATCAACGGAGACCATAATGTGAGAGCCATTCATGGCCGGCTGTGGAGCATGAACATTTTAGTCAGCTTGCAAAACCACACACTCCTGAACCAGCCATGATTTTACCACACCAACTCTATAAACACTTTGTTGTATTTTTTTAAAGAAAAATAGATTGTTTATGACAGAAATTATCTATTAAACAATGAGCCTCTTCAGTTTTCTAATGATGTTCATGATGTTCACCAGCAGAGGGTGGTAGTCTAGTGTACGGGTTTCCGTCTTTTAGATGCCACAGATCCTCAAATATGCTCATTCAAGGGACCCTCATACTAAAATTTAAAAGGCATACTGTATATTTTCATGTATAAAGACACACTTTCTTGTTTAAAGACAACTTATACTGTGAAAAACTACTATTAATGTTATAAATATTATATTACTGTTATAAATATTACTATTTTGAATTTATTTAATTTCTATTAGCTTCCTATAGTACTGTTGTTTGCATTAATTATTAACATATTGTATGTTAATTTAAATCTGTTTTTAATTATTTATTTTACCCAATTCATTTTCCATAAAAAAATAAAAAATAAAACAACAACCCTGGACTAGTGGATCTGAGCTGATAACCAAAGATTTAACCAAATTCTTTTTCATCTCCTGGAGAAACATCAGGTTCTAACCTTTAGACCAATGTATTTCCATGATTTTCCATAACTTTTCCAGTTGTTCATGATTAAGCCTCTTCAAAAACGATCACTCAAAAGAGAAATTTCAAACCAATGAAATATAGCTGAAATATTTCTATTGACTAAAACATTTCAATGCCTTTTCAAGTCCTGGAAACATGTTTTTTTTTTTTTTTTTTCTGATATTTTCTGATTTTTCCATGAGCGTGGGAACCCTGGCTGGATCAGTTCTTGAAGTTACTTTGGATAAAAAGTTATATGCAAATCAAGATGCTCTGCTAGTAACAATCCTAAATGACAAACATAAGGCTATGTCTGATATCAAAGTCGAAATATTAGACTTCAGCGGCTATACCCCAAGCTAACCAAGCTCTCTCTGCCAAATGTAGATACGGACAGACAGGCGTGGAGTCGTGCCAGGAGAAGCGCTCGCTCTTCCCAAACCTGTTCCTGGAGCCCCCCCAATAGTATACATTTTGGATGTGTCATCTGACACACCCATTTCAACTTTTGGAGCCTCTACTAACAAACTGATGAGTTGAATCAGGTGCGTTTGATTAGGGAGACATCCAAAAATTGTATTATTGGGGGGCCTCCAGGAACAGAGTTGGGAACCACTGCACTACCTGACAGGGAGCAGGTCTCCTAGGCGTCCTTGTTGCCAACTTACACATTCAAACTACATCATTTATCCAACTTTCAAACGTCCATGTCTCGAATAAGCCAAATGGTGCAGTATTGCTTATATAATGACTATATCTTTTTATGAGGGAGACTGTTGATCTGTGATTTTTCATTTTTGTCTACCAGTCATTCCATTTGATAGCAGCTGTAATCAGGCATTAATGGAAATATTACAAGAGCAGATAATTTATTAAATCGCTTAAGGAACTGGACGCCTTCCCCTTCGACTCTGCACCCCACAGACAAAGAGAGATATTTCTGCTTTCTGCTAGAGTGATCACCAGCAGGTCTGACAGCACTGCTGCCTCCATCATTTTAGTTTCACTGCAACTGTTACAAATTGACAGCAGAATAGACATGCATATGTGTCCATAAAAGTTTTGCGTTCAAATAAGAATGGTAACCATGCACGGATACAATGTATTCATTAGCACATTTTTCCATAATAAAAGTACAAATTTGACAACGACCTTACCGTTTAGTTGAGCAGGAACGGACAATTGGGTGACCCTGAGATTTACCGACCTCCGTCTGGTCTGTCGTCCTCCTTCAACACCGGGTAGTTCTCTGCCACATACTGAGATGAGCCGGTGGACTGTGCTCTAATGCTGCGTGGTTTCTCTGCTCCTTCAGTCTTAACGCTGACGAGAGGAACTGAGTTCGGACTGCGCGTTGGTGATGTCCGAATCGCGAACGAATCGTTCGTTTGAACAGGTTCTTTTTTAGTGACTCGATCGAGCCGATTCACACGCCGTTGGAGAGACCGCTGTGTCTAAAACTTCCTGAACTTAGGCTAACCAACTTCAACATAATTATTATTATCCTTCATTACCCCCACACACTATTTTATTTTGAACATTTTAAATAAAAACGATAAAGGGTGGACTTAAACTGAAAACAAACAACAAAATTGGAAACAATTAGCCTATAAATAGGACATTAAAAGTGCTGCAAGCAAGCGACTTTTAAGGAATGTAAATAATAACCACATTTAGCCTACTTCAACACACCGATTATTCTTCACCCCAGACCCATTTCATTTGGAACATTTTCAATAAAAACAATAAACGTTTTAGATACAAGTTACGTGCCTGTCAAATAATTTTGCGCGGGCAGTAGACGCTGAACTTGAAGCGGGTTTCAGTTTGGAAGCCGCGAACTGCGAAACGCGCTTTACTTTTCATTTGTCAACAACGGTTCAACAAAGGAAGGCAGAGGGAAATAAAGACTAGTGAACATGCTTTTCATCGCTGGAGGGAGTTCCAATTCGCCTGGAAGAATTCTAAAGCTTCTGAAAGATGACGAGCTTGATTTGCTTCTGCTTGACGGGTAAAAAATAAAGCTGGAACAACCACATCTCTACTTGGAGGTTGTATAAAGAGGGGCCTAGTAGGCCGAGTGTTTACTAAAGTCGGCATGACATAATTTATAATAAACACTGCAATATTCTATAAAAAAAAAAAAAAAAAAAAAAAGTCCATTTGCATACAAACTTGTGTGGCTATGTGGCTGTCCGATCCAAAACAATATAGAACCTGCCGATTCAGAATCAGATGATGCAGCAGTTCTATTAATAGGCCTATTCATATTTATTTTTTAATAGCCTTTTCACCAGTAGGCCTACGGTCGCTAATCGAATTAGGATTCAAACGTGAAATACTTTCTTACCTCAACATTTTTTGTTCTATAAATCCTTATATTTATAAATTAGACATAGTTTATCGGAGGCGGAATGTGATCTATATACTTTCTTGTTGAACTGATGGTGTTAATTAACAGAACCGTAGTAGAACAAACGTAAAACGCCGCGCGGGGACTTCTGGGAACCATTCAAATCTTTTTGAACAATTTCTAAAATGAACCGTCCGAACGAATCGATTCTTTATAATGAATCAGACTTCCCAATGCAACCGCGTTCATTTGCAGGAAGACAGACGCTGAACGCTGGGAGGAGCCATCACAAAAGAACAATCGCGCTCTGTGAGTCGCACTGTTATATTCGCTTTGATGAGCTCGTGTTCAGAGGAGGCCGCCTCGACTCGATCACCTGTTGGATATCGTATACACCCCTTCCCCCCTTCCTCTCCAAAACAGAGCCGGATGCCAGATGCACTTTCGTCAACAGTCATGTAGCCTACTCAGAGGAAAACGTGATTACCCTGAAGAGCAGTCGTGAAATAAAATATATTCTGTTCAGGTTTGGATCTAGGAGACCCCAAGGCTTTTTTAATCTAAAAGAAACTGTCAGGTTGATACTTAACGACTTATTTGAAATCTTGTGAAAACTGATTAAAACAATTTTAATTTACTAAAAAACTAAAAAGGGTTCTCCTTGTTGTCTTCAAGACTCTAGGTAAAATACATCAATAAAGACAATGCATTTTCACATGGTAAGATTTTCTGATTGTAGTAATGTAGCCTATAGCATGTCAGTTGTCTGATTTGTTTTATTGTAATTATGTTTTTGCTGTGGTCCAACTGACCCCAAAAAGAAACAGATGTAAGAAATGTTAACATTTATTTTTTACACTCTGAACATTGGAGAACCCAAACATAAATATAGTAAAAACAGACTCAACAGAACATGAGGATTAAATTATCTTCTGATTCTGGCTTTGATGTTGTCCGTCCAGTTTCGAGATTTATTATATTCTTTTTATGTGTGCGATAATAAAATCATGTAATGATATTTGTTCAAGAGAGTTTTCACTGTGCATTGCTCCAAATAAATGTCTCAAATGCCTTAATGGGTCCCTAAACCAACTGAATGCAAAATAAATGAACCAAATTCTTGTTTTAGGCATTAGTTTGCAGCAGAGCTTTTCTTAGCATTCAGCGGTCGCATCCCAAGACTTGGGTGAGAAAGTAAGTTTCTAAGAAGCCTGAAGGGAATACAAATTTGAGTGATTCGAGCAGCCCACACAGTTCACCTGTGTTCACAGAAACACACAGACACATAAACGCACACGGTTTCTCTCAAGCTCACACACACACTAAAACTTGGCAAGCATAGAACCATCTAGCGTACAAGCCAGATCAGAGAACTTCATCATTTCGGCAGACTAAATACATTTGTTATAACTCCTTCACCAATTCATCCGTGCCGTGTCTCCTCTCTCTCTCTCTCTCTCTCTCTCTCTCTCTCTCTCTCTCTCTCTCTCTCTCTCTCTCTCTCTCTCTCTCTCTCTCTCTCTCTCTCTCTCTCTCTCTTCTCTCTCTTTTCTTTCTATCCCTCTCTTCCTGGATTTCAGCTACAGGCCACGGTGAGTGTTTAATAAGATTATTCTGTCTTTTTTTGGCTCTGTCTGCCAGAGACCGTCTGTTCTTATCTTATCCCGAGGCAAATTCACAACCTTTCAAGGTCGATCAAAATGTCAGACATGTAAAATGTGCAAATGAGGAGAGATGTTAGCAAACGAATGTTCGGCAGAGGTCAAATACCGTACAGACATATAACTATTGCATTAAATTAAGATTGTAGATATCAGCTTAATTTGTAACATCTTGCTGGCACATATGTATGCATGTTAAGCAACACTTTTGAGAGCTGTCTGAGCAGATGTGGCGTGTTGTAAAGCATGTTCTTAACACGGAAAAGTCTAGTGTGCACTTTTCAAAACCTTGTCTTTAAGCTGTGCAGTCTACAGCTATTTTTTAAATATAGTTTTTTTTTATGATAAAGCACTGCTAACGTTTGTGTTTTTAAAATACAGGGTAGAATTATTATTATAAATAGTGTAATGCAATTTTTTGAGTTTTTGAATGCCAGCATGGATGCAGTTTTTTATCCATTTGGAAATATGATTTGCATCTGGTCAGTTTTTGCTAAATTCAATATTCATTACGTGAATTCTTAACAAATTACATGAAGTTTAGCCAGAAGGGTAATATGTCAATCTGGAAACATAAAATTGCATCACTTGCACTGCAAAGTAGCAGAGAATTCATCTGTGGCTTCAGAGACGAAGATACAATAGTTGTTGAGCTGCTGAACAGGTGCAAAAGATCTGCAAATTTTCACCCCAGATGATGTTAACTGGTTTTAACCAAATGTACAATTGCAATTTCCAAGAACAGACCATCATTAAACATAAAATGAATTTAAAAGATTGTGTGTATATATATACATGAATATATATATATATACTATATATATATATATATACATGAATATATATATATATACTATATATATATATATATACATGAATATATATGTGTGTTAGGTTTTGACAATTAGATATTAGTAACACATTGTCCCATTATTTGAATTATTTTGCACAACTTGCGTCATAGCACAAAAGTCACATTTATTTATATAGCGCAGATTGTTTCAAAGCAGCTTTACAGAGATAACAGGAAAATGGTGCCAAAGACGCAAAAAAACTCACAGCAAAACAGGTAACACTTCTTTTAATTCAGCTTGTTTGAAACTAATGTTTACCAGACTTCATTATTTTACCATAAAACTTTATACACACTATGTGGAGCACTGAATCACAAAGGTTTCACTGCTGCAAGTTTGGTGGCAAGAATCCAGACTGTTTCACTGCCCAAATGCCCATGATATTGTGGTCCTGCGAGACCATCTAAATATGGGCACAAAATCATGCAAAGTTGGACAAGAAAAAGTGTAATAAAAAAAAACCCAAAGTGAGCAGTCTTGAACAGGGCAGGGGTCAAAAAGCCTTTTACGTATAGGAAAAAGAAAGTTTTATTTTCCATTGTAGGCTGCTTGGCCTTTTTGAATAAAGTAGTTTCCATTCAAGGCAGTTGACTTTGGGTTTATGGACATAAACATTGTGAATATTTTGGGTGTCATTAAGCAACATAGTTCAAATTCTTGCGTTCAGAACATGGAAAATCTGTAAATGCGATGAAACCATTGTTAGGGCATTTTATTGAACTCAATCAAAAGAGCTGTTACAACTTAGTTTTCTTAGCTTTAAATTCATCTTTAAATTCTTCATGTACTTCTAAACAACCTTAAAAATGAACGTATGCCTCAACACCTTGATCTTATTTCTGTCTTGAATAGTTTTCAAAGACGCTCATTTTCAAAGCTCCTTTTATAGATTAACAGCGAACACCCATCTCAGATGTTTGCTTGTTTCTAAATGCATCTGTGAGACATTTTGTTCGCAATGAAAAAATTCACGCATTACGGAAGAGAAGATTTTTCGATGAGGTTCAGCCGCAGTATTGTCACCCACTTTTCACACCGGAAAATAATGTTTAGACAAACAAATTATTAAGTTCCATTACACTTTCCGCTGAACATTGACAAATCTATCTTGAAGTTAAATCTTTGACTGCTGAAAATACAAATTCAGACTAGTAGGCTTACTAATAGGCCTAAGCCTACTTTCTCAAAATTATCTACAGTATATATATATATATATATATATATATATATGTGTGTGTGTGTGTGTATGTTTGTGTTTTAAAATGGTTTTAATTTAAATATAATTTATATAGATTTAAAAGTTAAAATGTATATACATTTTATAGTTAATATAAGTTTGAAATATCTATATGTATGTATATATAATTTATAAATATATACATATTTATTAATATAATATTCAAGTAATATCCACCCATCCATCTCCAATATGCTTATCCTCTATTCAGGGATGCTGGAGCCTAAATATTGAAATAATAATATACGTGTCGTGTGTGTGCGTGTGTACATATACATACATACATACATACATACATACTGTGTACTTACATAAACCATTTATATTTAATTCTTACATATATATAATTTATATTAACATATATATATGTTTGTGTGTGTGTGTACTAAATTTTATGTAGTTTATAGTTACAATAATTTTTAAAAAATCCAATCCAACGAAGCAGCTAATCAATAACTTATAATTTACTTTTTAATCATATTGTATACATACTTCATGGTGTGCTACATTCAGGGGTAAAATAAATAATAATAGCGCAATTTTTGCAACATCAAAAATTACATTACATCACCAGGTGTAAAATGGAAAAGGATCAAATTGCCTCATGAGACTCATGTCTCCTCAGTGCACTGTCCCCTAGTGTCTTTGCTGTGGCCTGTGGTGGTTTAAGACAAGGTCTGTGTGTGTGTGTGTGTGTGTGTGGCTGCGGCAGGGTCTTTCTCTGTGTTTTAACTGTTATAGTCCCTGTAAGTGTGGGCAGCTCTGTGTCCAGGAAGCTGTGGTTTAAATCAAAGCTAGGGTCCTCCATTTGTTGTCACTTCATGTGATTCCACCTCAGAGCATGTTCAAACTCTGTCTGGTAGACATTTTGAGATAATTTGCATAAAATTATGGAATCTAAAGTGTGAGGTGCAGAGAAAAGCAGTTGGGATTTTTTTGTGTGTGTGCAGTTTTGACTTTCTGGTGAAAACATGATGCATACATGTTTCATTATTGACCTCCTACTCTCCTACACAGCATTAGCATTCAGCCACTGGAAAATGTTCATCACTACATAAAGAATCCATTATAGACACTTGGTGCCAAATTTGCATCTTTTTGCCTTTTTGGTATTTTTTTAAGCGGCTGCTTCATTTTCTTTCACTTCCAGAGATGTTTCAATAAAGCATGTGTCTGTTGACAAGCTTAGGAACATTGAAGCATCAGCACCTGCACAGGGTGGGGGGTTGTCGTATAAGAGCTGGCGGGGGTGGGGAAGGATATGTCTGAGTTTCCTGTTGTGGTGATTCGATCCGAATGCGAGACTTTGCCGGTTGCAAAGCAACACTAAAACACCAACCACACCAACTTTTACTTTGTCTTATAAACTATATGCTCCACTACACACCAATAATTTGATCACACAGGGCCGTCATATGCAAATGTCAATGTTTAAGTCATAAAAAGAGGGAAACTGAGAAAAGAGGGAGAGATGCGTTCAGACGGGGAACATCCTCCCACATCCCACATCAGCAAAAACACATGCTCACAACAGTTTGCCCCATTTTGTTGAACTTATCAGCCGCTTCAATCTGTCTCGCTCTCTGTCTTTCTCTGTCAAAACTTCATTTTCCGCAGCTTCTGATCTAGTGAGACTCTTCGACCCCTCGTCGTCTCCATCATGACCGACCCTGCCGCGGACCTCCCGTTCTTCTATGGCAGCATCAGTCGCTCGGAGGCCGAGGACCACTTGAAACTGGCTGGCATGGGAGATGGCCTCTTTCTCCTGCGCCAGTGTCTCCGCAGCTTGGGTGGCTATGTCCTGTCCTTGGTCTGGAACCTTGAGTTCTACCATTACTCCATAGAGAAACAGTTGAATGGCACGTATTGCATCGCGGGTGGGAAGCCTCACTGTGGACCTGCTGAGCTCTGTGAGTACTACAGCAAAGACCCAGATGGGCTCGTGTGCACCTTGAGGAAACCCTGCCTGCGATCAGCCGAAACAGTAATCAAGACGGGCGTCTTTGACAGCCTGAGGGACAATATGCTCAGGGAATATGTGCGTCACACCTGGAACCTGGAGGTAAGGGTTTCAAAACAGGTTTGATTCTGATTCGTTGACCCACAAAGTGTTGATTAATATTTGGTAACTGCACGACTATGAAATAGGATAGGTGTAACGATACCCTCCCTCATGTCACGATTCGATACATATCATGATACTGAACTCACGATACGATATTATTGCGATACTCCAAGAAAATTTGGTATTACATTGGGGTGAAATGAATGGGCTTGGACTTGGTGCTGGTAACCCAAAGCACAGGACAATGGTGACACCACAATAAAAATGTTCATGATTCTGAAGCTGAAAATATAGAATTATTTTAGATGAATATGCTTGCACTCACTGATATGTTTAAATAATGTAGGCCATTTTTTACTGGTAACATAAGACATTTGGCATAATCAGGACCCACACAAATATTGTAGTTTAATGTAGTAATGACACTAAAACTCTGTAAACATGACATTTTTCTCACACTATCCACAATACATATTGTTGGATTTTTGTATTGCGATACATTGTGACACGATATGTTGTTACACCCTTATGAAATAGTATAGGTTTAATGACTACATTATGGTTACATATCACTTAACCACTTTTTTCTCTTCAGTGTTGTATGCTTTTATCAAAATACATAATCAGGGTCATATGGAAGTAGTTCAACACAGAATGAAAACATAAAAAATTTGAAAAATGTTCTGATCCACACAAACGATACAGCCTTATACATGAATTAAGGGATAGTTTATAAAAATAAAAATTGTGTCATCATTTACCCTCATGTCATTCCAAACCTGTTTCCTTTGCTGCGGAACAAAGAAGATATTTTGAAGAATGACAAAAAACACTGAATTATTTCTCAAAATATCTGAACTACATGAGGGTGAATAAATGATGACAGAATTTTTTTTTTTTTTGAGCGAACTATCCCTTTAATCATAGTTAAAAGTGGAATAATTGACTCTAAACCTTAAAATTCTTGTAACTTAAAAATGGCGCGTAACAGCTACTCGGCTTCACATTGTGGCCGAAATACATTTGCACATATTTTTGATTATCCTTTAAATAAGCATGCGTTTAATTTTTATTTTATTTTATTTTATAAAATTTTAATTTTAATTTTAACCGTATAATGGGGTCCTTAAAGTGACATTTGCACAGAGACACTTGCAGAAATTGTCTTGCGTGCACATGAAAAGAGGTCTCCTTTTTTTATCCATTTTTAACTTTGAACTTTTTTTATGATTTTATGTTACCTTTTTTAGGGGGAGGCCATGGAGCAAGCCATCATAAGCCAGGCCCCACAGCTAGAAAAACTGATTGCCACCACAGCGCATGAGAAAATGCCCTGGTTCCATGGCAAGGTCCCTCGGCAGGAGGGTGAGAGACTACTGTACTCAGGTTCTCAGCCGGATGGAAAGTTCCTGTAAGTGAAGAGCTTGATTCATCAGACGTGACAGTCTAAAGTTTTCCTGCAGCATTAGAGTGGAAAGGTCACGATGACACATGGGCTGTTTTTAGAGGCAAATCAGATGATCAGTAATTATTGTTTGTAGCAAAGATAGAGTTGGGTCTTCAGTGGTGTCATGAGTAAATTCAATGCAGTGTGGATGTTTACAATGCTGTATTTACTCATCTACATTGCCTCAAAAAGCGTCCTCTGCATCATGGCCTGCATAAACTGCTCAACTCAGAAAGATAGACAGTAGGATTGGTCAAGATCACATATTTAGTCCTGTAACATAATTTAGGCCAATCAGCAAGCACATCGGAATGCAAATATGTGACCTCCCAGCTAGGAACGTTCGCAGAACTTTGGCTAACGCTCCGGCAAGGTTCTCTCAACGTTATGATTACATTTAAACTTCCAGTAACATAAATAGAACGTTTGATCAGGGAACATTCAAAAGTAAAGTTTCCATAGTGTTTGCAAAAGGATGAAATGGAATGTTCCCTTAACAGTCATATAACCCAGAACAAAAAGCTTTTACATTTTTTTTTTTTTTTAAACTAGACGTTTTGATTGCGCAGGGAACACTTATGGAAACGTAAGCAAAACATTCTTAGAATATGTTTTTGTTAGCTGGGCTGTGATTTCTAATTTTCTAAATCTGTTTTCTAGAGTTCGAGAGAGAGAAGAATTTGGCACCTATGCGCTGTCAGTGACATACGGAAAAACTGTATACCATTATCAGATCTTACACGACAAATCAGGGAAATACGCAATGCCAGAAGGAACTAAATTTGACACTGTGTGGCAGGTATGCTTTACCCATCAAAGAGTCTGTCATCTCATAATACATTTAAAACAAATACTCTTCTATACTCTCAATGTCTTCTAGAAGACAATGTCTTCTATACTCTCACAATGTCGCCAGACGAAACTGCTTTTACAAAATTACATTTAACTATTTTCTAATTGAATTAAAGCTGCAGTCCGTAGCTTTTTTTGGGTTAAAGATTATTCAAAATACATATTTGAGAAAATACATAACCAGCCAGTGTTCAAAACTATCGGCTTGCCTTTGCTCGATTCAAAGTGGTAAGCTTGTAATAATGTTTTTAATTCCAGTGGTACTGGTGGATTTCCACAGGAGATTCGAGCATGTCTTTGCGTCATTACGTCACATCTGTACACACACATCTGTACACATAAAGAAGGAGTCTCGGCTAGTATAAGCTATATTGCGTGTGAGGATGTTGGAGGTGGAGATTTATAGCCTTTTCTCACAGCACTTGATATAATTAAACTTATCAATTTGATGGCGGATCCAGAAACGTTCAAACAACAATCACCAGTGACAACTGGAGACTCACCCGTTGTAAAATGCAAAAGACTTCGTTCGGACTTCGGAGTGGCTAACTTACAGAAAAAAAGAGACTGCACCCGGACCCATGCGAAAATATCGGAAAAACATTACATGTAGTCACGCAATGCTGACGTTGTTAACATTAACAATTTGAGAACAAAGTATAATTTGCACGGTTTTGCGTGATATGATAAGCGATTTTTAGATTTAATCAGCGCGATTTACTGCAATGTCAGAACCAGAACAAAAGTGGATGTTACTTACTTGATCAAATGACATTTTCCGTTGAAAATTATTATGTTGGTCATACTTCCAAAAAGAATAATCTGTGATTCTGAATGACAGTATCCACACCGGCGGCGACTGACAGCTGCACACTCAACTCAAACATTGTGTTCATCCGCGCTGTGCCGTGTCGAAGTACAACTCATGTAAAATTGATCATTCCGCGAATAACTGCAATTGCAGATTTCGAACAGAGATGGCGACAAAGAGGAAAAACTGCGGACTGCAGCTTTAATTTAGTTCCATTAACATTTTAAAAATGCCTTTTGATATAGATGTTTATGTAACTTAAAGATTAATTTAATTTAATAAAGTATTGCACAAAAAATAGAAATGCATTTTGAGTTGATTTAAAAATATTTTTTTAAAATTGAATTTATAAAATATATTAATTCTAAATATAAAAATATATTAATTTGTAATCTGGTCGGAAAGAAAATAACTAAAACATCCAAAGGACAGTACAATAGTAATTAATATATGAACATGTTAAAATTTTGATATACAAAGATTCCTACATAATCACATAACCCCATAAACCTTTTTGTATTATTTTATTATTGTAGTTGTCATTGATGTTTTTATTTTATTTTCATAATCATATTCCTCCGGAGGGCAGCTGGTTGAATATTTAAAGATGAAGCCTGATGGTCTTGTGACTGTACTGAGAGAACCGTGTATCAACCAAAACAATGCACCAGCAGGTATGAACTTTTATTCGTCATAGCATTGTGATTTATGTAAAACATATATCTCCCAAAACTGTTAGACATATGCATATGAACAGGTATCAGTTTTTTATAAGAAATATGCGTGAGTGAAAATAGCTAAGATTCTTTCTCTTTTTTTCACTTTTAGCTCTTGTAAACGCTCCGGTAAGTATAGCTGACAGAACACATCTATTTTTGGAACACATCTAATAATATAATGCATGTGGTTAATTGTTTCTGGGTTTCTGTTTGTGTGTTGCAGAGAAGACAGAGAGGTAATGGATACACACCGCCCCCTATGGGTACGTTTATAGTGGTACAAAATATAAAAGTTTAAACAATCCAACAGCAGTGATGAAATCAACAAATATGCCAAAATATATATCAAAAAACAGTCCAAGTCTCAGAGTCACAGAGCTGTCTTAGTGATAAATCCATAATCTTTTGGCTATTACTGCTAAACCATTTGGAATTGGACCACATAGTTTTGCAACAACAAGGATAAATGGCTTAATACAGCCTAAAATATTTACTACAGAGCTGCTTGCATTAACCATGTGTTTTCGCTGGAATGTCTGTGTTTTTAACTTTTTAGAATGCTGGTTTTCCATTTATGAGTAAAATAAGGTCTGTGTTAACAATACCTAAAGAGACATTCCCACAATAATACCTCAAATGTGAATTTTTAAACCGTTGTGCGCGTAAAAAGTTTTTATTTGCTAACATGTTGTTACTGAAGAACTCCAACTACTATAAGGATGTTTATGTGACTGAAAACGGTTGTAGGACAAAGCACCTTGTTAGTAAAAAAAATTGTCTGCAGGTTTTCTAAAAACCCACTAGAAGTTAGTGGAACTGCTGTAATCTAGTTTAAAGCAAATTTATGACAGCATGCTAATAACATCTGATGTGATGTTCCCCAGTGCCTTTTGGATCCGATTTTCCACGTCCATCTTTGCCCATGGACCATGATGCATTCACCAGTCCTTATGATGATCCAAATGAATGCAAGAAGAAGACCCTGTTCATCAAGAGAGACAAGCTCATGGTGGACGAGGTGGAGCTTGGTTCGGGCAACTTCGGCTGTGTCAAGAAAGGTGTCTTCAAAATGGAAAGGTATGTACCAAGGGTGAAAAGCATACATATGTGTGACAGTTTCATTTTTATAAAATTTTACCTAAGTTGTTTCCTTCTCCTGTGTAGCAAACAGATTGATGTGGCAATTAAAGTGTTGAAGAACGAGAATGAAAAATCAGTAAAAGATGAAATGATGCGAGAGGCCCATATTATGCATCAGCTGAGTGACCCGTTCATCGTGCGCATGATTGGACTCTGTGAGGCCGAAGCGCTCATGTTGGTGATGGAGATGGCCCCCGGTGGCCCGCTCAACAAGTTTCTCTCTAGCAAGAAGTGAGTTCACTGTTGTGTGTTATTAATATATAGTCGAAGAATGTAGAAATGGTTTTCTACATAGAGTCTGTTATGTATTAAAACATATAATATACTGTATGAATATTTGATTTTTATAAATAGTGACCATAAACTATAATAAATATCATAAAAAAATCCTTTATTTTTATATTGATATTTTTATTTATAGTTTGACATTTAAATGCAACTTTATATTATGTAAATGTCATAATATATATATATATATATATACTTAATATATATGTATTATATTATATATTATTGTATGTTGTATTCTTTATATAATTTCATTTATATTTTCATATTTGAAAAAACTGTGATAGAATTGATTTAGTAGTGATTTGTGCTCCGCTTATTGTTAAAGTAAGTGGGAGAGCTCTAATCTGAATTATATAAGCAAATAACAATCATATATTATTATATATCAATTATATGTATATATATATATATATATGTATATATATATACGTGTGTGTGTGTTTGTGTGTGTGTGTGTCTAAATATATATATTATTTCAAATATATAATTTATTTCAAATATATATATATATATTTGCAATAAATATATTTATCTGAGATAGAAGTGATTTAGTGATTCCTGATCCACTTCACTTTGTGTTAAAGTGTGAAAGCTCTAATCTGAATTATGGAAGCAAATAGCCAATCAGAAAGTCATCAATTAAAACCTTGTTCTGACTAAATCAGAAAATACCCAAGTTGCTCAATAACAACAATTTACACTGATACTCTTTTTGTTTCTTTCAGGGACACGATCACTACTGAAAACATTGTGATGTTAATGCATCAGGTCTCAATGGGGATGAAGTATTTAGAAGGAAGGAACTTTGTGCACAGAGACCTGGCTGCACGTAATGTACTATTGGTCAACCAGCAATATGCCAAAATCAGTGACTTCGGCCTCTCGAAGGCACTGGGTGCAGATGACAACTATTACAAGGTGGGCTGTTCTCAGATGTTCTGCGGGAGAAACACAATTACATTTTAATTATAGTTTCTATATAGCACTTTGTAAACACTGTTTTAGGTACTTATTGTGGTCTTGGAGAAATTTAATCTTTTCTATACATTTGTAAATCTTCTATATTGTACTGTCAATATACTAACAATGGGAACAGTTCCTTATTCCTGTTGTATGACTAGTCACATGACCATCAGTGGCTCATTACAGCAATATAGGCCCGGTTTCACAGACAGGATTTAGATTAAGCCAGGATTAGGCCTTCAATTAGGACATTTAAGTAGCTTGCCTTAGAACAAAACATTACTGGTGTGCATCTTGAGACAAAACAATGGCCCTGACATATTTTAAGATATGTCAGTGCAAGTTGTTTTCAGTTAAAACATGCATTTTAGTCTGGGACTAGACTTAAGCCTTGTCTGTGAAACCGGGGGATAATGTCTAACAAGTCGGATGCTATCTATTGATGGTGCAGGTACAAGGTTAAAAGAATAGTCATTCAGAGTATGATTTTGTATGTGTATAGGCCCGGACAGGTGGAAAATGGCCTCTGAAGTGGTATGCGCCAGAGTGCATTCATTTTCACAAGTTTTCCAGCAAAAGTGATGTTTGGAGCTTTGGCATTACGATGTGGGAGGCCTTCTCCTTTGGAGGGAAGCCTTATAAGGTAAACATTTACACTGTCACATTACTTACAACCAACTTAAATGAGTTGTTCATGAGATTTTTCATCCATTTATTTTCCCCATGAAGAAAATGAAAGGCCCAGAAGTAATGAGTTTTCTTGAAAGTGGTAGCCGTATGGATTGCCCTGCTGGATGTCCTGAGACCATGTATGAACTGATGAAAGAATGCTGGACATACAAGTAAGTATAATCTAATGCCATCAAGTTTCTTACATTAGCTATGTTTCCATCCAAAGTTGTGACAAAACGTGTGCGCAATCGGGGGAAGCCACCGTGGCTCTGTTTTTCTACATCATTAGTGACTTGCGTCTCAGAGTGCGCAGATGAAACGCAATATACCCTTTTAATGTTATCCTGCGTTCGGATGCCTGGTGTTTGAGAACGCAATCATGTGAGACACTTCTGGCAGGTCATTATGCTAAATTATTCTGATGACAGACTTTGGCTCAGGCATTTCAGAATGATCAAACCAACATTTGAGATGCTGTGCAATGAAATTGATTCACTTGTTAGACTTGTTATCCAGTTACATCCACTGTTGAGGCAAAGTCACGTGTGATTTATTTATTATTTTTGCACATTGAGGGATTTATTTGGTAGTTCATGTGTAGTTTATGCATATGTATTATCTGTAACTTTTTTTATCTGTCTCAATTGAGTGCATACGTTTTTTATAAATATTTTTAGAATTTATGCACATCTTGGTATTTCCATACAGCGTTTTTTTTTATATGATATCCCAAAATGCACATAAAAATAGGTGGGTGGGAACATAGCTCTTGACATTATAAACTACTAGTCTTGCCTGTTTGCTTGTGTGTGGATGAGGGACTCAAGCAAATATGAATAACTTCTGAATGATATCTGACTCTTGTCTTCTGCAGGCATGAAGAACGGCCAGGCTTTGTCAAAGTGGAGGAGAAGATGAGAACTTTCTATTACTCCATTTGCAAAAAGATACCGGATTACATGAAAACAGAGAATGGAAAGCCTCCTAACTGATCAGAGGGGCAAATGGAAACATTTCAAGCCAGGACAGAATGAAAACATCAGAAAATCTGTTTTAAAATATATGTTACTGTAATATTATGTCTATCAAACTATCTGACTGAGCAATGCAAGTAATCTTTTTTTTAATTATTAGCTTGTCACTATCAGTGCTCATAATACTATTTTCAGCCAGTGCCTATTTACTATTTAAATATGTTATATAATAGTTGGTTATCAAAAGAAAATACTTTTTCCCTGCAAAAGTTTTTCAGTTAATGAAATCAGATGGATGTATTTTCTCCACCCATTAACACTTTCAAGATGAAAGTACATATTTACTCAAACCTTATGGTCTTGTTCTCTTTGTTAAATATTCTGTGATGGTATGTTTCCTGTTATTCTTTTTGTTTAACAACATATATATGTTCTCAAACTTTTGTATTTTAATTAATTTTGTATTGTAACAATTCTTGAGTTTTCAAACTTGCAATAAACTGCACATGCCTCATTACTTCTCCCTGACACCTTTGTTTACAAATAATTTACTTGGTAACACTTTATTTTAGTGTCCTTGTTACATATCTTACATGTACTTAACATAGTAATAACTTACATCCAACTAACTCTCAACCAAACACTAACCCTAATTAATATTACTCAGTACTTAAATATAATTACACTGTAACAATGACAGTGTTAAAATAAAGTGTAACCATTTCGTTTAAAGTGAATTTAAAAGGCTGCTTTTTAAATTTGAAGCTATAAATATCTCCAATGCATGAAATGTTTTGATGTTAGTGTGTAACCATAGTGTATCCAATACACTTCCTTCATGTTCAGTGGCAGACAGAAGAGGCTCTACTGATGTTTCAATAGAGGAAGTGTACTTTGCTCAGCAGGGAGGGGCTTGTGGCTTCCTTAGAAAGTGTGGACTTAATAATTGTTACAGTGCGAAGGCCACGTTCCTTTTAACTCTATAACAATTGCAAATACAATGTGATTACAATAACGAAGAACGTTCTTTAATAACGAACAAAATAGAGGGCGGTGAAAAAGGCGCTTCACATCAAAGCGGAACAAGAAAGGCGCTTGCTCGCGGTAAGTTTGCTTCAACTTCACTGTACTCTTCGAAAACATTCCCTTAACAAAATCGTTTTTTTAAAATACGTTTTGGTATTTAATTCGCTCTTTTTACAAAGGTTACTTTGTTATCGCATCCATGTGTTTCCATGAAAGTTAAATTCATATGATTATCAGTCCTGGTCACGCCATTAAAACCGACATCGTCACACGGAATTAGCGTGTAGACAGACGAGAGTCTCGCGCAACATGTTGTTTCGCTTTTGGTGTGTGTTACTGGTATCCATTCATTAAGAAACATGTACACATTCACATGTTATTAACAATATTTAAGTCGTGTGTGTGTGTGTGTGTGTGTGTGTGTGTGTATCATGTATGTATGTGTGGCATATATAGATATGTCATTAACATACTGTAGATATTAGCCTAGAAGATGCTGGAATCCCCCTGCCCTGCCCAATAAATGCCACCCATGGTGCCCTACAGGAAATTACTCAGAAATTCATAATATTCTAAATATAATGCCTCTGTGTACAACCTGTTCAGTGACCAACATTTTTTTAACATGCAGATATGTATTGTATTGTTTGTTCAGCATTAAACTGAGAAAATCTGTTTTCTTTTTCTTACTACATTTTACCACTTGATGTTGAAGGAAGCACAGCAAATTGGAATTAATCCTTGAGTTTGAGAAAAGAATCATGTAAGAAATGCGTGAAAGAATGCAAGTATAATTCCAAGACTGAAATTATTTCAGTGTCACGGCCGAAAGAAAATCGCAAGTAGGCCTACTCTTTTTATGTGTTTTGTTCACACCTGGAAATATTAGAGGAGGTCATGAAAATTAAGAAAATCCTCTTAAAATATATCTATATACTTATAATATTATACAATAAACATAAAATATTGACTAGAAACTGCTCTTTATGTGTGCAATGTAATGCAATGATGTTCTCATCATAAAATTAAATCATTATCCAAAGGGTCTGGGAACCCGGGAGCGGACAAAGTTTGACCTAGTTTTATTTTTTCTCCCTTTTTCGCATTCAGCATCCGTCCTCCCTCAGAGTACAATCGCTTATGATTACCGAGAAGCCTCCACACAATATTGTCATTGTTTATCCATCCTTTAATTTGTCATTTCAGGCACCCCTGCTATCAAAAGGCTCATTTTAAACGCATTACACAACAATCCTGTCCTCCGGCAACCATGTCCATGGCCCTAAAACAAGTCTTCAACAAGGACAGGACATTCCGGCCCAAGCGCAAGTTTGAGCCTGGAACGCAGCGATTTGAGTTGCACAAGAAAGCACAGGCGTCTCTAAATGCCGGTCTGGATCTGAAGCAAGCGGTGCAGCTGCCGCATGGCGAAGACCTCAACGATTGGGTGGCCGTTCACGTGGTAGACTTCTTTAACCGCATCAACCTCATCTACGGCACAATCAATGACTCCTGCACAGACCAGACCTGCCCCATTATGTCCGGCGGGCCAAAGTACGAGTACCGCTGGCAGGATGAACAGAAGTACAAGAAGCCCACCGCTCTCCCAGCACCCAAATACATGAGCCTGCTAATGGACTGGATTGAAGTCCAGATCAACAATGAACATATCTTCCCCACTAATGTTGGTAAGGACCACATGATCCAAAACACTTTGTTGTTGACCAACATTTGCATTTAGTTTTTAATCAAGTTAAAAGCCCAAAGTATAAAATGATGAATAATGATTCAAATTTCGTCACCAGAAACTTGTTTTTTGTAACCACACGTACAGACGCCCAGTTTTTGTAACTCATATTAGAATTGAATTGAAATACCGGAGACTGCAACAACAACAGACGCCCGCATTGACAAGCGTTTGTGTAAGGGGGTTAAGAGATAGTCGCAACTTTAGTTTCAAAGAATACAAAGACATTTTTATCTGTCATAACTTCTGGAGAAAAATAGCGCAGTCACTGGACAAAGATGAAACTTTCTAGAGCGCATGTGCCGACCGCCTGCATTCGCGCACACTATCAAATGGGGTATTCTTTGAAAGGCTACGTGTTCGACTGTACGCATACACGTAAAAAAACGGAAGTGTTCTTTGGGCTTTGTAAAAGTGTTACTAAACAGTCTATTAAATTAACAACATAACACTCAGGAGATCACAGGAGCTAAATGTTAACACAACCACATAACATAGACAATATCGGACACCGAACAGAAAGAACTCAAGGCTTAGGGGCTGTGTTTACATGACACCGTTTTCAACTAAAAACTGAAAACTTTTTATGCGTTTTGACCTTTCATTTCCACGACAATGGCTTTTTGTGGGCCTGAAAATGCAAACCTTTGAAAACAAGTTTCAAAGTGCAAGTTTTTGAAAAAGATACTGTTATCTTCTCCGTGTAAACTACAAAAACGAATTCGTGAAAATGGTGATGTCATGCGCATGCATATTACATGTTCAGTCTATAGGTGCGTAGAGTTTCTTTACAAAGTGACTGCCAACTACTGGCCTGGCATGAATAATACAGTATTTTCGTGGATCCGTGTGACCAGGGATCGTTTTGACAACATTGGTGTATGTATGCAAAAAAAACGTAAAGGAAAAACGTTTCTGTTTTTAGTACATCATTGTCGTGTAAACGTACCTTAAGATTACTGACAGTTTCCATTAAGTCTACTGGTAACTTACAGTTTTCTTCATTGTAGATTAAATAGCAATATTGCTAAATTACTAACATTAAGGTTTGGGGTTCAAGTTAGTTTGCTAAGGAGTGAATTAATTCATTATTAGTCCAAAATGTATTTTGACACCAAAGTCACACTTTAAAATGTATGAGATTGCTCAGATAGCAAAGTATGAAACAAAATGGTATCTGCAAACAAATTATCCAAGACATTTTCTTAGAACGTTTTGGAGTAATTTTGACACTTTTAGCCAACTGACATTTTTAGTAAATAGTATGAAATCAGTTCAGAAGTTTGACACCTAGAAAGTGTCTTTTGTTAGTATGTCAATTGTTTTATAATTTAAAACTTTATTTTGGAAAATATATTGCTTGAAACATTGGTCATTATTCTTTAAAATAAATGCCACTTGATTACGCATATTAACATTCAAAATTTGTAAAATGTAGCTTAAATGCCAAAAATACTGTACCTTTTGAGGTTTGTATATATATATATATTATTTACTTTTGTCAAACCTAAACCTTTGTAGGTCATCAGAATGAGCTGTGCAGAAGAAATTTGAAAATAATTCTAGTATGGCACGGATGACTCAAAATGGCCATCATATAGGTCATCATATACAGGTGAAACTTGAAACTCGAGTTCATTCATTTCAAATTCATTTATTTCAGTAATTCAGGTGAAACTAATATATTATATAGACTCATTACATGCAAAGTGAGATATTTCAAGCCTTTATTTGTTCATTTGATGATTATGGCTTACAGCTATGAAAATGTTTTCTCAATTTTCTAATTTTGAATTTGTGGTTTTCATAAGCTGTAAGCCATAATCATCAAAATTATAACAAATAAAGGCTTGAAATATTTCACTTTGCATGTAATGAGTCTATATAATATATTACTTTAAATCCTCGCTTGCCTGGCTTATGCTACTCTGAGCAATGTCGGAACTTTGTATTTTGAGCACTTCTTGCGTCCTTTTTGCCTCTTCACGATGACTCGCTTGGTTTAGTCCTCTGTTGTAAGTCGCTTTGGATAAAAGCGTCTGCTAAATGACTAAATGTAAATGTAGTTTCACCTTTTAAGTTGAATTACTGAAATAAATGATGCACAATATTCTAATTTTTCGAGTTTCACCTGTAAGCATAACATGTTGACCATTTGAAGCAGCATTTAAGACATGAATAAACTATGAATCAAGACGTAGTTTGTCAAACATGCGGAAACCTTTGGGATGGTCAAGTGCAGTGTTTGACCTCCCTGGCTTTGTCTCATTATCTCCAACCTGCCATCTGACATCTGTGGTGCCTTTCAAATTGGGTCATACAATTTACAGTGGGATATAAATAGACTAAGTCTGCATATAGAACAGATTCTTAGAATGCCATGAGACGGTTGCAAAATCTGCTATGTATAAGGACATGGTTGTCTGCATACAGCCCAGATCGCAGGACTCTATTAATAAATGGCGCTGTGGAAATATGATTCTGCAATTTATAATCCATCATATCACGTGCCCCAGATAAGAAACGTTTGATGTGAGGACAGATGCAGATGAGAAAATAAAGTTTTAAAGTGAAAATGAAAATGAGTTTTCTCTCATATCTGATGATATCAGCAGACTCGATGTCATCTCAGTTCTGTTTTAATCTACAAATAACTTGTCTGATGTTGTTTTAGAACCTGTTAAGGATGTGAAGTCACAATGAGAAATCAATAACCCTCATAATACTTGAATTTCAACCTACTCTCGGTCTGTAGGATTTTTTAAATGTTTTTGAAAGAAGTGTCATGCACACTAAGGCTATATTTATTTGATCAAAAATACAGTACAAACAGTAACATTGTGAAACATTTTTTACATTTAAAATATGTTTTCTATTTTAAGATATTTTAAAATGTTGTTTTCTTTAATGGCAAAGCTGAATTTTCAGCAGCCTTTACTCCAGTCTTCAGTGTCACATGATCCTTCAGAAATCATTCTAATATGCTGATTAAGATAATCTTTTATAGTTCTTGAGAGGGAGGGGACACACACACAAGAAGTGCTTTTTAAAAATTTTTAACTGTCACCATTGGCGTGCAATGTAATGCAACATAATAATGTTAAAATAATGATGCTGCCATCTTTCTTCGCCCCCCCCCCCCCCCCCCCGTAATTTGGCTCCAAATCTCAGGTTAAAATTGCACATTTAAAATGGTTAAAAATCTAAAATTGATTTCTCAATAAATATTCATCCATGACATTTAATAATTTGTCTTTCTTCTGAAAAAAATATGAAGAAAAGCAAAAATATGAGCCAGGAACGTTTCCGAAATTTAGTTGATTTGACACGCAATGACCCAATACTAATTTCTTTCATTAAAAAAAATTTGTACTGACCCAAAACTTTTGATCTGTCGTGTGTGTAATTTTGTATGCTACCACTATGTATTTGAAAAGTATTAACACTCTGTTAACAAAGTTTAGTTTTTGAAATTCTCGCTCTTGAGACTGTTTTCTCATCGAAACACGTAGGTTATTTTTGTGGTTTATTTTCATTTTGGTGTGTTGTTTCTTTTTTAGGTACACCATTTCCTAAGACCTTCATGCAGGTAGCGAAGAAGATCTTGTCTCGTTTGTTCCGGGTATTCGTCCATGTCTACATCCACCACTTTGACCGCGTGAGCCAGATGGGAGCAGAGGCCCATGTGAACACCTGCTACAAACATTTCTATAACTTTGTTACTGAATTCAACCTCATAGACCACAAAGAGCTGGAACCTCTGGTAAGCATATGTGTTGAAGAGAACAAAAGTCAAAAAGCGCATTTTTTTTATCTGCAGCAAAATGCATATACTATAATATATTCATTTTATATTATATTATATCTGCATTAAATTGCTATAGGAAAACATATAAAATTGTATCTGCAGTAAAATGCTACATAAAAACAGTATATGATATTTTATCTGCAGAAAATGCTACAGGAAAACATTATTATATTATATCATATCATATTATATATTTTTATCTGCAATAAATTGCTACAGGAAAACATTTTATCTGCAGTAAAATGCTACAGGAAAACATTTATTATATTATATAATATTATATTCCTGTGTATGTGTGGGTTTATAAACATGTCAAAGTGAGTTCCCATAACCTCTTGAGAGCAGAAAGCGAGAAACAAAGAGCGACAGATACAGAAACAAGCGTTAATGCGTCATCTCATGATTAGTAGATAACAAGCCCATTTTGTAATGGCTTTGCTAATTGGTAAGGCCACACTAGGACAGGATGAGTCAGCAGGTTTGATATTCCAGCCTCTATCATTTTTTCATCACAGGCAGAAAACCCCTTCGTTCAATAGCTGCAGCAGTTCATTCTCTCAGTTGTCACAGCTGAATTGGTGATGTGGGATCAGGTGACACCCGCAGGTCCTATTACTGACATCAGGAGCTCAGTCACTTTGCATAATGCATTTCCAAAGTTTTTGCATCTGTATATATAAACAAAGAAAGATGATCTTTATGTATTTCACAATAAAAACATAACATTTATATCTTTAAATAAATAAGAAAGTAAATTTCATGATAATTGAATATCAGAGGCAGGTTCTTTTTATGAGACAAAGCGTTTTGAATGCAGATATGTGGTAGCTGCCTGAACATATGTGATGCTTGAAACTTGTGGCTCTGTGATGGTTTATGTCATGCTAACGCAGTGCTATTCCCCCCAACAGAAGGAAATGACGTCACGGATGTGCCACTGAAAAAGAGAGCGGACCATTACATTCCAGTCAGATCAGGACCATGCAAATTTACAATTTAAAAGCAGACAAACTTTCAAAGACTTTATTTTTTATACACTTTTAAAGTACTGTAATAATCTATTTAGAGAGAGACATGTACATCTCTCTGTATTCTCATGTTTAGGCATACGGAGAGTATTTTTTATTAGAAATCAGTATTATCAGATATTTTTGTTTTTCCAAATTTGTTCTGAATCATTCCTTTTGTTCTGTTGAACTGTTATAATCTTTAACATGCAGAATATATTTGACTATTTATGTATGTGGTTGAGATATTAAACCCACTTCCTCTTGTCTGTGTATGTCACTGCTATGTTCTTGGTTTTTGGTCATGTTCTCATCTCTAATTCTGACTAAAAACTTGATGAAATAGTATGACTTAATGTTTGACTACTGCAACAAAAATTATTTATATATTTTTAGTACATAATCCCTGCCATTTTATTTCACCACCTGCTATGTGTGGATGTTTTAAAATAATTTCTCTGTCTGATTTAAATGAAAGATAATCCTGTTCCAGCTCACTGTCTTTTCTGATGGTTTTGTCTCAGTCTCATTTACTCAGCCTTCTAATAATCTTCACTATCAGATCCATTAAATGAGATAGCAGTTAAAGGCAGACAGAAATCATTGTGCTTTTATGCTGACGCTCCATGTACGTGCGGGGCTACACACATTTGTTTCTGTCCACCAGATGGCAATGAAGGCACATCACAACACAAGACCTGGATGATGAAATGTTGAATTGAGTTAGATCACTGATGCCATTAATATTTTAAAACTATGTCCACAATTTGGTTATGCAACTGCTTTTCATTATCATACAATGCTCTTTAAATATTGTGCTTTCTTTAGCGTTTTAACTATGACTAATCAGCGATTTTTTATTGTATAGAGTATTAAGTATTTTAGTTTTATAGAGTATTTTAGTTTCATAGAGTATTAAGTTTAAAGAGGTATTTGGTCTGTTGTGGAGTAGCCTACATGCTGAATAAGTGCTGAGTTGCACGTTTAGAGGAAATAATTATTCAGCCTCAGTTTGTTTGGATGATGAAATCGTTAACGCGCTCCACCCTCTTAAACATCACCTCTGTCGCAATCTTCAGTCTGCCAGAAGAAGCCAGATTTTTCCAGTAGTCTCTGCATTATAATGAGTGGGCGTGTCTTAGTGTCATCCAACACTGACGGTGTGACAACAAGGTCATGCTGGTTTGTTATGTACCCATTTTCAAAGCCAAGTTAATATATACAGATTCAAGCCCATTCAGGAAGCTAAAAGGGTTTACTTTGCCATGGTGTTTTTTTTTTAACATAATAAGCGTTTCCATGCACAGCTGTTGCACACCGTTACTAAATGTAGCTGCCAACTATTCTACAGAAAAACAACTAAACTTAAAGATATTGTTTCGACAAAGCATGTAGGCCTTCACTAAAATATATTGCTGCGAATTCGTTTTTTAACTATAAATATTAAAAAAACAAGCGGTGTGATTTTATATAATAGCTACATGTTTATTAGGATTTTTTTTAGGACACAGCACCATTTTAAGTTTTCTATGCCCTGTACACTGTAGTACCACGGTGAGTTTAGATGGAAATACCATGGTACTTTGATATATCTTTTATGTAATGCCGTGACTAAATAATACCATACATTAAATAATGTCCAAAGGGAATCGATGCGTGAGTGAACTGTCCTATGATCCCAAGCATTTCCGTTTTGCTGATTCAAAAGAGTGATTCATTCACGATACGGGGGCATCGCTCTGTAAAACAATTTAGCTAAACAAAAGCTGTATGCATATGCATACACGCACAATAAATGTATTGATTTCTAAATGTAGTTGTTGGAAAGAGTTACAAATGTCATGGTTAGATAGTGAGTTGCATCAGACTAAGCATAACACGTCTGCTGCTCCGTTGCAGTGATAAACAGATCCGCACAATGACAGGCGTTTTCTTTCGCTTTCAGCAACAAAACAATAACGCCGCCTGGCCGTGTGTTACGTGTTATTATCTGGATGTGTCGGCAATAACGATACTGTTCGGACACCGGGCAAGATGGCGGAGTGAGTGCACGTACGCGACGGAGCTGTTCACCCTCAGACATGCATCATAGTGAATAATAGTTACTTTAAATATGTTCTTGGAGATACATTAATACTGAGTTGAGTGCACCGTGTCTATTTATTGTTAAGCTTGTATCGTGTAATATTCTCGCCTCTTAACGACACACGTGAGGAAAAACCTCGGCTAACGGCTTACCTAGCTAGCAAACCACTACTACAGCAGCATGCAGGTACCGATGGACAATCCGCTTGTGAACAACCTACACGACTACTGCATGGCGGATGCTCCGGTGATCTCCCTCGGGGACCCAGATTTCCCCCCTCTCCCCATAACTCCTTCCTCAACTCCCTCCAAACCTCCTGCACCAAAAAAAATGAAGCCGCAGCGCTCCGTGGATCTAGACAGTGAGGATATTGTGCAGAGAATCTCAGTCATCTTCAACACGAGAATCGACTCTCTGGAAAAGAGTGTGGAGAGAATGATTTCCAACAATACTCTAAAGATTGAGGGGCTAAAGAAGACTGTTGATTTTGCCTGCGCTGAGATCCGTGAAGTGAAAGGTAAAGTGACACACATTGATGACCGAGTCAACGTGGCGGAGAAAAAGACGAACATACTGGAACAACGAATCACTGAGCTGGAAAACTATTCGCGACGGTGGAACCTGCGACTCTACGGTATGGCTGAAAACGCAGATCAAAACGTCCGCCAAGAGGTTATACACATCTGTCAGTCTATCCTGCCGGAGCACAAGGCCAAACTCCCTGAAGTTATTGACTCAGTGCACCGTCTTGGACAACTAAAGAAAGGGGCCACCAAGCCTCGAGGGATAATTCTACAGTTCAGTGCTCGTATCTACCGCGACGCTGTATGGAAGGCTGCAAAGAAGTCCACCTTCCTGCAAAACAACAAGCTACGTTTTGCCGAAGACCTATCCCCAGCAGTCAGAGAGCGAAGGATGCAGTTGTGGCCTCTGGTGGCTAAAGCGCGAGAACAAGGGAAGGCTGCTTACTTCGTGGGAGGTCGTGCCTTTGCCAACGGGGCTGAACTGTTTCCAGTTACCTGAAAGTGGTAAACGTCACACCTGTTAACATGTGCCTTAAGTCGAGTTAAGCCATAATATCCTAAATACTTGTCATTCACTATATGTTTTTCTATCTGTTCTGAGAAACAATATATTTTTCAATTTATTAGGAAAAAATTGAGCACTTTATAAGGATTATTGAGCACTTTAATGACACTCAACTTAAAATACCTTCAAGACAACTTCTATTACTTCCTGTTCAATTATTTGCAATGTTCTGTAGGCTAACATTTTATGTCTAATTGCTAATAACTTAAGTTGTCGACTGAAAACCTAGGTATTTCCTTAGCTTTCACTGTATCACTAAGTTTCGCTATGCACCTTCTATTTAAGTTAATTGGTGCAGCTCCTTGCAGTATGGTTAAAGTCTAATTTCATCCAAACTTTACTTTTTGCATTGTTCTATCTGTTGTTGTTAATACGTCTTTATCTATCATTACTCTTAATGCCAGGGGGATAAGGAATATTGTTAAGCGCAAGGCGTTGTTTTTGTTTGTCAAGCAGCACAAATCTGATTTCTGTTACATTCAAGAGTCACACTCAGTTCCGGAAGATAGTAGATTATGGAGATCCCAATGGGGGAATGATCTGTGGCAGGCTCACGGGTCTGAACATTCTGCTGGTGTTGCGACTCTAAAATATAATTTTCCAGGGACTATTTTGTTTTCTGTCAGTGATACTTCAGGTCATTTTATTTTTCAAGTATTAACCATTGAAAACTTTACTTTGATAGTTATTAACATATATGGTTATAATTCTAACCATGAGAACGACATATTGCTTGAAACTCTCGAGAAGCATATACAAAATTCCCTTAATAACTTTCCAAATTCAGGTATAGTAATAGGGGGGGATTTTAATATGATTCTGGATCACAATATTGACTGTTGGCCTCCACGTGTTTCCACTGCAGTAAATGTTAATTTAACATTATTTATGCAAAAATTTAATTTGGTTGATGTATGGAGAGTTAACAATCCTAACATAAATGCTTTTACTTGGAGTAATAGAAGTGCCACCAGACGTTCACGATTGGACTACTGGTTAGTTTCTGATCATTTGAATATTAATAAAATTTCAGTTAATATCATCACAACCCCATTAACAGATCATAATGCTGTCTCCATCTTTATCCCATTACAATCTGCCCCTTCCACAAGATGTAGGAATGCTTACTGGAAATTAAACAGTTCGCTTCTAAAACGTGATGAGGTAAAATCAGACATTACAAATCTAATATTGAAATTCTGGAATAAAGCAAAGTCCGAGGGTGCTTTTGGTAGCAATTGGGAACTTCTGAAATTTAAAACTGGCCAATATTTGAGGAATTATGGTAGTATCTTATCCAAAAATCGTAAATTGGAGGAAGAAAGAGTGGTCTCTAATATAATTACCTTATACCAGAAGGACCCTGCAGATATATCAGAAGAGGAACGGCTAACGTTAATTTCGGAACAACTTAAATTAAATGAAATTTACTCTAACAAAGCAAAAGGTGCCTTTATAAGGTCAAGAAAAAGGTGGATTGAAGAAGGGGAGCAGAACTCTGCCTATTTTTTCGGCTTAGAAAGATATCATGGGAAATCTAATTTAATCCAGCAACTTAATATTAACGATACTGTAACTGATAATCCGAAGAGTATAGCTGTTTTCTGTGCGGACTTCTATAGAAATCTATACAAATCAAAATATTGCCATCAATCATCCACTACATTCTTGAACTCTCTGACCGTCACTCCAATCTCTCAAGATGATAGGAAACTCTGCGATGACCCTATAACCTTGCAGGAAATTACATTTGCAATTGAACATTGTAAAACTAACAAATCTCCTGGAGTTGATGGCCTCTCTGCAGAATTTTATCAGGCTTTTACACAAGATCTAGCGCCCTTTCTGCTTGAAGTAATATTAGAAAGTGTTGAAAAAGGCTCTCTACCCCCTTCGCTGACCCAAGGCTTAATTACGTTAATCCCCAAACCTAAAAAGGATCCACTGTTTATAGATAATTGGCGACCTATTTCATTACTTAACACAGACTACAAAATTTTTGCCTCAATTATTGCAAAACGTTTAAAAAATGTTTTAGACCCTATTATTGATGAAGTCCAATCAGGTTTCATGAGAAATAGACACATATCAAACAATATTCGGCTTGTCTTAGATATAATTGATTATTCATTTTTATGTCCTGATGATAGCTTTATCTTTTTCTTGGACTTCTATAAAGCTTTTGACACAGTAGAACATAATTTTATATTTAAAACTATTGAGAAATTTGGTTTTGGGGATTTTTTTTGTAATGCTGTTAGAACAATGTACTGCAAAGGCAATAGCTCTATCAAATTAAAAAGTGGGACATCGCCAAGATTTGAGCTGCAAAGAGGCATCCGACAGGGCTGCCCTGCCTCCCCTTACCTATTCATTTTGTGTACTCAACTTCTTTCCACCCATATTAAAAATAGTGCTTTAAGAGGAATTTCAATTGCAGAAAGAGAAGTTATCCTCACCCAACTAGCAGATGATACTACATTATTTTTAAAAAATGCCAGCCAAGTGCCAATCGCTATCAAAACAATAGAGTTATTTTCTGCAGCTTCCGGACTCTGCTTAAATCTGAAGAAGTGTGAACTTTTTTCCCTTAAAGAAAGTGACACCTCCCAGATCTGTAGCATACCGATCAAAGATAAGATCACTTATCTAGGGATTACTATAATGAAAAATGAGGAGGAGAGATGCTCTGTAAACTTTAATTTAATTAGTGATAAGACAAAGAAAAAGTTAAATCAATGGCTGCAGAGGGATTTATCCTTGAAAGGACGAGTTTTGTTGACAAAGGCAGAAGGTTTATCCCGTCTTACATATGCAGCTATCCCCTTGTTTGTCAACAAAAAGCTCTGTAATTCAATTGATAAGTCTCTTTTCAATTTTATTTGGAAAAACAAGACTCATTATGTGAAAAAATCTGTTATAATGAACACATTTGAACGGGGTGGTCTAAACTTTCTTGATTTTACAACCCTCAATAATACTTTTAAAATAAATTGGATAAAGCACTTTCTAAAAAATCCTAACTCTACCTGGAATTTTATACCTAACTATATTTTTTCTAAGGTTGGTGGTCTAGAATTTTTACTTTTATGTGATTATAAAATAGAAAAAATTCCCTTAATTTTATCTAAATTCCATAAACAAATGCTCTTAGCATGGTCATTAATCTACAAACATAATTTCTCCCCACATAGGTGCTTCATCTGGAATAATCGGCTTATTAAATTCAAGAATAAATCCTTATTTTATAAAACCTGGTTCAATAATAACATATTTCTAGTATCCCAACTATTAAACGATAATGGATCATTGCTGAATTATTCTGAATTCCTTCACACTTTTGGCATTCCAATCACCCCAAGAGAGTTCGCAATTGTTATGGATGCCATCCCATCTGGTATTTTAATTCTCTTAAAAGGGACTAGAAAACCTGATTGCCTACCAGCTTTGGACCCTAAATTAACCTCAGTTGGTAATGTATGTTTCGCAATCACAATGAGGAATAATAATAGGAATATTCGCTCTTTATTCCAGAGAGATGTCACCTGCACCCCTAATGTTGTTCCCTATTGGTCTAACTTTGTTGATAACCTGAATTGGGGGAATATATGGAACCTTCCTTATAAATACCTCCTTACGAATAAAGTAAGAGAAATCTCTTTCAAAATGATACATAGGTATTATCCTGCTAAGCAATATCTCCTAAGGTTTAAGCTTGACATATGTGTTAAATGTTCTTTATGTGGAGTATGTCCAGAAACAATGGTACACCTGTTCTGGCAATGTCCCTACACCATCAGTTTCTGGAAAGATCTGTCCCGATACATTACTGTTAAACTTATCGCTGATTTTTCTTTGTTATGGAGGGATGTGCTGTTTGGTCTCCATGTTGACAAAGGTAAAAAACAGAAAGAAATATACCTAATTAATCTATTGATCATTTTAGGGAAATATCATATTCACAAAGCCAAATTTAGTAATTCTAAACCTTCCTTTATTGCTTTTGGTAAGGAGGCGGAACAGTACATCAAATCCATTTATGATTCACAAAATAAGAAGGCTGCTAAAACCATTCAGTTATGCTCTATCTTTAATGTATTTATTTGAAACTTCCCCTGGCTCTGTTCTTGTCTAATATTGTGTTTTCTGTATTAATGACTTTATTTGTGTGTCTTGCTGTTTGTATTGTTAAGATTTAATAAAAAAAAAAAAAAAAAAAAAAAAAAAAAAAAAAAAAAAAAAATCATGACTGCCACAAGAACTAAAAAAAAAAAAAAAAAAAAAAAAAAAAAAAAAAAAAAAAAAAAAAAAAAAAAAAACGATACTGTTCGGAATGTACCAGAAGAACTAGAGTGACGTGTAAAGGCGGAAATGACACGTCAATGGGCGGAGTTTTGACCTCATGTTCCTACTAGAGTGCTGATACGTGCTGGACGAGCGCTGCAATAATTATCACGCTTTGGCACTTTCAAGCTGATTCAATGCAGGGAAATGTTGCTTAAGGTTGTATAGTATATCCTGGTATTCTAATATGCTATACTGTTAACTAGACTACTGTAACCCAGGGACTCTTCATACACTAAAATAAATATTTGAATAAATGCATAGGCTACAGTAATAATGTTGTGGAAAAATCGAGGTTATGGTCAAAACATCAGTATGCACAGCGAAAGTATCCTTAGATACTACTACATATCTAGATCTGTTTTAAATTATAAAGAATTGGGATTTGATTCATATTGAATACATAAAGAGTATTTCAATGGAATTGAGTTTTGAGGTTTTAAAAAGAAAAACCACATGCATTTACATCACTTTTATGTTCTTTTGTAAACTCCGACTTCTTTTGTTTCTGACGATATTTTCTGGGATGGACAAAATTCTTTATTTAGGCGGAAAGAGGAAGTCTGTGTTTTCCCCCACGGTCACTGTTTAGCTACAAAGTACAAACTATATTATTTTTAATTAGCCAAACTTTAGGCAGGCCTATACCTTGTTCAGTGCACCCATACAGTCATAACATGTTATCCACACTGCCATTCACTCGCAGGTTAAGCAGGTACTGCAGTTTCAGGTGTTTCCTGCTGTCAATGCTTGATGCATCTAATGACAATCACCATGGGCGTAAGCTGTTTATGTTTTCCTGCTGCAAGGATTTTGATTCGGGGAACAGTTTAGGTGCTACAGCACTGTGAATACATTTTCGTCATGTGTATGTTCTATAGCTGACTCCTCTGAAAAACTACACACCCTTGATGTAACAGAAGAGGACTACAGAATTCCCAAAGAGATCAGTTCAAGCACACACACTCACACTCGCACACTCGTCTCTGTCTTTCCTTCACTCGTCTGTCTATCCTTCTCCAAACACACACTGTCATCATACACACAAACACCTCTCTTTCTCACTTTCTCCACCAAAGAGAGCCCTCCTCACTTTTCCTCCTCATAAAAAATGTCACATGTTCCTGCACTGTACATTCAACTGCAGATAAACAGTGCAATCATCTCTCATACAGAATAATCAGACAGAACTCTTCCCAACACACCCATAAAACCTCACCAATCAGATTCCACCCTCACAAACACTCTTTGAGCTGTTATGTGTGTGCTGCTGTTATTGACTCTGTTATGCATTGCCAATGGAGAGTTAGAATACCATTTGGACCCTTTTACGAAGGCCACATTCTGTTAACCCAGAGTACCCCCTACTCTATCACGTGGCTTGTTTTCAACATAACTTGGTATTTCATCATGTGCTTCTTTCCTCCCGAGCCCTGCACTGAACTTTGCGTAATCTTCAGGGCTGTTTTCATGGCTGAATATATAGGCCAAAACACATTGAGAGGGCAACTAGAAAGATAGACAAAAGGGAGGGGGGAAGTCACAAGATCTCCCTCAGACCCAAATGGCCCTAAGTGGCGTTGAATTAGTTGACCACATGAGAAAATAAAGCCTGAGCCATCGGAGAACATAATATGTAACTATTGACACAACCTTGTTTAGGATAAGTTTCATTGTTTCACAATGTCAAATCTGAAAATGACTCCGGTATCAAAACCAGTCTATGCCTTGCTTGGCTCATTGAAGGGGTTGAAACCATCAAAGCTTTCATTAGAATGTGGATCAGTTACTCCTGACTCCCTATCTCCGACTCAGCATGTCTGTAAAACGTGCTGGTGTCATTACAGTGTGTGTGCCCGTGGGTTCCAACATTCCCGTCCATCTGTGTCAAGATTCCATCCTGTTAAAGGTGGGTTAGAGTTCCAAGTTTCAAAATGTAACAAAAGTTGTTCTGGTGGTGTGTAATCCACATGCATTTTTCCTAAATAAGCTACAAGAGAACTAAATAATCAGAGGACTATGAACATGTGAAATTGTTGTTAAATTATTGAAGTATTAACACTTCAAATAAATATTTATTTATATATCAAATAATTATTTAGGTCAAAGGAGTTGGGCTTGATAAAAATGATTTGGAATTCCTGCAATTATACATTAATTTAAACCTTATTTATTTACATCACAAAAGTATAGATCCTAACTGTATTAGTTATTATGAAACTGTAACATTTTTATGTGTATTTGCAACCTTAGTAAGAACAGACTTATATACAGACAATATTAATACAAACTAATAAATGAGTAGGCCTACCTATATAGTTCTAAGAAAACAAACATTGCAGTATGATTATAAGCTATTGCTTTTATATTTCCTTTATAGAAAGCTGTTCTTACCAGCTGATCAAACACTCACGCTTAGTCAGGTGGGGTTTTTGACGATTAATTTGTCTGTTGCAGAATATTGCATCAGGCAGAATGAATGTACAGCCTACTAATGACGTCATGTACGATTACGATTATGGACATTTGAGGCTTCATCATACATTTGAGTGGATTTCTTATAACTGTACCGGTGTTAGTTAACAAGGCTTTTAGAGAAAAAGAGTGAACACATTAAAGCATTGCATCCTTCTATTCACCTCAGGCTATAGGCCTAATCATAACATTCTTTGCCAGCCCACGTGACTCTCTCTCTCTCAATTCACTCTCTCTCTCCTCTCTCTCTCCTCTCTCTCTCTCTCTCTCTCTCTCTCTCTCTCTCATCTCTCTCTCTCTCTCTCTCTCTCTCTCTCTCTCTCTCTCTCTCTCTCTCTCTCTCTCTCTCTCTCTCTCTCTCTCTCTGTGCGGAGTATGTATGGTACGTGTTTACAGCAGACAGAGACGAGGGGGCTGGTCTAACTGAAAGGAGGTGGGTAGGTAGGAAGGGGCGTGAGATTATAAAACCGAGGATCGCCTCTTGTCTTTTTGTACCTTCCACACATTAGTCCCTACCGCCCACGGCCACCATCTGCTGCTCCCGAAGCAGAGGCTCATACAACGGCGTCAAGCCTGGAGCTTTAAAGACAATAACGGGGTAAGTCGAGCTTTACATTCAGCTGATAGATCGATCGGGCTTGGCAGATGAGCGGACTAACAAATAAACTCCACGTTTTGATTTAAAAGGATGCTGCGCAACGGTCTGATTTGGTTTATTTTTGGCAGAGTGGAAAAGTCTAGAAATTACATTTAGGTCGGTTCAATATATTGTGCTGTCATTTGCCTTTCTGAGGTTTGTGTTTCTTCACACCGATTCCAAATGCTGATGGACTCTTTGCATTCGCTCTTTGTTGTACGATGTTTTGAATGATTAATTTTAATCATTGAGTATAGTGATTCGTTGAACATCACTAGTGCACGTGATTAGTCGCTTAAAGAAAATAACGTATGTCGTTGGATAACGGATGGAAATGGCGAGCTTTTCTACCGGAGTTATTCTTGGCTCAAGTCTCCGAGGCATGTAAATGCAAGTCCCTGCTTGTGACGTGACTTGCTATCACTGCGCCTGTAGTCTTATTTCGTCTGTTGCAGTAAGTAAGTTATTTAAAGGGCTAGTTAACTAAAAAAATTAGAGAATTCTCATGTCATTACAACCCACTATGCATGCTGACACACAATTGGACATTTTGAAGAAAGCCTTTATATTCACTTCAGTCTTAATGAATGGTGGTGACTGAAAATGTCAAGCTTCAAATAGAACGCAAAATCAGCATAAAAGTAGTCCACACGACTAGCTAACGTTACTTTTTTTTATTCCAAGTCGGGATCTGGAGCAATACGACGGAGTGACTGTGAAGAACAGTCCAAAATAAGCGGACACAAGAGAGTAGCGCTGTATGATTTGTGGACGAACGAATCATTTGAATCGAATCTGTTGAATCTCAATCTACTCAATTGATCTAATTTATAACACCGCAGGGCTGCGTCTCTCAAAAGCACCGTAAGCACAAGTAACGTTAGATCGTAGAGATGGTGGTAATTATTTTTACGATCAAACGACGCTTTTTTGGTGGGGCAGCCCTGAATGGTTTGTTCACGAATAGGACTGATCCGGTTCACGAGTTCAACTCTTCATGATCAAATCACCGGTTAAGACCAATAGTAAATAACAACTTGGTTTTGTTCTATCCTCGCACAAAGCTATAAAGAACGCTTGCAAAATAGCGTGTGAGTTGTTTGGAATAGTTTTATCGTGATTCTGCATCCTTTTTGGCATCTTTTAGTTCTCATCGCATGAGAAGCAGTTCTGCAGAAGAAAAAAATCATAGTCAGAAATATACAAAAATAGTACTTTGCAACGATATAAGAGTAATAATACATTTTCTAATATAAAAATAATAATAAAATGATCCCTTTGTATATGCATTTGGTTATTGTAAACTAGTTGTAGGAAATTACTGTTTTCTATGTAATTAAATACATTGTCAAATTAACCCCAAAAAATTGTTTGTTTTTCTCAGGTTTCCCGTTTAAAGCACCACGGTTCCCAAGACATTGGAATAGCTAAGTGAATTTGATCACTAAAGCTAAGACCACCGTTGTTGCCGCCCTCCACCAGTTCAAACAAAGTCACAAAAATCAGGACAAAATGGTGCAGAACAAGATCACCGAAGTTACCGGATTCCATCGCTCTTTCAAGGTGAGAGTGCGATCTCGCTAGTCTCTACTGCTGTTGCATGAATGAATGTTTAATTGCTTTGCCATTAGGCAATGGATCACATAATTGGCACAAATGTCATGCATAGGCCAGGGTGTCAGAGATCATAGAAGACCGTTTAAATATTAAACCGAATGCCAGGAAGTTCTTAGTTATCCATTTGAACTCTGGTTAAATGCCCAGCAGATACTTATTATCAGTGTGTGAACTGTTCAGATTGTGAATAATCTCCCTTTTTTATTTTTTTAATGTTCAGGGGCAAAATCCCTTTGAATCTGAGGAATTTTCCAAAACAGGATCCCATCTCCTTGAATCTGCCTTCAATTTTGATTGTTCCGCCCGGCCTGGTAAGTTGTTTTTTTTTTTGTTTTTGTTTTTTTTAATCTTACTTATTTAATCCAACCAGTAGGAAGACCTGAAATTTGACAAAGCACTGCCTGTAATTTGTGACCTCACACCAATATTTACATATTTTACTTTTAAAGATATGGGACAAATAACATCCGCTTACTTTTTTCTTAGTATAATCAAGCCACTTTCTGTGGGTGTTTATTCCTAACCACAGCGTATCAGGTTTTTAATTGGAACTTTCTTTCTGTTGTGACATGCAGAGATGCCCTCCAGCCGGCCCATCGACATCCCAGATGCCAAAAAGAGAAACAAGAAGAAAAAGAGATGCCGGGCAACAGACAGCTTCTCAGGGCGATTTGAGGGTGAGTTTTCTACTTTTGAATGGCTAAGGTGTTCAAGTATACTGCTACAGTTTGAAAGGTCCAAATGGGTTCAGTAGTTTATTAATATAACTTTTGTTTTGATTTCAGATGTATATAAACTGCAAGATGAGGTGTTGGGGGAAGGGGCCTATGCTAGGGTACAGACTTGCATCAGCCAAATCACCCACAAAGAATATGCTGTGAAGGTAAGATTCTTTATAGTTTACATGTGTTAAATTTGATTGAACTAACTTGAGTTGAGACGATGCAGGCACATCTTTGGGTAGTGTAACATAAAATAGCATATGCTTGTTGTAAACAAACCGATACTCCATGTGCAGCATCCGTGCAGGTATGGCATTCGCAGGTTATTGTTAGAATGGACTTTCCCTTTGACGCTGTCTCTTGGAAATTGAATCAAATGGGTAACGGGAATGATATTTCCCTCTTTGACAAGCATATGTGACTAGTTGTTTTATGCTGACTGGCACGGTTGCTTGTGATTGGTGAGGGCATGTTAGATTCCTGCAAGCTGTGGTGAAGCTATGGTCACGGTCAGGCCATACTTATGAAATTCGCACGTGTTTAAAATGGTAATATTACAGAATTCATTATAACTATTTTTTTTATTTGTGTATTTACGTTGCAAACTGAACTATCTGTGTAGTTTATTTAAACAGTTTTTTTTTTTTTTTACAGAGTAATGTTCTTATTTACAAACACGGATGTTTGAACAACCTCGGATATGTTATTGTAGTTTGTACGAGTTACAGAGCAGACTTAGCGGAAAGACTTTGTTATTTTTGTTAGACCGGATAGAAGGCCAGTCAGAGACGTGGAGCGGTCACATGCTCTTACCATTCATTGCTCTCATTGGCTGGTAGATTGAACCAAGGCAGGAACATTATGTACTGGCAAGTCTGCCAAAACATAAACCTCAAGAGAAAGGGGGGGCTTGGGTGGAGTTAAATCCTTGAATTGTTTACTTACTTTTTTTTGTCTTTCCCGCACATCGCGGAATCTAGAACAAAAGCATATTAGGAAATGTACATTGTGTGCCAGAAAATGTTGTTTTCACTTTTTGATGTGAGGAAGTGCAATTTTTTATTTATTTTTTATTAAGCACTTTAAATTTTTACATTATCTCTTTAAAAGAAAAAACCTTTGTGTTCTCCACCAAACAATATTTTTCTTATTGTGACAAAGACAGCGTTAATTTTATTTGTTGTTGTCATAACTTAAAATCATCCTCCTAGATTTCATAGCATGTTTTCTTTCAATATAGCCAGCCACACAAAGATAATACGATTATTTAGGGATGTGTTTCAATCCCTGAGGAGGATGGATCATTACAAGCATTAGGTCAGTTTATGCTGGGATGGGTTTCAGACAACTCTCACCAGATGTCCTGCCAACCCCCTCTTTGCGTGGTTTGGTTTGGGTTGGGTTGGGGGGTTGAGATCTGTGGCGTCCTAGTCTGAACAAAAGGAAAGGCTGAATGAAAACAACCCCAGTAGCCGCCTCAGCCGGGCCTGGGTAGTGTTTACAAGAGTGGTTTGATTTACAGACAGCGGTCAGACTCTATAGGGCCTCTTCCTAAGCTAACATGGAGATTTATTTGTGCTCTCACTCCCACTGTATTGTGTAATGTATTTGCCAACATTGTGAAGGATTTCTGTGCAACAAATAACATGTTTAGACTCCAGCAACTAGGTGAAATTTGTCACCACATCCCTCAGGTTCCCTCAAGCATTTATTATACCCTGTAATTTTTTGTGGTTTTTGAGAAGACGGATTGCTGACTCAGCCGTGTGGCGGCAGCGCTGGGGCTTTTGGGAATGCGCTGGCCCGCAGGCCTCATTCTTAACCCTGATACGCATTATGTGTTTGCCTGCACGCTCTCAATAGCGCTTCTAATCCAGGGAGCTGGAAGAGCCGCACACAATCAGGAAAACACAGAGGCCTCGAATGGGGGAGGATGTGATTTCAATGTCAACAGTAACTTTTGCTTGTACTTTTAGTCGTTGGACTCAGGGGGATTCAGAGTCAGTCGTCACTTAAAAAAAAGAAGAAGATATTTTTAGAGTTGTGCGTTTCTGTCTTAAAGGGATAGTTCACCCAAGACAGAAAAACATGTATGACATTCTTTCTACTGTGGAACACAAGAATTTTTTGAAGAATGCTTAAGCTGTTTTTGTCCATTTTTGTAATTAAATTTTAATTTAATCAACTTTTATTATATGCAACACACGTAACAGTAACATGCATGCATATAATACAAAAAAACAACAACACTTAACATGTGTATATGTTGGCAAACATTCATACAATTGCCAAAGCCTCGGAGAAGAAAGAATTGATATCATGTATCACAAAATAAATACACCCGAAAGCAGAGTGTTATACAGGTTTGGAATGACATGAAGGTGAAAAAATGACAAGAATTTCTATTTTTGGGTGAACTATTGCTTTGAAGTGGTTTAAACTGCTATGTTTATCGCTTTAGGATAGTAATTTGTAACCAAATGGTCACTGAGATTTTAAAGGGCGGTTGTCACTTGCGGCTTCTCATTTTTGCTTTGATCCTAACCTGGTATCTTTTTCACATCATAGATCATTGAGAAGAGGCCAGGACACAGCCGGAGTCGTGTTTTCAGAGAGGTGGAAATGCTGTACCAGTGTCAGGGCCACCGGTAACCCATTCATTTCTTTAATATCTTTATCTGTAAATATAGTCAATAAAAAGTCTATAATTGCGATACATTTTAATGGTCGACAATGTTATTTGAACTATTTTAATCTTTTGTCCACCCAACAGAAATATTCTGGAGCTAGTGGAGTTTTTTGAAGAGGAGGACAAGTTTTACCTTGTGTTTGAGAAGCTCAGAGGAGGTATGTGTGTTTTCTGTGGTGTTGTTACTTTTGAGAAACATTACCCAGCCTCCCCTGGGCCCAAAGACCAGCCCTGAGTAATTTAATTTAAATGTAAAGGCCGCATGTACTGGTGTTATGCGTAACAATGTGGGGTTTTTTAGGCTCCGTCTTGGCCCACATTCACAAGAGGAGATACTTTAGCGAGCAGGAAGCCAGCATTGTGGTGCAGGACATTGCGAGTGCGCTGGACTTCCTTCACAATAAAGGTATGAGAAATCCGATTGGGATGGGTTCTTAAGGCCTGAAAAGTGGAGATAAGAAGATGGTGTTACACATGGGGGGTGGGAAAGGGAAGGTTAATGGGGGTTGTTGGAAATCATATCTAGTTGTAACTCGATCATATTTCATCGACTAGCTTGAGGGATGCGCACTGGATTTCTAGGTTAAGTTGTGGGCTGAAAGGTTTTATTCCTGTCTGTACTGTTGGGTGAGGGGATGCTAAGGTAATTTTAGTAGCACTTGGCAACCAGCTGTGTTGGAAACATTTGCCCCCATCGACAATCCTCACTTAGCCTAAATACCACACAACTAACGCATGACTTGTTTGTGATCTTGCAGGTATGGCCCACAGAGACCTGAAGCCTGAAAACATCTTGTGTGAACACGAGCACAGGGTGAGTCTTTTACGACAGCATGTTTGGCTAGTCAGAAATTCAAGATACACTGCATTTGTGGTTTAAAAATTTTGATCAGATGATATGAGGTTTCCAGGCAGACTGTAATCGCATAGTCGTTTCTGAGCAGAAGTCATTTCCTGCTCACTTGTTTCTTGCAGATTTCGCCTGTGAAGATTTGCGATTTTGATCTGGGCAGTGGGATTAAACTCAACAGTGACAGTTCCCCCATCTCCACTCCAGAGCTCCTCACTCCAGTAAGTGTCTTTGTGACCCTGTGAACACTTGATTCGCACAAACAAAATATAGCATTTGGTTGAGAGACAAACAGGATAAGCCGTTAACGGCCTCCTCCCTAATGCTTCGAAGTCTATGGATAAGATGAACACATTGTCATTGTCGTTTCTTATCAGGAGGACCTGCTTTAATGCCATTGGTTGACTTGGGGTGGTGTCAGTGATGTAGCTCATTCTGATTGGCTAATTTAATCATTCTAAAAACAGTGCTGAGGTCAAGGAATGGTTTTATGAGCAGAATGGAATTTTTAAAGAGGCCAAATCCTGTTGTGAAATCGTGGAGCAGCAGTATTGAGTCCATTCTTTGTTTATCTACATTCCTGTAGTTATCGACTTCACCATCTTGTGGATAAAATGGCTTACAAACTTACAATCTCAAATTATAACCGGTTACGGTTTCTTTCAAAATATTTAAAGCTCTTGCGTTTATCTCTGCAGTGTGAATGTGTAAACAAAGATCTGTCTTCAACTTCATAGATTTGAATGATTGGGGCGAGACAGCTTAGAACAGGTGATCTGGCTAGGGGTCGACAGTGAGAAATCCTCCGCATGGGGCTTTCAGGGTAACCCGAGTGGGGTCCATCAGCTTGTTGAAAAGACTATTTGTGGACTGAATAGTTAAAGGGTAAAAGGTTCTTGTGTATCTAGTAAGTAAACAATGTGGGGTTTGTCTTTATGCCCTCTGCTTGCTTATTAGCCATAGACTGTAAAAAAAAAAAAAAAAAGTTATTGGCTAATAGTCATATGTGATTCTGCCATAGGGGAGAGGGTTTGATTTAATACATTGCATGTATTTAAAGAGATAGTTTGCCCAAAATAAAATTATTCTGTCATTTACTCACCCTATTGTCATTCTATAATGGACGTCCAATATTGTTTTTAAAACGGTTAAAACATTCTTTAATTTATCATCTTTTGCATTCCACCGAAGAAAGGAAGTCATACAGGTTCTGAACATGAATCTTCATTTTCGGGGGGTAAACTATCCACTTAAAAGTTCAAACTTTGTTGCACAGTGAGAATTAATTGAAATGAAAATATTCAGTCTCTACATTACAGAAATGCAACTAACTTCGTCAGGAAGGGATTTTTAAACTTTGAGCTAGTTTTTAGATTGTTCCAATTTTATCATTCCCTCCCCTAATGCTACTTCTGGACAGCTTAAGGAAAACGAGAATTCAACCCAAACAAACATTTCTAGCCTTTTTGCTCCAATTTCCTGTCGGACCTTCTCCCTTCAGCACATTTTAGACTCCATTTCTCTTTTGTTTTTGTCTCTGTGGATATTTCCTCAAGCCTGTCTGGGAATTAGTCTTTCAATCTGTGTTACCACCCCACACCTAGCAACTGCTCTGTGATTGGTTTGGTGAGAGGGAGGATGAAAGGGGGAGGAGCATCTAGTGCACTCTGTGGTCATGCACTCAACATGTTTTTCTTGGGCAGGATCCCAGGGATCTTATCGGGTTTTTTTTTTTTTTTTTTTTTAACTTGCTAGATGTTAACTCTTTGTTTGTCACTAGATTGCTTTGCATTATGAGATTTCTTTCCCCTTTTTTTTCTTTTCACTGTTACCGCAGGCTTTTTGTGTGTGCGTGTAGTTTGATCATAACAAATGCTTCTAAAAAGGCATGATTTCTGAGATGTACATGTACCTTCCTGCCTGAACCACGTAGAAAAGTGCTTTCTCTTTATGCTTTTGCACTGCATGTGCTTCTATACTGTTAACCTATAACCACAGGGGAAATTCATATCTGCATACATGTAGCCTATAGGTGACTCGCTCGCACAACTGATGCATGCCTCACTGCCAACCACAAAAACACCTGAACCGACAACACGACTGCTCAAGCCCGTTTGTCCTTCCTTGAAAATCCCCATAAATATCAACACTTGTTAGATGCTAGTAGCTACATTGCTCTAAAGTGACTGATGCAATGCTATGCTAGTCTTACAGATGAAGTTTGTCTTGAAAGTGAAAATCTGTTGCGCAGTTATCATTTGAAACCCCCTCCCTCACTCTTATCTCAAAGACCCAGAGATAGGCACACGAGTGAGCCAGAGGAATATAATTCGATTTTACAGAACAACTGCTGCTAAACGTGAGCCCTCATTTATTAATTACAGGTTACTCTGTTTCTAGAAATCTGGTACAGTTGGATAACTGAAAAGTTAGATATTGTAGCTATGTTTTTGCTATCAGCTGGGCTGCTCTGGATTGGTCGTGCTTTGTGAAAGTCTTTTTGTTCAAGAGTGGGGGTGGTTGTGAAGTGTTCACTTGAATGTGAGGGTGTTGAGAGGCGGTGAGCAAAAACAGCCGTGTCGAGGGGGGTTGGGTGCAACAGTGGAAGCTTTTGTCTGCACTCGGATTCCTGCACTGCGAAATAGCATTACATAAGTGCAGGAAGGCGGAGCAACAACGGCAGCTGGGTTGAGGATAACAAAAGAGACTAGCAGAGCAGACCGACCGCTTCCTTTAACCTCAGAGACGCAAACCAAAACATGACCATGTTGCACTTGAACATCTGTGAAAACATCCAGAGGGGGGGTGGTTCATACCCGTCGTTGGATTTGCGATATTAGTTTGCTGTACGCCCACTTTTGAACTTCACCCTCATTCAATAATGTATTAATAAGTGTTCTTTATAATTAATAATTATATGGGCAAATTAATATGCGTTTTCATGTTGGGTTCAGATATTGGCCTTTGATAGATGGCTTAGAACTGTAGTGTACGAATTCTGGGAAGTTCTGGGATTCATGAAAAAACAAACAAAAAAAACAAACGTTGAAGCGAGTTATTTTGTAACTCTGACCTCAGTCGGCGTTGCATAATAAGAGTTGCTTAATGCAGCAGGCTGGCCCAACCCACTAAGGAAAACTAAAAGGAACTCAGTTCTGCAGATCCTTCTAGAAATCTTTGTTTGTCCTGCTGAACTACTGAACTGTGTCTCCAGAGAGGTTTTATCCTTTTACATCAAATTTGTGTGGGTCTGTGTGCTGTTGAGGTTGCAAACGAGTGTGTGTTGCTGTTATGTAATAAAGCACAGTTTGTGGGTTTTCTGGGACACACGATCCTCTTTATCGTGTCCCAACGCATGACCTAGTTTCAGGCAGAGGCGGTCAGAGCCCAAACCAACAAAGTCTGCATGCAGCTGAGCCTTCAAAACACTCCATGACTCACTGTCCTGCCTCCATCTGTGACATAACAATTTCTTACTGCAGTTACTTAATTTAAGGTGCTGTATGCCACCATTGCATTTTCCATATGGACTGCAGCAGAAACGCGTTTCGTTAGCAAGAACCAGGCGTGAATCCTTTGTCATTCAACCAGTTAATCTATCGCCAACCCCCCCCCCCACCCTCCAGCTTGCCGCGACCTGCTGTTTACCATGTGATTCTCATGCAGTCTGTCTCAGACGTGCTTAGGGGTCCCACCGAACACATCACGCATGGTAAACAAGGATGTGGATGGGGGAAAAAAACGCTTTAGAAATTGAAATGCAGCTGTACAGAACCAACACATGCACATTTTTTTCTTTGTTCTCAATGTGACTGCAGAGTTCCATGTTTTTGCCTCATCACTAGTGGCAGTTGATTACCTTCTTCTCACCCCTTCTTCCTCTTTTTCTCACTCACTTTAGTGTGGATCTGCTGAGTACATGGCGCCAGAAGTGGTGGAAGCCTTCAACGAGGAGGCCACAATCTACGATAAGCGCTGTGACCTGTGGAGCCTGGGTGTCATCCTCTACATAATGCTTAGCGGTTATCCCCCCTTCGTGGGACGCTGTGGAAGTGACTGTGGATGGGAGAATGGAGAACCTTGTCAAGCGTGCCAGGTACAAAACTTGCCCTCGTCTAGTCATGCCAGCCACTGCACACCTTTGTAAACCTACGTCAAAAGTATTACATTCATGTGCTGCTCAATGGAATAATAAAACTCATCTCTTGTTTCTTTTTTTTTCTTTTTCTCCCAGAACACCTTGTTTGAAAGCATTCAGGAGGGCAAGTACGAGTTTCCGGAGAAAGAGTGGGCTCATATTTCCTCCAGCGCCAAAGACCTCATTTCCAAACTGCTTGTGCGGGACGCCAAGAAACGTCTCAGCGCCGCTCAGGTTCTCCAGCACCCCTGGGTACAAGGGGTAAGGAACTGAATGTTTTGTTGTCTTCACTACAATTCTGTAAAAAAAATAATATTTTTTAGTAACTTTAAAGCCGTATCTTCATGATTATTATTTTTTTTTTTCAGGGTGCCTTTGACTATTCCCCCTCCTCTATCCTGCCGCAAAGGTGAGTTGAGTTGGTACAAGCTTTTCTTCTAGTATATGCAGCTTGTAGCATCCTCATCAGGCTAACATTGTCCTTCCTTCCACGCTCACAGGAATAGCTGTGCAAAGAACCTGACTTTCTTTGCGGGCAAGGCTGTTGCTATGAACCGGCAACTGGCCGAGCAAGACGACCTGGAAGAGCAGCAGCACCAGGACCCTCTTCAGGTCATCACAGCCACTGGCACATCCATGCGCCTCTCCCCTCCCTCCAACTCCAAACTGGCTAAGCGCAGACAGCGGAGTAGCCTGCTGAAAGGAGCGCCCGTCTCTGCATCTGAGCTCAGGCAGCTCCTGGCACCGCTGGTCATTGTGGGAGACTGCGCTTAATCGGTTGAGCTGGGCTCCCAGTGAACAATTTTCCAATTTCAAATGGACGAACAAACAAGTATCTGCTATCTTTTGTGCAAATCCTTCTCTGTTTCTTCTGCCCACTTGAATGGGACCCAGTCCTTTCCTAAACCGTGGTTCAGTTTGTGCCTGTTGTAAATCCATTTAATTCCCTCAAGCACTGGAGCAAGAGCTCCTACAGCACTTTGATCAACTTTCGGCAGCTTGGGAATCACCTTAAGAGCTCAAGGTGAATGAACTGGACTCTGTTTAGGATAGCGGTTGGGTTACATAAGCCATTCGGAAATTTGTCTAAAGGTAGAGCATAAAATACCAGCTCAAACACCAAAGGTCTAATACCCCCACCCCCTACCTTTTTATGTGCTGCTTCCACATTACAACTGGATCCACTGTGAATTTTCTCTGTGAGAGATACAACTGCATTTGTTTTTCAGGAACGTTCTTCCTGGTATGTGTTTGTGTGTGAGAGAGAGAGAGAGAGAGAGAGTGTGTGTGTGTGTGTGTGTGTGTGTGTGTGCGCATATATCCCCATCCCCTTCAGCAGATACTGAAGATACTGGTATGTGCTTATGCAACTCTGATGAAGGCTATTTTGACTTGCATTACTTTAGCAGAGATCTTGTATAAGTGGAGCGAAACTCTGATAATAGTGCCTCACCTTACTTAATCCATCACTGTCCTTCCCAACAGCCTTTTAATTCCAAGAAGAAAATCCCCTTATCAATAGAAATAGCTAGCTTTTTTCCTCCATTACTCAAGCACTTCCAAAGTGTGTCCTTCCAGTACAGACTTTGCATCACTTAGCCAGACTAGCCCGGCAGTCTGCTTTTGAGACATGGGTTCCCCTAGTTAAGGAACCAGTACACATGCTGCATTTTACTTTGAATGCAAGGTTTCTGCCTTGCAAGACTCAAATTGGAATTGCAGCATCAGATGCATTCAACCTGATGTCTAGGAAAACATAAGTTTCCTGTAAAATTCACCAAAAATCTTGTCAGGTAACTGAAAAGAGTGAATACAAACATTTCTGAGCACAACTGGGATTAAGTGCATGCTGGGAAGCAACCAGGTGGTTGCACAAGCACACGTTTGCCAATGTGACTAGATGAATGACGATGGTTGGTATCAGGGAGTCGAGGCTTTGAACTTGTTCCCCACTTTAAGGGGGATGATTATGGTACGGAAATTTCAAACTATCAGCTTGTGGATGCCACCAAAAGCGAACTATATCAATATTAAGAGTGGAGGGAGAGATTATTTTCAAGTAACTGAAAATGTAAAAAAATTAAAAAAGGAAAAAACATTCCAGAAAAAAAGGATTTAAAAAAACGGATAAAAAAAAAGTCTTCCAAGAAAATGTAGCTGTATGAGTGAAATGGTCTAAGAAAGTTTACTTGTTTTGTTTTTGTTTTTGTTTTTTACACACACACCCATATATTATATACACGTTAATGGTTGACTCCAATTTAGAGTGTGCCACACTGATGTTTCAAACTTGGTTGAGCTTTGTTGAACTTTTTATTGAAAGAATATTTTCTATCTTATTTTTATGCAGGTGCTGTTCAGGTGGAACGTTTTCCTTTTTTATATAGTTTTGTTACTTTATTAATGTTGATTTATATGCTGTAAAGAGCAAGGGTGTTTGTGACGAGTTAGAAGGAAGGAAAAAAACAAAAGCAGGAAAAAAAGAGGGAGTCATATAGGCATACATATCTGATATTTTACTGTTTTTGTTCTTGCTTTGGAAGTGACTTCAGGGTTGTTTAAACTCCCCTTTTCTCTCAGAAATTATTGTTGGCTTGATATTTCTAGTAAGATACAACCATTTTTGCCAAAGTGCGCTCGTTTCTAAAATCTAATGCACTGAGGTATCTGGGAGTGCTGATCTCGGATCAGTTTTAGCATTTCCCCATACCAATTCATAAGACACAGCATACTTGGTTGAGCTGAGCACAGACCATCACTCCCTCTCCGAGGTGCATAAAACATTTGAACCCAGTCGTCTGGATTCAGATTAAGTCTGTATGAATTCGTGTCACCAATGGGAGTCCAAATCACCCAAGCATATGATCCTGTTGAATGTTTTCAGAGTGTCACTCACCTGTCTTGTTGCTCTGAGATATGAGAAACCTAATGGCAGTCCTTGATTTTGAAGGGCCCATTATGCTGATTATTATGACACTGATTGTAACCTTTATTGATTTTGTCTTTCTTTTCTTTAAGAATCTTTTTACAGATCTTTGTGGGTTTTTTATGTCTTACAGTAAGACTTGAATTGTATGTGCTACGGTTTCCTCATGTTTTGTTCAGGAAACTTATTTTGCTACAATGTACAAATGGCAAACAAAAATGTTCATAAGCTGAGATTTAAAGCAATCTTTGGTCTGGAAAGTAACATTTCCGCCACTTCTGTTCAGTATTTTGTCTGTCTTCTTGGCTTAGCTATATTTCAGATTTCCCAAGTGTTTGGGTTTGTATTTTCTGAAATGTCTGTGGCGCTTGGCTGGTCCTCTGAAGCCCCTGTGCCTCTGACAAAATATTCACAACTCTTTTACCCATATGGTAGTTATGGGTTGCCTTGTAGTAACAGATCTGACTTGGATTCTCAAGAATATATATAAATATATATATTTTCAGGGGGTGTGTAGAAAGTTCTCATTCAATGTTCCTGTTTTACACAGGCCAATTTTTGCCATTATAAACAAGTGTAAAGTATTGTAATATGAAGTCCCCCCAACCCCCCCCCCCCATTATTTTTCCACCAATGCAATGATTATGAGAAAGTATTCAGGTGCACAATTTTTTTTTTTACATTTTTTTTTTGTTTTATAATCTAATGTGACCCTTTAGTCTAAACTCTGAAGGCTATTGTTTTTAAGAGCACTGTTTGTCCATTTCCAAAATTAAACTCTGTCCAAAATAATAATTTGGGAAAAATCTGACATGGGGTCTCACTTGGGACAACATAGGTATTGATTTAAAGAAGCACTTTACTGTACCATGTGGCTGACTGCAGTTCACTCGAAGCTAAATTTATGACTGTTGTGGCAGAATTTTGTATTGTTTTGTACAAAACAAACCAACAAAAATGCAATAAAATGCTTTGAACAATGTTCGTTCTTTTGAGTTGAATTGAACTTTTATCAATCCCACCACTGCGTGTGTTCACACAGAATCACGAGCCTCATATCACATGCTGATACTGCAAACATTGACACTTCTAATAAAGCTCAGGCTCTTTGAAAGGGTACTCTTGGAGTGACTGATCCTGTTGACATAATCGTGGCTTTCGGAGTCACCTGCGCATGAGTCACATGGTGCATCACCTCACTAAGTAAACATGCTGATTTTCACTTGAACTTTCCAGGGCCGAAAGCTTCTTTACAGAGTCTGATGCAAACACAAGGGAAAGTTAGCCAGCCCACGGTTGCCATGGAAATCTCAGAGCAGCTTGTCAGCCTACTGTAAAAGTGTGGGTTGAACATGAACATGCAGAGGGAGTGAGAACAAACTGTTTGGATCACACTACTGTGTATCCTTGGGTTCACAAGTGGGAGCGTGAATGAATCAAGCACCATTTTAAATTTGTTTGTATATTTTAACATTATTGATATAGATAGTATACATATACTACAAGTTCAAATACTAGAATGGGTAGTTGACAAATAGCAGGTCCTTTTTTTTTCTTCAATATCAAGATTTTAGATTGACATGCATAATGGGGAAAGCAGATATTTTAGGTGCTGCAACTATTCACCCTTGATTTAAAGTTTTCAGCCATTGTAATCCATTTTTAAAATGTTTTATTTTTATTTTTTAATAAAAAAAAACCCAATCATTTAAATGGCCTTGCATTGACAAAATATTTTTTAACAAATATGTAATTACAAATATTGCAGTCTTAAAATTAGACCATAAAACTGCATGTACACTAATTAGAAAAATTGATTGAGATGGCATTCAGGTGTGTGCAATTATTATTACTAAAAATAAGTAAAATACAGACCCATGTTTTGCATCTTGATAACAGAGGTTCATATTTCACACTATTATAATGGTATGTCTCCCTCTAGTGTTAGAAAAGCACTTTCTTTCACCAATGACCAATGCTATCTCATTGGATATTGTTTAGTGGTAATTAACCTGTTACTTAAGAAATTTAGCAATGTATGTCACTTGCCAGCGATATATTAGGATTTCAAATATATTCTAATTATACCTTGTTTCTAATAGGCTGAGAAGTCCTGCTAATTAAGAGTTGAGATGTCATTCAGGTGTGTGCACCTGATCAAAAGCATTATAGCTTTTGAAATCAAATTTTGTGTGTTAGTAAGTGAGGGGTGTATTTGGACCGTATTGACACTGGACAGATTGCTTTTGTTATTGGATTCAATTGCGCATGTATATTTGTATGTATAAGGTGAGTATAGTTTCTCTCACAGAAACTGATTTGAGTTTTTTTTAAAAACTGTTATTAATTTAGTATCAATGTCTTAACACTAGATCTATTTGAACCCTTTCATGCATGAATTATGATAACCTCAGTCGGGATTTTTTTTTCCTATGTGTTTTTATTGCTCTTAGGGCATGAAAAACAAGATTTGATTTTAAATTGTTACAAATTTTCCAAAGAGATTTTCAGCTGTCCACTTGAGTGGACAGCATGCATTTATGGTTTAAACTGAAGAGATACTATATTAAACACAATAATCAAACAGAAAAAGTATGTGTATTTAACAAACTAATCAATACAATTATATCAAATCATGTGAAAACTATAAAATATATACAAAAAATATAAATCCGAAATATTGTAAAGGCAATCGACCTTCATACAAGTTGCACTTTGTGTATCTTTGATATCAGAACATGAGGATGTGATTCCATCAGACATTTCTACTGCCTGTCAAGGTGTGGAAACCACTCAGATGCTCCCTCCAGTGTGCCAGAGTATGTCAATTTACCCTTATTAGCTGATAATTCTGATTATGTTCAAGATAGACACATTTCTAGCATAGGCCTCTTCTGAGAAAACCTAGCGATACGTATTTTTCAATCTCATCTGAAATTAGCAGTGTTGGGGCATGCATAACGCATTCAGATTACTTTTTTGATGTTACAAGTAAAAGTAATGTGTTACAAGTAACATGCATTACATAATCAGATTTGTTTTAATGTTACGAGTAAAGTAATGTATTACAAGTAACATGTATTACCTAATCAGAATAGTTTTTGATCTGTAAAGTAATTAATTACAAGTAATGTGCATTACGTAATCAGATTACTTTTTGTTGTTACGAGTAAAGAAACGCATTACAAGTAAAATGCATTCCCTAATCGGATTACTTTTTGGTGTTACGAGTAAAGAAAAGCATTACAATATCGTACATTACGAAATCAGATTACTTTTTGATCTAAAAGTAATGCATTACGTAATTAGATTACTTTTTTGATGAAATGAGTAGTAATACATAAGTCACATAAATTATGTAATCACAACTTTTTTTCGATGTCAATGAAATTAACATTCTAATAATACAAATAGATTTATTTACAGTAAAAAAAAGTCACTGCAGATTAAGTATTTTCAAAAACAGTATTCACAGTAGAAGTATGAATTGTAGCTGAAATATAGCCATTGATGCATGAGGTCCACTATAGTGGACAGGTGATTAATCAGTTTTTTCTCCAAATCTAAAATCAAAACTTGGAAAATTTTACTGTCATATGACTCATTAGATATTGCTTGATGCTGCAATATCTTTTTTGCCTACAAGAGTCTCCTCGGATAGAAGGAATGGGTGGATATTCCGGAGCAACTTGGCATTTCTGACTGACCATTGGCCATCTTGGTTTGGAGGGGGAAAAACTCGAAACACAACGGCTTGCAACTTGGTTGCAATGTATAGGATGATGCACCAGGGTCCACTGAAGAGATTGCCGTGCAACTTTGCCATCAAAACCCTTGCAAATTCAAGAAAATGCTTTTTTTTTTAATAGCTGTCCACTGTAGTGACCATTATGCATGAAAGGGTTAAAGTGCAATGTAGTCACTTTTTTTTATTTTATTTTTTTATTGTAATAACTACCCGTTGAGGGGGGAAATAAACTACTTCAAATCAGCCTAAGATGGTTTATTGTCCCTGGCTGGGTACTCAGCTTTGTCTGGTTATATGTGATTTTAGAGATTTTCTTTCTGGTCAAACTGGGAAGATAACTTTCCAAACAGCTGAATTCTAGCCTGGTATGGATGTATATTTTTGCAATGGACCTGGTAATCTAACCTTTTATACAGATCAATCGAATAGTAAGGGATCCACTACTTTGATTTCAAAATACATTAGTTAAAAATTCTTGTTTTCCAGATTGTTGCAGACCAAAGACGCTCTAGTGGGGAATGACTGAATTGCAGGCTATTTTTCCATTTCTAAAATAAAGCTATGTGTGTGTGTCAGTTATTATGAACAATTCTCAATGTATGCACTTTTTCACACTCACCTCACCAATAAAATGGTATAGCATTCAACTACACCTATAAACCTCCAGTAACACGTGTCACTCCACTTAAATCGCAAGTTATTTGTTTAAAAGAAAAGATTAAGGCTCAATAATAAAGCCTAAAGCAGCTTTTTAATGTGTTTAAGACAAACTTATACAAAAGGCAGCAGTTGCTCGACTGAAACTCGACGCAGACAGAGTACGCTAATTCCCACAGGCAGGTGATCCGGGCAACTATATTACGTAAAGAACGCGACGCTCGCTCGGGCCCTCGCGTGCCTCTGTCGCTCATAAAATATGGCGTCGTAGGAAGTCTGTTGTTGTCCGAAAGAAAGTGGCAACATACGGATATGCAAATGACCACGCATGTATTGTCAAAAACATACCAGTTAAAAGGCAGATAAAGTGACAGTGGTTATGAACCGCAATGTTGAGATCTACGGGGTTCTTTCGTGGGATTGACTGCCCGTTTTATTGTGAGAATAACAAAGGGAAAGCCGGTGCAGATGGGTGCACCAGACCCTACTGTCACTTCAGACACAGCAAACAAAGACGAGCTGCCTCTGGGATATACGACATCAAAAAGACTAAAGCGCTTTCTGCGAGTCCAAACGGTGAATTAAAATGTCTTTGTGATCTCAGGTTTTCTTTTGTTCAGATAGTCTTTTGGTTCATGTACATTTAAATACACAGACGCTTTCTGCTGTGGAACAAAGAATAAAAAAACGAACAACAGAATTCAACCGTCGATCTGTCAGTCAGTCCAATTGATGTATTATTAATAAACACTTTTTATAGCTTGATACAAATGCCTTTACTGCTGACAGTAACATTTTATCCCTCAAATGTAGGTAGTAACTGGGAAATATTTGTTTTTGTAGTATGCAATGAATTTAGTTCAGTATGTTAAGTTAGTTTGACATTAGTGCAATATGTTTGATATATATTTACTGTATATATATATATATATATATATATATATAGTGTGTAATATATTGTTATGATTCTGCGGTTGATTTTTCAAATCTTGTGACTTTACAGATCAAGGATATGATCCATTCAGTCCGGAGGTTGTGAGACCGGGAAAGCATAATGGGGAGCCACCATCGAGCCTGTCGGCGGGTCAGGATGTGGACCTGGGGACCATGGAGTTGGAGCTGGTCAATCGGGCCATTGAGGCTGTTCGCAATGAGATGGAAAGGGAGAAGAAGAAGCTTTCTCGGATTGGAGATCAGGAATATGAACCCACCACGAGCTCTGTTAAGAGACCGAAGCCCCCTGCATCATCCCATCAGGGCTATGATCCTGGGAGCTATCAGATGGGCCAAGCGAGTGAATACACCCCGTCCCCTCGCTCCAGCAAATACACTTTGGACTCGGAGAACAGCAGTAACAACACCAGCGCGCTGGAGTATGTGCCCACTGTTGTCTCCAAAACAAAAGTTAAAAAGGTGTTACCCCCTCCACCATCCCGTGTCAAGTTTAAATACACTCTGGATAATTCCAAACCAACAACGGACTCGGAGAACAGCAGTAACAACGCCGGCGCGCTGGAGTATGTGCCCACTGCTGTCTCCAAAACAAAAGTTAAAAAGGTGTTACCCCCGCCACCATCCCGTGTCAAGTTTAAATACACTCTGGATAATTCCAAACCAACAACGGACATGGAGTACGACCCGCTGTCAAACTATTCGGCTAAGCCGACTGTTAAAGAACAGAGAACTTTGTGTTCAGAGGGAGATGGGAGAAAGAGATTTTACCCTAAAAAACAAGGGGAAGATGAGGAATATGTTCCAACGGCAAAAAAACCAAGGTCGTCGCCACCTAAGGCAGATGTCCCGAAGTACACTGCAAGTTTGTCTGAATCCGACGAGGAAAGTTCGGGGACAGAGTATCGGCCGATGTCCATAAGCCGCCTGCAGCGCAAGGGGATCAACATCGGCTTGAAACAGGAACGAGAGTCGGGTTTGATGGGACAACAAAGAAAGCCGGTGGCTAAAATAGATGATGGCTTCTCACAGAGCGAATCGGATGACATCCAGGATGTGGACCGGACAAACAAAAAGATGCATAAAAAGATGTTAAATGTTAAACCTGATAAGCCAAAAAAAGAGGAGAAAGACCCAAATAAGAAGAATCCAAAAGAAAGGCTGGAAAGTTCAGGTGTGAACAAGACGTCAAAAAATTCAAGTAAAAAAGAGAAGAACCAAAGTAAGACTCTGGATGGAAGCAGTAAGTCAAAGGAAAAGGTGCGGAAAGACGGAGCTGAGTCAAAGAGTAATGATGAAACGAACAAGAAGATAGTTAAGATAAAGAGTGAACACAGCCAAAGGGAAAAAGAGAGAGGAAGTGGCGACGTCAAGAAACCCAAAACGGACAAACCTGTAAAAAACGATAAGGTGCCATCCAAATTCAAGGACCAAAAGAACGGAAAACTTGAGAGCAGCTCAAAGGAGAAGTGCAAAAAGAAAAGCAGCCATGGAAGTGGCAGTTCTAATAGCAGTAGCACTAAAGATAAAAGTAAAAAAAGCAGCTCGATCCTTGATCACAAAGAGGCAAGAGAGACCAAACAGAGGAATCTCAGCCACAAGGACTTGTTCGGTGCTGAGAGTGCCGAAGAGGATGATGAGGAAGACGGGAGGATAGTGAGGAAGTCTGCCTCTGCTTTTAAACGGGGAAGCCTCATGATTAATAAGAGGAAAACCTCTGAAGATAATTCATCATCGTCAGAGGATGATAATGATGATGATGGTGGTGGTGATGAAGCAGTGGACTACTCCTGTCTGCAGGATGAGATGTATGACTCGGACCCCATGGAGGAGTGTCTGCGGATATTTAATGAATCCAAAGAGGTCAAGATGGAAGACAAAGGGAGACAAGCTAAGCAGGTACCACAATGAGTTTTTCTTTATTTCTCTATTTCTGATAATCATTTTAATTACTCTAAAATGCTTTTATGGGGCTTTGAGGATGTGATTCAACATTTTGCTGGTGGTGGAAATTTCTGGGGTTTCTGTTGCAACTGACAGTTTCAGTTTCACTTTCATGTGTGTGTGTGTTTTTAGCCTTCAAGGGAACATGAGGAGGATGAGGAGGAGGAAGAAACAGAAAGCACTTTAACTACTCTCTTTCCTGGTCAGAAGAAGAGGGTGTCACATTTTAAAGTTCAAGGAAAGGTGAGTTTTGGAATGCAGATTTACATGCTCTCTCTCTTTGTATTGGGTTTCATATCTGCATATTAGCTGTATTTGGTGTGCAACAGTTAGACTATAAACAAGTTGTGACAGAATCTGTGACATTTTCTAAACTTAATAGAAGTAAATAGATATACTATATACTATTATTCACAAATTCTGGCTCATAAGATTTCTTTTTTTTAGAAGAAGAAATTAATACTTTTATTCAGCAAGGACTCATTAAACTGATCAAAAGAGACTGTAAAGACATTTATAATGTTCCCTAAGATTTCTGTTTCAAATAATTTCTGTTCTTGTAAACTTTCTATTTATCAAAATATCCTAAACTAATGTAATCATGGTTTCCACAAAAATGTTAAGCAGCACAGTTGTTTTTGACTGCGATAGGAAATGTTTCTTGAGCACCAAATCATATTAGAATGATTTCTGAAGGATCATGTGACTGAAGACTGGAGTAATTATGCTGAAAACAAGTCAGATTTGCATCACGGGAATAAATTTCATTTTAAAATATATTAAAATAGGAAACGGTTATTTTGAATTGGATTAATATTTCACTATTGGTTTTGCTGCATTTTTTACTGTATTTTTGTGTGTGTATATATATATATATATATTCACACACAAAGCTTAAAAGCATTATTTATCTGGCACTAAAATATTATTGAGATATTAAGTTGACACCATTAAACAGCATTTAACAGATACACAAAATACTACAAATAAAACTTAAAAGGCCATAACTTAAATGAACAGCATTAACATGATAAGCCAAAAATTAGCTATAGCGTTTTGTCACGCACCTTTACTTGTTGGAAAAAGTAGGTCATTACTGTATTGAGCTTCCCTATTTTGAAAACACCTGAGTTGTTGTACTAAAAAATTTACATGTCACTACTTTTAGATAGTTACTCCCCAACACTGCGTTTTAAGTGCCTAAAAAAACATCAAAAATGCAAATTAGATCAAGAAGTCAGGCGAAAAAAGCAAGTTCAACTAAATAGGGTTCATAACGTATACTATTAAATGATGAATCCATAGTTGTGTTCAGAAATTGAATTTAATAATTGTTTTAATAATTCTCTTAATTCAGTCAGAGGCGTCGATGAACGCTGTGCCGATGCAGCAGCGGAGGAAGACGGCACAGGAGATCTGTTACCAGCGTATGCAGAAGGCCCAGCAGCAGGCGGCACAGCTGGCTGCTGCAGTAAAGACTGCGTCTGCATCGACCCACCCAATACTGGGGCTCCCTGGAGAAAAACGACGGGTGGCGCACCGGCCAAATGCCTCCCTGCCCTCCTCAAAGCCTGGTATGAATGGGTCCTACATCCAATCAGTTACAGCAGGATTAAGTTTTAGGAGTTAAAAACACATTTATCTTTTTTTCTTTAGGATTAGCTGATGCCAGCAGTCAGGTGTTGTCACCCACTAGGGTGACGAAAGATCAGCTTTCAGTCAAAGCTCAAACGTCGGCGGGCATCCTGTCAAAGACTACATCCACTACAATGCAGAAGAGAGTTGCTCACACCCCCACCATGAAGGTAACGTCACCCTATAACCTTCATGTAATGGTCTTTTTGCATACCTCTAATAAACACTCTCTTTTCTGCCCATCACAGAGCTCCGCCATGAAGCGTCCTGTCATTCCTGCTGAATTTGGGGCCAAGGTGCCCACTAATGTCCGTCAGCGCTACCTCAATATCTTCATTGATGAGTGCCTGAAGTTCAGTTCCTCTGAACAGGAAGCCTTTCAGATGGTATGACCTCCAACGTCCATAATTTCATTTCAGTTAATGTCAACTCCCTGATATATCGTAGATGTGTATATTGTGTATGTCTTCTTTGCTCCCAGGCTCTGGAGGAAGAGAAGGTGGTGTATGACAGGAGCAGCAGTAAGAACATCTACCTGAATGTAGCTGTGAACACGCTGAAGAAGCTCCGCAGCAAGAGCACACCTATGTCCCCTGTCCTCAGTGCGTCTAACACACACACACACACACACACACACACACTCAGATCAGTACTCCTGTTATACTGTCATTATTGCTTTTGTTTTTATTTATTGTTTAGTAGACATTCGTCTAAAATGACAGAGGGGAAATCTGGGGTTAAGTGCCTTTCCCAAGAGAATAACAGTAGTTTGTCTGGTTTGTGGGTCTCTGTTATTAAACTGTTATTGTTCTTGAAAGAGTCCAAAAGTCTGAGACCAGATTGAAATTCTCGGATATAAATCTAATTTATACCTGGAAATAAGAAACGCTTTAGAATTTTTTTTGACCCAATTAAAACTAAGAAATGTTGTGATATAAAATTAATAAAAATTTTAACATTCTGCACTAATTAAATAAGCAAATTTGTGGAGTACATACAGCTTAAGTGCTTTTGTCAGATTGACATACCAAATACGAAAACATTATGAAATTAAGATAAAATACACTTTACACTCAATTTCCATTTTATTTTCAATTAAATGCATTTTTTTTTATAATAAATAATATATATTTAAATATATGAATATATTGTGTCAATAAAAAAAAAAAAAAAATATATATATATATATATGAATATAATATTCATCTTGTATTATTTATGAATTTATTTATGAATATTTCTTGTGCTCTTTGTTCCACAGAGACCCCGCCTGTATCTGGGAATAGAAAGGCTCAATCCCATGAAGAAGTACTTGGTGGACGGCTTGCTGCTACAACCAGCTTTACAATCAACCGCTCTGGCAAACAGCAGGATATGGACCTCAAAGGTACCTCAGTCCACTTCAGTTCATATTTTTATTAGATTTAAATGTTATTTGAGGTTTAGTTTGTCATTTTAGTACTTTAACTTACATTTCAGTTAGTTTTCGGAAGCAACATTTCTAATTTTTGTTTAGGTTTTCTAAGTTTAGGTTTTTCAGATTTATTTCAATTAATGGAAATATTTTTAACAGTTTTAGTTACCTATAACAACACTTTCAGTTCCAATCTCACTCTCCCATGTCTAGGTGATTTATTTGCTGTATAGTCTGAATGATATTAATGGGGTATTTCCAGAGACAGATCAATTTACAGGTGTTTGTGCATCATGCTGGTTTTCAGGTGCCATTCTCTACAAAATACTGAAAAAGTATGCAATGACTGAAGAACAGCTGCAGGAGCATGGCTACCCCAGACCTCACCCCGAGATGTCTGGTCACGCTGTCGTCCATAACCTTCCAGAAAAGAAAAACAATGACCGTAAGTTCCATTTTGATGGTTTTTGACCATTTCTTTGATGCTAATTTTTCACAATTCACCCTACAACACAGAGCCCAACCACTAGGTGGCACTACACTCAAACTTTTATCACCCCGGCATAAGCCAATATAGTTTTGTTTTTCATGGACACAATGCATCACTTAAAGTCCCCCTGCGGTGAAAATCAAGTTTTTAATGTTGTTTATAAACCATGTGCAAATTCATAAGTCCAACACCATTGCTGAGTATTTTCTCCTTAAAACTGTAGTGAACCAAAGACATTCTCAAAAACGCGGTTTAAAATCGTTAACAAACTACCTTCACTAACCAATCACGTCAACATGTGATCATCAACGAGTGGATCTCTGAGCTGTTGTGAGTGAGTGGAGGCGGGGATAATTTGCATATTCATAGAACCGCATATACTAAATGAGGCAAGGGTGTAGAGTTACATACAAGCTATTCAAGGAATGAAGATTTTCTTTTCAAGGAAAAAATGGTAAATATGTCATTTTGATGATCAACGATGAGTTTTAAGGGATAAAATTATTCACTACAGGGGGACTTTAAACATGTAATATGTCATGACCATAATGAAGTTCATAGTTAAGGTAGAATGAGGCGGGACCGGCAAACGTTCAGCATAAACTTTAATCACAAAATAAACAAACAACAAAGTGAAAGTAAAGCCGCAGCCCCTCAAGGACTACTGCGGCATAAACAAAGCCAAAACAACAACTTAAAATGTCCCAGGCCTGGTCCTCTCTTGTCTTCCACTGTAGTCACTCCTCCTTTTATCCTTCCGGAGCTCCTCCGTGGGACTCGACCAGTCATTCACTACACCGGCCTCGCTCCTCTCCCCTCTCCCATGGCTCTCGGCCTTACCCTGCTCCTCGCCACAATGACACTTAACTACATTTGAAAATATCTTCCCTTCCCATAACATTTGCTATTTTGATTTTGATGAATTGTCCTGTATGTCTTCCTCAGCTTTTTCCAAAATCTGTAGTCGATGTGGCGCAGAGTACAAGATAAATGCTAACGGCAGCTGTGTGCGTAAGGAGGAGTGCAGTCACCACTGGGGAAGATTACGCAGAAACAGAGGTGGGTATGTGTATTGTGTACGTATGAGACGTGGGAGGAGATTCTGCATTGACCGTACAACTGCTTCAGGTATTTCAGTGCATATTTAGTGCCATGTTTGTGTGTCTTATGTAGTTCCAGGAGGTTGGGAGACACTTTACAGCTGCTGCTCTGGTGCGGTTGGTTCTCCTGGATGTGAAGCGTGTAAAGTAGGTCTCATCTTCAGTTCAGTTTCAGTTTAGTTTTATTTATCCCTTAGGAAATTAGTTTTGCATAGGTGCCACGCATCACATTAACACAAGCACGCACAAGTAGACAAGTTAAAAAGGCACATGATTACAGACTATTCAACCTTGAAATAGCAGTTGGTATTCCCCCCCCCCCCATTGCTCTATATCTACGGCCTGATGGGAGCATAACAAACTCTTTGTGTAATGGGTTTAATGGACAGTTGATTATTGAATAGGCTTGGGTCATCTTCTCCAACAAACTTTTCTTAAATCTAAAATGAGATATTCTTCTAAATGCCCTTAAATACGTAAATAAATGTAATAGTCCCTATTACTATAGTAATAGTTTAATGTAAAAACCTATAAAATGTAATAGTCATATATTATAGATAATATCAAAGTAGATGTTACATATTAGTTATTAGTAATATTACATAGAGAACACAGATTTTACATTTCTCAAACTGCATCAAAACCTCTGGAAAATGCAGATGCTGAAATAATTGCAAATCTCCAATAATATAACAAATTTACTTGTTCACAATTTTTTGTGTTACTAGGCAATGGTTTTATTTTTTAACAAAACTTTTTTATTTTATTTTTTTATTTATTATTGCCATGAATATAGCCTTTGATATTGACATATATATAGATAAATAAATAAATTGACTTCATCTTACAAATATGTAATTATATTTTTGCTGATGACAAACATATTTTTGTTGGCATACATGAGATAACAAAGGTTGTTCACATTACCTTAAGGCATCTAGAAGTCTTTTTCTAGTTGAATCCACTGGTTGAAGCAGGCAAAGCTAAAAGGTGTTTAGAGTAAGTATTATGTTCAGTAATGTGTATGAAGTCTCTGCAGGATTAGAATAACTGTTTTTGCTGTTCCCTTTTTCTTCAGCAACATGTACAAGATGGCCGTAAAGAGTCCTTGGATGGTTTTGTGAAGACTTTTAGCAAACCGTTGCCAGTAGATGGAAATGCTGGTGTCTACGCCTTGGACTGTGAGATGGTGAGAATAACAGTTATTGAATTACACCCACACTTATTTAAGTTGGAAATAAAAAGCCTCATGAAGGAAACAGGATGCGGTTGTGGGTGAGTTTATAGGTTTATAAAGCTAGCTGATAATATTACAAGCAGCTTTTAACCTTTATTTAATCTGATTAAATGCTGTAACCTTTTTCAACTCAATACTTGTTTCATAGTGCTACACAAAGCAAGGTTTGGAGCTGACCAGAGTGACTGTCATTAACTCTGACCTCAAAGTTGTCTATGACACATTTGTCAAGCCAGGGAGCAAAGTGGTGGATTACAACACACGGTAGGAATTGTGTTAAGAGATTTGCCATTCATTTGCCTTTCAGTTTTCCAGTTTCAATTACACCTGTGTCTGTTATGTTCAGGTTTTCAGGTGTGACACAGGATGATCTGGAGAACACCACCATCACCCTGAGAGACGTGCAGGCGGTGCTGCTGAGCATGTTCAGTGCTAAGTCCATTCTAATTGGACACAGTCTTGAGAGTGACCTGTTTGCACTCAAGGTTCAGACAAACACTGTCTTTTTAATGATCAAAACCAAATGTGCTGCCTCCCTAGATAGCATTTTTAGGAATTTGAATTGTGCTTGTGATACAAAGGCTGCTCCAAACAGCAACTTTATAAGATAAAAATTCCAAGTATGCAGTTGTATATATGGTATTGGATATATCCTTCATAAATAAAGCAGTCCCAGAATGCATTGCGATAAGAAAGAGAACATTCAATATAATTATATTATATTATATTATGTCTTATATTATATTATATATTATAGATATTAAGAGTGATATTTATGTTGAATAGTCTGTTCTATTTCTCATCGCAATGCATTTTGGGATTGCTTTAATTTATACATATGTATATACACACACTACCATGAAAAAATAGAGATTTGTTTTGTTTTTGAAAGAAATACTCGATATAATATTTTTGTGAAAACCATGATATGTTTTTTATTTCAGGATTCTTTGAATATAAACTTCAATGAACAACATTTATTTGAAATAGAAATCTTATTCCAATCTTGTATCATGGTTTCCACAAAAATATTAAGCAGCAAAAACGTTTTTTTTTTACATAATAATAAGAAATAAGAAAAATCCGCATATTAGAATGATTTCTGAATAAAATGTGATGTGACACTGAAGACTGGAGTTTTTAGCTTTGCTATCACAGGAATAAATTACATTTAATAATATATTAAAATAGAAAACAGTACTTTTAAATTGTAATAGTGTTACACAATGTTACTGTTTTTACTGTATTTTTATCAAATAAATGCAGCCTTGGTGAGCATAAGAGACTTCTTTCAAAAACATTTAAAAATCTTAAAGCTGCGTTCCTTAACTTTTTTGTGTGTTCAAAATGTATATAATAATCGAGTACATCATGAATTCATTTTCCAAACTGAGTTTTTGTCTTATCCTGAATCACTACGGTACACCTATAATAAGTGTTTATTTTCAGACTATTTTAGACTGGTTCGGGTCGTGCCACTACGGAGTAGCCCAGTACCTGCGTGACTCGTCATAGACATAAACAGAGAGAAGTAGCTCCGGCTACAATGTTCTTCCACAAGACACCTGCAGTTCTGTTTATTAACCGCTAGAGCGCCAAAAGTTACAGACTGCAGCTTTAATTATTCCAAATTTTTGACCAGTACAGTTATGTAGCATAGTAGGGTTTGGAACAGTGCCATTTTTATCTTTTAATGAATATTTATTAACATAATTGTGCTATCTGTTCTCTGTTTACTAGCTTATTCACAGCATGGTCGTGGACACCGCCATTGTGTTTCCTCACCGCCTGGGTCTGCCCTACAAACGTGCCCTGCGAAACCTTATGGCTGACTACCTCAAACGCATCATACAGGACAGTGGTGAGGATGTTAATCTGCACTAATCTGCATCATCAGTATCAGCTTTCTTAGGTCAAACACACCAATAAATTAACAGGATATATATGGCCAATCAGGCCTCGATATGAAATATTTATTTGATTTAATCTAGCTGTTGAAGGAATGTTTCACAATAATATTATAATTAATATTAAAATAATAATATCTGGGCTGTATATGTGTTTCTTGTCTCTTTACAGTGGAGGGGCATGACTCCAGTGAGGATGCCCGGGCCTGCATGGAACTCATGATCTGGAAGATCAAAGAAGATGCCAAGGTGAAGAGATGACCTCTGACCCTGCCAGTTCTCTGTCACCATGTTATGACCTGGAATGATTTTCGATGAACAGAGTGTCATAGAGGAAGAGTCACTGAAGCTCTTCATAATGGGCCGTGCGTCACATGGGTCGGATAAACTCTGTCAGAGTAAATGCTGCAGTTTGAATGATGGGGAAAGAAAGAGAAGGACTAACACAAAGGGGAGGAGACCTGTGGGAATAATGTGACAGATTGCAAAGCCCGGACCACCATGGCTCCTAGCAACCGGAGCTAGTGCCCTATGAAACAAGCAATGCTAATTCTCACCACGCTAAAACAGACCTCGTTATGGCCGTAATTATCATGGACGTAAGTGGACATGGATTGGGCTGAGGGTAATTGACCTTTTGTTGAGTTTAAGTATTCTCTCTTTTTTTTTTTTCAGCAGTATTTTTTTTGTTTTCAAGAACCCTAGCCCTCCCAAATCATCAGTTTTGATGTTTTAATGTTCACTTTAGGTGATGTGACTCCAGGTGTCGTTCCTGGAAGGTCAATGTGTTGCACTATACGGATATAGTTGTATATTAAATCCACAATTATACTTGAAACCATATTTTTCAGCACTGATGTGATGTCACTTCCTCTAGTAATAATGTATAGCAATCCACACACTTAAAATCGCTGTCTATGTAGCTGCGAATATGTAAAACTTTCATGACCCAATGTCTTGTAAGCCAGACTCAGTATTATTACATGTACTCAAATAAGTACAATTTATTTACACATTCAGATTTGTTAGTGATTTGTTCACTTAATTCATGAGCTGACAGGACAATTTGAGGAAAAAAAAACACTGTTTACTTTGATTTACTTTTTAGTTTAATTTGTATTAGAGCATTTAAGCTATAAAACTTTGTAAATTGACGCAATAAATGTTATGTCATTTGTGCAGGCCTGCCACCTTAAACACATCAAGACATCAGACTGCTCCTAAAAATGCCACTTTCAATAATTGTCAAAACTAAAGATCAAGATGGCTGTACAGTGTTTTGTAATGTTATTAAATTAGTTGACATTAACGCCATGAGCTGTAAATAAGTTGTATCTAAGCTTTTTTTGTAGCTGTTTAGTTATTTCTATTAAAAGCTATAAATAAAACGATAACAAATTTTATTTAAAAAAAAAAAAAGTTATTCTTAGCATTCATATATTGCACATTTTAAAAAGTTTATATACCACCACTAACATATACACTACCAAACAAAAGTTTATGGTCAGCAAGATTTTGTTTTTAAATTAGTACTTTTATTTAGCAAGGATGCATTCAATTGACCAAAAGTTCAAAAGACGTTTAGATCGTTACAAAAAGTTGTATTTCAAATATAGTAATATTCCACAATATTACTGTTTTACTGTATTTTTATCACATTAATGCAAACTTGGTGTGCATAAGACCCTTATTTCAGTGCCCCAAGTGAATTTCCAAACACACACGGATGTCGAGCTTTTGATTGAGAATGTTCTCTGGTCTTTTATCCTGACCTGTCTGTTCCACTTCACTATCTTCCTCCAGTTATTTTGTATGTCTATATATGAGACCTTTTCCAGCAGGTGCTGGCTAAGAACTCTTTCTTCAGCAGCTGTTTTCTCGGACAACAAAATGACACAAAGAGCTTGTGGAGGCGTAGAGGGGAGGTCTATTGTATCCTGCTCACCCCAGGCCCATGTGTTTACCCTGGGCCCCAGCCATCTCATGTCACAGTCCCGGACCCCAGGTATTAAAAACAGCGGCAGGATCAATATCTCGCACAATGTCGGGGTGGCCGGGAAGGGGGGCGGCTCTCACTGTGTTTATTGAGTGATTTGAGCATGTGCAGTGAAACAGCTTAAAGTCTTGTTCATTATCAAGTTCGATCAGTCACTCTTCTGATCACCTTTGACTGCTGGGGGTCACCCAAGAGAGGAGGGATGCTCATGGGCAAATTGTAGTTTTTTTTTTTTACAATTTGGTTTGATATTTAGTCATCTCATGCAATGACATTCATTAATTTTATATAAAGAGATCAGTTTTTATTTTATTGCATTTTGTGAGCAACACTAAGCAAGAAAAGTTAACCTGTTACCCACTCCAACCTGAAAGAATAGTATATGCTAATCGAATATCATAGGTCATTAGCCCATTGTACAATCTTGTCACCTAATTAGGGGATTGATCCTCTAGTTATGTCCAATATTGATCCATAAGACTTAAGATAAGCCAGACTCATGCCATGGTCTGGCTTAAAAGGTTTTGGTTAAATTTGGATGCAGAACATGCAGTTTTTTTGTTTTGTTCGTTGGGTCCATGTTGGTAAAGCATGATTTCGATTTTTAGGTTTTGTCATTATTTATGGGTTCCTTGGTGAAGGGCTCACACTCAAATTTTGCAAATATTGTAGGGTTTGTTGTATTTGGCCGCATATTCAGTTTAGTCTGAGAGATCATTGAATCATTCAGTATCAACTCGTTATACTGCTGTTTTTATTTTTGAATGTGCATCCAACATGGTTGGTTGTCGGTAACGCTTCCTTTTACAGTACTTGCGTGTACTTACAGTGTACTTACCTAGAAAGTACTAGCTAATATAAGGTAAGTACATGGGTTAGGGGTAGGTTTAGGGGTAGGTTCAATTATAATTACTATAATAAGTACATAGTAAGTACATGGGTAACAGGACTGTAAAAGGAAGCGTTAACTGGTTGTCTTGGATGAAATATTTTACAAGTAAAATTGTTCATTAATGTATTTTATTCTAGATTATTTCTATGTGTTTCTATTTCTGTTCTTGGACATTGTTTGTATTATTAATAATATTTCTCTGTGACTACGTTTTAAAGACATCCTTTTTAGAGACACTAAACTTTTGTGAGTTTGGCTGTAAAACCTTTCTTAGCATATTAGTTTTATTGTTTATTTGATCTTCCAATTATTACTTGCAAAAATGGTTACTATATAAGTGATTATTTTTCAAGTAAAATGTTTAATATATAGATAGATTCTTCATCATGCAAATATTATATATTATTACGCCTATTATTATATAAATATATATATTTTTTTAATTGTCTTCATTTAAAACTGCTTGTAAATGCTGCTTTTTATGGCATTTCAACACAAGTCAATGAGTTAACGGATAGATAAACAGTTGATAAGTGAGGATCAGTCCATTATCAGTGTAAACATCTGGTGCACGTTTTTACTCCTGCTGTGCGTTTGTTTTGTTTTGTTTTATGTTCGATAGCTTTTGTGTTTGCATGTTCAGAGGCTCTTTTGAGAATATCTCTGGGTGCCTCTTATTGAGCTTAAACTGTGCCGCTGACCTCACGCTTCTGGACCCTCACTGCGCAGGGTCAGAGGCCAAGCTATAGCCACATCGATTTCCCCCTCTGAAGAAGTCTTTAGTCCCACAGCACTTCTTCTGAGGCCCCCCTCACACACTCCTGTCCTGTCCACACAGAGCTGCCCAGAGAGCCAATTGTGCTGTGCTGGGATCGATCCAGCGAGTGTCTGAGGGGCCTCTTGGTTAAGCGGCTCTCTCTCAGATAACTGACAACTACAAAGCTCTCCTCTTGACAGGCGCTTGTCAATACAAATTTCCACTATTGATAAGTAATTAAAGAAAGGGAGAGCATTCTGCTCGTCACTCCAACATCTGTTAAACAGGACCTGTAAACAAAACCTCTCAAAAGGCTAAATGAACCCCCTCTGTTCTTCTCTAGAGCCCCCCTGTAGTTTTAAACCAATCCAAATCATATTAAAACGCTTTCACTTAGCTGCAGCTTTACGAGATAAAAGGTCCAATTCTGCTCATAAAGGCCACTCTGCAATACAAAAGAGCAAAAGTTTCTTTAAACTCAAAACTGACCGCTACTAGCACTCCAAACCATCAATAAAAGTATTGTACACATTTAATTCCTTATATAAAGTTTAAACCCTGTTAAATCTTAAAGGATTTTCACATTTAGGGCCAGATTTACTAAACAGGGCAAATTAGCTCGAGAGCGCAATCCCATAAAAGCGCCATACTGACGATGCGCAAATTAAAGAACACAGCTGGATCATTTCCATAATGACCAACGCAATCTGCCAAGAGCTGCGGAAATTAGCGTTTGGTTTAAGACGTGCTTTTTTGGGGGCGGTAAATAGTGATGTAGTACTCGAGTCCGGTCTCTCTGGTCTTTCTGGTTTCTCGGACTCGTCTCGGACTTGTTCCTTCAAAGACTCGGTCTCGACTCGGACTCGACCCTTCAAAGACTCGGTCTTGACTCGGACTCGGCATAGGCGGTCTCGTCCCCATCACTAGTTAAGACTGCTCCTCTAAACAATTCTCAATCTAGCTTAGTCTGCAGGCCTAACTGTTGATTATTAACTGGGCTGATATTAAATCATGAATATCAAAACTGACATGTCGAGACAAAATCTCGACTCGGACTAGACCCTTCAAAGACTCGGTCTTGACTCGGACTCGACTGTATTTGAAAACCAATGGACTCGGTCTCGACTCGGACTCGACTCGGACTCGACTCGACCCTTCAAAGACTCGGTCTTGACTCGGACTCGGCATAGGCGGTCTCGTCCCCATCACTAGCGGTAAATAATGCTGCAAATACCAGTGAATTGACTAGTGCAAACCTTAGTAAATCACCTTGCATTTAAATTCCCTCCTCCCATACATTTTGCGTCTGAAAGGTTAGAAAATCTGGCCCTTAGAATTGGGTTAACAGATTCCTGGGATATATCCTGGGATGTTTCACAAATTCACAGTGGTTAGGCATTATGGTTCTTGTCATCACAATGTGAATGTGTAAACCCCGGGTTTGCTGTCTTGTTTTCATATTTTTATTGTCAGTCTCATTGATTGGACGAACACAGCAAGTGATCTACTTAAATATCCACTTGTATTGCATCATATTCCTGTCCAGTTTGTCTTGAGTATAGGCCTAGGCGTTTGGAACATAACAGTAAGAATAAAACAAGCACTTTAATTAAATGAAAGCATTTTTCGCCATTGTTTGACATGACAAAGAAACAAACAACATGAAAGTTTCTATGCAAAGCTCATGAATATATAATGAGGCAAGTGCTGTTCAGTTTTGCTGATCAACTGCCTGTTACATCCTGAGGGCCTGTTCATACAAAATGCATTTTTTGCATTCCACTATGCTATTTCCATTGTTGTTCTAATATGGAAACATACGCTAGACGGACGTGTTTGACCGTTGTGGTTGTGTTCACATCTTTGTGCACCAAACACAGCGCTCAAGTTAAAAGAAGTTAAAAAAATTCCATTCCATTGCTTACATCTCACATTTAAAAAAACACAAGACGCTGGGTAGTTAAAGGGTTAGTTCACCCAAAAATGAAAATCTGTCATTAATTACACACCCTCATGTCGTTCCAGACCTTCATTCATCTTCGGAACACAAATGAAGATATTTTTGATGAAATCTGAGAGCTTTCTGTCCCTCCATTGACAGCAACATCATTTCAACTTTCAAGGCCCAGAAAGGTGGTAAAAACATCGTTAAAATAGTCCATGTGACTACAGTAGTTCAACCTTAATGTTATGAAGTGATGAGAATACTTTTTGTGCGCAAAACCCCCCTAAAATAACGACTTTATTCAATAATCTCTTCTCTTCCATGTCATTCTCATAGGTTCACTATTGGCCGACGGTGGTCATGTGGTGTGTGATGCGTGTGATGCTAAAAGTTGTACGGTTTACACTACTTCAACAGCGTATGAGAATGACATGGAAGAGAAGAGATTGTTGAATAAAGTCATTATTTTAGGGTTTCCTTTGCACACAAAAAGTATTCTCATCGCTTCATAACATTAAGGTTGAACTACTGTAGTCACATGGACTATTTTAACGATGTTTTTACCAACTTTCTGGGCCTTGAAAGTTGCACTGACGTTGCTGTCAATGGAGGGGCAGAAAGCTCTCAGATTTGTGAGTAGGGTGAGTAATTAATGACAGAATTTTCATTTTTGTGTTAACTAACTAAGGGGAAAAAATGCAAAGTCTAGAGATGTGCTTTTTAAAAGTTGAACTTGTTACTGCTTTTTAGCGCCGGTTGCGCCGACCCACCGAATTATGTGACCGTAGTAAGCACTATATTGCACTAATCCATCCTGCTCCTAATCCCAATCCTAATCCTAACCGTACCATCACTACAGCGCCTACTAGGGTCACAGAATTCGGCACTACACCGGTTCACAAAGAACGCGTTTTTGCAGTTAAAATCACAAGACTCAGGTCAGTGGAATGATAAAATGCATGGTCTAGAGAGAAGGTTTTTAAAAGTTGTATTTATTTTAACTTGAGCACCACGTTTTTAGAAAGCTGCATCATACTCGAGACACTTGTGCAGTGGAATAAAAAAACGTGTTCTGTGTGAATGGCCCCTTTGAACGTGTGCCCCATATAGGGTTTTCCTTTATACTATAACCAGTTCTATTTATTTAATAATCCATCTTTTTACATGTCCTTTTTGTGTTTATGAAAAACTGAGCGAAATTAAGTAAAAATATAGTTTATGAGTTTGAAACTCTGTAAAGAGTTTACCCTAGTCTGTACTGTGTTTTTAATGCTGCTAATCTGTGTCTTTGTAAGTGGATCCACTAGCACACATCCTCTAAACCCCTTAAACTCTACAGACAGGGTCTAAACCTCCAAAGCTCGACTATTGCTGGGCACTAAGACAAATTAATGGGTTTGCATCCAATTACACCTATGTAAATAAACATCTGAATGAGAAAATTCCAGATGCATCCACCACTTTGTTGTCTCTTTAAAGCTGTCGAGTGGGTCGGTGTAAAGCCGAAACGCAATTTTAGCAGGAGATGAAAACTCGGCTCTCATTACGGACTGAGCCGGAGTTATGAGGTGGGGATGGTGTGTGTTTGGGGTTTGGAGGGGGCATTGCACCGGGGCGGTGGTTTTCGGGGAGGGGGTCACACACAACCAGCGTCTTTGTGTAGCTCTAATCCTCCCAGCCAACACAGCTTTGGCCAGGTTTCATCATGAAAGTGCCATGAAATAACTACTTTTTTTTTCTTAGCAGCAAATCTCCACTAATCCCGCAGGCTGAAGAGACAAAGGCTTCTGGGCTCTGAGCTCCAAGCTTTTAATGGGGTTCAGAGGCTGCTCAGCTAAGGTTCTTCTAAATGACTTATTTTGAGAGGACACTAATACAGCTTGACAGGCAAGAACATCGCAAAGGGAGAAAAAAGCAGAGCCTTGAACACAGGGAGAAAAACTTCAGCACAATTCCACGATAGTTTGAAAGGTCAGTCAGGTGTGGAAATATCAGAAAAGTGGAAAATGTTGGTCTGGATGAGCTGTTGCCATTTGACGGCTCAAAAAAGATATCAGAAAGACTTACAATGATATAAAGCATTAAATCTCCAAGCTGTAAAAGCATTTACAACTGGCTTTTGCCCACCAACAAATATTTATTTTTAAGCACTTTTTTTCTCCCGTCTACAAACTAATTTCACAGTTTTTAGACTAACTAAAACTCATTACCTTTTCTTACAGCTCATGATTTGAGCATTACTGATATAAAGTATAGAAACTGTATCAGAACTTTCCTGTATTCAAATGTACAGTCTGGCCTAAAACGTACGTATAAAAATCTCCACATTTAATTGTAATAAAAGTAAATTCACCAATAGTTGTTTGACATGTTTAGTTATATGAAGGCTAGTTGTTTTATAGATTTACTATTGGCTGTTGTATATAATTACAGGAGACCGATTTGACTTAGTAAGAAAGACACATATTGTACAATGTAAAAAAAATTATGTTTATGAAGGCCAAAATAAGCAAATATGAACAGTATGAGCCATTTACAATGTTAAAAATAAAAAGTGATATAAAGTCATGGAATATAGCTAATGTTTTTGTGACTGGTATGTTTATGCATAAAGTAATCATTTAAAAAAATCAAACAATATGGATCATATTCAATATCTCTGTTACACGCGGAGAAGATAAGTAGCCTATCCTTAACTGAACAGAGCTGCTCACACTTACACGTTCTGTTAAACAAAAAAGATAAAAAAACATGCTTAGTAGGAAACCAGTTACAATTTTAAGTTCAAATTTATAGACATTTTGAAGAAAGAATTAATTTACCTTTTGAGTGTGTTGACAGTCTGTGTAATTTAATGGCTGAGCTCTATAGAAAATCAGTAATGAGGAGGCTTTGACAAATACAGATTTGAAAAGCAAAAAGGCGGGAATAAAGAACCCTAAACTCTAACACAAAGAACCATTTCAGCATACTTCAGGACGATATGATTCTAAATGGAACTTTGACTACGTTTAAAGAACCTTTAAACTAAAGTATTATCTCAAAAGTTTAAAGTCGGTAAGATTTTAAAATGTTGAAAGTCTCTTGACTTTTGCTCAAAAAGGCTGCATCTATATAATCAAAAATACAGTAACAAAAAAAACAGTAATATTTTGAAATGGTACTACTGTTTTCTGCTTTAAAATATTTAAAAATGTAATTTATTCTTGTGATGGTCAGACTTCAGTGTCACATGATCCTTTAGAAATAATTACAATATGCTGATTTGGTGCTCTTATTATTATCAATGTTGAAAACAGTCTTTTTGTAGAAACCGTGATACATTTTTTCCAGGATTCTTTGATGAATAGAGAGTTTAAAAGAACAGCATTTATTTGGAATAGAAATCTTTTGTAACATTAGGAATGTTTTTTCTGTCACTTTGATCAATTTAATTAATCCTTGGTTAATAATTTTTTTATTTATATAATTTTTTTTTTACAGTATAGTTATGAAATGTATTAAACAGCCAAAAGTAGAATTAAACGGATAATCAAAGTGTTCAGTAAATATAGCTGCACTAGCATTTCATTAATATTCCCATAGACTTTTGTAAAGATGTAGAGAGATCTTATTGTGTAAATCTGCCTTTCTAATAAAGACCAGAATTCCATGACTGTCTGGATACAAACAAACGATCCTTTCCAGCGGGAAAGTGGATATAAAATTGAGCCAAATGTGTGTGTGTGTGTGTGTGTGCCAGTCTCATGCCAGTTTAGCCCAGCTCCTGCTTGGCTGCTGTACTGGTTCCTGTGTTGCCCTCTTGGACACACACACACACACACACACACACACACACACACACACACACACACACACACACACACACACACACACACACACACACACACACACACACACACCGAGGAGTGTGCAACTGCCCTGATACTCGTGGGAAACATAATCTAGCTCTCCACATGCCTCGCCTTCCTGGCCCTGAGCTGCACAGTGTCAGGATTTAGCGGAATTTACATCTCTGAACCTCCTGAGCCGCTCCCAGCCGCTCGGCTGCAGTTTTACTGAGGATGATCTGATCTGAGGTGACTGAGGTTTCAGCTGGAGCTAAACTGCTGCTTGAGCTCAATGAGAGAGGGTGTTGAGAGATTGATGATGGGATAATGACAAGAAGTGAGATTCAGATTGGTTGATATATGTTTGCTTCATGACTGTCTTGTTGATTTATTCCATAATTTAGTTTTGACACCACAGACTGCAGACTTTCTTTATCCCATATGTCTATCATTTTATTCATTTTCAGATGCTAATAGCTTAAATCCTCCCCTTTTTTTGAGAGGATTTGATTAGAAGGAAAGATGTCTGGAACATTTAGCCCTAAGAAATTACCCTAATAGGCCACTTCCAGAGTGCATTCTCAAGTTGACATTTTCTGGGCAAAATATGGGTCCAGTTAGCAAAACAAACCAGCCAAGCAAACACCCCCCCTGGAGTTAATACTAAAGCTGGGGAATGGCAGAGAAAGAAGGAAGAGAACAACGGACAATCAAAGGCTGTTATTTTAATCTGCCCAACCCCAGAGATTAGCCGACCACATTGTTTTAATTGTTTTAAAGGGGGGAGCGCTCATTGAAGGGGGATGCTTTGCCTAAATCTCCCAAGTTCAATAGTTTCAAAAACTTGAGCCCCCCAAACCCCCCTTTCTCTCCCTCATCCCACTTAATCCAGGCTAATACCTTTCTTTCTATTGGCTAATGGTTGAAGGAAGCTGAAGTTAATGCCTCTTAAATAGTGGAAACTGAGCTGGAGAGAACCTAAACCGTAGTCAACGTGGAGCATTACAGGTCTGCCTTACCAAAAGAAACTTCATTGTAAAATTTCGAGGGATTTTACCAGCTCCTGTGAAATGTTTCCTTGGGATTTTAAAATCGTATGAGTAAAACAAACAGCAGTTACGCGTATACTTTTACAGGGTAAATGCTCGTTTTTGCTACTGATCATTCCACAGTTCATTGGAAGTTGTAGGTAAGTGTTCATTGTTTTTGTTTTTATATAAAATGGTGTTCTTAAACATTTTATTTTCTATTATGTTCTTTTCTACCTCTTCCATATCACATTTTAGGTGATATTTGTAGCGATACTCATATATTTTATCCTCTCAGCCAGAGCCAGCAGAATGAATTCTGTGTATTTCTGTGGACCAAGAAACGGCCAGGGGCCTTTTCCATTGCAACGCGTCAACTCGTTATTCCACGAGGCTCACCAGCAGATGGCGCAGCCGCTCCAGCTTCATTCAGCGGCCAGCCCGGCGTCCATGCAGACTTTCACGGTGGCGGAGCGCCTGGCAGGTGAGATCATGCCGCTTGGACTTTAGAGACCCAGACCCGGTACCGGAATATAAATGAAGTGCAGAGCAAATGCAGCATTTGTAAAATTGTAACTTCTAATTCGTTTGTAGAGCTTTTAAGTAGGCTACACACCCTTTACAGTAGGGTTCATATTAGGGCTATAGTGTAGTTGATTAAAAAATGAACTAGATGTAGGCCTATCTAGATGTGTTGGCTAAATGTCTAATAATTTGATTATATTCACGAATACATTTAATATACATAGAATTAAGTTTTAAGTTAATATTAAAATACATGTTTATAGGCTTTATTGCTTTTTTTCTTCTTTTTAAAAATAAAATATTGTTCATAATTTTATTTAATAATATCCAGCGAGGTTAGGACGTCTGAAAATGCTTTTAATTTGCATGTTTGCAATTCAATATTACAGATGTTTGAAATTTTATTTTATATCAATATTATAGGCTACATTTATTTATTTGCTTAAACAACAGTGTATAAAAAAAAAAAAGTTAAATAATAAAGCTTATTTTAAATTGTAAAACTTTGTTTATTTCCATATTCTGAATCCATTCTTTTATGTGGACTCACACATTTGAGCCCTATAGTGTGTTAGACAAGCAATGTTAAGTATCATGAAATGAATTGTAAACAACTAATAGCCTAAATATCTTCTTCATTTAGAACTCATTCTGGAGGCACGCTACGGGAACCAGCAAAAGCAGCGTCGCAGTCGCACTGCCTTCAATGTGTCCCAGTTACAAGCGCTCGAAAAGGCCTTTCAGCAAACCCAATATCCAGATGTGGGCATGAGAGAGAGACTAGCAGTCTGCATCAACCTCCCAGAGGCCCGTATCCAGGTGAGAGACCCACAGGAACATCTGCAGTGTCCAACAAGCAGAACACGTCGAAATATTACAATACATTTAGAGTATGAAGGTTCTTTATTGGCATTAATGGCTCCATCACAAACCTTTAACATCCATGAATTGTAAAAAAGATTTTTTTAAAGTCGCTGCCTTAAATGTTTAAGCACAATAAACTTGGATGCTATAATAATCTCAACTTAAATTGCATTAACTTGAATTAAAAAATGAGTTGAATCTTGTATAACATTAAAAAACGTAACTTATTTTGATGAGTTAATCATATGATTTTTTTTTACAGCGTGGAAGCACAAAAGGTTCAAAATGTTCTTCAGATTTTTAAGACGTTCCTTACATTTTTCTTTCTTCTTTTTTTATTTTTTTTTGCAAAACTTTTCTCTGAAAAGAACCAAAAAAGGTTTTTCTATGGCATTACTGCGAAACCCCCATTTTGGAACCTTTCTTTCCAAGAGTGCAGGTTAAATGTGCTTAAAACATCTTTGATTAACAAAGCATGTTTCTTCAGGTGTGGTTCAAAAACAGACGTGCCAAATTTAGAAAAGGTCAACGCTTCACACCCCTTCCCAAAGAAGAAAGCCGAGTGCATCAGTCTGCAACTAAACAACGGAAAGAAGGGACGAAGGACCGAGAGAAAGGCTTTAATTCAAAATCTCAATCCTCAAGGGAAAACAAGACCATTCCTTCCTCACCGGACTCTATTCACCTTCATTCCCACCCCAGACTACACTCCTCTGCTGTTCTTCCATTCATTCCTGGAGAACACTACCAACAACCAATGCCTCATGCACTTGGGCTGCTGTCTGCAAGTCTGCCTTTCTCTCCTACATATTTACCTATAATGCAACAGCAGCACGGCACGGCCATCAATCTTGTGCCATTGGGGAAATGCAGCAATCTCATGCTTCAGTCTGCCTGTCAATCTAAATCTGTGGTTCACCACCACCTGGACATGTAGCCGTATCATCAACCAATAAGCCACAGTCACCCTTATTAGGACATGAAGAGGGAACAGGTGTTCCTGTGTCACCACAACATTGTAACTTTTACTCTGAGAATAATGGAAAGGTTTGGATGTGGTTCTTTTCCTGTAACTTTCATTGGTTTTGATTGTATTTGTACAAACTGGCTAATTTTGTCAACTTTCATGCTCCGTTTTGCATAGCTTAGAGCATTAAGAAAACTATTGTGTTGCACACACATATTTGAGCACTTTGTAGATTTTTATAAACTTTTTTGATAATTTTTAATACAAATAAACATGAAAAACACTTCAATCAGTAATATTCTGCTGTGTAGCTTCTGGGATTGCACACTTGGTTGTCATAATTTCTGTCAATGCAATAAATGATTTTGCTAAATGTGGATCATTCTGAGCATTAACAATGAAAAGGTTACATTTTCATGTTGCTAGAGTAAATATATGACCGCGATTCATTCTTTTTTTTTTTTATGAATTAAAGCCACAGTTACCCATCACTGAACTGTATACAAAACAATATTCTGATGTTAATATGAATATGGTCATATTTGGATTAGGAAAGCATCATGCAAAATGGTTTGCCGTAACTAGCTTAAGCCAACAGTCTGGTTTCTATAAATCTGAATAAGATTGCTGGCATATGCCTGTATAGACTAATCTTATTTGACAAATTCACCAAATTCAACTGAATATTCATTAATATATGTGCATGTCCCGTACAAACGTTTTTCTGGGTGATATTAGATACACAGGCAGTTGTGAAAAATCATTAAAAGCATCAACATTATGCAATATGTCACAACATGTGTGCTATTGTAAGGATATGAATGAGAATTATAGTTGAATCAGTTTAATAAATAAATGGCAAGAGTGAGCAGTTCTATACAGAAAAGAAAAACAGGAAATGTCCATGTTCATAGGTTATGCAGAATATGTTGATTACATTCACGTCTTATAAAAATGTATATATATATATCATCTATAGCCTATTATATAAATATGTTTTATACGGTAAATATTATTATTATTTATATATTATACAAAACATTATTCAGAATAAAGGCTTACACAGAATATGGAATTTAATGGGGAAAAGAGATGCATTTTCTCTATAAAAACAAATGGTTCTGTTATCCAGTTCAGAAAAAACTAAATTTTCCTCTGTCATTTTTTGACATTAGACTCAACACAAAAACCTTTTTTTTTTTTCACAGCCTTGTTATCTCTAACTTTCCCATACATTTTCCAAACACCATATACATTTACACATATTGGGCCTACTTCAAATTTAATTAGTCATGACTCCAATATTTCCAGCAGTATACAACCCTTCAACTGTTGATCCAGGCAAAACATTTGAGTTTTTCCTCCAGGTGGGGACGGTATAAACGCTGTTGCGCTCTACAGCACAGCCGCACATTCACTAATCTATCTACGCACTTTTGAGAACGTATCCACAGCAATGGGAGTGTCGGGTGACGCCGGAGCTTCGCTCACCGAAACGGTAGGCTTAAAGAGACAACAGCGAAGCCGGGCTAGTCTTTAGTGGGGAATTAAATCACTTTCCAAAGCATAAATAAAGGACCATGTCGCGGCATACTACATAGGGGACTCACAAGCAGGTAAAAACATCTTTATGTTTCCTCAGGAGAAACATTCCGTCCTCGGTTTAATCGAAAGACTGAAAGGTTCGCTGCTAGACGGCTAATGTGATGTTAGCTAAGTGGGTTGCTAAGCTAGTTCATTTGTGGAGGATTATTGTCATGTTTGTCAAACAAGGCTTGGAGTTGTTTAGCTGGTTTGTCGGTATTTCCTTACCTTTTCGAATATGAAAGGGAATATATTTAGCTTTAGATGTGAAATTAAATACATTCGACGTGTATTTAGTTAATATTTGACGACCCAGCTAGACAGCCACTCATTTTAAGGACGTTTTTTTAAAGCCACTAGCCAAGAAGGGACTGAAAGAAAATATTCCGAATGCCTTTAAAGACATATTTAATGTTTAAAGACCTGTTTAAGTATGTAATCTTTGCTAGGCCAGGATAGGAAGCTTTCTAGAATTGACACTTCATCATGAAATAAAACAATTTATGGACGGATGCTACACTTTCAAGGCCAGGATTGATATAAATATATTTGTATTTTACATTTTAGACTTTGTACATCTGATTTGGAAATCTCTTCTGTCAAGGGCATCATCTGTGCATTTTGAAAACATAAAGGTATTAAGCTCTCGTGGAAGTGAGGTTTAGTGTGGTTTAATTTTTGACAGATATTACATGATTTATGATATTACTACATTTACTACAGATATTACTACATTTTAAAATAATTGTGCGCCAATTTTGTTCTGTTATCGGGCTGGAAATGTGTCATAAAGCAAAATAGAGGAGTGTTAAACTGTATCTCACAGTTTCACATATGCTAAACAAGTTAGTATGGAAAAATCAGACTGTTTAAGGAAGTTAATGACCAGGGAGCTCTCTTTCTCACTCTTTGTCTCTCAAGCCCAAATCAACACCACACAAGGCCTTCTACATCAACACAAAAGCAGATTTATGGCACCAGCTTCTCTCTTTTGCCCATCTGAGAAAGTAGAAGTAGATGTCTTGGTTTTTACGCAGCCTCTAACACTTGCATGTTTCCTGTTTGAAAGCTAAAACACAGTTGAACTGTGCTGCCTAGTATGTTATGCTGAAACCTGGTTTGTTTTCTTTTGATATTTTCATCAGATAAGCAGAAATAAGTCCTTAGCTGGCGTGTCTTGTTTTCTTGTAGGCAGAGCAACTCAAAACAGCTGTGAACACTAACTTGGCAACCATTATTAGTCAGACAGTCTTAATTCCAGATTATGCGGCAGCATTACAGTAATCATTTTGGCTTTATCTAATGCACTTTTGTATCAGGTGTTTTTTATGATGATGTTCCTGTGTTATCTGTGAGATTCATCTGTTAATCTGTTATAAATCTTTCTCTAAATATGAAATGAAATTTGTTTTATGGCGTACTCTGCAATGTGTTTCTTTGTTAAACTTCCTTCAAGCATTAATAAATTGTTTCTAATCTAAGTAGTAGATGGAAACATGCCCCATAATCAGTACTTGTACACTAGTTCTTGTCCACAGATCTTGTAATTACAAATGATCCCTATCTGACTGTTGTGATCCCTAACTGACTTGTGGCATGGTTTTCCATTTCGCCCTTGTAGAGCTTGTAATCAGCATTTTTATGGTACCGTGTGGGGTAGTGACCGGCAGACCATCGAAAGACATGATAGACTGCCAATCCTGATCCGGCTGAATGCGTTATGTGCCACGGTGTATGACTAAACGAGGCTGTTGCTTGCTTTACTTGAGGTTATTCACATTTTCAGGCAATAGTTTAAGAACAGTAGGCCTATATGTAATTTCCTGCTTTTTAAATGCCTTACATAACCCTCTGTTTATTATTCACCTTTATGTAGCTTCTACAGTGGGCAATTAAGATAAAGTGTTTGCTATAATGATTGATTTCATATTGAGAATTGATGAATACAAATTCAATCCCTTTCATAAAGCGGTGTCCAGCACCCCCTTTAACCGTTACAAAAGCTAAGCCGGCATGATTGGAGATGCATTTATTTTGCTGAATGACAGGGCATAATTTTTCATAATTCTTTTTTGCTCAGGCTAAAGTATTAGAAAAACGAGCCGTGCATTAATAATCTAATGCATTGAAGCTCTGATGCATTTGTCACTTGCTGAAAAAACAGTGCATTGGATGTTGAAATTAAGTAGTGAAAATCCCTCCCAAGTGTTAAAGATGTGTTTTTTTTTTTGCTGAGCTGATTGTGTATTGCTCATCAGCTCTGGTCTGGTATCCTTTTACAGCCAGTCAGGCAGCCATTGATCTTTTTAAGTGCATTTTCTGAAGGAAAGCATGACAGTCTTTCCAATAGTTCTTGCATTACCTGCTCCGAGTTTCTTTTCCATTTACATTAACAGCAGTGCTGACCCTGGATGGGAGAGGGGGTTGGTGTGCAGCAGAGATCTCTGACCTTCTACACCGCTTCCCCTCTCCATTATCAACCACACAGGTGTCATCAAAATTCCTGTTGGAATTGGAAACTGATACGGGCACTGTTAGGCTTGTAATTCTCAACCGTTCTGTTCTCCACACCTTGAAAAAAAATCCCATGCCTTGGAGGCAGACCAGCAAAATCTGTTGGTGTAGTGCCATAAACTCACTGGCTCTTGTTTGCCAAAACTGTGACTGAGTGATATTTTTCTTTCTCTAAATTAACATCCATTTGTTTCTCTTCATCCTGTGAGGATGGATTCGCATCATGTTTAGCATGCAATACTTTGTCTCTTGCTGTTATTGATTAGGTTTATTGGACCTTGAAGTAATCTGAAAATGGATTCCATGCACATTGAGGATCAGGATTATTGTCTGTGCTTTATAATATCCTGTCATGCCTCTTTCCATCATCATGTTTCATGTTTATTTTTCTAATGGAGGACTCGCTTTGAAAAAATCAGAATTTCTATCAAAATATTACACTGAAAGATTTTGTAGACTTATAATGTTTTAAGAAGTTTAATTGTATTATTTTATTTATCTTGCCATGAAATATAGCCTTTTGACGGTGATATGGCAATAAAATAAAGTTAATTAATTACAATTATTATGTGGTTATAGTGAAGTGAAGGACTCATTTTAAAATGCATGGTAAATATTAAAATTTCTGCCGAATAGTAAAGTGATATTTTGTGTAGGCTAGTTGTTATTGTAATGTTATAAGATGTTGAATTATATATTATGTTGTTATTATTTCCCCCCATGAATAGGCCTATAGCCTTTGATGTTCATATGGCAATACAATTAATGTATTAAAATGCATGGTCATTCAGGATTAGTATCTGTGTTTTAAAGTGAGTGGAAGACTTTAGAATTTAAACTGTACAATTTTATATTGTTTTATGTTTAATTGTGTTTTTTTTTTCATGAATATAGACTTTGATGCTGATACGGAAATAAAAATGTATTATAATGAATTAATTAAAAATGCATGGTCATTCAAATTTAACATATAGTAGGAGCAAAAACATGAAGTAATGCTCTGGTATGTCTCTGTTTGAAGTTTAAAGGTGATGATACACAGGGCAACTTGCCGAGCGATTTTTGCTTGGGCACTTTCCCATTGAAAATAGGCAATATATTTCTATCTGGATAATTTAGATTGGTCTTGGGCCCCGTGTCTCATCTGGTTGCCTGTTGACGCCAACATTGCCCAGCAACATTGCTCAAAAAGTTGCCCTGTGTATCATCACCTTAATGACTGGTATATCGATATTGTGCATGATTGATTAATTTATTGATACTAATTTTTACTCTACTTCTCTTTTCTATGTCTTTCAGGCATCCAGAGAAAGTCGGACTAAACTGCTCGAACCTGTTACTCCTGGGTCTGTCTGAGTCTGCTTATAGCAGTGTTAGAACATGAAGAATGTTCACAGTATTATCCGAAACTGACTTCAAGGAAACCATGAGGAGCACAAGGGGACGTTCACTTGTTTGGTGCCACTAGCAGGAATAGTGTATGTCAGTGTTGAGGAGCGTGTGTGGGTGGATGTGTGAGTGCGTGCATGTGCGTCTGTATGTGTGCGTATGCTAGCATAACCTGCCTGGTTCAGGCAGTGACATGCTACTCTAAGGGCAACTGCACAGTAAAGGAGTCCCATCCACCGAAGGATTAATGCAAGGACGGCGCTATCTGTGATACCCTCCACGTCTGCAGAAGACATCGGTTTCTGCTCCTCAAAAATCACCAGTATATAGATACTTTTAAACCCCTTCACTCGTTTGGTCTTCTCTCCATCATCCCCACGTGTTCCCTGGGGGTTGTTTTGAAACTTCTCTGTTTTGCATGGCAGGGGAGTAACCGTGGAGAGGCCAGGGTATCACAAGCTTATGGATTTTGACAAGAGAGGTGGAAAGGTAGAGACAGAGGAAGGGAAAAGGATGTCGAAAGCAACTGGTAGTAGGACTGTACATGGGGGCCGGGGAACGGGGCCCAACTCTGGGGTCCTCATGGTTGGCCCTAACTTCAGAGTTGGGAAGAAGATTGGCTGTGGAAACTTCGGTGAACTGCGGCTGGGCAAAAACCTATACACAAATGAATATGTGGCCATCAAATTGGTGAGTGCTGTTGTGAAAATCAGAGTATTGAAAATACCACATATTCCCTATATTTATGGGTATATTATAATATTTATACATTTTACAGATGTCCTCTTTTTAATATAAAGCAATAATTCATCTTAAATAGCCTTTTTGCTTCTGATTCTGCTTTTGATTCATGATGACTGTTTAAATATTACGCTAGGCAATATTATTTATTGGACTTTCAGAGTTTTGCCTCCAGACATTCATATTCAAGGTTCATGTAACTCTGTTATTACAATGGGTAGACCCTATTTTAAAATGGTATGCTTTGCAATGCACAGACAGTGCACACCCACAGCATCCTGGTAATGCACTGTTGATCAGTTGGTCCTCACACATTGTTACAAGTTACTTTTATGTAGCTAGCTGCTAGTGTAACTTTAGAAAACCAATTTGTGTAATAGCTAATGAGGAAAGCACACAGACAGTCCCTGTTCAACTTTCAGAAAGTGCAATAAATCATTATGACTGTTAGTTGACGTTTACTCGATTTTTATTTCCTCTTAATTAGCAAATAAGACGTGTATTGATGGGTGGCATTATGGAGTTTTCATTTGCGAGAAAGATGATACCAATTATATTTTACGTTTTGCTAACTTTGGCTGGCTGTCAATGTAAGGTAGAAAGTCTTTTCTTAATGCAGAGAGGGAAATGGAAGTTAACCTAAAGTATGTTTTTGGCTGTTTCTGGGGCTCTACGAGAAATGCGAGCGAGTTTAGGGCTTCACTTCTAAACAGGCAGACCGTTTATCCATATGACACAGTAAAGTATTGACTGACCTTGTGGTGAGTGATCGTTATGACGTAACCCACACTCTATGTGGGCTCAAATTGGCCTCTAAAACATGAGTAAACATGACAAGGTCCTTTGAGTAAATGGGTGTCCAAAATCCATTTTTATCATAGAGGCGTTTCTCTCAGATGTGAGAAGAGATTTTGCTACCCTGGGGACTGTCATAGAGAACTGGATTTCTTCAAATTTTCATTCACGTCATATCATAAGCTCCTCTGACATGTGCAATTCATGCTACACCCAAACAGAAGCTCAAAGTCCTGTGCTATTTAAAGTCCATGTTGTGTTTTATTATTTGATGGGAGTTTTATAGGGATCATTTTAAGCTGTTGATGGGAGGTCTTCTGTTCTGGGAAATGACCGTCAAGTAACTTGGCACCATGAGAAAGGGATTGTCATAGATAGTGTGTGCACACTTAGTCGCCCTCCTCCCCGGATCCTCCAGTGAAGGATATGATTATCTTTGCATTAGTAACGTCAAAGGGTTCATTATCTTTGCATTGTTGCCTATCAAAGTGCTTTTTAACCGCTCAATGTGAAGTCAAGCACTGTAATTTTAGTGCTAAAATTATTTAGTATGATGATGCACCCCTGCCACTGCATTTCTCTCCACTGTTCCGGCTATAATATGGCTTGAATAGGGCTGGTCAGTATGGCTAATAAAAAAGCTCAATAGTTTTAAGCCTTTTAATGATATTTATTTATCCCTTTACTCACTCATACACATGTATTTTAAAGTAGTAGAATCAAATTGTTGAATGTAATCACTAAAACAGTAAAAATTAATTTCCCCTCTAATGCTTTAAAAACTGTATACACTCTTTAAATTCCAGGGTGTTTGAATCCGATGGAATGTAAGCTTTTAAATAGTCATAACTTAATATTTTTCAGCTAAAACCCTATTGTATCTAATCAGTAACTTCTCATTAATGAGTGAATGCACAAAAACAGTTTTAAAGGTTTGCATGTTACCCTGTTTTTACCATATTATTACTTCATGGTCTTTTTATTAATAAAAAAAGAGAGATTCTTTTTCAAGAATGACAGCAAAAAGCAGTGAGCTGCAAGAAAATATATATTTTTATCAATATTTTAGATACATTTTATTTGAATATATCGTTGCATAAAATATTTACGAACATATAATATGAGAATTACCAGTATGAACTCAATTGACTTTAATGGATTTAATTAAATTAATTTGAAAGTTCTAACTCATGACTGCTCAAAACAGTCTATTATGAATTAATGAAACCTACATATTCTTTTTTCTAACAAACCAAAATAACATACTCTGAAATGTTTTCATACAAAATATATTCATTTTAATTGCATAAACTTTTACTTTTATATGAAAACATTATAATGATAAACAACCTGCGTCTCCTGTTCATGTTGCAATGGTTCATCATCAAACTGGCCGCAAAGTGAAATGTGGACTTATTCTTTTCCAAACCGTGATAAAAAAATCAAGATTATTTTGGTGAATAGAAAGTTCAAAACAGAATTTATATGAAATGCTTTTTTGAATAATGTAAAAGACTTTACTGTCACTTTTGATCAATTTAAAGGGATAATTCACCCAAAAATTAAAATTCTTGAATCATTTACTCACCCTCAAGTTGATCCAAACTGGTATGAATTTCATAAAAGATATTTTCAAGAATATATATATATATATATATCAACCAAACAGTTGATGGGCCCCATTGACTTCCATATTATGGAAAAAAAAAATACTAGGGAAGTCAATGGGGTCCATCAGCTGTATGGTTACCGACATTCTTCACAATATCTTCTTTTGTGTTCAGCGAATAAAGAAATTCATATAGGTTTGGAACAACTTGAGGTGAGTAAATGATGTCAGATTTTTCATTTTTGGGTGAACTATCCCTTTAAATTGATCAAAAATGACATTTAATCAGAGGTGTAAAGTCCAGGGGTCAGAAAGTAAAAGTCCTGCCATATGCCTATTCCACCTATGAACTCAGCCAGCTGATTTCACTAATTAGTTCTATTTTCTGGCTAAAAATAGAACTTAAACTGTTCTAATTAGCAAATCCATGTGATTGGAACAAAATACTGAGGAGGACTTTTATTTTCTGAACCTGGACTTTACACCTCGGCATTTAATGCAAGTATTAAATTTCTTTAAAAAAACAAATTTAATTTGAATATTTCTATATTTATCTACTGAAGCAAACCACGAGCAGAATGTTGCATGTCTGCATTTTACTAAGCACCAAAACCTCAAGACACCAACAGTCCTCACCAGCTGCCTCCTGCTTATTTAATGAGTATACCACAAGTTTGTGCTGTCAGTTAAACATTCTCGTTATTTGATCATGGCACACATTTTATATAAGTTGCAAAATAACTGCCTTAATATTTGATATTTTCTGCTGCAGGTTGAGGATTAGCATGAAGTCTGAAGTACTGCTGAGCTTATAGTCTTGGGCAAATGCATGTTTGTTTGTTTTTTGTTTTTAAATTGAACATAACCAACATTGATCAAATGCGTTGCCAATTGATAAGCGCTGAAAGGTTTCTAGAGTTTCTTTTTAGCTTGTATAGCCTAGTTTGTATATTTATTTAGGCACATCTGCACCTGGAGCAAAGGTGAACTCCTGTTTCACTGTTTCCTAACATTTGAAAAAGAAAAGAGCCCAAAGTCAGGCTCTGCCCTCTGATGAAATAAATTACTAGAACAGCAAGAGTGGGAGAAGAGAAAAAAGAGAGGAGAGTTGGAGAAACAACAGTAGTTGGAAAGAGAATAAAGCTGATGAAAGGTTCTCTTTGTTCCCTGGTTCTTGTCGACACAGTGCTCCAGTCAGTCCATACTGAGAGGCTCACGAGGGACCCAGAACAGAGCGGAGGAGTGGAAACACCACATAGTTTCTCTCTCTTTCTCATACGCACTTGTGCTGGGGATCCCAGTTGTGTAATACATGTATGACAGCTTCCAAACAGCTTTTGTAGTAATACAAGAGCTCTGGCTTGTTTGATCAGACATGTGTCCACAGATCTGGGTTTGTGATTTCTCTTTCTTTCTGCAATTGGAGTCCAGAGCCCCACCCATATACAGTCTCCTTCATTCTGCATTCTCATTCATCTATTTATCATTCAAGACCGGAAGCTTGGGAATGTGAGAAATGGGCATGTTAGCAGGAGGAACTAATAAATTGGCGCAATCTCTAGGCAAGAAGTTTAGTTTTGTCATGGTGTTCATTAGCACTTGCTTAATAATTAAGCGCTAGATCTCCATTGCAGTGATTGACAGCTTCCGTCACATGATTGAAAGTAGTCACGCTGCTCATAGAGAGTGTAACTCACAGCTGAATGAGATATTCATCCATCTAGGTGTATGACCAAAGTGTTATATCACAGTGCATGTATTTTTATATCATGACAGGCCCATTGCAGCCCTCTATACTCAAGCTAGAGTTGCCGTTGGCTAGTAATGTTTTATTTTTTTACTCGCCAGACTTTTTACATGGTATGCAAGAACAATGCAAAGGAAAAAAAAATCTTTTTAAATATAAAATATACATTTCAAATATTATTGAAGTTAAACAGTCTGTAATAAAATCAGAACAAAATCAAACTACAAACAATACCACAAATAAACACAATAGATCATAGATGATAATGAAATAAAACGGTGCTTTCAGGTAGATTACACTGCATAATCTTCACTGTATAAATTAAATATTTAATCCTTATTACAAAAGGTATTCAGTCAAGTGCAGTGAGTGATTTTGTTGTTTGATTAACATTAATAACAGACAGCAGCAGGAATATTTGGCTATTTCGGATATTTTACTTTAAGACATAATGCACAATCCAATATAGGCCTACTGATACTGTTACACATGTGTTGTCTTTCTCGACTCTTTACGTTCATTTAAGTCATAACTGACTGTTTACTAGGATATTCGCCAAAACAGGCAGGTTGACAATTTTGTGTGAAATTGTCAGTTCAAGTGCAAGACGACGTGAAAGAACTCAGTTCAGTACTTTTGTGCTGTCATAAATTATAATATGATGTATATGACAGTCCCAATCAGAGTTATTAAAGCATTGCTGTTTGAGCTGCGTGAGCTGAAGCTAAAGATGACCACCAGTAAACTGAAGCGCTTAACTACTGCGTTAATTAACTTGACCAATGCATATAAACAAAATAAATATAATATTCCAACTTACAATTGGACAAAAGGCTGCGAATGCACATGCGAACTGTGCTAGTCATGAATGTGTAACTGTTATATGTGGATGCGCTTACACAGCTTTAATATTTTATTTACTCTTTGATTTCTAGCAGCTGCATGCATTTTGTTTTATAGGGATGATGTCGATCATGGATGTATCATGAAAGATTCTGCAATGAGTTGTCAGTAATGTCCTGACAGTAAGCAGAAGATTGGTTTAATCAGAGTAGATTAGGCCTGTCACATCTGCTCCTCAACTGCAGTGTGGATGACGGCCTGCTCTGGAATCCTCTCTCATTTCCCTCGGGCTGCTCGCACCAGTGACAGTGGTACCAGTCCGTGTATGAAGCTCTGCTGTTAGACCCCTGCAGCTGTTCTCCCTCCATCTGGGACTCTGAAATCTGATCTGAAATCGAGGGGTTGAAGGAGGTGGACACAGACCAGCTGTTTCTGTCTTCTCCAGACTCCTCGACACCTTTGCCCATATTTACTTCAGACTGATGGCCCTCGTTGTAACTATAGTATCATGCACTTCCGTTAGCTTCCGTTAGCTTCAAGTATTTGAGATAGAAACATATCATTTTGGTATTTGACATGAGTTTTTCCTATTTGCTTTCTTAATATTTTTGTTATTGTGCGAGGGTCATCTAAAGAATTTTTTTTTTATATAAAGTTTGTCAAAATGTACTTTCTAAGCTTTTGAAATTAGTTTTCTGCTGATAAATACTAACTAAGAAAAATAACTAACTGCGTGGTATTATTAACCTTTAATATCATCATGATCCAAACTAATTTTTATTGATAAAAAAAAAAGCATTTTCTATTGAAATGGTTTTGCAAAAAAAAAAAAGAAAAAAGGTATGTCTAGAAGGTCCAACACATTGAAAGTTTCTGGGGTACTGATAACTACACTGAACAAAATTATAAACGCAACACTTTTGTTTTTGCCCCCATTTTTCATGAGCTGAACTCAAAGATCTAAGACCTTTTCTATGTACACAAAAGGCCTATTTCTCTCAAATATTGTTCACAAATCTGTCTAGATCTGTGTTAGTGAGCACTTCTCCTTTGCCGAGATCATCCATCCCCCTCACAGGTGTGGCATACGTTCAGTGTAGGATTGCCAATACCAGCCAATACCTGTGTTTTCAATTGAAGCACTATTATACTGTTATACTACCGGTCACAATTGTGACCGTTAACAAATTTACAAGTCTTACGAGCAAAATATATATGCAGGAGTATAATTCTCAAAATATACCAGTAGTAGACCCTTTAAAGAATATATGTACAAAATATGATAGTTCTATCTGTTAATAAAGATGTTTTATATACTACTTTTTGTAGTAGTCTGAGGAAGACATCTTCTAGATGTGCAAGCAGGAATTAAACTGGTCATGTGACCTTTCACACTAGTCACATGACATTAATTGATTTTAATCAAGACAATCTATTTTGTCATTTAAAAGTTGAATTTCTTGCCCAAAGTCAATAACAACATTTTTAGAGCTTCCAGAAATAAGAAAAAAGATGCGGTCACCATTGTGACCGGTGGGATTAAACGGGTTAACCCGTTATTGCTGACTTCACAAGCAGAGTTGCCTGTCTCTCTTCTCAAATACTTTTTGCTACTTAAATAATGAGTAGAATTAGTGTAGGGCCACAGTTGACTAGTCAATGATTTAGATTAGTTCTTGTTTTTGAGAATAAGTAGTTTTGTGCAAACTCTAATAAGATTTGGCAAGAGGGTCATAAAACATTACTGGAAATAATGTGCAGACTGTATATATCCATAGCATTCTTATTGTGAGGGCTGCTGGCTGTGCAAACTTCCTCCTTCAGCCCATGTCAGCAATTATGATGCATCCCCACCTGGCTTTTCTAACACCTCCTCAAAACATAGCCTACATAAATACACAATTGGCATTGCAGATGCTCCTTGGGGCCCAGACGTGCTAGTTAATTTAGTTTGCTGGCACATTTAGTCAATTTTGCTTTTGCACCTCCTCAAGCATCTCCTGCTTGAATTCTTTACTTTTCGAGTCCACAAAGATATAATTTCAGAGTTACCAATTTATTCCAGATGATTAGCTCCTTGAAAATGTCAACATATGCAAACATTTGAGGCTGGTTACCAGGGCACAGATTACATATAATCTCTGTCTTGAAGGTCATTATGTGGACAATCTCACAAATTATAGGGTATTTCAGAGCAATAGATGACGTAACTGCTATGAAATCACTCCTCTGTGCAATGTTAACCTGTTTAATCTTTGAAATAAAAAATATATTTTTAACGTGACAAATATACTCTTTGGAAGGTTAATAGACCCCAATTTCATGAGCCATCACCTATTATTGGCTAATTGCATAGCTAAAAGAGCTGTCATTAACGATTATTTTGGTAATTGAGTAATCGGCCGATTATTTCGATGATTAATTGGATATTTTTTTGTGGTAATAAAAATAGGCCTAAGTGTATTTTAAAATGACTTAAAATACATAACAACAATAACAACAGTGCAAAACGAAACGCTATGAAACCCAAAGCGCACCAGACTTTATATGCTTTACCAAATGCATGTTATTGGAAACCCAAACAATCCCAATACTTTAGAGACTGGGTTCGTGTGGCCCTGCATTTACTGTGAACGGAGCTGCTCTGAAATGCATAACTAATGTAATTAAGGGTAGGGTATGCAATGTTGTTCATAAACACTTTGTTATACTGTTTAAAAATCTACACATCCTGATAGCAATCAATAATAGAAGTATATTGATATTTAAAAATGTACATATATCTTCTAGGGGTGTAACAATACACTCATGTCTTGAATCTCTCGATACAAATTGTGATGCTGAACTCTCGATACGATACTATCACAATATTTTAAGCCAAAATAGTTTCATTTTATTATTATTATTACTTTATTATTTTCAGGACCCCAAAATACTCCCCCATTGCATTATTATACATTATATTTAACATTATATATAGTATAGTTTAATGTAGTAACATCACTGAAAGTCTGAAACTTTTTTTTTTTTTCTCACGCAGTGCTAATGCTTTCAATGCAGACATTTGTTGGATCTCTTACACAGACAAGGCGCGCACGCACAGACTCTCCCAGTGCTCGCTATTTCCCGCCTCTCCCACTATTAATGCACTATACATATAAGAATAGACCGTCTAAAATGCTACTAAAAATAAATGTGATACGGTGATTTCAATTATGTGTGTGCTTTCACTTTGAGGAGTGCTGTTCCGGCAGCACGTATATGTGCTTCAGATAATCAATGCAATCAATCACAAGAAATCGCAAGAAAGCGTATCAAAATGACTATTGTAAATGTTTATGGTAAATGGTTATTTGTGTATTTTCGCACGTGCAAGCATTTGAACTAGGGCTGGCCAAAAAAAGTATCACGATAAAAAATGTATATCAAGGTCTGATAATAATCACGATAAGTGTCAAATCTTTATTTCTTTCAAGTTTAAAGGCAGATTTTTGCCCCTAAGTGAAAGTTCTAGAAATTATGCGTTTCTATGTCAACACTATCAACACTGAAATGAATCTGCAGCAGGTGGTACAAGTCAGAGCTCTACAAGTTATTTGTTCATTATTGTTGTAAATTGTAATATGTGCTTTGAGACGTGAGGATTTAACGCCTTCTCTCGTGCAGTGTTGGGCAAGTTACTTTTAAAAAGTAGTGTTTGATCGTTACTCGTTACTTCTTAAAAAAGTAATCCGTTACTTTACTTAGTTACCCCCTTTGGAAAGTAACTTTTTACGTTACTCGTTACTTTTACGTTACTTTTATATTGCTTGAGTTTGGGCAGAACCCAATTTCTGTTCCTAAATGTGTAGGCCTATAAAGTTCTACTATAAACTCTACTTATTGAAAAACTAGAATTTGAAAAACCTGTAGGCTATAAGTGAACACCAAAGAACAATATGAACTATTGAGCAGTGGTGACGCAGCTCATGAAAAATAGAGTTGCGGTGGTGGTGGCGATGGTGACGCCGTTCATGAAAAATGTCACAAAGAACCGGCAAAAGTAATGATTATGAATATGTCAAATATAGCACGCATTTCAATTGTTTATTAATAAACAAGTGTTTTCTGTCAGTGTCGGCTGCAAAGATTAAGTTGGCGATGCTGACTCGCTATCTTTGCAGTAGTGAATGCGCCAGAGAGAAATGCACATTTCATACGGATCACATAAGCAGAGAGTGGTCTGTTTTCTTTCGTTTTTAATAGTTTTGTTTAAAAGTACACATTTCATGCTTTCTATATATTTCTCAGCTATTTGAGGCAAAGCTTATACGCTGAGTTTGGGCTCATTTATGAGGCGAGCTCCAGTTTACACGCCGGCACGGAGCTCCTGAGAAATCCTGATTATATTGCCTGCTATATTTACTTCTTATTTGAAGTATAATGAAACATTGTTGATGAAACATTGATTAAAATTAAGATACAATTAATACAAAACGAAATTCACTTTAAAGAAAGGCTTTCTACAAAAACAAAATTAATGAAGTGGTCAAAATCATATCTTCCCACTCCATTTGTCTACCGATTGCGCATCTTATGATCTTACTCATGCTTTTCACTTTTCATTATAATCAACATAGATGACATTAAAAAAAATCTTTTATTTAAACATAAATATGAAACTAAATAGTTTTTTCTTTAATGACTAGGCTACAACACTTAGGCCTATTAGCCTACAGTACAGATAAATTTAATGTCGGAGCGGGATTTGAGTGAACGCCGTCTTACCGGTGAGCATGTGGGGGGAGAGGTACGATTTTCGAACAATCATCGAATATTATTTTGCTTGATATGCCAATCCTTAATATTTGGTGTTTTAAATGCCAACCCTTTTTCATCCGGTGGGTAGTATTACTTTTGGTTTAATTGCGCAGTGTAATTCACAGAATTGACTGCTCTGCTACCAGCCTCTGTCACGTACTGTGTGGAGCTTGTGACTATTGCAAGCGCGCAGCTGAGAAGACAGTGTCACTGTCAAATCTGTCCCTGGGAAAAGTAACGTTGTGGCGAATTGAAAAAGTAACTACGTTTCGTTTCCAAATTTTCAGTAGTAGCGCGTTACACTACTTTTTACCCGAAAAAGTAGTTGCGTTACTTTGTAACGCGTTACACACAACACTGCTCTCGTGACACTTTGCAGACTTTGCTCTGGTTGTGCATGTTCATGTGTTTTGGAGGAGGCGTGGCTTTAGAAAGCGCTCTGATGGGGGGTGGGATCTAATGCTTTCAAAGCTAACTTGCTAATCCTAGCCTCTCTGAAATTGCCTACCCTACCTTTAATTAAAGCGGATATAGAGGCTATTAAACCCGCAGCGCACATTTAATTTAATCGCAGCGTAATGACAGCCCTAATAAATTGTAATACAACTCTCATTGAATGTATTTTTTTTTTATTAAGTAATGCCTGTAGCCAGCGATGCATTATCCTACATGTTAAGATGCACTAAAGTCCTCTAATGGAGCCGATGATATCATCGATTACAACTGACTGACAAGGATTAACTCTGTTCAGCCTCTCACAGTCATTTTTTGGATTATATGTTTCATAATGGAATGGGTGTAAAGGCACAGAACGTCACATTAAAATGAGATCATGGACTCTTGAATTATTTCTGCGCAGTGGATTTATCATCTCTCGAGCTTTTTAATGACGTTAAAGCTTCAGTTTGTAGAAATGCTTTTCGTGGTTGTCCCCTCTCGCTTGCCTACAGTTAACTCATTTGGGGAGATTGTACATAGGGCCTACATACTTAAAGCTCAGCCAGTTGGAAAGTTGAAGAGGAAATGATACTAACCCATTGATGTCATCAGTTACAGTACATAGATGGGCCGTATATTATAGAATAATATAATCAAGTGTGGGTGAAATAATAAATAGTGGAATAAGTCTAAAACGGAGTCAACATGGAATAAAATGTGACCTGTTTATTTAATTACTTGTTTCTGTTCTTATTATGAATGTTTAATGAGTAATTAATAAAGTATTTTAGTTAATGTCATCTAGCAGTCTTATTTTTCAATCACTCCTATCCTTTTCCTATAGCAGCGACTATGATTCAATCAATTCCTGTTGAATATCCTATTTCTCTTCTTCTCTACTTTAAAATTTCACGTTTAATTCAATGTGTTACTTTCTTTGTAATTATTTACGAAATTTACTTTACTGCAAATTGCTTCTACACCATTTTTTGTGTATTTGTTGGTTGAATTACAAACACTTATATTTCCTACCTTCCATTTGACTTCCATTTTCAATTTAGTTTTGAATCGAGTATTTTTGCTGTTATTTGTTTGCACTCTGAGCATTTTCTTCCTAATATTTCCTACTAATATAATGCTCTTTGGACATGTCTGTGGTTTTGGGTGGAGCTGTCCATTGGTGTTGGGACAGGGCCCTGAATTCTTGTATTTGCACAAGGCACTGTGCTCACATTAGGAACCTGTGCCAATGCCTTGGGCATCCTGTTTATAGCAGTGATTCATGATGATTCTCATTTGCATGAACGGTAACTGTGTGTCAAAAGTTTGCATGGAATTCACTAACTGCTTCAGATCATTTCCATCTCATTAAATAGAAAACTGAAGGTGAAGGCCTTTAGAACCCATGTGAGGAGATTCTCAGAGATTTGAATACATCATGGGTAGTCACTCACTCATGATTGATTGGATTTATATTACGATGCTTAAAGGGATAGTTCACCCAAAAATCTCAATTCTGTCATAGTTTACTCACCCTCAAGTTGTTCCAAACCTGTATGAATTTATTTCGTGTGCTGAACGTAAAAGAAGATATTTCAAAGACAAATAACCAAAATGTTTATGGGCACCATTGACTTCCATAGTTTGGAAAAAAATACTATGAAAGTCAATGGGGCCCATCAACTGTTTGGAACAACTTGAGGGTGAGTAAACGATGACAGCATTTTCACTTTTGGGTGAACTATCCCTTTAATTTTTCATTTCAAGCTTCTTTAGGTGTTTATCATATGCTTACATCTTTGAGTTATATCAATATTTTTTTTCCCCCTTCACTTCCCCTTAACTGAGAGATTTAGATGGACATTCTGGTTTGCCTAATCTGTCCGATCCCTTCATATTCTTCCTGGAAAGAGCTGTGTGTGTGTGCCACTGTTACATCACAGCTCAACAGATGCAGCTCTGCCCCGCTGTGTCTGCTCGTTTTCTGAGCAAGTAACATGAGCTGGATTGAACCATTAGAATCCAAAGCATAGAGTCCATTACTACTCTACTGATTTTACTTTCCAGATCCACAGTAAGCCTTTTTAAAGAGAACTTTTATTCAGCAGAGATGCATTAAATTGATCAAAATTAACAGTAAAGGTATTTATAATGTTACAAAAGATTTCTATTTCAATCAAAAATGCTGTTGTTTTGAACTTTCTATTTGTCAACGAATCCTGAAAAAGGTTTTCCAGATCAACATATTAGAATGATTTCTGAAGGATCCTGTAACACTGAAGACTGAAGTTAGACCAAAGGTTCATTTTGCGCCGGAGTTCTCCTTTAAGGCTGGTGCAAATTCAGCTTTGCCTTCACAGGAATAAATTACATTTTAAATTAAAATATTATTATATTATAGTATTTTATATTATATATTAATCAGAGGGAAATTCATTTAGACAAAATTAAATATTTAAAAATGATTCATATTAATATTATAAAACATTCCTGATATAATATCAAGCATCAAGGTTACTTGATTTTTTCCCCCCAGATGTTTTCCATTCAAATGAACTTACAGTAAACTAATTGGATAGGAAGTCCACCTGAAGCTACCTGGGGTTTGGGGTGGCCGAAATGACCAAAACTTATTTCACTTAAGTCATAACTGGCTATGTTTACATGAATATTCTACATGATGGCCGTCTGATTTTTGCATTACCAGCCCAAGAGCTTTAATGACAGACTACCATCATTACACTGTTACAGTCATGTTTCTTGCCCTGGTCTTTGGTATGATTTGGTATGGTAGCACAGCTGTGGTCAGGTGGATGCTACTAAACGCTGAGCTCTGGGTGTCAGACTGCTGAACCCTGTAACGTGACACCTGATTGAGGACTCGCTCAGTGTGTTCTGTTACAGACCATTAACCACTGGAAAGTTTTTTCCAAGCAATCTCTCTTGACTTATATACAGGGTGCAGGGATGGATTCTTTATAACAAAGAAAATGTGGGAGGGTGACGAGACTCGGTGTTAGTTTGGCTGTGAGAACTGATACAGTCTTGTTGTTGGTGTTTACTTCCCTTTCCCTCTCTCTTTTCAGTTTTCAGAGGAGCACATGTGCCATCTGTACTCTTACAGACTTGATGATTTATCTTAAATAATATGAACAAATAGCGGACGTGACATTTGTAATAACTTTCTGTATTGTACTTAGATTTACTTTCTGTGGATTATGTCCTGTCTGTCTATCCCTTATCTCATTTTATATATGGCTAAATAATTTACCAATTTGTTGAACTTATTCTTAAAAATAAAACTTGAATACTAAATAATACTTTATTTATGGCCACATACACGATGCAACTAAATATTGCTATCACTTCTCTCCTGACTGCCACTACATTCACAGACTAAAATATCGAATGAGCTGTTAACAACTGCAACTTATTTAATGAGTTTGAATTCAAGAACTAAATCAGACAGCAAGCAGAGCTAGGGCAGATGTCACACTTTTTTCAGTGAAGACTGTCTTAAATTTTGTTCTGTTCCTCATGCAAGGCTGTTGTAAGAGACTTGTTTAATATCTTGTAGTGTAGTCACACAGACTACTTTTATGATACTTTAATAATAGAACTGTAATGTATGTATAGAGATTTGCTTTCACATTTAAATGTTGTCACTCCCAAAACTATACAAAATGCAAAAAAGCTGTGGATTATTGTCATGTTTTTGTATGTTTATATTTGATATTCTCTGATACTTTTCTATATTCATCTAATTCCTAGTTTTTTTCTTTTCTTTTTCTTCTCTTTCAGGAGCCTATCAAATCCAGAGCACCTCAACTCCATTTGGAATATAGATTTTATAAACAGCTGGGAAATTCAGGTAAGCCTCACAGCCTTTCGAGAATCGTGTGCTATATGGTTTATGAAAAGCGCCACCTCCTCATCCTGTGTGAGACTGATCATCGTTCAGTTGTGTGCTGAGAATCATGGGGGCGGCGATTTCCAACCTTTTGATGTGGCTTTTTCACCCATCAGCAGCAAGTGACAGTGAAAAGGAGGGTCTAAAATGGGATTGAGATTAAGGAGGTATAGGTTACCCAGGGGAAGTCCACCATAAGAAATGTTGTGTTCAAGTTCTTATTTATTGCGTAATGACTAAATGTGTCCAGATTAGAAAAAATAGTTTGTTTTATGAATGAGGTTATAATGGATTCAATCTGTGTGATTTGGCCGCTACTCCCTGCCATTTTTATTGTAATTACCATACATGTTGCGAAGCCAGAAGGCTGAACTTTGATCCTTTTAAGCCCTGCAATGAAAAGGATGAGCAGCTTGTACAAATCCTTGGTGCATCCATCCATTTGATCACTGAACCGGAAGGTTGACTGGCATGAAGTGCGGCTCTTATTCACTGCGACTCGTAGCCAGTAGCCACCCTGCAATGCAATGATCTCATTCACCGAACGCCTGTCTCCACAGCCGGGATCTGATCTCCTGCCAGATCATCGGAGCCACTGCTGCCACCCCTGCAACATTAATAGCCAGTGAAAGTGCAGGCGTGCAGGGCAGGCCCGCTATATTTATATCTTCATGACTCCTCGTGGCTGGGTTGCCATTATCGAATGTCCAACACGTGACTGATTCCTTTCAAGAAGAAAGCCATATGTCCAGGATTGTGCAAAGAGAAAATAATCATGGCCAGCTATCATGTTTAACATTTCTTTTTCTTTGCGTGGATGCCTTGACCCTTAACTTTAGCTTTTCTTTTACTTGTCTACTACAGACTTATGTGTCTTGCAGTTCAGTGAGTGTTAGATTATCCTCCCTCTCTGATGCCTTTTTGCTGGTGCATGTAATTCATCCTGACCCTGGATCCAAGGCCTAAATCAGAGGATACAGACATGGGACATAACAAAAGACCACTAGGCTCAAAATGTGAAGAGATTTTCAGCCCTAACAGATGAATGAATCTTGAAAGTGGAAGGAATTTTTGTGCTGCCTTCTTATTCGTTCTAGAGAATTTATTATTATTTTGAAATGTAGTCTTAAGTTACTCACCCTATGATTTTCAATGTGAGACTGAATCTTACACAACTTCGCCTTCTGGTAATACATATCCTTCACTTCAAAGTGAACATCGCTTTCCAAAGCAAGCTAGCGGGGTCCAGTGATTCACAGTTGTAAAATCTGGATCTAAAGGCTTTATGAAGCCGGAGAGGAGATAACCAAACCAGACCTCCAGCTTTCCCAAAGAATCCTTTGAAAGGATCTGCCATTGTGAGACTCGTCTTAAGCCACCGGAGAACCTCTGCTCACTTAAACCTGCAGCTAAAGAAGAGTGTTAATTCTCTACTGTCCTGGAAAAAGAGTCCAGGTCATGTTAGGATACTTCTCTGGGTGTATTGCTCTTTCTAACTGCGCTCCATTATATGATGTCACATCCTACTTTTAACATAAATAGGATCTTTGCTTTGCCCATCAACAGTTTTGCACCTTAAATGTCATGCACTTCTATGCCTCGGTCTATTATTTAGAGCATGAGGCATTTTAAAGTGCAATGGAGAAATTGCTGCTGCTGTGTTCGCTTGTGTAGCTTGTTTTTTAAATAGCTTGTGTTTAATGTTTAATTGCTATTGTGCTGCTGATTAAAGCTTTCGAGTTATTTTTAGCTTTCAATCGTTGCGTTCAATCTCTGACATTTGGGAAAAAAAGGGCCACGGCACTCTCTGCAGTGCAGGCTGTGGATGTTTTATGCAGCAGGGCAGATAACCCCAGCCCTCTCATCTCCCGAATCACACTGGGACTTGCGCCGCCCGGAACGATCACGTTTCAGTCCCTGATTCTTCTCCACTGTCCCGGTAATGGAATCAGGGCCTTGTTGTTCTCCTGCTGCATGCTGAATCTTTAATATGCAAGTATTCATTCGGGCATGTGTGCTAACTTTGACATTCCAGTGCGTCTGCGCTGAGAGGACGTGTGTTTGATGAACAATGAGTTGTGTTGTTTTCACTCAGGCTCTGTTAGTGATGTGAGCAAGTGGGTTTTGAAATGGCAGAAAATCTCCTTGTTGAACTCTAGCGTCGCTGCACAGAGGTTGGTAAAATTGGAACGGTGTGCAATTTTTTTTTTTTTTTTACAATCGCTGCATCCAAAATCAAATACTTCCCTTTCCCTTCCATATAGTATTCAAAAAACAGTATGCCAAAAGAGTAGTATGTCCGAATACATAGTAATCGAAAACAGTTACCCAGTACCCAGATGACCTACTACTTCGACCAAGATTCTGAGGTGCACATTCAATGGACACTTTACCATCCCATGAGGCCACGGGAGAGGATTTATAAATGGAAGTGAAGCGACGCAACTGACACTGGTAGGTCACGTGACAGTAACAACATGGTGGATGTAGTACGTCAGAATTTCATTCATACTGGCCATATTCATACCATATAGAACATATTATTTTCATGATAATAGGTACTACATTTGAATTGAAATGTACTTTACACAGTATGCAATTTCAGATGCAACGAATAGCTTTGAGAAACTCTAGTCTTTTTGTTTATTTATGCATTTATTTAGTTGTACTTTTATTCATATATTTAGTTTAGTTGTTGTTTTATTGTTTCTGCCTATTTTTAGATGACTTTTGGTGTCAATATTTCATATTGTACAACATTGTTGTGATGCCTAAATTGAATTGACAAAAAATATAGTTTTTAGGTTTATTTTAGGTTGATTTATTATTAGCATTTTATCAGTTATCTGCCATAACATAATTACCAAATTATTGGTATTAGTTAGAATGTTATCGGTTCATTCCGATGAGACATTATAAGCGAGACATTATAAGTGACTTATAAGTGACATTATAAGTGTGTACAAAAGTATCTAAATACGTTTATGGCCTTTTGTATTTACTACTCATCTCAGGCCCCTCTGTTGTACAGTTTTATTTTGCGTACTGCATGGATAAAATGGACTGTGCTTCCTCTCATATTCCTGCTTTCTGCCACTATAATAATTGTTCAAATTTCACATTTCTTTGGTATAATTTGAAACACTTTAAGAACTTACGATGGCCTTGTTTACAATTCAAGGAAGTGTTCTAGCTGCGCATGGTTGTAATTTTCCTCCCTCTGATTGCCGAGTTGGCGTTGGGTTTAAAACCTTGGATCTGGTGCTTTGATGAGTCAGCTTCCTGGCTGCAGTCTTGCCATGGGCACATCCATCATCGCTGTGGTTTCCAAACAGATCCGGCTGGCTAAAGTGCAGGCAGGTGTGTGCGCGTGTTCGGCACCCCCACCCGTGGGAATGACGTTTGCCGATCAGGTAAATCCTTCTATAATCCCCCCTGGAGCTGGGCTTTCCTAGGCTCAGTGTCTCATGTGCCTCTGCATCTGACCATTGGACCAAAGAACACACACGTGGGATCTGGCACAGGCGACCTGGAATTGAATTGGAAACACTGGCAGTGGGGAGCAGTTAAGAACTGTGTGTCCTTGAGGTCTTGTTTTGTGGAGTCACAGCTTTTTTTGGGACAGCATAAAAAAAACTAATCCTGCACAACACCTGTTATTTGTACCAGACTATTTGCTTTGGTCTGTAACAATGCACTTTAAGTAGTGTTTTATTTTTGTGTGCTACATGGTGCTAGGGGTGGATGATATAAACACAATTTTATAGCACAGTATCCTTAAAAATATTAAATATTTGATTACATATATTTTGTTATTAATAATATTGTTATTTTGTTTATTGTAATATTTTATTATAATTTAGATATTTGTATTTACATATATTCGCATATTTGAAGGATTTTCTCTATTTTAATGCCGTTTATTATTATTTATTTTAATTTTAAGTTATTTATTTACCGTAAATATATCTGCCTGACATCACTAATTTCAACCCAAGATATACCCATAAAAATATAGCCTTCTCTCTTTTTATTTGATAAAAGTTTGCAAACCTGCCCTTCACTCCCTCAAACTTTATTGGGAAGTTTTGCTGACTATATACAATTACTTTATACAATTACTAGATAAAGAGTGGTTGGCCCAATATATTTTGTTTAATTTCTGAAGTTATTTACTCTGTACTATCACCTCTATCTCCATGCTTAATAGCGGCAGCAGGTAAGAAAGTTCGATCATGTTAGCATTAGCAGCAATATCCAAGGGTGTCCAACCTTTTTTTCTTTAATATGAAAGCTCTTTGATTGAACGGCCATAAAAGCACTGTTTTGCATAATTGCTGTAAAAATTGAAAATGTACACCAGCATATGTAGCTTCAGCCGGTATATCACCCACCTCTACTGTGCTACCATTTGAAGCCTCAAACAGTTCTGGAAGCAAAACAGTTCTGTTGAATGATGTTCAAGTCATCCTTTCAGAGTCATACCCATAGTAACAGAAAAAAGAGTTTTGGGTGTGGCAAGGCTTATAGTGAAATAATCTCATTGAGGCAACTGGCTTTGGTCAATTAATAAAGTCTTGGAGTGACTGATTTGGAGAATCTTCAAAGGCACGGTTCATATTCTTCAACAAACTTAATGAAATCTGTCAGAATACACGAACAATGCCTCTCCGGTGTAGTTTAGGATGACGCAGCACAGTGTCACCGGACTGAGCACAGTGTTGAATGTGTAAAGGGAAAGACCTGAGGCCTGTACCTTGGCCAGGAAGCACCAGACTCCATAGTGTTTTGAGTATTTAATGTGGGAGAGAACGTGTTGTGTGCACGGGATAGATGAGATGTTTTACAGTCCTCTGTAAACTCGGTGAGGGCAAGATAGTCGCTGCTTTAATGAATTGCATGGTGCCCTCTCTCTCCCAGGGCTTGTTAGTCATGTTTTGTTCAAGGTGTTGTCATTATGGGTCTTGTCAGAGACGGTGTCCTCTACTGGCTGTGAACAGCAGGCTAAACATTTGGTGGTGTTAAGAAAATAATACAAAACTGTTTTCCTGAAGGACAAAAGCTTCTTAAATGTGAATGTTTGAGAGGTGAGTTTCTCTGTTTCCATTTCACTGGGTTGTTAAATGATCATTTTGTCTTTGCAGAGGGAGTTCCTCAGGTCTTCTACTTCGGGCCTTGCGGGAAGTACAACGCTATGGTTCTGGAACTGCTTGGGCCCAGTCTGGAGGACCTGTTTGATCTCTGTGACCGCACTTTCTCCCTCAAGACCGTCCTAATGATAGCTATTCAACTGGTAAGCATCCGGTCAGAGAGCCAGTTAGCCTCTTTCAGCAATTCTGGCTTGTCTCAGCCAAAAGAAATCCTAAATGTATGTTTTCTAAATGATTTCTAGGAATCGTTCAGCTCAGTCATGTTTTTGTGGTATATTTTTTTATGTTTTTTGGTGCAGAATGTCCTCAACCACAATCTTCCTTGTTTTTTCAGATAACACGGATGGAGTTTGTTCACACACGGAGCTTGATATATCGAGACGTCAAGCCAGAGAATTTTTTGGTGGGGCGGCCGGGGTCCAAGAGGCAGCACACCATTCATATCATCGACTTCGGGCTTGCCAAAGAATACATAGACCCCGAGACCAAAAAACACATCCCATACCGAGAGCATAAGAGCCTGACTGGCACTGCCCGATATATGAGTATAAACACACATTTGGGAAAAGGTATACATGCACTTTAAACTCGTTCCTTTCATTTTCCTAAGTTCATTTTCTGGATGTCTTTTTAAAACTGATTTCTAAGGGGGGAAATAATAAAATCACCAACCCACCTTAAAGAATGTACATAATTTCACTTTCCTGAGTGACTCATAGGCCTCGTTTACACTGCAGGTCTTGATGCCCAATTCTGATTTGTTGCCTATATCCGATTTTGTCGACCGTCCGTTTACACGTTCTTTCAATTGTGACCCATATCCGATTCATGTGTTTACTCTTGCCATACTATCTGAAACATTGCGCATGCTTAAAGGGGTTCTTGCACAGATGGACGAACGTGAAATATGCTTGATGATAGCTTTGCGATAAAGCCTTTGTGAAGTTCGCCAAACATCACCATGATTTTGAGGTGGAGGAGGACGAAAAGGGCCATCATTATTGCGCATATGCTTCAGTTTTTGTGTGCGAGAGAGTTCTCAAGACTGGTGGGAGCATATTGTGGCGGTCTTTAACGAGGAGCAGTGAGTCCGAAATTTTAGGATGAGCAAGCCAACCTTTGATATGTTGTGTCAACGTTTGTCCACATCTCCTACGACGACACGACGTTTTGTTGGGCCATCCGTCCCTTCACAGATGCGCGTCGGGGTTAGTCTCATCATTAAATTGCGGAGATGTAGCCTAATGCCTCAGAAAATCCGATCTGCCTGTTTACATGACAGTCGCATTGGCACATATCTGATTTATATCAGATTTTTTTCCTTATATGAATGAGGCCTGAAACCGATCTCGAAATATCTGAATGCATGCGTTTTTTTCTTGTTTACACGGTCATAGAACACATCCGATCTGTCTCGCATATGAGCAAAAAATCGGAGTTGGGTCACATTTCATTGACAGTGTAAACAAGGCCATATTTATGTAACCCTCTTAATCATGAAGTTTTAAATATATCCGTCTCATATAACAGTGAAAATGTACCTGTTGCATCCATCAGTGTGACATATAACAGTTGATGTTTTTCTTCCCCCTCAGAACAAAGCAGAAGGGACGACCTAGAAGCACTGGGCCATATGTTTATGTACTTTCTAAGAGGCAGTTTGCCCTGGCAGGGCTTGAAGGTTTGTTCTTTCTACCTCCTAACAGTTTGTTCATCATTTCTTGAGATGGTTTCTCCATTTTCACATCTTTACCTCATGACGGAGTAGGGCTGCTCGATTGTGGCAAAAATCTTAATCATTAAGATCATAAAGGATTATTTTTGGTCAATATTGAAATCACGATTATTTAACACTATTATTAGTAGGCAATGTCATTATAAATATCAGTGAGATTTCACAATTATTGATTCTTCAGCAAAAACTAATAGCCTACTAGGTTAACTAATAACTAGACAATTACATAAGACAAGTAAAAAGTCAGCAATACAACAAGAACAAATAAACTAATTACAAACAAAATGGACAGATAACAATACAAATTAAATAAACGGTGTATAATTTAAGGAAGATGTACTAACAGTGGTATTCAGATAAGTAATAGCCGACAACAAAAAAGTCAAATTTGCTGTACGCTTTAATTATAGATTAATCCTTATTAAAGCTACTTAAGTTTACATAAATACTCTCCAAAAAGGCATTTTGACATTTTTGTGTACACGTTTAGGCATGTATCCAAAGCACATTTGCTTATCCGCGTTCGGCTCAGACTCCAGAAAGCCGCCTGGGGAACAGTCTTTTTTGCAGCTTAATTCGCTTTTAATAACACTGTTTAATATCAAACACGCCCCGCAGTTTAGCAACAGTAGACTGCATTTTACAACACACTTATTTGGCTGATTTCGATGTTAATTTTGGGCTTTTAGGGTGGGATGAAAGCGCACCTCTGTGAAGGAAAGGAAGGTGCGCTGGACTGAATGCAATAATCATTTTACCTCAATTATCTTGTTTTCATAATCGTTGGAAGCCGAAATCAGAAATCAATTATGATTATTCTCACAGCCCTATGTTGGTGTGTTTTGAATCAATCAATTAATCAATCAACTTTATTTATATAGCACATTTAAAAACAAGCGTTGACCCAAAGTACTTTACAAGAAAAAAAATGGGGGAAAAGCCATCACAGCGTATAAAAAAAGAACAATAAGCACACACCATCTCAGCATATAAGAAAGACTGTTCAAAGGTTTTTAAATTATAATATAAAAGTGGGAATTGATTTAGCTAATGTCACATGGACCGGGAGACCATTCCAAAGTTTAGGACCTATTAAGTGCTCTAGAGGGAGAGTGAAGGAAGATGTACTGATATACTGGGGCGCATTGGCCTGCTAGTGCCTTGTAAACATAAAGTAGAATTTTGAGATCAATCCTAAATTTCAGAGGAAGACAATGTAAAGATCCTAGTATTGGAGTAATATGGTCCCTTTTTCTAGTACCGCTTTAAAGCCATGCTGCTGCATTTTGCACCAATCGCAGGCGAGCTAACGCAGTCTGTGGAAACCAATGTAGAAAGAGTTACAATAGTTTTGAACCTTGCAACCTTTTTTGTGGGATTAATAAAGTAACCCACAGGTTTCAGCACTACTGCTTAAAGGTTTGGGGTTGGTAAAATGGCTGCATTTATTTGATCCAAAATACTGTCATTTTGGGAAATATTATTAAAGTTTAAAATAATCATTTACCATTTTATTATTTTTATTATTTTCTTCCTGTGATGAGAAATCAGAATTTTCAGCATTATTACTCCAGTCTGCAGTGTCACATGATCCTTCAGAAATCATTCTAATATACGCTGATTTGGTGCTCAAGAAGCATTTCTTATCAATGTTGAAACAAGTTGTGATGCTTAATAATTTTGTGGAAACTGATACTTTTTCAGGATTGTTTGAGTATAGTTCAACTGGCAGCATTTATTTAAAATTTATTTTTTTCTTCTCCCTAACATCATAAATGCATTTTAATCATAACATCATAATAATTTCTTTTTTGATCATTTTAATGCATCCATGCTGAATAACAGTATTAATTTTAAGTAAAAATCTTACTGACACCACATTTTTGAACTGCAGTGTAACTGAGAAGTGTGATGACATGGCAACAAATGCAGATATCAGCTGCTCGTGTTGTACTTCAGTTGCTCAGACATGTGTCATAGTGTGATAAGTCACATGGCTGTAGCGGTTGCTTCTGAACGCACACAGGTGTTAGAAGTTCTGCATTTGCCTGCTGATGTCTCTCACACCATTGTTAATTCATCACTTTCATGGATTACATGGAAGGCACATGATGACAGTAGGGTGAGAATGAAAAAAAAATAGTAAAACGATCTCACTTTGTGTATGCGTCCTCACCTATTCAATAAAACTAGCCTCAGGCAAAATCTTGCCCTGGATTTGTATGTTGCTAATGCTTAATTACATTTCAGCCAGGTTTTTTGTCAGTTGTGAGGAGTTTGTGGTTGTGAAATCATCTGTGTTTCCTAAACAGGCGGACACACTGAAAGAGCGATACCAGAAAATTGGCGACACCAAGCGAGCTACACCGATCGAAGTGCTATGTGAAAGTTTCCCAGGTTAGTTGCATCGATTTGGTTATGTCAAGCACAGTAGTGTGCGAAGCGTTTCCCCGAACTAATGCCATTCCTGTTTTTACACACTGTAGAGGAGATGGCCACTTATCTGAGATATGTGAGAAGACTGGACTTCTTTGAGAAACCAGATTACGACTACCTGAGGAAGCTCTTCACAGACCTCTTCGACAAGAATGGCTATGTGTTTGATTACGAGTACGACTGGGTCGGCAAGCCTCTCGTGAGTGTTTGTTTCCTCCACAGGCACTTCTTAAATGCTGTCCTTGTGCATTTTCAACTGTCAAATGCCTTTGTCATGCTGTGTTGGGTTTGTTTGTAAGTGTATGCGTGTGTGTGAGACATGCTCAACGATGAGATCATTGCTGTCTCTTTCAGCCCACACCTATAGGCCCCATCCCCACAGACACACCCCAGCCGAGCAGCAGAGACAAAGCACAACCCCAGACCAAAAACCAGGTGAGTTGGGTGCACAAATAATCTATATCTACCTCAGGGAAGTACACTATAGATCTTAATCACCCTAGAGTACATCTCACTGTAGGTGAGTCCAGGAGGTATCTTACTCACTCGAACTCATGGCCAGATACAATATACGCACTCCAGGCAAGTGTTCTGCCCACTTTTCCTCTTTTGACATGTGATCAATCAGAATAAGCCCTGGCACTTTTGAACGTACAAATTGATGACACAGAAGAAGTTGTCTGAGGAGTTGCTCAAGTTTTGTGTGATGGTACTTTCTGAACATCATTCATGTGATTAATTAGTGGAATGGAAGGCTGGTTAGTTGTGCATTGCTTGGTGTAAACAAATCTGCTTTAGTGGCCAGTTGCTTAGAGACAAAGTTCCCTGCTGCTGAATCCAAATGCTTTTGGTTCAGCAGTGGTATCAGCACTGTCTGCATTTTCTGTAGAGCATAAATGTTAAATGGCTATAAATATTTTATTTGTCCTGATATAATGATTGTGACAATGTGGACAGGGCAAAGATGTCTTGATAATATACTACCGTACTGTTAAAAAATGTTAGATTTTTTTATGTTTTTGAAACATCTCTAATGCTCATTAAGGCTTCATGCATTTGATCAAAATATGGTAATAACTCTAATATTGTGAAATATTATTACAATTTAAAATAACAGTTTTCTATTTTAAAATATTTAAAAATGTAATTTATTCTTGTGATGCAAAACTGACTTTTTAGCAGCCATTACTCCAGTCTTCAGAGTCACATGATCCTTCAGAAATTATTCTAATATGCTGATTTGGTGCTAAAGAAACATTATCAACATTTTCAATGTTGAAAACAGTTGTGCTGCTTAATATTTTTGTGGAAACCGTGATGCGTTTTTTCAGGATTTTTTTTTTTTTTTTGATGAACTGAGAGCCCAAAAGAACAGCTTTTTTAAATGGAAATCTTTTGTAACATTTATAAATGACTTTACTGTCACTTTTAAACAATATATTGCATCCTTGTTGAATAAAAGTATACATTTCTTTGAAAAAAAAACCTTCTGACCGGTAGTGCACATTTCAAATTAGTCTCTTTCCAGTCATTGTGTACTTGCCTTCATTAAGTCATTCCGGCATATACATTTCTCTGTCGCTCATCCATGTTTCAATGAAATCACAAAATAAAATGTAGCCAAAATTTGCTTCCGTTCCCAATATCCATCCTCTAATGTATCAAATGCATCCTGATTTACATCCGCTCACGTACATTTGCAGTTTTGCTTGGTTTATTAAAAGCATAATGCTCTAAAATCTTAAAAATCTTAGTTTAACCCCTGGTGATGAGTGTCTCTACATAAGCATAAAATGAGCTTAACAGTCTGTTGGAAAATTATTGTACGTGTATGTGCCCTTTTGCTTGCGCTCGCATGTCTTTTAAAAACAAGGTTAAGTGATGTTTAACGGTCGTGTTCATGTCATAATTTGTCAAATCTCACATTGATTTCTAATAGAAGCCTGTCTTAACTCTGCATGTTTACTTTTATTTTTCTCTCACTCTGGTTTTTCTTTATTTCCATTAGCTTGTGTCATTCACTATTAACGTTTATATTAGTAATTGAGCAAGCTTCAGCATGTGAGATGTCTCCTTTTTAATGTTGAATTTTTCGTTTGTTTGTTTACTCACTCACCCACCGGCCCCTTCCCATCATACCTCAAAATCTCCACCTCAACCCGCCCCATTCTCCACGCTTTCTTATCCAAAATGCTCTTCCACTGTCGATCAGTCACCCGAACTCAAAGGAAGTGAGTCCCAGCCCACTTCAGTGACCAATAAGGAGACTCTGGGGTCGCATCTCACGGCCGAGAGGCTGGGGGGCTCAGTGCAGGTACTGCTCGCACGTCATGCTACTTTATGAGTGAGCATGGCTGCTTCTCTATCTGCTTTTCGCGCACACATTCATCTGTGACGCTCAGCTTGGCTCCTTTAGGCTCTGAACACACCACAGATGGCAGTAGTGACGTTTCTTTGGAGATACAGTGTGTTTTAAAATAGAAGCCATCAAGCGTTTTAGTTTGAGAGCAGCTCATGATGTGATAGGATCTAATGGATGCTGATAGATTTGAAAGAAAAACTCTTAAACGGTAAATGTGCTTGATGAAGCACATGTGCCACCTAGTGTTGGTTTTTGGAATGGTATCCCATTTATTTTCAATTTAGTTTAGTTTTTTAAGTCTGTTCTAGTTATTTCAGAGATTTTTTTTTTCAGAGGTTTGCAGTGTCAAATTCCCAGCAGTGTAGTTTTACTGCTGTCTAGATGTATTGACACTGCCTCAGCACAAAGATGCCAGTTCCTCAAGTTTTACAAAATGGCTTTCATAGGGGTTGAATATTATTCAGGCCCAAAAAAAGCCCAAACCCTAAAGTATTTAGAGAACAGGAATGTTGCAGTATAGTCACATGTTTAATTAAATGTCATTTAATGTTTTATTTGAATGATCACATATTTATTGTATAGGCATGTGCACATCAGTGCAGGAAACAGGATGTTTCCATATGTTTTTTGTTCTTTTATATATTCATATATATATATATATATCAAATGTAATTTTGATGAAATAAGAGTCAGTGCATGTGTTTATTAGAGTATATCACATACTCTGAAAGAAGTGTGCTCTTTTGGTCTAAGTCTTCAATCTTCAGTGTTTGCCATCAACAGTTTTCGGGAACTTTTTTATTACAGGACACACACAATTCTTGTGTGAATTCTGACTTTTTATAATTTTGACAAATTATGTAAAGAAAATGTTTCAGTTGTGGTGATTGTATGAAATGTTTATTTTGTTTCTGTGCGATCCTCAGGTCATGAGCTCCACAAATGGAGAGCTGAACACAGACGACCCGACCGCAGGACACTCCAATGCTCCCATCACTGCACCCGCTGAGGTAGAAGTGGCAGACGACACAAAGTAAGTCCCACAAATGTGTTCCTAGTAGGCGTTCCTACTGAACTATAGCTTTGAAATATGATCTCAAATGGGATGTAAACCATGACAATGAAAAAACAATGTTTCCTTTTTGCTTAAAATTACCAGATAAAAGCATTTGAATCCAAATGTCAGAGAATAATCCATCATATCGTTGCTGACACTTTTCCATGCATTATTTTCTTTTTTTTAATTATCCCTGTATTTGATTGATAATGAATCATAACAGTCAAATTAATCAGTGTAAAATGGACAACTTGAGTATACTTGACTGCTGTCTTCACTCCCATTTGTTGTAACTCCTTATTTGCGTAAATATGTCAGAATGCTGGATATACTAATTTTTGCATTACTGCTCGTAGCTCGTAAATGAATTATGTATGTTCATTTTGTCTTGGCATATTGCTGTGTGAATGTCCCTGTACTGATTTAATGTTCCTCATTATGCCTCAGCGCTCTTCAATTTATAACCGAATTCAACTTATCAAGACACTTTTTTTTGTGTGTGTGTGTGTGTGTGTGTCTGTTGTAATTTTTGCTCTGATTTTCTTTCAGGTGCTGTTGTTTTTTTAAAAGAAGAAAGAGGAAAGCTCTTCAAAGGCACAAGTGAAGCCCACTCTTTGAAAAGAACTTGATACATTCTGGTCACTGTTAAGTTTGAAATGCAAGAAAATACACAGATCTCTCTCTCTCTCTCTCTTTCTCTTTCTTTCTCTCTCTCTCTCTCTCTCTCTCTCTCTCTCTCTCTCTCTGTTCCTATCACACTTTCTTTCATAGATGCTTCACCACTTAATGGAGTGCAAAGGAATTTTGTTGACTGTCCAACAGACTCTGGTTCCTTCAAAAAAGAGAATAAATGAAGATATATGATACAAGATGTGTAAAAAGAAATAAAAAGGAAATCACACATAAACATTCAAAAAGATGAAAAGTACGTGATATGAGAGTAATTGATTATATATAAGAACCCCAGTGGTGTGAACAGCTGTGGCACACGTTGTATACTAGATTCCATGCAGAGCATTTATTGTTCATTGATCAGGGGATGAAAACATCAGTGAACGGATGATTTAAGTTTTCTTAAAAATATTTTTTATTTCTGACAAAAGCATGAGGGCAGGAGTCGCCTCTGCACTGGGAATGAACCCCACCAAATTACAAAATAACAGGACACATTTCATCTCAACCACACTCTGGAGTCTTTTTTTTTTTTCTGTGATTTTTTTTTTATTATTTTTTTTTGGACAGGAATCCCTGGGTTGTAAAGCAGTTGTTGTGTCCTGGAAATGCTTTCTTTTTGTCCTTCTTTTTTTGTTGTTGTCATTTTTAAATATAAATTCTTCTCATTGTGGACTCTGTAGCACAGTTACTGGCCTCAGGTACTGTGGGCGAAGGAGAGACAAATGGATATTATTATCTTGTCGTTGTTATTGCACTTTTGGGGGAAAAAAGAACACAACACAGTGGGCTTGCAATGAAACGATGAGAAAAACGTCAGACAACTGATGTTGGAATGGTCCCGCACAGAGCCGATATCTGTTCAAGGACCGGTAAAGGAAAAGAAGGAAAAATGTACTTCAGTTTTATTTCTCACATCAAAATTTATTTACCAGGAAATCATAGTTTGTGCCTTTCCAAGTAAAATGTTTAAAATTTAAGCAAGTGTCCTGCACTGAATTTTTTTTGAGTGATAGCATTGTTTTTTTGTTTGTTTTTGTTTTTTACGTGTGGATGTGAATGGCTTGTGTTGTATATTTCTCAGCTTAAGGTGTGTTTTAGTTCTAAATCAATTATTGTTTAAAAATATATTGTATATCTATTTCTATTGTATATATATTTCATTATTGTTAAAAATATACACACAACGGCAACTTTATTAGGCACACCTTGCTTGTACCGGGTTGGACCCTCTTTTGCTTTCAGAACTTCCTTAATTCTTCATGGCATAGATTCAACAAGGTGCCATTAAAATTGACATTATAGGATTACAGATTTGTCAGCTGCACATCCATGCTGTAGAGGCCATTTGAGTTTAGTGAACTTATTGTCCTTTTCAAGAAACCAGTTTGAGATGATTTGAGCTTTGTGACATGGTGCATTATCCTGCTGAATGTAGCCATCAGAAGATGGGTACACTGGTCATAAAGGGATGGACGTGGTCAGCAACAATACTCAGGTAGGCTGTGACATTTAAACTATGCTCAATTGGTGCTAAGGGACCCAAAGTGTGCTAAGAAAACATCCCTCACACCATTACACCACCACTAACAGCCTGAGACGTTGATAGAAGTCAGGATGAATCTGATCCTACCATCTAAATGTTGCAGGAGAAATCGAGACTCATCAGACTAGGCAACGTTTTTCCAATCTTCTATTGTCTAATTTTGGTGAGCCATGTGAATTGTAGCCTCAGTTTCTTGTTGTCAGCTGACAGGAGTGGCACCTGGTGTGTTGTTCTGCTGCTGAAGCCCGTCTGCTTCAAGTTTCAAGTGTTGTGCGTTCAGAGATGCTCTTCTGCAGACCTCTGTTGTAGCAAGTGGTTATTTGAGTTACTGTTGCCTTCCTATCAGCTCAAACCAGTCTAGCCATTCTCCACTACCTCTGGCATCAACAAGGCATTTTCATCCACGGAACTGCCACTCACTGGAGATTTTCTTTTTTTGGGACCATTCTCTGTAAACCCAAGAGATGGTTGTGCATGAAAATCCCAGTTAGATCAGCAGTTTCTGAAATACTCAGACCAGCCCGTCTGGCAACAACAACCATGCCATGTTCAAAGTCCCTTGAATCACTTTTCTTCCCCATTCTGATGCTCAGTTTGAACTTCAGCAGATCATCTTGACCATGTCTACATACCTGAAAGTATTGAGTTGTTGCCATGGGATTGACTGATTAGATGTGTGTTAATGAGCAGTTGAACAGGTGTACCAAATAAAGTGACCTGTGGTGTGTGCGTGCGTGCTTGTATAAATGGTTTATGAGGACACAAATGTGTAAATGACATGCATATTACAACGTAAACACTTCCTGTCACCTCGTAAACCAAATGGCCTTAACATACTGAACAGTGTTTTGTTCAAAAAATGCTGAAAGTTTTCTGTGATGGGTATGTTTGGAGTAAGGGGATATAACATTTGATTAGCTCAGTATAAAGCCATTATCTCTATGGAGAGTCCTCGTAAACCACATATCCAAACAAGCATGTCTGAGTGTGTATATAGAACAAAAACAATATTGGCCTATGGATAGAACAAAATTAGAATTTAATAAGGGTTTGTAATTCAAGAGCTTCTAACTCAATGTACCTACTGTCTAAATTGTATTTTATCTTCAACATCAGTACCACCAATCCCAATAGATTATCAGGTCATTCATATTAGGCCCATTGTGACATCAACACTTTACATGAATGTCCTATGTGTCTGTGCTGTCATGTCTTATGATGTTCAGACTGTCTTGTCATATGTGTCAGATCTTGTGAGGTGTAAAAAAAGAAGTTATCAGGTGATTGGTTTAGTCATTTATTAGCAATAGTGTTACTTAATAGGTGCTAAATTTGTACTTTGGGAACTGTATGGAGGACCACAAGTTTCACGGAAATAGTAATAAAGTATTTCATTAACTAATTGTACAATTGAAATAGGCATTAATACATTTATTTACAAATACATTCATCTATAAAAACTTAAAAAAAAAATTTTTGAATGGGCAATGAATGGAGTAGTTATAAAGATTTACACAAAACCCTCAATAAGTGGTTGTGATAATTTGTGGTCCTCCATGCATCTTGTCTTTCATCCTAGGCAAAATGTTCAGCCTTCACACATTTTCCATTACTTTTCCTTTGTAATATATGTTAACAATCTGATATTCATGATAATTAGGTTCTCAATTATTATATATAGTTATTGTATAATAACATTATATTATACATGCAACATAACTCATGTGTTCGATAGGCCTATGTGCCTATGTAACTCATGTGTTCGATAAGACACACCAAGGTGATTTTGTAATCTTTTCCCTCTTTTTAAAAGGGCATGTAGGCCTATGCTGTGCTGCTGTCTATGAAAATCAATTCATAACATCCCCTTTTCCGAGATGGAGTGGGTGTGAGATGGAGAATTAAAACCGAAAACGGGCAGTGCTGGATACAAACAATCCCTGGCAGAAACCATTTCACTTTTATTTCAGTACTAAAGCATCATTTTCATCGTTTTCTATGGGATTCGGTATTCAATTTAGTCGGCTGACTCATTGTTAAATCTGTTTTAGATCTGTTTTATCTTGACTCCGTTTATCGTTTCCTTCATTCACGATGTCCGATCAGCCGTTAACTTTACCAGTGTGCAGGCGACTGACGTACGCAGTGGGACATTTCTTTAACGACCTCTGCGCGTCTATGTGGTTCACGTATTTACTGGTGTATTATCACTCGGTTCTCGGGTTCAATGACACGAACGCAGGTGTGCTGTTGCTGCTCGGACAGATCGTGGACGGGATCTGCACGCCGCTTGTCGGATACGAATCCGACCGGAGGGCAGGATGTGGAAAGTATGGTAAAAGAAAGACCTGGCATTTAGTGGGTAAGAGTGTGAATTCAAACTTGTAACAAATTAATAGACTATATCAAGCGGTCTGTGGAGGAGCGCGCGTTTTTTTTTATATTTTTGTCTGCTATATTTTCTGCATTCAAAAAATTCCAGGCTATAATAAAAGTAAGTTGCCGTGGAGCTTTAAAATGATCTGTAGAAGGTGTAACGTTAGGCTATTCCACTTAAAATCCCTGCAAAAACTACCGCTGTGTGTTACTTGACGTAGATCCAGCCGTATAACGTTACTCCATCTGAAATGATGATGGTCAACATATAGGAAAAAGAAGCGAAAACTTGTCATCTGTAGTCAGGGAAATGTTAGATGTAAATAGGGTACAAAATAGCGCCCTGAAACTTGCCAACAAATGGGCAAAAAAATGATCGTGAAGTTCAGGAAATCAAACTAAATTTTATTTGAGCCGTTTTTAAATCCGATTTCTAAGTGGAAGCGTAATTTGTTTAAAACTCAGATTTGTTTAGAAACCTTTTGTCCAACCCCATTTGTGTGATTATATGTAATATTGCAAAGACAAAATTGTATTTTAAAAAATGCCAGAATAGGTAACAGGATTATTTACATTTTTAATTTAAATTTACTTGCATATGTAGCAGCTCGCTAGTTTGGGACAAAATTTGGTTTGTAGTTATAAAAACACTTATATTTACCACAGATTAAACAAAATTATTGGTTTTATATCTTTATTTTTCTCACAGTAACTTAGGTAACTGATTGAGCACAAATGCACCCATACCAAAATGGGCAAAATGGAATCAGCTTTACTGTCATGCTGTAAAAAAAAGAAAAGATAAGAAAAACGTCCAAATTATGTCACTTTCTGAGTGTCACTCAGTTTCACTGCACTCATTGTCCAGTTTACTGCCCATTTCCCCTCAGGAACTTTAAGTGTGTTTGCCTCCTTCCCCTTCATATTCAACCCCTGTATCGGGTGTGATGAGAGCACCCCACAGATGACGACACTCATTTACTTCATCCCATTCATGATCATCTTCCAATTTGGCTGGGCTGCTACCCAAATAGCCCACCTGTCTCTTATTCCCGAGCTGGTCACATGCGAGCACGCCAAAGTGGAACTAACGTCATACAGGTATCATTCCTCTTCAATTAAAATAACCAACGTAAACCAATGTAGTGTTGACAAACCTCAAAGTCTTAAGCTATTCAGTGACACTGTTGGATACATTTTGTCTTAGAAATAAAAGAGGAAACCACAAGAAAACGGTTTCCTTATTTTGAAGTTGGCATGAAATTATTCACCCTATCTATTTTTAAATGCATGTTATTGATCTTATTTTGAACTATTCATCTGTGCATAGCTTTTCATGGACTTCAGTTTGTTGCTTCATGTAACTTTGTTATGGATGATATTTAAAGGGGTGGTTGATCATGATTTCACTTTTCTAACTCTAGTTAGTGTGTAATGTTGCTGTTTGAGCGATGCTCAAAGTTCAAAGCAAAGGGAGATATTTTATTTGAAAGAAATTTATTTTTAAGGACTACAACAAAAGACTGGTAGGGACTACACGACATTCCTCTGGGGTTAGTGACATCACCAACCCTGACATTTACATAAACCCCACCCCCGGGAACACGATTTATAGATTATCAAGACAGAAAATGCTAATCAATGAGTAGAAGATAACTACAAATAACGACTCCGGTTTGAACAAAAAAGGCTAAAGGTTTTTGAAATTTGTAGTGCATGTCTGTGTGAGGTAAAAGGACACAAGTTGTTGAAGCTCCGCCCTCTGTGCCGGGAGCAGCAACTCATTTGCATTTAAGCGGACCAACACAAAAACAGTGTGTTTTTTCTCACCCTCAAAAAGTGACAACTTTAACATGCTATAATGTTGAACTAAAACTTCACATACACACTCTGGGGACATCAGATATTTATTTTACATCTTGTGAAAATGACATTATCCCACCCCTTTAAGAGTTGTTTGCTTTCCTGTACAGGTATGCTTTCACAGTGGTGGCAAACATTGTGGTGTATGCTGTGGCTTGGCTCTTGTTCAATTTCCAATCCCAACAGACAGAAGACCCATCTATTTCCCAGAATCTGAGCTGGTTTGATGTTCCCACATTCAGAGTGAGCAAATGCAAATATATTCATACCCTTGTCGACATCATAAGTAACTCTTCAAATTGATCTCCATCAAGCTGAGGACATTTACCCTACATTCAGAGTTAAAGGGATGGTCCACACTAAAATGAAAATTCTGTCATCATTGACTTACCTTAATGTACAAACCTGGCTGTATGCCTTTCTTTCTTCTGTGGAACATAAAAACAGGAACGTTGGAAACCAAACATTGAAGTCCCATTGACTTCATACAAAAATACAATGGAAGTTAATGGGAACTGAAACTGTTTGGTTACCAACATTCTTCAAAATATTTGTTAATTTCTTCTTAATATCGGCTTAATCTTATTTGTTGGGACAGTATCTGGCGCTCATAGTATGGGCCATCGGTACTGTTACCTCCATCATCTTTCACGTGGGCACTAAGGAAGTCCAACCTCAGGAGACTAAAGAGACTGGACAATCTCAGCCTCCAACCCAGACCTCCGGAGCCCTGCTCCAGTGGAAACACTGGTTCATCGAGCCTGCCTTCTATCAGGTGATCCCATGAAGACCTCGCACTTTTACTATGAACAAAACACACAGACACACAAGATGCCTTATGGAAACTACAAACATGTAAAAAAGATGTCTTATAATGAAACATTATTCGCAGTATGCTACTTAATAAAAATAAAGATTTTTTTTTTCTACCTCCAGGTTGCCATATTATATATGTGCACTAGACTGATTGTAAACTTGTCCCAAACGTACATCCCGATGTATCTGACAAACTCCTTATCACTGCCAAAGGTGAGGAACATGACACTTCTCAATATAAACTTGTTATTTGAAATAAAGCTGAAATCAAATAAAATTAAAATCCTAAACTAAAAAAAAACTCATTAACAAATTTAGAAATGTTTCCTTGGCATCTAACTAAAATAAAAAATAGTTCAAGTTAAAGTACTAAAGTGACTAAAACTTACTCTGAAATAAAATAAATTAATGCTAAATAGAAATATTTATATAAACTAGTGCTGTCAAATCGATTAATCGCATCTAAGATAGTTCTTTAACAAGTTTGTAAATGTATAATATATATATAAATGTGTGTGTGTGTTTGTATATACATATACACACTGACTTCAATTGCTTGTACAAAGAAAACTACATGTATTGTACAGTATATGTACACACTGACTTGAAATTGCGTGCACAAAGAAAACCACATTAACATAGCGTATATATACTTTTAATTACAATACCACATATGTACAGTAAGGCTGGTTTGGGCAGTTATGTTCTGGCACAATGAAGTGAATGTAAAAATGAGCAGAACATCCTCTCTTTTTTGCAGAACTACATTGCAACTATTCCCCTGGTCATGTATGTCAGTGGGTTGGTGTCTTCTCTGGTTATGAAGCCTGTTAACAAACAGATCGGCACCTCTGTGAGCTTTTACTGTTTCTCTGCTTTATCCAAATACCGTGAATCAAAATGCCTCATATGTCATTTCTGCCTTTGCAGATGACCTATTTTTTAGGTCTTGTGCCCATAATGGTGTTTTCCTTCTGGGCTTTGGTGGACACAAACATGGGTCCGCGGGTTTACGGAGCCGCCGTGCTGCTGGGAGCTGGCTCTGCTGTCATTCTGGTCATGTCACTGTCCATGACCAACAATCTCATCGGAGATCAAACAGTATGTGATGATATCATAATCATATGCATAAATGTATATCAAGTGATGTTTTTGAAAACTGTTTTTGAGGGGCTCTGCACAATATCTGTTTCAAACTAACACATCAGATGCGATTTATACAAGTAATTGGTAATCAGCTTGGTGGTTCAAGCTCGCTAAAATATAAAGTTTCGTCAGATATCTCATTAACGTACACAGTGCAGCAACGAACACAGCACGAATGGTGATGTCCGACTCGCAAACAAGTTACTTTAATAAACTGGTTCTTTGTAACGAGTCAGTTGAAAACCATTACTGACATACTGTAGATGTGTATTTTACTGAATTCTTGTTCATATAACAACATTTTAAATATTCAAATAGAACACAGCTATTTCAAATTGTAATAATATTTCATAATATTCCTGTTTTACTGTATTTTTCATCAAATAAACGCAGCCTTGCAAAGCACAAGAGACTACTTTTTTAAATGTAAAAAAATCTTAATTATTCCCAACTGTTGACTGCCAGTGACTCTAATGAAGATCTTTCTTTTAACAGCAAAGCGGTGCTTTTGTGTATGGGGCAATGAGCTTCACTGATAAGGTGGCCAATGGACTTGGTGTCATGATAATACAGGCTTTACATCCCTGTCAGTGAGTACAATCAATCCAGCATCTCCAATGAAAGAGCCTCCTGACCCCTGACTGTAGTGGCTGGGAATGTAGAATATTTAAATACCCTTCTTGTCTGCAAATACCATCTTGACTGCACAATCTACTTGTTTCATAGGGACACTGACTGTTGTAATGTGTATGCTGCAGATGGCCTATATGTGTGTGTTTGAGTGTGAAAGTCTAACTATTCATTGTCACATGTTTTATGTAGGTTTCTACTTGGCTTCTCACATTATTTTGGTCTTTATTGACAGCACACTGGACTCTGACTGCAAATGGTTCTATCGAAACGTCATGGTGATCGTCACTGCCGGTGTGGCTGCCGTTGCTGCTCTCTGTCTCTCAACCATGCTCATCTGGCCCATTGCAATTCGCCAACGTGAGTCTTGGACTTTTTTGAAACCTACACAAAATGTGTTGTTGTTTAACCAGAATCCGGCTCAGCCTGAATGGTGGATATGATGGCTTAGTAACACAAATTTTCTGAAAGGTTGCTGATCTTTGTTCTAGAATAAAACTGGAACTAGATTTTTAGAAGAAACCTGGGTGAAATTTTTATTTTATTTATTTCTTCTGCTGAACACAAAAGAAGATATTTTGAAGAATGTCAGTTACCTACTGTAACAGTTAATGGGACCCATTGACTTCCATAGTATTTTTGTCATTGGGGTCCATCAACTGTTTGGTTACCCATATTCTTCAAAATATCATCTTTTGTGTTCAGCAGACGAAACAAACTCATACAGGTTTGGAACAATTTGAGGGTGAGTAACTGATGGTAGAATTGTAATTTTTGGGTGAACTATCCCTTTAATAGTGATTGTATTAAATTGTGAATTGCAATTTAAATTGACATAAATAACATGTTTTTCTGAAATTAAATAAGTGAGGGGAATATATCTGAAAAATAATGATTGTGTATTAGGGTTTTGTTACTATCTATTATAGTGTAACGTTATAAATATGAATAAAAACATTTCCAATTAAAAAATTTATTTGTATAACGAGTTTCACAATAAATATTATTCTAAAGCAGCATTTTAAAAAATGATTGCATTTAACATATTTAAGTTTTATATGTTTGTTAACATGTTCAAATCCCATGTTCACCCGCTGTTAAACAGCCTTTTGCAATAACAATGCATGCTTGATGTTAGCGTTTATCTAAATACTTATTTGCATTATATCCTTATGTGCCTTCTCTTTGTTCTTATTACAAATCCATTTGTGCCTCTTCAGGTCTAGCGGTCATCAGAGGGCTGATTGGTACACATGAGGATGAGACGAGCAGCTATGGGAGCAATGGAAGATTGAACTGACACATCCAGTGTTAAAAACTCAAAATCACTCAACATTCAGACCAGGCCGCGCTGCAGAGGAAACTTTATGCTTTCTTTTGCAACCAGGAACAAGGAAGATAAGAAACTGTGCTGCTCTGTGATCACGAGCTCTTTTCTCAGCACTTTGGAGGTGCGAGTTTCTGCATTGTTTTTACATTCTCAAGAAGAGGCTCTTTGTGTGTCGTATGTGTAATATGAGCTCAGGACTGTCACACGGAGAGACGACTCAAACAGGACAACAATTATGTGACACATTCAAGATGAGGAAGTTCTGAAGCTCTGCTGAAATTTTCCCAGACATTTGAAAAGATTCCACTAGAGATCAGAAACGCATCTAGTTTGTATAAAAACGTAACAAGGTGCCTTTTGAAAAGGATACAGATACTGATTTTTGAAAGTTTTGCAGATCCTTTTTGCAGATCCAGATCCAGAGCCAAACTGGAGCAAGCTGAAGTTAAATGTCCTTATTAGGGGCACAATCTCAAAAGTAGCTGTTCTTGAAAGCCTTTCAACCACTAAGCCACTACACCCCACTATAATGTGTCGTTATTCTGTGTACATCACGTGCATTAGTATTTTTTTATTAAAATAGTGAAGTGAGTGAAGCTTGTTTGGCCAGTTAGGCCTGTGGTGTTTTTAAGTGGTACATGCGATACTTGTAAAAGTTAAAAAGTTTTCTAAAGTTATGCACCAACTTTTTCAGGATTGGTGTCATTCCAGTTACCGTCATCGGTTCTGCATTTACATTCCATGGACGTCTTCACTGACACGTTTATTTTTTTAGTGCTTGTCTTGTCAACAAGCTTTTCAGCCTGATGTTTTGTGTTCACCTGTGGGGTGTTCAATTACATGGCAGTTACATTTTTGTCCACTAGAGGGAGACAGCAAGCTTATGATAAATAATAATAATATGATCAAATAATCTAACTCTGCTTTAAATTAAAATGCTAAAGAGCACATCAAATCAAAATGACTGCAATCACATTTTTTTTCTCCATCAATAACTACTGTTTTTATTGAAGAACATAACAGTTATTGAAAGTTACGGAATCACAAAATGAGTCATGGTAAAGCTTTGTCACAAATAATTACAGAAATATTGAAAATAACGTATCACTATCTTAGCCTCTATGGGGGCTTTTATTATTGTGTTTGACATATGGGAGACCTTCGGGTCAAAAAGGTTGAGAACCACTTGCTTAGTGCCACTGCTGTGGATTTTGGAAAGTAGAAAAATAACTTTTTTTACATTGACATCCATCATGTTTCAATTTATGTCATAAAAAAATAAACTGTGTCCTGACTACATGTTTTTGAACTTAATTTGAATCATGTTTATACATGTCCTAGAATTACAATATGATATAAGAATCAAAAAGTACAGGATCTATACAATTACATGGAGGTCATGGCACGTGGATTCTCTCATAGTTATGCTACAAAAAAGCTTTTCAAGATTACAGCCCTGCTTCCCTCCCGGAGCTCTGCGGATAGTCCATCAATGCCGTCGTACCTGAATACACTATAGGGTCATAATACTGGGTGGCATTGCCATTTGAAATAAATTTCTGAAACACAAGCAGCAGAAACAAATGCAAAAGCACCCTTTAATTAAAGCAGAGCTGCCTGACTCCTGGGTATCAGCCCACGGTGTGTCAGCAGCAACCCCCCTTGCAGTCTTTAAACATGCTGCTGTGGGTAATTTGAGGGGCAGGCGTCATCTCCGCCTGTTAGTGTGACCACTAATTGGAGTCTGGACCATGGCCTGTACTTGGATGGAGGCAGAGCAGTGTGAATGATATAAGATTACATCGTGAGGGGAGCAGAGGTAGGGGACTGCCACCCATGTATACTGGAGATGCACTATGACTGTATGGAGGAATTCAACAAATCACACACAAGCTGCCAAATCCTTCACTTTAAATACTTTTATAGATCAGATAAGTGTGGTAAGAGGGGTTTAGTTATTATGGTTGCAATATCCAACAGCATTTAATTTTAATACAATGTGACGACTTTTAATTTTTTGAACTGAGACATAGAAGACTTTCCCATTTGGATCTATTACAAAAATGACCATGGCAACTATGATTTGGCCTAAATTGCCACAGTTATTATTTTATTATGCCACAGTTATTATGCCACAGTAGTTAAGAGAGTCTTTTTCCATATTGTGACGTATATTTCAGTTAAACTGCTTCTCGAAAAAAAAAAAAAAAAAAAAAATGTAGGGGCGGGCGGGATTTTTTCTATAGGGAATTGATTGGATCATTGGCTCATTTTGGTTTGCTATTGCTGTGATGTCATGTGAGTGACAGGTTGTCCCGCACTCGCGCAAGTAAACAAGTCATCAGAGAAGAGATGTCGCTGCAAGAGGGAGGAGGGGAAGATTAAATATTATGAGGCCACATGATTTAAAATAAATAAATAAATAAATAAATGTGTGCACAGATTAATCACATACACACTCTAAAATATCTTGGGTTATTTTTTCTACCCAAGTCCTGCGTTGAGCCTTTTGGGTCATTATTTGAGTTATTTTTTCAGTGTTTGGGTAGTTTTTGTGTTACCCAGGGGTTGAGTTATTTATCGCGGGGCTTTTTGTGACCTCTTCAGGAGAAAGCAGTGCAGCTCAGTCAAATTGGTGCGTGTCTTAAAATACTCTAGTATTGTAGTATACTGTATTACTGTAGTATTACTGTAGTATTTGAAGTACGTAGGCTTATTTCGAAACTGGGGGATCGAAACTGACCGGCCCAAAAGTTATGAAAGACATCGTTAAAATAGTCTGAGTGACTACAGTGGATATTCAACCTACATCATACATACATCAACCTTAAGTTTATCAAGCGACGAGAATACTTTTTGTGCGCAAAAAACAAACAAAAATAACGACTTTATTCAACTAATCATTTCCTTCTATGTAAGGCCGTGATATTTCACGTAGTGATATTGCGCAAAGCTTCTAGGTTGCACGTCACACGTAGGCTCACTATTGGCCAACGCTGGTCATGTGTGATGCGTGACGTACAACCTAGAAGCTTTGCATAGTTTCACTACGTGAAATATCACGGCCGTACAGAGAGAAGGAAATGATTAGTTGAATAAAGTCGTTATTTTTGTTTGTTTTTTTGCGCACAAAAAGTATTCTCGTCGCTTGATAAACTTAAGATTGAGCCACTGTAGTCACTCGGACTATTTTAACAACGTCTTTCATAACTTTTGGGCCGGTCAGTTTCGATCCCTTAATAAGCCTATGGAGGAGTGATCCAGCTCTCAGATTTAATAAAAAATATCTTAATTTGTGTTCCGAAGATGAACGAAAGTCTTACGGGGTTGGAACAACATGAGGGTGAGTAATTACTGACAGAATTTTCATTTTTGGGTGAACTAACCCTTTAAATCAATAAAGCTTTACTAAAATTGGATCCCATGTCAATTTGTTTACTTTTTTGACAGTGGTTAACAGTTTTATTCCAGCAACAATAATCATATCTTTATGACATGTTGTTGGTGGAAACGGTGGTTACCATGGTAAATGTCTGAGTCTATTGGAACTTGAACATTCCATGTCTTCCACATTGTGATATTCAGCACTCGCAAAATAAATAAGTAAAAAAGTAACCAAGGCATTTTCAAATAGGCCTATACCAGTTTGTTTTTTTGCACACTTTTCATTTTTTTTTATGTCTTTGGTGGAACAAATGTTATGAATTTGACTGGAGTTCGCCGGTTACCATGATAATGTTTGAGAGCAAGTTAAGCCTATTTGAGGTCTTCCACGTTGTGCTTTTCATGGATTTGGATAGAGGGATGGAGAGGATGTCATTTTCTATCATAATCTTCTTCTAAACTGGACACTACCAAAAAAAAAAGCATTCAAATTACAACGAGCATGTCATACTCGCATATAAACAGAAACTTGACATTTAGCGCTCCTGTGGCACAACACCATGTTGACCATTGAGGACTCTATTTAAAACTCAGTTTCTCTTTAGGTTGTTTTATTTAAACGTTCGTCGTCCTTTCTTTTCTTATTGATATTCCAGTAAATGTATGATTTATTTTCTTCCCATGGCTGAAAATGATATGTAACCAAACCTTTTCCTCCTCCTTGGAAGTTTGACAAGCAGCATTTTGCCCTGCTTAACCAATGGACTCACAAATTCACTTCACTGTCAAATATAATATGTCAAAGAAAATTTTCGAACACGATATTATTAGGCAATCTATATGGTAGACAGTTTAGACAGTTATTCTATAGCTAAAAAAATACAAACATCACCTGTTTGGTGAATATATAGGCTATATATGAAGGAATATAATTAACATTGGCGCTTCAACTTTTCTAGTTATGCCTTTTATTAAGGGCTTTTTATGGTTACTAAAAAATCTATAAAAGGCATAACCGAGAAAGTTTGAGGCGTAACCATTAAAGGGATACCGTAGTTCACCCAAAAATGAAAATTAGCCCGGATGATTTACTCACCCTGAAGCCTTCATAGGTCTATATGACATTCTTCTTTCAGACGAATAATCGGAGTTATATTAAAAAATGTCCTGGCTCTTCCAAGCTTTATAATGAGAGTAAATGGCTGTTTGACTTTGGAAGTCCATTAAAGGTAGCCTGGATGCCAGCCCGAACCCCGCCCACAACATTTTTTGATCGGGAAGTTCGGTCTGGACTCGCTCCATTGAGGAGTAATTATGATCGGTTCAGAAATCGTCGGGCCAATCAAATTGCCAGGGCGGGCTTTATACGATGATGGACAGATGATCTGCAGGGACGTAATCCTCACGTTATCAAAGAGCGCTTGGGTTGAACTGGTTCCCTTTCAAGGCGGTCACTTCGACATTACGTCATACTGACGTATATGGGAACTCCTCCCTTCTCCATTTTCACTGAAATCTTATAGGATAACGCCAGCTGGAGACAGCTGGCCAATTGACGCAAAACATGCAAATGCTGACCGGTCCGCGGGCAGTATAAATAGCATGGGCGCGACAATTACGTCAGAATCTCTTTCTTCACGCTAGAAGTCTTATCTGAAGTCATCGTGGAAGTTGCAATAGAGGTTACTCACCATGTTTCCTCCCCGCATCCGATGGCTGCTACATGCCAGATATGTGCGGTATTGACTCGCTCTACCCAAACAAGGATCTACCGAGGCCGCACTCACGGACGACTGGCATACGTGCTGGTCTACCAGTGCGCGCCCTCATAAACTCCGGGCATCAGCAGGGATGAGGCCCACTGCCGCCAGCGGCTGCTGGTGGGCCCTCTAACGCCCAAAGAAGAGTTGACAGTCGTTCTCCCCTGTGGCCCAGTGGCGGAACCTGAAGCCTTCGCGCGAGAGACCCGTGTTCGATCCCGGCTCTCGCAGCAGATACATTTTTAACCTGCCCGTCGCCTCTCCGGTCCTTTTCGCGGGCTCGCTAGACGGACTCGATGCGATAGGCTTCGTCGGAAGGATACTTTTATTATTTTTACTTAGCCCGGTATCTAACAGCCAGGCTACTGCAAGAAAGATTCCGTCTTCACGACGTCCTATGGTAAGTCATGCGAAGACGCATCCAGAGAGACGAGGCAAGGCGATGGCTCTGTGTCTAAAGGCGCGAAAGTGGTTGTTTCCCCCTGTGGCTCAGTGGCGAACCCCAAAGCCGTCGCACGGGAGACCCGTGTTCGATCCCAGCTCTCACAGCAGATAAAATCTAGTCGCGCCGCGGCCAGACATTAAACCGAAACTTTTGATCTCTATACGTCCAGCCTTCCTCGATGTCTCTCTTCGTCGGCACCTCGTCCCGCCTAATTCGGCTACAGCCGCCAAAACGGTTCGAACCCGTAACGAACCGGATCTTCACCGTTGGCAGAGGGCGGGACCGGGAATGTGGCGACACAGGCCACGGAGAGCGCCGCGTCAGGACGCCCCGCTCTGGTAATGGAGGTGCACAGCTTACAGCTTATGTCGTCAGGCTGCCCTGTATCCTTCAGTGCAACTGGCCATTCTGATTTAACCACGTATCCACAGTTGTTGTCGCTACGCCACTGACGCTGTGTTTATGTTCAGACTACACACTGATATGTGCTATGATTTGTGCCGTCATATATTGCCCTGTTTCTTTCAGTGCGAATGGCTATTCTGATTACCACGTATCCACAGTTGTTGTCGCTATGCCACTGACGCTGTGTTTATGTACACACTGCACACTGATATGTGCTATGGTTTAACTGTTATATCCTTATATATTGCCCTGTATTCCTCAGTGCAACTGGCTATTCTGATTTAACCACGTAATCACAGTTGTTGTCGCTACGCCACTGACGCTGTGTTTATGTACACACTGCACACTGATTTGTGCTATGATTTAACTGTTATGCCCTTATATATTGCCCTGTATCCCTCAGTGCAACTGGCTATTCTATTAACCACGTAATCACAGTTGTTGTCGCTACGCCACTGACGCTGTGTTTATGTACACACTGCACACTGATATGTGCTATGGTTTAACTGTTATATCCTTATATATTGCCCTGTATCCCTCAGTGCAACTGGCTATTCTGATTTAACCACGTAATCACAGTTGTTGTCGCTACGCCACTGACGCTGTGTTTATGTACACACTGCACACTGATTTGTGCTATGATTTAACTGTTATGCCCTTATATATTGCCCTGTATCCCTCAGTGCAACTGGCTATTCTATTAACCACGTAATCACAGTTGTTGTCGCTACGCCACTGACGCTGTGTTTATGTACACACTGCACACTGATATGTGCTATGATTTAACTGTTATGCCCTTATATTTTGCCCTGTATCCCTCAGTGCAACTGGCCATTCTGATTTAACCACGTAATCACAGTTGTTGTCGCTACGCCACTGACGCTGTGTTTATGTTCACACTGCACACTGATATGTGCTAAGATTTGCGCCGTTATATGCTGCCCTGTTTCTTCAGTGCAAATGGCTATTCTGATTACCACGTATTCACAGTTGTTGTGCGATGAAATGACGCTGTGTTTACGTGCACTCTACACACTGATATGTGTTCATGATTCATGCCGCTATAAATTGCCCTGTATCCTTCAGTGCAACTGGCTGTTCTGATTCACAGTTGTGCGATGCCACTGACGCTGTGTTTATGTACACTGATATGTGTGTGTTATGCTTATGCCACGATATTGCCCTGTACCCTTCAGTGCAACTGGCTATTCTGATTACTACGTATTCACAGTTGTTGCGTTGCAACGGACGCTGTGTTAAGTACACACTACGCACTGTTATGTGTATGATTTACGCCATTATATATTGCCCTGTTCCTTATCCTTCAGTGCAAATGGCTATTCCGATTACTACGTATTCACAGTCTTGCGATGCAACTGACGCTGTGTTACGTACACACCGTACACTGCGTTATGAATTTTGCCGTTGTTGCCCTGTATCCTTCAGTGCAAATGGCTATTCTGATTGCTACGTATTCACAGTTGTTGTGCGATGCAACTGACGCTGTGTTACGTGCACACTACACAGCGTTATGTGTGGGGATTTATGCCATTATATGTTGCCCTGTAATTTTCAGTGCAAATGGCTATTCTGATTACTATGCAGTACGTATTCACAGTTGTTGTGCGATGCAACTGACGCTGTGTTTATGTACACACTACACACTATGTGTTATGAATTTTGCCTTTGTATTTTGCCCTGTATCCTTCAGTGCAAATAACTATTCTGATTACTACGTATTCACAGTGTGGTGCGATGCAACTGACACTGTGTTACGTACATACAACTCACTGTTATGTGGATGATTTATGCCATTATATATTGCCCTGTTTCTTTCAGTGCAAATGGCTATTCTGATCACTACGCAGTGCATATTCACAGTTGTCTTGTGATGCAACTGACGCCGTGTCTATGTACACTCTACACACTGTATGTGTTATGCTTATGCCGTTGTACATTGCCCTGTATCCTTCAGTGCAAATGGCTATTCTGATTACGTACACAGTTGTTGTGCGGTGCAACTGACGCTGTGTACACGCTACGCACTGATGTGCTATGTTTACGCCGCTAAATATTGCCCTGTATCATCAGTGCAACCGGCTATTCTGACTTACTATGTATTCACAGTCGATGTCGCGATGCCTCTGACGCTGTGTTTTTGTACACACTAATGTGACTATGCTATCGCGTTGCCCTGTATCCTTCAGTGCACCTAGCTATCCTATCTAACTGTGCATAGTCACAGTGTGTCGCTACGGCGACTTGCGCTGCATCTGTGTCCACACTGAAGCGATTATGCAGTTATGTTGCTAACGTAACTGACCATTATGTGAACTGTGCATATTCATGCAGTCTCGGTCGCTTCATCGACTTGCACCGCATTATACACTCAGATGTTTGATATGTGCACACTGATGGGTAATGCTGTTATGTTGCCCTCTATCCTTCAGTGCAACATCCAGCTATCCTATCTAACTGCATATTCAGTTCTGTCGCTATGGCGACTACACGGCACGTACAAGGACGTGTTTTTGCTATTTTGTTGCCCTGTTTCCTTCAGTGCAAAACTAGCTATCCTATCTAACCGTGCATATTCACAGTTCTGGATGTATGTACGTAAACGGATGTGTTATGCTAGTAATGCTGCCCTGTTTCCTTCAGTGCTGCTAGCCATCCTAATCTAACTATGCATCTTAAGTTTCTGTAAAATGCTGTACGTGCATGTGCTACGCTGTTATATTGCCCCGTTCCTATCAGGGCAACTGGTTATTCTGTGCAAACTCATATATTCACAGTTGTAGCTACAGTTATGACTGTTGTTTGCTTACTGAGGTGCTATGCTATTATGGGGCTATTTTCTAACTGCGTATATTCACAGTTGTCGTCGCTACGGCCACTGGCACTGTGTTTATGTACATTCAGTTATGTGTTGATTTGCACTTCTGTACATTGGCTATAGAACATCGGCTATGTTCTACAAGGTGGCACCCCAGCCCCAAGCTGTGGAACCTTCTTGTGTGTCCGCTGCTGGGTCCTTAGTTGAGCAAGACACTTCACACTGACAAGTGCTGAGAAACGGAGCTCTCCCTGAGATGGCCTTACCACCGGCTCTCGCCCCAGCGAAGCACTTGGAGACTTACGCTCATTCTAGTGAATGTTGTCGCATTGTCTCGGACCTGATGACTGCAGCGTCACTCCCAGTCCGATACCAAGCTACGTTCCGAAGTCGCTTACACCGTTCAGAGCACAGGTTGATCCCTGCCCGCCTTATCTGCTGAGTTTCAGCCTCGCATGATGCCGATGCTCAGAGTGATGTTGGCCCTGTAAGGGATTTGTGGATGTACGTGGATCACTTGGCAGCAGTCTACCAGCTGTTGTGTGCTTGGTGGATGGTACTAGGGACGTGCTGTTTTATACAGAGACTTCTCTCTGAATTCGATGCTTATATGGTTGCTTAATGCCTACGGGATTTAGGTATGCTGGCTGTCTTCTCAGAACACATTCGCCAGGGTTCCAAGTTTGATGCACCACCTTAGCGTCGTGGGTTCGGTGAGTTTTATCAGTGTACTCATGAAACTGTTACCACCAGCTGTGCAGTAGTCTGTATTGCAGAGTTACCATTGCTGCTAACTCTGTGTTATGACTATAAGGTTACATAGCTGTTTCCACATTACGCAGTAGTTCCAACGTACTGTTAACTCTGTGTGTGGCTTAAGGTTATGCAGCTGTCACCGCTATGCCGTCGACACTGTGTTAGCTCTTGTGCTCGAGTGCTTATGGTATTCTGCTGCCCTGTCCAGTGCAGCCTTCGCCTCATTGCAGTGGATGCGCAACTTGGTAAGCCGGAGCAGACGTTGGTCTAGTTTCGCCTATCAGTTTTGAGTGCTCCTAGCGCGCTGCTGGCTTAGAACTGTTGTTCCTGTGGGAGTGTAGCTTGACCCCGTTCAGGGCTTATCTTCACTGCGCTCACGGCGGGATTCTATACAGTTCCCATATACGTCAGTATGACGTAATGTCGAAGTGACCGCCTTGAAAGGGAACGTCTCCGGTTACTATCGTAACCTCGGTTCCCTGAGAGGCGGGAACGAGACATTACGTCATCCGCCGTGCTCGCCGTTTGATCAGCTGTGCTAGCGTTCAGTCTTGATTCTGACGTAATTGTCGCGCCCATGCTATTTTATACTGCCCGCGGACCGGTCAGCATTTGCATGTTTTGCGTCAATTGGCCAGCTGTCTCCAGCTGGCGTTATCCTATAAGATTTCAGTGAAAATGGAGAAGGGAGGAGTTCCCATATACGTCAGTATGACGTAATGTCTCGTTCCCGCCTCTCAGGGAACCGAGGTTACGATAGTAACCGGAGACGTTTCCCTCACAGATGACTGCCGCTGGAGAACTGAGATGTAGAGATTCCGCTATCGCGTCCGTTGTAAAAGAAATCGACAGCGCATTCATTTTAAAAGACGAACATAGAACTGCAATCAAGGCATTTGTCGATCGGAAAGATGTGTTTGCCGTCCTTCCTATGGGATTCGGCAAAAGTTTAATTTATCAGCTGGCTCCGATGGTAACTAAGAAGATGGGACGCAATGAAAACCCTGTGGTCGTTGTGGTTTCTCCTTTGGTCGCACTCATAGAGGGCCAAGTAAAAGAAGCAACACTCGTTATTTTACTTCTTCCAGCGTGCGTGCATTTGAGTTCTGTAGTTGACAACTGTGCTATGCAAAGTAGTTGACTTACTGCGTTGCTCTCATTGGTTGTAGGTCTATCCAATTGAGTGCAGAGGTTTTTTTTTTCCTGGTTCGGTTAAGACACGCCTCATAATCAAAGCCCTATGAAGCAGTATCAGACTCACATTCTGACTAGAATATGAGTATGACGAAGTCAGGCTACATTAAAGGTACAATATGCAGGATTTTTCGCCACCAGGGGTCGCTAACCTCTTACAATAACAAAGGCGTATATTGATTACGTATATTCCACATTAACCGTAATTATGGATCTTGTCGCTGATGGATCTTTTATGGATGAGTGAATACATTGATGTTTTTAACATGACTGTGGTATGAAGCAGGGCGCGATTGCTAGACGTATAACGTTACCAGCGCCACACACAACACGAGTCCTGCGGATATAAAGGAATAAGAACATTTCATACGCAAGTGCTGAATTAATACTCACACAGGTCAGTTTATTAGACGAATGGTAAACTTGAGGTAACACAGCGCTGTTTCACTTGCTCTAACAGTTACTTACACCTATCACACTAAACGGGATTTGAGTGTGTTGAATGTTGTTAGTTAGGTTGTGTGTTGGCTGTATGAGACTAAGTACGTTAAAGGAGAACTCCGGTCAATTTTAACATTGAGCTAATTTTTTTTGTAAATTTGGAGTGCTGTCAGTACAGAGAACAACGAAAAAAATCGGTGTTGCCTACACCATGTTATCCTCTTTTTAAAATTTGCACCCTGTTGACTTAAACGGGGCAAGTTTTAAACCTGCTTTTAGCCTCTTTACATCCGTGATGTGTTATTACAAGTGCACAGCCATGTGAGTGATTTTATTCAGTAGTTATATTAGTTAATGATCGCGCGCGCGAACTCGACAATCGACTACTAAAGGCTAAAAGCAGATTTAAAACTTGCCCCATTTAAGTCAACAGGGTGCAAATTTTAAAAAGAGGATAACACGGTGTAGGCAACACCGATTTTTGTCGTTGTTCTCTGTACTGACAGCACTCCAAATTTACAAAAAAATACAACATTAGAACATTACAACATTAGAATAACACACAGATCATATTCTAACATTTCATCATGTTGAACTAAATAACATTGATTAGTTTTATGTACATTTTCTCACCTGTCTAATAAAGTAGGCTACATGCAACACTCGCGTCTCGGTCAAGTCGAAGTTAGTCGCGGACGTGTAGCTCTCGGCATCTCGAAAGATGTTAATCTTCGTTTTAGTCCTCTTTTTGTCTCAAAGTCTGCTTGCCATGGTCCATAATGTATGAACAAAACAACAACAGCGTGAGCGTCCTGCTAGGCACAACGGGCATTACCCAGTTGTCAACGTCTGTCGCCATGGTTACTATGGCAGTACGAGGTCCTGGCGGAAAACGAGGGATATGACACCATTGACTGGCGACTCCTCGTCTGCACATTGTCCATAGGCCACTGGACCATAGGCTGTAAAGTCCAAGGGGGTAATCCATCAGCCGGAAACTGAAGTCTACCCGGGAGCCGCCATTGGCTAGCAAGCCTTCACCTGCTGTTAGCATTCCATTGACTCCCATTCATTTTGGCGTCACTTTGACAGCGAATAACTTTACATCTGAGGCGTTTAAAGACTTCATTTGTCCATTGTTTATTTCTAAAGAAACACGACAATGTATAAAAGACAATGTATAAAAGGCTCCATTACCTTGTATCTTACGTTATGGCCCCGTAGAAGCAGTTTTTGTAAAAATAGGCTAACGATTGCGTCATAACACGCGACTCTCTGTCGCACAGTACAGAAATTACCGTATAGACAGAAGTAGAAGCTCGTGCACAATCGGGGAGACGTGGATGCATAAAGTCAAGGGAGAAGCCCATAGAGAGTTGTAAAGTTAATCCTGCTACGAGCTCATGGACAGCTAATACTCACGATCTCCGGCTCTGCAAGATTCGGAAGGGAATAATTCAGATTCCTCTTGGCACCGCTACTAGAAGACGTACAACTGCGAGACAGGTTGCTCACGTCACATCCACGTCGTCCAGCTCAGCAGTTCGCTTGGCAATCAGGAAGTGAGTGCTTCTTCTTCTTCTTCTTTTGGGGATGGCATCCAAAGTGTTGCATTACCGCCACCTACTGAATTAAATAGTTTTCCCAGTGCAGAATATTTACAGTGACCACCCTAAAGTTCACTGCCCGTTCTATATGTCATTCTCAATGGTCTGAGATGATATAAATTCTTTCCTCAGCCTATTATCTAGTTCTTCTCCTGATATGTTCCCAATGTCCAAGAATCTTCTCGCCGCATCCAACACCATCTTGATCCTCTCTGATTTCCCTTTAATTTCCACAGCACAATTGACCACCATAGCAATAAATCCCAGAAATCGCTTCTTGTCCATTCCAATAACGTTATTCTGATCTCCCTTCTTTCCCGGCTCCTGTTCTGTTTGCACTACTACTCGTTCCATTCTCTTAGTAGCTTCTGCATATGTTAGCCCTTCTTCTGCTCTGATTTTACTCACTTTTACCTGTTTGATTTTTTCAGGACATTGCGTTGACCCCGCAGGATGATTTCCCGAACAATGAATGCATTTTACCTGTTCCTCTTCACACTCCCCTCTTTCACAAGTATTTTTCCCACATCTCCCACATCTCCTGACTCCTCTACACACTGAAGCCACATGTCCATACTCCTGACAGCAAAAGCACCTTAACGGAGCTCTTTCATAAGACCTCACCCTGTAGCATATATAGTCTACATATATCCTCTCTGGCAAATCTCCCACAAACGTCAGACACACAGAAGTACTTTCTTCCCTTTCTCCTTGACGGAATCTTGTCAATCTTCTGGCCTCACAAACTCCTTCAACGGCCCGAAACTCCTCATCTTCCACTGACAGCGGTACGCCACTTACTACTCCTTTCTTTTTGTATTCTGTCCCGAGTGGGAAACATTTCACAACTCTGTAATCTGTATACTCCTTAATCTTTAGAGCTTGTTCTCTCTGATGCCTTGACACGCAGTCAATAATAACCATCCCACTCCTTGTTATTTTAATGGACCGAACATCTCCGGGTTTCTTTCCAACGAATCTTCCAACCTCGTGCGAATCCTTGAAGATCCCGTCACTTTTTGTTACTGCTATCATTCCTACTTGATATCTCTCAACAGTTCTTCTTGTCTGGCTTTCATCACTTGAAACACTGTTCTTTTTCCTTTTCCTGTTCTCAACTCCTCTTGTATCTTCTTCATTTCCCTCGCTCTCGTCTGACTCCATTTTCCTCCTCGGCGACACTGAATCACAGACCGCTGTTATGTCCGGAAGTCACATTGACAGGGCAAAAAAACGGAAGTGAGTGCTTCTAATTGACTTCACTTTTCTCCGTTGAAGTCTATGGGGTCGCTGTGTCCATTTCTTTTACTGTCTATGGTAAAGTCCCCATGAAATCAAAATCGACAATTCTTATTTTTGTTGTTGTTATGGAATATTGCAGTATTTATAATGTGATTTATCTGTACACATTATTATTATTATTTTAAAATTAATCTTTAATCAAAAAAACTTCCCCTCCCTCTTGCAGACATCTCTTCTCCTTTCTGATGACGTGTTTACTGACGCGAGGGCGGGACAACCTGTCACTCACATGACATCACAGCAATAGTAAACCACAATGATCCAATCAATTTTCCCGATAGACAAAATCAAGTCCCACCATACAGTTTTTATTTTGTTTGAGAAACCGTTTCACTCAAATATACGTCACAATAGGGGGAAAAAGACTATCGCAACCAGTGTTGGGCAAGTTACTTTTAAAAAGTAATTAGTTACAGTTACTAGTTACTTCTTCCAAAAAGTAACTAAATTAGTTACTCAGTTACAAATTTTAAAAGTAACTAGTTACTTAAGAAAGTAACTATTGCGTTACTTTCAAGTAAAATTACATTTTAAATGCTCAAATGTGACCCCACCTCTACCCCTATTTAACGGAACTTAAAACACATGTGCATGTTCAATTATTTATGATAAATCTGAATTTTATAATGAAATGGACACTTAATACAATACATTATTAACAGAAACATGAAACATTGTACACACATCTAAAAAAAAATGTTGCCGGTGGACAAAGTGAGACTAGCCTCCAATCAAATGCCATGTATGTAGATATTATGTTTATATAGTGGATCAATGCAAATAACACAATAGATGTTTTGGAACTTTTGATATTTATTGCCCCTCAACAGGCCACAACTGGGCAAAATTAAATTAAGCTTGTTAAGCTGTGGAGTTATATGTTCTCATTAACTATATTATTTTATGTTTCTTACTGTTATTTTGTTTTTACTTTATGCTATTGACGGTTGTATACTAAAAATGTGCAAGAGTTCATTGTGCGCATGTGTGAACAAATGGGGACTTTAATTTTGACTCAGCTTGTGTTCCTTCCTTGAGATGAATGTCGTGCTGCTGCTCCCTCGTGCACTGATGTTATGCCAGCGCATTGAGATGAAAACTAACAAATAAATAACACTGAGAAATTGTATCTGGATTGTTCTTTAGTGGATGGATGATCGCAACATATTGTGCATGGACATGACGGACGGAAATGAAAACTTAAAGGAGCTGTATGTAAGATTGTGGCCAAAACTGGTACTGCAATCACTTTCAAATGACTGTAGAGCGGTGTATCCCCTCCCCCTCCCCCCTGACTCGAGGTTGCCAGATAGGCTGCAGGATCCAGCAGGAACGTAGGCTGCTACAAGGAGCTTTCAACTAGAGCAGAGCTGGCAACCCGGATGCCGAAACACTACTGACTTCGTGATTGGTAGATAGGTGGAGGGTGGGGCTTCAGGCCAAAACACAAGATGATAACATCAACATCAGTTGAGGGCTGCAACTTCACTTTTTAAATGACAATATCGTGGCCGGACTACTGTTGTCAGTGATATAAGTATTTGAAATGAACATGATTTCTTAATGTCTAGAGACACATCAGGGTCATTTTATGATTAATTGAAATACATTTCTTACATACAGCTCCTTTAACATAAGCAATATACCATTTAGAGAAGGCTACTTTTGGATTATTTGGGCTCGTCGGCATACCTGTCTCTCGTTGACTGACTGGCTTGTGTTGTTCGTTGTGTGTCCTGTCCTGTCCGACTATGCGTTATGATGGGTCGTTCGCAATTCATGAGCGTTATTAGCTGTTAGTGATGATGGGTCGTTCGCGAATGAGCGTTAGTGATGATGGATCGACTCGTTCGCGATTCGCGAATGAGCCGACTCTTTTAGGTGAACGTCGGTAGCTGGCTCGCATATCTGAAGAGCCGACTCTTACAAATTTAGCCTATAGAAATTAAATAATTATGTAATAAAAATTGAAATATTATAGTCAAAGTCATTTAAAGAGCCGTTTGTGAGCCAAAAGAGCCGGCTCTTTTCAGTGAGCTGAGTCAAAAGAGCCGAATGCCCATCACTACTATGCGTGCTTTAGAACACCCGCCCAACTCTACCTCTGATTGGCTTACAATGACATTTTACTCTACCTCAGCCAATCGTCAGCATGTATGCGCTTGTCTCGTGCTCTGCCCACTAACCAAGGAAGAACAGTAAAAAAAGTATTTGCCTCTCGCTCGGAGATCTAGTTGGTCTGATGAAAAAACCCAGCTTCATCAGTTATAGTAACGCGCCGCATTTTTTGGCAGTAACGGTAACGGCGTTATTAAGATGAGAAGAGTAATCAATTAGATTACTCGTTACTGGAAAAAGTAATGCCGTTAGTAACGCCGTTATTCCCATCACTGATCGCAACTTCCTTTTCATGCCAACTTTAAGGCTGTCTGACAGAAAACAAATACAGAAATACACTATAATATGGACTTTACATGTTTGCTCATATCCTCTCCTTCAAAAATCCTTTCTAAAGGCTTTTTGTCTCAGAAGGGGAATATGTGGGCAAATTTGATGCGTCCTTGCAGAGTGACTCTGCAGTTTCACCACACACTCTCCTTCAAAAATCATGAAAAACCTTTAAGAGAAGGCAATTAGAGAGAGGAAAAGGTTACTGGCAAAGAGCATGTGATTATTGTCAGAATAAGGATAGATCACGAATCATTGTGGATGACCAAAGAATGTACATGAGTGAGGTTTCCAGCCCCCAGCTGGGATGGAGGCCTGGCTTGAACCTGTTGGAACCGGACTAGAATTCGTCAAGAATCAACTGCTGTTCTGACTTTCAGTGCTGCTTTTTTGGTGTCACCCATTATTCATTTCACACAGACCTCATTTGCCATGACCATGTAGTAGAGGCTGATGTGCCATGACAGATCATTTGTAAACAACCAGGGCCAAGTTATTAATGACAGCAATGCATAAACAACATCAGCATAGCCAAATCTGATGCAGTGAGCTGTTCACACTATCATTTAGGTTAGTCAAAATTACATTCTTGTCTGAGGTTTGCTCTTTGTCTATTGTTATGCCCTTTCTAAAGTCAAAGAGTGAGTATGGTTCATGTGGTTCGTTTTAGCATCAGAGAGAGCTTTGTTTTCTCCTGCATGCTGGATGTGAGTTGAAGTGTCTGACCCAATATCCTGTCCTTACAAAATTGTGGTTGGCCAACAGCCCTCTGGCTGGAATATAAGTCAGTAGTATTACTATGTACTTTGGAGGCCAACAAGCTTCTATAAAAACAAGTTATTTGTTGTTCTGACTTTCCCATTTTTCAGACTCAAAGATAAAGAATACAGTATATATTATTATTCAGTATAGTTAGCACTCAAATTTGATTGACCAAGAAGCGTTTCTGGAGTGTGAATAGATTCCAACAGCACTGGAAGTTTTCAGTGTTTATTTCACTCCGCTTGTCTGTTTGTGTGCTCCAGGCAGACTCTCAATCTGTTCAATCATTAGTGGTGGGTATTTTTCTGACTCTTTTTAGGTTAGATATTTACGGCAGTTAGGTGTAACTGACCTTTATGAGTGAGTTATTAAGTAAATTATTCATTGAGCTGATTCATTTACTTAGACACTGATTCCTTCAAGAACAAAACAACTAACTCTTTATGGGTGAGTCATTGATTCATTCACTCAACCGATTTGTTCAGAAAAACTGATTCATCCGTGTTGTTGGGAGACGTGAAACCATTCTGTTGTGACTTCTTCTGGAACAATTGTCTTTGGTGGATCAAAAATAGACAAAGTATGGCAATATTCAGTGACAGCCTAAAATGTAAGTTACTCAATATTGAACTGTTAAAATCTATTTGAATATCAGTATGACTGGGATTGCTTTCTATCTCCCGACTAGCAGCATTCTTGCTCTTGTCATAGGCTATTGCATATATATTTTTGCAAATGTAACACCCTGTCTACACTGGACACAAACTGTCGTGTCAAAAAAGCAAATATATAGGGCTAACCCATTAAAATCAATGACAATATGATCTGGATTCGTCTCGCCTGACGCCTGGTCTAGTTGCCAACAGTAAACGAATTTCCCATTCTGACTTACAACACATGCGTCTTGCTGTACTTTGAACAATATGTAAAAGGTTATCTATTTTAAGCATTTACGCAGAACTGTGTTTATTCATTTTTAATATTTATTTGCAAATGTTTGTATTGGTTGCAACTTCTAAACCTCTTTTAATTAAATTAATTTTTAAATTAAATTATTAATTATTTAAAAAAAAAATCTACTTGTACCATAATATTTTTGCAGTCACCTACATATCTAAGATTTCTCTTGATGTTTTTTTCTTGTATTTTTTATGTACTGTTATATAACAAAATTTAGACATATAGCCTACTGTAATTTCGCGATACGCGTGATGCTCGTTTCCTCTCTGACTAGAAATTATGCGTTTCTATGGAAACACTATTGCTAATACAATGCTAAATCAGATATGTATGTACAATATATGTACAATAACATTATGATGTCCAGCAATCAATTTAAATAGTACGCCTAGGCTACATTGGGTTTAATTAGTCGTTTAATGAGATCTAATGTTGTCAGTGCCAAGAATTTTCACGTGAATAAAGTCATAGATCCGACTATTTTACGTGTGTACTTTAATCGTCCAGTGGTAGAACTTTTGCCAAGCGTGTCATGGTTCAGTCTATAGCTGTGTCCCAATGTGAAGGCTGCGTCCTCCGAAGGCCGCATTTGAAGGCCGATTGCGTCACAGCGGCGTGACGAAGGCTGTCCCAATTCAAAGGCTGCATCTTCGAAGGCTGCGTTTGAAGGCCGATTGCGTCACCGCGGCGCGATGAAGGCTGTCCCAATTCAATTTCGCATCCTTCAAAGGCCGTATTTGAAGGCCGGTTGCGTCATCGCGGCGCGACGAAGGCTACCCTGATTCAAAAGCGACACCAAATGCACCCTTCGTTTCCCCGTGAAAGGAAGGATACATAAATGGACGCTTTGCGGTCTATCCTACCCGATCCTACCCCATAATTCATTGCGCGCCGGTGACGACAGCATTTTTGGTGCAGCATTTGGTGTGTAGCAACAGTTCAAATTCAAATGTTGGTGTTCAACTATGCCTTTTAAATCCGTTCATTTATCGTTTTTCAATTATGGGTTAAAAAATTAAAAACGAATGGATGCAAATTTACACAGACTATTAAACTAAAAATAGTTTAGTGATAGTTTTTTAGATTAAAGTCTTTGATTTTACTAGTATTGTGATTGACTATCAAACCTTTCTACAAATACATTATTTGAAATATTTAATAATATAAGGTAGCCTACTTTTGCGTCCATTTGTTTTTCTTTTTTTTTTTACCCGTAATTGAAACACTAAAAATGAAAGGTTGTTGTATTTTTAAAAGCCAAAGTTGAACACCAAAATTTGAAATGTAGGCTACACAAATGCTGCAAAAAAAAAAAAAAGACTTTTTGCCCCTTTATTAAACATTTAAAATATTCACAAATTACTATGGGACAAATGTCGATTTTACTGGTTTTCTAAGGCCAGATTAGAACCTGGAAATTATATTTTTCCCACAATGCTAAATGAGAAGAGCCTTGTCTCTGGAACCATGATTTATAGGCTAATGATAATAAATGTGTCTGAATAAATAACGAGGCATTTTAATTGTTCGTTTAAAAGTGAACATTTCAAGCTTTAGGCTATAGGTAGCCTATATTTTGTTTCAGTTCATTTATGAGATGCGCTCCAGTTCACGGAGATCATGAAAGCGCGACTGATTGTTTTATTTTATTTTACAAAAGCACAACGTTTTCTTGTTATGTGAGACAAATAAAAGTAGTTGCGAATGATGTATTATTCTTTTCTGTATGACCAGACATTATAGAGTATTTTTTTAAGTTGTTTCCACTGTTGATGGGAAAATGCAAGTGTTCGCGGCCGCCTCCGTGCAGTGCAGTGCGCGCTCACACTCCCACACACATTTGCGTCAAAATCTTGTGTTTATTTGTGATAATCTTAGCCCTGTATTATGACTGACATTTGACGAATTTCTTTGTTCCTTTTTTGGATAAAACCGCCTTCTAAATATGTAGCCTAAATGTAGGCTAATAATAATATTATTATCATTTGCGTTGAGTTCACTGAAGACAGTAGCCTAATATGTTAATCATAAAATAATTTATGAATGTTTTATTTTTATATAACCTAACCTTGTGTTTGTGGTATATTTCTTTTTTATATGTGAAGTCTTTTTTAGCTTATTCTAGAGCTTTTTCCTCCTAAAAAATTGACTTTAAAGACAAGTGGCCTAAATGTCGTTTAGAAAATTCATGTATTTAACATCCTCAGTAAAATATAAAACATAAAATGACAATAGCCAATTCTGGCTCCATAGTAGTTTACTCAATTATAACAAATTAATCATCAGGACGGCAGCTCCGTCTCGCACTGTTGCTTGGCGCCATGGAGCGGTAATCGGGAACACCTGGATGCGCAATTAGGAAATCCTATGAAGGCTACAAGGTGCGTCCTTTGAAGGACGAATAGGCTGCATCCTTCGAAGTCCGCGGCCTTCGGAGGATGCAGCCTTCACATTGGGACACAGCTTGTGTTCTAATCCGGATTCAACGGATCGAAGCACGCGTCCGTGAGAATACTGTGCGCGACGCGCGAGCCACAAGAGAACTGTATCCGCGATTCCGCGCAACTGATCGCAGCGCCAACGAGCACTTTGATCACTTGATTTCAAAAACAACACATTTCAGCGCTAGAAAGATATTATTTAACAAACGAACGAAATTAATGCTCTGCTTGTTAACTGGAGACGTTATTTATTTGTATTCGTTCATCCGTACTGCGAGATGTTTTAAAAAGTGGTGGGGACAATATATTATCAACTCTGGCAAAAAGTGGTTGGGAAATGTCCCACCCGCAAATTACGCCTATGCCAGAAGTAAAAAGCTAGAGGGTCATTCTACGAAAATGGTGGCTTTCCTGTCCCGGCCTTAACCACCAGGAAAAACACTTAAAAATGTCAGATAATGACACCAAATATATGTTTTTGTTTTAATTGAAGTGTTTTATTGTTAATAAAACATCTGTAAGACAGTTATATTGCAAACAATTTTTTTAATATATTGTAGAACACGGTCAGTACCATGAAATTGTCTTGTCCCTCTGGTCAGGAGTCGTGGTTTAGTGACGTATTTTGATTTAAAAAATATATTTTTCTCCGCCTTTAAATGTCATAATACAAAGGAAAGTAGTATATTTATTTAGTGGACTACTTAAAAAACTAAAATATTAACTAAATATTATAAATAATTTACAGGGAATAGCTGTCCCTCAATTTCATGTCACTGGTGTTACAATTGATAAAAACCACTACTTTGAAATAATGCAACATCCTTGCCAACTTCTTTCTGGGTCAAAGGTTAATTTGGAGGAGGGGCTGTTTTGAAAAGCACATGGTCAGTTTGCACTCTCTCTTCATCTTTTAGCAATTTGATAAATCATTTGATAATTTCATGCGAGGACTTAAGATGTGTCACTGGTGTTCTACAGATTATAGTAAGGGAAAAGGAAATTTGATTAAAATAATTGTTCAAATTGCATGATTAAGTGATTTATTTACAATTTAAGAAGTGTGGTTTTGAGCTACTGTGGTAGCCATCTTAGATATGTTATCTTGTCTGCAGATTTGTCACTGGTGTTATCGTCACTGGTGTTACTGTTACTGCTGGTAACACCAGTGACATGACGATAACACCAGTGACAATCAATAACACCACTAACGTTTTTCTCAACATAAGGTTTCATAAAAGCCTCAACAATAAATATTACTAATAAATTGATAAAAATTTGTTTGAAATAATCTTATGTTATGTCATTGGTTTCACATTGCGTCACTGGTGTTACATTGCGTCACTGGTGTTACTGCATGGGATATTGGTGTTCTGGCATCAGAGTAGCCCAGTTTTATAGAATATGGTTTTTGTATCTACCTAACTGTTGCTGCGTTCATTAGTAAGCATTTTAAGGATATGATCATTCAATTTTGATCTCTCAACCTCAATTATTTCTATTGTTACAACAAATAACACAATGGTAGAAATAGAAAAATGTCACACAATAGAACTTTACACATACCTGGTTAAAGCAAATTATTACTAATCAAGACAATTTCTTAATATTACATTAACTTTTTCTGTCTTTGATTATGTATGCAAATAAAATGGTCAAATTACATTCTGGAAAGCCTGAATTGTCATCTAAAATATAGGTAACACCAGTGACAAAAAGGTAGCTCAAGCATTTTTTTATGTAATGTAGTAAAAATATAAAAATACATTAAGCTGTCATTTAAGTTGATTTATAATGTTAAGAGGTTAACTATTAGCTGACTATAAGTTTTGGTATAAAAAAAAGAATTACATTTTTTAAAAGTTGTCTGTTCAAAAAGCCACCATTTTCATAGAATGACCCAGGCCATGATGATGAACTACACCACGGCCCCACGACTTCAAAGTCACCACCAGTAAGTGCCAACAACTCTTTCAGTTTTTATCTAAAAACATTTTCCCAGAATGTTTGAGTTAGAATAGCAATTACAAGCAGAGGTGTAGTGGTAAAAAAAGAGGTGGGTAAACTATAAATTCTGGTGGACCACGTTGTGGTCACCCGGTAAGGTGGGCCACTGCGTATGTGTATCCTGATGTCCTGATGACATTGCTATTAGGCAGGGCTCGACATTAAGCCTTTTCATACGCTTGTCCTGACCTTAGGACAAGTAAATCTGTCATTCACTTGTCCGAGTAAAAAAGTTTCTCGTCAGGATTTTTTTTTTTGTTGTTGTTAATTTATTCTGAAACAATATTCTCATCAGTGTTCAATTAGCTTTGATATTTAAATCGGCATATTGTAATATTTGCACCTTTAAAGGGCATCCCCTCCCCAATATTATTAAATGTATGCTTCATCTTTCATTTTAAATTCCTAAATTTGATCAATAAATTCAATTATTTCGAATAATAAGACACTATAGGGCTGATCAAATTAAATCATTTACACTGAAAAATTACAATTGCATAAAATAATGTTATGAAATTGATTTAAATTTACAAATAAGAAACGTTGGAAAGAATGATCTACTTTTAAACATAACACGAAACCGCCAGTAGGTGGTGGCAGGCGACCGTCTTAATGAGTGAGTCATTGATTCATTCATGATTCAAACGATTTGTTCAAACGGCTGATTCATTCAAGATTGAGACAGATGTTTATGGGTCATTGAATCTTTGACTCAATCGATTCGTTCAAAATGCTGAATCATTCAGTAATGAAAACAGGTTGAGTGTTCCTGTGAGATGCGACGTGGTTCTGCTGTGATTTTTGTTTGGAACTATTTTCGCTGCTGAAACAGAACAAAAACAGCCAATATTGCATCTAAAATGTAAGTGACTTAATTTTAACTGTTTATTGAACTGTTGTAGGAAATCAATGTCACATTTTCAATCGTGATGGTATTCAGGAAAAATAATTAAGGTTGCTTAACATATGTTAAAAATATAAAAACTCCACATTTAGATTTTTTATAGGCAGTATGTTGTTAACTGAGTGTGTGTGTGTGCGCTCATTTGTGTAAAGTTAGATTTCTGCTCGAGAGGCTGCGCGAGCGTCAACAGCGCAACCACCGTCAGTAATAGTCAACAACAACACTGACAGTAATGCAGCGCAACATGAAAGAGTTCGTCTTAGGTTTAACAACCTATGAAACTAATAATTAACAATATGAAACTAAAACGACATAAGCTTAATTTATAGCTATTTAGAGGTGGATAAACGCAATTTAGAGGTGGATAAACGCACTTTGGAGGTGGGTAAACGCTATTTCCGAATATTGGGAGGTGCGTAAACGGCGTTTACGTGCGTTTAGCCTCCACTACATCCCTGATTACAAGCACAAAGAGGCTGTAAAAGCAGACTGAGGCCCCGTCCACACTACTGCGTTTTCGTTTAAAAACGGAGACCTTTTGCTACGTTTGCACCTCCCGTCCAGACTAAAACGGCAAAAACGGAGACCCAAAACGGAGAAGTTTAGAAACGCTGCCGATCCGTTTTTCGTTTTGAATCTCCGGAGGGCGTTTTAGTGTAGACGGGTCAAAACGGAGGACTTTAGAAACGATGACGTAGTAGAGGCTCACGCTCGGCTCTATGATTGGGTGTCATCAGTCATGGCGTATATCTTTGCTAGCAGCTGTTGTACAAGTAAATTCTGCATTTTACAGCGCTATAACTGCCTACATGCGCCGGAGTCAAGCTATTATTCGAGCGATCTGTGACAATTCCCGTGTGCAGCGACGGCGTTGACCGTACATGTAGCGTCGGTTTGGGGTTAACCCAGAGCATGGTGGGATAATTTTATCAATGAAGTTGTGTTTACACCGGCACGCGCATGCCCAGTGTTGGTGAATGGTCACGTGATCCGCGTTTTCAGTCGTTTTAATGTGGACGGAGATCAATTCTAATACGCATCTAAAACGCTGGTGTGGACGGAGATCGTATTCGTTTTAATTATCCGTTTCTAAACTAAAACGCAGTAGTGTGGATGGGGCCTGAGCTTAACTGTTCAGCTGATGACGTTTACTCTCCTCGACAGCCTGTACGGTTAGTCCCATTTAGCCACTTGTTAGCAACCGCCTTTTTCAAGCCAAAAATCAAGAGTGGGGTAATATTGGTGTATTTGATGTCGTAGAATAAAACATTAAAGTGTCTCGAGCTTGTGTTCACCACAGATCTTATTTTAGCCATTAAACCAAAACCTTATTCAAAAACCCCATTGACGTCGGAAGTTCGGGACGATGGAACCGGAAGTGCTAAAATGCTAACTCGCTTCCGCGTTATGGCCTACAAAGTGATGTACATACATACACCTCTTTGTCTAAGGAGATTAAACAAATGAAAGGAATGTTGTTGGATGTGGGACACATGATGAAGATATGCAAAGGTAAATAAGTTCTTAATTTTCTACTAGCTCCGAATGCAGTTCTATTCAAGCATCCCCTGTTCATATCCCAATACAAGCAAAACAGTAAGATTAGATGAAAGCCAGAGATACCTCCCTGAAATGGCTTCTTGCAGGTTGGGATGTCTGAGATTCTATTGTGGATGAGTTGAGTGAATGTATGCGACCACATCAAACCAAGCAGGACAATGTGCTTTCTACACTACCAAAGGTTCAGGGACAAAATACTTAGCCCCCATCTCTTACATTACAATCTCTACGAGGACGTGGATGCTTTTTACAAGTTGAAATCTCTTTATTACGGTAATTACGAGATTTCTACTTGTATAGTAATAGGTCTATCCACTTTACTTCGCAACGCAGAAGTAAGCTATTTTTTTTAATGTTCGAGACATCCAATTTATTAGCTCCTATAGGTAATGGAAGTGAACGACACCGGAAGTCATTCATATTAAGGTTCAAAATGGCCACGCCCACTCTTTCATGAAAAATAGGGTGGCTAGTAATATGTTTAATTAAAAGGGGGCTTTTGACACTTAGTCCTTTGATGCAGGATAAAAACAAAAATTCCAAAATTAAAAAAAAGAAAAGAAAAAGCAAGTAAACCAAACAAACACTGCCCACATGCCCCCCACACTCACTCAGCACTCCTGTGGCCAAGCAAGGGCCGGACTTCTCATTGCCATGTGGTTGATGGAGGTGGTGGGAAAAAAACATTTTAATTTCCACATTCTTGCAAGAAAGAAAAATTAATTTCTTCTCCCAGAAATGTTTTCTTTTCAGCTCTGTGTGAATCAAAGATGATGAAGAGGACTGAATCAGTGCCCTGGTTGCCAGCTGTGTGGTCTCAAAGCGGGAGATTCACTACTGCATGAAGACGGGGCTTCTGCAACTCGACTCCAATACACAGCCATACAGATAGGAAACTCGTGATTTAATTGAGGTCAAAAAAAAAAAAAGAAAGTCTGTTGATGTTGGATGACATCATTGTGGCCAGGTCTCGATGTTGGATTGACTTTTTGTTGTTCAATTGTGTGTGAGCTGTGCTTGTAAGAAAATAGCATGTTTGAATGTATGTTCTCTCTATCCTCATACGATTTTTGGCATCAACTCCCAATTTCTTCATACATGTGCTTTATAAAACCAAAAGCAGTGTGGTTTTGTGTGAGTGTGTGACTGTTAACACAGCTGGCATTAGCTGGTCTGTCTAGCAGCCGGTGGTGGTGGTGATGTGGTCTGGGTGTATGCATGTTCTGCTTAAAAAGTGTGGACTCTTGAGTGGGAACTGTTGTCGAAATCTTAATCCTTTAGGTCTCACCCTCATGCTCTCTCTCTCTCTCTCTCTCTCTCTCTCTCTCTCTCTCTCTCTCTCTCTCTCTCTCTCTCTCTCTCTCTCTCTCTCTCTCTCTCTGTCTCTGTCTCTGTCTCTGTCTCTCTCTCTCTCTCTCTCTCTCTGTCCCTCTAAACTGTCCAGTCTCTTTCTGTGCCACACAGGGAGGTAAAGATGAGAGCAAGAAAGAGGCAGCTGAGGAGGATTTGCACTTCTGTTCCTCTTGTTTCTCCTGTTTGGCTGAGTTTGGGACTGCTCTGAGAACATCCACATCTCCTTTTCTCTCTCTCTCTTTCGCTTCCTGTATCTGTCTCTCTTTATGGAGCTCCCCAGCATCACACACACGAGTGGCAACGCGGCAGAGAATGCCGTGAAATGGCAGCTGTGTTATGATATGACAGCCAAGACCTGGTGGATGGTGAGTGTTATTATTTTACCTACTTTAAAGAAACTTCAAGCTAACCTGCTAACATATTCAACCTGTTGCAGGGTTTGCATAATATATCTCTTTTGTTTAACAGTCTTGACATAATTGGCAGCAGAGTAATTGTTTGAGGGGTCTGACGTGTTATTTGTAGTGTGATGAGCAGGTGACCTCAGATGACTTTGGAAAAATAGCGGAGCGCTATGTTGTTGAGAGGAAGCTTTTGTGATCGAGACGCAGTTTCTGGGAATTTTTTTTTTCTTCTAAAATTTGTTGACATTGTAGGAAATTTTTGATTTGATTTAGACAGTAAAAAAAAAAAACATACAAAATGCCATCACAGTGACGTTTATCAGAACTGTCGAGGATAACACAAGAAAGTTAAAAAATGTACTGACTTAATTTATTTTACCTAATTTGAATAAATAAATTAAAACATATTTCATATATTTGATAAAATTGTGATTTTATGTGCAATAAAATATTTCATATTTAAAAAAATAAATTAAATAGATATAGATATAATTTGACTTTTTAGATATAATAGATGTAATTTGACGTTCTTTAACTTCTCTCTCTTTTTATTGTGAAAAACAAGCTCATTTTTTATTTAAAGGTTATCAAACCCCAAAGTTTTTTTCTTCAACTTACCTCATATAACTGTCCACAGTGCTTTGTTGTAATGATTCCAAAATGACATGTGGCATACAATCAAGCTGTTTTGGAGCAGAATGCTTTGAATATCATTTGAATATCACTGTTCTACATGGGCTGATTTTGTTAGTTTCACATTGTCATTAGCACATGAAGTTCCGTCCATGTGTTTTATTTCACATGCGTTGTGTTTTAGCTTATCTTAACGTGTTCTCCAGAGTTGGAGAGCTCTTTTCTTCTCTCAGCCAGTTTCTGTTGGAACGCTCTTTGTTTGCTCAGTGTTCAAGTCTTCGGTTTTGCTTATTTATTCATCGATAATGGATTGATTCTGTTCCCTGTTTCGTCTCTGTTATAACAAAAGTGATTGCCCACCCTTTATCCTCCTCTTGCTTTCTTTCTTCCTCTCTGTCCTCCCCTTTTTTCACTCTTTACTGCGTTAGCCACCCACACTTTTGTTTAAATTAACTTGGCAATTAACATTTGCTATGAGCCTTTACTAATAACTAATCACAAATGAAGGGCTTTGATTGTTTGTCAAGCCCAGTTTGAGAAATGGCCTTGCTCTCAGAGCCGGTGTTTCACACATGTTCTCACTCATTCACTTCATGCTTTGATCATTCTTGTAAGCTTCACTCGTTCGGTTCCATACGTACCCCAAAACTTTTTCTGTAAGAGTTTTTTCATAATTTGTTTAATTTAACAAAAAAAATCTGCTGTTCTTTAGACCTTTACATGGTATGGTTATACATTCTAGCAAGCTATTTATTTCACCTATTTATATCAGGTGTAATGCATATAAAGTGTTGAATGCATATGAAACTTGGTGATGTTTTTTGAGTGCCCAGCTCAAGACGTGTGGGAGGGTTACACATGTTGTGCTGTTGTAGCCACAACCTTTTGAAATCACATCTGACAAGCGGAAAATGAAAATCAACTTACAACAGAGAGAGGCAAAAATGTTTTCAAAGTGATCGCAATTCATCTTGTTTTTTGCATTTTACGTGTGGGTGGAGGTGTTTATGCTTTCTTAGCTCCTCTATAGACTCCCTTTTCATAGTAACTTCAGTGCTGGAGGTCTTCTTGGAAACAAGAATATATATATGTAGATTTATGTGTGACATGTAAACCTGTGGGTTTCTTAAATGATCAGGTGTGTGTGTGTGTGTGGCACTTTGCAGCTTACACATTCATTTTATTCACTATACTGTAGCTCAGAAACCAAAGATTCGGTCAAATACGGTCAAATCTGATTCCCTTCCTACTCATGAAATAAGAGGGAGGGGAGAAAACTTAATCAAAAGAACATCTCCTCAGAATTTGGGATTTCCTAAAGTAGAGCCTAAATTGTGCAGAGGAGATTAGGTTTGGCTAATGGGGTTTTTGAATTAAATACAAACATGGTTACAACTAAGTTGGACTTTTACAGAATTACACTTAAGCTAAAGCTCAGGGTAAATCAAACTTTTGGGTTTTAAAGAGCACACGGTATTAAAACAATCTCAGATTTTTGTTGGGAAGGGCCATTTGGTGTCTGGGCACACTATAGGTTTTCTTGTGGCTTAAAGGGATTGTTGTTCATCAAAAATAAAAAAATTGGCATCATTTACTCTCCTTCATGTTTTCCAAATCTTTCTTATGTGGAACACAAAGAAGGTGTTTTAAAAAAAAAAAAGTCTTGCATGTTTTTTTTCCTGTTTTTTTTCCCTTCATACAATGAAAGTCAAAACAGCATTGGACCCGACTGACTTTAATTGTATGGACAAAAAAATCTATAATACTTATTTACCCCAAATATCGTCGTTTGTGTTGCTTAGATAAAGAAATGCATATACATTTGGAACAACTTGAATTATTTTTACTAAATGATTTTTCAAAAATAATTAGGTGAACAATCCCTTTGAGAATTCGAAAAAATCAATTGATTTTTGTTTATTACCGGCTTAATTGCTTTGTTGATAACCTGCAAAGTTGTGGAAAATGTTCAAATCATTTTAATACTCAATTTGGTGCAGTAAATGTATCAGTTATTACATTTTCTTATTAAGCAGAACCTTTTTTGGCTGCCATGCTTGCCATCCAGCATTGTGGCATGAATTGCGAATACCAGCATGCGTAACACTTTAGACTTAACAGGAAGTACGCCTCAGGGTTGTACCGCCAAACCCCATTAAACAGCAGAGTTTGATGGTAACTCAAAACAGAGAGGATGGCAAAATTTGTACTAGAGCCCATGAATCTTTCCCCCGTAGTGATTTTCTAGGTGACAGCACGGGGGTTGTGGTTCCAGCCCCTGACTTCAGACGTCTGGAAACTGACATGAATCATTCCCAGCAGTAGAGAGAGCAGAGAGGCTAAAATTAGAGAGAATGGTCATTGCGGAGAGGAGACACACTAACAGGCCTCACAGATGCGTCAGTCAGTACCCGCTGAGGTGGGAGGGTGAATCCCCTGGGCATTTACACGTTTCTTTAGCCATTTACCGTATTTGGGATCATGTGATCTGTGACTTTGGGTGTACAGGTGTAGATGAACCTGTGGCTGTACAATGGTACAATGATACTATCAGTTCTCTATCAGTCAGTTACTTTTGGCGTACGTCGTGACCGACGAATAGGAACCTCGCTAGAGAGGCCAATCTACTTCGAGTGAAAATAAACGAGCCAATGCACATTGGCGTGCAATCATTTGCATCAGCTCTTCAGCCACGTGTTGTTTGAGCAAAAACAAAAAAGCTTTTTTTACAGCTGGTAAGGTGCGCCGTGAGAGCGCTGAAAGGCTGTTTTTACGCCTGGTAAGATCGCCAGCGAGAGAAACAGCGCACGACAGGTGCACGTTTCTGTCCGTGTTCGCTGCGACCATTCCCCTTCGTGCTTCAGCACCAAGGAGAGCAGTCCCTAAAAGAGCTTACACGGGTGGAGTTTGTCTTTTTAAAGATGTCACTCAACCTGTGTGTTTCTGGATGCGGTCGTTACCTGGAATCACAGGATGGTCATGAGTGCTGTATCGCGTGTCTGGCATTGAACACGGCAGCGTTTGTGGATAAGTCATGTCCCCAATGTAGGAAGATGACCATCTCTAAGCTATGGTCGAGACTCTCTTTCCTGCAAAGGGGTGGAGTCCCTGCGCCTCCGTCATGATCTAACCCTCCTCCGAGGGTTGCTTCAGGCGGTGGAGCGGGTGACCTGAGGATCACGGTGAGCGCGCTTCCTTCGGGGAACCAACTCCCCATGATGAACAGATATCGATCGCTGCATTGGAGGGTGGGTCAGACTTCTCTGCGGATGACGATTCAGCGCCGCTGCCCCCTTCGTTTTTGACAGTGGTGCCCGAGTCAGACCCGGAGATGATGGCCTTGGTGGAACCCTCCACCGTGTCCCGAGCCCTCGAGGCTGGACGATTGGTATCTCAGGGTGGCGCAAGCTGGTTCTCAGCGACCCACCCCGGTGCCTTTCTTCCCGGAGGTGCATGAGGAGCTCACTGGGGCGTGAACAGCACCTTTTACTGCCAGAGACTGTCCCGGTGGCTCCTCCTCCCTCACCACCCTTGATGGCGGGGCAGCTAAGGGTTACACGCGTATCCCACCAGTGGAGCGGGCCGTTGCTATGCATCTGTGCCCTAACTCCACTTGGCGTAGAGAACCGTGTCTCCGTTCCTGGGCCTGTAAGTACTCGTCGGACTTAACCAGCAAGGCTTACAAGGCCTGTGGGGAAGCCGCCTCTGGCATACACACCATGGCGTTGTTGCAGGTCCATCAGGCCAAGGCACTGAAGGACCTGCACGAGGGTGGTCATGATCCCCAAGTTCTCCAAGAACTTCGCGCCACGACGGACCTCACGCTTCGTGGAACGAAGGTGACCGTGCGGTCGGTGGGTTGTGCGATGTCCACTATGGTGGTCCAGGAACGCCATCTCTGGCTGTGTCTGGCTGACATGAGGGAGACCGACAAAGTCAGGTTCCTTAACTCCCCTGTGTCCCAGACTGGCCTCTTCAGCAACGCAGTCGAGAACTTTTCCCAGCAGTTCTCGGCTGTACAAAAGCAGACTGAGACGATTAAACACATCCTGCCGCGACTCGGCTGCTGCCTCCACCCCATCGCCTCAGTTGTTGTCCGCGTTGACGCGCAATTACACATGCAGAGGGAGCATGTAAAAGCCGGGGAGCGGTTCTAGCAGACCAATCAGTGCTTGCGGTAGGCGTAGAATTGACGCGTTGTTAAATTTTTGGAGAGGTGCACGTCAGGGTACGCCGAAGGGTACGCGCGCTACACACAGCCTACGGCGTAGCTACGGCGTGAGTTCGACGCAGAAGTATAAATTGGGCTTAAGCCCTCTCCTATCGTCCTTCCGGGGAGGAAGGGGCAAGAGGCTCGCACAGGGCGCTGGATGGGGTCAGCAGCTGTGGTGCTTTAGTAGGGATTCCTATTCGTCGGCTGAAAGGGAACGTCTTGGTTACGTATGGTAACCCTCGTTCCCCGAAGGAGGAAACGGAGACGTACGTCCCATCGCCACATATGCGGCGTCCAGTCGGGGCAGCCAGCTCATCGGCTTGGCTCCTCAGCAAAAATTTGAAGTGCAATTGCACCTGCTGCTCATTATATACCCGCGCCGCGTGGCTGAAGAGCTGATGCAAATGATTGCATGCCAATGTGCATTGGCTCGTTTCGTTTCTCTCGAAGTAGATTGGCCTCTCTAGCGAGATTCCTATTCGTCGGTCACGACGTATGTCTCCGTTCCCTCCTTCATATGTTCCCTCCGTTCCCTCCGAACCATACGTAACCGAGACGATGCTAATACAATGGTACTTCAATATATGCTATGGCAGTGAATGATTGCCATATTCATATATTTACACCATACTCAAAATTAATTCATAGAATACCACGGTATTACCACGATACTGCATAAAAAAACATGGAAATACCATGATACTTTTTTCTTTCTTATTGCTATTATTGACTACTAGCAGTACAGGTAATGTTGCACCTAACAATTTTATTACAATTAAAGAAATAGCTCACCCAAAATTAAATTTATCATTTACTCAGTAATGTTACTCCAAACCCATATTATTGAATTAATAAACACAAGAAAAATAATCAAAGGAGCTGTCGAGCTCTTATACAAATGACAAAAAGTCATTATTCATGAATCATCTTCTCCACTAGCTCAAACCCGCAAAGTTTACAAACCCTTCGCAGAATATGCAAGATAATATTAACAAAATAAGAGGGATCATGTTTTATATGCTGTCTTGAATAGCTGTTTTCATCACTTAAAAGACGTTTACATATAATCCACAAGACAAAATAACTGAATTTACACATATGAACCAGTTAACAGTGAACCACAGTTCTTCAGAAAAATCCTCCAGGTCCTGCACATTCTATGGTTTTCTAGCATCTTCTGCATATTTGAACCCTTTAGTGACTATGACTTTGAGATCCATCTTTTCACACAGAACAATTGAGTGACTCATACAACTATCACAAAAGGTGGAAACATTCACTGACGCTCAACGCAGCAATACCTGGGCGGTGAACATTATTTTCCCTCCTTATTTATTAATTTAGCACTACCCTTCAGAAGCTACATTAGATATTTACATGTTTCCCCCGAAGACAAAATAAGTAATTTACCATCTAATTCCGGCTCATAGTGCACATTCTGCAATGGGTATGTAAACTTATGAGCAGAACTGTAACTGCTGCAACTGTAGAGCAACTAAATGAAGTCTTAATGCCTCACAATTAAACATTTCCTGTCATGCCAAGTGGATCTTAAAGCTTCAGTGCTTATCTCTTAATGAACCGCAGAGCAGAGGCACTGAAAAAGCAATCTTTTGGCCCCCGTATAATCCACCACCTTAAAAAAGGAAAATATTTTGTTTTGCATTTGCATGCCAGTCGTCCAGTATAATCCTGACACCATCTGTGAGAGGGGATCTTCAGACAGCTGCATGCGATGTTGTGTCTATACTCTCTCAGCCTTTGGTCATCCCTTTCAGTGCTTTGCTTTAGTACCCACTACCCATACTATCTACTTGATTCAACATGCAGTTCATAAAATGCTGATAGTTTGAACTCTACAGTTTGAGGGTTAAGAATCAAACACTGAAAATCCATGTAAGTCTACCACTAATATTAACACTAGGGGACACATGTCTTTATGTGGCTGTCACAGCCCTAATCATTTGTAGGGTTCTCAAATACAACATAATTATCTGATCAACTCATTTGTTACATCAGCCTCATTTTTAACACATTTATGAAAACATCTTAATAGAAAAAAGCCATAATTCTGTTTAGACTGAAATATTAAATGTCACCACAAGGGGGAGACAACGCTTCGCTTTTTCGTATTTTTCCAGATAGTTATCCAGAGAATGGAGAAAATATGTTTGTTGTACAATGGCAAATTTACTTAAATAACTAGTCTTAGGTTAAGTTGAATGAATGAGGTGTATGATTGAATGAATCAATGGGAGAATGTGAGGCAAAATGTGAAGCGCTTTGGTGGCCATTGGGTCTGTGAAAGCGCTATATAAATGCAGTCCATTTTAAGTTAAATAATTAATTGTCCCATAAGAACCCGGACCAATTTCCCCTTATAGGAAAATTATGGGGCATATAAAACAGACTAAATGGACCACTTAAAACATGTTTCTGCTGTTGTTTTTTAAATACAACCACTCCTTGTCAAAGATCTGTAATGTTACATATATGTCACATTGGGCGTTTATGATACATTTTTAATGTTACATATATGTCACATTGGGCTTTTATTTCTCATTTGGAAAAGAAAAAAAAATGTTGTCATTTTTCTTGCTAAATAACAGTTTTTCTGTTTATTTTCTTTTCCACAACATTTTCAAAATTATAACTTTTCTGGGAAGATAAAAAAAAAAAAAAAACTTTTTTCAGAAGTAATAGTTTTTGCATTTTATTTGCTTTGCCACATATTTCAAAACCACATAACTGTGACCATAATTGTGACCTTTTCAGGTATACGGTTTAATCAGAAATACATTTTTAGATTATTTTTTCACAACTCGAAAATGTGCAAACTGAATAAAAATAAATAACTACCTCACACTGGAGGTCAACATGTTGAACATGCATGTAATGCAATAACATTGCAAAATTCTACCTTTTCAGGTATACGGTTTAACCGGAAAAACATTTTTTTATTATTTTTTCACAACTCGAAAATGTGCAAACTGAATAAAAATAAATACTGTGTTTTATACCATATGTTGCATACCTGTTTTAGTTAGTTATGCAAAATATTTTCAAAATACATTTCATTAAAGGGTAAACCCTAAACCAACTTTTTTTAGTTAATGATCTGTAATACTGGAGCTTTATTATTGCTGTTCATTGATTCAAGTAATTTTTTTGACATTTGGGTATAAAGTGTTTTAATTGTACAATATTTGGTGTAAAAACATGTGCTGCCCTCTTCAGGTTGAACGGTGGCTACTGCAGTTTCATTTTCCTATTGGAAGTTGTGGTGCCATGTGATGTAAGCAGGCACCAGCTAACCACACCCCTGCCTACAGAGAGATGTGTTTCAGGTGCACGCACCCCCTCCGCTGGCCTCTGCCCACTTTTCCAGCATTTTTCAAATATTGTCAGTGGGTGGAGTCAGGCTCTGACCAGGGGTTTAGTTACTCTTTAACAATGTTATTAATTTTACTTTTTGTTTTGTTTACATATGTTAAAATATGCTTTGAATTGAGCAGCAGAATATATATAACACTAAAATAATTGAATCAGCTAAATTATTTGAGCAGGTCATAACCATTTTTCTTAATGTGACACATACGTCACATCAAAATTCCACCTACTGTTTTAAGGTTAAAAGCCCGATGTGACACATAAGTCCGCCCCTGCACATATGTCACCACAACATTTTCAAAACTTGTTTTATATCAATTTGTACAAGACATGTTTTAAAATCTGGTCAAGTGTAATCTAGGATATGTTATTAAAACATTAGAATTGTTGCATGGGTTGAACATACCTTTAATAACAAAAACAAGTGTTTTTAAAAATTGCTGACACTGCAACATGTGCACACCAGACAGGCCACCATTTTGGAAATGTTACCATGGCAACAAAAATGCACACATTGTCACATGACTGAACCTGGGTGTTCCTTAAATGTCCCTTAGGGACTTCCTGGGTTGAAAGTGAGGTATAATGCTTTAAAAAAACCTTTTCAGATGATCACCAGTGTTTGTGACACCCACGTCACATCGGGTTCTTATGGGTTAAAGGGGAAAAAGTTGTTTGATTTGACCTATGCATTACTTTTCACCAATATATTATTTTATTCTGTGTTGCTTTAATACTCTATGCCTGCACTACAGGTACTTTCCATAATTTTTTATTTAGGGTTGTCACACTTTACTCTTTTGTTTTTATTCAGAACAAATCCAACCAGTCTACTCTAGCCAAGGCATCCAGTAATTGGACACAGTCTCAACCCCTAAACACTGCCGCTTCAGGCCAAACCTCATGCATTATCTTTGTAGTTCTGTAAACATGCGGCATGTAACATTGTTTATCTGTGTTAGAAAATGGAATTAAGCTTTGAGGTGTGTCCAAAACTGAAATACAAAGCACATGAAAATGATTCATATAGTTGGGATAAAGCACAACACCACAGATACACATCTGTAAAGGGTCAAACATCTCATATTGCTTTATTTTTTGTTGTTTTGTTGTTTTCCATGATTGAACCTTAACCACAACTGAACAGAATTTTTGTGTGACGTAAAGCTGTTAGGTCATAATAACAATTTGAATAGAATTGAGTAGGTGCTATACTTGAATTTAGACGGCCAATCAGGACTAGAGTTTTCTCTATGTATTTTATTTCAAGTCACATAGCTCATTTCAAAAGTTAGCCAGTTAGCTCATTTTTAGCTTGTGCGATGCTATCATAACATCTTAGTAGTTTTCCCAGAGGGTTTTGCATACTGTATACTCTAGACTAGAGTATACAGTATGCAAAACCCTCTGTAAGCTATATAACTATAAGCATATTTAACATCTCCTTTAAAGATTATATACTAGTATATAATCTTTAAAGGAGATGTTAAATATGCTTATAGTTCACCCAAAATGAAGCTTCTGTCATCATTTACTCACCCTTGTGTCATTCCAAACGTGCAACTTTGATCTAACCCTTTAAGCATCTTAACAAAGTATGTAAATACATAATATGATACTATACACATGCTATTATAGGCCCGGCTTAAAATAAAACACTCATTCCCGGTTTCACAGACCAAGCTTAAACCTCTCAGACAAAAATGCATGTTTGAGCTGTTTTAACTTATCTCTTTATCACCCTATAGTTAAAAATGAATATACCAAAATGTATTTGAAATACATTTATTTTATGCTAAGTATATAAATACATTCTGTAGGCTACCTAATATAAATACCCTGAAATTTTACTTTTGGTATACTAAATTGATACATTTAAAATATGCTAAATTGGAACAACTAATTTTGTACTTAATGCACTTTAGTTATACGGAAGTAGTGCTGAGGTCCAACTAAAGATATACTTAAAGTATGCTTGATTGTGCTAAAGTGGAACTATTTGAAATATACTTTATGTACACTTTAAATATCTAGCATTTAAAAACTGATATTATGCAGTGATCTTACTATCCGTACTAATAGTGATATTAAAACAGGTTTAATATTAAGAAATGTGCATTGTGCAATAAAGTACACCAAATAAAGTTTAATTACAATAAATATATCAGTAAGTCTCAAGCGATATGTTAGTAATTATGTTAATGGATTTGTAGTATACTTGGTGTGAAATATAGGTATAGGGTTTTTTTCACTAGGGCAGTGAAACTTAAATGTTGATTTCAATTCCTATAATTGTCAGTTTTATTCTGACTCCCATACCAAGCCATTTTCAAGACTCAAATATCAGCAGCTAATCTCTTTTAAATGTAATATATCATTCAATTAATGAAGAGATCATTAGTGATAGCTGCTTTGCTGTAGAATATGTGCACTCGTCCTAAGGTCTTGCAACGCTGTGCTAACTAATCTGCATGTAATTAGAGTTCTTGGACTCGGCTGCGGGGTGCCCGGGTCATTAGCTTATCACAGCATAATCACTGGCAAATTACTGCGGTGTAATCATTTTCTAATAGCCATTAGTGGAGTCCCACAGAGGATTCGGTGATTCATTTCAAACATTATGCAAATGGTGGATATTTGATGCTGAGCAAAGCTCTTTTCTCAGCATCAGACTGTCTTGTTCAAGGCTGCTCCATGAATCATGTCATCATGGGAGCATCTACTGTATTATGGATCCATGTGTTAGCTCTGTCAATTAATACTGGAGGTTTTGCCATCGGCTTTGTGGTACATCATTGATTACTTTTGTTGTTCGTATGTTGGGCTTTGCTGTGAAATGAGTAAACTATCTGAACGTTATCTCATTCTTAACTTTATAAAAACTAGTGGGACGGAGTTGCAAAAGAAAATGGACAATTCTTGTTTTTATGGATTATTGCAGTATTTATTATAAATGATTCATCTTTTATTTAAATTCTTCCCTCTGCAGCAGCGACATCTCTTCTCTTCTCTGATGACGTGTTCACTGGCGTTAGGGCGGGACAACCTGTCACTCACATGACATCACAGCAATAGCAAACGATAACAATCCAAGCAGTTCCCAATAGACAAAATCAAGTCCCGCCCTACATTTGTTCTGGTTTGAGAAGCCATTTCATTCGGATATACGTCACATTAAAGGAAAGAAAAGACTATCGCAACATCCGTTTCAAGCCGACTTATGGATGTCTTGCACTTTCAGATTGTATTTATGTTTTAAAAAAGTTTTTGTGATATATTTGTGCAAATGATGATCTTACATTTTGTCGATGTACTGTCCAATACGAATCCTACAGAGAATGTGAAGCGACGTCACGCTGCATTGCATGCTGGGGTTGCGCTGCTATCTTAAGAGGGTCGCCCTCTGCTACTGATGCTGAAATTAATACCGATACCTGCTTACCTTTTGTTTTGTTTTTGCCTTTAATATAAATATTCACATTGTCTTCAGGGAAGAGAAGCTCGGAATTGCCTTACAAAGCACTGGAGCTCTCTATTGGTCAATTGCCGGAGCATCACACTGGTTCCCTCGACAAATACCCGATGGGATTTTCCATTGGCTTTTGGATTATCGCAAAAAATAAGCTCTGTGACCAACAAAAGTTAATGATACGTACACGTTTTGTCCATCATCAGATAATTTTCACAAATTAACACAACTTTTTGAATTTTGAAGGCTAAATACAATCGGCAGAATTAAAAAGCAAGGTAGGCTATGAACTAACTACACCACGGTCCCACGACTTCAACGTTACCACCAGTAAGTGCCAACAACTCTTTCAGTTTTGATCTAAAAACATTTTCCCTTAAAGTTTGAGTTAGAATAGTTTGTAGAGCGCAATTACAAGCACAAAGTGACTGTAAAAGCAGACTGAGCTAAACTGTTTAGATGATGACGTTTAATCTCATCGACAGCCTCTGTATAGTCCCATTTAGCCACTTAGCAACCGCTTTTTTCAAGTTTAAAAGAATTATGAGTGGGGTAACTACTGATGTATTTTATGTCGTAGAATAAAACATGAAAGTGTTTTGAGGTTGTGTTAACCACATACCTTATTTCAGGCATTTAACCAAAATCCCATTTAAAAAAAAAACTACTATTGACTTTTGGACGGTGGAACCAGAAGTGCTAAAATGCTAAATCGTTTACAGGTTTAGGCCTACAAAAATGCATCATCCCTGCACCACTCTATTACTAGTCATGATTAAAGAAACTAAGCAGAAAAATCAAAGACCAGAATTGAAATTATAATGATCTTTATTAATCCAACGGAGCCAACCAACTCTGTGACGTCGAATGTTTAAGTACGGCATCTGCAAAAGCTATAACACAATATCTTTTTTCTGTAAAATGGCTACATTGATCATGTTTGTTATGTAATTTTGGATTAGAGTGGAAAATTAATTTACTAAAAAATGTTAATTTGACTGACTGCTTCATTTCCACATTAATGTACTGTTACACCTCACAATGTCTGTTGGCAAGCTTTTATTTAGAGCACTAAATATAGGCTACATAAATTTAGTTTAATAGGCTATGTGTAGAAAAGAGATATATAAAGATAATATATATAAAAAGAATATATACTTATGACACCATTAAAAAAATGTCTCCCCTCATTTGCACCCTGAAATTGTACCGTTTATTAAAATGTGCACTGAGAGAGAGGCTAACTTGATTTGAACCACTTGGTTTTTTTTATAGAATTGCTTGGCTTACGCCTAAAGGTGACTGTAATATAGAACCATAAATGATCCACAATTGGAAAATTAAGCACAATTTGAACTTAGTAAACATTCAGATGGCAAGAGCAGTGAAGGAAAAGTTGTTCCTCTTTGAGAAGAAGGCGCAAAGTCTTGGCAATGGACTGCATGCCTTGGATCTGTGTCTTGAGAGAGAGAGAGAGTTTCCAGACGTTCCCCCCTCCCCCTCTCATTTTGTAGTAGTTTGGAAAAGTGAAGCTGTTTTGTAGACTCGAATTTGCCTAGGGCAGTATATATGCGTCTCTGGAGCAGGCCAATCATATATTACATCCACATGTGATTTCATGTCAGAAATGGCCACAACAAGGCAAAGTCCACATGTGCTTAGAGTCTTTACTGCAACTACAATGATGCCACTTGAGGAGGGGGAAGAAAATACAAATGTATATGACATACTAGATCTGCAAGGCACTTAAACAGCAGTTAAATAGGAAATTAACCAGCCATTAGATGTATTTTAGACTGGTATTACTTTAAACAGAAATAAGACCATTGTAAGCATCTTCAGGCTTTAACCCTTCAAACCCGCAGAGCGTCAAGATGCACTCCCCTTACAAATCTATTAATAACTTCGGAATGGATCAAGGTATTAACTTACTTTTTTTTTTATTAAAAAGCTGACATTCGTCTGCGTAAAAGGACCCTGACTTTGTTGACTTCCGCGAATGAAAAGCCTTCCGTATTTGAGTGCAAATCTATAGCATTTTACCGCAAAACGGAGAAATTGTACTTAATCCTATCTATTGTTATAAAGATCTGTTGTGGGTGTGTGTGTGTGAACCAATGACAGATCTGTGTGTGAACCAATGACAGACCTGTGTGTGAACCAATGACAGACCTGTGTGTGAACCAATCACAGACCAAAAACAAAAAATGACGTTTTCAGGAACGTAAAAAAGGGGAGGGGTTTGGAATCAATCCCACGTGGGATTCGCAACGGTCTTTGAACACAACACATTTGGAGATACACGTATTTGTACTAGATTCTTTTCAAAGAAAACATGGCCAAACGGATTCACTGCCGAGCAAGCTGCTGAAATGATTTTTGCCGAGAGCGATGAGAGTCAGAACGGATCTGATCCAGATCGATTTGATTCGGATGAAGATGATCAAGTTCTGGACGGAATCGATCCATTTGAGGAGTAAGTAATGAATGCAATATTGCTGATAATGTCTTTTCTAATATATATTGTATCAGTTTTTTTAGCAAAATTATTTTAGCTTTTCAGAAATAACGGAGCAGTAGGCTAATCAAATAATGTGCGCCATCAAGTAATGTGCGCGTTTTGGCCGCATGTAACTTAGCTGCTAGCAGCTAGTCCCTCTTCATTTGCAAGCTATTTCGTTTACTTTGCTTGTCTATTTTATTGTAATGTTTTTTTAGGGAAATTTTATTGTAGCTTTTCAGAAATAAGCCTTATTCTAAGGCCTGTACTATTTGTCTACATAGGAGGGTGTTTGGAAGACATTGTATACTCGGTGCGTAATGATGAACGCTCCTGTAATAATAGTTAGATTATTGTAGTTAGAAGTTCTATGACTTGGATGGAAAAATACACGCATGATGATGAATAGCTAATCTTTATTTACCACATTGTGTGTTTTAGAACAGCCCCAGAACAGCCGATTGCATCATTGCGCAACCCAGGACTCTGAACGCGCCCACGCCCTGGATGGACTGATGTGCAAATGCAGTGCACAGTGACATCTAGAGGTTGTTTTTGGATGTGTTTGGTAAATTGAGACAATATTCAATTCAAAATTAATATTTGTGTTCCCTTTACATTTTCTTATAATTGCTGTGTTTTTCAAAACAAAACAAAAAGTATGGTGACTACAGTCACAAAAATGTAAATAGTTCATTTGTTTCTTTATATTTTTTCACCCATTTTTTTTTATTTTTTTTCTAAAGCCTTTGACGAATCAATATTTGTTGTAAAATCCCTTAATCATCTATGGTTTAATATTTTTCTATAATAAAAACAAAAAAATTGAACTTTTGTTTTTGTATTTCTTGGTGATATATCACAGCAGAAGACATACAAGTGTCTTAAGAAGTGTATTGTAAATGCATCCACATTGTAGCTGAGAGTCTATAGAATCCAGAAATATGACTCTCTTCACTCTGCTATGAAAATTGACCATTCCAGAAGCCAAAATATCAACATAGTGCTAGGCGGGCATAAACCCCCTCAGGGTTTGAAGGGTTAACATATCCACACTTTATTCATGGTAAACTGCAGTATTTCCATCTCACCACTAGTTGGAGTATGGCACTGTTTTATTCACTGAACACTTGATAGAGATAGTAATTGATAGCCTACCTAGTACTCACTGTACAGTCTTTGTACACCAGGGACCTCATCTGTACCAACTCTTCTCTACATATAGCCAAAATTATATCACATAGTAATTTTTTTTTTTTTTTTTTTTTAAATAAAAAGTTTAATAAAAATTTATAATTTCTTGGGTAGGCTATATCACTCACAGATAAATAATATGACTTGTATGTATTAGTTAAATACCATAAATCTACCCAACAGAATCGGGATCAATCACAATAATAAGGATATAATAGCTAAATATCTCCCTGAGGTTTGGAATGCTTTCCACAAAATATCACAACCGTTTTTGGTCTGCCCTCTTGAGGATGTCCACTTTTATGAGTCAGAATGATTATGTACCTGCAGGCTGTTTTTTTTTTTTTTTTTTGAGATTACATCTTACATGCTTGCTTGGGTGAGTTAAGAGGCTAAAAACAGACCAAACACATTTCCACCAAACATTTTATGAGATGGTTTAGATGACATGATCTATCAACAACACAACAAGCTGCAGTTCATTTAACTGGAATTTCTGAATGTTTACTTTATAATTTCTCCTGATACAAACCGAAAACGAGGATAGAGAATTGGTTGAGTCCTTTTTTTACTTAGTGTTTTTCTAATGATGTGTCCAAGCCAGCTCTACCTGTCCTGTATACAATATGCCAAAACACAGTTCACATATACATAGGTATTTTTATATTGAATCACCCTTAGAGGAGAATGCAAATATCATATTCCCATTCTAAAAGTTATTGTATATATGTTAATCTGTCATTTGTGATCTCAATATGTAATTTTACATTGGCATCATATCGGTGGACTTTTATACATACTTGTTTAGATGCAAATAATAAAATTGCCACTCTTGCATTGAATTAGAATATAATTACATTATGCATTTTTGTTGTAAATAGGAGCATTACACTGTCACTTATTGTTACCTAAAACATGATCACTTTGAAGAGATGATTTTGCACCTGTGGGCAGTTTCCAGCAAACCTGGTATCTGCCCTGCTGTGGTGCTGGTCATATGCTTTGTTACACTCTTCTTAAATGGATTAAAGGATTAAATGCCTGTCCTTTCTCTTTCAGGTGCTTTCATGACTGTAAAAAATGAATAGTCAATTTGTGTGTCAGCAAGTTTTTTGTTTTGTTTTTTACTTTAATATTTTGTGTGTGGGATGTGTGTTTGTTATACTTTATAAAGTTAGAACTAGAAATTAAGTGCTCTATAGTATAACAGCATAGCCTATTGCATTGCGTGCGTGCTTGCCTACAAATAAGACTGTAAACCTAGTCATCGGGAGATCAGCACGAAATGTTTTTCAGTTAGCCAAAATGTAATTTAGATCTATAAACAAAGTAAAAAAATTTAAGACAAAGTCTGTTTGTTTTCATAGAGTGGAGCAGAAGGTTTTTTTTTTGTTTTTTTTTTTTTTATCAGAAGTTTTGTGGGTGAAACAAAAGCGCATGGGGAATGAAGCGACCCAAAATACGCGAATGCATTCAAAGTTGCCAACAAATACACGAGAACATGTGGATTTTGGAGTCTTGTTTTAAAAGGAAAAAACGTATTTAGATTCTTTAAAATAGCTCACTTTTAACATGTTCAATTTAACAGAGCTTATATAAGTAGCATATAGCATATTTAAGTTTATTTATTTATAGTTCCAGTCATGCGGCTAAAATGCTATTTCAGTTAAGGAATAAGTAGGCTAAAAGTAAAATAAAGTGTAATAAATAAGTATGGTAACAGCATAGGAAATTATACCATATGCTGCCTACTATTTAACTTGTTAAAATAGTATAGCCTGCAAATAAACGCTTGAAGTTAAAATTAGGCTATACGTTATCTCATTAGATATTTGTTGTTTTCATATCTGAATTTATGTGGGTTTGAAAGTTTGCGCCTATAGGAAAGTTATACAAATGAAGCTTTATTCTTCATTTTAGTAAATTATGCTTCAGAATATTAATATGGGCAAATAATAGCATTAAAAAATCGCGTCTTTCAAAATATAACAAGTAGCCTAAATAAATGTCCTTTTTAATCATATTATTTTAATAAAGACACATAAACATTGATAGTTACTGACCAATACTTTCATATTGACCCACTATTTCTCAAAAAAGCCTGCCAAATGACGGGAAGGATAAGTAAATACTTTGCTGGCATAGAGGTTTAACGAACTCGCGGTTTTTCGCCTATGTGCTTTTTCACAAAGTGTGGCCCACCTGTGTAGTGCTCAAAGAGTAAACCTTTAATAGTGCATTCAACGTTGTCGAAGTTTCAGCCTTGCTTTTCTTCTTCCTTGGAAAAAGCTGCTACAGCTCCCTGAACTCTAAAGCCAAATGTTTAACCTCTCGAGTTCCTCATCGGACACTATCGACCGGAGCCAAGAATGACAAGCTTATCATTTTATTTCTGCATGCAAGCCTAAATCGTACATTAGGCTACATATAAAAGACCAGTAATTTTTTCCTAGGCCTACCTGTCTTTTAGTTTATTTATGCTCTAAATGCCCAAGGTGTCTTGTGTAACCCTTTGAGATGGGAGGAAGAGTCACTAAAGGACCCTTCAATTGCACTGTCTTAAAACGCAATTTCAAGGGATACTGGCAATATGGTACCATGACAAAGGTTGTAGTGAACCTTGTTTATTTTAACTCGTTCAAAGCAAATACATTTGAGAATAATGATTTTGTTCTTTTTCGTATAAAGTTAGACACACACGTCCAAAGATATGTCCACATAAAACAATTTTTTTTATTGATAGGGCTATTGTTTATCTTGGCGACAGGATGGGCACAACTCTACAATCAGTTTTTGAAGTTATTTGAGCACTTTGTGTTTGTTCTGTCATGACTGGTTTTACATTCTAAGCCTTGCACCATGTGTCCAATTATAAATAAGGATATCTGTTATAAAATGTATTAAGTTAGGCCATATGTATTATTTTATTTTATTTAAGCTATTAGCTTATAAGCTATTTTTACAAAAGGTTCACATTTTTTAAACCATCAAGTAAAAAGAGGCCTTCTAGCCAACTTGAACCTATAGCCTACACTTGAGTGTATATATAATTTAGTTATAATTAACTTAGGATGTTTTTTCCCCCAAACATTTTTAAGGTTTTTCTTTATGTGTTTACTTTACAAATGTAATTCATTTTTTCGGTCATGCATCTCCACAGTAGCCTTTTTTCTTTTTCTTTTTTAAAATTAGCCTACTCAATTTGACCTGAACAGAATTTGGAGACATGCGTTCTCATAATGTATGCATTGATGAATGTATTGCAGTCATTTCGTGCATTACATTATAATATATTTCGGAATAACTTATGACAAAAATTGTCACGCCATTGACCCATAAATAAAGTAGCCTATAAGCCTACACATAAACTACGCCATCAAGTGCAGTTCTTCTAAGCGAGTTGCTCCACTGCACACACACACACACACACACACACACACACAAACACACACTGACACACACACTCACGCCACCCCCGTATTTCATCAATTCCTTCTCCGCGAGGACCGTAAGATGTGTGTATGGAGCTCAGAACAGCGTCTGTGTTGCCATTCGTGTTGTAAGAAACAAAAGAACATTGATTCCTCTCTATACACAAGGACATCTATGCGTGCTGCATGTGCAATGCTGCAACGCTATAAGACCGACGATTCAGCACTGTAAATTAAAGATACACGACCAAAACAACAGCCAGCACCTTCAGCCAGTGCACTCTGCAGCAAGCCGTGCATTACTGTAAATCCCTTATTTTGTCCTTCTGTACATTATAACGAGGATTTCCGTTTGGACGAGGCTAGAAGACTTCGCGTGGGACGTTTTCTATTTGGCCAGTGTCCGGGTTTATTTCTCCCATCCGAAGAGCACGGATTACTTCTTTGCGAAGATAAATGGATACGGAGTTATAAAAGCACCCGACGAGATGACCAAGCGTTGAACTGCAGAACTACGAAAACCTCGAAGCTGTAACTTTTTTTGGGGGGAGGTTGGCAGTTTCGCTTCGAAATGGTACGTTAACAAATCAGTTTCATCATTATTATGTCGTTGCTCCAAAAGACGAGGGAGATCACGAGTTGTGCACTCTTAAAGTCAAATAAGATCATCATCAACACACAGGCGCCGTATTTCGGTTTTCCCTCTGCTTCCTCTCCAGCCGGTTACTCCTTTTCTCGTTGGTTTTCGGCCAAACAAGGTTTTGTGGGAAAGGCTTAAAATGCTGGCGCGTTATTTTCTCTATTGAGACGTGCAATGGTTAAGATAACATTAGCTACCCTGCGATTGGGCTTTTCTCCTGTAATGAAAGTTATTTGTTTTGTGACAGCCGAAGAAAAAAGGGCGTGTGTGTGTTAACCACGGGACACCGAAGGCCAAGTTGAAGTTTAAAGCCAGTAGAGGCAGATGCCCAGCATTCGAGTTTGCACAGCAGAAAATGGCCGCAGGCTCGCCGGCATGAATTTGACATCTACGCCGACAGAGGCGCTCCCTCCACGGCAGAAGTCTCAGTTAGTGCGCCGAAGTCACAACCGGGAGTTCGGCATTGTTTCAGAAAGTGCTAGATACTGCAGTTACTTGTCATGTTCGCGTGGCAGTTGCAAACTTAACCAAAAATTGATTTGACCCGGGTTGATTGTTTACAGAATAGTAACATTTAGTTTGATACACTTTTACAAGTGCTATGTTGTAACGTTAGTTCCATGTTTTCAGGCATAGGCTACCATGCTTGCAAGTAATTGATTATGCAAATATGCAATATTTGCTACAAATATGCTACATGAATTTCAGTTGTTTAGGCTTATATATCAAAGTACAATTGTATGACATCTTTTAAAATAGGCTATGGTACAGTAGTTTTTTGTAAGGTAGACTTTCCCTTTAAGGGAAGACATTCAACAACAGACTTAATAGCTATCTTAGTCACGACTGTTACCTGTTAATTTGTGCATATAGGCTATATTAACAACAAATATAATCCTAAAATATAGGCTAGTTATTTGCTCTCTGGGGGATATTTTCAGTTTATGTTGTACTTTCAGGAAGTAAACGTCTTTCTTTCTCCTTCAGCTTTTGGGTTAGGTAATAACATTGTCTGTTTACAGTAGCCTAATAATTCAGCCTTTCATAATTGTTTTATATTTAGGGCTATATTTTCATGTTGTACTACCTACTCAAATCTATTCTTTCTCTTTAAAAAAATATAATATTCTATTGATCGAGATTGAATAATAATATGTGGCAGTTTCAGAATAGTTTTAAGGATAAAGAATTATTCTTATGAACAGACTGTTTTCTAATTATGCACAATTATAATGTTTTGAGGCGTCGGGGTTTCAGCAGTGTGATTGATGGTCAGCTCTCGGTCGTTGCTCACAACTAGTGCACACTTTTTTCAGTGCAAATTCTAAAGAATTAACAGTTGTTATTTGCCCTGTTTGTTTTAATAGCCTGCCTGGTTTTACACTTGAATTTAAGTCAACTGACGCCTAGCCTAGTTTATTTGATCTCCGTGTGATCACTCCAACAAAGTTAAACCTGATTTCTACAAAGAAGCAAACTCCAAAAGAACACGTTCAAAGTCCTTGGTGTGGGTATCTATCGAGTGATTATTAGCTACTTGTAGAGTTAGTTATTATAGATATCGGGCTGAGTTATTTTTCTTGCAGTGGCTTTATAAAAGTTTGTGATAATCAAAATATGCATTACCAGGGAACATAGGCTAAATGAAGTGAATTTAGAATCGCGCGCATGATCTTTTATTACTATTCATAAGTAGACTCGTTTCAGTAAATTAAGACAGCTTTCTTCTATGTGTAAAGCTAACTTGCCTTATCAGACACTGCCAATAGTAGGCTATTTTACGCGGGGTGTACATTTTTTTTAATCCACTCCACTCACATGAAGCGATACGCCTCGAACACTTTGTCATGAATGGATGCATGCATGTGCGCTCTCTGTGACGCAATGTCCGCGCGAGCCTGGCTCTAATCGCTACTTTAGCTGGTGCGTGTTGCAGTAAAAGTGTTTGGAATACGCGCGCGGGTGAAGCGCGCAGAGCATTGCTGCGCCCGAACTGGATCAGCGCGAGAGGGGAGAGCGGTGCGTGCGCATTGGTGAAAAGGGGAGAAAGTCGTTTGCCAGTTTGTTACGCACCATATGAGCTTCAGAAACCGAGGCAAATAACGTTTTTTTTGTTAATTTCACGGACTTAACGGATGCCCCTGGACAGTGGAAACCAGAGTTAGCCTCTCTTGCTCCTTCAAGTACTTTCTTTGGGATGGGCTATTTTCATAACGTCATTTCATTCCTCCCTCTGTTGAAAACATTGTCTCTTTCTTTGATTCTTTCTCCCACCATTTCCTAAATGGAACAGATTGCAGCACCCCACGCGTTTTCCTGCCTGCAAAGTTTGGTTTCAAACGTGTACACAGTTTGCGCGTTCTCTTTTGCCTGGCGTCCCTTGATTTAACGGACTCTAAGTGGAAGTCAGAAGTGGCGGCGGTGGAAGTGTTAATCATGATGAGGCTTACCATGATTAACTGTGAAAAATGATCCACTAACTTGTCGGTGTTTTGCCACATTTTCAAGTCACGCGCTCACCTTTCAACATGATGTATTCTCCTCTCTGTCTAACTCAGGTAAAGTGCTTATTTGTCTCTTTCTGAACGAATTGCTCCTGAACGCGCGACGAGATTTCGGTTGATAAAGGGCGGGCTGAGAACTGTGCTTCTCTTTTATACAACACAGAACTATACCCATGTGCGTATTAGTTTATTGAATTGATCAATTTTTCTATTATTGAATTTTACACTGTTAACAAAGTCAAACATCAATTGGACGAGGTAACATGAATCGTTGTTTATAGTTGTATTTAAGATGGAGTTTATAGCCTATGCTTTATAGTAGACATTTGAGTGCATCGTCATCTGCTTTAGTCTTAATCATAAACTAGAGGGGAAAGTTAGCCTACATGATCATAGTTAAGATAAAATACAACTTTTATTACAGTTAAACATTTGGTTATGCATTTATATAATGGATTATACTTTTGTCGATTTTTATCTAGATTGGATCAAAATGTATAAACTTAGCCTATGTGCTCATATATACTTTAAGATTATTCCAGTTCTTGCCTATAATAGGACAATGTAATAATGTATATATTCTATGTAAAGACTATTACAACTTTGATGGATTTATTGTTTACAAAATATTAAGAGTTACAGAGAGATTTAGGATATCTGTACAAATCTGACTTCATCACTGTGGTTTCAGCTCTTGTCTTGTGAGTTTTTTAAGTTTGCAATTATTAGGATATAGCAAAATGTTTATTGAAGTATTTTATTAGTCTGCTCAATTTTACAAAGCAGACACTTAAACAGAGATAAACTGAAACATTCTGGAAAGAATAACATTGCCTTGCCAGACATCGGCCCCTTTTCTGTAATTTGCTTAAATCGTGTATTACTTATTATAACTATTCAGAAAATAGTTTAGCATTTTATGCAGTGTGATAGTGCTCAGGCTTTAAGCACATGTGATAGTATTTCAAAAGTATTTTTGTCAGCAGTCTGAAGTCTGAATTGAGGCAGAGGGGTTTTAAGGTCACTTAACTGTCTCAGATTGCCTTACTGTATATTGACACGAGTCACTGATTTTAGATGGCTGATGATTGCTTTGACCTTGGCTTTGATGAGAAAGTTGCATCAATAGTGAATAATTTTGCTTCGGTTTGTTTTCAATTTCAGATCGTTTTTTTAGCAAGGACACTCCCCTGTTAATACATGGTCCATCTTTTCACTTAGAAATGTACATGTTAATAATAATACTATAATAGTTAATATGTAAAAGTAATACAGCTTGAACTTTGTTGCAGTTTAGCCTTTGTATATGAGAAAGATTTAAAAAAAAGTTTTAGATCTCTGCTCGGGAAGAAAGTTTTTCCATATGCTTGATTCGCAAAAACGGCCATACTTTCTGACAGACATAATGGCAGTCCATTAAACCTGTCGATTTGACACTGAAAATATGTAAATAGCAGCCGCTTTTGTAAAGGTCTAACTTTTTGTTGACAGTTTATCTTGTGGTATAATTCGGTTTGAAGTTCATATCAAACTTTATTTTAATAACTGCTTGGGAAACCTTAATTGGAATTTGGGCTTTTAAGTCGCACAAATATGTATTGTACTTTTCAGCTCTTAGTGAATGTGTTCAAACAGGTAACAATACAATTACACGCCTCACCCTCCAGCGCTTGAATTTATTATTAAATTAATTAGATGGGGCTATGTTTCAGTCCTCACTGTTTTTTTATTCTATATGACAGACGCTTGTTTCAGTATTTTGGATTGGCAAACTCTTTATATTCTGTCTAAACATGAAGTAACCATAATCCACTTTAGCAGTTGTGTAACTTTACTAAATGTAGTTTTAGTGAATTACAAACTCATGCACAGCTGTAAAATCTTAAAACTTGTTAAAAAAATAGTTTGCTCTACCTGAACACTTACAAAACACATTTGATCTGCAGGTTACAATAAATATTTAGCATTGAAATAATCTCTGCTACATTACAGATCCGGTTTGTGTAAGTCGTATTGAGAGCCAGCAGTGTGGAGGCCTTGGTTTTCTCTGTAACCGCTCGGCATGTCCACTTTCTCTTTGTTGTTGCTGATAGGATAATGTAATATAGCAGCCTGCAGCGTTCGAGGGAGAGCGCGCAGTGTGCACAGAGGTTCTGGCCGTAGACTGAGTGAGTGTGTTGGGCTGAGAGAGAGCGAGAGGGACAGATGAGGCGTGTGCCAGACTCCACCGCAGTCCCGCTGGCAGCCAGAGGGGCCTATCGCTCAGAGCTTCGTTGCACACAGACACTTCACAAAAAAAGTTTTAAGCTCCGAACCTGTTCTGTATGCTATCGTTATAACAATTCTGTCTGCAGTAAGCACCATCCGCCTCAAACTTAAGATCTGGTGAAGAAATAAAAAATTTTGACGGACGTTATAGACGTGTAGGCTACTTTTAGTGTGTTTTTACTTTTACGATTCGAGATATAATAATTTTAAATCTTTTGCATTATTTTATATTCATATTTTAGGTCATTGTGAGGCTGAACAAAGGTCAGTAGGTCACAGTTCAGTGCATGAAGGAAATGCTAATTGTTTAAGTGTAAATGACTAAAACTAAAGAGTGTTGAGCCTATTTCTATATTTGTATTTAGTTTGGACAGACCCAGTTTGGAGCGTATTTGCCTACAGTGTAGAGTAGTATCAGTGGGAGATCCGAGAGGCTCTATTCCCCTGAGCTGGCAACATGCTGTCCTGCCCCCATTCCTCATCGATTCATTCCTTTAGAGCCGCAATTAGTCCCCCCCGGGAAAGAAGAGGAGGGCCGATCAAAGCGCCGAGCCTCTCTGAGACACTCTCACTTGACTGCGCTGACTGACAAAATACTATACATCTGAAAATGTGCTGATAATAAGACTTGCTCTGCGTTGCATTTTAGTTTTATTATTTCCGTGCAAAATATTCCAGAACGGAGAGCCTTTTTCTTCTATTTGGGCTTGAAATGACTCTCATAAACGTTTTGTTCTCTAAATGGTCTGTTATTTATTTTCACAATTCATATCAGTATATAAGTTTTGCTTATCATTCCTTGTTACATGTGCATGGAAAGCCAGTCTTACCAGGATCTGATTTAATGAGCACTGAAATGTTTTCCACCCCTTTCCATGGTCGGGCACTTTGTGTTTGAAGTGTCGTTTTTGGGCTCTCAAATGCCCCAGAACACCCCCGTGGTGTAATCCACTGGTCCTCTCTGTCCGTGTGTGTGTGTGTGTGTGTGTGTGTGTGCATGCCTGCCCGCCTGAGGGTTTTTTTTTCGTCAGGAGAGTGTTTGCTCTTTCGCTCGGCTCAGAAATGCATGCCCCACTTTCGTCTGACAGCCCTGAGTGGCACAGTCATGGTCGCGTCCCAGTGCGGCAGCTCCCAATGTGCCCGTTAACAGATTAATTAAACTGTTTTGATCACCCGCTCTTCCTCGCTTACCATCCGGCCTGCATTTATGGCAACTTTTTTAGACATTCGGCTGCTTATTTGTGTCAGGGAGCGTTTTAGAAAAAAGGGTCAGAATCTTAAGTGGAGCATTAGCTTTCATGTGTTGATCCTAGTGGCTGATATTCATTAGAGGACACCGAGGAGATTTTTAGGGGAGGGGAGGGGAGAGGAGAGGAGAGGAGGGGAGTCGGGCACAAAGAGTAGCCTCAGTTATAAAGGCCCGAGCTCTTGGCATGAGTAGAGGACTTCATGTGGCCAGAGCTGGAGATGTCTGTGGAAGGTTGGCTGCGTTTCATATCACACCCAGGTTCCTCTGCGGGGAGAATGGTGAGCAACCCTAAATATTTACTCTATGAAGATGTGTTTGGATTCCACCTGAGCCCGCAGCCTCGCTCTCTCATCCATGCCAGTGTATTGCAGCAGAAAAGAAGTTTATTTTTGTTGTTTTCTAGATGAGATTTGGTCCAACGAGTGCCTGAATCACCCTCTGGAGTCTCGTTTTTTTAAATGAGCCTTACAAAAAACAGCTCAGACTTCTGGAATAGCTTAATCAACCGTGCAAAGACAAAATACGTTTTATTCCGCTCCGCAAGTACTTCTGTGTTGGAAGAGATCTTATAAGTCATGTTTCGAGTCATTCAGAATGCTGTTACCTGACAGGAAAACATTTTCTTTTTTTTAGCTCTGCAGATAAATCTCAATTTAAATCTATTCTTTATATTTTCTGTACGGGTTCAGATGCTGGCAGATCTGCTGCTTTGTCTCCAGCAGGGAGAGAGTTTTGTCTTCTGCCCTAGGGTTTGAAGTCACAGTAGTAGGTCATTTTGAGAAGAACCTCCGCTCTTGGCAGAGTCGGCTCTGCTGGGAAGGCTTTAAGAAATGTTTCCAACTGGAAGGCGATCAAGAAGAGCAGTGCTGGCGTGGCAGGGTGCAGCGGACTGTTTATTTAAAAGATCTCTAAATCTACCTCTGCTTCTCCACTACTGTGCCTGTGTTTTTCTAGTCACACATTTGTTCGCCGGATTTGATTTTTGTCACAAGCCTGATGCTTGATTACATTCTTTGGCTATGTCCGAATATCCCAATATTCAGGAATACTTTGCATTGTGCGTTTTTTTTGTATTGTAGATTAAAGTCATCTGTTCTGCAGAGTAGTTCACTCTGAAACAAATAGTTATATTAAATATGTAAAAAAAGTAATATTATAAAAATGTAGTCTTTCATTTATACTATACTTTTTAAAATATGATATATCTATATAATATATATTCTATAAATGAAAAATATATATTTAAAATGATCATATAGGCCTATAATTTTTATATATAAAAATTATATTTGAATTTTTTTAATTTGCAAAACAAATAGCTCTGCAATGTAGTTTTACCCATAATTAGATTTGCATTCTTTGCAATTATTGCACTTTTTTTTTAAATAAAAGATTGTGCTTTCTCTGCCATACTCTGTATTTGAGTCTGAACAGATGCGGAGGGATTTTTTGGCTGTCTCTTTCTTGCCTGCTTGCACCAGTGCTCACTGTGTGTGATTTACACCTCTCCGTTGCTCTCCAGAGCCGCTGTTGGAACTCTGCGCGATACGATTCCCTTGTTTGTGACGATGCAAGAAAATGAATTATGAATGGATAGACTTGCTCTTTTTGATTGCATGTCACTTATGCAAAATTGCCATTGGGAGCTCTGTGCCTTTGGTTCAGCTGGCCTTTGGATGATATGACACTGTGTTTATTGTAGGAAAAATGTATGTTTTCTCTGCATTTTCTGGTGCAGAAATATTTGCAGACATATATCCAGACAAACGCTTTTAATGGCAGAGAACGGAGTTATTGAGCATCATTAACTTAAGCGCCCTTAAAGAAATGTTTTTCTTTTGTTTTCCCACACTTACCCATTTGTATTGTAAGTCTTGAGAAATGGATTAAATAGTACTTTAATGCCTCTGTGCCCATGTCCCAGAACGTTTGCCGCATGTTGACTGGAAGCACAAAGACGCATGTCACTGGACGCATTCCTCATATACCATAATCCATCAGGAGGATCTTCTGTGTTGCAAATGGTTTGAAAGGGTTGTTGAGCAAGCTTTCACCCTCTTTCAATGTGTATAAGTGTGTGTGCCTGGACCGCAGCTGGAGGAAGATGCCGCAGATCTTGTGGTGTAATGGAGACTCTCCAATACTGCAAGATAAGCGACTTGTTTTTTTTTTTGTGCATTGAATGCAAAGACCAGGATCCCTGTGGCCTTGCGTAGAGCTGGGCTTTTGGATCTTGTTTCTTTCCCAGCATGGAGTTCTCTAAAATCAGAAAGATTTCATTCTGATAGAGGAGAGCTATCTTTACAGATTGAGCATATAGCTCAGTAGTTAATTAATATGTGTGTGTGGTGGGTTGAGGGGGCGGTAGATGACAGAATCTGTTGTGTTATTTTACAGGGAATTGATGTATCCTCCCTGATGGGCTTTCAAGTTCTCAGCCAAGACAATAATGAGAATGTTTATCGCTGCACGTGCACGTATGCTCTGTCTCTCTTATTGACAGCTCTGATTCATGCGTCCGCCCACTCATTCTGAGCTGCAGGTTAAGACACCTTCTTCAGGAAAAAGGATGATCCAGATCCTGATATATTAAGAAAGCCATGCAAACAGAATCCATAAGGTATGCCGCTGGGGTTCTGACGCATTGTTCATTGTTCCGCTGACATGCGATTGAATAATGACCTGTGGTGATGCATTTAATTTTGTTTTGCAGGAACTTGAAATAGAATGAAACTTGTGGCATTCTTGCGTTCTCAATTACACTCTCGTGTTAAACCACCATCGCCTTATCTCAGCGCTGAGAGCTCCTAAAACTCTTCAGTTCTGATTTCGTGAGATAACGTTTCTCATTGTGTCTGAGTGACAAAACACAAGAATCTGTTTGTGATTCTTGCGTGAAAGTTAAGTATCACCAAGAGCTTTTTTGGACGTGTATGCGGTGAATTACGCTGTATAACTTCATAAATGGCTGTCATCGCTGAGAAACCTGGTGTCCAGAAACAAGAGAGAGACAGATAGATGGGGAAAGTTGTATGAAAAGCCCACTGGACTTTGTGGCATTGGCAACATTGGAAACTCTCTCTCTATCACTCTCTCTGGACCCAAAATCATGTTCTAGGCACGCAGCCCAGATATGAGTTAAAATCTTTGTGCTTCTCCAACAAAGAAATATTAAAGTCAAATCATAGGTAAATTATTTCCCGCTCTTGCACTTTGGGATGCAGTGACATCAATTTGTTATTTTGATAAAGGGCAGGAGCTGCTTTAAAACACACCAGAGCAACACTTCATCACAATCTGAGGGCTGCGTTGGAGAAAAGAATGTAGCTGCATGGGATCATTTCGAGGAAGGACAAAGGAGAAAGAAAGCTTTTGTATTAGTGGTGTGCAGGAAGATTGGCAAGCTAAGGGCAGAAGTTCTGACCGGCAATTAAGGCTTTATGGCATAGCCAAAAAGATATTTTCAGTGACGTATCTCCATAAAAAGTGTAGTGATAATATGTCATTATTCAGTATGCTGTCAGGCCCCACTTAGGACTTATGAGTACAGGCATACAGGCATGTTGAATTCATTTTTTTTCTGTAAAATCTGATAATATACTTTCAAATGCCCTGAAGTTCCCAATTTGTTATCATTTTTTAATAATTTTTAGTTAATCTCACCGCCTCTGTGAGAGAACATCTGTTTATCTCTGCTTTGTCTCGTTGCAGATGTTGAAGTCCATTCTCTTGACATGCTCTTTGGCCTCTTTCTCAGGTGTGAGGTGTCTCTGTGCATGTGCGTTTTATTTCTGCTTCACACATATAACAGATAAAAAAGAATCAAAGGTGTCAAAGCTAAAACTGGAGGCAAGCTATATGCCTCATATATATATATATATATGTGTATATGTGTGTGTGTGTGGGTGTGGGTGTTTGCACACTACAGGCCTAGACAGATATCTCTATGAATTAGGATCTGAGCCAAACAGAGCAGTGCTGGGAAAGCAAGAGGACACGTCAACACTTGGCTTTGGCCTAATATGACTCTGGCTTGCTACATGGCAAGTAGTGGGGCAGTCATTTTTTTAAGAAGCTCGTGCACTGATCAACGTGCCAGTTTAGTGATAATGGTTAATTAGTTGGTTTATTATTCATTTGCATTTAAAAATGGGTTGTGCGCTGTTCTTTTTCTAGACTGCCATAGCTAAATTGCATTTAGCATAGATAGACCAGAGCAACAAATTGGTACAATACAATGCCAGGTTTCTTTTTCTTCTTCTTAATATAATTTTTATTTGTTGACACAACAGTTGTTTGCCTGTTTTGTAATTATCTTCGGTTTCTAAAGCATACAGTATTTGAGCATTCTTAGTATGACACTGGTTGAGAAAGAATCTATGAATGAAAAGCTTTTGCAAAAATAAATGATTTAGAATGAAAAGCGAAAATAATGAAAGTTCAGGGTTTTCGGGCATTTTGAGTTTGTTGAATGCAATTAATTGTTGTACGTTAAAGTATTTTCTAAAGAAACAGGGAGTTTGGACCGGACATATTGACAGGCTTGCCCCTTTCTTAAGAAATTAATAGAATTAAATAATTGTACTATTATTATATATTTAAATACATGTAAAAAAAATAGTTTTTTATCAAATATATTAAATATCATTAAATATTATTTGATTAAATATACTATAAATATATCCTTTAATTAGTTATGTCACAGCCATAGTTGCAAATAGTATTGGAGGAAAGGCATTGTTATTTAAGGGAATATCTGATCTAAGCGAACACACATGGACTAAAAGCCACAAACTCTAATTTTGATTTTATGAGGTTTTGACAAATTTAAGGAGCCTCTTTTAAGACACATCTGTGAAAAGAAGATAATGTACTTTTGCCTGGTCTGAGTGTGGAAATTACATTTTGTTCAGCTTGTAGGAAGCATTGTTCACCAGTCCTCGACGCTCACAGAGGAAGATGAGAGTTTTTAGTGCAGGCTTTGTTCTTGAGCTCTGTACGGGGCCCTGTTGTGGCATGACTCGGATTATGGAGATTAGCAGGCTAGCTGGTTATGTAATTGAATGTAACCGTGAGGGAGAGAAAAAGACAGCCTGAGTGAGAGAGGTGTAAAGAGAGAAGGGGAGAGAAAACACTTTACCTTCATCCCAGCTTTTTGTTTTTTTGAGTGGTGTAAGGTCAGAAAAGGTTCAGGCAAGTTTTGACATCCTCTCGCTCTTTGTTGTTGGGGGGCAAACACTGACTTCAAGAGTTCATGCACTTTCAGAGCCCCAGTCAAAGAGTTTCTGCATGCTTCAGAAATTATTCTCGCCTTACTTCTGAGAGAGAACTGACGAGTCTCAAAATCGGTAGCGCTGAGGACAATTTAAGTTCATCTCTTTCAGAATTCATCTGCACAGCACCGGATTTCTGGTTTCTGCCAAATATCAAGTCACACATAAAGTGAAATATTGATTAGCTTCTACATGTTTTATGTGGAATTTTGAACTGAAATGCGCATAAAAATGTGTAGAACTTTTCCTATTGATGCATTTTGGTCTTTAGAGACTTTACAGACATTCACATTGACGGTGTAGTAGAGCTTGCAAAGCAATTTCTGAGCACAGAGATAAATTGAATGTTAATCTTTTTTTTATTGTTTTCTGAATTACCAAGTTGCTGAATAATGTCACCAGCATTTCCCCAAAATAGCTATTTGTAACGATTCTCTCATTTCTCGGTAAAATGAAATCAGAACGTTCTGTTCAACTACCATGAAGTTGTCCGCATGATGTAATGGCAAAACCAGGTCAAACTTTTTCAAACCTTTTTCAAACAAATTATAAAATTTTTTGACTCTTAACTCTTTTAAAGTGGGAGAGTGTATTGTGACTAATGGCCACATTTTAATGGCGGTGAATAGAGCGTTTGCAAAAGGCATGACCTTTTTACTTGCTAGTGGCACTTTTTACGCAAACTGGAGACAGTTGAAACTGTCATATTTTTCTGTGAGTGAAGTTGGCTGTTTTCAGTGAAGGCAACGTGAGAACAAAGACGGATCTTATGCTGCCTTCGTGTGCTGTCGGAATTATCGTAAATACTAGTAGTTTCCTAGTCGGAAATTGGACATGAACGCCCTCTCAAGTCGTATTTACTGCTAAGATCATTTTGAGGCCAGAGTTTCTTAGTTGAGTGTGCCATAAACTTGCTGGTGTGACTGGTATTCTTTATTAATTTTTACCACAACAGCTAAAATGTCTCGTCTTATCATTAAAGTAGTCCATATTTACATGAATAACCATTTGAAGCATATTGTGTTTTACAGACAGCGAGAATAGCATGTACAGTATTTGACCGAAACCTCAGAATCACCAGAAAGCTGACTATCTTGATTCCGTGGTGAATGTATACAATACTGTGGTTATCTTTATTAATTGGAAGAGGTAGTCAATACAAGAACAATTAATGGTCTCAGGCTCTGACTGAAGGCCTGTTTGAGATGTGCCTGTTGTCTATCAGACAAATGCGAGGACATTAAGTGAAAACACACACTTTAACCTGTTCACCCCTACCGGAGGAGCCAAACTAGGCTGAATTAGAGTTAACTAGCCTGCAATTTAGTTCTGACTCTTAAATAATTGAAATGATCTGTAACTGACCCTTTTTTGGGCTGATAAATTATTCATACTGCTTGGAAGTAGATTTAATTTGATTTGGGATATTTAGATCTGATCTTATCCCATGGTACACTGAGACCAAAAGATTCAGAGGGTGAGGGAAGACCCAGTTCATTTTCCCAGGATTAGAGCCGTGCTGTCAGAGAATGAGCCGAAGCCTCAGCTAAATTCAATTACAGGGCTAATGTAATTAAACCCACAGAGAGAAAGACAACGAGTCCTGCTCTGTTTTGGTCATCCAGTATCCAAGACCCTGCAGACCGACCAAAGGCCCCATCACAACCTTCCCCACTTATGTCATCATTTCCTAAAGACAAAACACCGGTTTTCCTTTAATTTGTTACCTTTTTCAATTGTTATTAATTCTGACAAGACCTTATATTGGGGTGCAGCCAATTGACCTATCACTAAGCTTGGCATCCTTTTGTGGTAACACTTTACAATAAGGTTCATTAGTTAACATTAGTTAACTACATTAGTTAGTATGAACTAATAATGAACTGCACTTATACAGCATTTATTAATCTTTGTTAATGTTAATTTTAACATTTACTAATACTTTATTAAAATCTTGTTAACATTAGTTAATGCACTGTGAACTAACATGAACAAACAATGAACAGCTGTATTTTTATTAACTAATATTAACAAAGATTAATAAATACTGTGACAAATGTATTGCTCATGGTTAGTTCATGTTAGTTAATACATTAACTAATTTTAACTAATGAACCTTATTGTAAAGTGTTACCCCTTTTGTTACTGTTGTTCGCAGACAAGCTTTTACAGAATGTGCCATACGAATTATTCATCCAGTAAAATGTATTCATGATAAAAATGTAAGGGAGATTATTCTTGGTTGGTAGAAGGATGTGTGACACTGCAAAGCATTTTAACTGCTTTTGTTAAATCATTTAATTATGCAATAGCGTTTAAAAAAAAACTGTGGTGGCTGCAAAAGTGTTTTACTGGTGTTATGTAAGTTCATTTTGGAAATGAGGGCTGACAAATAGATTTATCCATGGGGTGCAATTCTCAAGATTTATTTAAAGTTTTGAAAAAAGAGCCAAACCCCCCCTCCAAAAACACAGGACTACCACACAGACTCACAATAGGTTATCTGATAATGTGGCTGCCATTAATGTTCTTAAAGGGATAGTTCACCCAAAAATGAAAATTTGCTGTTATTTTACTCTCGGGTTTTTGTTTCTTCTTCTTCAGCAGTACAGTAAAGAAGATTTTTAGCTGAAGCTGTGGCCCTTGCGGATTCATATAATGTCAACGGCTACCGCCACTTTGGGAGTCAAAAAACATATAGGCAAAACAAAATTAATACCTGTGGCTCCTGACGATATGTTGAGGTCTTATGAAACTTATGAAAAGATCGGTCTGTGCAAGAAACCAAACATTATTTACAACATTATTACCTGTAATTCACAGCCTCTGCAAACGGTCCTGGAGCACAAGCTTCCTGTCACATAATGACGTAAGCGCGGGACCTCAAACGCCAAAGTCAATCCTCCCAATTGAGATTGCGCAAGCGCAGGTAATCTTAAAGGTGACCTATAATTCAAAATTGAATTTACCTTAGTATAGTCAAATAACAAGAGTTCAGTGCATGGACATGACATAGAGTGAATCTCAAACTGGACTGTTTTCGCGTTCTCATTTAATTCACGTTTATGAAAAACACCCCTGAAAAACGGTCGGTTCTCCACACAATACCGACTGTGACGCAATAGTCGGGATAATTAATATGTACGCCTCCAAATATTTGCATAATGCCAGCCCTCAATGCCTTGGGAACTGCGCAGCCGAAGCATGGCAGTTGCTCAGTATGGATGTACACATGAACACAAAAGTATTTTTTAGTTCCTTCATCTGAGCCTCTGAAGAAACAATGGGTTAATTTTATTTTCTCTGGAAATTTCCAAACATTTCACCGACTGTTTCCTCAACTTGGGCCAATACAGAGCTGGCCTCGGATCGAGCTACCAAGCAACACTTTCTGATGTGTAATTGTTCAAGTTCAGACAGGTAATCTTTCTCTCAAAATCGTTCAATACTGTTTATGCATCAGTAAGTCAAGCCAGTGACTAAAATATCAGCTTCACATCGTTTCTTTTAGTAGGATGAAAATAATCGTATTTAAATTGTGAACAAATTATATACAGAAAGCGATCAAAGAACAATCTTTCCACACAGCGCGAGTTTATCTGGACACTTGCCAAACTCGTTATGAAATCAATGACGCACGTTACTGCACAACGAAGCTCTTACTGTATTTACATCATCGTGTTTGCATTGGTGAAAGCATTAGAGAGAGTGCAGAAACTGCTTTGCAATGATAAGATCTTCATTCTCGCGATCAACACACTGTCATCTGCTCAATGCTCATCACGGCAACATTTTAATAGATCTAAATACTTTAAAAACATCTCACGATTCGTTAATCTCGATAGCTGTTATAGTAAAAAACGTATAATAGCAGTAGTAAAAGTATTCGGGAGAGAGTTTCACATGTAATGCGTTGCTATTTCATATGCAAGCATGTCAGCCAATCACAGCAGTGGCCGCGGTTACACTGAATCCCACAGCAGACACGCCCCTTCAAACAGAGTGTTCAAATCAGAGGCTAAAAGCAGGCTTGGAAAAATGCCATTTATTTCTAAATGATGAATATTTTTTATCTAAAAAATATACTAACATTATAAGGGTAACCCAGGAAACATTATAAAATAATAATAAAAAACATTCTAGGGCACCTTTAATTTTTTATATAGGTTACGGCATCCAGGATAAACACATGTATGTACCATTTTGATGAACAATACAACACTCACTCTCTGTTGTAAACAAATACAGCGTCAGCTCATGTGTGAGTTTGCTCCCACTCATACGTCATTATGACAGGAAGTTTGTGCTCCAGGACCGTTTCCAAAGGCTGTGGATTACAGGTAATAATGTTGTAAATAATGTTTCTTGCACAGACCCAACATTTTGTTTCATGAGACCTCAATGTATTGTCAGAAGCACAGGTATTGATTCAGTATGTTTTTTTACTCTCAAAGTGACTGCAGCCGTTGACATTATATGAATCACCATGGACCACGGTTTCAGCTAAAAATCTTCTGAGGGGGTGGATTTCAAGTCACTGGGGTCATTTAACATGTTGTGTGCTTCTCTCAAAAACAAGGAGAGAGCACGTTTCAGTGAACATAAATTCTATAACTACCTAAATCTCATAAGCTTGAAGAAACCATTCCAATCGTTTAATATTTAGAAGGATAAATATTGATTAATAACTTGATTACCAACCACTCAAAGGATATATATTGAAGCGGCAGTGGATTCCGGAATCCACCCCTTCACTTCTTTACTGTTATACTGAAGAAGAAAAAACCTACATCTTGGATGGCCTGAGGGAGAGTAAATGAACAGCACATTTTCATTTTTGGGTGAACTATCCCTTTAAGCTGGTACTTAGAAAAGGTAAATGTGTTAAATAACAAACAAGCATGTTCTTTTTACTTTTCAGATCTGAATGTTTTTTGTATTTCTGCACATTGCCCCACTCTGAAGCGTTTGAGTTTCTCTAAGCTACGTATGCTCATGCTTGGTTGTCCTATACTCATCCATTATTAATATACAGTAGCTTGTAAATGCTGAGCTATTGTTTTTCTATTGTTCTGTTGTTTTATGATTGGAAAATGTAAATTCAGCAGGTTTGCCTATAGATCTGGCTTTTTTTTGAAAGGTGAATATTTGATTTTGGACTGAGGTTGTAGTGTGCTGTAGAATTGGTCTATCTTTTTCAGAATAATTCACCTTGAATAGAATATTAGTATGAAAAATGATCAAATCATCTTCACTGCGACATGTTTTTTATTGAATTAAAATATTAAGCAATCAGTTGAACAGATTATTTTCAGTCAGTTGGATATTATTGGAGGAATTGTTATATTGTTCTTTTCCATTTTATTGGTTTTAGCACAATTTGCTATATTGTGCAACCCTAGTTTTTTTAAATGCATGCCTACTGGCCATTATTTTCAACATTACAGAAGAGAGGTCAGTGAAAGCTTTCCATGTTTAAATGAAAGTGTGTGATGATCAGATGAGCGAAACAGCTGGATTATATCCAAATACAGTGTGTATTTAAACTGTGGGATTAAGGTTGCATGGCAGTCCTGAGGTTACCTGAGGTAACTGTGTCATTGTTTGCAGACGTCACATGGTAGGATCCAGAGCTGTCTTCTTCATGGTTTAACTACGTGCAATGCATTGTCCTGGGACCTGTGACGAGGGCCGTCCAGGTCCTCTATGGAAAAAATTGTCCCAGGCCCCATGTTTTTTTTAGAAACACCAATGGTAATGCTCTATCTTTCATTATCACTTAATCTCTCCTTTCTCTATGCAGCATTTCAGTGTAAAAACCTGTGTCTTATGAACTAACCACCCACAACCCTGTTTAACTACGTTGCAAAGGTTTGATGAATAGGCTTCTGTTTAATAAAAAAATGTTTTGACTACACCCGACATAAGTTAATTGGAATTCTATTGGAATTAAAGGAAGTGGAATTGACTGAATTCTAGAAAAATTGGCTTTTAGTTTATACCTAATTTAGTTAAGTATGGTTTTTTAAGTGAAATTTCAAAGATATCTGTTTGTTTGTCTGTCTGTGAGGCCTATAAAACATTCAAACTTTCTGTCAAGACATTATTCAAAGTTTGTCTTGACAGGCCTTCCTTTTCTAGATAAAAATAAAACTTTTTTTCATGGAGGTACATTTTTGCCATGTCAAGATTTTTTCAAATTTCAGTTCAATATTGTTTTACTAATTGAAATTGAATTTCTGCATCCTGCTTAATTCTAATTTGTCGCTAGCAAATTAGCAATGCAAAGGCCCTGAAAACATTAGCACTAAATATTGTGTGCCTTGAAGGTGTGTCACTTTGGATAAAAGTGTCATCCAAAAGCATGTATGTTAATTGTAGGTATAAATAATGAAAATATGTCTTTATTAGACTACATTTAATGTCTTTTTTAAATGTCCACCTCCTGTGTAAAACAGAAACACAATTTCACTTAAAAGAGATATTTTCTATTGATCATGGCAGCAGTTATTCATCAAATGATGACCAATTGATGGAGAAGAGCGTTATAACTGGGCATATATCCAGATGGCTGGTGTAGACGAGCACACTTACGGCATTTTAAAGAGCTGATTCAGGTATCTGAATCACAGTGGTGCAGCGATGCTTTACAGATTTTGGCGCCGTAACCTGATTTGCATAAATCATTTAGTGAATTGGCCGCTAGTGAATCAATGCAGACAGTGCAAAAAAAATGGCACTATCAAGAGGCACAATGCATTCTTGCTTAATCTTTGAACCTGTAATCAAAGTTAGACTAAACCCAAAAAAGGTCTGCATTATTTCACAGCAATCTAATCAGTCTAATCTAAAACACCGGATGCATTTTTTATGTTGGTTGTTGTAGATTTGTCAAGCAAATGCAGGTTGATGCTTTCATGTATGTCTGACTAAAGTATCTCGGGGGTTATGAGTCATGACCTTTGTAAACTGGCTATTGAGAGCGAATGGAAGCAAGAGCTGAGCTTAAGCCAGTCTCAGTGGTCAGCCGGGACCCGTCTGTTGAGGGAGGGAGGGAGAGAGAGAGAGACATTCAGAATCATGCAAAGATTGGGTCTGTAGTTGGGTGACCCAGCTATTCTCTCTAATCCTCTATTATGGATGCCTATTGATATGGCATGCAAAGGTCATAGCTCAAGTGGAGTGGATGCATTGCATTTTCCAAACAGCTTGCTGCTCTAATTTACCCTATGAGTCTGGAAAACTCTTGATGCTGGAATCACTGCTCAAACTGTCTGAGACACTTGGCTAATGTAATGGGACTCCAGGAGAGCTGTGTTCTAAAACAGGTTTAAAGGTTTGAACCTCCAGACCTTGAAGTCAACATGAAATTAAAATGGATTAAATTTGTTTTTTTGTAATAGTTTTTATTATTATTATTGTGCACACTTAATCAGTGCATGTGATTCCTATGACAAATATGTTTGTTTTGGTAATCTCTCTTTGGAATAAGAGAGGAATGGAAAGTATAATTGTGCGTGCGTGAAAAAAAATTGAATAAATGAAACTGATTTCATCCAGGTCAAGCAGACTGTTTACTCAGTCTGTTTGAAAATGAATGCAGTTTATTTGTCTGATAAATTTCCATCGTATTTTATTTGGGTGTATCAAATTTTTTATATAAAATGTTTAACATTTCTAAACGCAAACATTTAAACACTTTAAAATTAAAATTTTAATTTGTAAATGGCAAAGCTATTACGTTTGGCATTAATTGAACTAAATTTATACCTTGCTGGTGTATTCACACCAGGAAAGTCCGATAGTTCACTTCATTTGGTCCGGACCAAATACATTTTTTTTTTTTTTTTTTTTGGTACGGTTCGCTTTCACACTTCTCTTTTTGCAAGTGAACCATAATTTGTCAACAAAACCACACGTGTGCTAAGGTCGTCCATTCATTGGACAAGGATTCTCAAGTAGGGAAATCAGGAAGTGCAAAAAAGGCTCAGCATGGAGATATTTCGTACTGCAATATTTGTTATTTTACTAATTTTGTGTTATTCTGTACAAACGCAATATGAAGAAACTGCGCAGAAGACGGATAAGGTATAAAGTTTTCATTCATAGAGAGGGGCTATGTTCACACATTTAAATAATGAGATTCTTATTGTATATACTGCTGCTGTCAATGTTAACGCTTGCGATTTAAGTTTGTCCAGTTTAACGCTGCGTCATCCTTGTATTGTAACTATCGTTACATTATATGAACTGCAAAAGCTTTTTTTGCATCTATGCGCGATTAGAGTAAAGAGAACGCTTTGTATGTGAATGTCCTGATGCACACACTCATTCATTCATTCCATTCCAATGATGCACACACGACGCGCAGAAACACGCGCAACAGTATCGTGTGGCCAGACAGCGCGCCGGAATGGAATTCTCTTTCGCACTTGAACAACAATAACACAAACCATTATGCCAAAATCTCCGACTACGGAAGCCTGTTAACTCAAAGGCGCACTGCGCAGTGCTTTCTTGCAATTGGGTCGGTTCATGTTCACACCGTAAACGAACCGCACCAGAGTTCGTTTGGAACCGTACCGAGACCACCTCTTCAGCTGGGTCTCGGTTCGGTTGTTTGGTCCGCACCCGAGTTCGATTGTTGTATTCACACCTGCTCAAAAGGTCCGCACCAAGGGGGGAAACGAACTGGAGTTCGATTCAATCGAACCAAACCAGGCAGGTGTGAATACACCAGGGTGCTTTCACACCTGGATCGATTTGCTTTGTTCCGGCACCCTTTCAGGGCTTTCCTTACGCCATTACGTCACTACCTCATGCGTGCAGGTCGCGCATTCCATTGTGGGACATCGTCATGACAACAGTAGCCTAACACAAAATGAATCGCGGGTTGACTTGGTGCTACAAAGAGGTGAAATGCCTCATAGATATTTGGTCGGAAGAACACATCTCCCGGATGTTGGACACTACACACAAGAACACCGAGGTGTACAAGAAGATCAGCTATAAAATGAAAGAGAGGGGTTATGAACGGTCGGTCGAGCAGTGCCGCGCAAAGGCAAAAAAACTCCGACATTGATTTGTTCCGGTTCGTGGGTCGGTTGTGTTCTCACTACAAACGAACCGCTCCAGAGTTCGTATGGAATCGAGCAGAGACCACCCCTTCTAGGCGGTCTCGGCTCGGTTGTTTTGTTCCGATTCAGAGTGCGATTGTTGTGTTCACATATGACCAAACGAACCGGGCCAAAAGGGAAACGCCCCTTTGTTTCGGAACAACGTCTCCAATCGATCCAGGTGTGAAAGCACCCAAAGATAAGCATTTTTAAATATATTAAATAAATAATAAATCTAATCTAAACCATTTAAGCATTACTTTTGTCAGAGTTTGAGCATTGTTTTAATTATACTGTTGTGGGTAATGCATTTAAAAAGAAATGGAATATTGGTAAATGGAATATAATAACAATTGCACCAATAATAGCAAATGACAATAGTTTTGAAGCCATTGGAAATGTTTTTCAGTAAGTCTAACAGTATTCAGGTACGGAAATACTGTTACAACACGCGTTCCGAATGGAGTTCTCTTTCGTGTTATCTTGTGCTCAAATAGCTTAAAATCGCTTGAATATTTAAACTGACAGGAACTAAAACTAAAACACATGCAAATGATAAACTTTCGCTCTATGATGGTTAAACTTTGCAAGTAATTAGAGAATCAAATCCGTTTTGAACCGTGCGTGGTCTCTGGTCCGTACGGATCAACTACGATCCCATATACTTGACATCGCACATCGCAGATGCGCACATGGCATTATCGATGCTAAAATGATATATCGTGCAGCCCTATGGCGGAATACAAGTTGCATTGATTGGCACTCAGACGAGAGCTTTGTGTGGCTTTGTGATTCATTGCGCAAATCAATTCTGGGAAGGCACAGCTGTTTCCCAGGAGCACAGTTATGCCCCAGCCTTTTCTAGCTGTCCCTAATGATCAAACAGCATAAGAACAGACTGCGGCCTGTATGTTTGTTAGGGAGTGTTTGGGCTTGGAGTCACTGGGCTTTTTTTTTATTTGCGGTTCTGCGGTCAGCATGTATGCTAAGACGACGAAGCTGCAGCTGTCCCTTCCTCTAAAAGTGTGAATGGGTGGAGCGAGGGAATGAGCTGTATTCACCAGACTATACAGTGGACAGGAAGACAAAGTAGATTATTAATAACTGTTGGCATATTTGTTTGAAGAGGGTATTTAACAGCAACGTTTCAACAATAGTGATTGATGAACATGTCACTACTGTGTCTTATTGTGCATAATTCATCATCACTTCATGTTATTCTGAAGAAAAACTGTTTGTTTTTAATCTTCATGATAATTTTTCTCTGCCTCTGAAATGACTTTTACAGATGGCATTATCAAGGCTGCGTGAATGCTGAGAATGCTGTTATCATAGGCCCCTTTTCATGATTTAGTCAATTCCAGTGGATAAAATCAAGTCTCATCTGTTGTGGCAAAAATTCTGTTAAACATCATCACTGCGTAAGAGACACTCAGAGTCAAATTAATTAAAAGAGAAGTATTTATTCTTGCAAGAATAGGTTCAGTCTAGTACACAGAAGTTACGCTGTGCAAGAGAGTGACACCCAGAACACAAAACCAGAGCAATCTTTATACTGTTCTTCCCAAGGCTGTTTGCTATAGGCCTTGCCTTATTAGTAATTTTCCACAGACAAAGGACCCATATTGCTAGTTCAGATTTATTACTAACTAACCCCTTTAGCCCCCCTTGCCTAGATGACCTCTGACCTGGAGGTCCGAGGTCTTTGCTCGTCTGGTTTTGGGAGTGTCACGCTCCTGCTTTCTCAGGTATATAATACATAAATTTCATAAAAGTCCCCCCTCTCTTATCCCTCTACAAATGGCAAAACCATATGACATTCCTTTGCAGTATCTACTGAAAGTAAAATGAAGATTAAAAACATATACATACATTGAAGGTTCGATAGAAACACATGACCCAGACTACCTAGTAATCTTCACTACTGATCAATGTAAGATTAAAATTTCTCCAACACATCCTATAGTTTATTTTCCACTAAATGTTTTGTTTCACTTTGGAAATAGGCCTATATCACATTACAGAAGTTAAAAGCATCGCAAATGACGTTTCTTGTCATGTTTTAAAGTAGGAAATGCTATACCCATGTGCTTCTCTGCTAAGCAATAGATTACATGTGAAAATGGGAGGGTGTTTATCCCCTAGAAAAGAAATGAGATGAGAAATTAAACTGTACAAGTAGAGGTTCAACAAGCAAAATTTCAAAATTCAATGTCAACTGTCATTCTCAACCCATTTTACTTCCATAATGTGACATGTATTTCCAAGTGAGAGGATATTCAGTCAGTGAGAAGAAATGTAGAGCAGGGCTTGATTTTATACAATGGGAATTGATTGGATGTTATGTACCAGAATGGAACTGTCTCTAAATAGCTATTTGTGTATTGGTCAACATTATCTAGTAGCCCATGCTGCATTTACCAAGTAATGTCAGTGGAAAAGGGAAGTCCTTTAGTAGGACGAGCAAGTCATTGACGAAAGATTAATTGCAAACATTTTTTCCCCTTTTTCTATAACATGCACAGATGAATCGTTCACAAAAAGATCAGGAACGTGCATTGAAGGTACACTGCGTCAGTTTTGATTTTATGTTGACTTTAATCAGAGAAGAAGAGGTGGAAACTGCATTGGGCCTCATGCATGAAACTCAAGCAGAACAGTGTAAATAATTCGTAAAATCATTCTTACAGTAAATAAATTGAATGCAGCAATTTATATGAGAATGGTATTACGATTGATTTAGCCTACATAGAAATTCATTCTGCTCATGTGTAATGAATAAGGCCAAAAAAGGAAAAATAGAGAGAGATTTCTCTCTGAAATGAAAATCAAATATTGCTTGATAATTTCAGGGAAAATAGTTGACCTTTTGTGCAGCATCACAGAAAGGTTGTAGTTTGTGTTTGCGTGGGTAAGGTGCAAGGTGTCTGACACCTTTCAGAGCTTCATTTCTTTGTTCACAATGATCTTGTCCTCAGTCATTTAGAAACTTGGGGACATTTTCACAACTGGCAACCCCTTCTGCAAATGAACCAAGCAACTGCTGAGTGGAAAATACCATACAACTTTGCACACACAATTATACTTTCGTGTTTCGTGAGCCCCAATCTCTGCCAAAATCAGGGCACTGGAAGATGTTTGAAGTTAGTCAGGTTGCTTTCTGGATAGGAAAGGCCTAGCGATAAACTCTTTGGCACTTTTATTAAAAGAGACAACATTTTCCCATGTTTTAAAGGGACTGTTCACCCAAAAATAAAAATGTTGTCATCATTTACTCACCCACCTCATGTTGTTCCAATTCTGTATGAGTTTCTTTCTTCTGTTGAACTCAAAAAAAGATATTTTGAAGAATATGGGTAACCAAACAGTTGATAGGCCCCATTGATTTGCATAGTATATTTTTTTTCCTACTTTGAAAGTCAATAGGTGCCGTAAATTGTTTGGTTACCAACATTCTTCAAAATATATTTTTTGAGTTCAACAGAAGAAAGAAACTCATACAGGTTTGGAACAACTTAGTAAGTAATACAATTTTCATTTTTGGGTGAACCATCCCTTCAAATTATGATTTGAATTGAAGTCTTGCAATTGTTCCTTCCCCCACTCCCCTACTTCTATCAGACACATGAGGAACAAAGACTTGAAGATCTAGTGATTGTGAGACACTAATTGTTGCAAAGATTGAATCATGCATATAATTATGCTGGTCCATCTTTGTTTAAAATCGTAAGTACAAACCCTCTCCTTGTTCCATCAATGGGAGGTTCATTGCATTTCAGATGCTAATGAAACAGGTGCTTTTAGCTGTCATGGGAACATGAACCCTGTGACTTCATCCTATGATAGAAAGTCACATGCGTCTTTTGGAGTATGCTTTAGAAGTTAGTTTTTCCCGTTGTCCTTTGTGCTTATGAAATGAAATTTCCCACCATCTTTTTGCCCCATATTATCATATGATCTTTGTTTTCAGTAGTTCTTTTCTCCTCATAAATTCAATTTGCCTGATTAAAGGGGACGTATTTATTTATTGTAATTGAATTTAAGTTTTTTGGCTACAAGATTTTGAGTAAATATTATCTCAACGTGTAAGGAAAGTGTGTATTTGTAGATACCATATCTGGTCACCCATATTAATCACTTTTTTTGCTGTTAACTTGTAGAAATAAGTTCACTTAAGTCCTTGAGTGTGAGAAATTATAATTCTAAATCTATATACATATTTAAAAACTTTCTAAAAATAAGGCAGTATTATTTAAAAACAACTAGAAATTTGGGCTGTTAATTTATTTTAAAAAATCAAATCAATTAAATTAAATGCTGATTGATTTAACTTTAGAAGCCAATTAATTTCCATATAATTGACTGGATTGATTTGGACTGTATACTGTATGACAGGCTTAAGATGAATCGAGTTTGTTTAAACTGTATGTCTAAGACTCATTGGGCGTTCATACAGGACGTGCTCTTGCACCTCATTTGCACTAGTTCTTTTTTTTTTGCTCACATTCAGACTGGCATCTTTGGCCTGTGCACCGTATGTTGCTGATTTGAGCATTTTGCTACGTCACATTTTTATATTATTGTTTTAAATTAACAGTCCTACTAGATTTCTACTAGTTTCCTACTAGAAATAAAAATGTCACATCAAATAGACAGAGCAAACAGTGTAACCCAAATACCACTGCAGCACATCGTCCACCACACACTGCCTTTCCTCCTGAGAGAGGTTGGTTACCCAGCATCCCCCTCCTCTACATTATGATGCTGCGTGGCTGAGGGCTGACTCAGCGATTGTGCAGAAGAGAGAAAGAGAGGGAGGAAAAGAAAGAGGCAGTGTGAGTCACAGAACATCCACTTTGATCCAGTCAGCATTCAGAACCTCATCTCCCATCAGCCCACTGGGCACAGAGGAATAACCCACTGCAGTGCTCTGTGTCTTTGATAAGCTCTCAGATGTATCCAACAGTGTTTAGAAAGGAAGACACACAAAGGACTATAGAGATCTAACTTGTTCTCATGGTTAAATTGCTAATTCTTTAAAGGACATAGTGCTTTGTTTTTATTTTAGCAAGTGTTTTTTCTTTCAGATTTACGTGAGACAGTGTGGACTAATACAGTCTTAAAATTGTTCATTTTGGTAGTGCACATAATGTCAAGCAGTGATAGCAGAAAACTTTCAGAATTTGTATTAATATATTTTAACCTATATTTTTTTTTCTGTGGAGCACAAGGAGCATTAATATTCAATGGATTATATTCCATGTTTTATGGAAATATTGCTTGACTTCCATTGTTTAACGCTTTCATCAGAAGAGAAGCTTGGAGATTCTGCTAAATATCACCTTTTGTGTTGCTCAGAAGAAAGTCATACTTGTTTCGCAAGAAATGAGGGTGAGTAAATGATGACAAAATTAGCAGAATTTCTCTTCTACGTTTGTATACATTTAAATCAAAAATCTAAAAAAGTGTCAATTTTCCATTTACTATTCGGCTCAATAGTTTTTAAATTATATTTGCTTGGTGATATTTTAGTGCATATTTTATTGCTGTAAAACTTGTATAGAAAGGATGCAGGACAATGAAATACCCAGAATATCTCATTCTAAATGTGTCCCAAACAGAAGCATGCCTATTCTTCCCTGTTTTGTTGTGTCTCTGAAAGAATGTCGAAGTTGAATCCATTACCCAGATCCTAGACGATCCACTTCTCAGCCAGTCAGTAGAAAGAGAAAGAAAGTGCTTTTGGCAACAGCAGTGCAACAGTGCAGGAAGGGTGGGGGTGAATGTCTGCTGTTAATGCTCAGAGGGCATTCTGGGTAAATTGCAGTGTTACAAAAATTCAAGGCTTACTGGCATTTTCTTTCCCTTGGCACACTGCTCTCTGCATGAGGTGAAAGGTGAATCATAGCAAAGTATGAAAACAGCGTTATTTAATTGATCGCTACATATGGTTTTACTAAAATAGTAGTTTTAAAAGCAGCCGTTATTTTTATTACTAATGATGTGTCTTGGAAAATCTTCTAATTTTTCAGGATCATAGTCAATCTTCAATTCCCCCGACCACGTAATTTGGGGGAAAACTGTCTGGGAAAAGCTCAGCCCAGGACACATGCTTGTGACACGCAGAGTGACCATAGCAACACTTTGTGTGGGTGTGTGTGACCGCAACACCCCAATTTTGTCATCATTTGGACTTCTCCACTCCTTCTCTCATTCCCGTTCTTTCTCTCTTTGTCTGTACTTGGAAAAAGATTTGCGCAAAAGAAAAAAAATCACATTCTCTGTTTAAGACATAATAAAGATGGTATCCGAGCAACGGACAGGAATAAAAACACATTTCCCTGAGCTCCGCAATAACAAAATGATTCAATTACTGCATAAATACAGCTGTGTGTGTGTGTGTGCGGCTGACAGAGCGAGAGCGGCTGAGTTGGTAGGCCTGGCTTTTTTAGGACACTCCAGCGGTCACCGTTTCCCTCATGCTATCACAGCCGCCCTGCCATCAGCCTCCGTCAGATCAAAGATGCTCAGTTCATCTGCCATAATGAAGCCATTCATCAGCTGTGTTTATCAATAACATTCTCATCCTTAATGTGCACACGAAATGCAGTCAGAGCGCTCTTCTCAGACTGATTGTAGTAAAAACAGAGCATTCCGTTGGAGCGCGTCCAGGCCTAATATGGAAAAAGACAGAGTAGGCAGGAGAGGGAAAGAAGGAAAGAGAGAAATGCAATATGCTTCTCAGTTCTCCACTAAAAGTCTTCATGTTGGTGTTGTAAATAATGTAGCTGTAAAGCGGAGAGTTTATATTATTTCCAGGCCTCTTACACATTGAGCTGTGGTGCTTATGTGGGTGACACAGGTTCAAGTTCAGCTGATGTTGTTTCTCCTCATCATTTACCATTTATTCTTATCAAGAGCTTGGCTGTATGATGGTATATATTGTGTGATGCGTGTCTGCTGGTAGAAATTATGCTATACACTCACCTAAAGGATTATTAGGAACACCTGTTCGATTTCTCATTAATGCAATTATCTAATCAACCAATCACATGGCAGTTGCTTCAATGCATTTAGGGGTGTGGTCCTGGTCAAGACAATCTCCTGAACTCCAAACTGAATGTCAGAATGGGAAAGAAAGGTGATTTAAGCAATTTTGAGCGTGGCATGGTTGTTGGTGCCAGACGGGCCGGTCTGAGTATTTCACAATCTGCTCAGTTACTGGGATTTTCACGCACAACCATTTCTAGGGTTTACAAAGAATGGTGTGAAAAGGGAAAAACATCCAGTATGAGGCAGTCCTGTGGGCGAAAATGCCTTGTTGATGCTAGAGGTCAGAGGAGAATGGGCCGACTGATTCAAGCTGATAGAAGAGCAACTTTGACTGAAATAACCACTCGTTACAACCGAGGTATCCAGCAAAGCATTTGTGAAGCCACAATACGCACAACCTTGAGGCGGATGGGCTACAACAGCAGAAGACCCCACCGGGTACCACTCATCTCCACTACAAATAGGAAAAAGAGGCTACAATTTGCAAGAGCTCACCAAAATAGGACAGTTGAAGACTGGAAAAATGTTGCCTGGTCTGATGAGTCTCGATTTCTGTTGAGACATTCAGATTGTAGAGTCAGAATTTGGCGTAAACAGAATGAGAACATGGATCCATCATGCCTTGTTGCCACTGTACAGGCTGGTGGTGTTGGTGTAATGGTGTGGGGGATGTTTTCTTGGCACACTTTAGGCCCCTTAGTGCCAATTGGGCATCGTTTAAATGCCACGGCCTACCTGAGCATTGTTTCTGACCATGTCCATCCCTTTATGGCCACCATGTACCCATCCTCTGATGGCTACTTCCAGCAGGATAATGCACCATGTCACAAAGCTCGAATCATTTCAAATTGGTTTCTTGAACATGACAATGAGTTCACTGCACTAAAATGGCCCCCACAGTCACCAGATCTCAACCCAATAGAGCATCTTTGGGATGTGGTGGAACGGGAGCTTCGTGCCCTGGATGTGCATCCCACAAATCTCATATTCTAAAGAATGCTTTCAGCACCTTGTTGAATCAATGCCACGTAGAATTAAAGGACAACTCCGGCGCAAAATGAACCTCGGGTGTAATAACACATTGGTACAGACTAAATCGTTCCCTGAGTTTTTTTTTAATGATAATCGAATATAAAGAGTTTTATCTCTAAAAACAGTTAAGCTTATAACGCTAGTATATTGGGCATCGAGTAAGCAAAAAGAGATCGCTAGTTAATACCATTAACAAGGCTCAAATTAGCCCCACACTAACACGGCAGCATAATGAGTGTCCTTACATGCAAACCGAAGCATTGAGAACTTTGTAAGTGTATAGACAGTTTAATAAGAAGATACTTTACACAGACAGTACAGTTAGCGCATACAGACAGCAGCCATCTTGGAAAGCAGCCTCGATCAATCGAACCACGAAGGTGAGCGAACAGTACGTGTAGATATTGAAGATAAGATAAATTATATTTATTTTTTTATTTTCTCTGTTGCGTTCAGTGCTTCTCTTATGCGCTCAGTGCTTTCTTCCGGAAACAACGGACCATATGAGATTCCAAGTCACAGTTCAGCTCACGTATCACCGTGTTCGTGGTTTGACTGATCGAGGCTGCTTTCCAAGATGGCTGCTGTCTGTATGCGCTAACTGTACTGTCTGTGTAAAGTATCTTCTTATTAAACTGTCTATACACTTACAAAGTTCTCAATGCTTCGGTTTGCATGTAAGGACACTCATTATGCTGCCGTGTTAGTGTGGGGCTAATTTGAGCCTTGTTAATGGTATTAACTAGCGATCTCTTTTTGCTTACTCGATGCCCAATATACTAGCGTTATAAGCTTAACTGTTTTTAGAGATAAAACTCTTTACATTCGATTATCATGAAAACAAATCTCAGGGAACGATTTAGTCTGTACCAATGTGTTATTACACCCGAGGTTCATTTTGCACCGGAGTTGTCCTTTAAGGCAGTTCTGAAGGCGAAAGGGGGTCAAACACAGTATTAGTATGGTGTTCCTTCCTAATAATCCTTTAGGTGAGTGTATATTGCAGATGTTTCAATGTATGTACACGTTAGCGACACAGAAAGTAATACAAAATTACTACCAAAATAGTCAGAAACCTCTTAATTAAAAGTTGTTCCTCTTCTTGTGCATTGTGGCTAGTTATTTGAAACCTAATATTTAAAAAAATATTTAAAAAACTTTATTTTATGATTTATATAGCTAATCATGTATAACTTGCCACATAAATACAAAATTCAACTGATGTACTGTGACATGTTAATATATTATCACTTTAACAGCAGCTTTAAATGTGACTCATCTAATCAGAATTAAATTTTATTCAGTGTTTGGTTTTAATTTAAGAGATGTGTGTGCGTGAATTACCTGTCTCTCTCTCTATTAACAACGAAGCTAGGAGTTTAATTACTTTAAAACCAGCAATATTACCCCCTCATTGCAGGAAAATATAATGTAGCATTTCAGTAGCGAAGCTATTTTAGTAATAAAAGTCACGGGGCAGCGTTGATAACAAGTTTCTGTGTGTGCGCAGCGCAATCTCTGCTCTCTGTGTGTGAGTGACGTATGATTGCGTGCGCTTAATATAGAACGGTGATTAAATTGACTTGGCACTACCTGTGCATTAAACCGTTTTATTGCACACCTTCCAGCCAATCAGAATTGAGTATTCAGACAGACCATGGTATATGTATATATATATGTATTTGTACACATTTATTTGTTTAGTAATTAATTATTTCTTCAGTTATTTTATTTTATTGCAGAAGTGGTCCTTCGTCGTACTGTGATTTATAATTTTGGTTGTGATCAGGAAACCTGTTTGCAATTCTGTTTAGCGACACTAGTGATGCAGAAATTACCCAGTTTCCCAGTCCTATGTGTGCTTTATCCTGGTTTGGGCCTCATCTGACCTGCCTTTTTTCCAAGGCTGCGGAAAGGAGAAAATGCCCAACAAATGTTTATTTTTGCTGGAGTGGTTGGTGCTGAAGCTAGAGCAATCAATGAAAGGAGCTCTAAAAAGAAGAAAATACGTCCACACATGTTTGCAGGGAAACAGGCCCATCTCTAATCCCCCCTCTATTCCTGAAATCACTATTTCCTCCTGGCGTTTCCTTCCTGGAAATTTCCGTTGTCACTGGGTGCAAATTGTGTCCAGACTTCACTGAGCTCTCAAGCCAGAATGTCCGTTTGAAAATTTGTTCAATGGATCCAAATTTAGTTTGGAAAACTATTTTGGGTCAAACTATTTTGGACATTAACACAGCTAAATAAAACGACCCTACCGTTTCTCTAAACACGTGCAGTTGAACCTGGGGAGGGTTTAGCAGTTTTTTGGACATCGTATCTTGTGTCTGTTTGTACAGCTTGGTTCTCTGTTTTTTGTCAGCCTTAACTTCCCATATTCATTCATTTATTCTTTCTTTCTTTCTTTCTTTGTAAATCTTTGTAAAGTTTACTCAGAAACTGTATCAGTTCCGACGGTTCAGAGTCGGCTGATTACAGATGTGAGTGTACAGTGAGTCTGCAGGCCTCTCAACCTTCCAATTTTTGCACCCTGTTTGCTTTCAGCTTGTCCCGGTTCAAAAATTTAAATAGCTGGAAATAAAAAAAAAATTGCCCTGCTGTTGCTATTGGGTTAAAAAAATTATGTAAAAAGCTGCACAAGGACAGGGCAGTCAGTTTTTGTGCTCTCCGTGTCTGAATAAGTTACATATGCAAATTGGGTCCTTTCAAAATGTTGCACTAGAAACTATATTCTGCTCAAAACATCATTTGTGATTAGATTCAAGGATATTTGGGGCTGTTTTTTCCCCCACAACATGTATTGGTAAAGCATTGTAATAAACAGAAATGTCTCTCAAATCCTCATACAAAATTAAGTAAAATTGTTAATACATTTTTATTCATTTATATTCATCAAGGGAAAAAGGAATACATTATTATAATTATAATTATTTAAAATATTAATAATTATTATAATAATTCCTTTTTTCCCTTGAAGCAAGGATATCAACATAGTCTGGGTTGTATTTTTTTTCATTTATCTTAAGTAGGATTGTTCATGGTTGTCATGATTTGTGTCCAACTGTACTATTTTTGAAATGCTATCCTAAATGCATGATTTTGACTAGTTGCATTTATTATTTGCATAAAGCATTGTTTTTTTTACCCCCGCTGCTGTCCATGGCCTATCAGAACATGCCTAAGGTTTATTTTTGGCTCATGGCCTGCCAGTTGAGATCTTGAGGGTTGTGTCTTGAGGTAGGTGTTTAAGGAAAGGAATGTTTTAGGTTAAGACAGTAAATGTTCTGGTGTTTCAGGAGATGGTTTCTGTGAAGCAGCTGTAGTAGTGTAAGAGCCTTTCGCTGCCGTAAGCTGTAGAACTGGCTTATCGCATGAGATCCACAGCGTGCCGAAGTCACGTCTCATTATGTTCCTTTAAAACCTGCTCAGTGCTCGCAGCACAACCAGACCGGGGAGCTCTGTGATTTCTCTTTCTTTTTTTCTTTATTTCTCCCTGTTTGAATTACTGCGGCCAAGCAGCCCTTGGCCATTTCTCTCTCTCTGTGGTTGCATTGTGCCTAAGCAGAAGTGACACACTGGTAACTATGTCATGCTATATTGATGCAACAGCTGACATCATTCAGCTTGATTCTGAGTTTCATTACTTTGCCATAAGCGCAAAACCCTCCTATTGAACAGCTTCATTCGCATGTGGGGATTTTTCTGGCTGATGATTATCACAGAACTGTAAAGCAGCGCTCTCATTATGACTGTTTTATGCACACACATGCACAAATGGTCACGGCAGTGCGCACAGAGCTTCGAGTCTTGTTAATGATAATTGATAGATGCGCATGTTTAATGTTCGGTTGGGGTTTTAGTAACATTTATAGCACGGTCTGGTGCTAGTTTAGGGGTTTAGAAATGGTCAAATATGGAAGTAATTAGTCAGACCAAATGAATGCCGCACTAAACGGTTAAGAGACTGCGGTCTGCGACGTGCCTGGGAGGTACATCTGTGTGTGTTGTTGTTGTTGAAAACTTACCACTGAAAGTGAAAATAGTCAACAAAACATAATTGGATGAATGATGACTGCACATGGGGCTTCGGCAAAAGATGGAAACAATGGAGGACTGTGGGTGGGTGCGATAGAAAACTCAACACAATTAACTGTGAAATCTGTTGAATATCATTGAGACTTTTTTAAAAGACAAAATTAAATCTGGAATTTACGTTTTCTGTTTTGGTAAACAACAGCGAAAGGGAAAAAACACATTTCAATAAATGCGTCAATACAGAAAGGAGCCAAGATGATTCATTTCCTCTTTGTACTCGAATTGAACTGCAGATGTGGCTTTTGCTTGTCAGACAACACAATGAGTAAACAACACAATGAATAACTCGTCTTTTGCTGTTCTTTTCCAGGATGAATTCCATCCGTTCATCGAGGCGCTGCTGCCGCACGTGCGTGCCTTCGCCTACACCTGGTTCAACCTGCAGGCCCGCAAGCGCAAATATTTCAAAAAGCACGAGAAGCGGATGACCAAGGATGAAGAGCGCGCCGTCAAGGACGAGCTCTTGGGTGAGAAGCCCGAGGTCAAACAGAAGTGGGCGTCACGCCTCCTCGCAAAGCTCCGCAAGGACATCCGGCCGGAGTGTCGGGAGGACTTTGTGCTGTCCATCACAGGGAAGAAGCCTCCGTGTTGTGTCCTCTCGAACCCAGACCAGAAGGGGAAGATGAGGCGCATAGATTGCCTGCGTCAGGCGGATAAGGTCTGGCGTCTGGACTTGGTGATGGTGATTCTGTTCAAGGGCATCCCGCTGGAGAGCACGGACGGGGAACGGCTGGTCAAAGGTGGCCAGTGCTCCAATCCCATTCTCTGCGTCCAGCCCCATCACATCAGCGTGTCCGTCAAAGAGCTGGACCTCTACCTCGCCTACTTTGTGCAGGAGAGAGGTGAGTTTGCACACCTGCTACACTAACATTGGTTTTGCGCATGTGAACAAATCCTCGCCAGTACCTGGGGGAGAGGATGGTTCTCAGAACTACGCTTCCGCTGAACCGTGATGACAGTACTGGGAAGTCCTGTTGTGCAGAGGTACAGAGAAAACTTAAGTTTGTTGAGTGGCAGTTTGGTATGTGGCGTAAATCACAGAAAGATGCTCTGGCTCGTTTTTCTGAGAAAGCTGTTGACTCATCATCCTGTGCTGCTTGGTACCAGGAGCGCCAAAATTTTAGTGCAGCTTTGGCTTGCAGGCCACAGAATACACCGTGAGGCACCGCACTAGTCGACTTTTTTCAAAGCAGAGCTGTACTGTCAGAATCACCGACGGGAAGTTGGTTTTAATCAGAGAGACTGAAAGGGAGTTTAAAACATAAGCAGAGCCAAACACTGTAAATCATTTAAAATAAGTGGGTCTGCTCTGACAGGCAGATAGATGTGTTTCAAGTTACTAAATGTTTTTTGTTGAAATAGAACTTTTATGAAAGCTGTTGGGATACATGAGCTGATGTACTATTTAACCTGTATTCATCATCTGTGAATCATCTGCTGAAGTATGAAACCATAATCAGTGTTTCCGCTACATTCATTCTGCCGTGGCGGGCCGCCACACCTAAAATCATCCCGCCACGGCTGCAGCTTCTCGGTCCGATATTGTATGTGTTATTGTTAAGCCCCACTAAAGGCATACAAAACATTGTAAAGCACCATAAAGTTTTCGCACTATATTCCAAGACTTCTAAAGTCATTCAATAGCATAATGTGAGGTAAAAATTTATATTTAAGTCGTTAAGTTAAAGTTAATGGAAACTCATCTCTCCTCAGTCATTCTCCATTCGGCATTCAAACAGCACGTCACGTTCGGTTACGACAGTAACACGACGACACTCTCTTCAAGATCAATGTTCCCATTATTATACTTTATCTGTAGATAAAGGTCTATAGTTTGCATAAAATTACTTTATCTTGCTGGAGTTTATTGCGCTTTCTAAATCATATTCCTTTCTCCCGGGTGTCTGTTACTACAGCACTAGAGTAGAGAGCACTATGAATTGTTCTTCATGCTTCATGTAAGTTAACTGAAATTTAAAACTGTTAAAAAAAAAAGGCTCAATAAACTGTTGCATAGGTATAATACATTAAGCATAGATAGATATAATATCTTCGCTTTGTGCTTTGAACTTTTCAATGCGAAGCGCTGCACGCTGTGACTTCGCGTTGCTTCAAGTGCATCATTCTGCGCATGGGATGTGCATAATCGCTTAGGGGAGGTTTAAACACCTGGGATAAGGGGGCGTGGCCAATGGGAATATCACTCATGGGCCACGCCGAAATGGGCCTGCCACCACGGCTGGAAAAAAATCCTAGAGGAAACACTGATAATCATTTTGTATTCAAAGGATACATAATTATACAGAGATAAACTTCAAATAAACACAGAATTTCTATATTTTTATATACACTGTCATTCAAAACTTTGCAGTCTGTAAGATTTTATTTGATAAATTGATCAAAAGTGACAGTAAATACATTTATAATGTTAAAAAACAGACAAATGCTTTTTAAAAATATTTTTAATTCAAATAATCATAAAAAATAATAATAAATTTTTATTGAGCACAAAATCAGCATATTAGGAATGATTTATGAAGCATCGTATGACAATGAAGACTGAAGTAATGGCTGCTGAAAATTCAGCTTAGCCGTCATAGAAATAAATTACTTTTTAGAATGTATTCAGAGAAAACATTATTTTAAATTTGTAATATTTCAAAATATTACTGTTTTTACTGTATTTTTTAAATAAATGCAGCCTTGGTTTGCGACCAAGAGACCATTTACAAAAATAAAAATCTTACCAATTTAATCATTGTTTAAAAAAAAAAAATGTTTGTAAAAATGAACTTATAACAGTTAAAGCCAAATAAACAACCTTGCACATTGTTTCAAATATATGAATTTAATAAATGTATAAATTTAATAATAACTTTAATAAACTGAATGTAAACTTAGTAACTTGGTATCTGCACGAGAATGCCAGTAAGCAACCTGGAAAGAATATGCTGTATTTATCCATAAAGCAAACTCCAGCCACTGGACTCAAACTGATAAGCCGTAACCAGAAGTTCATCCACCTAGAAAAGTAGTCAGACCTCAGAAAGATGATTCAGGCAATTTAACGGCTTAATCAACAACCATTTTTACTGCAAATTTCTTGAACTCAACGACAAACTTCACATTTATGCTCTCCCTAAGCTTCCGTTGTATATGTATAACTGTAAATGCATTTTCCGTTTGTTTTTGAAAACCAGTATGAGTAAAGCATGAGTCAACATTATTTTCTGTGGTAATTAACAGCATGGCACAGATGATGTCTATAGACACTATATAGAAGTTATAAATATAACTTTAAAGTAAAACCGTTCACTGTAATTCAGAAATAATTCTGTAGAAGTATAAGATGCTCAGTCTCTGTGACAGCATGGTGTGTGTATGTTGAGGATGTGCAATGCATATAAGTTCAGTTGAGTGGTCAATGTGACAGGATGATAAAGTGTGTGTGTGTGTGTGTGTTCAGTGCAGCAGCAGTTAGAGTGACTCGACGTTCTAAGTTGGCCTATGTGTGAATGTTGCGATCTCTCTCAAATTCCCTCTGTGCTAGATTGTGTTCCAAACTTTTATTAAATTACCAGGTCTCAATGGTGTTGGAATTGTGTATTCTCTTTTTCATTGTACTCTAAATCTATACAGAAGAGTCTTGTGTTTGTGCACCTTAAATATATGCATACCAATCAGGCATGTAAATGGAATTGATTGACTCTCAAAACTCTTTATACTGCAGTTAGTTCCGGTCCTCAAATATGATAAACAGTCCAACAACTTTTTACCATTTGTATCACTTCACTTGTGTTTGCAGTGATACAGACCCGAGTACAGAATCGCTCAAAAGTTTTTCGAAAGAAGTCTCACCAAGGCTGCAATTATTAAATCAAAAATTATAATATATTTTTTTAAATGTAATTTATTCCTGTCATGGCAAAGCTGAATTTTCTGCAGCCATTACTCCAGTCTTCAGTGTCACATGATCCTTCAGGAATCATTCTAATAAGCTGATTTGGTGCTCAAGTAACTTTTTATTAATGTGGAAATCAGTTGTTCTGCTTAGTACTTTTCTGGAAAGCATATTACATTTATTTCAGTGTTTTTTTTTCCAGTATTCTTTGATGAATGAAAAGTTCAAAATAACAGCATTTACTTATAATACATCTAAATCTTTAAAACGGTAGTTTATTTATTAAATAGATGTCACACCATTCCACTCACATATTGTGTTCCAGTCTGTTTGATTCTTTAGCTCTTTAAGTTTTTAGGAACTAAAAACTTTTATTAGTCATTTGTTGTATAAAAACAATATCACATCAGCATGAGTGCTGTAGAAGGATAGAAATGCTTGCCAAGCATTTGAAAATCTACGGTTGCAGCCTGCCTTTTTTTCTCTGTCTTTCACTCCCTTACTCTCTCGTTCTTTCTCTTTTCCGCCCCTTTTTTCTCTCCGCCCCCTCAGGCGACCTTCACCCTCAGTTGTCTGGGTCAGACAGGCAGCCTGCATGTCACCTGACCTGCCTAATAGCCTACAAACTCCTTGTTGTAAACAGTCCGATAAGGAACTGTCCATTCACCCTCACTTCTACTAATGGCAGCACCACAGAGAGAGAAGGAGAGGGAGTGCAAGGAAAAGAAAAAGGGGGAGTGGCTGAAAGAAAGGCGAGAGTAAAAGAGGCATACAGTCAGCATTTGCGCTTAAAGGCACAGGGCCATCTTTCACTTGCAAGGCATGCTCAAATTCCATTCATCTCGGTGAAGTTGAACAGGGCCGGCAGTGTTTCTGCAGCAGCAGCTGTGCGTATTAGTGTGTGTGCGCGCTGAAACTTTCAGCTCTGTTTCGGTATCTTTGCTAATGGAGCGAAGAGCAGGGTGGGGCGGGGGTCCCGCATGGCGGCCAGATCGAGAAACAGTGGCCATTACTCTTACTGCCCTCCTTCTCTCATTCAACAGACTATTCGCTTCGCAAAACGATTTAACCGCAAGTCTCTCGGGGTGAAACGGCTCCCTCGAAAGATGATCAAATTAATTACATTTTTGAAAGATTAGGCTACCAGCCTCATTAGAGATATACGATTTATCTAGCTCTCAGTTTAAGCCGTATCGGTTTCCAGCAGGGTCACATGACCTGGCTTGTGCCCCAGTCCTCCTCTGATCTTTTTTTTATAACTCTCAAGCTCTGAAGGTTTTGCTGGGACAATAAATATTTCACTTGTCAAAACAAACAGGATGGTGGTTTGAGCGAACCAGAAGACACGGTTGGTTTTGGTGGCACTGGAGCCATCTGTGCCAGATATCAAGCCGTGGCTCAGTCTCCAGGCCCCGGTATCCTGGCCTTCGTGTTCGGTGAACAAAGAGGCACTAAAACCTATAGACTCTCTATCCATTTGTTTTACATGTGAGAATGCACTATTAGTCAGCCAAGCAGGAAGATGCAGCAAACACACACGTGCACGCGCACGCACGCACACACATACACATGTTCAGTAAACACTGAGGAGCTGGAATGTGCTCCAGTGCTCTGGCAGCGGAAATTTGGGAGGGGTGGGAGAAAGAGGGTCAGCTCAGGTCAAGTTCACAGCGCTGTCAGCCTCCAACAGGGGGAGGTGTTCAGCGTGCTTATCTTCTTAAAGGGCCAGCAGCCTGTGAAGCAAAGCAGCACATGCTGGGGTATAACAGGAGAACTTTTCAATGTTTTATCATTTTTTTTTATTTTTTTTTTGAAAAAAAAAAAATACATTTTTTTATATAACATTTTTAACTCTCTTGTACTCTACAAGTACTGTATGTCAGTAATAATTGCGTTTGTAAGTTACGTTATAATAATTCTGTAATAAGCTGTAACATCAAATATACAATGGGGTTCTGATACCATATTGAAAATTCAATCTAATTTAATCTTGTAAATACACACATTTTTAGTAATTGGGTACATTTTAAACTAAGAAATGTTTTTTCAGAGACATTTTTCAGATTCAGTTCTGCATTTCTAGGTAACTAATCAAATGAGTAAATCGACATTAGTGACATTGGTCATGTGAACTCTCTTAAGATGGTCAGATGGCACAAGGCGCTCTTTGGATCCTTCTCAAATCATGCGGGAGAACATGATCATCAGATTTGTAACTTGTGGAGTTTATGCAGATTGAGTGCTACTGTCAATAAAGCATGAGAGATACAAACCATGAAATAAGACAACTTTTCTCTCAGGTTGTTATGCTGATAATATAATTTCTCCTGAAAAAGTTGAAGTAGAATAGTGACATATTTTCACTGGTGTCTCAGATTTTTGGATCTCAATGTACTTAAAGCGAAGATATTGTTACTGACAATCAAAGGTGCGATTTCCTGAAACAAAACAAGACTTGCTCGCTTGTGGCTGAAGCTTGCGGGTCTTACGAAGAAACATCAAAGTGTTCCAACCCCACAGAACTTTCTTTTCACACTTTACTGATCCTTTAGATATTTCAGTGAAAGACCTGCTATTTACAGTAAATAACTGTTAGCCTAATCCTGCCTGCTTTCTAAACGGCGCTTCCTGAGAGAGAGAAAGCACTCTTGTTAAAAGAGTCTGACATGCAGCCTCTCTGTCTGGAGGGAGAAACCCTTGGAGTTGGAATATGTCAATATTCAGTTCAGTAACAACTCATAGAGGAATCAAAGCTCCATTATATCATGTCAACTTTTGACTCGGTTTGTCTTTACACCACTAAAAACTTGCACTGTTGCATGAGGGTCCTATCTGTAAGATGTCTGGCTTTTTTGTTTTTGCCATTAATTATATCTATTCAGCATTACAGTAGAATTGAAAGCTATCAATTTTAACATTTATTAGGCTTTAAATATAACAACATTTAATTGAATCAACTTCAAAAAAATGTTTGGGGCCAGTCAGACAAGTTCAGATTTTTACTTGCCCTGCCAAAGTGCACAAAAAAGTCTTTGTTTATGTTGTTTTTGACCCATGTAACCTTGTAAACAGTGCTTTAAGATTTGCAGGTAGGTCTAACCGTTAGGAAATTTACAACAGTTTTATAAAGTTATCAAACACTTCACAATCTTCACTGCTTAATGTAAATATAGATTAATCCTTATTAAAGCTACAAAACTTGTTCAGTAAAGAGCAGTGAGTGATTTTTTTCTTTTTCTTTTGTTCTTTGATTATCCTTAATGGCAGACAGTAGCGGGTTTATTAGGCTGCTGTCACTTTAATACATGCCGCACATGACGCGGATCTGACACGCATCCCATTTTCACAAATCTCTTTACGTTAAGCCTTAATCTAACTCAATTAAGACTGTACTTACGAGAATACTCGCCAAATGGGCATTTTGGCATAATTTTGCATGTTTTTATCCGTGCAAACTCTGTCTGAAATGGCTTTCTGTGCCACAGTTTGTGCCAGGGTTTTTTAAACTTCTGAGCAGAACATGAATGTGGCAATTATTCATTACCATGGTATATATCTATATTTTTTTATAGTTTCTAAATTAACTAGAGACGAAATGAGTGAAAACCAAGAAATAAATGAAATAACCAAGAGAGTTGAGAAAGGGGAAACGTAGTATGAAGTGACTAACTGAGCAAAAGACACAGAAAAAATAAAACAGCATGAGAATAAATCAAGTAATGTATAAATATATAAGATGGATATAAGATAAATGTCAAATATATGGCGAGAGAGAGAGAGAGATGCAGATGGAGGGAGGTCACAGATGAAAGTCAGAAGCATTGCAGCTCTATGGTAATCAATCTGTCAGATCAATGTGTGGGGCAGCCGGACAGAATACAGCTCATAGTGCTGACTGTTCACAACACGCTTACTGCTCCACTCCACGTGAGATACGCTGACCGCCCCTGAGACCGCAGTCATTGGCATCCAGTGCGCAGTGAGTCCAAAATTAATACTTAGGAATCACAGTGTAAGAACCAAATAAGTCATCTACAGTAATTTGATTGGAAGAGCAGAATTACATTTTATTTTGGGAATTTATTTTCACCCCTTAATAAATCTGTTGCTTAATTTGACCTCATATGATTCTATCCTGAGAGAATGGTCTAATCAAATATTTCAACGTCGTGTTCTAGCTAATAAATATTAGTGTCAGGTGATATGACAGGACGGTGTCTTCTATCAACACGCATAGCTGTGCAATGCATCCATAATAAACTACACCTGATGGTTAACATTAGCTCGATCAGATGTGTGTATGACACGTACTCCTCTTGACCTTACATAGCCTCCTGAAGAGTGCGGTTGATAACCAGACATGGCTCCTCTCGCTGATTAAACAGTGACTCCCTGATAAACCCCTCATGCATTACAGTATCTCAAACCGCTGTTACAGGTCACCATCATTCAAACCATCTGGAACTCTTCGCATTTCTGCTTAGTGGAAATTTAATAGAGGCCACCTGAACTATCTGAGCCGTGGAGGCCCAATTTACCAGACGTTTGTTTTCACACAACTCTCGAGTGTGAAACTCTGCTTTTATTTGATTTTAAAGAGTGGATTTTGAAGAGTGGCTCTTGTCCTTGACTTGTCAGGCAGACACACACATTTTAGTCTGCTTTATGATGAAAGGAAGGCGTTTGCATGATACCACTGTTTGTGACTCCCTGTCTGCCGGTCAGACTCTACTAAACCACTACTAATTGGAGTATGTGTGTGTGTGAGTAAAAGAGAGAAAGTGTTTGAGGTTCTAGCGGGATCAACTTCGCCAGGAGTCTTGGATTACAGATTCTTTATATCAGATAATAGATGGAGGGAATGAATGAAGGAGTGCAGGGAATCTGTTTGAAGCTTTCGGGAGATTGAAAGTGAGTAAATTTATGTGTGACAGACCGACGGTGTCCTCGAGCCCTATAAAAATGTTTCCTCTGAAATGCCTATGCCCCAGCTGTTACAGTGCAGATAGACAACTCCATTGACTTAACTCACCCCGTCTTGCTCTGCCAGGCTGTGTGTGAAGGAGAGTGTCAGCTTCATTTCTCAACCTCAGCACAGATGCCAATGACTACTATGAGGAGACTTGCACTGAGGGGAGGATTCTCTAAACAGTTGCGACACTTTTGCATGTGGGATTTCAGTGTAAAAGCATGCACCTTATTCACACTTATTCTAGTGTGGCAATGCGCGAAATGTGAATATTAAAGTGATAGTTCACTCGAAAGTGAAAATTCTGTCATTATCACTCACACATATGCCATTTCAAACCTGTATTACTTTATTTCTTCTGTGGATCCCAAAAGAAGATATTTTAAAGAATGTTTCAATAGTTTTTTCTACTCAATGAAAGTCAATGGGGTCCAAAACAACACTGGAGCTCACTGAATTTCACAGTTTAAAGTTTCCATCTACTTCAATTTAAAATCTTTTAAAAGTAATAGAAAAACATTTGCTTGATCATATAATTTTTTTTACATTGTACAATTTTTTAAAAATCTGTTTCATTTAGATACTGAAGACACATTTAGTACGTACCGGTAACTAAACTGGAAAATGAGTGAATAAGATGCATTTTTTTAATTCCAAAATATCATTTGATCATTTTTGTATAAAACTATAATTGATTTTTTTTTTTTTTAAATGGTAAAAATTAAATTGCCCAAAATTGGAAATTATATAGCAAGTCACTGAGCACAGTGCCTTGTTTGGGGCACTGTGACACACACACAATTGTTTGGGGATCGAAACCGAAATATTCGATTGAAACCAGGTACATCAAAGTGTCAGCTTTGGCACAGATTAGAAAGCTTTTTCAAGTTTGGTTGGAATCCCCTTGATTTAGTGTTCTTTCAATACGTGTCTCAACTAATGCTTTTGTGACCACAAATGGGAAATTAAATTGGTATCATTTTCCATCTTGACTCAGAAGGATGTCTGAAATGACGACAACTGAAGCCGTCCTACCGAACAGGAAGTGACACTCTCATTTTTCTTTACCGTTGACAGCTCTGTTTAAATGCCATTACTGAAACTCCTTCGCAATAAATGAAACTTGAAAAATACGCACTTCTACACACACTGACGCAAGTGTCTTAACTTTACAAGAAGCTTTTCTTTGTGACAGCAGTGTTCTTCTTTAATGTGGTGTGTTGTGACAAGACAATTGAAGACATGTTATTCAGCCAGAAAAATTCCCTCTCCGGCTACCATGTTTTAACTGAATTGATGAGTCTGGCGATTCGGCCTGTCATTTACCCTTTGAGGGGCTTCCTCTGGTTTCCCCCTGACGTCTTTGAGGTTTTGGAAGTCGTTCGCCGTAGCTGTTTTGGAGAGTTGCACAGAGATGATGCAGCCAGCTGTCAACAGATTCAATCACTCAAAGTCAGTCATTTGTGAATAATCCTTTTTTAGGGTAGTATTTTTAAGGGGAAGGAAGACAGTAAAATATATGTCATCTTTTAAACTTTTATAATTATAAAATATATTTCACATTTATTATTTTATTTATAATTATATATTACAAAAAATTATATCAAATATTTACTATATATAGTTTTATATAATAATTATGATAAAAGAGTGCAAATGACTTTACATCCCATCTATATTTGATTTACAGTGAAACAGTTATGAGTCAAATTTTTGTTAATAGCAGCACATTGTCATCTGGGTCATAGTTAGCGAAATTTTAGAAATGATATTTCTGGTACCGCTGTACTTTTTTAGCTCTGGTGTATCACACAATCCTGCTGCGTCCACAGTTATCTGTGCTGTCTGAATTATGCTGTGCATTTCACAGTTATTCAGCTAGGGGAAGGCGATGAAAGAACCTGAGTACTATAGTTCTCTCTCTCTCTCTCTGTCTGACTTTGAAGCCGCTTTGGTATTGCTCCATAGAGGCATGAGATCTTAAGGCTGAGGGATGTTTGACAGAGAGCAACAGATCAAAGTGTTGAAAGAGAGAAGTGACAGATGAAAGACAGAGACGAGAGGGGAGGGCAGAACCTCCCAGGTCACGCACTGACATCCTCTATTGGCATCACATACTATCCTCATTTCAGTGCCCAAGATTGGACACACACATGATTATACACACATTAAGCCACAATACATGCAAATCAATATACACATGGGTCATCTTTACTATGCAGTACATTATAATGGTTCCATCATACATGGTTCAATATACTGGATATTTTTAAAGGTGCAAATCATATTAGTTTTCACAATGTAGGACAGTGAACATAATGGTTAATTTTAAATCATTTAATTATTGTTTAATTTTTTATAAAAATGTAATACATTTTTTTTTTAGTTAACCATTTTAGGTTTGCCACATTTGTCATTATTAACTTAATTAATTAAGAAATATTTTTTTTTTTCTCTAAATGAAATGTTTTAAAGATGTTTTCTTGGGAATATTGTTTTAATTAGTAATCAAATCAGTTTTTTTTATGTTGTCAATATCACTTTCCTTCTTTGTCATTTCTAATATCCTAGTTATAATAACTAGTTAAAGCCATAATCTTGGAAGTATTGTTTCACGCTAAAAAGTTTGTTTGTTGAAATATATTATCATAACAATTTAAATAACGTTTTTCAAAAATATACAAATATGAACAATTTATTTCTGTCCTCTTAATTTTATTTTTACATTATGTAAATAATCAATTTTATAATTCATGTAGAAAGTTATTAAAGTGTCCACGCTTGGCCACAGTAGCTACATTTCTGAATGTCTGAGCTCTTTTTATAGAAATACTTAATTAAATGAAATTACAATGCAAGCACAATTTTTTTTTTTCAGAGTTCAAAAGGTGCTGCATAACAGGAATGACCCACATCGGGTTCACAGTGTTTGATGTTGACGCTTATGTCATGTATATGCACTTAGTTCATTTTATGGGATTTATAAACTCTCCTTACCTTGTGCCAACTAAAAGAGTGGTTGTTTTTAGAATATGTGATCGTTTTCAACTGGTTTTGAATGGTGCTGTTGTGTCACATCTGAGGCCTGTGTATCTCTTTCAGAGCACATGGTGTCTGTGTAGTGGCTTGTGGCTTTATAATGTCTTGTCTGCCTTGCCTTGCAGCAGCAGAGACTGCCTGTTTGCCCACCCCCCCCCCCCCCCCCCCCCAACACACACACCTAAACCGCACACATAAACATTCATTTCTTCACAGTAGCTCCTACGATCAGGATGTGTGGGGTTTTGCATTTGTTGTAAGCTGAAATAAACTTACTCTACTAATTAATACTAATTTGCCATTTAGCTTGTTTGGGCCAAGAGCGACTTGTAGTAGACTTTTGACTTATATTCATAATCATCTATTCAGCTGACTGTTGGAAAGACTAGCCGATCTTAGGGAAAGCCTGTGTGACTAGGCTCCACTTGACACATTTCTTGGTGTATGTGTTGGTTAAAAATATTTTTAATATGTAGATGGACTGTGCAACACCTGATTCCCCTAACTGTCACTCAACACATAACTCTTAAAGTTTAGCCTCTTTAAATAGCTCTGCGACAGCATTGATGCCTCATAAGTCTTTGAAATCCTTTCCCAGAAGTCCTTTTTGGGTCTCATGCTAATGATTGCTTCGTGCGCAGTGATTTACACTGGGGAATCCTGGGAGAACTGTAGTCTTGGCCCAGTTTAGGCGCCGGGGTCCTCATCACCTCTCCATTGCCTCTGATCTAATCCTCCCTGCCCTCTAAGGAAGCAATTAAGAGGCTGCCTTTAATCCCCACAGTTAGAGAGGGAGATTGCCCAGTGCTTTGACGGCCAAATGATGCATAAGTGGTTGTTTTGGAGTGGGAGCCCCATTTGAAATTCGCTTGTCCAGACTTTCTTGAGTGGGTCAGACTGTGAACTTCAGCTAACTCCGTTTGAAGGGAAGTGTGTGTGAAGAGTCAAACGTGAAGCGGTAATAAGCAGTGTCTGTGCATATCAAACTTAAATTACATATTGATTCTCTCGTAAATGTGTTTCAGTGGTCGATTAATGGCATTTTTACAGCAATCATCTACATTTAGTGGTGAAAGAAACATAAGGTTTTGTACATCCATCCATCCATCAATCAATCACAGTATTTATTTTTAATTTATTATTTGTAGTGGTTCTAAGTTAATGTGTGTGTGTGTGTGTGTTTGGTATATATTATATATACTGTATATCGGGTAGTCAACATTTGAAGTGGATAAAAAAACTTCATCAAAGTTGTCCTAAGACAAGAACGGGTATTGTTCAAAATTCATGTATAACTTTGATGAAAGGTTTTGATCCACTTCAAATGTTGACTACTGTATATTGTTTACTTATTAATAGGTTAATATATACATATATATCTGTATATATATATATCATTCAAAAAAATTATGGTTGACTTTTAAGGTTTAATTTTGAAATAAGGTTTAAAATAAAGCAATTTGGGTACCATGTAGGTTCACTCGCAATCTGGTTCCTAAAGTAAAACCAGTTGCCCGACAGTGCTGAATATGTCCTCTAAAACAGACTCTGATGAACGTGTGCAGGGGTTTTTTATGACAGACTTCGCTGCACCGCACAGATGGGAACCATCACTCCTCCTTCAACCTTGCTTGTCTTCCCATTCCTGATTCCACCACAACTCATCCCTTCTGCCATTTCCATTATCAGTCATTTTGTATGATAATGAGAGTAGATCCTGAAGCTTGACCAGATGTGCTGGTTTGTATGAGCGCACGCTTCTACGTTCACATTGGCCAGTTTAGACATCGTTTGCAACGGCAATGTTTACAACGGGATGTAGCAGATCCTTGAAACCAGATATTAAAAGGGCTCTACCATTTCTTCATGCTTTACTCATTAGCATTACCTTATCGGTAAAATCAGCTGCAGTTTCCAGTCCATGCTGTCCATATTGCCTGATTCATGGTTCAAACCACATTATATGTTAAAGGAAGTCAAACTTAATTAACGTCCTTTGCGGACATCAAATGCAATTACTCGACCATGCAGCTCCTCCTCCTCACCCTCTAATGCTTGGCAAGCATCCTGTGAGATCTTAATCCATATCCTTTGCTCATTTTGCAACACAGGGCTTGAACGAAGTGCACTTTTTACTGTTGGCTGGGGTAAGAGCGATCTGGTTCGTCGGCATGACGTATTTCAACTGCCACTTTAATTTACTGCCCTTACTCTGTAGCAATAGTTTTTCACAATAACTTTCACAAAGTGAAACTCCTGTCAGACATCAGTAAACTACTATGCTCTCCTTTCAGGAATTCACAGTATAAAATACACAGATTTGGCTGTGTTTTAAATCACGTTAAAGTAGTTCACTCAAAAATGACAATTCTGTCATCGTTTAATTACCCTCATGTCACTCTGAGTCTGTTGTTGTTTTTGAGTGTGTGTGAAGAACAGACCAAAACTGAAGCCATTTTCACTCATATTCTTTCTCTTTGCTGCAGTTCAAATCATAGATGTACTTACTGTACAAAAGACTTTAGAACTAATTACACTACCACATTAAAAAAAAAAAATTTAATATTTTTATTCAGCAAGGATGCATATTAGAATGATATCTGAAGCATCATGTGATATTGTATTTCACGATATTACTGTTTTTACTGTATTTTTGATCAAATAAATGCAGTCTTGGTGAGCTCAAGAGACTTCTTTCAAAAATGTAAAAAAAAATCTTTCTCACCCCAAACTTTTGAACTGTAGTGAACGTTTGAGTTATTGATATCCAAATTGCGCTATAGATTCTGTATTGAATTTACTTTATGGTCCTTTGTCCTTTTTTGCGGCTTAAAAGCCTTTGGTCACTATGAACTGTTGTTGTTTGGAAAAATAAGAGTGTGCTGGTTTGGGATTACATAAGGATGATTAAATAATGACAGAAATATGATGTTGAGTGTTTGCTGTATGTGCAACACATTTAAAAATTATTATTTCGTTTTTATTAAAAATGAACCTTTTTTTAATTGATAATTTAAAATAAATGTTTTAATGTTTTTTTATAATACTAATAATATGTGCCAATCTATTTAATTACATACTGTAAGTATTAAACATTTTACCATAAATAAAGACTATATTATAAAATAGCATTAGATATTTTTTAATTGAACATCCGCATGTTTGATACTCGCAATAGCTTTCTCCTTCCTTATAGTAGTATTTACTGCACTTTTAAGGGTAAATTAAAGGACTATGTGCATCTGACCGTAAGTGTTCTCTCAGAAAGCTTTTGATTGACAGTTCCTCACTCCACCTATCTATCTCGCTCTCGTGTGATGATTGGCCTGTTGAGAGAGCCTAACCTCTCTTAATAGGGAGCTGCCACTCTTGTCAAAGCAGCCCTGAGGTCAGATCTTGGGCAGCGTTTTTGGTAAATCGCCCTGTGTTAGAAACATAAGGTCACACAGAGGGTTTTGATCATATTTTCCTTTGCCCTGGTTGTTATTTTGGTTTCTTTCCATTAACTTCTATCCTCACATGTTCTTTTCTCCCGTGCCAATCCTAGCTATCTTCCCTCACATCCTGTCTTCTAATTTGTTTTTTCTTCCTCCTTTGTTATGAGTCTGTCTGTCTTTTCTTTTCCCCCTCTGCCTACTTTATTTTTTTTTGCAGAGAAGCACGCGGTTGTACTAGTGTTTTTTGAAGACCCTTTTTTGTACCCTATGTTTTGGGGCTACCAGGCGATACATTGTCAATATTGATTTTTAAATGATGTAATAAATACAGAGAGCTCGAGTCAAACATAACAATACCGGTAAACGTGGCAAAATATTGTTGCTCAGTCCTTGCGGTCACGCCAAGGTCCGTTATTTCTACCATCACTCAAGCGTGTCGTATTTACGTTGAAAAGCCTCATTAAGATCGTGCTCTCCATTAAAACTCAACGCCAAGCGCTGTGTGTGGGTGTTTAAACACGCTCCCATATTGTAGCTTTTTATTGTAGCATTTGGAACAGGTTTTAAAGGAATGACATGCGCTGGAAACAATCTGCTCCCTGCAGCTTAAACGCTAACCCTGGTACTAGAACCCTAACTGCCCTTCCCGCTAATAGCTCCTGCGGTCGCCTTGGCCATCCTTTGGGTTCTAATGGCGTAGAGTTGTTTGTGGGATGGAACTGCTGACAGTTGGCCTGGCTCCAGGGAGCATGCCGGGTAAACATTGTTGAGAGGTGCAGAGCTAGAAGACAGACCCTGGGGTGCCCTTGGGTCCTGTGGCTCTGTGTTCCAGCTGTCATTTAGGAGGTGATTGGTGTGGCTGAAAGAGGAGGGGAGATTGAAGCCTGTGTGTGAAGTCATTAATCTCAGTAATCACCCTTTCTAGAGATAGTCGCGCACTAACGCTTATATACACTTGAGCTCTGTTCCAAAACCTAGTGAGCTACTGTACCTACATTGGCAGCTGGCTTCTAACGGAAACCTCATAAGTGGCTGATTTAGAGCACTCTACCTAGGCAACAACTCCACATGGAATACAAATAGCACTCTGTATACATAGCATATGGGATACTCAACACAATTTTAATCGTTTATAATTTTAGTTTTAATAAAAAAAAGTCTCTATATATTATTGAATGAAATATATATATATATATATGTTTGTGTGTGTAAATGTGTAAATCAATTTAATGTGTAAATCAATTTAATGATTAAAATAAATAAAAGTTATAACTTAAAGAAAAAATTTGGGGGGAAAAAGACAATGCGCGATCAAATATTTGATCAAAAGATGAAAAATGTTTTTTTGTTTCAGCTGCCATATCGAATATATTTTTTTCTAAAAGTTTCTTAATACTCAGTGCATCGTCCCCCCCCCCCCCCCCCCCCAAATGTTTTCTTTAAGTTATAACTTTTATTTATTTTAATCATTAAATTGATTTACAGTGACACAGTCTCTCTTATATGCAGATAAATATCTAAAAAAATATTTTTTTCTTCTTCTCACTTACATTTAGGCAACAACAAAGTTCCTTAAAAGTTCACAGATAATGCTGTCAGTTCATACTGCTGTTAACTCTTTCTCCCACAAGCAGATGCGATGAGACCAGTTTTCCCATATGGTCATGTGACATTCGACATATACCCCATGGAAATAAACAGCCAAAGTTAGTCCTTGCACAGTGATGGATTGACAGTTTACATGAGGCTGTCAAATCAAATGTCATTTTATATCATTTTTTTAAAACAATTTCTTTATTATTATATAATAAATAATATTTTTGCACAGAAAACTGCCTACACAGTAAAAAATTGTATGATCAATAAGTTATGACAACATGTTTTACATTGCTTTAACTCATCAAAATAAGTTAAGCAATTTTCAACTTTTATTATATGTTATACAAGATTCAACTCATGTGTTTAAGTCAGTTTAATGTAATTTAGGTTGAAATTACATCTAAGTTGAAATTTAAAGGAGCAACTTTTTTTACAGTGTCGTTTTACAGTTTATTTCTATAGTTTACATTAACTACCAATTTGTCCACTTTTTAATAATAATAACAACAACAACAACAATAATAATTATGAGTTTAATTTATAGATTTAATTTAACGTTTTATGTTTGTGTGAGAAGTCTCATGGTGCTTCAAGACATGTCATGTGATCCCCCCCCCCCCCCCCCCCCCCTGAGAATAGGTGATAGTCTAGATCAGTCGTTCCCAAACTTTTTGAAAGCATGCCACCCCTTGTAGCATTTTTCCCCCCCACGGCACCCCAACCCAATTAAACTAAACGTACATGTGTACATATGTTTAATATTATTATGAAAATAGCATATAAATAAGAATAAGAATATTTAAGAATAAGAATATTTTTTAAAGTATTTCAATTTTGTGTCATTTAACCAGTTTTTACACCCACTGAAGTTAGCTGAGCCAAATTCACATACATCCAATCACAGAAAAGGGTATAAAATGAGAAAAACACATTTCAAGAGATTTATCATTGTACTTCTATGTGTGTAAATGTTTGTTGATTTATCATAAAACCTATGTTCATGATGACTGAGTGATTCTGATGAGGACACCAAAGGCACTTTATAGTGATTTTGACCCATATATAAAATTAACTCTAGATGAGCAAACAACAAATGAAGCATAAACAGCAGCATGAGTTTATTATTAATGCATCACAACAGACATAGGCCTAACACCGTGTCCTAACCAGGCACGCCGCGACACGTGACAAAAGGTATATTTTCCATGTTAATCAGAGTTTTTGTCCTAACCAGCCGCGACGCCGACACCCGATGATTCTATTTTAGAAACGATTTCTATTTCTGCGACGTCCTGGATTAAATATCATTTTGTGTGTGTTTTATAGCCGTAATGAAAGCAACAATTCACCTCAGATCTTCAAAATAAATAAAAGTGAACAAGAACGTTCAAAATGTCAACTCATTGTTAACAGACAAGAGTATTTCATGACACCGATTGTTAAAGTGATTTGAACCAACTACTTTATGTGGGAATCATCGGAATAAAACGCATTTAAAGATTGATACTTAACTCTTTAAATAATAGCTAATAACCAACTCCAATTAATTTTTTTTCTTTAGTGTTTTGGTTTGCTTTGTTCAAACCTGACCTTATAACTTAAAAAAATGAAACTAAAATATCTGTGCATGGAACTGTGTCACAGGCATTTTAATGGGATACATGTGCCTGCCTCTTGATATACGGGGGTAGATCGAGGATAGTGCAACTCGTAGATCATGCTCCACTCAGTCCACTGACAGGCGCTGCCTTTTTTGTTTTTCACGTATGCCAGGGATGAGAACGCTAGCTCCATCTTTGCCCAATCCTGTCAATCTCTGCGTGAAATATAAATTGAGCGCACACCAGTACAGAGGGAGGAGCTGAGTGGAGTGGGCGATTTAAACTTAAATATATCAGTTGATTTGCTTATTTATATTCTATTGGACATGCTCATATGTTGTAGATGTTTTTATATATTTTCAAAATAATATGCTATAAAAAATATTCTATGGTAGGATAGTTATTTTAGGCTGTTTAAAAACTAAGATTCTGCGGCACCCCTAGCCAGTCACGGCACCCACTTTGGGAACTACTGGTCTAGATAGTAGGGATGGCCCGATACCATTTTTTTTCAAACCGATACGAGTACGAGTATTTACATTTGTGTACTTGCCGATACCGAGTACCGATACCGATATTTCTACCGCAAAAGTAATAGGCTCCCAGAAAAGAAGACGACTATTTTAGAACACAGGTTAGAAGACTGTTTTTATTTTCTTCTCTGCTTGTTTTAACAAGTCTAAAAATAAATAAAAATTAGTAAAATAATAAATGTATTAACACACAAACCACTGTTATTTAACATAAAAGCAAGCAGGCTACTGCGTGCATGGTCTGGCATGACTGAATGCGCGCAAAGTGGGCTCCCTTAATAAATCCTAAAAGCTGACAGTTCATCGCGATCTCACACATCTCTGTTATTATCAATGAAGCTGACTGCACAATCAATCTTTCACAATATCCACACTTTGTTTGTTATAATTAGAGGATTTGCCAGCATACAGAATTCAGCACTGAACAAAAAAGTCCGTTTTGAGCGGTGAGGAGAGTCTATCTTAAATGCTTCTGATTGGCCATTGCGTTCCAGAAATCAACACATATGTCTGTGATTGGCTACATCGCTCAACGCTGTAACCATGTTATGAATAGAAACTCTGTCCTGTAAATCGTTTCTATTTTGTTGTAGTTGTTCTTGTTGCTTTTCTGCAAGAGATGAATAAAAATCTTTTAGTTTTTATGTTTTATTCATAGATATTTCTAGTTTGCGGGAGTCCCGCGAATCGTTTTATTCCCCCGTAACCCGCACACACAGAGTGAGTGCATTACCGCCTGCGCGCGCGCTCGGCCATCAGATCTATGATGCGTCTTCAGATGTTTAATTAGATTGCTGGTGTAAAACGATGTACTTTCTTTCCCTCCTCTCGACACCTTAGCTGAACATAACTCACACCTTGCTGTTGTCATCATCCCTTATCTTGAAATGAGCCCAAACCGCCGACATTATACTTTCCTATGCGTCAGTTCACCTCGACAAAGCACTCGCGGCGGCCAGTTTCGTTTTGCAAAATGTACGTGGTATCGGTGCGTGGTATCGGCGAATTTTTATGAGTACGAGTACGAGTATATTAGGACAGTATCGGCCCGATCCCCGATCCAGGGGTCGGCAACCCAAAATGTTGAAAGAGCCATATTGGACCAAAAAAAAATAAAAAATTCTGTCTGGAGCCGCAAAAGATTAAAAGCTTTATATAAGCCTTATAATGAAGGCAACACATGCTGTAAGTGTTATATTAGCCCTCTAGTATCAAAATGATAAGTAGGCTACAAATTAGAGCTTAGATCGGGCCCAAAAAATCAAGCCCGGCCCGACACATTTAACGTAATTATGAGCCCGAGCCCGATTTTAACCCGACCATTTTTTAATGCGTGGGTCGTTATAACTGACGTTCTCAACTTTCTTTCTCCCGCGCCCGCAACATTTATGTTTTGTCCCGCTCCCGCCCGCAAATAGACTTTTTTCTGTACCTCCAAATACTTTCAAGTTAGCCTACGTGTCGCCACCATACATCCTCCTGATAAATTATTTGTTATTAAAGCATTAAAACACAACAAACCACTGTTAATTTAACATAAAAGCAAGCAGTTTACTATGCGTGCATGGTTTGGGATGACTTTGGGACGCCAATTGCGCTCTCTTAATAATTCCTAAAAAGCTGACAGTTCATCGCGATCTCACACATCTCTGTTATTATCAATGAAGCTGACTGCACAATGAATCTTTCATAATATCCCCACGTTGTTCGTTTTAATTGGAGAATTTGCCAGCATACAGAATTCAGCACTGAACAAAAAAGTCAGTTTTGAGCCTGAGGGGAGTTTATCTTAAATGCTTCTGATTGGCCATTGCGTTCAAGAAATCAACACATATGTCTGTGATTGGCTATATCGCTCAACGCTGCAAACATGTTATGAATAGAAATTCTGGCCTGTAAATCGTTTCTATTTTGTTTTAGTAGAGTGAGTGCATTACCGCAAGCGCCCGCGCTCGCACTCGGCCATCAAATCTAGTCCCGCGCCGCACTAGAGTGCGTTGGGAGTGCTCAGCTGTCTTTCTCTTTTTCCCCTTAGGATCCATGGCCCATGACACACCCGCCGGTTTGTTTGTCAGCCACCGGTCTGGCATCACGCCGATCTGACAGACACGTGTGTCACAGTCTATGACGTAAATTCTTCGTTGACAGAAATGTTGAAATTAAATATTTATTATACACATTTTTACAACGTTGAAAAACTTTAAGAATGTTTGTCCTGTTTTTCATCCTACAGAAATTATATTAAAACAAAAAATATTTTTTCCATTTTCAAATTTTTGAAAAAGCTCCAGGGAGCCACTAGGGCGGCGCTTAAGAGCCGCATGCGGCTCTAGAGCCGCGGGTTGCCGACCTATGGACTCTGGCATGACTGAATGCGCGCAAAGTGGGCTCCCTTAATAAATCCTAAAAGCTGACAGTTCATCGCGATCTCACACATCTCTGTTATTATCAATGAAGCTGACTGCACAATCAATCTTTCACAATATCCACACTTTGTTTGTTATAATTAGAGGATTTGCCAGCATACAGAATTCAGCACTGAACAAAAAAGTCCGTTTTGAGCGGTGAGGAGAGTCTATCTTAAATGCTTCTGATTGGCCATTGCGTTCCAGAAATCAACACATATGTCTGTGATTGGCTACATCGCTCAACGCTGTAACCATGTTATGAATAGAAACTCTGTCCTGTAAATCGTTTCTATTTTGTTGTAGTTGTTCTTGTTGCTTTTCTGCAAGAGATGAATAAAAATCTTTTAGTTTTTATGTTTTATTCATAGATATTTCTAGTTTGCGGGAGTCCCGCGAATCGTTTTATTCCCCCGTAACCCGCACACACAGAGTGAGTGCATTACCGCCTGCGCGCGCGCTCGGCCATCAGATCTATGATGCGTCTTCAGATGTTTAATTAGATTGCTGGTGTAAAACGATGTACTTTCTTTCCCTCCTCTCGACACCTTAGCTGAACATAACTCACACCTTGCTGTTGTCATCATCCCTTATCTTGAAATGAGCCCAAACCGCCGACATTATACTTTCCTATGCGTCAGTTCACCTCGACAAAGCACTCGCGGCGGCCAGTTTCGTTTTGCAAAATGTACGTGGTATCGGTGCGTGGTATCGGCGAATTTTTATGAGTACGAGTACGAGTATATTAGGACAGTATCGGCCCGATCCCCGATGCCAGTATCGGTATCGGGCCATCCCTACTAGATAGTGTTAGTCTGCACATGCAATACAGACAAAAAGGTGCAAAAATATTGCACCTTTTCCAAACGTCATATGTGCTACAGCCTATTTTGCTTTAAAACACTGCTTTCATAGATTGCTGAAACAGTACGCTCACTTACACGACAAAGACAATGCAGAAAGGTCTCCTTTAGGTGTGCTAGTCTATCATCTTTCACCAGGGAACAGTTCAAAATAGCTCTTAGGGCTTAGAGCTGTGTCCTGACTCATTTGCGCACGCGTGTGTGTGTGTGCGAGTGTGTGAGCCCATCCAGCAGGTTTCTTGATGGAGTATATTACAAATGAAGCTAAATAAGACATAGATTGATGCTGCCCTGGAGGCAAGTAGATCTTCAAAAACACATACAAATAGAGAGAGAGGCATGTGTTGTTTAATAGTTTTTCTGCGCATTTGTAATTGAATACACTCGCTCACTTGAGTCTTTTGTTTTTCTCTTTTAACCCTTTACAAATCACGTCATAAGGGCTGCGCTGCTCAGCAGATGCGCGCTGTGCTGTTATTCTCCACACACACATAAACAGGCTGTTTTAAGGAGGTCAGGGCCCTGGTTTCAGACACTCTATACACAGGACAGAAGTGCTATTGGCAGTCCATCTGCTCTGGGACATAGCATGGGACTAATGCTAGCAGGTGCCCACTAGCAATACACTTGCAGCATTGTTAGCGCCAGGAAGTTTGTAGATCTACAGAATGCAATTATGTAGACATATACTCACTGCATTATTTATTGTATTATTGATATTATCTTGCTCTGCCTTTTCTTTAAACCATCCAATGTCTCACAAAACCTTCTAGTATATGAGGTAATTTAGTTCAACTCTGTGTAGCTGGTTATGTTCAATAGAGTCTCTTTGTGCCGTGTGTTATCGCCTAGCTCCGTCTCCTCCCTTCCCTTCTGCTCCTTGCCCACAGACAGCTGGCAGTCCTGGCATTGGCGGGCAGCATCACTGTTGGCACTGACCAATGCCAGTGCTACCGCTGGCACGATTGGCATGCAGCCTGGAGGATGAAACAGAGGAAATTATATGGTTGTTTAGGTTTACTCAACTGTCTTACCACGCCACACTTGGCTAATTCATTACGTTTTGATTAAAACCTCTACTCAGCTTGGCTACAGCTGTCGTAAAGAGAGAGAGAAGCAGCTGTCTGAATTCGCAGAACAATTACAAGCGTGCAGGCTGGTGTGCCATACGCCCGCGAGCGCGCTCGAGCTTTCATCCTGCTGTTCATTCACACTGCTCTATATCTGCCCCACTCTACAGTCTACGTCTTTGTCAGCTTTAATTGCATCTATATTTACGAGCAGAGAGGGAAACCCCCAGTCATTCTGTGCCAGTGAATGGAGGTTTTGTGCGCGACACCGTGTTCCAAAACAACCGTGCTTTACACAGGGTATTGTACGAGACACTGAGCTGAACCGTCACAAACAGACGCAAGATCCTGGTGGAAATCTGTGCTGCACACCAAAGATCATCACAACGTCACAACATAATAGAATAGAAGTCAAGAAATTGAATTATCACAATTTCTGTTAGAAATTTTACAGTGATCTGTCTGTCTGTCTGCCAGTCAGTCATAGGTGGAGAGTGAACCAACTCCAAGATGTGCTTCCCCTTTAAAAACACATTTAAATAGATTTTCTTGAAACAGTTTCAAGTAACGTGACACCTCGCGTCAGTAAAATGCCTACGTTCACAAACCACTGTTAAATTTAACAGAAAAGCAAGCACACTGTATGTGGGATTTGGCATGACAGAAGTGTGCACAGAGCGCTTCCTTTATAATCACTAAAATGCTGCCACTCGTCTTCTGTTATTTAAAGTTCTGTTATAATCGATGAAGCTGACTGCACAATGTATCTCTTATTTACATAATGTCGACACTTTGTTTGTTATAATGAGAGAATTTGCAAGAGTCCAGAACTCAGAATCCATTTAAAAAAGAGTTTTGTTCAGTGCTAACTTGAACACATCTGATTGGCCAAAGTCAATTGATGTGTTTGTGATTGGCTACATTGCTGCAAAAAGATGTAAATAGAAACCTCTGATGTTTTCCAGAGCGCAAACACAGGTACACAGTACACACTGGATCATTTGCCAAATCTGTTTTACCAGTAAGCTACAATTATGGATAAAACTGATCCTAGACCAGCAGTTATGTGCAGCTTTTTCCTCTGAAAGCAATCAGGAGCAGCAGGCAGTGGTTTGAGTGAGAAAATTCCACTCTAGCCTTCCCTCTATCTATCTGTCTGTCTGTCATTTCTCACAATAGGAAAAAAGAAAACAACAGGTGCGTGTGTGGGAATGTGATGCCTTCAAACTTCAAAAGCTGATTTAATTGACTGGCTGCGTTTAAATTGTCTTAAGCAAAAACAGACAGATTATATTAGGGGAGAATATGAAAAGCTCTTTGTTGACATTGGCACAGGCAGTGATATTTAGAAATTTAAAGGAAACATTGTCATAGATGTGAAGACAAAACATATTTCACCTCTCTTGCATATTGTAGTGTGCCTGAAGTGAAATTTGCTTGATTGTGGGGGGTGTTTCCCGTTTACACAGTGATTCGAGGGAGCAATTTAACATTTCTTATATAATCCAGATCACATTTTATAGGGATCAGCCAAGAGACCCAAAACCATTGGCCTGGAAAGAGAGGGTCACTCTTTCCACTCTTTCTCTTCCTCTCTCACTCTCACTTTCACTCTTAGTCACATTCCTTATTAAAGTGATTGAAGGCAGGAAAAACTATGCCTAACTATGCTCTTATGCTTAAGCCCACCCTGAACAATATGGAACATTTTCTACGGCTGTTTATTTGGAATAAAATGGCATGCTGGGGGATTAGATGGAGAGAGAAAATGCTGGCACCAGCTGTTTCGGAGGTTTGAGTTACACAGCTGCGCTCCTCCGTGACACCCCCCCACCCGCAAAGCTTCGCTCAGCCCCTTAGCCTGTTCTGGGTATTTCTGCCCCATAAATTACTCTGAAACTGCATGCTAGATAGATAAATGCTCAGAGGACACTTGACTATATGAATAGGAATTTGAGTTATATTGTTTTCATTGTAGCAGTCTGAAGACCGTTTACTTAAGGGTGCAATGTGTGATATTTCTGAGGATCTATTGACAGAAATGCAATATAAGATCCATAACTATGTGTTCAGTGGTGTATAAAGACCTTACTCAATGAACCGTTATGTTTTTATTACCTTAGAATTAGACATTTATATCTATATAACCGCGGGCACCCCCTTCTATGAAGGTCGACATATTGTGACGTCATGTTTCTACTGTAGCCGACAGCGAACAAACAGCGCTACAGAGCGCGTTTCGTTCATACCTTGAAAGAGAAGCCGCAGAAAGCTAGAAGCTAGCCATAGACACCGTGAGTAGTGACTTTTCCCTTGTCAGTGGTGTAAAATATGTTGTTGGATTGTTTCATGTAACTTAGTTCTTCTCTCTCGCTGTGTTATGGCTTTGACAATCAGCTGATTAGTACTATTGACCATAAAACAGTAACGTTACAGGAGTCACCAACCTGTCGATCGCGGTCGACAAGTCGATCTTGAAAGCATTTTAAGTCGATCACAAAGAGTTTTCAAAACCAGAGAAAAAAAAAAAAAATTTATTCATTATTATTGATTAATTTGTGTAGTAAATGGTGTCTAGGGGATGCGGAGGCGCGCGCGCTGTTACGATCCCGGCATTTTTGCCGCACGCACCTTTGCGCTCATGCGGACGCGTCGAGTATAAACAATGCTTTACGCTTTAACCAGCTCAGCCACAGTAACAGCTCATATATAGCCAGTTAAACTTTTACTACCCTATTAGAAAAAATATGTAGTTGGATAGTTTCATGTGGTTCTTCGCTGTATTATGGGTTTGCTATGTGGGGAGAAATGTGCTGGTTACGTTCGTGAGACAATCAGCTGATTACTATTATTATATATATTAAGACCCTTGATCCTCACCTGACTATGGCTTTGTAAACGTTATCCATGATGTGATAAAGGAACAGAAACAGTGACAATGTTACATACTCTTGGCTTACTCTGGCTATTCTCTGCTGTCTCAGACGACGATATGTTTGTCCCGTTTTAGCCACCGTAGCTTCTTCGAAAGGGAGGGGTGAGCAGTGGGCTGAGCCATTAGTGCAACTCGCAACCGAACCGCTAGATGCCGCTAAAATCTACACACTGCACCTTTAAGCAAAGTATTGACTGTATGAACAGATTTTGTATGTTGAGCTTCATTTATCACTATTTTGTCTTTCGGTCAGAAGAAGAAAAATGGTGTTTAATGACATTTTAATAAAAACGTTTACAGAGGTCAGAATTCTGGAGCAACTCTACATTAAACTCAAATGAATAAAAATGTTAATGTTATTTCTATTTTCTATTGTACTCCTGAATTGTACTCATTTCATATTTGGCAGATTTAAAAATACACTTTTTAAATAAATTAACATTTAAATGCTCCGGCCAGCAGCCATATCACCCTGTAGCCCAAGACTGGTTGCCCACTGAAGCTAAGCAGGGCTGAGCCTGGTTAGTACCTGGATGGGAGACCTCCTGAGAAAACCAGGTTGCTGCTGGAAGAGGTGTTAGTGAGGCCAGCAGGGGGCGCTCACCCTGTGGTCTGTGTGGGTCCTAACGCCCCAGTGTAGTGACGGGGACACTATACTGTCAAAGAGCACCGTTCCTTCGGATGAGATGTTAAACCGAGGTCTTGACTCTCCGTGGTCATTAAAAATCCCAGGATGTCCTTCGAAAAAGAGTAGGGGTGTAACCCCGGCATCCTGGCCAAATTTGCCCATTGGCCTCTGTCCATAATGGTCTCCTAATCATCCCTATATATTAATTGGCTTCATCACTCTGTCTCCTCTCCACCAGTAAGCTGGTGTGTGGTGGGTGTTCTGGCGCAATATGGCTGCCGTCGCATCATCCAGGTGGATGCTGCACATTGGTAGTGGTTGAGGAGATTTGAGGTCCCAGAAAAAGCGCTATATAAATGTAACAAATTATTATTATTATTAATTATAAATTTGACTCATTTTCCCAGAAATGCAAATTGTAAATGTACATTTTAAATGAATTATTGCTCATGGGGGGCATATACACACACTGTACAGAGGCTCTGTATTATGAGAATCTCCCTCCTTTTATACCTGACTAGGAATAAGAATTAGCCATGGCGCACGACTGCGATGTAAAGCAAAGGTTATTGGCTATCTTTTAAAGGGACAAGCCATTTGATATGTTGGCTGCTTCCTGTTTTGTTGGAAATATGCCAATACAGGAAAGAAAACTGCACTTGTCAAGCCATTTCATAGGGTATTTAATGTTGATAGTGCCAAGTGCTAATTCCCCTCTGTGAAACGTTACTGAAGTCAAGCCACTTCTAGACCAAGACTACCAGGCCAATACACATCACAACCAAATTTCTGTGCGCATTTGTGGGCAAATGTGTTTGCCATAGCCGAGACTACCTTCAGGCACTCAGGGCCAGACGCTTGCTTGCGTGAGGCCGGAGATTGAGTTTCTTGGCTGACTCTTTCTGTCTGTCTCTCTAATATTGATCAGGGTTTTCCATGCTATTTATAACTCAGCCTCTCGGGTCCCTGCAGAACTCTGTAGGACCGGCTCCTCAGCCCTGTAGGGGCTCAGCTCTCATGTCTGTCTCCACCGCGCATTATTTGAAGATTGATGGAGGCCACACTGATAAATGGAAATTTGGCTGAAATGTTCCACAGACAAAACTGGCTTGATTTACTTGAAGCTTCAGTTAATGGTGACATTTGTGGCTTGTGTTAAATCACAGTCTGGTTAAGGTGTTAGCTGTGACCCAATCATGGCTTGACACTGGAGTTTGAAGTTGAATTATTTTCTCTTTATTGCATGCAATAAACTCTAGATTGTGCAGTAGTGTTTAAGTAAACAGAGGATTTCTTCGGTGTTAAAATACTTTGTCCTATTCAAGGTTATTAAAAGGTCAGTAAGATTTTAACATTAAAAGAAGCCTCTTATGCTCACCAAGGCTGCATGTATTTTGATTAACAAAATACAGTAAAACAGTAATATTGTAAAATAACATTTCAAATTAAAATAACTGTTTTCTTTTTTTATATTGTCACAATCGGTGGCTGTAATGAAGCGCCCGACGAAGGAGATACTCAAAATAAATCTTTACTCCAGGATTTAAATCAATAAACAGGAGAATAACTTGAAGCAAACACAACCACGAACACACTGACTACGTTTACATGCAGCCAATAACCCGTTCAAAACCGGGATATTAGCAATAACCCGGTCACGAACGACCATGTAAACACCAGCAAAAACCCGAATATGCTCATATCCCGGATTTTAAAAACCGGGATATTATACCTGGGGTACCCCTTTTCTAACCCGAATTTTTGGTCATGTAAACGCGTATCGGCATATCCCCATAGTGATTTGTGTTCTGCGCATGTTCTATTCGCAAGGAATCTTGGTCTTTTGAGTAGAGAAACTTCTCGGCGCATACAAACTGACAAAACTCCGCGTGCAGTATACCGGAAGTAAACATGGCGAGACCAGAGCCCGTCTACATTCTCTGGCGAGACGCAGCACTTTTGGAGCGAGGTCAGTAACGTTACCAGCCTCAAAGCGCAAACAAAGGCGATCGCTATCTGCCCCTGCTGTTGTTGTTGTCTTTGGATACAGGAAGAAGTATTGGAAATGACGCATATTGCGTCTTAAGGTTGTCCGTACGTCTTGACGCTAACCGTGCGTCGCCGTTTACATCAGGATATTGCAATCCCATGTATACAGGAGTAACTCTCTCTGCTCACGCATGTAAACGGGTTATTCCTAATGTTTCAGAACCCCGAATAGTGACCTTAACCCGACCATAACCCGAAAATTGGCTGCATGTAAACGTAGTCACTGACATCAAACAACAACAATGCAAAACACGGAACAAACAGACTTAAGCCCCTTTCACACAGCGCTTTGAACCCGGCAAATTGCCGGCAAATTGCCAGAGTGCCTTTTGTGTGAACGCAAACACGACCCGGGACTGATGCCGGGATCGATGCCGGGTTGGGGACCTAGTAACATTGCCGTGTTCAGACCCGGAACGTGCGCTGTTACCCCTTTTCCACCAACGCATTTTGAGAGCCGGTTCGGAGCCGGTGCCTGCGCGCGAACCGGTTCTTTGTGTTTCGACAGCCAAAGAACCGGTTCTCGGCCAGGAAAACTGGTTCCAAAGCGGCACCAACTCTTTGCTGGACTAGAACCGTTCTTTTACCACGTCATGCTTACCTCGGGAGCTGGGGGCGGGTTTAGATAACATATTTTCTGACATAATATAGGATCGCAAAGCCAGGAGAAACATTTGCAGAAACACGATGTAGTCCGCCATTGTAATTGTTATGCTTGAAGTTGGCGCAAGCGTTTCTAGTTTTTTTTTATCAATTTTTTTATTGAATACGTTATGTAAACAAAGGAGAAAACAGTCACAATATAGAACAAATAAATGGAAAGAAAAAAATAAACAAGACAGGAGTACATAACTAATCAGAAAAGATTACATATCAAAGGAAAAGATTAAAAGACTTACATATTTCAATTGTTTTTAAAGCCTTCTTGGTTCACGAGTTAGAGATAATCCCAAAGTGATGTTGTACTTGCAAGCGTTTCTAGCTAAGATGTATGGCGACGTACACAGTGACGTAACGACGTCGTTCGCTGGGCGCTCTAGTGGAAAAACAAACAGGTTCTGAGAAGGTTCGCAAGTTGAACCAACTCCGAACCAACTTTGAACCAGCACCAGTTCCGAACCAGTTCGTTTTTGGTGGAAAAGGGGTAACAAAAGCCAGAACCAATGCCGTGTCGTAATGATGACGCTAAAGTGAAGTGAAACGGTACGTAATGCGCTAGTTTATGATCGAATCAGAGAAAAAAATGCACAAGCCTGGTTTCTCCAGAGAGAAATCGCAGCTCATAAGCAAACTATACATGTTGCTGAGACATTACATGTCACATCGATGTCACGTGTCTTTCCGGAACATACACGGGTTGTGTGTGAACGCGCACTTTGATTCCGGCATATCACTGGCAGTGTGAATGAAGCAAAATCAAACGAACCCGGGTCAAATCCCGGGTCGCTTTATCCGTGTATTTTCCGGAATCTCTGTGTGAAAGGGGCTTTAGAGGGCTTACGTGTATATACACAAAACCATGGAGCTATTTAACAAGGCACACCTGAACAGAATACTCAAATCAATCAGTAACGGTGACAAACAGGCATGGAACAAGGGTGACAGAACTAATAGTAACCTAGAAGACTGACCATGAAACTAAGGGGCTCTTTACACAACACCGTTTTCAAAAAAACTGAACACTTTTTATGCATTTTGGCCATTCATTTACACAACAACAGCGTTTTGGGTGCCTGAAAACGCAAACTTTTGTACGTGGAAAACTCAAAGGAAAAACTCATGCTTATATTTAAGCATATCGTTGTCGTGTAAACGTACCCTAAAACAGAAAACAAGACATGAAAGCTGAGCAAAAGCAAACTCTAAACTTGAACAAACTCAAAACGTGACATATATTTTAAAATTAAATGTATTCCTGTGTTGACAAAGCCGTTACTGCAGTATTCATTTCTTTAAAAAATATATCTTACTAACTTATATTATAATATATATATATATATTATTACTTACTTTTTGAACAGTTCTTTTTTAGCATCCTGACCAGACCAGCATAGCAACAACATCTCAACCTGTGGCGTGAGTTTGGTGCTTTTTTCCAAGCGAAAACATTTTATGTATTCATATTTATAGAGTTGTCAAAAGTGTCAAAAGGTACTTTGGTGCCAAGTTGATATTTAACGGTACCAGTCTTTCTGCAGTACCAATAGTATCATGTGCTGGATTCAAACACTCCTGTCTGTATTTGAGTGAGCACTCTGTGAAGAGTGTCAATGGTTTACATTTATGTAATATATTTAATTAAATTAAAAATTTAAAAATAAAATAAAACAAAGTAGTTTAAAAAGATTTTGCTATGGTACCAAAATTTTACTTGGTTCCGACTTCTGAATTTGCACCGTGACAACTCTACATATTAATGCATTAAAACAATATGAAAGAATATTAAATGTAGCTTGTAGTTTAATTACTACCTTCTTCCTAGCTTTTTCCAGTTAGCTGTTTTTTTTCTTCTGTAGAGTTGTTGGTATCTTAGCTAGCTGCATTGTTTTGAGCAACATGCCAAAAACTGGAGATTTCTATTAATTGTTCACATCACTGTTTATCTGTGAGCTTGTCGTTAGCTAAATTATTAGTTAGTTAGGAGATTGAATGTATAAATATTTGTAAAAAAAAAGAAAAGAAGTAAGATGTCGCCATTGCGTCAGAGTGCAACAGTGATGCAAATGCTGCCCCTATTGATTGTATTTGTCTTTATTGCATTTAAAGCATTGCATGATATATAATTATTTTCATCAATTGCAGCATTCACTTGGACACAATTCAGGAAACTGCTGAAGTGGGTTAATGTGGCTTTGAGGGAAAATAAAAAAAAAGAGTGAGGGACGGGGTGAAAAGCAGATATTGCTCTTTTATAATGAGTAGTCCAGATGGCTTGAGGTTAATGTTAATGTTTGCCACATTGCAGCATTGTAGCAGAAAGCATATCATAAAAAGCGAGAAAGGGAGTGAGGTAAAATCGATGGGAGGGAGGGCAAGGGAAAGTGAGATTGCTGAAGGAGGGGCAGAGGCGGCCTCTACTGAAGAGAGGGCATGTGAGGACAGCTGCGCTACGTCACTGTTGTAATCTCTGTGCTGCATGCTCTTCCTGTCTTACACACTTTCTCTGTCTCCAGTTAAATGGGACGGTATCATATTCAATATACAAATACTGTACATATTCTCTCCACATACTGTATATGTTTGATTTTGTAGTGTATTCCATATTTTGTTCTGATATATAGAGCTGCATGAGAGGAGTGTCACGTCACGCTCTGGGTCAATGGCGTATGTTATGTTATGTTCACATAACTGTGAAGTTACAGCTGACATTGTCTGGATGCTTGTATTGAATCTTCTCCTTAACCCACATTTTAAATGCCAGCTTTGGAATGCCATACATGTTTTTTTTAAACTTATTTAAAGTCGCATTGCTGTTATGCACTGATTACGGTTTATACGGTTGTTTATTCGTGGAACAGAGAAGGGGGATCAGAGGGGGGCTGTTTCTATTAAATCAGATAGAACATCGGTTGCAATGTGCAATAGTGTAATCAGAGAAAGAGCAGAGTCCTGGAGCAGATCACTGTCTGGGCTGATAATCGACCCGCCCTACGACCTGCACAGATGTGACGCTTTCTTGACGCTAGTCAAGACCCAGAGAGGGTGAGAAGAGGAAAGGGGGGGGAAGATATAACTGATAACCTTCAGATACGTGACTGTTAGACAGTAGTAGCTAGAAATAGTGAAGCTACAATTCTCAGTAGTGAGTAGCTATAGTTTTTCAAGCTTGAGCATTACATTTTACCTTGCAATGTGTCAGATTAGTTGTGTGTCCCGTACTTCCTGTCAACCGTCATTGCCTCATTTGTAAAAATCTATTTAGTTCTTGAATTGAATCTTTTCATTGAATGAAATGAATGACTCTGTTCTAGAGGTAAAAACATTTAACAAACAACAAAGTATGACACTTTACAATAAAGGGGATCTTTTGTTAAAGGGATAGTTTTATATTGTTAAAAAAAATACAAATTCTCTCATCATCATTTACTCACCCTCATGTCATTCCAAACCCATAAGACTTTGGTAAATCTTCAAAAAAACAAAAGATATTTTTTATGATAGCGGAGAGGTTTCTGTCCCTCTATTAAAAGTCCAGGTAACTAAAACTTAGAAAATCCAAAAAGGTTCATAAAGGTGTCATAATGAATCCATCCGGAGGTTTAAGAGAAGAGATCGCTTTATATCATGAATAGATTTAATTTATGTGAACTAACAATGAGAAATATATGTTTTTACAGCATTTATTCATCTTTGTTAATGTTAATGTTTGTCAATAAAAATAGAATTGTTCATTATTTGTTCATGTTTACAGCGAATTAAGTAATGTTAACAGATCAGATTAACAGAACAACTTTTGATTCTAAAAATAACATTAAAATTTAAAAGATGCTACAGAAGTAATGTTCTTTGTAAGTTCATGTAATGCTAATTCAAAAAAATTAAGTAAATGTAGCATGTATAGCTAATTTCTAGCTATCTTTTTCACTTTAGCTTTGGCAAAAAAAAAAAAAATTGTTGTTAGTTTAGGACTCTTACAGTTTTGGATGGATTCATGCAAAGTCTGAATCTTGGAGTTTTGAGGCCTACAGGGCAGCACTTGCATGAATTCTGTATGTCTGTAATTAACTTTTCTTTCCCACAAATTAAATAACTTTTATACAAACTTTACAGTTTTTACTTAAAATCTTTGCTTTGAATAGACTAAACAATGAAGATTAATTGTGAGATCTCAGGGCTTGGCCTGCATGGCAGTCGGTGTAGGTTTCCAAGCTTTCTGAATGAGGAAAGCCCTCATCAGTCCTGGACGAAGAGCTTGTTGCATGCAGCCAAGCCACACTGAAGCAGCGGAGGCTGCCACGTGAGGACTAGAGGATCCAAGAGCCCAGAGACAGAGACAAGGCCAGTGTGTATCAGTGTTTCAGACCACGTTCTCCACCACAATACAAACCACCCGGGGTGGTTAGCACACTCAGACACTCAGCCTGATTTTATGGTTCCCCCAATTCACATGAGGAACAAACATGACATGACATATGGCACACTCATGACAAACTCCTGACACTGTGTAGCAGCAACATTGTGTGATGGCTTTATGAGGCTGTTTATGAGCTTAAACGCTATATAAATAAATACTCTCTTTGTACTGTATGTTAAATAACTGATCTTTGCGTGCATTTATAATTAAAATAAAGACATTGAAAAGACATTTTTTATTTTTTTATTTATAAAATTGAATGTTATATAACGGTTTACCGTGTTCCAAACTGTATAATTGAGGGAATTATTACTGGAAATACATATTTCTATTTTCACTATCTGTCAATATGACACTGGCTCCAGCAACGCTGCCCCCTACTGGTGACACTGACTTTTTGCACCAATCCTATACACACTCAATGTGATAATGATAATAATAATAATAACCCCGAAAAAGTTCCTCTTGCTCTTTAGGGTCTTTAGGCAGTTGAGGATGTTTGGATAGTTCACACAGAGGGTATTTGATGTTCTTTTTGTCCAAACAATGAAAGTCAATGGAATCAGTGGAGTTTCTTTCTATGTACAAAGCAGTTCAAAATATCTACTTATATATTCCACAGAATTCCACAGGTTTGGAATGACATGAAGGTGAGTAAATGATGCCAGAATTGAGAAATGTTTATAGGTGAAAAGTAGGTTATCAGCCAGTATTGTTGTGGTTTTTGTTGTATTGTTTGCAATTGGCTCGGTGTCCGGTCCATTCCGGTAAAGTCCGTTACAGTAGAGCGGGAACCCGGGTGTCAGATCAGAGGGGATTGCAGCCTGTCCGACCTCAGCGGAGGAAAATTCCTATTTATTATGGATCTCCGACCGCATTACTAGGCCCTAAGAAACCGCAATTTGAAAAGAATCCTGTGCCGAGAAGAGACAGGGAGGGTGATGGAAGTAACCCAGAGGGTGAGGCCTCTGTGTTGAGGGTCCTGGCGCGACTTTGGCCTTGGAGCCCTTTCCAAACCAAACACCCTCCCAGCGCCCACCCAGACAGCCCTGCCCTTCTTCCACTCCCGGAATGGCGATGGAGGGAGAGCTGGGAAGTGTGCACTGCGAGATCTGCCCTTCTGCAATGACCTACTGTAGCCTCCGCTCTCCCGTTAGCTCTGACGGCCAATTAGAGATGTCAGTGAGTGTTTTGATGGAAACCCAAACTAGGCCTTTTCTCAATTTCATCCCCATAATCATGGAAACCGTGGATTGCGAAGGCACGAACCGACCGGTAGCCGCTAAAGGCTTTTCCACTCACACGTGATGTTGGAACTTTTACAATACTGATTGTTGTGCGTGAGGGTGGCATGTACATATGCATACATGCATTTGCGTGTACACATGATTTGTATAAATGCTGTGTGTGCATATAATCATTTAGCATTATAATTTCACGTGCCAGCGTTTGTGCACTCTGCATGTGTCCTCAAAAATGACATGCTATGCTCAAATTGCAGAGAGAGTGCTTTATAGCTGATCCAAAGGCTATGGTGGGTGGTTTAAGCCATTTTATATAAATATATATTTTAATATGTCTATGAAACTCATCCAAAAATAACTTGAAAGGAATACGCCGTTCACATCTGGTTTTTATATTGTGGCTTGCGGAAAAGCAGAAAAATAGGAGCTTATAATTCTTTACTTACAATGCGAGTGAAGCCTCAGAGTGCCCTCTTCAACTACAGCCTCAATAACTATTGTTGTTTAATGGCCCTTTGAGTCAGAGTAACGCTGGTTTGGCACTGAACTAGTACTGCTAGTTTATTTCTCTGTTTCAAAAGCAGAACATGACACAATTGTACCTGTGGATGAGATTGATGAGGCTCAAACAATGTTCTGTTGGCCACCTAATTCATCTTAGAGTTAGAGTTTAAGTGTTGTGAGTTGGACAAGAGATGGTATGAAGAAGGGTAGATTATCCACCTGTAGAAAAATGAATGGCAGAAAAGCGTAACGCGCAATTTGACAGCTGTAGGAATGGTAATCCCACCTTCCAATTGGAAGAGTATGTTTAATCTATGTGCATCTGCATCTGTTTAGTTCTGATTTAAGTGTTTTAACGGGGGCATTAATGCTTTTCATAAAAACAATTTGTTTATTTATTTATTATTTTAGTTCTGTAATTGGATAAAGACCCATTTTAATGGATAATGTGTGTGTAAGGGAAGTTTCACCCCAAAATTCTTTTTCATGTAACCTTAAACAAAAAGGTAACATTTTTGGTTTGTAGGGGGTATAGAGTCAAAGACCCAGAACCAGATATGAAGAATGAAGACCCGGAGTCAGAATTATAAAAAATTAAAGAAAAGTTTTACTGAAGATAGTTTGCATTTTCATCAGCAGAAGTCAGCTTCAAGACTCACACAGGAGTTCGTAGGCCGCCCCCCTTACAGTTACAAAGATCACAGCAGTTATACCATTTCCCAGGTCTAAGCTACGTCATTGCTTACAGGTTGAATGATTCTCATTGGCTAAGAAACATGAAAGCCTAAACAATTTAACACATGTGAGGAGATAGGGGTGCCTATCGCCATTAGTCAAGATAGTTGTCATCCACTCATTAGATTTAGGTCTGTGGTGGCCTCGCAGGTTAGAGAAGGGCGCCGGGGTGTCTGGTCCGAACGTCCAGAACCTACATAGAATGTCATACGCACACACACACAAATAACAGACACTAGCAAATAACAGCTCCCATCAAGGCTGAAGAGAGTCTGAGCTCCTTATTATCAGTTAAGTATACCAAAACATAATGCTAAAACATTCACTCGTTTGGGAGAAAAACAGATCACTGGCATTTACTCCCAAGGAAGGAAATATACTGGAAAGAATACATTTTAATACAACAATTAAAGTTTGATAGTAACGGTCAATATAGCTTGACCATATGTCCAGCGAAGAATCATATGTGTCCACGCTGCCTTTAGGACCCTCTACTGATACCAGAGAAAGAGACAAACGGCCTTGTGGGTTACGTGGCCTTCGTGTCCTGCGTGTACTACGTGCAATCTCAAAGTAAGATTGGAATGCACCTAAAAAAAACTGGTTATTTACATCACATGCATTTAAGAAAATATTATTTCACAAGCACAAAGAATATAAAAATTATTATGTGATAATGAATATATTTGATTATTGATTTTTATGAAGGAAGTATATAACCATTCAAAAGGATATATGATTATAGATGTATTTGAAGAGGCAAGGGATTTTGACCAACCCTTCAGGTTTCTTTAATAAATATGACTTCCATGTGCTCATCTCGATTTAGATTAGTTGAGCTTAGAGTTTAGGGTAGATATGCTTCTGAGGTGTCATTGTTAGAACGTCACACGTGCAAAGAGTGCATACGTGTGTGTGTGTGTGTGTGTGTGTCTGCACCTGCAGTGTGACTCTTGTATAGCCTTGCCTGTCTTCCTCCAGCTGGCAGTGATTTGTCCAGGCGTTCAGATTGAGCAAATAGCTGCAGTGTGTTATTACTGTCAGACTCAGGCAGCCCCATAATACCCCTCTGCCACAGGAAGCTGCAATCTTGCAGAAAAGGTCAGCTGGACCAATTACCTCCGCCTACCATTTTCCCCTTAGTGAGTCCCTCTCAGCGTCCCTCGCCCACTCCTTCCTCACAGGCCCCCCAGTAGTTGAGACGAGAAGTAAAAGACTGTCATTTGGATTTTGCAGCTGTTGGACAGCTCCTCCTCAATTGCATATTTGTGAGGGATTGTCCTCACTGAATATTGTTTTTGAATGCTTATTTTTCCATTCTCATGGAAAATTATAGATTTTTGTTGTTGTGTGTTCAGACCACTTTTTCCTTTTCATTATTTTATTTTTATAATACAGGTTGACCAAAATGATTTTTTAATACACAATGCCGATATATCTTATGCTTTGCGTTCAATGTTCAGAAATGATTTTTAGTTTTATTTACTTAATAACTAAGGCAACAGGTTTCTTCACTTTTTTTTAAGTCAGCTGATCACTTTTTACAGTGTATCAATATCATTATAGTGTGTTATTATTAATACTAATAATAATAGTGCCAGTTGTCATATATTTTTTTGGTCAATTTACAGCTGTTGCCTAAATTGATTAAAAATGTTTTATACAAATTAATGCATTTGAGCATTTATGTAAACAATCATTAAAACAGGTAAGTTAATTTACCTGTGAATAGAGGCAATTTTTATAGCATTAGTTTTATTTACAGTATTTTTAAGAGACATTTTTATTTCATAAATGTGACTGTACTCATCCTTCCATGCTCTCTCTGACTCTATATAGCACACCAGTTTGCCGGACCACATAAAAGCACAAGCTTCCTTCATTAAACGTCAGCTTTGCGGCATGGACCCTATTCTCCTTACCTCAGCAACTTCAGAGAGAGATTTAAGAGTAGACATTCCCTCTCTCTCCTCTTCTTTTTTATCTCTCTCTCACTCTTGTACAGTCTTTCTCAGAGTGCTGCATGCAGGTTCCAGAATTGATACTCGCCAAGCACCAAATGCGAGTTTAAATGGGCTTTAGTGAGTAAATAAAATTGAGTTACTCTCCAGTTGGCCGATAACTTGATTACAAACTGCAACATTTAACTTGTATTGTAAGAATGATAGTCTGACCCTCACTGCAATTACAGACATACAAAGCATCTTATAAAGAAAACATCTGGACTGACTTGTGCCTCAGTGGTAAAACCTAAATTAAATAAATTAGTAAATTAAATAATAGTTTCAAGTACTATATGAATACAATACAAATGGTCCAATATCCAATTCAACTGCATGTTTTCCCCCCGTATTTCCTTTCAGCTGTGAGATTTCATATTCAGAAACTGTTGCCGAACAGAAATTTCCTATCAGTAGTGCTTGTTAACACCTGGCGGTCTTGAAAAACATAACCTGCTGTTGCATTTCCTTTCTGTTTTACCCTGGCGCTTGTCCATCTAGAGGGTCTGTAATGAATTTAGATGAACACTGATATTCGTAAGATATTAAGATAACCCATTAAAACTTTCCCAGTGGATTCATCCATGCAGGCCCGGGAGCCAATGTGGTCTGCCAGACTGCTAAATGCATCAAGAGACCCCTCCCTATCAGTCTCGCTCTTACACACACACACACACACACACACTTTTTCAGTCTGACATTCTCATTCGGTTCTTCTCTAGATGTTAAAGACTTATTGGCCGGCTGTGATGGCGATGGTCAGGATCAATAACTCTTACCCTAACAGCTCTCATGGAGACAGAAAGAGGTGCAGACAGAACAGAAAAGAGAGAGAGTTTTTAGAGATATGCATTCACTGTGTTTGTTCTTCAGCAGAAAACATATCAGCAATGAAATCAGAGCTTTGAAACTGATCAGCAGTGCTGAAAAGAGAGACAGAGAATGATACACATGGAAAAAAAGAGGGAAATGTAGGGGAGAAATGATCAGATTAACAGTCCATGATGTCTGAGACACACATCCATCGATTGGGCTGTGTTACATTGTTGTATTGCGTTATGTATAAGGGATGCACAATATATCTGTACCATATAGTTTTTTTATTCATATTGGATATTTAACAGTGGATGCTAATTTCCTCTATTTTTACATTTATATTACCTTTGCCATCATCTAACATGCACTTAAAGTTATTTTTTGCTGATTTTCAACCAGCTTTGTATTATTGCAATATCAGTAGTATGTAAATGAACAATATGTGCACATTTTCCATGTTACCTGCATCAAGATATCCCATTTGTTTGTCAGCAAAAGCCCACTGGATGATGAAAAAAAGTTTTCGTATCCTTGCTAATGGACAGTCCAATCGAGCCCAGTGCATTGTGGGTGTTGAAGTTTTCCTACCTTTTTGAGAGGCTGCTCACTCCAGAGCCAGTGGGTGAAGTTTGGCATCCAGCTCCTCCTCTCTGCTTCTACTTGGTGGAGCTAGAAGGTCCAACCTCACCCTAAGCTTTGGCCCTATCCTTAAACCTAATTAGTTTCTCAATCTCCTTAGATAATAACAGAATTTGAATATCATCTCTGTTTATCATCCCTGTGTTTCATTCTGCCGTTGTGTTGTGTTAAGCTTTACAAAAGCCTGGAGTGAATCTAAACTTCAAGATATTTGGCATTGGATCTTTCATTAATTTCTTTGAGTTTGAGAGCCCAGAATTTGATTTGCAATATGGTTACATTTTGGTTATCCACTTTTTAAACACAAAACAAAATTTTCTTTTTTTTTTTCAAGAAATTATGAGTGATGGTTGCTATTCCATTACTAGGATGTTTTGAGTGTTTTTAGCATGTTTCTGTGTGGTTGCTAGGGTGTTATGATCGATGAAGTGGTTCCTTATTGGCCAAGCTAAAAGAGCCCACCCCAGGTCAGTTTCCCCTTTCAATAGAAATCCAGAGGATTTCTTTTGGCGCTTTACCATCCGCCAAATTGTAGGTCTGATATCTTAGAAAAGTAATAGCGTAGCTCTCCTCAATAGGTGTTGTTTACCATTGTTTACCTTAACAAGTGCCACCATGAGACTGTTCCAGGACGCTGTGTGGTTTATACAAGATTCATAAGGGCTGTTTGTGGCTCTGAATGACTCATGTTTCATACTAAATTCCACAGTTGCAGTGTAAAGGAACAGTTCATAATTGTTTCAGTATTTCGGCAGACTGAATGCCCTCCGGTCCATCTGTCTTATTGGCTCTGCGCTGAGGGAAATAGCATCTCTTCCTCTCAGAGTGATGGAGAACGCTGGGGTGTGGTATGACAAAGGTTGTTGTCACCCTCAATCAGCTCAGCTACAGCTGGAAATGAAACGTTACAAGCTGCTTCAGAAAAGGATGTTGATCAAATCCACACACATTAGCACTCATATAAACACTGTGACAAAATACTGTTAATTTAACGTGATTAAACAGTCAAGCTGTCCTGTTGAACAAGTAGTCAGCTGTGCTAAAGCTATTAAGGGGTCAGTTTATTTTTAGATGTATAACTATCACATGATTCTATTTATGTTGCAATCAGAACAGTATTTATCTGATCGACAAACAATAAAGATCTCAATAAGAGTGACGGCATTAAACCTGCAGAGGACTTAAAGGAATCAGTTCAACTTTTTCTTTAAAATGCTTCATTGAAATGAAGCATTTACATGAACTGATTCTTTCAAATGAATTAAACATCAAAACGCTATTTGAGACGGGCAACAGTTTAGGAGTGAACATTTGAGCATTGCAGTTAATTTGGCTGTAAAGCACAATACAGTGTGACATGAACACCAGCGAAGTAGCATTTTGTTGAAGTAGCTAAAAAGGTAGTAGCAAGTAGTGCTGGTCAAGTGTCTCTTTGTTGGTTTTTCTGTACTTTTTGTGTTTTTGGCAATGCTGTCAGCAATTCAGCAATCACATGATCCTTCAGAAATAATTTTAATATATGGATCTGATGCTTAAGAACACTATAAAAAGTGAATAAAGCGAGGAAACCCGTTGCTTTAAAATGATTAAATAATACATTTCAAGTGTAATTGAAAAAATTAAGTTATGTGAACTTGGCAATTCCACATAACTTTTTACAGTGAAACATTTCTTATTATCAAGGTTGAAAACAGTTGTTCTGCTTAATATGTTTTGTTAAAACTGTGATTTTTGTTTGTTTTTGATGAATAAAAAGTTTTTAAAAAAACATTTATTTGAAATAAAAATCTTTTGTATAGCATTATAAATGTTTTTACTGTCACGTTTGATCAATTTAATGCAACCTTGCTGAATTAATGATTAATTTCTTAAAAAAAATCTTACTGACCCTAAATTTTTTTATGGTAGTGTACACTAATGTATTTTTTTTCTTTTTTTCTGCAGCATAGTTTTTCCACAAAAATTAGAACAAGATGACACAGTAATTTTAGACCCCATGATGACCCCTAATTATCTAGCCTATGACGTATTTTGAGGATTTGGAAAGTGTTGAGTTTCTGTGTGTCGGTGTGCAGGATTTCTAGAGGAACATTCTGAACTCAGCTGCAAACTGTGTTTATTTTCTTCTGGGTCTGAAAGAGTGAAAGTTTGCTCACTCTTCCTGCCATGACTAACTGCGTAATATCTCATGTTGTTATTTAGCTGTTAGTCACTCTAATGGCTGAGGCAGTGCACAGGAATGTCTTTCACGTAAGGTCACTTCCACAGCTCAAACTTTCTCTCTGACTTTTGCTCTCTGCCCACTCCAACTTTCTAAATCTTCAGAGTCTCTGCCAACCATTTAGCAGCGGCCATTTGCCTTTCTGTCTCTCTGTCTGTCTCCCTCTCGCTCTCTCTTCTGCCCTGAGCGGAGTGAGTTGGCACATAGGCAAGCTGGCACTCTTCAGTACTGTTACTTAAACTTTGTTCTTGCTTGAGACAAAGAGGGAGGCATAGAATGAGTGTGAGAGATAGAGAGAGGGAGTGAAAGCAGAAAGAGAAATCTAAAATGGCTGCCAACGACAAACCTCCTCTCTGCTCATGAAATGTCTGCCAAAAAGAAAAAAAAACCTTAAATGGCTGTGTTGATGACTGATTCCTGGCTTGAAACGTAGCTTGCATGAAAAGAAATAGCTACAACTTTCACTAGAAGCAACCTCACTTTTACTGCAGTGACAGTTTTAGTATGGAAAACACATACAAGGACAAAAAGTTCTTAAGCTAGAGGCCATTAAATCATCAAGATGCTAAAGATATTACACAAAGAAGTCAGAAGCTAGAGGCAAAAATGATTTTTGATTTTGTTGAAGGAAAAGGAAGCAGTCCACTTGATAGGTCAGAATATTTCTTGGGTTACTAATCGACTAGACTAACGTGTCCAGATTACACTTTGGATTGTAGTCCAACTAAGGAAAGCTACTATTGCGTTTCCGAATTTGAAAAATGGCTTTACAAAATGGCGTGTTTGAGAGAAAATGGATGTTGTTCAAGCACATTTTATTGCATCACATTTTCTACCTGCATTTCTACTTTTTTGTTCGCATAAACATTTCTTTTATTTATGTTGTGAATGTCACCTGCGTTTCCCCCCTTAGATTTGTGTGGAAACTAGGTTTTTTAATTGGATTAGGTTTTGTTTTGACATTATTGTTCCACTTTTTGAGAAATCTACTTACAAAATGGAAAACATTTAGTCCATGGACCACAAAGAAAATGGCCGTTGTTCAAGCTAATAGTTTTGCATCATACTTTCCATTTGCATTTCAATTTTTTCTTCTTGGACTTATGTTGGAAATTAAATGAGGAGCTCTCATTTGGGTACAGTACTTCCACTCTTATTTACATTTTATGTTTTGGTGTCTTCAGTCTTCACGGGCCTTTTTGGACACCGAGATGTGTCAGAGCCTCTCGGTGCCAGTATCTCCCTCAAACTGACACTTTTATTTGTCCTTCCCTCCAATTCTCCTTGCCAGTGATTCTGTCTGAGGGCTGCCTGCCTAGAAACCGCCACAGCTTTTGGCAGGAGCGTATAGGACTCTGAAGACAGTCATGGAGGAGAAAAGCAGAGAGAGAGAACTGGAGCATGTCCCTCTTTGTAGCTGGCAGCGCTAATCATCCTGGCCTGCGAAGAATCGCAGCGATGACAGACATGTTTGTTTATGTTTTTGTGTTGGGTTATTTTAAATTTTTTATTTGTCGCACTTTTAAACATTGCTCGTCTCCTCTGGAACAAACTTCAGACCTCTCAGCATCCATCTGTCTCCTACTGTTTAAGGCCTCTCCAATTCTTCATAATCAAAACATTGAGTATTATGGCCCGGGTCCAACCTCTTCCTTTGGAATGTCATTGAACTTTTGAAGATTTGTAGTGTTTATAATTCTTTTTTTTTCTTTCCCAGAGCATGTGTATTTTACTTACAACAACATCATTAGGCTGCACTTTGCACATATATTTTAAGAAAACATTTCATATTTTGTGGCAGGGGGAAATTACGCTGGAATAATTATCTGAGAGGGCGGATTGAAGACTAGTCTTAAAGTGATTTTAAAGTCAACATAAAATCCAAATTGACCATATTTATTTTCATAATGCACATTCCTGGTCTTATTGTGATTTATTCAGGGGTGGTGTGTCTTATTTCAAAGGCAAAAAATACTTTGTCTTCGCAATTTTTAATCATTATGTAATGACTTTCTCTTCCTCTGAAATTACTTTTCTTTTCTAGTGACATCACCTAGGTCATTTGGGCTATTGGGTAATGTTAATCAATAGCCAAATTTAGCCAAACCGCTTTCACCCTGGTTCCATTTTGGTATGTAACGCCCACTTCTTATAATCCAATCCTACCTTGCATTTTGTTTAGCTAAATATCCTGTTTGGAATTATGCCACATTATGAAAGTGAAATTGGTTGCAAACACAAATTCACATTGACTTTTATTGGATTACCTATTTAAAAACAGATAAAAAAAAAGAAGATATTTGCCCCGTAACCGCTGTTGTGTTGCTGCTGCCTGTGTGTTTTCATGGGTCTTGAGCAGTAGTTTGCGGTCGGCCTCCAAGTCCTGCAGGCCACAAAGAGTGTGATAGTCGTAATGAAGCGTTGCATTCAGACGTGTGCAGCCGGTCGGACTCTCCTCGACTTTGAACTGGCAGTGGCGTGTGGCCCATCTGATAGGGAGCACTCTTATTTATTTATCCAGCTTGAGCTTTTTTACTGGCTTTTCTTTGAACGCCTGCCAGAGTCCTTGCGGTAACCCCTCCATTCTTTCATTCCCTATTCAGAAAATCCTCCGCTGCTTCTTGACTCAAATTCGTTTTATGTGTTTATCTGTGTTTTCCCCTCACATCCGTGTGGCAAAGAGCTGGAACGCTCACAAATGGGAAGGTTTTATGGTTGGATTAGGTTGTTTTGTCATTATTGTGTTGCTTCAATGAGTTTACACTTTGGCAATACAATCCCCATGCTCTGCCAGTGAAGAGGGTTCAACGAGATTACGCTCGGCCTTGCCAAACAAGTTGAAAAGAAAGAGAATATTTGAATGGTTTTGGAGCACTTTGATACGGTGTGTTTCTCATTTACAAGGCTTATGAGCCATTTGGCCGAGACTCAGTTTGTCGTGGTATCAGAGCGCTTGGCTGTTTGAGTGATTTATATAAAACATACAGAGTGTTCACTTTCTCTGCTGTTTATACAGAAACATGTTCTTATGTTGGATTACCAAAGCTATCGCTGACATGATCAACCACCATATGCCAACATGTCAGAGGTTTTTGTTCATTGATCATACACTTGCATTTGGGAAGAACTCAAGACTCTTTCTATACTCTAATCCTGCTGCAGTCTACAGCATCACATTCAACTGTTTATTATTTGTATGTTTTGTATTCATATTCTACTGACCTATTTGTGCCAGTAATTCAGATTTTTACTTACCCTGCCAAGATGTCAAAAAGGTACATTTTAAAATATATTGTTATGTGGCAGAAAAATATAAGATCTATATTCTGTTTCTTATTTTTATATAAAAATACTAAAGCAGGGACAAAAATATATATTTACTGTAAATTTGTAAAACATTTGTATTCAAATAATGCAGGTTTTGTAATACTATTTTAAAATGTACAGTTTATTTTCCATCAAAATATATATGTACAACATATCAGCATTTACAGCCTATCACTATCATGTTACTTTTAGATAAAAATTGATGCCAGTCACTTGACCGACAATATTTTCGATATATTTTTTAAATATAAATTAGACCAACTCATTCACTATCACTGTTCAGTTCATCACAGAAAACCAAATGTTGAAGATTGCAAATGAGGATTATTGTACAGTAAGCTGAACCTTGACCTCAACTCTTCAGACCCCTTCGCCTTTATATATCTATTGATAGAATCTGTTTAGTAGGGGACTAATATCTTTCTATCTCTTGTTCTTTCTCAGAGGCTGAACAGAGCAGCAGTCCTCGTACAGGCATTGGTTCAGATCAGGAGGACAGTCGAGCAGCCACCATGGGTAAGAGAGGGCATGTACACACACACACATTCACACAACTTGCAGTATACTGTGTGCTGCAGCATACAGTGCGGTGCAGTCCTGTAAGCGTCCTCTCCTGCACTATACAAACATCCTGTTTATACAACGCAACCTACATGCACTGCTTCAAACCCATAGCCACACACTCAACCTCTCTCTCTATCTATCTCTGCCCAGTTCGTCACACTCCTACCCACATTCCCCCGTTTCAACAGAACTAGTCTGAAAGGCCAGCAGTTTATTCTGCGTTACATGGTGGATACAAATCTAGCTCTTTTTAGGGTAATGCTAGATAGGTTAGGATTAGGAATGGTATGCGATTGAGATCAGGTCGGTGATTTCGCACATTCAGACCTGCTCATAATCTTGTGGTATTATTATTGGACTGATGGGATGGATGAGGTACTTGTCCATTGGCAACTCTTTAAAATAAGTTAGTCAATCGATTTCAGAATTTAATTGAGTTAAATATGATATTGCATACTGATTAATTTGTGGTTGTTGTAATGTGATTGTTATAATAATATACATTACTGTTCAAAAGGTTGTAGTCAGTAAGATATTCCGTGAAAGAAATTAATGCTTTTATTCAGAAAAAAAATGCATTAAACTGTTTAAAAATGACAATAAAGAAGAAAGACTTTTGCAGATTTCTGCTTCAAATAAATGCTGTTCTTTTGAAAATTCTATTCATCAAAGAATCCTGAAAAACAACTATTTTAGTCTCCGCTACTGTTTTCAACATTGATAATAATAGCAAATGTTTCTTGAGCACCAAATCAGCATATTAGAATTATTTCATTCAACATTTATTTTAAATTGTGATAATATTTCAGAATATTATTGTTTTTATAATTTGATCAAATAAACGCAGCTTTGTTGACCATGAGAGACTTCTTTTTAAAAACATTTCACAGACCCTAAACTTTTGAACGGTGGTGTATGTTTTTATGCATTTCTAAATTCTGTATTAATCGCATATATCAATATTTGCTGAGAACCCCACCCCCCACCCCCAAATAAGAACTTTAGCTGAGTAAAACATTGTATCTAAAATTTGCTTTTGTCCATAATTGACTACAACCAGTGTTTACTGGCTGAACAGACTCTGCTTATGTAAAACATTGACATTCATTCATTTAGATGCTTTTATCCAGAGTGACTTAGAAATGAAAACTAAATTGAATCTCTTTGTGCTTGAGATGCCGGTGATATCCTTGTGTTGGAAAGCACTCCGCCATCATTTATTCCATGTTTTCTTTTGTTTAACAGATGCCCCAGAGTTTCAAGAGAGCTTCATAACTTCAGGCGTCTTCAGTGTAACAGAACTGGTGCAAGTATCAAGAAGTGAGATGCTTTTGTATTTTATAGAATGCACTAAAAGGGATAGTTCACCCAGAAATGAGAATTGTCATAATTTTCTCACCATTTACTGTATGTCATACAGGTTTTAGGATATTTTTTCTTTTTTTAGAATTATCTTTGAGAGTCTAATCCATTTCAGTAAATCAGTTTGTTCGAGTTTCTTGTCTTTTTTCTTGTCTTCACATCTCAACTGTCCCTTTCTACCTCCCACACAGCTCATGTTTACATATTACACAAAATCGTCAATTTCACAGCCGTTTCATGTCCGGTTTGACAGTTCCTCATTAGAAGGGAAGGAATCCCGCCAGTCTGTCTAACGTAATTGATTGTGTTTAGCTGAAATTATTTTCTTTTTCCCAGATGGCTTCCTATTGTCTGGTAGTCAGATAAGCAAGGTCATTGTGTATTGCTCCTCACACCTGTGTGCAATCACAGTGTTTTACAAGTTATATACAAACTCATAGATTGTGAATGCATGTTAAGGGCCAGAGAATAATTCAATGTCTTATTTTGCATAATGCAGTTTTATCAGCGTTAACCAACATGCTTAAACCAGGTCTGATTTACTCCTACACCATATTTGATTTTCATATGCTGTAGGTCACAGTCATACCTGCTGGAACAACAAGCCCATTGTTCCCACATTATATTTACATACAACACATTCAAACATAACTAAACACACATAATACAGCCTGCCCATTAAGCTTGAGCTATTACTGTGCAATTGAACATACACAGAGTAATGGAATGATATTAAGAAAGAGTTTAGCTCAGGTAAGAGCAGACATGCAGTGGCACAGATTCATAAGCCTCGCGTTGATTTAGACATCAATGTGTGAGATTACACCCACCTAACGCAAGCATTTAACAACTCATGCTGCAAAACTCTGGTTTACTGTACACTAGATAACAATCACCAGTGCTAAACATATCAATAAAGAGTCACGGCTCATCCTCAAATATTCCTTTATGTGATGGTGGTGAGGGATTTATCAGGATGTGCACTACAGTATTTATCTTCTAATGCATAAGTACTGTAGCATTACTTTGAAATGTACCATGGTACTGATTGATTACTATTTTCATTTGCCACAATATTTTATGTTACCCCTGTCAGTGTTGAGTGGCTGTAGTAAGTAACACACGACGAAGGAGATAAGTAACAAACACAGTCATTATAAAATCCACACGGAACACTCAGGAGATCGCAGGATAAAAACATAAACAACCACGTTAACATAGACGATACCAGACAAATGAACTGAGGACACTCAGGGCTTAAATACATTGGGGGAGTAATCAAGAAATGATGTAACTGGTGTGTAGAACTAATTAACAACCAAGGAAACTAACTTGGGAACACAGGGAAAACAGAACCAAAACACAATGGCCCTCATTTACGAAACGAACGTCTGAGAGAAATTTGGGCGTACGGTCATTTCCACGCAAAAACTTGGCATTTATTAATATGGACATGAGCGGTGGCTACGATCAAATCTCATTGTCAGGTTTCAGCTTGTGTTTGAAAGTTTTTGAGTTAGTGTAAACTTGCATGCAACAGCAAATCTGGTGAAGAATTGTTATGAGAGCATTTTGTTCCTTTAGATTATTTTCCTGACCGACAACCAGCGCTTTTTAACTGATCATTATCCATTAAACTATGTTATTGGCCCATTAAAAATACCGGTAGGCTCCTTCTTAGAGATTACTTCATCTTCTTTGCCAGGTTACTTTTCTCCATTTCGTAAACTCTAGGGGCAAGGCTTCTAAACCGTGAAATTTTAAGGGCGTGATATTTAAATGATGATTGTTTTGAGCCGCCACATTTATCAACGTACGATCATTCGTACGATGGGATTGGAAGCATACAAATGTTTCATGTATCACACGTGAACAGTGACGTAAAATGATTTCTACGCTCGTTTCTATGTTAGATTGATAGATTGGCAGAATATGCATGTTACAACCACTATTTCAAAACACACAATGGTATAACAATGATGCAAGTCCAAATCACATGATATTATAGTGATACCATGTCCAAAATGGTAAATGGTATCATGGCAGTACCATGGTACCTTTTTTAGTTATTGTTATAAGTACACTACCATTCAAAAGAAGAAATTAATACTTTTATTTAGCAAGGATGCATTAAATTGATCAATAGTGACAATAAATGCATTTATAACATTACAAAAGCCTAAATAAATGCTGTTCTTTTGACATTTCTATTCATCAAAGAATCCTGAATTTTTTTAGCAAATATACACAAATATTTTAAGCAGCACAACTGTTTTCAACATTGAAATAATCAACGCTATTTCACAACCAATTCGTACGAGTGAGTAAAAGGTGGCTAGTTCGTATGAATTCATACGACCTCACACGAGTTGTCTAAACCCCAGTGATAGGTAGGTTTAGGGTCAGGGGTAGGTCATTCATACGAATTGGGAAACTCATAAAATATGTACGATTTAGCAAAAATCATACTAATTCGTACGAATTAGCCACCTCATAAAGTTCGTACAAATTGCCGTGAGATCGGGTTGAAATAATTGGTGTATTCAATTCGAAGCAGCGCTGTGCAGACCGATTGGTGTATGACATCAAAGTAACACAAGAGCAATTAGAGAGCAGACCGCTCTGTATGCTTTCGAATCACTTTCGCAGTACTTTGATGTCATACACAGATCGGTCTGCGCAGCCCCGCTTCAAGATGAACACACACCTAATGTTTCTCGAGCTCCAATCCACATGATTAGAAGGATCATGTGACACTTCAGATTAGAGTAATGGCTGCTGAAAATTATTTAAAAAAATTAATAATTATAATATATTGCTGTTTTTACTGTTTTTGATCAAACAAACGCAGCCCCATGCAGCATAAGACACTTTCAGTAACATTAAGAAATACCAGGAGCCCAAAACTTTTGAATGGTAGTACATGTTTGTTTCTTTATACAAATATGTAATATATAAATATTTATATAAATAAATATATTAAATGGTTCTGCAGCCAGTAAATCTTTTTATATGTTTATATTTTTGTTTACAAGTAAATGCTTATAGTAACCTCTGTATGTCTCCGTATGTGTGTGCAGCACCGGTGGTGACGGGCACGGGGCCAAACTTCTCTCTCGGAGAGCTGCAGGGGCATCTTGCTTATGACCTGAACCCTTCGGGGGTGGGAATGAGGAGAACCCTGCCCAGCACCTCCTCTAGTGGGTCAGTACTCGTGTCTCCACCACACATCTGCCTGCAGTGGGCAGAAATCCTCTTGTCAGAGGCACTCTGTCCTTGAGCTACTTTTGACTGGTGATCCAATTTATGTTTGTGTGTGAATTTATATGGTTTGAAAAAATAACATAAAATAAAGACAGAAATGAAGCCACATCTTTTTATCGCAATGCAAAATTGGCTCACATTAAAATAAGGATTCCATCTATGTCTAGCTTTGAAGTCATGAACATCCTCTGATTCAGTTCAGTGGTTCAGTCTGATGTTAATTAAAGGGTTAGTTTACCCAAAAATGAAAATTATGTCAGTAATATTCACCCTCATGTTGTTCCAACCCCGTAAGACTTTCGTTCATCTTCGGAACACAAATTAAGATATTTTTGATGAAATCTGAGAGCTGGCTCACTCCTTCATAGGCTGCAAGGTAATTGATTTCTGCTAGCCCAGAAAAGTTGGTAAAGACATCGTTAAAATAGTCCGAGTGACTACAGTGCCTCAACCTTAAGTTTATCAAGCGACGAGAATACATTTTGTGTGTAAAAAACCCCTAAAATAACGACTTTATTCAACCATCTCTTCTCTTCCATGTCATTCTCCTAAGCTGTTGACGTAGTGTAACAGCGCAGCGCTTCTGGGTTGTACGTCAGAACGTAGGCTCTCTATTGGCTGACGCTGGTCATGTGTGTGATGCTGCGTGTGATGCTGGCCAATAGTGAGCCTACGTTCTACTACGTGAACTCACTCAGAAGAAAATGAATAGTTGAATAAAGTCGTTACTTTTGTTTTTGTTTTTGCGCACAAAAAGTATTCTCATTGCTTGATAAACTTAAGGTTGAGCCACTGTAGTCACTTGGACTATTTTAACGATGTCTTTACCAACTTTTCTGGGCTGGCAGAAATCAATTACCTTACAGCCTATGGAGGAGTGAGCCAGCTCTCAGATTTCATCAAAAATATCTTAATTTGTGTTCCGAAGATGAACGAAGGTCTTATGGAGTTGGAACAACATGAGGGTGAATATTACTAATTACTGAAATAATTTTCATTTTTGGGTGAACTAACCCTTTAAGGAGTAAACCAGCTTTACCAGATAGTTTTGTCCACATTTGTTGTTCTATTGTTCTTTTCAACATCTGATTCATAATTGTCCATAAGTGATGACATTTGACCCTTTGATCGTGATTCTAAATGACTGTCCTTTTAATATGTCTTTGTTTTTTATTTATAAAATCTAAAGTCTATAAAATCTTTATTTATGAATCTAACACTTCAGGCATTATTTATGTATGTGTTGTAGTTACCCTTTTTTATAACTGAATATGTATCTGACCACTGTAATGGACATCTTACATTAATGGGTGATATATTTGTTTATTGGGCATTTCAATGGAAATTCAATTCGATTCCATTCACATTTATTTGTATAGTGCTTTTCACAATACATATTCAGAGCCGCTTTACAGAAAATGCATGTGTCTACATTACAACTTTGAGTGATCTTTTATCAGAGGTGACTTTGTCCAGGGAATGTCAATATTTCAGAAATCTACAGTTCTAAGATGATACAAATCATGCAGTTAGCTAACATTGTATTAATTTTAGGATGAAACAATGAGCGCATTAAGTAATTATTACAAGTTGTGAAAATAATGATTACAATATATTAATTCCATTCAACTTAAAGACTGCATCAAATACGGTGCAACTTTCACAAAGATATTTTAATTTATTATGAATGAATGAATGAATGAGGCATTTATATAGTGTTTATTTTCAAATATTCATTTAAATATATGATTAAATATGTAAATATGAATACTTTTAATTTGATCAAAAAATATTATTTTAATTTGTTATTTATTAATTATAGTATTTTATTTAATAAGTTCATGACAATAGTTGTTGGTTAGTGGCTAAAAAAGGCATATCATTTATATTTTTATGTAAAATTTTACTGTGATTATGTCGTCATTGTGAAGTACATTTGTGCCTTTGTTATTTCATAACTCATTAATCAAAAGGTTCATTTTTATATAACTATCCCAACAGCGGCTACAATGCAGATGTTTGTACGCCGGCTGTTGTTTTTGAGTTTTGTCGTCCTCTGTGTTGCTATAAATTCAACAGCCTGCAGCAGTTGCTTATTGGTCCCAACCAGAATTTGTTTGGCCTATTTATCTGAACCAGGCTGAAACTGTGGAGCATGTGAGATTTCGGGGCGGTTAAACAAGGCTTAGAGAGTTTTAAATGTACCTGTCAGAATCTCGCCATGAGATTAATGTTGGCTGTCAACTATTGCTATATTGGCTGAATTAGACAGAGGAAGCCCGAGGCATTTTGAGCTCAAGACACCAGTACACCATCGTGACAATAAGATTTGTCATGTGTGCATCACGGCAAAAACCACCTCGGGCGATACACAAAGCTGAATAAAAACATCACAAAACTACATGCTTACATGCACCTGGGAAAGATGAGTGAGTGTGAAAGGAACATGGCCCCTCACTCAGGTCTGCTGAGGGCAGTTTATTTGATTTATCTGCTTTTGTGGTTAGCTCAAGCCTCGGTCCTGATTAATGCGCTTATTTTCCATTAAACGCACTGCAAAGCTAAAACAAAAGGTGAATGTTGGCAATCTGCTCAATGTAGTCAAGTGCCTGGGAAAAGTAGGTCCGAGGGACATGCACAAAGCAGGGCCAGACAGTTTGGGAGAGCATATGTGTCTGAAGGTTCGGCTAAACAATGCTTTGATCCATCATTCATTTTCTCTTCTCTTTCTCCTTTTTGTCTCACACAGAAGTAAGAGACACAAGTCAGGATCCATGGAGGATGATATAGACACCAGCCCAGGGGGCGAGTACTACACCTCTCCCAACTCCCCCGCCAGCAGTTCACGCAACTGGCCAGAGGAGATGGAAGGAGGTTAGTCTTGTGTTTGATCTTACAATTAAGATTAAGATTTTCATCTATTTTACTTCGGCTTTTTTTCAATTAACGAGAACAATTTTTACATTTTTAACACTTGGGTTTTAGTTGTACCATTGTCATTTCATTTTGAACTCCAAAGTATTAAAAACGATTTTGTTGCTATGATGAAGTGCTGCTGACTGAAATGATGTGATCTAGTCGACACAGATCCAAAGCAATGAATAGTGGTAGAACTAACCGATTTGTCGAGATTTTCATCTCCATAAGACGCCCATTCAGATAGTGAATGACAAACAGATCAGGTTTTCAACTGCAGTAGAGGAAGTCTGAAATCACAAGCTTAGGCTGGACTTGGATTTGAATTTCCTTAACGTAGTGCCAAATCCTAATTAATTCATGAACTCTCATTTTTTTGTGAAAGTCTGCAGAAAGCAGCACTGCACTCTGTTCTGTCCCTTGGAGCAGAATTGTTCCGAACTCAGTATTTGCTGTCTTTTCATACTGAGAGAGATCTACTGTATCACTGTAGTCAATCATTTGACCTTTGACCCTTCGATTGTCTACTCTGCAAATATAATCTTTTCGTTATACTTTTGATTCCTTGGGATCTTCGTGAAGCACTTCTAGGTAAATGGCTTATGAATAGAATAACTGGGTTGGCTGGTTTACTGCCATGCTCATAATGCTATTTTGTGGTTTTCATTTCTGTTTTTGAGGATTTTCAATTTATGTAGCAGCACTGTAAATTGGGACTAGCTTATGTGTGACAGTGCATATCAGATTCACACTTGATGCGAAATCATAACTAATAAATGATATGTGTGTGAAGGATCACTGCCTTTGATGCTGTGAATAGCTGAGGGGTTTTGACAGCCATCAACGCACCGTAAAGACCCTTAAAAATCATATAAAACCATTTTAGACAGCTATTTTTCTGCTGATGCAGCTCGACTAATTTCAGATAAAGTAAGGCAAGCAGTAGATATAGATACCATACTGTAATCCACCTCTGGGTTTATGTAAGGGGAAGTTTCAATGAGCAATCTATGTTGGGGGAGTTCAGTTTGTGGGAGCATACAAGAATATGTGCGGTTCATAGGTGCACATGTAATCTTAATGCTGTTTTTAGTGAAATATATTTGATGTTGTGTGACCTTGCTGAGTCTGCTTTTAATACTATGTAAAATTGGTTCAATGAAAGACTGTTCTAAAACCTAGCGATCTCCCAATTGAAGGAGCATTTTAAGGCAACACTCTATAGGCTGTTTATCTGAATTATTTTGCTTTATAATATATCTTGTTTTTGGCCAAATTCTCAGGCTTGTATCCTTTGCAAAAAATGTAATCTCATAATGAATTGTGAAGAGCTCAGAATTTTTTTTAATTTAAGATCACAGATTATTATAAATATAATGTTATATAAGTTTAAGATTGGTAAGTTTTTAAGAGTCTTGTATGCTCAGCATATATTTAAAAAAATATTTATTTAGTGGTTTATTCCTGTGATGGCAAAGCTGATTTTTTAGAAGCGGTCTTCAGTCACATGACCCTTAGTGCTCAAGAAACATTATTATTATCAATGATGAAGTTGTTCTGTTTAATATATTTTTTTTCTGGAAACTTTTTGATCCACTTTTGTGGATTCATAGGAACAGCATTTATTTGAAATAGAATTTTCTTGAAACATTGTAAATGTGTTTACTGTCACTTTTGGTCAATTTAATGCATCCTTGCTAAAAAAAGAAAATTCTTTCAAAAATCATAATGACCCCAAACTTTTGAATTGTAGTGAATATATAAAATAACATATATTAATATTAATACCATTTAATTTGTTAAAGCATAATATATTATAATAATAAAGCATAATATATTTAATTAGATGTTGAAAGATATTTTGTTTAAAAACTGTTTAATGTAATTAACATTCTTTTACCCAGTATTTGATCTATTTTTGTTTATTGAATATTGTTCCATTAGCTTAGCAACATTCTAATGATAATGAGGTTTGATGATGGTTAGGATGCTGTGTTCTGTAGGAAGTTGGTAAGGCAGCTCACTACGTTTTGGAAATGATGAAAAATGCCCTAAAGAAAAAGAAAAAACATTTTTTAATTAATTTGCGTGCATTGACATACAGTATCTCCAGATCAGCCTAAATCCTTCAGAGTTTATTGTGAGATTAGAAAGGTGCTGAGTTGGCATTTCAGGCCTTGCATAACATCTGACTTCTGTCACACCCTTGTGAATATCCATTAACCCTCCATGCAAAACTGTTGTTTAAGATCTCAGGAGACCTGCTTCACCCCTCCCCATTGATCTATAACCAGCAGGCATCTGAAATCCATCACTGTGTATGAAGTAGTATCACTGTTCTCATATCAGGCTCTATGGCAAATCCCATCAACGTACACACAGCTGAACCCCCTGTGGTGGCCCGACCCTGCCCACCTAACTTCCTGTCTAGACAATCCTAATGAGTTTCTCTTTAACAATCCTCCATCTGATTGCTCTGTGCTCTGGCTCTATGCTCACCTTTACAGGTATTTATGGATTGAGACCTGGAGGTTAAAATGTGGCGTCTGTATCCATTTATGATTTGTTTGCCTAATGGTATAGTTCACTTACAAATTAAAATTCTGTCATCATTTACTCACCCTCATGTCATTCCAAACCTGTATGACTTTTTCTCTTCTGTGGAACATTACAAATTTTTTTTGAAGAGCGTAGGGACTCCATTGACTTTCAGTAAAGAGATTTTTTAAATCTTCTTTTGTGTTCTCCTGAAGAAAGTAAGTCAAACAGGTTTGAAACAACATCAGGGTGAGCAAATATAAATGACATCCTATAACTACAAACAATATGAAAGAACATTGAATGAAGATCTTCACATATCCTTCTTTGAAAACAAAGCAACTTCTGGGAAATTAAGAAGTGATTTATTAGGAAAATCTTCCATGTAGAGAAGGTTCTAAATAGATCACTCTGGAAACATCCATATGGAGACTGTATCATTGCATTGACCTTAAATAACCAGTGCAGATCATCAGCTACTATTTTCCCATAATCCCACTGGTCTGGCCGCAAGAAGAGAGTGCGCTCTCTGCATTGCACCGCAGCACTGTCAAAACTCCCGGTTCTCTCATCACACTGCGCCACCTTGTGGTCAGTTGTTGTGACTGGAAGCATCTGCTGTGACCTGACAGAAGCATCGAGAGTGACCACGCAGTGCTCGTTAATTAGCTGACGAAGCTTTCCTTTAGACTCAGAAAAGTTTGTCCTTGTATAGAACAATGGAGCTGAATTTGCAGTATTCTGTATGCGTGAAGCACGTGCTTTCCTCCCCCTCCTCCATCTCTCTCTACTTTTCTCTCTTTTTTTCACACAGGAATCTCCCCTACAGTTAAGAAGACAGAGATGGATAGTCCATCTCCTCAAGAGAGCTCTCCACGCCTCGGCTTCACACAGCACCACAGACCTGTCATTGCAGTGCACAGCGGTGAGGGGACAACACACACACACGTGCATATATGTCTGTCTGTTCTGTCATCACTGTCGACGCTCCACACACAGCAAATGGCTAGTTGGGAGAAACAAATGTACAGTTTCTACTCTTGTGTTAAGTTATCCAAACTGTCTCTGCTAATATAATCATATCATGTACAACCTGCTTTATGTGGCCCTAGTAAAAGTCAACATGAATTGCCATCCGCTACCTATTTTGCTTTCTTAACGTTTTCCTGAGTGAAATAAGATACTGAACAAGAAAAAATGTAGGGACATTAATTTACCCATCAGGAATTGTGAAAGATGGTGAAAAGTTGAAATAACATACCAAAATGGAGCCACACTGAGTGAAAAAGGGTCTAAATAGCTATTTGGCTATTGGTTAACATTATCTTGTGATTAACATTAAGTGATTAAGGCAAGATTATGATGATTTTGATGAAAGGTTATGAAGTCAAACAATTTTTTTTTTTTAGGAATAACATGAATTGTTCTTAATGAGACCAGAAATGTAGATTAAAGTTGCGATGTAATGGAGGTAGGACAGTTTTTTTTCTTTCGCTTTGTGATTATATGATTATGGGAAAATAAAAAATGTTGGGTGGGGTCTATCTATCCATTGTTCATTGACAATTTGATGAAAAAATTATGGGTCAATTAGATTTCTAAAAAATGAAACGTGCACGGATAAATCGCTCACAATTTTATTGGGCTCAGACGTGGGTGCTGTCTCTGTCAGGTCATTTCTTATTGAAGTACAGTGATCTGTCGTCTCCAAAGCCTCACAGCTGGCTGAGTTATGCTCTAACAATTAGCCTGGCTGTTCAGATGACTTGGTGAAGCGTGTCAGCCATATGGTGCCTGCACTGAAACATCCAGCCGATTGTACCTCTCTGTTGGGCATTGCCAAATGTGTTACAGCATACAAAGTACTCTGTAGAGAGTTTTGATGTTTAAATATGACAGTGACGTGACAACTGAACAAAGCTCTTTAATTTAGACATTGGCTATGTGATGCTTTATCAAATGTGTCACTAAAATGCATGTGGTGCACATTAATGTGCTTGCTTATTTACAGATATACTACCATTCAAAAGTTTGGAGTTGGTTTAGTTTTTTTAATGTTTTTGAAAGAAGTCTCTTATGCTCATCACGCCTGCATTTATTTGATCAAAAATACAGTAAAAACTCTAATATTGTTTTTAATGTTAATATATTTTAAAATCAATTTATTCCTGTGATGGCAAAAACTGAATTTCCAGTTTGTGATCCTTCAGAAATCATTCTGATATGCTAAATTGGAGTTCAATAAACATTTCTTATTATTATCAATGTTGAAAATAGTTGTGCTGCTTAATATTTTTAAATAAAAATCTTTATTATTATAATCTACATTATATAATGTCTTTACTGTCACTTTTGATTAATTTAATGCATTCTTGCTGAATAAAAGAATGTAAAAAAAAAAACGCACTAACCGAATAGTTCTTGAAGTTCCTTAAAGGCAGAATGTCTTTTATGTCCTTCAGGTATCTCTCGGAGTCCACATCCCTCCTCGTCTCTGCACTTCCCTGCTGGTCCCATTCTCCCCCAGACCGCCTCCACCTACTTCCAGCACACGGCCATCCGGTACCCCCCACACCTCAGCTCTCAAGACCCGCTCAAGGACCTGGTCTCTCTGGCCTGTGACCCGTCCAATCAACAACCCAGCCCGGTAAGATCATCCCATGGAGCATTCAGACACACCTTATATGACTTTCAGCATACATCTCTAACTATCACAGATTAAGGAATGTGAAAAAACAAATCCCAAATCATCCAAACATCAGCTCCACCAATCAGCAGCCATAATTCTTGTTGGACCCCGTAAGGGAACGTGAGCCAAGCACAACTCTGAGCCTGTCATGTTTATTATATTCAGCACTGGATTTGTTAACATGTCAAATAATTTTTTTTTGTTGGATTTGTACTTAAAGAGGTCATATTTTCCTGGCCAGTTAAAAACCTTATCATGGAATACAACAGCAAATCTGAAGCTCCTGACTTAGTGGAGGAAAAGTGCTGTTTCTCATTCTACATGCAACGGGAGAGTTTCTTAAAAGGATATTTATCTAAAAATGACAATTCTATCATCATTTACTCACTTTCATGTTGTTCCAAACCTGTATGACTTTCTACTATAGAACATAAAACATATTTTGAGAAATGTCTCAGTTATTTTGTCCATACAGTGGAAGTCAATGTTAACCAAAACTGTTTGGTTACCAGCTTTTTTTCAAAACAATCTTTGTTTGTGTTCCTTGGAGATATAGGCCCTACAGGTTTGGAACGACATGAGGGTGAGTAAATTATGACAGAATTTCTATTTTGTGTGTGTAAACTGTCCCTTTAAAAAAAAAATACTATTTAAATCTTTAGGTCAGAGAGAAGGTCATTGGGAAAAACTGCCATTTTTTTTTTACACTTGTTGTAATAAAACCCCCCACAAGTGGACATTTCTGGAATAAACGATACCAGAAAGGATGAATTAAGAAATCAACTGCTTACTTACTGCATATACAGTATGTTTAAGTGTGTGCAAGTGAGAGAGAGTCAGACAGAGGAAAAAAGAGACTGATAAACATGCCATCATGTTCTGTACATGGATCGTAGCCCATGTAATCTGAGCCAAAAGAGCTGACCACTGCCATGGTCAGATTTCACCCTTTCCGTTAAAGCAAGCTGCAGTCTAAACACCAGCATCCATCAGCCCTATTTCCTTCACACACACTCACAGACAACAGTTTCTCAGATTGTTGGGAGGGGAAAATCGGGGATAAATCGGCCTAAAACTCCTGTAGTCTGAGTCTGAGTCATTTTTAAATGACCACAAACATGACGAAAAGAAATCATAGATTTTAACCGTTTTGTTCCTCTAGTGTTTGGAGTGCCGCGATGTGACCAAGAAAGCACACCACACACTAACAGATTCCATTCACAAACAACAGAGTCCCGCCTGTGAACATGGGAAATCTTGCAAAATCTCTTGCATCAAACGTGACTTTAAAGTAAACAAACATGGCGGATGGCCGGCAAGAAGAAATGGCGCATTTAGTGTATGGACTGCTTTTCACAGAAAATTCGGAAAATGTTTAGATGAAGTCATGGAGACGGTGTGAACATGGACTTTACATGTTACAGCAGGAGCTGGAGTTGTGTCTTCAGTCAGCTCGCTTTCTGATTGGGTGTTGTTTCGTTTCACGTGATAATCTCCTGAGCGTACGCGCGTTTGTCCCCGTGGTTCCCCCCACACAACAGGATTTCTGATCGTAAATATTCAAGATGTTGAATATTTACGATTCGAGATCGGGGCGGCTCCGACGTTCTTCCGAGCAGATTCAGTCACTCTTAACACACCTTGCACCACAGGAAAATCTGATAAGATAATCTGTAGAACCATCAAGATAATCGGGACTTTATCTAGGATTGTCGGAAGGGGAGAAATCTGTCCAAAATCGCCCCGAATATCTTGTAGTGTGTACCTAGCATTAAACAGATTTGAGTGAATTTTTAGTAATATTTAATTGGGCATGGTTTCCCCTAATTTAAATGTAATCTTAAAAAACACCAATGAATTTATTTAATATCAATAACTGTTTTGCTTGATAACTGTTGAGTGTTATTTCTTCTCTTAATGACTTATCATACACCCCAGGATGCCATCTGAGTAACATTAATGTCTCAACGGAGTGAGAAACAGTTGGAGTTGGACTGGCTGGATCACTTAATTCTGACACTGACATAAAGAACTAACACAAAGTGTGAATGACTTTTCCTCAGGAGTACCTGTAGGAGAGTCATATGCCATTTCCACGTCAGAGAGAGAGAGTGAGAGAACAGGAAATAGAGCCAAGAAGGAGGAGATCTCTGTGTCTAGGGGTGTTGCTGATGTTGGCAATAAAGGGGGGAAGAGAGAGAGTGTATGAGGGAAAGAAAGAGAGAGAGACACACATTTATGAATCTTGCCCTGTGGCAGCCGGGCCCAGCCGAATCTGCAGACTCATTGAAATTCCCCCTACTGCAGTCTGACTGTAGCCAAGCAGTCACAAAGAACAGCCGCACCGACCCATAATGCCGCTGACTCACTCACCAGCTATTGTTGTGCAGGGCAGTGAGTGTGCAGTTTTACTCGGCGAGAATGCAAACGAGAGCCAAACCCTCAGAGAGCGAAAGAGAGCATGATGGAGGGTTTTATGGATTTGCGGCCATGGTAGGACGACAGAACGATGCATAATGGTTCGTTCGCTAGAACAGTGTGCACAACGTTACTCTGTTTCTCCCACATAACTGCTGATGGCAGGAGGAGGTGGAGATACAGTATGTGACTGGACTTTAAAGTCTCATCAGACTGGGACATAAAGTAATTTTTATTTTTATTTATTTATTTTGACACAGGGACAATGTAAAATATACATTAACCTTAAAAAGGAGAGATGCATTTTACCAGGTTGTAGCACAATTTCCACCTGTAGTTTTTTCCACTTTAAATAATATGTGCCTAAAGAAACAAAGTACTTTAGACAAATACAGCATGTTTGGAAATAACTTCTAATATTTTGCTTGCATTGTATTTCCCTATTCTGTGTTCCATTCAATGTCGGATGCGGGATATTTTCACTAGATTTTGTGCTAGTTTCTTGCTAAAATTTTATCTTGCGCTTGGAAAATGAAGCGCAATGGCAACGCTAGCATGTTTTGCAGGTGTGCAATTATCAACAGAGAGGGTTATTTACTATTTTTTTACACAACTGTCTCTGTAAACATTTGCTTAACAGGTTTTATTATCTGTAATGTTGGAACTAATTTTGAAAGCATTCCTATAGCTCAAACAGTTGCGCTAGCAACAACAGGGAGATGGGTTCAATTCCCAGAGAATGCATGAATTGTATACCTTGAATGCAATGTAAGTTGGTTTGGATAAAAGCGTCTGCCATTTATTATGTAAATGTCATTTAAATTAATTTTGTGCCCTCAAGTGTCATGCATCTTTTTCAGTGTCAGGGTTGATAAGTTTGAAGTCTTCATGTGGCATATTCCATTGCACTTTTCCAAGTAGGACGTTGGAAATTCTGACTATTTTAAATGAATGGAACACTGTATTAGTTCTCAAAATCAACATATTATAGAGCTGTTAGAACCTGCTATTTTTAGTTAGTAGTCCTAAATAGGCTGAGACCATTAACCTAACTTTAAAGAATTTTACCATTGAGGGACTCTAAAGAGCTAAAGAGAGAGTAACACAAACACAGAGACAGTAGATGCATGTATTGTGATGTTAGCTGTGTAGAGGCAGTGAGGTGTCCCTCCCCACAGTGGCTGACTGTTGCCCTCTCTTCCTCTGCAGCTGAATGGCAGTGGTCAGGTGAAGGTATCCAGTCACTACATCTCCTCTCAGATGCTGGCCCCCCCACCACCCCCCGGCCTGCCCCGTCTGACGCTGCCCCCAGAGTCCAAATCCAGCACCACCTCTGCAGACGCAGCTGCCAGCTCACCCACATCCCCCAGTAAGTGGGACGCTTACAACCCATCCGTTCGTTCGCCCTCTTTGTCCCAGAGACCCAGAGATAGCCAAAAACCCAAACAGCAGCACACACACATCAACAGGTAGACTTAAACCCCAGGGTTTAATAAAGCATACATTTTATTTTTTTAGAATAATTAAAATGTCAAGCAGAACAAGAAACCTAAGAAACTAATGGCTGGCTCAGAGTTAGTGGTCTGGCTCATGTCACAAACCTTTTACACAGTCACAAAGACACACATCTTGGTTTGGTCACCACTACAGTACCTTAATGGAGTCTTGGCTGCTTTTAATTGGATGACACACACACACACACACACACACATTCTACAATTCATTTTTCTCTATTTCTATATCTTTTGAACTTTCTATTCATCAGAACATTCTGAAAAAATATATCACAGTTTCCACGAGAATATTACGCTATATTATATATTAAACTGTTTTCAATATTGATTAGAAAGTAATAAAAAAAAGTTTTTTTCAGCAAATCAACAATTTAGAAGGATTTCTGATGGATCATGTGAAACTGAAGTATGGAGTAATGATGCTGAAAATTCTGCTCTGCATCACAGGAATATATTACATGTTAAAATATGTTAAAATCGGAAACATTAATTTTAAATTCACAATATTACTGTTTTTACTGTATTTTGATCAAATAAATGCAGCCTTGTTGAGCATGAGATACTTTTTTCATGAGAGTTTATTTATATTAATAATTAGAATAAACAATGCCTCATAGTTTTTTAGTTAATTAGCATAACTATTGGCTTTTTACAGTTCCCAAGCGATGTTGCAACTTGGCACATTAATATATATTTTAAAACCGTTTCAAACTGGATTGTCAAAATTGTGAATATGTTGATTTCAGTCTGAGAGAAACACAACAAGCGTCTTTTCATCGGTAAACTGTATAAAAAGATACATTTGGATGACAAGTCGATCAGCTTTAATGGGCCAGTGCTTGCTGCCCTGTCCATTAATCATGCTAATTTAATTATTAATGCAGAGAACAGCTCAATATGTTCACCATCCGCTGTGCTGCAGAATCCCCGATGATCAATCGCCTCGATACGCCATCACACACTGTCAGACTCAATGCTCGGCATGATTATTCAGCTAAAATCATGTGCCGTAATTATCCAAAGACCCATTTGATAAAGATGGATGCTTTGATTGTTATGTTGTCTTCCCTATTTACCAAAAAGACATGCTGGTAGAATTTCCAAAGAAGCATAAGAAAGCACATCTGCTTTTGTAATTGCTGATAATATAGTCTTCAAGAGATGAAGGCGCACATTCACTAACAACAGACTGCATTTACATAAGCAGACAACAGAATCAGCCTCCGCTAGACAGAATATTTATTTACACAGTCTTCTGACGGTACAAACATATAAACTGACCCAATTACAGCATCAATTCAATGTCTGTGTGAAACAGATGCACGCCATACACACTCAAACTGTATCTGAGATCTGAATTGAATAGAGTAATATTTGCCTGTGTGATTTAAACACTAAATCCACTAGGAACGTTGAAACGTTACTTGAAACTGATATCCCTGTTTGTGATATCAGAGATTTGCATGAGCATTTTTGACACACTCGCCACTTTCTCTGTTCTACTCTTAATCGCAAATTTCTCCCTCTCTTTCAGCATATTCTGCTCCCGGGACGCCACCTGCCAACCGCTCCTTCGTAGGAATTGGTTCTCGAGACCCTGGCAGTCTGTATCAGGCACAGGTATCTCAACACAAACCTCCATACACATTTATTCACACACAAATTCACAGGTCATCCACTCTCAAACATACAAACACACACCTCAGATGAAATTGTAATGCTAATTATAGACAACTACTGGAAACTTTGACTTTTTCTTGGTAACTTTCAGAAACCTAAGCACCATGAAAATGTTAAAAATTCAATCTTGATTTCAAGCAGCACTTGAGAAATTCCCTTGAACCCCAGTGCCCTGAGGAAACACTACAACAGCTCTAGTCTGGACCCTCTGAGAGACCCAACGCTTCTGTGTTCAATTATAGATCAGAAATTAGCAGATACAGTAACTAGAGCTAGACCCTCAGCTGCCGAACGAAATGTGGTCTTTCACATTAAATATAGAGCCAGCCAATGTAGAACACCTTAACCAATAGATGGTCAATTCATAGAATGTCTGAAAAAAATTTTTTAGCTGAAAAAATTAAAATATACATCTTACAAAATTAAGTAATATTTGTTGTTTTAAAAATAAAGTATTTACATAACAATTTTTTTTATGTTTTAAGCATAAAAAGTAAATTATTATTATTATAATTTTTTTGTAATACTGTTTTTATTGCATTTTTCTTAAACACTTACACAACAATGTACATCACATGTCTGTAACATCACATAAAATGTAAAAAAAAAAAAAAACACCGGGGCTCATATTACATGAAAAGTGCAATAGCACAAACCAACATTGGATAATAAAGTATGTACTTTGGAAGTCAGAGTAAACAATACACTGCAATCAATAATAGTCACAGATAAGAGAAGAAAAAAGAAAAAAAGAAAAAAAAGTGTTAGTGCAAATTAAAATATATTTTCAAATGGATATAATACCTAATCAAGCATTTTGTTCCTCTATTATATTGTTCATATCCCCATGCTGTAAATTATTATTTACTTTTTATTATTATTTAAATTATTTTAATATTTTTATTGAAAGAAAGAAAATTACGGAGCCCCGCACGTGACATTCAGGAAAAAAATATGCATTTCGTGGCCACGAATTAACAATGCTTTCCCACGACTTACTAATACGGCAGCATGTTTTACTAATTCGTTCTCTCGTTTGAAGTAAATCGTGCACAAGTTATAATCATTAATTCCTTCATCTTACTAAATCGTGGCCATGATTTACTAAAACAAGGGAACAAATGAATAAGTCATGGGACCGAATTCTTAATTCATAGCCACAATATATCTATATTCTGGTTCGCATGTCATGTGCGGGGCTTCTATTAAATGAATGGAATGATTTTTATTTTTATTTTTTATTATTACATTTTTTTTTGCAGTGCACTATATAATAATGCATTCAGCTTTCATATTTATTAATGACATGTTAACTTTTGCATGCTCAGCAAAATCCTGACCTTATTTTAAAAGGCGTAGAATAGCATCTGACATTTTTGTGATGCTTCACAAATCCTAGAGGACATCAGCCCCTAATAAATAAACTCTTGAAAGGTCTTCCTTAAGTAACAGCTGCAGTTATGTTTGATTTGGCTGGGGAATGCAGCAGTGCTCAGGTAAAATCTGAACTGTGGAGGTGATTGAACTGCATGGCTCAGGAGTCCGAGCGCAATACTGCATTGCAGTGCTTTCAGCTCCATAAAAAAAAGTGTAAATGCACTTGACTGAGCCATGTGATGAGAGAAAGAGAGAGAGACAGAACAGTGATCAATGAATAATGGAAGACTAGTGTGGGTTAATATGTATTTGAAGTCATTATTTGAAAACCTTCAGCCTAACAACCGTTAAGCAGACACAGCAAGTACACAGTTATTGCTGTTGTTTTTCATGCAAGTTGTGCACTAGAGAAAGTCGAAACTTTTCTGGCTCTCAGCTAGATGTGTGTTTGCGTCCCTGTATCATGAGCTAAGAGGGAGGGGAAAGAAGTCGTCAAATGAACAAATGGGGGAAAGGAGGTTCCGTTCACTTGCTCCGAGATGGTCAAATCCAGGGCTGTCTGGTTGCTAGGGGAAACCAGACATGATGTAATTGCCGGATGAACCTGTGCTTGAGGGAGTGGAAAAGGAAGAGTCCACTGCAGACCAATCAAATTGACCAATCTGTCTTGCACAACCGAGACTAACACAGGACTGCCCAGGGAATCACTGACTGTCCAGGCCTAGTTTGACAAAACACAGTTGTCTTTTTCTTTCTTTCACTGTAAAAAGTGAGTACAGTTGTTGTAGCTACATTTTCACTTTCTCTGTAAGCTATGTTTAGAAATTTCTACCTGATCTGACTATAAAAAAAAGACTTTATTGGTCTTAAATTTTTTTTTTTTTTTTACCATGTTTTTCAGTGACACTTTTCATAGTGCAAAAAAAAAAGAAGTTTTTTTATATACCTGTTTTTTCCCCCCTATTAGATTCTTTCTATCTTTATTTTTATTTATTTCTTCCCTCATCTTTACTCTCTCGATCTGTGTTTGTATTAAACTCAGAGTTTAATGGACTTCTGTTGTTTTCTTTTCTCTGATGAAAAGGGTACTTTACTAACAATCTTTGTTTTTAGAGGAGCTTGTATTTCAGCCTCACCTCCAAGCTCTCCCAAAGCATTGTAATTAAAGGGAGAGACTGTCATTTGTTAGGCCCTTGTGGTCTAATATGTCCCCCTACTCGGACTGTGAACCCGCCCTCGTCTCAGCTTTATATTTTCATAACCTAAACCACCTGTCACCAAGACAAAGCCTGTAGCTTTTATAGGGAACTAAATATTTTGTTTGGAGTGAACGCCTAACCACTGTTAGCCTGGGCTCTACTGGTTGCTGTGTTCTCAAGACAGACTGTTTCAGTGAGAAAGTTTCAGCTTTGGATGTGCCCTAGTGCAAAATGAAAATATCAGGCAGCTGGTAAAAAGAAGAATGGCCTGGAATGGTGGACTCAAACCCATGTGATGAGACAAAGCTGGAATGGTTACACTCCAGATTTTATACTTAGATTTTATACTTGGAAAAGTATTTTAACACCAGGCCTTGAGCAATTTGTGTGTGTGTGTGTGTGTGTGTGTGTGTGCGTGCGTGCGTGTGCGTGTGATTTTAGAGTGTCTAAATATTTATATATCTTTTGTAAACTGTTTTTAATCCTAAAAACTGAATATTTGTCAAATTGTTATAAATATAACACAAGTTGTGGCTGTATGGTATGCTCATAGTTTAGCTAATCAAGTGTTATTTTAATATCATTGAGATATTTTTTTTAGTTTTTAATTAATGCCATGCATACTTCCTTTAACCCATTTGTTTATTTTTCTTCTAATCAGCCTTAATTAGTTTGATCTGATTCAGCTTACCAAGATAATGACCACTGAAAATGTCCACAAAGAAAGCAAATAGTATGTAATTTCATGGTACTGTTGGGTAATATAAAATATCTGCTTATTTTAACGTCTTTAGTCAGCTTCACTAGTGGTTTTGCATTGGTTTGCATGTATCAACATTTGGATAGATGAATTTGATAATGACTCCCCATTTCCTGGCCCGTTCCTGTCGGTCTTCACCACATTATTCAAACAAATAACAGCAGAAACTACACACATTCTCTTAAGCTGTTTGTATCATATTTAAGTGTAAATACTAAGCAGGCCATCGGTTTTTGAGGTGAGACAGGAGATTATATCTGCTAAAATATCACAACCAAGAAGAGAGGCATATGTTGCGGCACATTTTTCTACCGAAGAAAAGATTGAGTTTCCATAACATATACTGGAAACATATTAAATCTCAACTTGCCACTCTAGAGAAAGAGAATTGTGGATTTATCTCATCGAGACATTTTCAGTATAGTAAAATGGCGTGTTGTCACTTCAACGCAAAGCCAAGATGATATCCAGAGCTCTGGGATATATATATATATATATATATATATATATATGTGTGTGTTACTTCGGAATATATTTATACATTCAGTTTTTCCTCTCAAGTATTCAAGGGTAACATTTAGCCTTTTGGTTTCGGGTGAAATGAATTCTGACAAAGGAGTGGCTGTAATTGTGCTGTCAAAGTCACGAGGCACGAAAGCACGTACAATCCCCACACTGCCCACTCTCATGGGCTCGGATTTGATCCAGTAATCAACACGAAATATGATTTGGGAAAATTGCATCCCAATACACTATAGTAATCACTCAGAAAGCAGCATCTTTGCGTTTCCCAGCAGTGTCAGCTGTCATTATAAACGTATTTCTCTTCCTGGCAATAGGTTCTAAAGTATGCTTAAGTGTCATGGGTTGTGTAAGGTTAACCTTAGCTCCAGTTTCAATAGCAGTATCAAATGATTGTCAGCTAGCTAGCAAACAGAAGTCAAAATAAACTGATTTGATTAAAAGATATTGATGCACTATATGATTAAAGTTTAATAACTTGTATTATGGCATTTTAGATTCCTGTTCGTACATGTGGATAGATTGTGATACATTGTGCCCTTTTCATTAATCAATGAGCAAGAGCTGCCAAAACTCCTTGGCGCCACTGCTGTTTTTAATACATAAATGTGTCAAACTATTTTAACTTAGATTCTCATGGTTGTACGCTATTATCTGGGCACTGCATTGTGGATTTGGGGAGTCATTACTCTGTGGTTTGGTGTTGTACAAGAATCAAGCCATCAGTCTGATGTATACAAACTTTTCAGCAGGGAATAGGAACAAATTTTCCTTTTTTAGCATTATTAAATCAATACATTTGGGGGTAGTTAAAGACGTCTGTTGGACTGCTGTGAAATTACTTAAACCTTAGTGGAAAACATTGAGCCAGGGGCTTACGGCATGAACTCCTTCCTTCTGTTTTTAAACCTTGTCAAATTTTAAAAAGACTTCAGTGGTCTGTGAATGAAAGCCAAAATCCTGTTATGCTTTTAAAAGCTTTGGGTGGGATCCTGCTGAGCGCTTTCTCTCTCTCTTTCTCAAACTCATAATTTTTTACTCTGTATTAGTTTTAATAGGTTCCTCAATTCTGGTCCCAGGCTAAGTGTTTGCTGCACATTATCAAAAAAGACACTGATTTGTTCTCATTAGGTTCTGCTTTGAATGGCAATGATTTGCATTATTTATGTCCTTACGGACAGGAAACATGTACCACCTACTGTCACCACCACCACCTTCAAAACCTAAACTCACACACACCTCACACACTAGCAGGGTATATGTGTATGTTTCTTAAGCTACTGACACTTTAATGTCCCAGGGTTTATCAAAACTACTGTTACTGCGATGGCAAATCTGAATTTTCATAACCATTACTCCAGTCTTCAGTGTCACATGATCTGCTAGAAATGATTCTAATAGCTGATTTGCTTATCAAGAAACATTTCTTGCTATTAGCAATGTTAATTGTGCTGCTTAATATTTTTGTGTAAACAGTAATATATTTGATCAGAATTCTTTGATGAACATAATGTCGAAAGGAACAGCAATTATTTGAAATAGAAAGGTACTTAATTCTTCTCTGTCATTTTTTTATCAATTTACTGACCCCAGTCTTTTGAACAGTAGTGTACATATCAATCATGAAAAGAATACTTTTATTGTGTATCATTTCTAATCAAATAATATTATCAAATGCATTTGGATACATGAAATGTGTTCATGAAAAATGTGTAATTTCAACCGGAATGCTATTCAACACCAATCATTTGAGATGTGATGGAAATGACATTGTGGTGAAAATGTTTGAGGTTTCAGAAAAATGCCAGAATTGTCCTCTGATGAATGTTTGTCCTGTTTTGGACATTGTTAGTAGAAAAAATAAATCAACTGGTATGAAAAGTGTTTTTTAAGAGAGCCAAAAGTGCCCATAGTTGAAGAAACCCATATAAATCACAGTGTGCATTCAGTTTTGATGAAATGGATCCATCTCAACTAGACTGCGGTCACGTTCAGATGAGTTTTTATCTGATTTAGGTGGATATCCCATAGCACTCCTCCTATTGTGTTACTTGTGCTTGTACAGATGTCTTAGTCATTTTGATTCTCTCTCTTTCTCTCTCTCTTGCAGTCCTGGTATCTGGGGAACTGATTATCACACACACAGACGAACCCGAGGAGGCACAGACATGGATTTGAAAAATCAATTTTTTTGTGGAATTTACAAGAAAAAAGTTGTGAACGAGATGCAAGAGGGAAAATCAGATATATATGCAGTATTTGTATATATATACACACACACACACACACACACACACACACATATATATATATACACAATATGTGTGTATAGATATATGTGCACACATATTTATATATGCATAACAACGTACAGTATAAGATGCTTCAATACACTTTTTTTTGTTGAAAAAAAGACAATGGAAATGGAGAAGAGCGTGAGAGAATTGCCATAGATGGAACGGCAGAAAAGAAGACAAAAGAGGAGGATGTTTTTTCTGGGAGGGCAGCCCGAACTATGGCGTACATTGCTGGAAGTGTCGAAAAGGCCCACCCTGACTCCCTGCCTCTTGGAATGCCTCTCCTCAACCCCCTCCTTCTGCTACAGGTGCTGCTTCCTCCTATATGCAAAATAAGTATCCTTTATTTTCTTAACGAACAGGGACGAGAAACCTCAAGGAAAGGGTTTTTCCGCTAGCATTTCGCCACAGGTTTGGAGGTGAGCATGGTCTATTTTTATTCTTTTTTTAAGTGCGCAAAGGCAACACGACATGGAAAAGGAAACATTGATGCTTCCGTTCACACAGCATTGTGGAAAAAGAAACAAAAAGGCTCCTTTTCATCCAGTTTATTGACAATCATGTTTCTGCGTCCTTGGTTTCGTTCAGAGGGTGATGTTTTCTAAATTACATTCTCCACCGTTTGTAACGGAGTCCACTTTTTGGTGGAAGCCCGTCATGTTTTTTGTACATCGGAGGAATATTAGTGGTACCTCAGTGACATTATACATCACAGTCAGCGTGTATACACACATGCACACACACACTTACATGTAAACACACCTATATAGAGGCAATGGCATGTACTGTTAAAGGCTACACGAGGTGTGTGAGAGCTGTAATACAGCCTTCATAGGATGAGCCAGGGAATAGCAGGGGTGAATTAGCACCTTCCTCTCTTCGCAATATGAAAGCCCCTCATTCCCTGGACCCGCTGTAAGTGTGTGTGTGCGCGTGTGCGTCCGTGTGTTTGTCCTTGTCATAAACATTGGTAGTCCCTTATTCATCTCTGTGAGTTCACAGATTAGGGGTTTTTTGATTCATGTAGATCCGTGGATTTTTCCACATAGTGACAAAGGGAGTTGAAATATAGTTCTGTCATTACTTAGACAGTATTGGGTGTAGAGGATAGAAGTTTTCTCTCTGTGTAATTTGTTTAAATTCATTGGAAATTACAGGCATTGCACTACTTTGAATTTTTAATTTTCCTCTTTTGCAAATTCCTGTTCGGCCTAATCATACGGAATGCTGCGAATCTATTATTTTTGTCATGTTCTGATCTCACGGTAGATGAGGGTTGGTTTCCCAGAAGCTAAAAAGCTGATCAGAACAATCCTACATTTTCTATGTAAATGTCTCCATGTTTATGTGATTACTTTTATACAATTCCCATAGTTTAAGAAGAAAACAAAACAGGCTTATCTTTTTCCCCATGTTTCTATTTCAAAAAACGATGACTGTTTTTATTTTGAAGCATATTATACACTTTAATCCGTAGGAATGTCAATGATTTGGATGTTTGACGTGAGACGGGCTGTAATGCCCAAAGATGACAATACAAAGAGGTCAGTCAGTGGCTAAGCTCCCAGAGTTCATTGGGAGGTGGACGCCTACGACCAGCATGTCTCTGGCCGGTTGCCTCAGAAATGGGTTATTCTGCACTCTGGGATGTGTTGATTTGTACTAATGAAATAACATCAGGGCTTAATCTACAACGCTACCGAACCCAAATCAAGAAGCCATGAAAAGTGCCTGAGACATTGCGAGATTTTCATTTAAAATCTTCCTCTTTTTTTAAAGACTTGGATGTTTTGCTTCATCTACTGTGGGTTGTTGTTGTAGAAGTTCAAGGGGTTGTTTTTATGCCCAGAGAGATATTTTAAAGGGCCTAGCAAGCCCCCAAGCCCCTCATCAGCTGCATGGGCTAACGCTTAGCCACAGGAAACGCAGATGGCTGAACAAAACACACACACACACACACACACACACCCTTATATTCTGCCGGAACATGACAAAATCAACACATATCAGAGATTAACTAGGTACCCTTACAAACACACACACCGATATGAAATAATATCCACACACTCTGGTTGCTTTTGCTAACCTTTTATAATGGCTTTGCATAGACATTCTGTTGAGTTGACCATAGACCCAGAATACATACAACATGACTTGTTTTAATGGTGCTGATATGAAAATTATATGGAAATCTCTATATATGAGTTATATATAACTGTGCATGGTGCTTTCAAAAGAAAAATCATGAGAATTAAGCTCAAACGACCACCTTATCGCTGACATGGGCGCATGGCAGATAATCTTAGTATTGGCTCTAAAGCTAAATGCTCCCCGACTTCTCCTTAATGACCCCCCTTGAGCAAAGAGCCAATGACACAGATGGATTTTACCTTTGTACCACATTGGTTTTGACTTTTATCCTATGATCCCTCTTCTACTTTGCACGATATTTTATAAACATATTATGTGCCTTGCCTTTAGTTAAGAACGATAATGCGTAATTTCAAAGGAGTTGATTTTTTTTTTTTTTTTTTTTTTTTTTTTTTTACAAATGTAACCAGGTGTCACCAAGGAAAAAAATGCTGCATGTTTGATTGCCTGTCGTAATCAGATTAAGACTAACAGGTTACCTGATAGCTGTAGTTTTGGATGGGTGAGAGAAGCTTTTTTTTTTACCTTCTTCCTCTTTTAAAAGCACCGTAGTTGGCATGAAATCTTCCTTGCATTATTTTGTTACCATTATTTCACTCTACTTTTCATATAATGAGAAAGTAACACAATCTGTGAAAGATGCGGTACCAGCTCTCTCCATATCAGCCCTGAGCTGATATTTTGATTCCCTTTCATGTTAGGCTTCTCTTAAATTGTTTAGATTGTATGTTATCATGTATTTAAATGAGTTTGTACCCATTATGGATGTGAAGAGGAGAGGCCAGAGATTAAAACTAGATAGCCATCCTCTATAAATCCATTAACTAGTTTTGATTAGTTTTAAATTCTACAACTAAGCACTTAGCAAATTATTTTGCAATCAACAAGACTTTACATCCCCACAGCATGATTTTAGCTTTTTGTCAAAGGGTCAAATTTACATTTCATTATTTCTGAAAACCTACGCATTGTTAAAAGGATAGTTCACCACAAAAGGAAGTACACAAAAATGTAGTCATTATTTATTCGCCCTCGTGTAGTTTCTTGACTTTCTTTCATTTTTCAATGCACACAAAACAAGATATTTTGAAAAAGCTTGTTCACACAATGAAAGTCAGAGAGACTAATGTTGATTTGGACCCCATTGACTTTTCAATGTGCGTAAAAAAAAACCTTTTTCAGTTCCACAGAAATAAAGAAATGAAGTCATACAGGTTTAGAAAAACATGAGGGCGAATAACTAATGACAAAATGTGAACTGTCCATTTAACCACTTTTTGAGGGCTCACAACACTGGCTGCAATAGAATATGTAGTAATGTTTGATGATTTCTTTAATTAGTGATTAAGTTGTTTTACCAATCGAGTCCCTTGTATATGTCCATGTGTTGATTGTAGAACGCATTCATAGAGAGTAGCTGAAATGTATTTGTCCAGTTCAACATACAGACACAAGAACTGCTGACTTTGTGTCTTCTTAGAAAATGAATGAATACACCAGGATGATTTTCTTCTTTTTATAAAATTAGATGGTAGGAGATAATTTATAATTTGTAGCATGTAGTGTCAGGGGAGTATATTGCGGAGGAGAAGATATTGTGTATTTCTGGAGCTGGGTCAGGAGAGGCCATGTTGTAGTTTGTGATGCAGTGTACAGTATTGTTTCTGCAATGGATATTGCAACGCTGGTAGCTAATACGATTTGCTGGTAGCTATTTAAAAGTTTAAGTCGAACGAGAAAGAACGAGAGATTTTGTTTACATGATGCCTGTGGTAAGATCTTGATCGTGGATGATTTGTTGAGTCTGCCGTTGTCCACCCTGGCCGAATCGGAGTGCTGAAGCCAAACGGCATTCCATCTTTACCTTGATCCAAACTTTTGCAGAAGTGCTAGCTTCATTAAGCAAGCAATTTTTCTTGTGTTTAACAGGACAGGCGATGGGACAGGGGTCTGCCTCGAAGCGTGGGGTGCAGTTGGAATTATTTCATGCTGTTTTTTGTTTAGTCTAAACCGTATTGAAGCAAAAATGGCAAACTTGTGTTCGTTTTAAATGAGCTGAAGCTCTCACGGCGTCTCTCCGGTACAGACTCGCATGGCCCGCCGCCTGTCCCGTGAAGATTTGCACTGCTCCATTTTCATCTTTCTAAAGCTGTCAACCCTCTGGCCAGGGTGCAATGATGGGCTCAGTAGAACAGGGGTCTGAAGGTGGTTTCGCCAGCACAGCGGCTCTGTAGTGAGCTCTGTGCGCATGAGTCTTCTTCGTTTGCTTTTTGTATTGGCTAACATTGGCTACACACGGCCGAGAGATCGAAACACTTCAAGAGCAGGTTGTTACCCCAGTGTGTGCTTTTTAAAGTGGCCACAGGTGATGATTGAACTTGCTATGACGTGAATAATGCATTAGAGCTGATGCATTTAAAAAGAAACATTATCTTACTGTTTGATTTCGAAACCCTTTTTATAGAGCGATGATTATCATTTTTATGCTTGTTGTTGAAATGTTACATTTTGAACACCGTTATCTTGTGTATAAATGCTTACCATATTTCCAGTAGAATGAGGCGAAATGTATATTAAAAATGTCTTTTTGTAAGAGAAAATATGTTTTTGTTTGTTTGTTTGTTTGGATTTAGTAGTCATAAGCTTGTGGTCGAGCCACACAAAAAATTTGAAAGCTCCTTCTAAAGGATCTGCTGTTGAGAATATAATGTCAGCGCCATAAGCACACACCTTTCACAGTTATCAAGTGTTATTTTGATCACAAAATACGAACTTTAGTAAATTCAGCATCACTTGTCGTCATTTTAAACCGAGCCTGTTTATGCTGGTTCCATTGCCTTTTTTTGTTATATTCAAGACTTATTTTAAACCTCAGCTCTTATTTTTTCTCTTCTGTCATGCAAAAGCTTCAAGATCTTTAAACACATTTTACTGTACTTCTACTTTGCACTAGATATTCTGGTATTAATAATAATAATACTTCTTTTTAAGGTTTGCTTCTCTGGGGATATTTCTCAGCCTTGATAACGTACCGTGATGATGATAAAAAAAATGAAAGAGAGATAGAGCTGCTTGAATGGCACCCTTTTATTTAGCTGTTGTCATTTATGTGAAAAATGTACCCTTTTAAGATGCTACAACAATCATTTTTGAAATCAGTACTTTGCGTTTTTCCATTAAAGATCTAAACATCCTTAAAACAAAATACATTTACATGAGAATCAAGACTATAAGATATTAAGAGAAAATATCTTGAATTAAGTGAATTTGTCTTACCCACTTGTATTCAGCAAGGATGCATGAAATTGATCAAAAGGGAAAAAAATGTTTCATAAAAACATTTTTTGAAACGGCATCCATTTATCACAGAATCCTGAGAAAAAGTATCGCAGTTTCCACAAAACTATTGAGCTGCAACATTGATAATAAGAAAAAAATGTTTCTTGAGCACCAAATCAGTATGTTAGAATGATTTCTAAAGGATCATGTGACACTGAAGAATAATGATGCTGAAAATTCAGCTTTGCCATCACAGGAATATGTTTAAATAAATGCAGCCATGTTGAGCATAAGATACTTCTTTCAAAAACATAAAAAATGTTACTGACCTTAAACTTTTGAATAGTTGTGTACAGTATAAATATATTGTAAAAAAAGAGGATGTTTAGGCCTTTTTACTTGAAAAATATATAACAATACAGATTTTTTTTTTTTTTTTTTGCAGAGTAGTTTCTTAAATCACCTGTGGACAATCAGTGGCATGGCTTACTTCAACCCATTGATAGTTTTATGGAGCATGCATAACTCGCAGGATTTTAGACCTCACTCTTCTGAGTGCCTTCCTGGATTCAGCATAGAGCTGTTGGATGTGGGTTTACGCTGTGTGATCTTCCCCTGTTTTTGTAAGATCAACCTACTCATGCCTGGAATGTGCGTCGCTGAAAAGATTGTTTAATTCCGAGGGCCAGGCACTTTAATTAGTCATTGACACATGTAATTATGCTGAATAGAATGTAAATTTCCCCGGTCCAATTTCCCTGTTCACCCACGGACATAAACAGGATGTGAGCGAGGAGACCCTACTCAGGCATACGTGAGAGAATTAGACATGCATGAGTGTTTCACTCTTACGGTTTCCTTTTGCGGTCTGCGTAATGTAAACCTTGCAATACCATGAGCTTTGCACGGTGGAGGTAGATAGAAACGTGAACATGTGGTCAGATCTTTGTTTTGTCTCCTCTCAGTAAGGGCTGGACATCCTCTTCAGGGCTGAGGCACTGGAATGCAGTTTCTACTCTTTCCTTCCTTCCATTTTCAATGTTGGCAGGATGCATGTCACAGTTCTTGTCAGCTGATGAATTGATATGTGACATGATTGATACTGGCAGTGACTGGTGAATCTGAAATGGATGATGTGCAGTTATGTCTGTCTGCACTGGTTTGGATCCCATAATAACAGCTCGATCAAGCTTCTTGGTTTGAAATCAGACTAGTAGTAATACACTAAAGGTTATTAAATGATCTGGAAATTGTACAGCATCTATGCAACTAATCCTGGCTTTACTGAAATCTTTGTGCTGAAAGTTCTTGCTAATATTAAGGACAGTTTCAATGTGTGTAAAGCCATCCAAGCTAGGCTAAACCTACTATTATTGTACTCGGTAGTATAGTGAAACTAATGCTGCGTTTACATCTGGTCAGAATTAGCATAATGAGATTTCAATATGAGATGTTCACAAAATACTTAATCACTACATTAACCCACCTCTTTTTGCTCTTTCAATATATATATATATATAGAACAAAAGTTATATTGTTCACACACTTGTTCAAAAGTTTGGGGTCAGTAAGAATTTTTTAAAGAAATGAATACATTTATGCCGTAAAGATGCATTAAACTGATCAAAAGTGACGGTAAAAACATTTATAATTTTTCAAAAGATTTACATTTCAAATAAATGCTGTTCTTTTAAACTTTCTATTCATCAAAGAATCCTGAAAAAAAATTATCACAGCTTCCACAAAAAAATGTAGTTGACTGAATGATTTCTGAAAATTCAGCTTTGCCATTATAAATAAATTACATTTGAAACTATATTAAACAGAAAGCAGTTTTTACTGTATTTGTCGCATTTAAAAGATACCTAAATCAAAAACGTACCAAGCCCAAACTTTTGAACTGTAGTATATATATTGTATATTATTGCTGTAATTCTGACATGACATGAATGCAGCATTATTAAATTCTTCTTTGCCCAGGTCTAAAACTGTCACTCCCAAGAGTACATTTGTTCAAGACATGTGAGGTCATTGATTATACTGACATTTTCCCATTTAAAGTATGCAATTCAAACTTCTCCAACATTGTTTCAGATACTCGTGTTTCTGATTGAGCTGTGGGGGTGACGGAGGGTTTTAGTCTGAGTTTCTCGTGTACAGTTCTATAGCAGATAAATATGAATGAAGACCCATCCTTAACTGTAGAATGGCTAATTATTTCTACGCTCCCTTTTTCACTCCTAGCAAACCAGCAATTCAAATCTAAGGTATATACATTGGTATAAATGCCAAAATGGGTTAAAAACACAATTTTAACATACAGTGCCTGTCATGTATCGTTTTTCTCTGGTTTCTTTTCCTCACCCATGTGTTCTTTGTAAACCATGAGCTGTTATGTGGGTTTTCGCTGTATTGCTGACATCATCTCTGCAGTGTTGGCCTTGATTGATAAAATACAGCTTTTGTTTATCAAACGCTTTTTGTACGCTGTTGTCCAACCAAGGGGCCAGATTTTCCAAAGCCTCTCAATAACACAACCTCCGAGTGCTGCAACATATTGACCTTAACTAATGTTCAAGGTTGGTACAGTCTAACGATGCTAAGAATGTTAGCGTGTGCTAAGGGCTTTACTAAATCTGGCCCTAAGGTTAAAATGGCTCAAACGGGGTGAAGAATACCCATTAGTCATGTCTCTGTTCATAGGGGAGAAAAGCCATTTGGGGGCTTTGCAATTTATGCAATATTTTGATAAGTCATTTACAAATGAATTGCCAAAAAACACCCTGACGTACCGCCTACTCCTGAATTTTTGAGACCCCCCCAAAACAATCACGCATCAACATTTCAGGGTGCCCTCTCCCCCATTAGAACAATTGTTTTGTTTTATTCTGTTCAATGAATTATGGTTTAATTTCTATAAATATTTCTATTGTTGTTGTTGTTTTGTTTGTTTTTAAGCATGCTGTTTTCTCTATCTTTGGACGCTTTGAGTTGAAAGGACAAAGGTTGAAATGTTTTTCAGAGAGCATTCTAATGCAGTGTTAAATTTCAAGGTTTTTGTTAGTTTTTCCTTCCTCTTTTTTTTAATCACATTATTCTTTTCAAATATTACCATAGTAGTTACTCATTAAACGCTTGCTTGCTGCACAGATAAACACACTTCACACCAGGAAGGGGCATGTGGACATTTAGTTCAGACACATTCACAACTGGCATGATGACATGCATCCATGTTCTTTTGGAAAGCATCGGATTTTTGTTATTTGTCTTTGTTTCTCCAAGAACCTCGCTAAATTGTAATCTATCAGCAAAAGTCGGTATGTCGGTTTTGAAACGAATGAGAAAAGACTTTTTGTTTTTCTCATGCACAACAAACTAAATTGGCCATGTGTTTTTGAACTGGTGTGAGGGGGAAATTACAGCTTTAACAATATTTCATTATAACATTGTATTCAGCCATCGCTGTTCGCAAAAAAAAAGAATACAGTACTGGAAGTGAGTATGTTTCCCTATGCAAAAAAATAAATAAAATTAAAATTAAATAAAAAATAAACAAAGCTATGCTACAACTCAGAAATGAGGTGACTTTGTGTTTTTCTTTTCTAACCGATTAGACGCGCAGTCTGCTAATGTTTCTTGGCATGTTTTGAATGTTTATGTAGATTGATCTTGATTATCAGTGGTGTGTTTTGGAGGTGTATTATCATTGCTTTGTGTGTGTTGGATGTATACCTATTCGCTGTTCATTTGTAGATCATCCCTCAACGTGGACCCAGGTGAATACAGCCTGAGGACAAGGTAATTTTAGCTCAGCCGAAGCTCTTTCGCCATCACCGTTGCAGAGCCAGAAAAGGGAAAGATGTTTCCAAGACGTGGCATGACATCTTATATATCGCTCTAATGATGCATTAAAAGAGTCTTGTGGCGAGTAACATTTTGGGTATTATATTTTGGTGAAATCTACTGAATTCAACTGAATATAAGAGTCAAACGTGACTGAAGATAAATTAGTACTCACACATCAGCATAGGCCTACTCGCATTAGACATATTTTTCATGCTAAATCTTATTTAATAAACTGTGTCACTGTAATCGACACTCAATGGCAGTTACGCAGGAAGAGGATGACTCATTTCAAGGCAGAACAAACTTTGGATTACCAAACATTTTAAATGACAGTTTTAATTCTGTGAGTACGAGCTGCATAAAACAGGAGACTTGGAAGAAAGAGAATGAAAGAGCAAACTGAACACTTGCGGTTTGAGGTTTGTTTTCAGTTCAACTTGGCTGAGGAGCGTAACACACCTGACTCTAATCATCCCTCAATCCATTTACCCCAGATACAAGATTGTTGGAGCCGCTTTTGGAAAAGTATAATTTCAGCTCTGGAAAGGAAGTCAAGTTTTATTTCATTTTAATGGTTCAAAATAGCACAAGCCAGCTCAAGGTCCTTTTTTCTTTAAACATATGAAGGGGGTGAACGAGTGCAATAGCACTTGTTGAAAGCTTCACATGAACCTCGCCAGGAGCCCCTCATGAGCTCACTGCAGAATGGGAGTCAAATTCCATAACAGACACTAGCCAGAGGTACCTGTTCAACTTCAGTATTTCAATGAAACGTTAGCTTTTGGACAGCAAATGACAAGCCTGTATGATTTTGTTCTAAAACCAACTCATAGACATCTGACTCATATACATTGTGTGTGTGTGATATACTGTATATTCTATAACAGTTTGATAAACAGAACTCGGTACCGAGTAACTTATATTTTAGACACTTTGTATTTTTTCTCGCCAAAGTACGAATGCAAATCAATGTTTATGAATGAATCAGCGTTTTTGAATGATTCAGCTGAGTGAATGAATCCATGACTCAATAATAGAGTAGTCAATTGTTTTGTTCTGCATGAATCAGTGAATCGGTTGAGTAAATGAATCAGTGATTCACTCATAAAGACAGTCGCATATCGGCCTATGATGTAACATATACTACAAACAAAAAGCTTCAAAAGCAAGTGACTGAGAGCAAAAGAGCCTTGATGTGGTGCCCGGTGTGACACTTTTTTATGACCTTTACTCATAGAGTGAGCCGCTAACAGCCCAACTCCCCAAAGCCTGGGCCAGACTTCTCCCAGATCGGTCTGAAACTACAGTTCTCCACTCCAAAGATAACAGCATGGCCTCGGGAGTTGCCTGAACTGCAGCTCTCAGGCAAGAGGAAACCTAGCTTGATTCACGAGTCTCTAAAGAAACATTTTAATTACAGGCTGAGCTGATGTTGGCCGAACGATGAGGACACCAACACTGCCATGCGCACCAACACAGAGCCTAGTCTAAACTATGGTAAAGTTGAGGTCAGGGGTGTAAACATATATAGAGGAAAACAAATGTGCTTTTCTGTAAACATGCTATCATTGTAAACATGTTAATAGGTACCACAGGGCGATTCAGTTTTACGAAGTTGATAGCAAAGTAAAGTTTAAAGGGGCTATATGTAGTATTCAGAAACCCTTGTTATTAGTGACACCGGTGGCTGTTAAGTGAACTGCAGCCAGCAACTTTTTGCTGGTGTGGGCGTGATTCAATACTCCCGGTGAATTTCTTTTTTGTTTTTTGGTTAAAAGTAAAAAAAAGAACAAGATGTTGGAAATACCTTTGTTGCGATAGACTTTTAACGAACATCCAGACGCTGTCCATGCTTCCGAGAACTAAAGTACGGTTGCGCGCTTTGCTCTCAAAAGAAAAATAAGGTTAGGTCATATGTATATAGATTATAATTTCTTTGGCTCAGAAATTTTCTAAAATATTTTCATTTAATATGGTTATCTACTGCGTTTATTCTTTTATGTTGTTCTACTGCATTTATCAATGTGAGAATCACTCCAGGATATGTCCACATACTCATTAAATCCTTTTCTATTACAGAATATGCTTTTAAATAAATCAATTGAATTATTAATATATTCATTTTAAATGTATTATCAATACTATTACTCAGTCTACTCAAACCAAAATTTTATATTTAATTTTTTATATATTTATATTTATAATATTTTAAAAAATAAAACAAGTGTTTTTAAATGGTATCTGGGCTTATAACATGCATTGATATTACAGGTACAGGCTGAGGGTGGTCTATTCTTTATTCTGCACATTGAGAGCTGCAGAAGGTGGAATTGTGGTTGTTTTGATTATATCTATTTAGACTTGAAGGTTCAAAGTGATTTCTCTCTCCTTGGTTTCTCTCTAGCTGTGCTTATGAGTTTAATATCTCGATTTACAGTACGCGATGTGAAGGCCTTGTAAAAGCATGCGGCAGTAATGGGCTCCAGATGTCTTAACAAAGGACTGCATTCCCCGAGGACTCCCTTCTCTGCAACACGATCACAATCAGGTCACTCCGCTATACAGAGACTCTGGGATTGAGAGTGTGCCTGTGCAGTATGAACGTGACCCCTGCTTCTCGCAGGCACAAGTGTATGTGAGAGTTTTTTACATTGTATATTACATTTTTACCTTTATGCATATGGCAGATGTTTTTTGTCCAAAGAAACTTTGCATTCACACTATAGCCTATAGTTTATTTTATCAGTTCATGCATTCCATGGGAATCAAACCGACCTTGGTGTTGCTTGCACCATTGTCTGTTTGTAAGCAATAATTACATACTTTATACTTTTACACAAAACTATTAAAATAATCATTGATGTACAGGGTCATATATAAAAATATGAACAATATTGTTGTTTTTACTGTATTTTTGATAAAAAAAATGCAGCCTTGGTGAGCATTAGAGCTCTCTTTCAAAGGCATTTTAAAAATCTTACTGACCTAAAACTATTGAAGGGTGGTGTATATTGAATTAGGTTTATTGATTCAGGAAAAAAGAAAACGACTGAAAGCAGTTCTGCAGAGCTCAACTGATTCACTGAAGGTTGTTTCATCAGTATCTCTTACCCTTTGGCTTCCAGAATGTTTTTATTTGAGGTTTTGTCATTTAACTTTGCAGTAATGAATGCTAGAAAAGAAAGAACAATTCATCAGTCACCGGCTCCCAAGTAATGCGTGGAGCAAAGATGACGTCGCTCAGGAGCCAGAATAAAAACAACGAAATAAAAATGTCAAGGCAGCAGTGAAATGAGAATGAGACTTTAAAGAGGAGACTGAACTGAAGTCTGTCTTTCTCTCTCGCTCTGGTTTAAAGCTTCACTTATTGCTGCTGGCTGTATAGGCTCAGTTACTGTCACTCATCAGCACTGTTTCTGCTAAACTGTTTCCCATGTATGGGAAACCTTGAGAAATACGCTCAGGACAACAGTATCAGCTGCCTACTTAGAGTTAAATCTTAATTAAAATGCTATGATAAAGTTCACATTAAATACGCCTTTAGTGTAAACTCACTGCAAGAGTTCCCCTTTAACCTGAAGATTACCTTTTATGTCATCATAAGCATTAAAGGAGTCACCATATCCATATAAAAAGCATATGTTATTATTTTAGGTAGTTTATTACATCATAATAATTAACACATCTACTAATCACAGATTGTTCATTTAGGCAACGCCTGACCAAGGTCTACTTTAAACACAAGTATAATGGTCCCCCACCATTAACACAATTGAACACCTGGTCATTTTTTCTGCAAATGATATTTTCATCGCATAATCCCCCGGGATAAGCAAATGGTTCCAAAAGCAAAACTGTGTTACATCATTTCACTGGAAGCATTTAACATGTCCAAACTGCCACTCAAAATGAGTAATGGATCTCATACCCTTGTCCATTTAAGCATATATACGTGCCCAACCCAGAACTGTCATATGAGTCAAAAGCCAGTTAATCGGAGCATTATGTGCACCATGTGACACACTGAGCATCTGCTCTTCAATTCCAAAGGTTTCTCTACTCTAATGAATGTTTAAATTTAGGTATTTCAGTTACAGTTGCACCATACTAGTAAAACTTACATTGGGAATATGCCCAGAAAAAGACTAGAGGGCACCACTTTATTTTAACCCTTTTATTTTAACTTTAGGCTAAAGCTGGGAGTATGTGAAGGCTGCTCCATCTAGTGGATGATGTAAGGAACAACTCTTACGAAGACATAAAAACAAAATGTTTAAGTTACAATGATATGATATATTACATAATTGTGTAAGAATTACTCTTCACAGTGTTATGGCTTAATTTTCCAGGGATTGACAGATTTTGTCCCGCAGGACTGTGATCATCGGTTCTTCTCAGAAATTGGTCTGCTTGGTCTCCTCATTTGCCTCCACATCAGCCGCGAGGTTGTCGTAAAATTGATGCTTTTCCTCTTTTTCCTCAAACTCGTCTCTGCAAGGGGAGATACACAATAATGAAATGCTTTTTGTTTAAAGAGTCACATTGCACCGAGACTAGTTGATCATAAATACAACTCATACTAACTCAGAAACTGGATGAGGTGGTAAATTGATAAGTTTAAGTTAATCATTTATAAATCATGTATTCACCATAGAAAGCAGTCTCTTATTCTTACCAAGGCTGCATTTATTTGATCATAAATACAGTAAAAACAGTGATATTGTGAAATATACCATTTAAAAGAACTGTTTTCTATTTTAATCAATTTGAATGTGTAAATCATTCCTGGGATGCAAAGCTGCATTTTCTGCATTATTTATAGTCTTCAATGTCACATGATCCTTCAGAAATCATTCTAATACTGATTTGGTGCTCAAGAAACATTTCTTATTATTGTCAAATTTTGAAAACCATTGTGCTGCTTAATGATTTTGTGGAAACTTAATACTTGTTTAATTGTTGTTGAATAGAAAATTAAAAAGAACAGCATGTTTTTACTGTAACTTTTGATCAATTGAATGCATCTTTGCTTAATAAAAGTATTAATTTCTTTTAAAAAAAATCTTACTGACCCCAAACTTTTGAAAAGGAGTGTATATATTCTACACAATAAAAACAGTCAACATGTACGCTGTACATTAATGTTTACAAATGATATGTATTCGTTTATTATGGCTTTAGGTGTGTCTTGGCTGGTCTTGTCTATCAGGTGTCTGAATGTGGCCTTGACAGTAGTGTAAAGTCATAAAATAATTTAAAAAACCATAAACTCCTCATCACCATCATGTTATTCAATAACTAAACAAATGATTTGTAACTGCCGGAAGATTATCGCCATTTTGAACCTCTAAAATGAGTATCAAGCATTTCCTTTTAAATGAAACAAAATTGAATGTATTGTCAAAAGTTACATATAAAGAAGATTCAGGTATTATATGATCTATGTAGCTTTTTTCATCATGACTCGTGTACAGTATATATTTTCCTGAACCATTTCAGGTCACTACTCACTTGTCTTTCTTGAAAAAGAGTCTTTGCACAATGAGGAGGACGAAGACGATAAAGAGGAACCCAATAACAGCTGCCAGCCCCACCAGCCACGGCTGTAGTGTGACCTTAGATGTATCTGACGCTGCCCGTTGACCACCTGAGTATCATTGTATCACTTAAAGCTTTTTTGTCCATAAGGTATTTCACCATGTGAAGGTTTTTCCTATACAGCTTTAATATATTAAATCAAATGAAGTTTTACTCTGATATTTAGTGAGCTAAATCACAATAAACTTTAGTACATTGAAAAGCTCATACTATAACAAAGAAAGACAAAGATCACTCACCAGCTTGAGCTTGACAAATGGAGACAAAGAGTATTATGAAAGCAGCAATATTCTGTGGATGGAACATGGTGAATTTACAGTCTGCACACACTGCTGTGTCCCTCTCAGTCGTCTGTAAATATGTGAAGGATTCTTGGTGTCCAAAGTACAAAATCCATTAGAGAGATCACAGATGTCACTCACAGAGTAAGTTTGTATGATTATTGATAGATAATCTCCCATTGACAATGTTACATGCTGTTATGTTGTAAAGGCAAAATATTTACTTTCCAGGCTTACACAGAACAGAAGTCATGCCAGTCTAAACTGATAAAAGGGCGTAAGAACATCTATTGAGAATAATAAAATGTAGTGCAACATGCCAAAAATATTGGAAAAGGTTTTGCTGTAACTATTAGTTCATGTTTGCTTTAAGGTCATCTATATGATAGTGCCCTCTTAAATATTGACAAATTTCACTTTGAGCAGATATAAACATTAAAAATGACAGAGGGGTAAACAGAGGGAAAATATTGATGACTCATCCTGCACTATGTAGATTTTTGTCCAATCAAACTCTCTCTACAATGATCATTGCCCGCCCCCTAATACCACATGCTGGTGACTATTGTCTTCATTTCAAATTTCATTTGATATATATGCCAACTTCACCTTTCAGTAGAAAGTATGTCATTATAGGACAGAAAACTATACCAAACAATTTCATGAGAAAAAAAAAGATCACCAGTGCTCACTAGTGAGAGTATTCAGATGAAAAATGCTGAGTCTTGTTTTCATGCTAGCTGCTGCTAACACTTATTTGAATGGAGGATGGAGCACAAGGCTTAAGTCTGTCTGATGTAACCCAGATGGCTGGCAAGTCTTCAGTGCCCGCTGTGAGTTCTTGCTCTTCATTCACCATGGCCTCCAGCTCAGGCATTACTTCTGGAATCCAGTCTTCCCTGAACTTATTTCGTCTTTCCCAGGGAATCTCCTGCTCTTCCATAGGCTGCTCTCCAAACAGGTAATCTACGGGACAGCTAGAGCATTCAGTCTCATGTTACGCTGATAGATTTCTTAAAAGGCTTTTGGGGATGTTGACAGCTATTACGATCATCAAGTCTCAGGAATAACTAATCGTAAACAAATTCAACCAACCTAGTTTGTGACTGTCTTGCATATACAATAATAGACACTTTATCCAAAGCGACTTCCATTTGCAAGGTAAACATTTTATTATTCTTTCCCTGGGAATTGAACCCATGACCTTGTTAGCGGCAAGTTTGAGCTTTGCAAACAAAGACTTAAAGGTGCAGTATGTAATATTGACAGCTAACTGAAAGGAGTTGTTTCCAAGAAGAGCTAAGACCAGCAAACTCTCTTAGGCAGTGTTGCCAGATTGGACTAAAGATTTGCAGCCCAACTACAGCTTAAAACCCGGCCATTTAAAAAAATACCAGCCCAAAATACATACTAATATTATTAAAACTGTTATACAATAAAACACACAGAATTTATTTTCTTATTAAACAACCAGACTAACAAATTGCAGATCACCATGCTCGCGCCATATTTCCAGTGCATCTTTTTTAAAAATATAAATAATAATTTTAATAAAACACAAGGTCTACATCGGAAAACTCAGAAGGGGACAACATTTTTTTTTATTGTTCTTGTGCTACTATTGTCAGAACTACAGTTCTTCCCCACTAAACACTGGACGTCGGATAGACGCGCAGATCATGTCTATATTGGGTCCGTCGGTCCATGACCAATTCTGGACATCTATTCGTCGTCCAACCAGTACCCAACTTGGACGTCATGTTGACGTTCAACATTTGACCGTTGAAATGGGTCATTTTTTGGACCTCATTTGGATGTCTATTACAGGTGCAGGAAATTTAAATGATTAATATGCAATATTTTTTTTATTTACAAATATCAACATTGTTGTTATCAACATGATTAATACATATGAATACAGATTATTTATAATTATTTCAGATAATTTTTTATTGGCGCTTGTGTAACGGCCACCTTGTGCAACACCTAGATCATGGGTTCGATTCGGGAAAAATGGTCTTATGATAGCAGCTTTGAATTGTTCTCCTGCCCCACAACAAATGTGCATAAGGAAGTAAGCTACACATGACTTATTTTTTATCACAGTTCTTTAGAAGGATTTTATAATATAATAAGGTCACCGCAGACAAACCTCTGATGATACAGAGCCAATGCTTCATTTTGTAAGTCAAGGTTTTCAGAAAGTTAAATAAAGTGAGTGTTTTGTAACATAAAACTGATAGGTGAGAGAATAATTTGACCTAAATTGCAAGTTCATGTCATGTCTTTGTAAAGAAGATAAAATAGCATACCTCCATGGTTATGCAGTGTTGAAATACAGTATTGTAGATTTTCCAAGAAATGTCCTTGTCTCATGTATCATGCAGACATCTCTTGTATCATGCAGATCAGGAGATGTCTTAGGAATTACTGAGAAAGTCATGCAATTATTAAAGGCACACCGCGGAACTTTTGGCCACTAGTGGCGCTCGACCTGTAACTTTCACGTCTAGCGTCCCTAGAGGCCACAAGCTCCGCAGCACTGTCGCAAAAGTCAACAAACAGTCAACCGGTCAGCCCATAGACAGTGGGTCAGCCTCCCGTGTCTTTAGATTGTGTGTGCTTGCAGTGTTTGAGGTGGGCAGCCTTGCCGCGCACGATTCCCTTATAGCAGCTGCTGAGAGAGAGCGAGCGGGGCGAGCCCCGTGGGGCTATAGTGCTAACATGTCTGTGAGTGAATGTGGGCGCGGGACGGCGGGCACATTTACTGCACTAAAAACACCGTCGGCCTGAGCTGACTGGAACTTATGTGTGTTGGTTTCGTTTTACAGAAACCGTGGGACATGTTGTGTGTAGTGTTTGTGGGCACTGAGTCGTGGGCACGTTCACTACATTTAATGTACATTTGACATGAGTCGACTTTATTTGTGCGAGCCCTGCACTGTGGCCACGGCCGCATTAACAATAGGGCTAGGCGGGGCTAAAGCCCCGGGGCCCGAACAAGGAGGGGGCCCGTGATTGGCTGTGGAGTAGATACTAGCCATCTGATTGCCAAAGCCTTACCACGCAACGCCCCCCACAAATTAGCCCTGTTATTTAGTGGTGCTTTGCCGTATATTCCATGCATTATCATGGAATCATTAATATTATAGTGACCGTTCGCAAAGACCCGCCTTTTTTAGTTACAGTGTGACAAGCCAGGCGTCTCTCACGAGTCACGCACATCATGTTCTCACTCACGCAGTGAAAAATACATCGCGGGGCAAAGACTAACGTTACACCGAGTGACTACGAGAGAGAGAGATCAGAGCAGCTTACTGTTGATATGAAACAAGGAATGGTGAATTGAAACGTCACGTTTTAATTTGATATAACAAATACATTTATTCTATATTTAACTTGTGAACGATCTACCTGCTGCTGCACGTAGCAGGGGCGGATCTACAGGGGGGCAAGGGGAGGCAGGTGCCCCCCCTCTCTAGAGCCTTGCCCCCCCTGCTGCCCCCCTAACTTTGATGATCCAAAAACTGTACTTGTAAAAACAACCTGCCACTATGTCCACAAGCTTTTTAAAACAGTGAACTAAACAATACATTTACCAAAAGTGAACAATTTAATTTTTAATTTTAAATATATTATTAGCCCCTCCCCCCTGCGTCCCTGATTCAAACGTGCAGAGCGGCGTTGGCGGCTCACACACACACACACAGCGAGTCTGCTGCGGTGAGGTGGCCCTGCAACCCGACTGGAGAGAGTGAGCTTCCCCAGAGCCTCTGAAGGTGAAGTGAGTTTCCCCAGGTGTAGTTTAAACACACACGTTTAACTTAAAGTTACATTTGTAATGAATGTATTGTATACTAAAGACGATTCAGCATCAGCAAAAACAGCGCGTCTATTACGTTAGCCAAAATCAGCGGTCAATTCGCTCCCTCGTGATTTGTAAGAGCACTCTTCCCTTTGATTAGCCTAATTTTGATTTTAGTAAAGACAAGAACAGCTTAAGGCGAGACACAATAACATCGGGGTTTTTTTCACTGGTTAATTTGAAGATTTTGGGCTATTTGTCTTCAATAACATGTCTTCTTTCAGACTTGTGGTGAAATTTTTTTTCCAAAAAAACACATTTAGGACTTTATTTTACTACACTTTGTCTATTTGCGTCAGTATTCTCCTAAATTCAACAGAAGTTGTCGTTCTAAATCAACATGTTGCTCCGCGATCGCTGCATGTCAATGTCATCACATACATCTCTGTTGGAAAGCTCTCTCTCCTGTACATTGTTGTCGTATCCAAATATGGTCATTTCCTTTTAATCAGCAACCAATCGTGAAAGTACAATGGGCATTTAACTCTAAAACCGAAATCTCATTGGCTGATGTCAATTTCTGACAACGTGATTCGTTCAGATGCATCACGTGACGTGCTCTGACATTTAGATATGCGTTTTTGACCGTTTTTCTGTTAAGTTGAAGGCCATAAATGCTGTGATTTAGGTGGTTTGTATTGTTGTTGCTAATGATTTGGTAAGATATTGTGTCTGTAAATAGTTGTTTCCACTAAAAAAAGTATGAATTTTTACATTACAAATCTTTAAATGCTGTTTTCTCAAAATTAGTTTTTTGTCATTCTCCAGTACAAACATCTCAGCCTGTGTAGCACCTATGTACACCAAACTTTCCAGTTATACACTTAGCAGTATTCTGAAGATATTTTCAGAGGGATTTGTTAATAAATCATTCCTAAAAACCTTTGTAGTGTGTAAGGGCATGATTAAACAATAACGTTAATCATTTAATAACGATTAAATGTGTTTTTGTGTTTGTTTTGTTAAAGCAATTCACATATAGGGATTCCCATGTACCGTCTACCCCTGCCACCCTGCCAAGACCTCTTGCCACCCCTTTGCCCCCCCATATAAAATTTTCTAGATCCGCCACTGGCACGTAGGCCTATAGATGGCTGCCTGCGCCTTATTAGAATATACGCATCAACCAATCAATCGCATCCACTCTTCACTTCATTCTATTCTTAAAACACATGCGTCATCATCGACCCCAAAAATTTTCGGTAAGTTTGATTATTAACTTGATGGATGTATGATGCTTTTTGTGTTTGATCAAACTCTATTTTCGCCTAAAGGGCTGGCGATAATATATCCGGTAGAAATATGTACATTTTCCTGCGCCATCATGATACAAGTTTATAATTTAAACGCGTTTTTTAAACATTGTGGTTTGGATACAAATTATTTTAAACTGCTCAGGCACAGTAAGCAGCGGGAGAGAATTCATTTTGGTTTTGAGACCATGGTGAACTTGAGACGGTTTTGCACAGCGCACTTGAGTTCCGACCCTGAGGTCTTAAAGTGACAGTAGCTACTAATAAAGCTGCTGTCGCCATTTCTGCAATAATGTTAATCAAACATTAGAAATAAAGTTATTTACTGCCCTTGAGTGATTCACTTTTGTAGAATAAATAAGAATGAATGTTGAATTTATAGAGAAAACTATGTATTATTTATTTGATCACTTTATACAATATAATATTATTCAGTGCTTTAAGTTTTTCAAGTAGGTCGATTTCTTATGTGCCTTTGTTCTATTGTTATTTGTGACTCTTGTCATCAGTAAGCTTGAGATTCTTTTCTTAAGCTACTATTATTTTTTGTGATATTGAAATTGGTCACAAGAATTATGAAATTTGAGTGGCATAAAATTTTGATATGATAAAAAATCGTATTAAAAGTAATATAACTTAACTGTGAAGTATATCATAGATGAATAAAACGACTCGTATAATGATAGAACATTTAGCTCATGTAGTTGGTGACCTAAAGTGGTGGTGGGGGGGCCCTGCAGAGCTCATAGCCCCGGGGCCCAGTGAGCTCTTAATGCGGCCCTGACTGTGGCGGGCTGTGTTTGTGTGTAGAAATGAACAATGGGCTGTGGGCATTTTATTACACTCATAACACCATCGGCTGTGGCCGGCATACCAGAAAATACTACACTACTTATATGATTTATCTGGGTCACCTTGGAAACGGCATTTGCGTGCAGGCAAGCGTCAGCATCGGTCGGGCACCCCTCCTCCTCCTGTAGCTCACGCCAGCGAGCGAACGCTGGACCAATGGTGATCCTCGTCCTGGCTTTTCATTTGTCACTATGCCTTTTTCTTTTAGTGTCCTCTGACAAAACCTTTGCCTTCTTCCTTGTAGCTGTTGGTTCGGCCATGACGAAAACATAAAACATACAGACGGCAATCAAACGCGAGTTGAGCACTCACGTCAGAATCTGAGGAAGTTGTGGGTGGTGGGCAGGGTTCTAAATTAACTTTTTTGATCACCAGCCAATGTGGCTGGTAACTTTCTAAAGTTAGCAGCCATTTAGAATTTCCACTAGCCAAATTTTTTCCAGTGAAAATAAGAGAAATTATGAGTGCCACTGAATGCATTTGATAATTTTATTAACATAGTTGGCATGAAAAACACATATAAAGTAGCCTACAATACAAGACAGAAAGTGCAAACATTTCATTTCAAGTTTGGGATCTATCTCTATTAGGGATGTGCACGAATATACGAATTTTCGCTCTGTAATTATTATTAAAAAAATAAAATACTAATACTTTTTTTCTTCAAATTTTTTTCGCAGTTATAATTAAATGCACTGGGTGGAGCATTTAACAAGTGGATTGTGTTTTTGATCACATAATGTCGTTGTCTGCCTCGCGAAGTTTGGAACTTAGATGAAAATGATAGCCTATTACAAAATGGAATTACGTTTAATCAATTATTAATTATTATTATTATCATAATATCACCACCACAATGAGAAATCACATGAAATCCAAAGAAACAGCAGTCGACTGAGGAAGCAGCTGTCCATCACTGCATTAACGACTGCAGGTCAGCAGCTGTACCCCGATATCTTCTGGTAGCAAAATGATTTTGACATATGCTTCCTTTAAATTTCGTTGAGGGAGACAGGTTTAAGAACAGAAAACGCAAAGTGCTGTTACTTCACTTTGCACACACACACACACACACACGCGCGCGCGCGCGTCTCTGCAACACCTGTGTGTCAGCGCAGCGCGTTTTCTCACTCGAGCATGTGGATATTATTGTTTTTCTCAACATGAACGTGAAACAATATAAACACGATAATCATATGCTGACTCGAGTATGCTGACTACATTCTGTACGATAACTGCGCAGTCTGCTTCTTTTTTCTTTTCTTTTTTTTTGTTTTTTTCCCCGTTTGCGCTGCCTGAGCTTAAATGCTTTTGTTGTTTATATATTTTGTTTACACATATTGTTTAATGTTTTCAACTAAAAGAAAACCTTAAGATATATAGTAAGCTTGTTGTGTATAGGCTATTGCCTAATGTATAAGCTTGTAAGAAATAATGACAAAAACCTTAAACTTAAAAAAAATAACGTAGGCTATCTCTCGTTAAACGACATTTAAATTTAAACCCAGAAGTCTGTCCCAACCACCGGCGCATTTAGTTTAATCTTAACTTTTTACTTTAGCTACTTTACTATAGCTTCCTCTTTCAGTCTGCTCCCTGCTCTGGCTCGTTCTTCATCTTCCTTGTGTTTTCTGGTGGACGGACGCGTACGCTCCGTTTGTTTCCATGATCATTTCTCGCGCTGGTTTCACTGCAAACTGCGCGCAGCCAATGGGCGTATAAAACGTCATCACGTAGCATTACGGCACAGTGTTAATGGGAAATATAGGAAGTACTGCCAGGGGGATAAATGACCGAGAACAGAACCTTATGCATCACCGGCCAAACTGGCTAGTAAGTTTTTATTAACACCCGCCAAAATGAATTTTAATCCGCATTTGGCGGGTTGGCGGGTGTTAATTTAGAACCCTGGTGGTGGGGGAAGTGACGTATGCCGTAAAGCGGTCGAATTTTGTAGTTCTTTTTGTGATCGGGTTCCTACCCGAAACCCGAAGTTACATAGTGCTAGGAAAAGCGATACAGACACCTTCAGGCTACGGCAGACGTGTCATTCAACCTATTGTAAGTCGATGTACCATCTCAATGGGTTTTGGTAATATATTATAAAGGTTGAAAAGTTCCACAGTGTGCCTTTAACCTGGAATACTGTAATTTCACACTAAAAAATGTAACAGCCTAATTGAATGCAGATTGTTTAGGTTCTGTTATAGATTAAATCCACACACATGTACTGTTTTTGTGTTTTTCTTTTTCTACAGAAGTAGGCTTACAAAATTGAAAATACCAGCACAGTTCATCAAAAACTTTTGTCTAAATTCATAAGCTTAAAAATGAAGCAAAATATTACAGAGAATTCTGACAGGGATTGTTTTAGATTTGTAATTGTTTTAGTTTCGTACGCATTATTACTCACAGTATCAGTATAAAGCAAGCAGTGGAGAATCACTTAAGTGCAATTTTTGAATCCAAGACCTATGAATGTATCGAATCAAATACACTCAATTTATTTGTTCTGAATAAGCAAATATTGCATTTTAATTGATTTCATGTCAACCTTGAAGATTCACCTCCATGAGTTTCCTGGGATACAAATGTTAACATAAAAGTAACAAAAAGTAGGCTACAATGCACCCTGTTGTCAATTGAGTTCTTTTAAACCATGTCATTTTTGTAATGTTCATGAATCACGGCAATGATCCTAATAATGCACTTTATTTTTGTTCTCAAAGATTGTAATCTCACACAACAGAAATGTTGCCATGCAGGTTTTCTTTCTGAGAAAATAGATACAGGTGTATCTATTTTTTTATTAGACAGGTGTCCCGAAAGGTAAGACTGTTTAGAAAGGTTACCTTTTATGAAGTGGTGGTGTTCGGCCCACCGAAGTTAGCTGAACAGCTTTCCGAGGAGCTTGGCACTCTTGTCTCCAAGGTTAAGACTCAAGTTAGAAACCTCGGAGTGATCTTTGACGCCGAATTAAAATTTGATAAACAGATAAATGCGGTGGTAAAGGGTAGCTTTTTTCAGCTAAGAGGGATTGCCAGAATGAAAGGCTTTTTGTCTACTAAAGATATGGAAACTGTTGTCCATGCTTTTATCTCATCCAGATTAGATTATTGCAATTCCCTGTATGTGGGTGTGTCCAAAAAATCCCTGGCGCGTCTGCAACTAGTGCAGAATGCAGCGGCCAGACTGCTGACTGGGACCAGTAAATATTCTAGTATCACTCCAGTTCTGGCTTCTTTACACTGGCTCCCGGTGGAGTTTAGGGTGCAATATAAGGTCCTTTTAATGGTTTAAAAGGGTCTACACGGACAAGCCCCTGTCTATATCTCCGAGCTTTTGCAGCACCACTGCACCTCCAGATCATTAAGATCATCGCAAAGCTTACTGCTAAAGGTTCCGTAGTCTCGCCTGAAAACAAAGGGAGATCGAGCTTTCTTGGTGGCTGCACCGAGGCTTTGGAATGGTCTCCCTGTTTACATCAAGTCATGCGATTCCATTGAAGGTTTTAAGTCTATGTTGAAGACATATCTATTTACTGTTGCTTTTAATTGTTTTTAGTTATATGTGGTTCTGAATGATTTGTATCCATCTATGTCTGTTTTAACGTTATTGAAATGTGGACTCTGTAAAGCACTTTGGTCAACTCGTGTTGTGTTTAAATGTGCTGAAGAAATACATTTTTATTATTATTATTTATGTTCGACTAAATATTTCATGTTATGGATCCCTTGTTTTTGTTTATTATTTTTTTTTCATTTTGTTTTATTAGAATTGAGTCTTCTGAGTGACACTGTTTCATTTTAATGTTGTTTACCTTTTATTTTATACCTGTATTTCGAGCCCGTTCTCATCCCAAGGCGTCATACATGTGACGCCTGTGACATTTCGTTGAAATCTTACGCACATGGCATCCTTTAGCGTCAATATGAGACGCAAAACCCAAGGCGCCATACAGGTGACGCTCGTCTAAATCCGACAAACATGGCATCCTTTAGCGTCAATATGAGACGCAGATCCCAAGGCGTCATAACCGTAACCCTACCCCAGACCTAGTCTCGCGTAGCATTCATAGCAGCTTTCTTTGGCCAAGGCCCGCCCATAAGGCCGTTTGACCGACATGTCAAACAACCAATTACAGTTCGTTTCGTTCAGCGTCACGTTTCGGGGCGTGGAAATGTCCCCACAACAACAGACCGGCGTGGTGCAACAAGTCAGTCATGTAATGACAACAGTAATCAAGAGGGGTTTTGTTTAAGTATGCACACATTTCCACTACAACCAAATAGGATTTAAATAAAGAATACCATTACTTACCATAGAACAATGGTGTGCACTTCATCAACAGCCATACCGATGACACGCTCGCGGTAAACATCTGTTTGAAGCATATCTCTCCACTTTTTAACACCCACAAGTAATTCTGGAGAACCGAACACAATACTGAATCGGCCAGCTGCGATGTCAGCGTCTGTTGTTTCATGTTTGCCCGCAAACGCGGCTGATATCCCCTTCGCAGTTAGGTACTTCACTTGATCTTCCATAATAGATAGGAGGGGACACACAACTAGTAAAATTGGATCTGCTGGGAATCCTTCTAAATGCTGACAAAGGGTCGGCCAGGCTTGGAAAATAATACTCTTCCCAAATCCCGTCGGCAAACAGGCTAAAATATCTCTTTTTGTCTCCACTAAGTGCCTCAAACAAAACTCCTGGACATCTCTTAAAGTGTCTATGCCGTGAACCTCGCATACTTTTGAGAATCCTACGTTTAGCTGATCTTGATAAATGCTCATTGTCACTCATGTAAACACAACAGTTTTTCTGTTTTTCTTCCGCAATCACACGCCTGTGCTTTGTTTCCCGGCGGACCGAAAATAAACGCGACACTCGCGCCCCCCGGAAATCCGATAAAATTCAACCAATCAGATGACGACTTCGACATTCCTGAAGTGTTTCCAGTTAAGTGTACCATATGCATCAGACGTTTAGCCAACGTTCCGTGGGCGTGACGTCTGAGGCTGAGACTACCCCAGACCTAAACCTACCCATAACAGTGGGTGTTATATTGACGCTAAAGGATGCCATGTGCGTAAGATTTCGACGAAATGTCATATGGCGTCACCTATATGACGCCAAAGGATGAGAATGTGTTGGAATTTCACTTGGAAAAAAAAAAACAATCAAAACAAAAAACCCAAAAGGAATTTCTGATTGTATCTCTGATTGACAGCATTTGTTTTGGTTGGTTACAGACAGACAGTGACACAGTTGTTTTGACACGTCTGCTATTTATACAATTTCCTTATTGGAAGACAGCCAGGATTTTTCTTCTCTGATCTGTTTTATTTGTCATGATTTCCTTTGAATGTTAATGTTCATACACAGTTATTTTTCCGATGACGTATACTCTCCTTTTCTTTCCTCAATAGAACTGAACTCTTTTCTCAGACCCAGTTGGCTCGGAACTGTTTATTTTACAGTTTTTCTGAATTGCTAAAACACTAAACCCCATTCTCTGAACCAAATTCTCAATAGTCTAAACCAATTTGTCGAATAAATCACTCTTTCTGTAAAACATTAAACAAGTTCAGGTAGTTAAAACACTGTTTGCAAATCTCATGCACTCTTTTTTCAAAACTCTAAACACATTTTCACTCACTAAAACACATTTCACACTGTGATGCACTTATGTTTCAAAATGCTAAACACAGGTAGGCGAAAGTTAAACACAACTACAACACAGTTGTCATCGATTACACACAACGATTTAAAATTGTTTACACTTATTTCTAATGATGTGACCAAACCAACTGTACATAAGTCAGTTCAGAGTCCCAAAATGTTGCACTGAATGTTGATACCAATAATGGATGGAAATAATATAAGAGGGAGAGGAAGAAGAGGATGAGTAAGAGGAGGTGAACCAGCAGGAAGAGGATGAGGACGAGGAAGAGCGAGATGTGGAGAATGTTGTCAAGACTGGATCTGGCTTTAGGGTTTTTCCCTTTGCCTGCAGAGATGACAGTGTCTGAGATGTGGACAAAGTCCTCCGGCCGGACCAACATGAAGACATGATGCTGAAGCAGAATAAAATCTCTCATTGACCATGATTTTGCAGTTGCACAACTCTTCTGAGTGTACTTTACTGTAACATGCTTTTTATTTAGAGTTTTTACTGTAACCTTTTTGGCTTTTGCAGTAAGTTGGTCACTGTATTTTCACAGTATGCAAGTGCTGAATATACAGACATTCGATAGGACTACTATACAATATTCAGTACAATACTATACTTGCAGTGGATACTGTATACAATTTATTCACCTTACTACTGTAAGTTGTCATTACTATATTTTTTTTACGTAATTGCAAAATTTGTTTACCTTTTTACAATATACTTTTTTTCTGTAACTGCATGGTATGGATTTTGTGTTCTCCATTTTTTGATGTAGTGTCTAACGAATGATCTGAAGAAGTGTTTATAAAATTGACTCGCTGTGTGTATGATCTGAAAGCGTTGTTTGATTTTGAGCACAGATAAAATGGTTTTGAGGCAATTGTTTGATATTGCCAGAAGAGTCAGAGGTTCTCTGAATGTGGTTTGAAAATTTGGTTTTGTGTTTAAGGTTTTGAGAAAGTGAGGGATTGTTTCAAGAAATGTGTTTTACCAATTCAGAAAAACTGTATTAAACGTACAGCATATTAAATTGTTATACTATTAGTATTATCACTCAAGACATCCAGAGTACTGACACTTACAGTAGAGCAAATGGTGTTATAATTATTTCTTTGAGCAGAGATTTTATTTAATGTTTTTGTAAACCCCAGAGAATTTACTGTTGCAGAATCGTCATTGTCAACATCCCTCCAAATAAAAGATAGTTAGGTTGTTTTAGTGTTGAATTTGTGTGTGTGTGTTCAATTGTGATTGTTTTGTAGTAATTTTGTATTTATTATACTACACAATGCCATTGTCCACAGGGGTGAAATTTGTCCTTAACATCAAGAACCGTAATGGAAACAAGTCCTTTACTTTACTGTTATCCTTGACGAACAAGTGTATATTTGTAACGCAGAAGCTTCCTGCATCACCTCCTTCACACCCACGTAGAGAGCCATCTCCTGAGTATTAACACTAAATCTCCCATCATGCAGTTCATCTGGACCTACACACACACCTGTTTCCACTCATTGCTCTCACACCTGTATCCCATTTGCTTGTTTATTTAACCAGCTCTCAACCCTCATTCACCCTCATTCAACCCTCTACATCAACGACATTTTGATCTACTCCTCAACCATGGAGGAACATGTGAAGCACGTCAGATCCGTTCTCCAACGACTTCTCCACTACCAGCTCTTTGGCAAATTCGAGAAATGTGAATTCCACCGCACGAGTACGTCTTTCCTGGGTTACGTAATCAGTTCAGAGGGTGTGGCGATGGACGAAAAGAAGGTTCAGGCAGTCCTGAGATGGCCAGTTCCCCAGACCATCAAGCAGTTACAATGGTTCCTGGGATTTGCAAACTTCTATCGTCGGTTTATCAGGAATTACAGTACAGTTGCCGCTCCTCTGACTGCCATGACGAAACGCTACAACCATTGTCTGAGCTGGTCACCCGAGTCCTCCAAAGCCTTTGATGATCTCCGAGCTCGCTTCACCTCTGCTCCCATTCTGCGGCACCCCGACCCCATGCGCCAGTTCATCGTCGAAGTGGATGCTTCCGACACTGGAGTAGGAGCAGTTCTCTCCCAGCGTCAGGGCATGCCTGAGAAAATGTATCCTTGTGCCTTTTTCTCCCGTAAGCTCACCCCCGCGGAGCGCAACTACGATGTGGGCAACCGTGAGTTATTGGCCATGAAATTGGCTCTAGAGGAGTGGCGGCACTGGTTGGAAGGAGCGCACCATCACATATCGACCAGGTTCCAAGAATACTAAGGCCGACGCTCTCTCTCGTCAAACTGAGGAGACAACCCAAACAACGGGTACCGAGAATATCCTTCCTGAGAGTTTGCTCATCGCCCCAGTACAATGGGACATCACCATGGAGATAAAACTGTTTAATCAGCAGGAACCTCCACCTATGAATTGCCCTCCTGATCGCCTATATGTGCCCGTTTCCCTACGTACTCTCCTCATAGATCAGGTTCACACGACGCCCAGTTCCGGTCATCCTGGTATCACTGCCACCGTTCACCTGCTCCGCAACCGGTTCTGGTGGTCCTCTTTACTCACAGACACCACCAACCACATCCAAAGCTGTACCAGTTGCAACACTTCCAAGACACCTCGTCAACTCCCCGCTGGACTTCTCAATCTATTGCCCATTCCCCAACGACCTTGGTCGCACATCGCTATAGATTTCATCACCGACCTCCCGGAATCCCAGGGTAACACCACCATACTGACCATAGTCGATCGCTTTTCCAAGGCATGCAGACTGGTGCCACTACCCAAACTGCCCACAGCACTCGCCACTGCCGAAATCCTGTGCAATCAGGTGTTTCGCTTCTACGGTCTGCCGGACGGCATCGTGTCAGACCGAGGGCCACAGTTCACCTCTAGAGTTTGGGGAGCTTTTTTCAAACACCTCAATGTAAACATCAGCTTGTCCTCCGGATATCATCCCCAATCCAACGGGCAGACAGAACGTCTGAACCAGGACATCATTCGGTTCTTGCGCACATACTGCCAGCGACAACAAACAGAGTGGAGCCGATATCTGTTCTGGGCAGAGTATGCGCAGAACTCCCTGGTTAAGCCCGTCACTGGTTTAACTCCGTTTCGGTGCATTCTTGGCTTCCAACCTCCGCTGTTCCCTTGGTCCGGGGAATCCACAGAGCTCCCTTCCGTTACCGAATGGCTTCAAAGGAGTGAGGAGGTCTGGGATCACGCGCATACCCATCTGGTACATGCGGTTAGGCGTCAGGAACGCCACGCCAACCGGCATCGTAGACCAGCCCCCCATTACCGCCCAGGCCAATGAGTATGGCTGTCCACAAAGGATCTCAAACTACGGCTTCCCTGCCGCAAGCTCAGCCCCAGATATGTCGTCCATTCCAGATCCTAAAACTCCAGTGTCGTTTCGTCTAAAACTTCCCACTAACTATCGTATCGCTCCCACATTCCATGTTTCCCTGCTGAAACCTGCTGCCCGTCCCGAGAGAGGTACAAGAGAGGAACTCACAACACAAACCACCCCTCCAATCCTGGTAGACGGCGAAGAAGCATATCGGGTAAGAGAACTGCTGGATTCCAGACGCAGAGGTAACGTCCTTCAGTACCTAGTCGATTGGGAGGGGTTCGGTCCAGAGGATGGGGTTCGGTCCAGAGGATCAGTGCTGGATCAGGGCTAAGGACATCCTAGATCCCACACTTATCGAGGAATTCCACCAAGCACACCCCAGCAAACCTGCTCCTCGACCTCGTGGAAGACCCCGTCGTCGTTTACCTTCTCGCGCCAGGAGTCGCTCGCAGGGAGGGGGCTCTGTAACGCAGAAGTTTCCTGCATCACCTCCTTCACACCCACGTAGAGAGCCATCTCCTGAGTATTAACACTACATCTCCCATCATGCAGGTCATCTGGACCTACACACACCTGTTTCCACTCATTGCTCTCACACCTGTATCCCATTTGCTTGTGTATTTAACCAGCTCTCAACCCTCATTCAGTGCGAAGTATTTTTTAGCCCTGGTTTACCTACTGAGCGTTTATCCTTGTGTTTTCTCCCACTGGTTCAGATCTCGGACTGTTTGCTGTTATCTACGATCATTCTCTGGCTTCCTTGACCCTTGACTGTTTACTGTGCTTCGAATCTCAGCCTGGCCTGGACTTCAACGCCTGTGTATCTGAGTACTCTTTGCCTAGCCCTTTTACTATTGTCTACTTATATCAAATAAAAGCTGCAAATGGATCTTACCGACTCTGAGCAATCCTTACAATTATTTTTGTCTAATCAAATAAAATCTAATCAAATACATTTTCATAAAGGGCAATCCATATTCTTCCATATTTTCCAAAGGTCTTCCATATTTTATTTGCAGATGGATACAGATTGAATTATAGGCTACTGAAAATAATTACATACTTTTTGTAACTATTATAGATGGCCAATAATGATTTATTTTGTGTTTTGGATTCTATTTCCCAGCTGCTGCTGTGCTGATTTTTGTCTTAAATAACGCTAATAATATTATAGTTTGAAGCTTAAAATCAGCCAGTTGGCTTATTTTATTCTAGCTTGTCATTGTTTTAACAAATGTTTTAACAAATGTTTTCATTTGTCACATTTCTGACTTGACTATCAGAAATTTGAATATGAATATACAAGGTCCATCTTGGACCAAGCTTATGGAACACTATGGTGACTTCAAAACAATGACAGTACTAAACAATATCATTTCTTACAGTGGCATGGTTAAAGACATATTTATAATGTGAATTCGCTGTAAAACAAGAGCAGTAAATCACTGTGATGTCAGCATCATTTTGCTATTGATTAACAGTAACTCATAAGAAAATGACCCAGCATGCATTCATTTCACTGTAAATTTCTGACCAGTAACTTATTGTAAAATAATAACCTTTTATCCTGTAAATTCCTGGCAATTTTTTTTACAGTGTATAGCCTATTTTCTTTTTTTTAGAATGGAACCTTTTCACAGACTGTGATGGCGCGTTAAAGGGATACTCCACTTTTTTTGGAAATAGGCTTATTTTACAACTCCCCCAGAGTTAAACTGTTGAGTTTTACCGTTTTTGAATCCATTCAGCCAGGGACGTGCACAGGAATTTTGAGGGGCAGTTGCTCTGACTCTGACGGCACCCACCCCCACCCCCCCCCCCCCCACCCCCCCCAAAGGACACTGAATTTGGCCCCTTCCAAATTGCCTTATCTGACCGTGTTTATGTCCAAACGCAATGCCTCATATTATGGTCTTATTATTATTTATAAAGATTGCAAAACGTCAGAGATGACACACATGAGAGAAAGAGTTCCTCATATTATTGTTTTTTTAATTATTATTTATTTATTTAATTAATTTTTTTAATTTGAAAAGAAATAATCTGGATTGAATGGAAAAACTCGCTTCTAAAAAACAAACAAAAAAAAAAAACGCTTAGATTTCGGGAAAAACCTTTTGGCTTCCCGTACATTCAGTTCTGATGGTAGGCTACGTGCAACTACGCATGATTTGTAGTATGATTGCGTAAAGGGAACAGGAATTAGGTAGGGAACAGAATCGACTGCTAAAACCAGTGCCGATCCTGACCTCCCCCTGGGGCCCTAAGCAAAATTCAGCTAAGGGGCCTCTACCTGACCCGTGACGCCATGAGCTATGTAAACCATTTGCCATTGCCACACAGTCACACCTGACACTTCAGTGCTCCCAATACAATCCTCCCTCCTTTAAACAAAACAGTCAAAGAATAAGTACAACAATATAGAACAGAATGAGGTTCAAACAAACAATATTTATTGAATAGAGTATTTTCTATAGAATGTTAAGATAACAAGTGAATATTAATGTAAACATAAATAAGAAGAAAATAATAAATTATAACCCTGAGCTTTGGCTTTTGGTATTAACTTTGGTTCTCTCTACAGCCTGGGTATTTTCGGCATCAGTATGATTTTTGTATTTGTATTATGCTTGTTGAAGCAATTCTTGATTTATGGTTATTATTTACTGAGGGATGTGCATCCATATTGACCAGTATGTCCAGCTAATCAACATTTTAAATTCAATATAGCCTATAAAGCAATAGTCAATCAATGTAGCTACATTGCTTTCTATCTTGCATAATTAGTGCAGTTGTTTAGAGTTTTTAACTACACTGAGACTAGAAAACAATCTTGTTTCATAATGTGTACTTTGATTGGGAGTGCCATCATTCACGTGCATGTATTGTACAGTAGGCTATGTCTGGTCTCCACATATTTCTGCTTGAAAGATGCCAGTTTCATTTTGTGCACGCGCATATGAACGCACGATAACACACGCGACGCAGTTATGTTTTCCGAGCTGCAGTAAACAAACACCGTTGCACTTTGTCGTTTATCAAAAACAAACGTAATAAATAATTGTATTTTACTCTCACTTTTGTCAGGCACAAAGTGATGCAAGAGATGCACTGCCTGCCCAGCTAGGTTAGCAAGACCGAAAAACATCAAACTTTGCTGACATCAAACTTAGAGAGGAGAGAACACAAGTTTACCTGATTGTTGTTCCCGCAATTCACTGTCATGGTTTTTTTTCTTCCTCCTCTTTTCGTGACCAGAAGGATAGTTTCGCTTCATTTTGTCATGGATGTTGTACACATTAATTGACGCGCTATGACACGAGATGGAGGCGGGGCCTTAAGTAATTTGCGGGGCCTTACGCACCGGTCGCGTGCAGTCTATGGTCGCGTGCAGCGCTGCAGCCACAACAGTTTACCCTTCCCTTACTGACTTTCACTTTTGGTGCCCGGATAGAAGTGAATGAGGCTTTGCGATTTTTTTATTTATTTTTTTATCTAGGCCTACGTGAAATTCTGCATCCATTGTACGATTTTTTTTTTTGTTTTTTTGGAAGGGGCAACCTGAGTCGAGAAGGGCATATGGGCAGTTGCCCGGGCAACCTGAGCAACCTCCCTGTGCACATCCCTGGCCACGAGTTATGTTGAGGAAGCCACAGCGGCCAATACTGTAACCGTACCATAGACTGGGCTACAGCAGAGATGGAGATGACAGAAGAAATAACATTTTTCTTTAAAGCTGCTGTCCGTAACTTTTTTCAAGTTAAAAATAATCCAAAATAATTATTTAAAAAAAAACATATTCAGCCAGTGTTCAAAACTATCTGCTTGCCGTAGCTCGATTCAAAACGGTTAGCTTGTAATAATGATTTTATTTCCAGTGGTACTGGTGGGTTTCCGCGGGAAATTCGAGCATGTCTTTGCGTCATTACGTCACATCCGTACACATAAAGAAGGAGTTTCGGCTAGCTATACTGCGCGTGAGGATGTTGACGTTGGGGAGAATAGAGATGCCTTTTCTCGCAGCACTTTACATAATTTAACTTATGGCGGATCCAGAAAGATCCAAACGACAATCATCAGTGTCAACTGGAGATTCACCCGTTATAAAACCCAAAAGACTTCGTACTTCGGATTTAAAGTGGCTAGAGAAAGACAGCAACCGTCTCATGTGAACACAAGGAACATAGGCAGGGCGTTTGGTGGGTGAACTCCGTGTTTTGAAGGGGTTCAAAACGGAAGAAGAGACGCTTTTTTCTGCTGGACAAGTAAGACATTTCAATAGTTCAATCGTGTAACAGTACCAAAATTGTTTGCTTAATTCATACAGTTATGGAGTTTCCTTTGTTGTGCCTTTCTCGTTTAGCTATTATGGAGAATATGAATTCTGAACTACAGGTAACCATAAAACACATGTAACATTAACAATTTGAGAACAAAGTATAATTTGCACGGTTCGACATGATAAGCGATCGTTAGATTTAATCAGCGCGATTTACTGCAGTGCAATAAATGCATTTTCCCTGTAGTTGATCTGAACAAAAGTGAATGTTACTTACTTGTTCAGATGACATTTTCCGGTGAAAATTCTTATGTTGGTCATCCTGTACTTCCAAAAAGTAGAATGTGTGATTCTGAATGCCAGTATCCACACCGGCGCTGTGACCGACAGCCGCGACGCGCACTCTCCTCACAACATTGTGTTTCACTGTTTCATGCCGATGTACAACTCACGTAAAATTAATAATTCCGCGAATGACTGCAATTGCAGACTTCAAACAGAGATGGCGACAAAGAGGAAAAGCTACGGACTGCAGCTTTAAATTAGGAATGTCATATAAATATATAGTGCGGTCTTTGGCATTAAGACATGGGTACGTTATAAGTAAAAGACACCTGAAGCGCATTCTTAAATTGAATGGGCTTTTTTGTCGCAAAACTAGTATTGGCCGCTGTGGCTTCCTCAACATAACTCGTGGCCACGACAAATAGATGTCGTTCTCTCAACATATGATCTCGAGGCTACGACTTTGCATCACGTGGCCACGACATAATTATGTCGTTACCTCAACAAAATTATCTCGTGGCCACAACTTATACTCACGTTCCCACGACTTAAAATGACGTTCCCACGAGATATTATCACGTTCCCACAACTTAATATCACGTTCCCACGAGTTTATATGTTGTGGCACGACAAAAATAAGTGAACCGAACATGTCCCCTCCCGGTCACCGTAAGATATTGACATCTATTTGGCTAAATCTAGAAAATATATATAATAATAAAAAACCTACAGAGTCAGACTTCAAAGCACATCAGAAGATTTGTATTTTTTGGTAAATTACAACAGGTGGAAATGAGCAGCACTTAGAAAGAAAGATACAATTTTGTAAACTAGGGAGGTTGAGCAAGAGATTTGGAGCTTGTGGAGACAGACTAATAGATGAAAGAAAGATATATAGAGAGGATTGTTCATAAATGAATTCAGTGACATCTTTTTAACCTCATGAGTCAAATACATGGATTTAAATCCTGGCAGAATTTCTGTCCGTCCACTTCTGGGTCAAATGTAGTCGGTTCCTCCTTTTATCTTATTGTCTTCCTCATCCCTCCTTTCTTCCCTCCCAAAGACTTTGGTTCTTCCTCTTCCTCTTCATCGTCAGGGTCACAACCAAGTTCTTAATCTGTGAGGGAAAAGAAATGTTATGTCTTCAGATGAAGATAGGCTATGAGCTAATATGACCAGAGTTCATTATTCTATTGTAAAGGCCAGTGAATGTGCTGTGACATAGCCTGATATGATTCCCTTAATCCCATTTAATCCTTTGGCTGACGTCTCGCCCACTCTGATATTCCATAGCTGGTAATGGCAGCTGTCTTTCATGAAGGTGAAAGCTTTTAATCAAGGGTTAGCTATTCTGTAATCCACCTAATCCTGTCTGAGATGCACTCTCAAGAAAGAGTGTGTTGCGTTTTCTGTGAAGCTGCTGTGAAACGATATGTATTGTGAAAAGTGCTATACAAATAAATGTGAATTTAATTGTATTGAGTGTGTGTTTTAAGAGGGATTAAATGGCATTTTATACCAATTAAAGGTTATACTAAAACAAAAATGTACTGTGCCATAATTATTCCAATTATTTATATTTCCTGTGGATGAGAATACAGAATTATTAGGCACGTTGATTTTCTGATCACATTTTTTTCCAGGCACATTTTACCAATTCCAAACCACATTAATCTTAATAGCTACTATTAATTTTGTATTTAATCATTTATAGATAAAAAATCTTTTACAGATAAAATAAGCCAAAAAAGAGATTTAACTCAGACTGAAAAGTCAAAAATTATTAAATGCCCATGAGAAGGATGTGTTAAATTGCAGTTAAGGCATGACCATTGGACAGTGAAATGCTCATTGGGTCAGCAGGGTTAGACAAAAACATGGAGAAGAAAAGACACATGTTAACTGCAAAAGAATTAAGAATTAAGGTGAAGAATTAAGTGTGAAACCATCAGAAACCCTTTAGTCTCAAGCTCCACCATTTTCCAGAACTGCAACCTACCTGGAGTCTCCAGAGGTGCAAGGTGTCAGGATCTCAGAGACTTAAGAAAAGAATCCTAAAAAATGACCCCCACTTAATAAGAATCACAAGCTGGAGTGTAGTAAAATACATGAAGACTGTTTTTATAGGCTTTATAGACAGACAGATTGAAAGTGGCTCTTGAAGGACCAGCACCACATCCTCTTGTACCGCTGTTTGATGAATTCATCTTCCAGAATCTGCCAGTAAGTTTTGGGAGTTCATTTTTAGTCCATCTCCTACCCTGAAGAGATGGACTAAGAATGAACTCCCCAAACTTACTGCGTTTTTCATTTCCAGCCTTCATGACCAATTATATATCACTTATAAATTATTAAATACAAAATTAATAGTAGTTATTAAGATTAATGTGGTTTGGAATTGGTAAAATGTGCCTGGGAAAAAAATATGATCAGAAAATCAACATGCCTAATAATTCTGCACGCACTGTAGACTGATAACTCAACATCTGAGTCTGAGATAAAGCAGGTGGTGGAGCAAAGAGCTAAATGAATAAATAACTGAAGACTAGTTTGTGATTAATACTCCAAAGCTCAGCAAGGATTTACAGACATGTAAGACAGTATAAAAACTTTTCTGTTTGTAAATGGTTTTAGCCTTAATTGGTCTCAACTGTGTAACTAACAAAGGTGAAACAACCTGCATTACCATTCAAATGATTATTATTGTCTTATGCTCATCAAGGCTGCATTTATTTGATCAAAAATGCAGTAAAAACAGTGATATTATGAAATATATTTACAATTAATATATTTAAAAATGTATTTTTTTTCCTCTGATGGCAAAGATGAATTTTTCGCATCATTACGCCCAGGGCCGCATTAAGAGCTCACTGGGCCCCGGGGCTATGAGCTCTGCAGGGCCCCCCCACCACCACTTTAGGTCACCAACTACATGAGCTAAATGTTCTATCATTATACGAGTCGTTTTATTCATCTATGATATACTTCACAGTTAAGTTATATTACTTTTAATACGATTTTTTATCATATCAAAATTTTATGCCACTCAAATTTCATAATTCTTGTGACCAATTTCAATATCACAAAAAATAATAGTAGCTTAAGAAAAGAATCTCAAGCTTACTGATGACAAGAGTCACAAATAACAATAGAACAAAGGCACATAAGAAATCGACCTACTTGAAAAACTTAAAGCACTGAATAATATTATATTGTATAAAGTGATCAAATAAATAATACATAGTTTTCTCTATAAATTCAACATTCATTCTTATTTATTCTACAAAAGTGAATCACTCAAGGGCAGTAAATAACTTTATTTCTAATGTTTGATTAACATTATTGCAGAAATGGCGACAGCAGCTTTATTAGTAGCTACTGTCACTTTAAGACCTCAGGGTCGGAACTCAAGTGCGCTGTGCAAAACCGTCTCAAGTTCACCATGGTCTCAAAACCAAAATGAATTCTCTCCCGCTGCTTACTGTGCCTGAGCAGTTTAAAATAATTTGTATCCAAACCACAATGTTTAAAAAACGCGTTTAAATTATAAACTTGTATCATGATGGCGCAGGAAAATGTACATATTTCTACCGGATATATTATCGCCAGCCCTTTAGGCGAAAATAGAGTTTGATCAAACACAAAAAGCATCATACATCCATCAAGTTAATAATCAAACTTACCGAAAATTTTTGGGGTCGATGATGACGCATGTGTTTTAAGAATAGAATGAAGTGAAGAGTGGATGCGATTGATTGGTTGATGCGTATATTCTAATAAGGCGCAGGCAGCCATCTATAGGCCTACGTGCCAGTGGCGGATCTAGAAAATTTTATATGGGGGGGCAAAGGGGTGGCAAGAGGTCTTGGCAGGGTGGCAGGGGTAGACGGTACATGGGAATCCCTATATGTGAATTGCTTTAACAAAACAAACACAAAAACACATTTAATCGTTATTAAATGATTAACGTTATTGTTTAATCATGCCCTTACACACTACAAAGGTTTTTAGGAATGATTTATTAACAAATCCCTCTGAAAATATCTTCAGAATACTGCTAAGTGTATAACTGGAAAGTTTGGTGTACATAGGTGCTACACAGGCTGAGATGTTTGTACTGGAGAATGACAAAAAACTAATTTTGAGAAAACAGCATTTAAAGATTTGTAATGTAAAAATTCATACTTTTTTTAGTGGAAACAACTATTTACAGACACAATATCTTACCAAATCATTAGCAACAACAATACAAACCACCTAAATCACAGCATTTATGGCCTTCAACTTAACAGAAAAACGGTCAAAAACGCATATCTAAATGTCAGAGCACGTCACGTGATGCATCTGAACGAATCACGTTGTCAGAAATTGACATCAGCCAATGAGATTTCGGTTTTAGAGTTAAATGCCCATTGTACTTTCACGATTGGTTGCTGATTAAAAGGAAATGACCATATTTGGATACGACAACAATGTACAGGAGAGAGAGCTTTCCAACAGAGATGTATGTGATGACATTGACATGCAGCGATCGCGGAGCAACATGTTGATTTAGAACGACAACTTCTGTTGAATTTAGGAGAATACTGACGCAAATAGACAAAGTGTAGTAAAATAAAGTCCTAAATGTGTTTTTTTGGAAAAAAAATTTCACCACAAGTCTGAAAGAAGACATGTTATTGAAGACAAATAGCCCAAAATCTTCAAATTAACCAGTGAAAAAAACCCCGATGTTATTGTGTCTCGCCTTAAGCTGTTCTTGTCTTTACTAAAATCAAAATTAGGCTAATCAAAGGGAAGAGTGCTCTTACAAATCACGAGGGAGCGAATTGACCGCTGATTTTGGCTAACGTAATAGACGCGCTGTTTTTGCTGATGCTGAATCGTCTTTAGTATACAATACATTCATTACAAATGTAACTTTAAGTTAAACGTGTGTGTTTAAACTACACCTGGGGAAACTCACTTCACCTTCAGAGGCTCTGGGGAAGCTCACTCTCTCCAGTCGGGTTGCAGGGCCACCTCACCGCAGCAGACTCGCTGTGTGTGTGTGTGTGAGCCGCCAACGCCGCTCTGCACGTTTGAATCAGGGACGCAGGGGGGAGGGGCTAATAATATATTTAAAATTAAAAATTAAATTGTTCACTTTTGGTAAATGTATTGTTTAGTTCACTGTTTTAAAAAGCTTGTGGACATAGTGGCAGGTTGTTTTTACAAGTACAGTTTTTGGATCATCAAAGTTAGGGGGGCAGCAGGGGGGGCAAGGCTCTAGAGAGGGGGGGCACCTGCCTCCCCTTGCCCCCCTGTAGATCCGCCCCTGCTACGTGCAGCAGCAGGTAGATCGTTCACAAGTTAAATATAGAATAAATGTATTTGTTATATCAAATTAAAACGTGACGTTTCAATTCACCATTCCTTGTTTCATATCAACAGTAAGCTGCTCTGATCTCTCTCTCTCGTAGTCACTCGGTGTAACGTTAGTCTTTGCCCCGCGATGTATTTTTCACTGCGTGAGTGAGAACATGATGTGCGTGACTCGTGAGAGACGCCTGGCTTGTCACACTGTAACTAAAAAAGGCGGGTCTTTGCGAACGGTCACTATAATATTAATGATTCCATGATAATGCATGGAATATACGGCAAAGCACCACTAAATAACAGGGCTAATTTGTGGGGGGCGTTGCGTGGTAAGGCTTTGGCAATCAGATGGCTAGTATCTACTCCACAGCCAATCACGGGCCCCCTCCTTGTTCGGGCCCCGGGGCTTTAGCCCCGCCTAGCCCTATTGTTAATGCGGCCGTGATTACGCCAGTCTTCAGTTTCACATGATCATTCAGAAATCATTCTAATATGCTGATTTGGTGATCAAGAATCATTTCTTATTATTATCAGTTGAAAACAGCTGGGCTGCTTAATATTTTCTTTTTATTTGAAATATAAATCCTTTGTAACATTATAAATATCTTTACTATCATTTTTGAATCAGAATTGAATGCGTCTTTGTGGAATACAAGTATTGACCCCAAACTTAGGACAGTATCTAACAGGTCGTGACACTGAGCCCATCGACTAATAACATCAATGCTACTCACTTAGACTGGCATTTCCTCAGGTTTGGGTGCATCCTTGATCTTCCTGCAGAAAACCTGAGCCATAAGAAAGTTCCAGTACACAACAGTTAAACTTGTGTTGACAGTCACTATGCCAATCAATATGGGATCCATGTCTAATTTCAGCTGTGTTGGCGTTCTCTCAGAGCCTGATGCTGCACAAACTCTCTCTGAGTCTCTGACTGACTGACAGGCAGAGGAAGAGCTTTTCTGTTTGAGCCACTGACCCAGACAGATCTGATCCTCTGAGTCACATGATCTGATATTACTCATCGCTCTGCCATGTTACTTTAAGTATGTTGTTGTTACAGAGATTACACCAAAAAAGGTATCGACTTGGGGTAGGTTTATTTTTTTAAATACGTTTATATATATATATATATATATATATATATATATATATATATACGCATATCTTAATGTTTGGACTATACAAAGGCTATTGATCATGACTAGGGAACAAAAATGTATAGTTCAATATTGTTAAATTAACACGTTAACCTTTGCGACAACATGTCCCATAGCAGTCATGTATTTACAATGATTTTGAGAAGATTTTTTTTTCCAATAAAATACTTAATATGAAATTAAAAGGACATTATAACATTCACTTTTACTTGTAATGTTAAGTTTGGAGTCAGTAAGATTTTTTTATTATTATTATTAATACTTTTATTTAGCAAGGATGCATTAAATTGAACAAAAGTGGCAGCAAAGAGTTTTAAATTGATTTCAAATAGATGTCATTCTTTTGAACTTTCTATTCATTAAAGAATCCTGAAAAAGTATAACAGTATCCAAAAAATCCAAACTGTTTTCAACATTGATTAATAATAATAATAATAATAATGATAATAATAATAATAATAAAATTATATATATATATATATATATATATTTAAAAATCTTGAACACCAAATCAACATATTAGAATGATTTCTAAAGGATCATATGACACTGAAGACTGGAATAATGATTGCCATCACATGAATAAATTGCATTTGAAAATTGTAAATATTACTGGTTTGCTGTATTTTTGTTTATCAAATAAGAGACTTCTTTTAAAAACATTTTTTTTTAATCTTACCGACCCCAAATTGTTTTTTTAATGGCAGTGTCATTTTTCAGAAAAAGAAAACTGTAATAAAATGCTTAAACATTCAGGAAAAATGGTAACATACAAAAATATAAAACTGTTTTGATATTTCCCCCCACTTTTGTGCAGAACAAAAAAAAAACACTGAATATGTTACCTGGAGGTAAACCAGTCCTTGGAGAGTTGAAGTCATGGAATATTTACTCATGTCCGATTTTTTCTTCTTTCCAAGTTTTCTAAATTAAAAAGAGACAAAAGACAGTCCACCCTAACCTTCTCTATACACAACTACACGCAGGGTGTGTTGGCTAAGCAGGGCTGACTTTTTCGGTTTCATCGTCAGTCTTCTTGTGAAAGGCTTCTGTCAGAATGAAGATCCAGTATGCAATGGTCATGGAGGTATTAACCGTGATAATACCAATCATTAAGGGGTGTAGCATGTTTGCAAGTTTTGTCCTGACTGCAGCGTTTCTCTGCTTCGTGTTACTTTTAGTGTTTCTCCTGTGGCTTGGTCCTGCCTTTTCTTCAGTACGTGGTCTTCTCTCCTCCCCCAAGCTCAAATAAGGCTTAAACATTTTCAGAGCCTTTGCTGACCACAACAATCCAGGTTCGTCACCCTCCACCCACACTATCATCTGTAAATTAGTAGTTTACTTAAATGAAACTGCGCAACAACTGGCCAACTTCTTTTTTTTAAGTTTGTTTAATTAATGCAGATATAAAATTGATATAGATACAAAAGTAATCAGTGAAATGCTTCACATTTCTGTTTGTTTACAGTAATTGTTTAATATGCTAGAGAGGGATGATCAATTATGGATTAGAGCATTTGGATTTTAATTCCATGTGCTTTTTTAAAGAAGACTCTTATTAAATGAGATAGACCGCTGTGTGGATTAGTTAGTCAGAACGTACTGTTATACATGTCTCTTAGCTGTGTTAATCACCCCTGCTCATGAGTGGAGGATTTAACATTAGTCACGATGACCTTACTGAAGATAAGAAACTTAAGCGATATCACAAATATTTATGACGCAGTGTTAAAGCTTAAAGACAGAACAAGACAGACAAGCATACGTGGTCAAATGAATGCTTTTATTATGTAAAGGTCTTCCTACATTTTCAAGGAAGTCATTTTTTAGATGTATCTGAAAAACCAGTGTTTATTAAATATTTGAAAAACATTCCGTTTGAAATATGCATCGGCTGTGAAACATTAACGTTTGTGTGAGAGGTTTCACTGAGCGCTTTGCAGTCTGAGCAGTCCATCTGCGTACTGGAACTGCGAGCTGTTCTCATACTCCAGCATGTCCAGCGCCACCTCACAACTCTCCTTCACCACCCGCTCCTGGTCCTTCCTGTAGCGCTCTAGGATCTGTAAGCACGCCTCCTTCCCGATGGAGCCCAGCGCTTCGGCACACTCGTGTCTGACCATGGCGCTCTCATCCGTCTTCTCCAAAGCTGCCCGCAGCTGAGGGATGCTGGCCTCGTGTTGGATCTGACCCAACACATAACCGATCTCATGGCGGAACAAGGCACTGCTGCACTGAAGACCTAAAATACATTTTTGAAAGAAATTAGAACTTTTTTTCCATCAAAGATGCAATGACAATGCAATTTCTATTTCAAATAAATGCTGTTCTCTCTTCAAAAAATCCTGAGAAACTGTATCAAATTAAACCGTTTTCAACATTGATGATGATAATAAAAGTTTCTTGAGCAGTAAGATTTCTGAAGGATCATGAGACTGAAGACTGGAGTAATGATGCTGAAAATGCAGCTTTTATAACGCAAAAAAAATAAAAAACGAGATATTTTAAAGGGTTAATTCACCCAAAAATGAAATTTGTTATTAATTACTCACCCTCATGTCATTCCAAACCATCTTCAAAACACAAATGAAGATATTTTTGATGAAATCTGAGAGATTTCTGACCCATGTGACTACAGTGGTTCAACATCTCTTCTCTTCCACGTCATTCTCCTATGCTGTTGCCGTAGTGTAAATGATGTGGAAGAGAAGAGATTGTTAAATAAAGTCATTATTTTTTGTGCACAAGAAGTATTCTCGTCGCTTCATAACATTAAGTTTGAACCACTGTAGTCACATGCCCTATTTTAACGATGTCTTTACTACCTTTCTGGGCCTTGGAAGTTGCAGTGACGTTAAAGTCTATGGAGGGTCAGAAACCTCTCGGATTTCATCAAAAAGATCTTCATTTGTGTTCCGAAGATGAACTAAGGTCTTACGGGTTTTTGGGTGAACTAACCCTTTAAATTGCAACAATATTTCACAATATTACTGTTTAATTGTATTCCTGATCATTGGTGAACATAAGAGACTTCTTCCAAAAATGTGAACATTTTGTTGTTCAAACGTTCTTGATGTGACCTAGCATTGCATCTTCATCATGTGTGGACTGAGCTCAGTTCAAATCTTTCTCACCATCTCCAAGAGCCAGAACAGCCTCTTCAGTCCCAAGATTCCTCAGGGCAAACATAGCTCTGTAGCGATCGAACAGTGACAGGCTTTCGTCTAAGAGCTGCGCCCTCAGATCCGGGACACTTTTTCTTGGGGCTGGGGGAGCGGGGTCCACGGAGGAGTAGGGGTTCTCATCTGTCCTCTTTGCTGTCTTATCCCCACCATTCATGAGCCACTCCAGCCTCTGTAGTGCCAGCTGACATGTTTCTGCCACCTTTACAAAAAGAGAATGAATGCAAGTTGTCTGACTGTTCTCATCTTCATATCCATCTCGTTCGTCCCCTCCTTGTTCAATATTTTCCTTCCTGATATTTTACACTATTTTAGACTTGTATTTTAGATGATTTCTAATAGAAATTACAGTTGTCAAATAAAAATGTTTGCACATTTCAATGTTTTCGCACTCAATTCAATGTATTTGTTTTTACAATACAATATTGTTTTAAACAGTTTTACAGAGGATAGGTTGACAACCTTACTAACAACACTAATGAACAAGTCAAAAGTGACAAAATACTTTATGCTCATTTTCAGTTATGAAATGTAATTTTGTGCTGAATCAAATATATATTGTTGTTATAGGAAGATACATCAATTTGCCCATCAACATATACTACTTAAAAAGCATACAACTTGGCCTCTAGATGGCATTATGTGGTTACTTTCATTGAAAAGAAATACAACACTCGCAATCCCGAGCCAAAATTCAGGCCATGAAAAGTTGGCGCCCATGTATCGATACAATATACCCATGCAAAATATCACAATACTATGCTGTAATGATTCTATTCTAGAGTTACTGTAACAATGAATGGTTAATAAATGGGTGATATGGGTTTACTTTACCTCAATAACTGGATCTTCTGCATATTCCTTCAATAAATCTAAGACTTTGGGATTTCCTATGGCTCCCAAAGCTTCTCCTAGAATTGAAAATATAACAAAAACACTGAATGAGACTTCTGCAAAAAAAAAAAGAAAGAAAAGAAATAAGGAAGATAATGATCCTCTGTAATCCTCACCTGCTTCATGTCTGACCATTGGCTCTTGATTAGTGTCTTTCAGGACCGTCTCTAGGACAGGAATGGCCCGCTCGTCTTGCATTTGTCCGAGGCAGTATGCCAGCTCATGCTTCAGAAGTGCAGATTCATCCACAAAAGCTTCACTGATCCATCTAATGGCCTCTGGTCCACCAAGGTTGCGCAGAGTAAAAAGTGCTCTAAAGCGAGTTGTCAAGTCCTGCTTCGGGTTGACGAGAATGCTTCCCACCGCAGCTATATCCTTATTTGCCATGAGTTTTCAGTGTCTGGTTGATGTCCTTATGACCAGGTTAAACGGAGTACTCAAGAAAGCAGCACATGTATAGAACCTACATTTGAAAGCAATAAAATGTTTTATTAAATTCTGCGAATAGTATTAAATATGATGACTCATATGATGATTCAAAACCTTGTGAGCTGCCAACCTAAACAGCATGTTTGAGCTTCATAGGCTGCAAACAAATCCGATCTTTAGGAATTAACAGTTCGTAAACTTTTATGGTATGACATAATGATGTCATCAAAATATCTGATTCTGATTTACTCAAAGATTATTTTGGAAAGATTCAGAAAGTGATATTAATAGAAAAATGGGGTGTATGATAGAAATGTGTCTTTTATGTGCTTTTTAATTTCAGAATAACCAACTACGTGTAAGCGTGTTATGAAAAGAAAAAAGGGTGTTATGTAGCAGGCAGAATGATGGGTTTAAAAACATTACAGTGTTAGTGACAGCATGACGCTAACCGAGTTTACAATCTGATTCATTACGATGTTTAAAGTATTTGTATCTTGAACTTACTACAAGCCTAGATGTTGTTTTTCACTCATATGGTGCTCCATCTACCTCCCCATGCCGACCACGCAAAGAGAAGAACTGTTTCACTCGTGTATTCCAGTAGTGAGTTCTGGATTTACTCGCATTTCTCTACCGCCACCTACTGGATTGGAGTGAAACCACTGCTAAATTTGTAAACAAACAGTAGAGTATATACAATTTACAGTAGTGGTTCTCAACCGTTATGGCTCGAAAATGTCCAACACTATGTGTGTGTGTGTGTGTGTGTGTGTGTGTGTGTGCTTCTACCCAAGTACCAGCATTTCTGAATGGGCTGAGGCTGGGATTTAGTGAGTTTGAAGTGAAAGTATTTGATGAACGTATACTATGTGCAGAGAGCATTCACTCAATATTATTATCTCATTTTTCACAGAGGTGGCTTTTGCATCAGAGGTCTTCATATATATATATATATTGAGGGGAAAAAATAAATGTGATTTCAGTTTACATCTCAACTGTTTTTAATTAAGTTAGATTGTTTTAATGTATTAATAATAAAATACATTTTATTCATTCTGTAGCCTAATTATGAGAACCACTGATTTACATTGTTGATGCAGCACTTTTAAATTCTAGGAGAGTCAATGTGGACTGAGACACTCAGTCCCTAACATCACCGTTAACATCTTTTGGCCTGGTTTCACATACAGGGTTTAGATTAAACCAGGATTAGGCCTCAGTTCAATTAGGACATTAAGTAGCTTTCATAAATGTGCTTTAGAAAAAAAAAACATTACTGTTGTGCACAATGGCAGTCACATATTTTAAGATATGTCAGTGCAAATTGCTTTCAGTTAAAAGCTGAAACAAGCATTTTAGTCTGGGACTAGATTTAAGCCTTGTCTGTGAAATAGCTTTGATGATGATGTTCCAAGGGCTGAAAGTCAACATGGAAAGGAACAACATGACGTGCATAAATTATGATCATTAGGCTTAAAGTCATTCTCAAAAACTTGAAACATGCATTGCCATCAATATTATTGTTTATTTCAACAAAACAGAAATAAAAATATCTTTGAACACAACATTTAGATCTACTATTTACAATATCAATACATCAGACACCAAATAAAACTTGTCATATTAAAAGTCATTCATTTATAAAAGTTAATAAAACAAATCACCTTAGAGTCATAAAATATGAGATTGACTTTAAATACAATCAATTTAGACACTTCCTGCCAGCTAATCCATGTTCATTTTTAAATATTAAATGGAAAATATTAAATATTCAATAAACAAGCTATGTTGTTCCAGCACAGTCAACTTGAGGAGGCTCAGGTACAGGCAGAACCGGGCTGCTTGTTGGAGACTGATCGAGTGTTTTACTCATCTGTTGTTGCTCAAAATAGCTACAGAGCAGAGAACGAACTGCCTCAGCGTTCGGATCATCTATATAGACCGTAGAAACGTCTGTGGGCTGTGGACATTCATTCTGACTCAGTGCTTCAACCCACTCCTCTTTAAACGGGCTGTTATGCACATTACAGATATTGTGCAAGATACAGCAAGCTACAGCCATCTTGGATACCAAGTCTAAGTTGCTGTCATTTCTGTTGTGCAGACACTGCCAGCGTGCTTTAAGGCGCTGGAAGGCATGTTCGATGACTTGAAGGCCGTGGTTTAGTTGGACGTTGAATGTTAGCTGTTGATGTGTTAGATTCAGCGATGAGGGATAACATTTCAGTAGCCAGGTCTGAAGCGAGTAACCCGCATCCCCCAGCAGCAGAAATCCCAACGGATGACCCATGAGCTCTTTGGGTGGCTGAGAGCAGAATCCTCCCTGCTCTGCCATAGTCCACAGCTCTGAGCTCTGCAGGATGGTCATGTCATCTGTGCTGCCTGTAAAACCAGAGCAAACGTCCCAGAACGTACCTTGTGCGTTCACCACACCCTGAAGAACCACGGAGTGCCAACCTCTCGGGTTCCAGCAATCCTGCGTGTCCGTGGCGGGCGATTTAACAGGGATGTGAAGGGAGTCTATGACACCAATGCAGTGAGGAAAACCCCACCGAGTATGAAACTGCTCAGCATTTTCTTCTAGTTCGTGATCTGCAGGTAACTGCATGTAGAGGGGTTTCAGTAACAAAATGATGGCTTCACACACCTCCCGTACACACTGACAGACGACAGGGATAGGCACACCGAAGAGTTCGCTTAAGAAACAATATTCTGTGCTGGTGGACAAACGCATTAAGGCCATGGCGATACATCTCTCTAGTGTAATGGTCTGTCCGGTTTGTTGTACATACATTTGCTCGAGCTGGGGCTTGAGTTTGCTGCTCAGAAGAAGGAAGATGTCTCTTGTGACGTGGAACTTGTCAAGCCAGTCTTCTGGTCCAAACTCTGTCATCACGACTTTCTCCCACCAGTCTGGGTCTGAAGGGATTGGGACATGATTTTGCAGATCTTCTTCATCTGGTGATGGTGACTAGAGCACATGGACAGAACAAATGAGTGTACAGTATGGTTCAGTTGGGATTTTAAACTAGTCACATTGCTGTGCACAACATGATCCGTGATTTCAATAATAACGTCTATGGATTAAAGTCTTAGAAATGCTTTGTAATACAGAAATTACAATTTACCGTTCTCGTGCTGAGATAATTCTGGAATAGGTGCCTTCGATATCTGATTCGTTTGTGAACTTCAGCTCTCCTTTCTAATATGTAGTTATGGATTTCTTCTTTTCGACGCCTAATTTTGGATGCAAGCAAATATTTCATCTCCGCAGCATCTCTCGCCTCGTCCGTTTTCAAGTATGAACGTGGCATTTTGTGCGCCGTGTAGTAATAAACACTCTACACAGGGGAGTGTTTTCGTGATTTAGTGACGCTTGTTCATCATCAAATAAAATAGTAGCACAACAAATGTTCCCAACACGGACATAAATAACGGTGCGCTAAGGAGCACTTCCGGTCTCCTTCGTTCTTGTCAAAATAAAAGTTTGTTTTCTAACAATGGAAAATGAAAATAGAAAAGCTTAAATACATTTTAAATGTTATGACTTATTCCATGGCTAATTTAAAGAATTGACCTTTTTGATTAAGGTATTTCAGCATCCCTTGCCTCTCTTCTCTCTTTCCTTTTATTTGTATAAAATAGATTAAAGGAATAGTTCACTTAAAATGCGAATTCTGTCATGTTTACTCACCCTCAAGTTGTTTCAAACCTGGATGTATTTCTTTTTTTGCTGAACACAAAAGAAGATATTTTGAAGAATGTAGTAACCAAACATGCTTCCATAGTATTTTTTTCTACTATGGAAGTCAATGGGGTCCATCAACTGTCTGGTTACCTACATATTTCTTCCTTTGTGTTCAGCAGAAACATAGAGATGCAAAGTACCTCACTACTATACCTATTATTTTGGGGAATCTGTACTTTATTTGAGTTCTGTTTAAAACTGATTATGTGTACTATAATTTAATTAAATATTCAAGGGGGAAATACCTTTTAATCTCTTACAATTTCATGTGGACTTTTAATTACGAATTCATGTAATAAGTCATCATGACTCAAATCTTTCCTTAATTATTTAAAAATAAAAAATAGTAGCATTAATGTGACTAACAAGCATGCTAACAAGCCAATCAATCATGCTCACATAAGTTTAACTTTTATTTTATTTAAACAGGAGATGCATTTTGGCTAGGTACTTACACTAAATTTGAAATATTTGGCATATAGTATTATGTTCTTTAACAATTCCGCAGTACTTTTTTTCACATCCCTAGAATAAACATTTAAAAATACAACACACAAACTCTCCATAATATATATAGTATGTCATTTTTAACCAAATACTTGATACAAATATTTTTGTTAATCTTTGCACTTTTAAAAATATAGCAACGTTTTTGTTTTGTTTCAAATGTCGTGACGTCAACGTCTAACTAAGTCCCATGATTCCTTGCGCTGCCATCGATAACAACAGCAGTGTCGACTTGCTAACAATATCGGAGCAGCGTATCTTATAATCGTTATCAAATAATTTATTTATCAAGGTTTTGAATCGACGCTTTTGTTTTGGTTAAGGCCGAGCCGATCAGATTATAAATTCACCGAGTAACATTGTCAAGGTAGGTCCGATGACTTGTGGGATCAAATTAGCCCAACTAGCTTCTCAGTAATCCATTGTGAAACACCGAAATGAAAATAATCAGCGCAGGACAATACCACAGCTCCTGTTGTTTTATTATGATTATACCTACGTTAATCTAGTTCATTTGATATACAAGATGAGATGATTCTGCTTAAATCAACACTGGTGTTGATAGTTAGCTGTTTTGACAAAGGAATCTGGTAGCTAACGTTAAATGGTTTCTTCTTGGCATTATATTGATCTTTTGTTTAACATTACCTGTTAGAAGAGAAGCATTTGACGTTTTTATTCAGCAGTTGTGTTAATAAAATGCATGCCGTAAAAGTGTCTGTCATTGTTTACTTAGGCCACCAAACAGAATACATGTTAGACTTGGGTTCTCTTAATAAATTGTCACGAACTTGGAATTGGTGTCCACTGTCCAGCATATTCTTGTCTCAGTGTTCCTATTGTTTGGACGTGGTCGATTTGAGCAGCTGTTCTCTAACACCTGTTTATGCGGTATTGAACAGATGGCATTTGCTGACGAGTCTTACATCCTTCTGCAAACAGATTTACTCAAAAGGTGTAACGTTAGAGCTTAAACTGTAGTTCCATCATTGTAACCTTCTCATAAAATAATGTTTCTTCTTTCTTTTCATTAATGCAGTTTTAGGCTCCGTGCCTCTGGATCTCCACATTCCCAGACTTCTGAATCACATCCATGGATCAGGACTATGAGCGCCGGTTACTGCGGCAGATCAACGTTCAGAATGACAACACCAGCCCCATGGTGGGTCTATCATCTTCAATATTGCAGACTTGAAATTGGCTGATTTTGACGTGCTGCATGCCATTTCCTTTATGCAATTTAAATACTTTTTAAAATCTTTCTTCTAACCTTTTTTTTTGTATACAGAAAGTAAAAGATGTGATATGTCACCTGACCCCGACCCCTGAGTCACCGCTGTCATCACCAAGCAAGCATGGTGACAGGTTCATACCATCTCGAGCTGGCGCTAACTGGAGCATTAATTTCCACAGAATAAATGTGAGTGAAATATAAAAATAACAATAAACAGTAATGAAGCAAAGTGACTATCATTTAATTAGAATGTGAAGGGTCAAGTTCATATATATATTTTTACCCTTATTGCAGGAAAACGAGAAGTCTCCAAGCCAGAATAAAAAAACCAAAGACGCAACATCAGATACTGGCAAAGGTGAGTGTGGAGAGGACTGCATTGATTTTACCTGCTTTCATAAAGCTGTTCAGTCATGATGTCGGTTTATGAAAATACACATACCACCAAAGACTATTAAATGTTACCATGCTTTAATTTAGGATTATTTATATACTATTATAATATTTATTCATATTGGAAATTGAATTGGCTTTTATCATTTCATGTTTATTAAATATTGGTTATTAGTTGTTGTTTTATATATATTTCTATGTAGATTTTCTTTATTTTTTTGTTTTAGCTAGAAATAAAATGATTTACAAGTAATTTTAGTACTTCAACTTATTTAAGGTTTTTTTTTTTCTTCATCTAGTATTTATACTTGTATATTATATTTTAGCTTCATTTCAATGACCAATGCTATTGACAATGCAATTCTTATGGTAACTTCATTATGGTGGACTATGCTTTAAATAAACCTCATTCTTGATGGATGATGCTCGGCCCTTTTATGTCATACTACAACTTGTTGTAATTTCTCTCATTCACTGTGTTGTCTGGCAGCGGATGGCTTGGCGTATTCTGCCCTGCTGAAGAATGAGTTGCTTGGGGCTGGGATTGAGAAGGTCCTGGATCCTCAGACAGAAGATAGAAGACTACAGCCCTCCACACCCGAGAGGAGGAGCCTCTTTAGTGTAAGTCTATTTAATCCTCTTATATGTTAATTTGATGCCACCTGAGTGTTTTGATCCATGTTTTGAATGCCACCTGTGGACATTGTGTTTGTATGTTTAGTATTCGCTCAGTGCCAAAAGATCCACTCCTGACGATAACAGTGTTTCCCCGTACTCCCTCTCCCCTGTTAGCAGTAAAAGGTAAGTTGAATATTTCTCTTGATAAATATGCGATTGATTAGTAAAATGCATTGTTTTAATTGCGTGCTTTGTTTTTGTTTATAGTCAGAAGCTGCTGCGGTCGCCAAGAAAACCGACGCGCAAAATTTCCAAGATTCCGTTTAAGGTGCTAGATGCACCAGAGCTACAAGATGACTTCTACCTCAACTTAGTAGACTGGTCCTCTTTAAATGTACTTAGTGTTGGACTGGGAACTTGTGTTTACCTTTGGAGTGCCTGCACCAGTCAAGTATGCATGATATACATTTTTCTTATGCATTCAACTTTCTTTTGATTTTTATCCAAATTTATGTTCTGTAAATATCCAGGGAACACTTGGTCTAAGTTGTGTTTTTTTTCTTTGGTTTGTCTACAGGTAACACGACTATGTGACCTATCAGTGGAGGGAGATTCAGTCACATCTGTGGGCTGGTCGGAGAGAGTGAGTTAACCCTTTTTGACTTGGACTTTTGGAAGTTGCTTTCTGGAATTTGTGGTCTAACAGTTGGCCAACTACTACTCTTATAGGGTAATCTTGTCGCTGTGGGTACACACAAAGGCTTTGTACAAATTTGGGATGCTACTGCTGGCAAAAAGCTGTTTGCCTTGGAGGGACACACGGCAAGAGTTGGTAAGATATATATATATATTTTTAATCCTTATCATGAAGTAACTGGAAAATTTAGGCTAAAATCGTTGAAATTCATTTTTTTTAATCAATACTTTTATGCAAGGGTGCATTGAATTGATCAAATTACATATATATTCAAATATATATTTAAATTCAAATAAATGCTGAAGCAAAAAAATGTTTTCAACATTGATTATACAAAATGTTTCTTGAGCACCAAATCAGCACTTTAGTATGATTTCTGCAGGATCATGTGACACTGAAGACTGGAGTAATGATGCTGAAAATTCATTTAACTATCACAGGAATAAATAATTTTTTTACAATATATGTGCTTCACGTTCTAGTCACATCGTGTTCCTGAAATATATGTGTGAGGTAAACCAGTTATGAAAACTTGACAGTTATGAAAAATGTGCCCTCAGGAGCATTGGCCTGGAATGCAGATCAGCTGTCATCAGGCAGCCGGGACCGGATGATCCTTCAGAGAGATATCAGGACGCCCCCTCTGCAGTCAGAGCGCAGGCTGCAGGGTCATAGACAAGAGGTCTGCGGACTCAAGTGGAGCACTGACCATCAGCTGCTGGCCTCTGGTGGAAATGACAACAAGGTGACCGCTCGTGCTACAGAATAATAAACACAAAAAAGATTTTAGGACTCTCTGCAATCTAAAAACAATCCTGTGATCCCTGCAGCTGTTAGTGTGGAATCACTCGAGCGTGTTACCGATGCAGCAGTACACCGAGCACCTGGCCGCAGTGAAGGCCATCGCCTGGTCTCCTCACCAGCACGGGCTGCTGGCCTCCGGAGGGGGAACGGCAGATCGCTGCATCCGCTTCTGGAACACCCTCACAGCGCAGCCACTGCAGTGTATCGACACCGGCTCACAAGTCTGCAACCTGGCCTGGTCCAAACACACCAATGAACTGGTATGTTTATTCTGATCAACTGACCAAATGCTCATTGTTGATGTGTTTTTTTTTGGTTCGTTATTACATGCAGCTGTAGATACAGACAAATAGGTATGATGGTGGGTCTTATTACATGGTCCAATGTTTGTCTTCTCCAGGTCAGCACACACGGTTACTCTCAGAATCAGATCCTCGTGTGGAAATACCCCTCGCTCACTCAAGTAGCCAAATTGACTGGCCACTCGTATAGGGTGCTCTATCTGGTAAGTACTTGCTTCCCTCTGTTGTTTTATTTAAATAATGTCGACATATTTATTTGTAAATGAGTATGAAAATGCTGTTTACTGAAACGATTCCTTTATCTTGAAGGCGATGTCTCCAGATGGAGAAGCAATAGTGACAGGAGCAGGCGATGAAACTCTGCGCTTTTGGAATGTATTTAGTAAAACGCGATCAACAAAGGTATGGTATTTTTTGGTAAAATATTGTCAATATTGGCTTTTCCTCAAGTTCATGTCCTCAATGTAATTTTTCTCTCTTGTCTTTTAGGAATCCGTCTCAGTTTTAAACCTGTTCACCAGAATACGATAATCGGGCTGATAGAACTGAGTGAATCTTTATAACATATGTCGTCAATCACATGCAGTAGACTGGACATAAAGATCTACTGCTCTCATCCACAAAACTTGTTTTTGTCTCCCCTGATATTTCATTTTAAGTTCAAATGTTATGTTTACTTTTATGTGTACAGTTCAGTTCATGGTTTTATGTGATTGTTTTTGGTTAAAAAGAAATGTCTATGATGTATGACGTATGTTATCCAAGCCTTAAGCCAGAAACAATGCCATTGAATCAGGGTGTAAAGAAAAAAAATTAGCCATTGTGAAACAGCTTCCTCTGGAATTATTTGTAAGCATTCTAATGAGTGATCTTTTGATTGTGAGGGTGAAAAAAAAAAAATGTTTATGAAAGAAAATTCAGTTTTTAACTTGAGTTGCTTAAGATTGATATTGAGCATTATAAAACACCCTGAACATTTTTTTACGGTTTGTTGTCATTTGTTAATAGAGAATGAATTTGCTGATTTACTAATGTTCTTTACAAGGTTTGAATCAGAAAACATAAGTGTTTTGCACATACTAGAACAGTTTCTCAAACTTGGGTGTGAGTTAAGGAAAAATTAAATTAATGAAAATATTAAATAAATAAAAAATAGTTTTTGTTTACCTGCATAAAGTGACCAGTAACCAACTATCAGAGAACCACAAACAGGTGGTTACATTTTTTAAATATATGAATTACTGAACTAATAAATCTCCAAGTAAAGTTTAGGTCAAACTGATTCAGCTGTCAAAATGATTAGAAATCGCTGTACTATAAGATTGACCGATGGACACAGGGTTAGAAATACTTTGTACCTATGTAATTACCCTGCTGCTGTTTTTGTTTGCTGATGGATTTTTGTTATCTTTAAGGAAATATAATTCATAAGACAGTTAGCAGAGTATGAAAGCAATGTCATGTCAGACAGGAATGACTAAATCACTCTCACCTGAATAACTTTGGGCTCAGACATTCAATACTTTGGAGACAGATATTACTTTTGTTTATGAAAGATACATTACATTTATCAAAAGTGACCGTAAAGACATTTGAAAACTGCTGATTCAGATTTCCAATCACAGAAAATAACTTAAGAAACATTAAACATTTAAAAATCTTACCTTAAACTTTTGACCAGTTGTACACTAAACTGCATCTTACTAATTTCATCCTTTAGTAGGGAGATTTAGAACACCATAAAACAAAACACCGATTCCTTTATTCCAGTGTCTATTAGATTATTTATTGACAAATCCAGTAAAAGTTCATAAAATATTTCTTAAACAGGATGTGCTCTCAAACACAAATGGAATATAGTGAAGGAATATTAATGGCTGCAAAAAGTGAATTGAAAGTAAGTGAAATGTAAATTATACAGATAAAGTTGCTTGTAAACTTTGCTCTCAAATGCAGAAATAAATCAGGATTCCTTTGTTGCCAGTTTCCACCGCTGAAGCCACTGTTGGAATGTCAGTCCCTCTCTCTGCATGTCTGGCAGGGCAAATTGACCAGGCTGCTCCCACCTGCACACAGACACGATCAAACAGTGTGTTAATCTCGTTCAAATCATAGTTTGAACAGTTGAGGATCAGAATTGCTCCTGTAGCTGTTAGTTTCAAACCATTCCACGAAGGGCCAATATTGGAAACATTTGAGAGGCCCATGTCTTACCAGTGTGTGATGGCAGTCTTCACTTGTTCTGAGTAAAGCAGGCCTTTAGAGCACCTCTGAGTGAGCTCACGGGCCCGCGGGAGCAACGTCTGCAGAATCTCTCCGTCAACAGTCTTCACATGCTGCAGCAAAGCTGAAACCGACAAAAGAGGTGTTTGAGTTTTTATGTCCCCCATTATGCTATTTTAAAAGGTTCCTAATTTTGTTTTGGAGGTCACTCACAATAAGTTTACATGCTTCCATAATAAAAAAACAACAACATTTTATCATAATATACATTGCACATCACCTAATTTCTCAAAGAGTCTGAAAACTATTTGTTTGAAGATTTGGTCTTTCCATGTGCTATTCTGCTCTGATTGGCCAGACAGCCCTGTCTGCTGTGATTGGTCTACCGAATCAATTCTTACTTTTAGGAGATAATAACTTTATTTATCCTGCACTTTGACCTTTAAAAGTTGGCAGACTTTTTACATTCACAAACAGCTATATAGACACACTGCATGAAAGATAATATTTTAAAAAGCATAATAGGGACACTTTAAATATTGGCATGATGACATACTCTGCTGATCGGGAGATGGAAGCTGTGTTGTCAGCTTCTGCAGGTCTGATGTTGACTCTGAGAAAAGCTGAAGAAGCCTGCACAGATATCGTAACTCCAGCCGTCGGGCTGCTGCCTGAGACCAAAGCTCCTCTGGGGCCTGACAGAAAGAAAGACGAGACTCCTGACACTCTACCAGCAGATTTGGCTGAATTTTGGGTTGTAAGAAAAGTGTAGGATATGGATACTGTCAATCTTTGACAAAAAAAATGTGTGAAAGCAGCAATTATCAGAAAAGTAGCAATTTCTGTAGGTGGTAAAATAATAGGATTTAAAATGGCATTCAGAAAAATTAGGAATAAAGAGTACTAAGTATTCCGTCCTTCGGGTGAGACGTTAAACCGAGGCCCTGGCTCTCTGTGGTCTCCCACAGAGATCCCATGGCACTTGGTACATGGCAAGTATCCCATGGTAGAGTTCTCAACGGGTCGGGTCGGCCCGACAAACCCGACGGGACCCGCGGGTTCGGGTCGAAAATATTTGCAAATGACTCAGGTCGGACCTCGGGCTTAATCTTTTGAATTGTACAGTGAAAACAACATTTATTATTCATCGCTGCTGTTCACTGTAAAGAAAGCCTGGCTGCTGCGTGCAACGTGCATCGCGACGCGAGGGCAGACCTGACGCCGCTGCGTGCACGCCTTTAGCCCGGAGAAGAAGATGGAGTTGGTGAAAAGTAAACTTGCTGCAGGTGAAATCACCGTCGCTCAGGGGCAGCGCCAGATCATTTTTAATGCAGGTGCTGAGGGGGTGCTAGATTATTGACAGGGGGAGCTGCGCAATTATATATATATATATATATATATATATATATATATATATATATATATATAATATATATATATATATATATATATATATATATATATATATATATATATATATATATATATATATATATATATATATATATATATACACACACACACACTATTATTTAAATGAGCAAAATTTATGATTAGATCAATGTGCTCCAGTTCACGTGCAATGCAATCGCGCCCGCGCCTCCTATATCATGATCATTATTGTCTGCAATATTTGCTTCTTATTTATTATATCCAGGCAATTGATTGATGGAAAATTGATTAAAATTAAGATACAATTTCTACAAAACGAAATTCACTTTAAAGAAAGGCTTTCTACAAAACAAAACTTAATTTAGTGGTCAAAATCATGTCTGACCCATCATATCTTCCGATATATTGCGCATCTTTCTCATGCTGTTCAATTTTCATAATCAGCATAGATGTAAAAGAAACAACAACATTATAATATTTCAACAAAAATGAAACTAAATGCGCTTATTTAATGGCAACAACACATATAGTGGGCCTATATACAGACTATCTAAATATTGAAATTAACATTAACAATGCTGTAGAAGTGCAGTTTATTAATAGTAAATGTTAACTAATCTAATTAAGTGTTACCGATTTTTTTATACACCGATTCAGAGGTCTCGTGAGTTCAGTGTTGAGTAGGGTTGGGTACCGAAACTCGGTGCCAATAGGGAACCGGTTCCGACGTAAACGGTAGTAACCAGACCGAATAAGAACGAAAATTTCGGTGCCTGATTTCGGTGCCTAACTTCATTAGGCACACACGCACACACACACACGCAAGGTCTCTCGCTCTCTCCCTCTCCGCCGTGCCCGTGCGCTACACAGTTTGGAGCACAGTTTCTTCTGTCTCGCATGCGCGCTCTTTCTCGCAAGGTTTGGCTGCATTTCACGTGTAGAATTACGTGTCAGAACGCCCTCTGAGTGTGCCGATAGTCTGAATCCCAAATAGAATCAAGCCAATTCATTGGCTGATGGCGCGGGCGCCGCATCGACGCACTTACGTCGTCATATTATGTTGGCGCGCGCGCGCCATCTGCTCCTCAGATTTCTCTGCCGAAAAAGGAAGCTGGTCGGCAGCGCGAGGAGCTTGGCAGCGTCCCGTTCCCTATTGAGAGATGTTACACCAACCAGAGATGTTCTCTTTCATAGGTTCACTCAACGCTGCGTAGCTAAGAAGCAGTGGATTTGTAGGCTGCTGTATCACGTGCCGTTTGAACTGACGCGCTACAGCGATCTGTCACATTTCAAAGAGCCAAAACGTTGTTTATTGTGTGAATCTCGTAAAAATATGGACAGAATCTGACAGCTGTGGATTTGTTCCATATCAAAAGTAACCTTCTCTGTCTTGTCTGTCGGTGTCAGTGTCCTCTTTGTCCGCTATTTTTCTGTGTGAAAAGGGTCATTTGCGTGAGTCTCACGTTCAATGCGTGAGAGTTGGCAGCTCTGCCTGCTAGTAATCTCTATTAATCTCCAGTATTATTAAATTGTTTGATACAATATTGTTTCATTTGATATTATGTAAATATGAATTTTTATTTTATATTGGTTTTATTATTACCATATGTTACTTGTATTTATATTGTTTAAAGATTTAAGTTAATATTGTGTCCAGTTTGGCCCTGTAAATTAAAGGGTATTATTTTTTTATAAAGTGTGTACGGTTTCATTTTCTTAAGTACCGATTTAAGAACCGTTTAAGCACCGGAACCGTTTAAAAAATACCGAGTAGGTACTGGAATCGGATAAAACCCAACCGATACCCAACCCTAGTGTTGAGTTAAAGTGAATGGTTAAAATGAGTCATTCGTTTGCGTATCGGACGTCTAGCCACGGCACACGTTGTGTGATTATCTCGGCAGTTTAGGACATCGCACAAGATTAGCGTCAATACAGAAAACATTTAATCACTGGATAGGTTTTTTCGTTTATTGAAATGTGGTTTATGTCAGCTGGATGGGCGGAACGTGGGAGACGTGAGAGTGCGCACGCGCGCGGCCGGGGCTCTCTCTCTGCGTCAAGCGCAGCAGTCATTCTATTCTACATCACTCACCGATCAAAAGGGTGGCGTCGGGCCGCGGGCCGGGTTCGGGCAGATAATTCATGTTGATGTGTCGGGTTACATCGGGTCCGGGCTTTAAAAGCCACGGGCCGGGTCGGGTCGGGTTGTAATTTTCAGGCCCGTTGAGAACTCTATCCCATGGCACTTCTCGTAAAGAGTAGGGGTGTAAACCCGGTGTCCTGGCCAAATTCCCTCCATTGGCCCTTACCAATCATGGCCTCCAAATAATCACCATCCATTGAATTGGCTCTATCACTCTCTCCACCTATAGCTGGTGTGTGGTGAGCGCACTGGCACCATTGCATCATCCAAGTGGATAATGCACACTGGTGGTGGTTGAGGAGAGATTCCCTGATATGATTGTAAAGCGTTTTGGGTGTCCAGTAGTACATATAAAAGCGCTATATAAATGCCTCATTCATTCATTCATAAGTGAGGATCTCACCATATACATGCGGAATGACAGACTTTCACAGAGTTTGAGGAAAACTGGGGACTGTATCCGGTGGATCGAAAGCTGAGCTGCTAGTAGTTGCTGCCCCCTATTGTTAAAAAACAAAAACAATCAAAGGCTTGGTGACTGCACAAACATTAAGCCTCAGAGAATTCCCCCCCCCCAATGATACAGTGAAAATGCAATATTAATGTGCACTGCAAACAGACAGTAACTAAGAAAATGTTTTAACATCTTCACTAGCTTTTGACTTTGTGTTTTAAAGCAACTGAAATTCTAGCGAAGCATGGTATACCCTACAATGGCATTTAAATCCTACTAATGGAGAAAGAAAAATGAATTTTGGTAGATTTTCTGACCCCTTCATGACTCTGCAATCCAGTGCAGCCAGTGATACACCGCTAAAGTGCTTGGCCCCTTGTGACACAGAGTTGCGGAGTCCACTGCTGGCTTCAATCACACTGGAAAACTGAGGATTGAGCTTTTCCTGAACAAACTGTCCAACCTGAAAAAGGTTTCTTGTATATGATTACATATATACACACACACACACACACACACATATATTATGTCTGTAACGATACACCAAACCCAAGATTCGGGGATTAAGGGAGAAAAAAAAAAAGATTTTGAGAAGAGAATTTTTTTCTTTTTTAAATAACATTTGAAAAACCTATAGGTAGCCTAAATCTTCTATAAATATTTGTGAGTCTTCATTTTCTTTTGTTTGCCTACTCCAGTTCTTGTTAAAACTAACTAGATATGTATATTCTGTGCATTTTGGACACTTTTTGAGTGAAATCATATTTACTTCGTCCATCAAAAGCGTGCTTTCACTTTAATTGAGCGTGAGCAGCGCAGCAAAAATAGAGTCAACGCCGAAAACCCTCGCTTCACTGCTGCTCCTGCTCCCGGTGTGAATGCACTCATTGATCAACACGCACACAGAAAAAATAAAAAAATAAATACGCGCTGCTCAAGGACCGCTGACGCTTGCGGTGTGAAACGACCATTACAGGTAAAATTAAAGAATTTATCCTCAACTAGTTTTGTGGTGTAGGTCTATGTATTTTATAATGTTAACTTCAAATAATACTAATAGTAATTTAAAGATGTCATAGCATTGGATCTGGGCGGGAAGGATAACTCTGGTAGTTGGAAAGGCTGTGTCGCGATTCTGCCTTCGTGTCGCGATTTCGGTTTCATATTGCATATCGTTACAGCCCTAACAAATATACACGCACACATATACATATATATGAAGAGTTTGGTTCCAAAACGCGATAAACGCCATTTCTAAAAAAAATTAGTTACTGCAAAAATCAGTATTGTATCTGGTTGGTATTGAAAAGTCAATGTTTAATTTTAAGTAAAATGCGATATCCGCCGTGTTATTCTGTCATGTTTTCTCCCTTTCTTTCCAAACCGCGACAAACGCCAGTCTCCCTTCTCTGCAGAATGCGATATATCCGCTCTCAACCAATCACAACGCACCATTCCACGCAATGTAAACAGTAACGGCAGCGCCTTAAATACACCCGGCTTCCTAGTTTTTCTTATCTATTTTGTACTTTTCGATCAACAAACAAACAAAAAAATGAATAATTTTGACGGCATTGATGAACCTGTGGTTGGGTAAGAAACGTAAGGCATCGAAATCGAATCATTTACGTGAGGAGATTAAGAAGATGAGGCACTCGGGAGGAGGAAAAATGTTTTCAATCTTCTTTACAGTTCTTAATAAAAATATTATACTAATAAACTTACGTTGTTGTGTATTTTCAACAGTTTCAATATGAAAAAAAAAACTTTTATATTGATTCAATGGATTAATTGCATTTTGATTTAAAAAAAAAATGGATTTATTGCATTTTGGGGAAAAAAATAATCCGTTTTTATAATAAATCTTTGAAAATCAAAACCTGGATTTTTTTTTTTTTTTTTTTCGACCTACAAATGCTATGTGAAAGTTTGAAACAGAAAATAGTGGTTTTCATCTTTCCACTTTCTTGGTAAAGAAAACACATTTTTACTCAAATTAATCTAAATGGATTTATTGCGTTTTGGAACCAAACTCTTCATATATATATATAGAATGTATTGGATGAGATGATACCTTTGCATGGACACGGCTTAACTCAGTCTTCACGGAGGAGTTTCCCTTGATCAGGCTCCGTATCTGTTCTTGTCTCCTGTCCTATACAGACAAAGCACACACGTAACAACTCCACACTATGAACATGCAGTCTTTTGTCAGCAATGCGTACCACAAGCTGTCTGAAGTCCATGACACTTTGCCACTGTGTCTGCAGGGTCCTGATGGAGTCCAGCCCCTCTCTGGCCTGCAGCTGTAGATGTGCGCACTGCTCTCTGATGCTGTCTCGAACTGCCACTTGCTTCACTCCCTCCATCTCCAATTCAAACACACACCTGCTCTCAAACAGAACAAAACTCAGTTGTATTTTACAACATCTATTTAAATCTCTCCATATACACACATATATACATATAGAAAGATAGATAGAAAGAAAAAAAGAAAGATAGATAGATAGATAGATAGATAGATAGACCTCCATTATTGGTCTTAACTACATAATCATACAAGTTAAATACATAATCTTATTTTTAATATAAAATTCAATTCAAAGAGATACATTTTTCTGAATTATTTGAGGACTTTTTTTTTATACATATAAATTATACATAAATGTGTCTGGATCGTGTGTACACAACCACCCTATAATGGTAAAAATCAATCCACTCCTTGTTTTATATTGCCCATAAACTTAAACAGGGTTCTAAAAAAGAAAGGAAAAAAGGAGTTCGAGTTCTCTCTAAATTGTGATATCACAACAATGTAACAGGTCCCGACTGCACGGGAGACTGCTTTAAAAATGCAGTTAAAAGCAGTTTAACTTATAAAAAATGCGTCTTGACACCTTGCGTTTTCCACGGCCTGTTTCTCTAATTTTATAAGACACGTTGTGTGTGAGTGGCCTATAATGAGAGAAAAAACCCTGCAAAAGTGTCTTTACATATATTACATCTTGTAAAAAGTGGCATAATCAGTTCTCATTTTTTATGAGAAAATACAATATTCTTTGCCATAATGATATAGATTGGGATGAGGGAATTCTCACCTGGACATTGGGTCTGTTTCGTGTGCCGTCTCTGCTTTTCTCATCAAAGCTACGATTTCAGTCTCCAGCTGCAAATGTCTTTTATGAGTCTGAGACAATTCAAAATAACTCTGCTCCACTTCCTCCCAGGCAGACTGCGAGCAAACACACACACACACACACACACACACAAATACAACCTGAGCCACAAGAGAAAGAGTGTAAAATGCTCTCACAGAGTACCATCTCCATTGATCACCTGTAATAGACTACAGACAGGTGTTAACTCCTCCTGCTCTGACGACACATCTATTAGGTGATCACGCTCATAACGAAACCTGTAATAAACACAAATGCTTAAATAAGCAATTCAGTAATGTAATACTTTATAGTGTGGGGTTTGATAATACATTACGATGGAAAATTTTACCCTAGAGCCGAAACGTCACGCTCCACATTTAAAGCTGCGATCTTCTTCTCTAACACCACCTGCTGTCTGGAGGTCAGGGCTTGCAGAGCCAAAAGCACTTGGTTTGGAGGATGAGACCGTAGGAGGTTCTGAAGAATTAAACATGTTGATGTTCTCATAAGGTGTTGATGTTCAGATGAGAAACAGACATGCATACTCTTAAAACGAGTGTCTTCACTTACCTCCACTGCACTCATCCAGTGCTGGATCACAGCATTCCTTTGATCATGAGTAAATCTAGATAAAAAAATAAATGAATTGGCATCAACAAGGTAACATAGCTAAAGCTCTACTATCTACAATATCAACGTCGAAGGCCTGTGTCTCTTACTCAGTGGAGGGATTTGCTTTAAGTTCACTCTCTAGCAGGCACTGGAAAAAGTGAACCCTCTCGCTGCAGAGCTCTCTAACATTCTTCTGAAATGAGATAGAAAAGATATTTCATAAAATCAGTGGAAAGACAAGTGGTTTAATCAAGAGGTCAAGTGGAGTTGGGCTGGTTAACATGATCTCTACTGGAAGATGTTGTTCCTGCATCATATGGCTGAAAAAAGCTCTATCAAATGAGGGTAAAAACATTTTTTATTTCAGAATTTAAACTCACATCAACTATGATAGGAGGCCAAAATGTAGCTATATAATGATATTATAGTATGCATCACAAACACCATTAAATACAGCAACACTTACTAAAACTAAGGGATCTGCTCCAGCTCCATTGTCTGAATTGTCAGATGGCCCAAACACAAGGTTCACCTCTGCTTTCCTGGACAAGAAGAGAAATAGTGTGATTTAGAGTATATATACTGTATACACTACTGTTCAAAAGTCTGGGGTCTATGGAAGCTTGTTTCCGCCACAGAATAAAATATTTTAAAAGATAATTGTGACTTTTTAGCTCACAATTGCATTTACATCTCGCAATTCTGGCTTTATTTCTCAGAAATGCAAGATATAAAGTCAGAATTACGAGATATCAACTCACAATTGCGTGTTATAAGGTCAGAATTGCAAAATATAAACTCAAAATCGTAAGACTTTATAAGTATTACGCAATTGCGACTATATCACGCAATTCTAAGATAAAAAGTCAGAATTGCGAGATGTAAACTCGCAATTGTGGGAGAAAAAAAGTCAGATTTGTGAGATAAAAAGTCGGAATTACCTTTCTGTGGCAGAAACAAGCTTTCATAGGGGTCAGTAAGATTTTTCAAAAGAAAATAATACTTTTATTCAGCAAAGGTGCATTAAACCAATCAAGTGAGAGTAAAGACTTTTGAATTGTTACCACACAAAAAAAGTAGTTGTTCTTTTGAACTTCCTATTCATCAAAGAACCCTAAAAAAAGTATCTCAATTTTTGCCAAAATAATTGAGCAGCTCAACTGTTTTCAACATTGATATTAATTGTTTCTTGAACATCAAATCAGCATCAGGATCATGTGACACTGAAGACTGGAGTAATGGCTGCTGAAAAGTCAGCTTTGTCATCACAGGAATAAGTTTCATTTTAAAATATATTGTATACAGAAAAGAGTTATATTTCACAATATAACAGGTTTTACTATATTTTTTATAAATAAAAACAGCCTTGGTGAGCACAAGAGACCAACCCCAAACTTTTGAATGGCAGTGTACATGATTTTGTAGTGTTTAATTTAGTATAATGGTCCGTCATTAATAAGTAACTATGCAGGAAGTAATGCAGGACTAACGAGTATTACTACATTAACACTTCAGCTACTTCTGAATTTTCTAACTAATATAGAAACAAGCTTAACTAATCAATAAGTAATATCAAATTTAGGGCTAAGATAGTTCCTTATTAGGTAATCAATAATTACTTAATGAGATTGGCATCACTAAGAACTAATAGGTAATCACAAGTGCCTGAGACGTTAGCAATGGTCTTTTTTTACTCTCAACGTGGTCATAAAATGCAAGGATTCTTCAAAATTCTTCAAGGACTACTAGTGATCTGGACCATTATTTTAAAGTGAAAAAGAGGTTTTTCCACTTTGAAATAATGGTCCAGGGGTCTCATTTATAAAACGTGCGTACGCACAAAACGGGGCTGGAAACGTACGTACGCCAGTTTCCACGCAAAGGTTGTGATCTATAAAAAACAAACTTGACGGGAGAATGTCCTAAATGAACCTTTAAGCAAACTTTGAGCCGTGCGTACGCACGTTTTGGAGACGGAGCAGTTTGGCGACACCGATGGTGAGCTGGAGCTAAATGTCTTTTTGGTCACTTTTAGACCGAAAATTTAAAGAAAATTATACATACAGTATACAGAAAGATAATACAAATATAATTTCACTCACCAAGCCTATCACATGAAGCAAACATCCATCCCTTTTTAAATGTCCATCCCTTTGTTAAATATCCATCCCTTTGTTCTTTAGTGAAACTAGTGCAGCCTATCTAAAACCGTAAATCTTCATTATAATCATAAATACAGTGTTCTGTGAAATATGTTCACAATAACAGTTTAAATAATTAAAACTATGTTTTACTTCTGATATAAACCATTTAGATTAAATATGGCATTCTGATTAATGGAGTTAGACACTTAAATTACATGAAATCATTACTGAGAAGTTACAACATTTTTTTATATTCAATAAATAGAAATATTTGTTGTGGATGCAATGCTTTCAAACACTTATCCTCTGGCATGCTGTGTTTTAATGTTTTAACTACAGAGATAATTGCTTATCATGATAATAGCAGATTGTCTGAGAAAATAGTTTCGTGCAAATAATGCACTACAAGGTCTATCTGTTTCCATTAAAAATATAAATCAATTAAAAATACTTATTGGCCAGTGGAAAAGATTGAGAAAAACTTTCTCTGAAATGTATTTTACACTATTTGATTTATTTATTCAAAAACAAGGCAAGGATATAGGCTACTAAATTATTTTTTATTAATGTAACTAATGTGACGGCACATCCGTATTTCATATTTTCCAAATGTCTTGTACCGTTAAACATGTTATCACGTGGATGAATAATCATATGCAAATGATATGCAGATGAGGATATGCATAGTAAAACTAGGTGTTGTAAGCTCCATATATGGTTATTTCGGGGTGGAGACGCATGTGCGCACAATCTTCCGCTGACTGGGATTTATAAAGTGAATTCTGCGCAGGCTCTGGCGTACGCACGGTTTTATAAGTCAGAATATTTGTTTGCGTACGCCATTTTTGGCTTTCGGACGCACGTACACTTTTAGTAAGGATCCTACGCACAGTTTTATAAATGAGAACCCAGATCACTAGTAGTTCCTGCATAGTGACTAGGTAACACTTACGTAATTAGTGATGCATTTTATGACTATATTCAGAGTAAAAATGATGACTGATTACGTCTCAGACACACGATAATGTTCTTTATAATTTGTCAGTTAGTTAATACGCTGATTTCACGCAGCCGCCATTTTGAAATCGAAAGCGAGGCTCCGGTGGGAAGAACCCCGGAAATACAGATAGACAACAGTGCCTTGGACTACCAACCTGAAGCTCCTGCCGCGATTTACACTATTGGATGTTAATATCCAATATAGGATATGTATATAGTTCGTTCCGGCTTCTTTTTTTACGTTCTGAATTATATATATAAAAAAAAATATTTTATTTATAAATGAATTTCATTGTATATAGTCTAAAATATGAAAGAAATGTATGTACATTTTTAGAATAACTAATTTCTACATTAAACACAACAATATGCCATCGCATTCGCGACTCTCCTATGATTAAAGGCGACACTTCCGGTTTTCTTCCCACCGGAGCCATTTCAAAATGGCAGCTGCGTGAAATCAGCGTATAGTTATTAATGAGGCTAATCTCATTAAGCAATTATTGATTACATAATAAGGAACAATCTTAACCCTAAATTTGATATTACTTACTGATTCGTAAAGCTTGTTTCTATAGTAGTAGTACAATAGTAGTAGCTGAAGTGTTAATGTGGTACTCATTAGTCCTGCATTACTCCTGCATAGTTACTTATTAATGACGGAGCATTATTCTAAAGTGTTACCGAGTAAAACCACAGTTAAGACTTTTCACATCACCAACGTGTGTGAGATGTCTCTATAACCCCAAAAAATGCGAGTATAAATCTTCGGCTACTGGTACCAGATTTGCTTTTTGCACATCAGAAATCCACATACAAATTAACCATAGTTGTCTCCACACATTACAGTTTTTTACAATCACTTTGTTACTATTTTCAGAACCTTGATGTCATTTTTCACAACTCTAGACACAAAACTCACAACCAATTATCAAAATGCACATTTTTCAAAACTCTAACCATTTTCTCAATTGTTTGGATACAATACACATAAAACTTAGATCATTTGTTCATTCAACAAAAATCACTTGTTCAATATGACACAACTTAACATCAAAGTACTACTATTTCAAAAGGCAATTCACACATTACATTTCAAATGAATGTCTATTCATTTCCTTACACTGATCTAACTATCAATTGATACAACTGCTCAAAATGATAAGTAACTGTTGCGTTACTCTTAATGCATAGTTGTATGGAAACAGACAAACAATCTTCCATGTTTACAGTAAATCATGAAAGTTTCAAGATAACGAGATTCATTGTCACCAATTAGCGTGGAGCATGAACCAATTAGACTACAATATCCATGGATGTAGCCTAATATTTTATATCATACTGTAATGCTTCATCAGACACTGTGTCTATGGTCCCAAATACTGTACCACCTTTTCAGACTATTTAAAGTATTGACAGTACTGCACTGTAGAGATGCAGGCCCTTGGAATTGCTTGTCCAATTCTGCCTACTCGTTACTGATGATTGAGGGCACATTGTGGAATGAGTATATAAAGAGTTGATTGGGATCCAATTGCAAGAGCATAGTGATACGTAACATGGAGCCAGCAGGTGATCCAGGTCACAATGGAGGTCAAGCAGTGGTGGGAGGAAGACGAGGAAGACGTGTTGGTCAAAGGAATGGTAGGGGACAGGCAGCCCTTCTGAGAGGTGGTCGTGGGCCTCGTTTGAGAGGTGTGGGGGAACGTGGTAGAGGACAGGCACCCCTTCTGAGAGGTGGTCGTGGGCCTCGTTTGAGAGGTGTGGGGGAACGTGGTAGAGGACAGGCACCCCTTCTGAGAAGTGGTCGTGGACCTCGTTTGAGAGGTGTGGGGGAACGTGGTAGAGGACAAGGCCACGGACCAAGACAGCGGCAGCAACAGCATAGAGTGTCCAATGAAATTCGGGCAATAGTTGTAGACCATGTCATAAATCATGGCATGACAATGACTGAGGCGGCTACAATGATACAACCAAACCTGAGAAGGTCAACCGTGGCCTCAATAATCAGAACTTTCCGCAATGAGAACCGGTAAGTTATCAGCATGCACTAAACATTATGCTACTCTCAATTGTCAAATGACTGCATACCAATGTGTATCACAGAATAGGTGATGTGACCAAGTGTCTTCTTACTCTAATGTTCCCTGTAGAATTGTGACTAGGCCAAATAGTGGAGGCAGAGGCAAAATTCTAACTGACCAGCAAGAGCAGGCTGTGGTCGATTTGGTTCGGGCCAGAAATGATATTCGCCTTACAGAAATTCGCCAGCATATCTTGGACAATGAAGACATGTTCAACAATGTGGGATCCATAAGTTTGCCGACTATTGCACGCATACTGAAAAGGCACCAGGTATCTATAAAACAACTATACCATGTGCCTTTCGAAAGAAACTCAGACAGAGTGAAACAAATGAGGACTGAGTATGTTCAGGTAAGTTCAGTTTCAAGACGGCTGTTGTAAAAACATTCCCAAAAATTCTACAATGTACGGTAATCTCTAAATCTCTTTCCAAAATGTATTTTTAGAGGGTGATGGAGCTGGATGCTGATGACGACCATCACAAATTCATATATTTGGATGAGGCAGGTTTTAATCTGGCCAAGACAAGGAGGAGAGGTCGGAATTTCATTGGCCAGCGGGCAACCATCCAAGTACCTGGACAACGTGGGGCCAACATTACCATGTGTGCGGCTATATCAGAAGATGGTGTGGTGGGACGCAGACCTCATATTGGACCATATAATGCAGCTCTCCTTGTCACCTTTCTTGATGAGCTCGAACAGGTTTGTAGAGCTGAAGGTGTGACCTATGTCATTGTCTGGGACAATGTCAGGTTCCATCATGCTCATGTGGTGCAAGCATGGTTTCAGGCCCATGCACAATTTACCACCCTGTATTTACCCCCATACTCCCCCTTCCTTAACCCGATTGAGGAATTTTTCTCCGCATGGAGATGGAAGGTTCATGATAGGCACCCTCATGAACAAGTCACTCTTCTCCAGGCCATGGATGACGCCTGCAATGACATCACAGCAGACCAGTGTCAGGCCTGGATTCGCCATGCCCGAAGGTTTTTTCCAAGATGTTTGGCTAATGAAAACATCCATTGTGATGTAGATGAGAACCTGTGGCCAAATCCACAACACAGAGTTGATGACAATGTAGAAGTACAGTAATCACTGCTGTTTTATTTCTTACAGTGCAAGCAAGTTGAGGAACACTGCATTTGATGGTTTACAGTACTGTCTTTTCTTTTCTATTTCATTGCATTTGATGGTTTACAGTACTGTCTTTTCTTTTCTATTTCATTGCATTTGATGGTTTACAGTACTGTCTTTTCTTTTCTATTTCATAGCTAATTACTGTATTTTTGCTTTGATTAAAATAAACCAATGTTGTGATTGTACTGTAGTGTTTTGCATCAATATATTACAAACTTTGTTCAATGATTCCACTTTGTCTGTATTCTCTCTACTACTGCAGTACTTTACAGTAACAGAGGTATTTACTGTACATGTAGTACCATAATGAAACCTGTATCACCTATTTTGTTCTACAATAGTTAATGATTGTACGAACAATGACAGAGTGAAACTATCGGTTGCTTGTGTGTGGGTGATCTATAGTTGTGTTTCAATGGTATTTCACAGTAAATTTGTTTTTTGAACCAATGATTGTGCAAGTGCAAGATTTCTTTAAAGATGTGAATGCACAATGCAATGTTTTGAACATTAGACAACCTGTGTTACAAGTGATAACCGTTTTGAGTTTTGTGTCTAGAGTTTTGAAAAATGACATCAAGGTTCTGAAAATAGTAGCAAAGTGATTGTAAAAAACTGTAAACTGGGATTGGAGGAAAGAATTACTTTTTAAACATCAAATAAATGGCACACAGCAGCATTAGAAAGTTGCCATAGAAATATGACAGTCTGGAGGTGATATGGGCATTTGCTCACTTGGACAACTCTTCCAGGGCATGGCGTTGGGTGCCAATCATGCGTGTGTCCTCTAACAGCACGTTTCTCTCCTCAGAGCAGCGCTGCCTGAAAGACTCCAACAGGATCTGTCTGCACCTGCTCTCCATAAAGTCCTCCCAGTTCCTGTTCACGTTCTGCTCTGCTTACCAGTCACAAGGGAGGAAAGATATTAGTAACAAAAACAACATTAAAAAAAGCTTTTCCGTAATCTGATGTATTTTTAAACGGGATATTAAATGGGAAACAGATTATCTTAAAATGAAAGTTGCTGTAGAGGCAGAGCAAGTTATTAAAAGACTAAGTTACAATTATAAACACTTTTTCTTTTAAAAAAAAGCATACACCGAATTTTACAATAAAACCAGTAACGTGCGTTAAGTAATTAGAGACCATTTTGATCTCATTATGACGATTCACAGTGTCTGTGGCAGGTGTGTACCACAGGGGTTGGTAGTATAAAAGAGCATCAGGATAGAAATGGTTAGAAAAAGAAAATTCACCTTCAGTAGCAAGTTGATCCTCCACTCTACTGATCTTTGTGTCCAGTTGAAGGAGTTCAGTCTGCAGGGCATTAATCTCTCTCTGAAGCTCAAGCCTTCTTGCATCTTTATTCTGATTTTTCAACTGTTTAAACTACAAAGAACAATCACCTTTTCATTCTGTTCATATGAATCCTTATAGGAGCAGATTAGCAAATAGGAAATTAAGCAAATAAGCTACTCTTCTTTACCTCTTTATCTTGTAAAAGTTTGTACCTAAGGATTCAGATTGTCAAGGAACAATTCCACTGATCAGACAACCACAATTTATCTTAAGTAACAACTTTATTTGCAATATTTTTGACAGTGTAGTATAAACACAAAAACTGTGATGGGCCTAGCAGCTACTGAAATCATCAGATCCTGTATATGCAATGATTTATGTCATATAAATCAGTGTTATTTTAATTTTATTTATACACTATTTGTTGATATTTTTAACCATCTTCTATTTTTAATTATCTCAGTACTTTTATTTTCAATTTTTATGTGCTTTTATCATTTTTATTAGTCTTCGCTTAAGTCTATAATTCTATTTAGCTTTAATTTGAGTATTAGTAATTTTAGTATTATTTATGTAAACTAATTTCTATTTTGTTTAGTTTTAAACTTCTCATCTAATATTTATATTTTAATTATATTTCAGCTTTATTTAATTTATATATATATATATATAAACACATCACATTTTAAGAAAGGATACCATTGAACATTCCCCCTCATGACCCGAACATTCCTGTAAGATATATTTTAAAAGACATTTGAATCTGTGCATTTAAAAACACGTAACTTAGTAAGAATTAGAAATGATAAAAACCTTGAGATCTCACCTCTCTTTATAAACATGTTGCGTTATATATTTCCAAATGGAAGCTCCAGGACCGACGCATAATCTGCACAAAAACGTAAACACATGATCATTCTAAAATCGTTGATGAGGATTAACGTTAATGTTATAATTCATAACAACCCACTCACGTCTTCATATAGGCGTCATCCGGGAGTCTGGCAGCTGGCAAGTCAAGTTCTTCAATAGCCCAGCGCTTTAGTTCCTGACTGAGACTCGACATCTTTTTGAAACTTTTTAATAAAAAAAACAAACCTACAGTATCCAAATCTCACAGCTTCTAAAGAAAACAAAATACGCGGGAGACGTTTCTTCGCCCCCGTTTATTCTGCGATTTGTAACTGATTGTGCCGATGCTGCCCCCACAGGTTACTATACAAACATCACCATTCACACCCATATCCTTATCCCAGGACCTGTTTGTCGACTACCCATTGAATCTCTTTTGTATTGAATGCATTTCCTTAAACAGATCCCCAATGGGCTCTATGCACGGCGGTATTTCCAGTGAAGGTCTAAGGATGCTGGATTACTTCCGCCGATCGTAGAGTCCAATGCTATACCGAGAATTTATATTGGTTTTTATACTCAATTGCTATACTAAAGAAACGTTAGTCACAAAAACAGACAAAACAGACACTCCTCATTTTGTTTATGCTTCTGTGTTTATTATATTAAATAAACATAACTATATATAAAATTACATCTAAACGTATTAAAGTTTCGTTTCAAAGACGAGAGGACAGTACATTTTGAAGACTCTGCCATAATCCCGTTTTCCTCGGTTTTCCTCCGCTTTAAATCTCCCCAACCGGAAACGCACGAGCATCCTTGCGTCAAACGCGGAAGTTAAGCCCCGTTCACGGTGCAGATCCACTTGTCCGTGCGACACTTCTGTTGCGCCGCGCTCCACTTTATTCCTATGGATGACGTCACGCGACTTTAACGCGCCCGCAAAGCATCCCGGGAAGGCGGCGCTTCATTTGGAAAAATGCTGCGTGTCAAAAAGCTGGCCGATGCCCATCTTTATGCAAATGAATTCCGTCGAACGCGACGCGACTATCCAATAGAAGCAGAGCATATGTAGACGGGGGGAAGTCTCTCGCAGGTCCTCTGTTCTAGACTGGCCGCTGGCTCAAAACCACACCCATAGCGGTAAACTTGAGGAACGCCCATCAAAGTACAAATGTGGGGAGGCGTCACGACACCACGCTACAGTCGTGTCGCAAAAGTGGATCTCTACCGTGATCCACTTTTGCGATACCATTCATTTCAATGGTGAGCGGGCGACTTCCGGCGACACGCGCGACAGCGACCGTTGGCGACTAGATGGGGCGTGTCTGGCGACGCGACAAAGTTGAGAAATTTTTAACTTTATGCAAATGAAGAGCGATTTTCGCGAGCGACAACCAATAGGAGTGGAGCGCACGTGATCCTTCTCCTCAGCCCCTGGGCCTGCAGTGATAGCGGCAAGAAAGCTGATTCGCTGTCTTTTGGATGTCATACTAGTCAACCAGTAGTGGGAACGCCCACTAGCGACCTCATCGCCAGCAACTGGCGACTTGCAGCGAAAAAGTCGCGTGTAGTGTGAACATAGGCCCATAGGCTATTGCTTTTAGGATTAAATTCACTGAACAATCTTAATTGTCACTTATTATCAAACAGGTATAGCCTTATCATAATCTCAAATCTATTTGACTCTTATGTAAATTTGATCGTCACTCCCACAGCTGCTTGCTATTAGAAACACCCTCACAGCAGCGTTATATTTGTGTAATTTGATGCAATGTTTGTAATACAAAGTAAAGTGATATAAATATACAAACATTTATTTAAAAAACTGTGCAGGATTTTTTTAATATGCCCTTCCACAGTCTGTGAAAAGGTTCCGTTCTAAAAAAAAAAAAAAGGCTATACACTAAAAAAAATTGCCAGGAATTTACAGGATTAAAGGTTATTATTTTACAATAAATTACTGGTCAGAAATTTACAGTGAAATTAATGCATGCTGGGTCATTTTCTATGGAAGCGTATTGCATTCACTTGAAGAAAAAAATCTACTCTGTTTTTCTGAATTAATGAGTTAATTATCTCAGAATTACGAGATCATTTTTCATGGAAATTTTTTTTTGCTCTGTTTTTCTGAATTAACGAGTTAATTATCTCAGAATTACTAGATCATTTTTCATGGAAAAAAAGTTTTTGCTCTGTTTTTCTGAATTTCTGAGTTTTTGAGATAATCAAGTCATTAATTCAGAAAAACAGAGCAAAAACATTTTTCCATGAAAAATTATCTTGTAATTCTGAGATAATTAACTCGTTAATTCAGAAAAACAGAGCAAAAACTTTTTTCCATGAAAAATTATCTCGTAATTCTGAGATAATTAACTCGTTAATTCAGAAAAACAGAGTAGACTTTTTTCCTCAAGTGAATGCAATACGCTTCTGTAATTTTCTTATGAGTTACTGTTAATCAATAGCAAAATGATGCTGACATCACAGTGATTTACTGCTCTTGTTTTACTGCGAATTCACATTATAAATATGTCTTTAGCCATGCCACTGTAAGAAATTATATTGTTTAGTACTGTCATTGTTTTGAAGTCACCATAATGGTTAGTGTTCGGATCTTGTACCTTGTATATTCATATTCAAATTTCTGATCTAGTCAAGTCAGAAGTGTGACAAATGAAAACATTTGTTAAAACAATGACAAGCTAGAATAAAATAAGCCAACTGGCTGATTTTAAGCTTCAAACTATAATATTATTAGCGTTATTTCAGCATAAAAATTTACCAATATCTTATTTCAAATTCATATTTTTTTTGTAGATGGATATTTCACATTAGTAAAGCAGCTGCTGAGATGTATCTTTGAAAGGTATATGAGATCATCTTGCAACACAAGATTTTTTCTTCCATCACTGATGCACAGAGATCAATACTCATCATACAAAACAAAACAATGGCACTCGACAAATAATAATAAAAAAGATAAATTCTGAACATTACAAAATAAACAAACAACACAAACTGCTAAAAGTGAACCAAACATAAGTTCAGCACCATAAATAAAACCAACATGAATCAAGAAACTCCACAGCATTATCTGTTCATTCCGCATGCTGCTAAGTCTTTTCTAAGAGAACTCTTGGTCTTTAGACTTCTGAGAACAAGAACCTTAAGCTTCAGTTTGTGTTTTATCAACACATCAAGACAAAAATCAGCACAGCAGCAGCTGGGAAATAGAATCCAAAACACAAAATAAATCATTATTGGCCATCTATAATAGTTACAAAAAGTATAATTATTTTCAGTAGCCTATATTTCAATCTGTATCCATCTGCAAATAAAATATGGAAGACAGTAATGACAATTTGCCCTTTATGAAAATGTATTTGATTAGATTTTATTTAATTAGACAAAAGTAAAATACACTTGTTCGTCAATGATAACAGTAAAGTAAAGGACTTGTTTCCATTACGGTTCTTGATGTTAAGAACAAATTTCACCCCTGTGGACAATGGCATTGTGTAGACCTAGTATTATAATAAATACAAAATTACTACAAAACAATCACAATTGAACACACACACACACACACACACACACACACACACACACACACACACACACACACACACACACACACACACACACACACACACACACACACACACACACACACACACACACACACACACACACACACCATATACTACTACAAATTCAACACTAAAACAACCTAACTATCTTTTATTTGGAGGGATGTTGACAATGACGATTCTGCAACAGTAAATTCTCTGGGGTTTACAAAAACATTAAATAAAATCTCTGGTCAAAGAAATAATTTAAAGCACCATTTGTTCTGTAAGTGTCAGTACTCTGAATGTCTTGAGTGATAATAGTATAACAATTTAATATGCTGTACGTTTAATACAGTTTTTCTGAATTGCTAAAACACATTTCTTGAAACAATCACTCACTTTCTCAAAACCTTAAACACAAAACCAAATTTTCAAACCACATTCAGAGAACCTCTGACTCTTCTGGCAAAATCAAACAATTGCCTCAAAACCATTTTATCTGTGCTCAAAATCAAACAACGCTTTCAGATCATACACACAGTGAGTCAATTTTATAAACACTTCTTCAGATCATTCGTTAGACACTACATAAAAAAATGGAGAACACAAAATCCATACCATGCAGTTACAGAAAAAAAGTATATTGTAAAAAAGTAAACAAATTTGGCAATTACGTAAAAAATTATGGTAATGACAACTTACAGTAGTAAGGTGAATAAATTGTATACAGTATCCACTACAAGTATAGTATTGTACTGAATATTGTACAGTAGTCCTATCGAATGTCTGTATATTCAGCACTTGCATACTGCAAAAGCCAAAAAGGTTACAGTAAAAAACTCTAAATGAAAAACATGTTACAGTAAAGTACACTCAGAAGAGTTGTGCAACTGCAAAATCTAGGTCAATGAGATATTTTATTCTGCTTCAGCATCATGTCTTCATGTTGGTCCGGCCGGAGGACTTTGTCCACATCTCAGACAGACATCTCTGCAGGCAAAGGGAAAAACCCTCTGACCCTACTGACAGATCCAGTCTTGACAACATTCTCCACATCTCGCTCTTCCTCGTCCTCATCCTCTTCCTGCTGGTTCACCTCCTCTTACTCATCCTCTTCCTCCTCTCCCTCTTATATTGTTTCCATCCATTATTGGTATCAACATTCAGTGCAACATTTTGGGACTCTGACCTGACTTATGCACAGTTGATTTGGTCTCATCATTAGAAATAAGTGTGACCAATTTTAAATCGTTGTGTGTAATCGATGACAACTGTGTTGTATTGTGTTTAACTTTCGCCTATACCTGTGTTTAGCATTTTGAAACATTGCATCACATTGTGAAATGTGTTTTAGTGAGTGAGAATGTGTTTAGAGTTTTGCAAAAAGAGTGCATGAGATTTGCAAACAGTGTTTTAACTACCTGAACTTGTTTAATGTTTTACAGAAAGAGTGATTTATTCGACAAATTGGTTTAGACTATTGAGAATTTGGTTCAGAGAATGGGGTTTAGTGTTTTAGCATTTCAGAAAAACTGTAAAATAAACAGTTCCAAGACAACTGGGTCTGAGAAAAGAGTTCAGTTCTATTGAGGAAAGAAAATGAGAGTATACGTCATCGGAAAAATAACTGTGTATGAATATTAACATTCAAAGGAAATCATGACAAATAAAACAGATCGGAGAAGAAAAATCCTGGCTGTCTTCCAATAAGGAAATTGTATTAATAGCAGACGTGTCAAAACAACTATGTCACTGTCTGTCTGTAACCAACCAAAACAAATGCTGTCAATCAGAGATACAATCAGAAATTCCTTTTGGGTTTTTTGTTTTGATTGTTTTTTTTCCCAAGTGAAATACAGGTACAAAATAAAAGGTAAACAACATTAAAAACAGTGTCACTCAGATGACTCAATAAAAAAAAAAAAAAAAAAAAAAAAAAAAAAAACAACCAAGGGATCCATTACATTAAATATTTACTCCAACATAAAAGGTAACCTTTCTAAACAGTCTTAGTAAACCTTTTGGCACACCTGTCTAATAATAAAAATAGATACACCTGTATCTATTTTCTCAGAAAGAAAACCTGCATGGCAACATTTCTGTTGTGTGAGATTACAATCTTTGAGAACAAAAATAAAGTGCATTATTAGGATCATTGCCGTGATTCATGAACACTACAAAAATGGCATGGTTTAAAAGACCTCAATTGACAACAGGGTGCATTGTAGCCGACTTTTTGTTACTTTTATGGTAACATTTGTATCCCAGGAAACTCATGGAGGTGAATCTTCAAGGTTGACATGAAATCAATTAAAATCAAAAGCACTGTTTGCTTATTTCAAACAAATAAATTGAATGTATTTGATTCGATACATTCATAGGTCTTGGATTTAAAAATTGCACTTAAGTGATTCTCCACTGCTTGCTTTATACTGATACTTTGAATAATAATGCGTACGAAACTAAAACAATTACGAATCTAAAACAATCCCTGTCAGAATTCTCTGTAATATTTTGTTTAGTTTTTAAGCTCATGAATTTAGACAAAAGTTTTTGATGAACTGTGCTGGTATTTTCAATTTTGTAAGCCTAGTAACAACTTCTGTAGAAAAAGAAAAACACAAAAACAGTACATGTGTGTGGATTTAATCTATAACAGAACCTAAACAATCTGCATACAATTAGGCTACACTGTTAAATTTTTTAGTGTGAAATTACAGTATTCCAGGTCAATAATTGCATGACTTTCTTAGTAATTCCACAGTAGGACGTCTCCTGATCTGCATATACAAGATATTTCTTGGAAAATCTACATTCAACACTGCATAACCATGGAGGTATGCTATTTTATCTTCTTTACAAAGGACTGTGACATGAACTATTCTCTCACCTATCAGTTTTATGTTACAAAACACTCACTTTATTTAACTTTCTGAAAACCTTGACTTACAAAATGAAGCATTGCTCTGTATCATCAGAGGTTTGCCTGCAGTGACCTCAATATATTATAAACACTTCTAAAGAACTATGATCAAAAATAAGTCATGTGTAACTTACTTCCTTATGCACGTTTGTTGTGGGGCAGGAGAACAATTCAAAGCTGCTATCATAAGACCATTTTTCCCCTTTGACCGTATAACTGAATTCGCCAAAAGAGGGCATTAGAAACCATTTAGCCAACTTAATTGGGCACTAAAATATCTGTTGAGCTGACGGAATCACGGACAACACCTACTATATAAAGAGTCGACTGACAACAAGACACTTACTTTCCCTCTCCGCTCTCCTATAGCTTTAATCAGCATCACGGTAGGTCTAAAACAATAGGTATTGTAATAACTTTATTATATTTGAACTTCAGTAAATGCTTAAGTGTCAATGAACGGAAATTGTTACAAGTCGTTTAAAATTGATGTTATTATTTATATTGGTCGTTTCAGATGTATATTGCGACAGGACTTCTTATTCTTTCATTTGGATCCATGCTGAGGTTAATCTCCTGTTACAGCGATGGAAGCTTTTTGGAGGAGGATCAATGTCAAGCAATGAATATTATCCATCTTGATAGAAGTGGTGCACAAATATCAGCACAAAACACGGAAGCCCGTTTCAAGGTCGAACCAGAAAATGTGACAGTTTCGGAAGGGAATACGGGCCGTATTACCGGTAGATTCTCTCTCTCTCTCTCTCTCTCTCTCTCTCTCTCTCTCTCTCTCTCTCTCTCTCTCTCTCTCTCTCTCTCTCTCTCTCTCTTGAGCTTTATTGGCATGCTTGTACAGTAGCCTATTGGCAAAGCATCGGCCATTACATAAGCAATGAACAAATAATCAATAAAGTCAATAAATCAATCAGTAAACAAATACATGAATACAATTTTATGAACAAGAAATTACAAGAAAAATAATTAGGAATAAAAAAAAAAGCATTGTACATTTGTACCTACATTCAGGCATGTTAAGGCATTCTGGCTGACTCTCTTTGTTTGTGGCAGGCTGTTACATATTTTTCTGCTGTTGTGATTAAGCTAAAGTGTTCTCCCAAAATATGATTGAATTTTTCTGAATTGGGTAATGTCCCCCAAACATAGTTAGTTTATTGTTTTATTAGTGTAAACAAAATGTTTTTTTCAGATGTGTCACTTTAAACTCTCTCATTTTACCACAGTGACCCTTTCGGGTGGATCGAGTAAGTTTGAGGGATTTATGTTGGACTCTCGTCAGTGTGATAACTGTCCGTCTGTAGGTACGTTTAGTTTGGATGACCTGGACAACAGCCAACTCATCTGTGGTGTGAGTCCTGCCGTGCACCCACTTCACACTTAAGTTATTCTTTACACTATGTGTTAAATGTTAGCAGCTATTAATTCATTAAACTAACGTCAACTGTTTATGTGCTATTTCTAGGGCAGTGTCGTTGTTCATATTAATAATTTAAAGAAAAATTCAATCACAGTGTTCTGGACACCCACAGCGGCAGGACTATTTTTCTTCAGGTAGCCTAGTTTTACTGTGGAGCCTAATAAGACGAAATGAAACATAATAGCATCATTATAGTTTTGTTGCGTTTCATATCGTTAGTTTACAAATCTGATCTTCAATTTCCTTTTCAGAGCTGCAGTTGTAGAAGACTTTTTTACGTTTTGGCGAAGGAAGCGGATAGATGTACCGTCCACAACACCACCGCCCTCTGAAACAAGTGCGCATACAAGACTAACTACAAGCCCAACAGAGTCACATGCCACAGGTAAGAAAAAATACTGTAATACGTTATCGTAATTTGTAGTCTACCGTTTTATTTTATTTTATATTTCCAAGTAGTCACCACCATATCAATTCTTATTAAAAGTAATTGCAGTATTCATTATAAATTATTTATCCATGCACATCAATATTTCTTTTAATTTACATGTCTTCGTCATTTTTTTATTAAAATAATGTCCCCTCCCTTATGCCACGACATCTGGGGCCAGTTGCATAAACCACTAAGGCTTGTCTTAAATGTTAGTCATCACATTTTTTTCTTGTAGACGGTTCATAACTTTTTGAGTCAGTAAAATAAAAATGTAGTTTGGACTAATTTAATATTAATGGGGATAGGCATTTTTCAACCTCTTTACCTGATTTGCTAAAAATGAGTCGGAGATTATTTTGGTACAACACCGGAAAAACACTGACCCCAGAGGCCTGTTTCATAAAACAAGTTTACCAAATAAGCCATGCTTATTTCAGTTAGTCTGACTCATTGTCAAATGATTTGGTTTCATGTAGCTAATTTAACATTTCTCAAGCTCAGTCACTTATGCTAGGAGGGCGTAGGTTTGATTTTAAGATTGGTGGAGATATCCCAGGAAGCTGAGGAATCAGGAAATTAATAGGTTAATGTATTAAAGTTTTTAGTCTATGTTGACCTTAACAATAGCCTACGTTAATTAATGAATTCTGTAATGTTATAGGTAACTAATAAAAACAAGGAGGCATTTTAACTTTACTTTACTCCGTTCATAGTGCAATGCAATAGTCAATGTTATACTGTCTTGTTCCTTGCTTTTTGAAGAAGCCAAAAACATGTCTGCATCTGTCATTAAAGGAATAGTTCACCCAAAAATTAAAATTAAAATTTTTAAGTGAAATAACCCGTTAACAGAAATGAACTGTCTGTTGGCATTTGTCATTTGACATGGCACACAGCAATATTGTTAAGTGTCACTTGTGCCATTGTTCTGAGCCATGTTTTCAGTCTCCTAAGAGCACTGAAACTTCTTTCAGCCTCAGCTGATGAGACCTACAGTGGGGAGAACAAGTATTTGATACACTGCCGATTTTGCAGGTTTTCCCACTTACAAAGCATGTAGAAGTCTGTAATTTTTATCACTCTTCAACTGTGAGTGACGGAATCTAAAACAAAAATCCAGAAAATCACATTGTATGATTTATAAGTAATACATTTGCATTTTATTGCGTGACATACAGTAAGTATTTGATCACCTACCAACCAGTAAGAATTCCGGCTCTCACAGACCAACTAACATTCTCTTTAAAGCTCCAGTCCGTTACTTTTTTGGGTTAAAAATTATCCAAAATAAATTTTTGAGCAAGTACATAACCAGCCAGTGTTCAAAACTAACTGCTTGCCTTAGCTCGATTCAAAACGGTAAGCTTGTAATAATGTTTTTAATTCCAGTGGTACTGGTGGATTTCCACGGGAAATTTTAGCATGTCTTTGCTTCATCACGTCACATCTGTTCACATAAAGAAGAAGTCTCAGCTAGTATAAGCTATATGGATGTGAGGATGTTGGAGGTGGAGATTTATAGCCTTTTCTCACAGCACTTGATATAATTTAACTTATTAATTTGATGGCGGATCCAGAAAGGTTCAAATGACAATCACCAGTGACAACTAGAGATTCACCCATTGTAAAATGCAAGACTTTGGACTGAGAGTTTGGAAAAAGAGACTGCAACTGGGCATGCGAAAACACGGATAATGAAGGGCTTTAAATGTAGTCACGCAATGCTGATGTTGTTAACATTAAGAATTTGAGAACAAAATATAATTTGCACGGTTTGACGTGATATGATAAATTATCGTTAGATTTAATCAGTGCGATTTACTGCAATGTTTTTTCCCCTTAGTTGGTCAGAAGAACAAAAGTGGATGTTACTTGTTCAGATGATATTTTAGTGTGAAAAATCTTATGTTGGTCATACTTATGTTGGTCATACTTCTAAAAAGTAGAATCTGTGATTCTGAATCGCAGTATCCACACCGTACGGTGATTGACAGCTGCACATTCTCCTCAAAACATGGGATTCTTCCGCGCTGTGAGGTGCCGAGGTACAACTCACGTAAAGTTGATAATTCCGCGAATGACTGCGATTGCAGATTTCGAACAGAGATGGCGACAAAGAGGAAAAACTGCGGACTGCAGCTTTAAGAAGCCCTCCTGTTCTCCACTCATTACCTGTATTAACTGCACCTGTTTGAACCCGTTACCTGTATAAAAGACACCTGTCCACACACTCAATCAAACAGACTCCAACCTCTCCACAATGGCCAAGACCAGAGAGCTGTGTAAGGACATCAGGGATAAAATTTTAGACCTGCACAAGGCTGAGATGAGCTACAGGACAATAAGCAAGCAGCTTGGTGAGAAGGCAACAACAGTTGGCGCAATCATTAGAAAATGGAAGAAGTTCAAGATGACGGTCAATCTCCCTCGGTCTGGGGCTCCATGCAAGATCTCACCTCGTGGGGCATCAATGATCATGAGGAAGGTGAGTGATCAGCCCAGAACTACACGGCAGGACCTGGTCAATGACCTGAAGAGAGCTGGGACCACAGTCTCAAAGAAAACCATTAGTAACACACTACGCCGTCATTGATTAAAATCCTGCAGCGCACGCAAGGTCCCCCTGCTTAAGCCAGCGCATGTCCAGGCCCGTCTGAAGTTTGCCAATGACCATCTGGATGATCCAGAGGAGGAATGGGAGAAGGTCATGTGGTTTGATGAGACAAAAATAGAGCTTTTTGGTCTAAACTCCACTCGCCGTGTTTGGAGGAAGAAGAAGGATGAGTACAACCCCAAGAACACCATCCCAACCGTGAAGCATGGAGGTGGAAAATCATTCTTTGGGGATGCTTTTCTGCAAAGGGGACAGGACGACTGCACCGTATTGAGGGGAGGATGGATGGGGCCATGTATCGTGAGATCTTGGCCAACAACCTCCTTCCCTCGGTAAGAGAATTGAAGATGGGTTGTAGCTGGGTCTTCCAGCATGACAACGACCCGAAACACACAGCCAGGGCAACTGAGGAGTGGCTCCGTAAGAAGCATCTCAAGGTCCTGGAGTGGCCTAGCCAGTCTCCAGACCTGAACCCAATAGAAAATCTTAGGAGGGAGCTGAAAGTCCGTATTGCCCAGCGACAGCCCCGGAACCTGATGGATCTGGAGAAGGTCTGAATGGAGGAGTGGGCCAAAATCCCTGCTGCAGTGTGTGCAAACGTGGTCAAGAACACCAGGAAATATATGATCTCTGTAATTGCAAACAAAGGTTTCTGTACCAAATATTAAGGTCTGCTTTTCTGATGTATCAAATACTTATGTCATGCAATAAAATGCAAATGAATTACTTAAAAATCATACAATGTGATTTTCTGGATTTTTGTTTTAGATTCCGTCACTCACAGTTGAAGAGTACCTATGATAAAAATTACAGACTTCTACAGGCTTTGTAAGTGGGAAAACCTGCAAAATCGGCAGTGTATCTTGTTCTCCCCATTGTATACTTGCTCTTGTGACTTGTTTTTCGGCGTGAGAGTGGGACAAAGAGAGCGTTGGTCAAAAGAGAGAAAGTCATAATTGCAGTCACTAAACGCCGTTGTATTAGAAATGCAAAAATTTTTTTTTTGCAATTTACTGACAATGTAATATAACACAAAGGTAGCATTTTTAAATGTTAGCAAAAAAAAATGAAAACATTAAAAACTTTACTATTGCAATGTTGATAACTGAAAACTCATCATCACAGTCTGTGGAAAAAGGTCCGTAGGAAACCACAACGATCTAACAATCCAATCAATTCCCAATGGACAAAGTCACTTCCTGCCCTATATTTTTTCTTGTTCGAGAAGCCATCACACTTACATATGACCGAGATTCCCTGGGGGGACACTAGTTGGGGACATATTTTATATTTGTTAACCACAGATGCAGTAAATCCTATTTATATAAATATATTGGAGGCTATTACGTGGATAAAACGTAATCAGTCTCGGTTCTAAAACGCTTATTGTAAAACAAGCTCAACTATTCCTTAGTGTAGGCTACTGAGATAGTCAAATTGAAGTAGCAAATTCAGTATGCACCTTATTGATTGCCCATGGTGTTATACTGCATCTCTGTCAGTGTGTGAGGTGACAACCATAGCTTGCTTATAGGCAGCTGTTTTTATTTGATTCATTTTGTACAATTCTTCTCCATTTAGTGAGTGCTCCACCAAAGAGATGTGTTTGTGTTTTTTTCCTTTTGGAAAAGTTTTCCTGGTGAAAATACTTCTATATTTAATGCACATTGTACTGTTCTCCTTGCATGTACAGATGCAATTTAACAGCCAGCCAAACTCCATCCATAAAGTACAGATGAGTCAGGATTCATCTTAGTCAATGCCAGGTACATTATGAATTAGGAGTAAAACTGTAAATAATAACAAATAACAATAATCAGAACAATAATACAATGACTAGAGAACATTCATGTAGTTCTGAAACTCTTATCTGAAAATACCCCAAATTAAATCAGTGCCATCAATTTACTTAAATGGAATAATCAGATAACAAAGAAATAGCAACAAATACATATTGACTCATATAGTGAAGTTATCACATCAAAGTATAACGGAATCAACACATTGAATGCTATATCAAAGAAAGGCTAATAGCTAAAGGCTATCACAAAAATAACATTAAGTCAAAGCTTCAAATATACCTATCACAAATATATGCAAATATATATCATCAAGCATTATGTAATGAAGAATTAACTTACAGATGATGCTTTTACAAACACAAAACAAAGGATGGCATCCAAAGATCGAGGAGAATCTGACATCTGACATGAAATGTGATCACTTATATTTCTAGAGAACTACCACAGGGGGATGCCAGAACTAAAACAACTATACAAAACAATACAAGTGACAAGTAAACTTGTAGCAGAACACTCCCCGCCAGACATCCTAAGGATGTCTCATTTAAGTCTTAGTTTTCCTTAGGCAACAGAAGAACAACCTCTGTAATTGGTCTGAGATACTTTACTTCCTTTCCAGATCCATTTTTAGTAACTTTCCACTGAACCTTGCGTACTCTCCCATCAGTGCTTGGAAATACTTTGGACACAAGAGCCATAGGCCACTTGTTACGAGGGCTCTGATTGTCTTTTAGAAGTACAAGATCTCCTTCTTGAATGTCAGGTTGAGTACTATTCCATTTGCGACGAATTTGTAGTGTTGGGAGATATTCACGTGTCCAGCGATACCAAAAATTGTCAGCAAGACTCTGCACCTGCTTCCACTGTTGTCTGAACATGTCACTACCTGAGAAGTTCCCAGGAGATGGAGGAGCACCAACCTTCTGAGTCAGAGAAGCATAGCAGGGGTCAGTATAAGAGGTTAGTCAGGGTCTGAGGAGATTGGAACTAAGGGCCTTGCATTAATTATTGCAGAAATTTCAGCCATGAATGTGCATAGGACCTCATGTGAGAGGGGACGAGACCCATACTGCATCAACATTGAATCCAGAATCCTCCTCACTACAACTATCAAACGTTCCCAAGCTCCCCCCATGTGTGAAGCATGGGGCGGATTGAATTCCCATGTGCAGGAGCAGTTGGTGAGGTATTCTTGCATCTCTGGGTCCTTCACCATTTTGGAGAATCACAGTTCTTTGTTTGCAGCTACAAAGTTAGTTCCACAATCTGACCGGAATTGTTTCACAGGCCCTCTAATGACAAAGATTGTATTTGCATTTATACAGCTGGAGGTGTCAAGGGATTCAATTACCTCTATGTGAACAGCTCGCGTGGACATACAAGTGAAGAGAATAGCCCAAAGCTTGCTCTCTGCATGACCTCCACTTGTGCGACAAGCTGAGACTGAGAAAGGACCAAACACATCCAAGCCAACATAAGTGAAAGGTGGGGATGGACTGAGACGCTCCTCTGGAAGATCTGCCATTTTTTTACTCTCCGTATTCCCACGCAACTTCCTACATATAACACATTTATGTATGACACTACTAATAGATCTCTTTCCATTAATCAGCCAGAATCCTGCAGTGAGCAGAGCTCCTTCTGTGAAAAGACGGCCCTGATGCTTCACTTGATCATGGAAGTGACGAATTAGTAAGGTGGAGATATGATGATCTCTCATCACTGACCACAGGTGCATGTGTTAAACAACCACCAACTCTGATTAGCCCATCTTCACCCAGAACAGGATTCAACTTAATTAGAGGACTATTCTGAGAGGTTTCAACATGTCTCATAAGAGCACTGTACTCTCCAGGAAAGACAGACCTTTGGACTGAAAGAAGGATGACCTTTTTGGCTTGGGCCAACTCACTCAAGCAATAAGGTTGATGACATTTATGCCAGCTTATACGTTTGCAGGTCTGTCCTTTAGACATCGAAGTAAAGGATCGGGCAACATGGATCTTTTAACAAAGAGTTCCATGTGGAAAAACACTCAAAACGCTCTGGGTTTAGTGGTTTCTCAGTTATACTTGTGGCAGCAGTGCTCACTTGAGGTAAATGACGAACCTCGGAATCTGTCTCTGGACTCACCAGCTCAAAGGTGTCTTGCAAGGTTAGATCACTTTCCAAAGGTCCATAAAGAAAGTCTGGTCCTGTCAGCCACATGGTGTTTGTAAAAAGAGAAGCTGAAACAGACCTAGAGGCACAGTCAGCTGGATTGTGCTCTGTAGGGACAAAATTCCATTGCTCAATCTTCGATGATTGCCTGTTCTTTGAACACGATTGTGCACATACACATAGAACCCCCTACTCTCATTGTGTATGTAACCCAATACGACCTTGCTGTCGCAGAAAAACTTCACAGAGTCTGGTTTAAAATGAATCTCGTCCAAGATGAAATCTGAAATCTCGACAGCTAACACGGCTGTGCAAAGTTCTAACCTAGGGATAGTAGGTTCATCTGGAGGTGTCAATTTAGCTTTACATAAGACGAAACCAACGTTGGTCTGTCCATGTTCATGAATAGTCTTGAGGTATGTTACTGCTCCAATAGCTTTGAAAGAGGCATCTGAAAATATGCACAGCTCTGTAAATTTTGCTTTTGAGAGTGACTTCAGGCTATATGTCCTCTGAACATGAATTCTCTCCAGGTCTTGCAATGAATTTCTCCACATTTCCCACTCTCTGCATTTATCTTCCGAGAGGGGCTCGTCCCAGTTATCTATTCCCTTTGACAGCTCTCTTAACAAGAATCTTTCATGAATCGTGACAGGTACTGCAAAGCCCAAAGGGTCGTACAAGCTGTTCACAGTGGAGAGAATGCCACGACGAGTCAAAGGTTTGTTGTTATCTGGTGAGTGGAATGTAAAGGTATCTGTTGATATTCTCCAGTTTAGGCCAAGACTACATTGAGCAGGCATGGTTTCATCTCCGAAATCAAGATCTTTGACACCTTCAGCACAGTCTTCAGGTGGAAAGGGTGCCAACACCAGTGGGCTGTTTGACATTATCTTGTGGAGTCTTAGATTCGATTCTGCCAGGGACGGTTGTGTCCTCTGAAGTAAATCAACAGCTTCAAAGGCAGTCGGAAATTATCTCAGACTGTCGTCCACATAAAAATCTCTCTTCACAAAGTTATAGGTGTCAGTTCTATGCATAGGCTCTCCTTCTTTGGCAGCCCGATGCAGTCCGCAGATAGCCACTGCTGGGGAAGGGCTATTTCCGAATACATGGACTTTCATCCTACATTCAATTACATCCTTGTCGGGATCATTGTCACGGAACCATAGGAACCTTGAAAGATCTCTGTGGTTTTCTTTCACTGTGAAACTGTGGAACATCTGCTGTGTATCAGTCACAGCAACAGGCTCCTTCCTGAATCGAGTCAGCACACCTAACAAGCTGTTGTTTAAATCTGGTCCTGTCAAAAGGACACTATTCAGAGACAGACCCTGATATTGGGCACTGGAGTCAAACACCACTCTGATTTGGTTGGGCTTTTTTGAACGATAAACCCAAAAGAATGGTAAATACCAGCGTTCCTGGTCATCACAGGGGAGAAGCATACTCGGCATGATCATTTTCAAACAACCTTTGCATGAAGTCTGTAAATTGCTGTTTCATCTCTGTTTTTTTCAGCAAAGTGCGACGAAGACAGCAGAGCCGAGTGAGAGCATGCTCTCTGTTATTGGTAAGTTGAGGCCTTGGGTATCTGAAAGGAAGTGGACACACCCAGCTATTCTTACTATCTCTGGAAAACTCACTGTCCATGATCTCCAAGAAGAGATGATCCTCAACAGATAGAGCATGCTTGTTGTCATCCCTTTTGCGCCTGAACACCGAACAGCCAAGGTGATTTTCTCTGCTTGCACCCTTGTAGAAATAAGGGATACCTTGTAATTCAGCTGTGAGACCTAAGTTATCCTTCAAGTTAATATGACTTTGACATGGTGGAAAGTAGGAGGTTCTACCATTGTCCAGCACATGTGTCTTGTAACTCAACACACTTGGTTTGTGAGAATTACCCAAGCATACATCTCCAACTATAAGCCAGCCTAAATCTGTTTTAGTAGCAAAAGGTGCATTATGAGGCCCATTTATCTGGCGTCTCCCCTTATGGACTCTCAGAGCATCACAACCGAACAGCATGAGGATCTGGGCACTGTCATCCATTTCTGGAATCTCAGAGGCTATTCTTCTAAGATGAAGATGATTTTGAGCGACCTCTGGAGTAGGTATTGCTATGCCCTGTTATCTGGAATATCATTGCATTCGATTAGAGTAGGTAGAGCCAGGTTAATATCACCGCTAATTGGCTCTATCTGAAATCCATCAGCTCTCCTTCCAGAAGCTTCAATAGTTCCGGCAAAGGTTTTCATGAGATAAAGAGAAGCTGGAGTATTAATGCAGAAAAGCTCGAAAAACTCTGATCTTACTAGTGACCTGTTGCTCTGGTCATCGAGCATTGCATACATTTTATTCAAACGTCTTTTTATTAAAGGATATGATTTAACATACAATTCACTTGTACATTCAGAGAATTTTTTTATAACTAAATAAAAATAAAAACAGTAAAAATAAAGTGGTACAACATTAAAACAAGACAAAGCAAGACAAATAATGACAATACAAAAAACAAAAACAATAACAAGAACAACCCCACACTATCCCCACTCCCTATCCGCCCGCCTAACCCCTTCCTATGTATCTCCACCCCATCCACCCTTCCTCGTAGAGACCTTCACTCAAAAACCATTACAATTGTCATATATTGTGTGTTAGGATGTGGACTGTTGTACTGGATTTTTAGTTTTTAGGTATGATATGAGGGGTTTCCATGTTTTATTGAATAAGTTGAGCCTGTCTCTTAGCGTATACCTTATCCTTTCTAAATGAAGTGTGTTAGTTAAATCCTCTAACCACATCTTAGAGGTAGGTACAGTTGTGCTCTTCCATAAAATGAGGATTAATCTCTTTGCTATTATGAAACAATAAGAAAGAAAACGCTGCTGTGCCGCACTCAATTTCCTGAAGGTCTCAGATATTCCAAGAATGATGAACATGGGCTCAGGTTCGATTAAAGTATTTATGACCTCAGACATAATGTTACATATCAATCCAGAACAATTGGACCCTTGGGCATAGAGCAAAACTATGGAGAAGTGTTGCTACGGAAGAGTGGCACTTATCACACGTAGGTGACACCTCTGGGTATATGTTATGTAGTTTCTCCTTTGAGTAATGAAGCCTATGTATAATTTTAAATTGGACAAGACAATGTCTTGCGTTATCTGAACAATTATGTATGCTTTCAAGACTTTCTTTCCATAAATCATCTGGAATAGATTCACCAAGTTCCTCTTCCCACTTACGTTTATAATTCTCAGTCGATGGGGAGCTTATTTATACGAGATTGTTATAAACGCGGGATATGAGTTTACTTTCATTAGGAGACAATTTCAGACAGTCATCTAATTTAGATTGTGGTTCAGTCTCAAATTCTTTTAAGTATTTCCGAACGTAGTCCCTGACTTGTAGGAAACGAAAGAAGTTATTGTTCCCCAGCTCATACTTCCTCTGTAATTGTGTGAATGAAGCAAAGACGCCTCCCACGTATAAGTCACCAATACATTGGACACCCCTCTCACTCCATGTAGAAAAGACTCCATCCAGACTGGAGGGGGCAAATGTGTGATTTCTAGTGATGGGTAACAGAAGAGAGATTGGTTTAAGATGAAAGGTGGTCTTGATTTGTTTCCAGGTACAGATCATACTATGTATGATGGGATTGTTATTATACAGGGACTTATTAACCGCGGCTGGAGCTAGTAGGACCGCGGCCAAAGAATACGGCTGACAATCCTCCCGCTCCAGCATTAGCCAATCAGACATTGGAATTGATTTGTCCAACCAAAAGGTAAACATCTTAATCGCTGAGGCCCAGTAGTATAACAAAAAGTCTGGGAGCGCCAATCCCCCGTTTGGCTTTATCCTACAAAGATGCTTTTTACCTATTCTGTGAACCTTGTGTCCCCACAGGAAAGGGACTATTAAAGAATCTAGGTGTTTAAAAAAGGATTTTTTTTTAAACATTGGGATGTTTTGAAATAGGTATAACAATTGTGGGAGGAAAATCATCTTTATAGCATTAATTCTCCCAATTAAAGAAATTGGGAGTGTGTCCCAGAATGATATTCTAGCCTGTAATCGCTCTATTAGAGGGGGGAAGTTTGCCTGGAATAGAGATGAATATTGCTTTGTCACTTCTATCCCCAAATAAGTAAATTTCTCTGGAGAGACTGTAAATGGAAAGCGATCTAGGTGTGCTAAGTCACTCATATGTACTGGCATTAAAACGCTTTTAGTCCAATTGATCCGATAACCCGAAAAGGTCCCAAACAGGTTGATTTTGTCGAGAAGATTTGGGATGGTAATTTGAGGTCGCGTTATATATAAGAGGATGTCATCTGCGTATAATGATATCTTGTTATTTGTGTCTTTGGTGGAGTATCCATAAATCTGGGGTTCCATTCTGATACATTGGGCTAGAGGTTCGATAGCCAGCGCAAAAATTAAAGGGGATAATGGACACCCCTGCCTTGTCCCTCTATGTAAGCTAAACGAGGAGGAAATTGTCCGGTTTGTTAGGATTTGAGCCGTGGGATTTTTGTAAATGAGTTTAATTAGTGACAGAAACTTATTTCCGAAATTGAACCTATTAAGAACTTCAAATAAGTAACACCACTCAATCTGGTCAAATGCCTTCTCGGCATCAAGTGCAAGTATGACAAGATCAGTAGGTGGACCTCTCTTTGTGTATATAATATTGAAGAGACGTCTAAGATTGAAAGTAGCACTCCTATTTGGTATGAAACCTGTCTGGTCCATATGAACTAGCTTTCCCACTAGAAGATTCAGCCTGTTAGCCAATATCTTGGCAAATAATTTCCCATCTACATTAAGGAGGGAGATAGGACGATAAGCGCCTACTTCCTGTGAGTCTTTCCCTTTTTTGTGAATTAATGTGATCACAGCCTGAGTTAAGGTTGGGGGTAAATTACCCTGTGTCTGGGCATGTTCATATAATTTCAGCAGGTAAGGGGATAGATTTTCACTGAATGTTTTATATAATTCCCCTGAAAGTCCATCAGGACCAGGTGTCTTATTACTCTTTAGGGAGGCGATGGCGCTCCGAACCTCTGCAATTGTGAGGTCAGAATTCAAAGAATCACAATCTTCCTCGCTCAATCTGGGAAGCTCACATTTGTCTAAAAAAGCATTAATAGTTACAGAGTCTGAAGTGGTCTTTGAGGTATACAAATCAGTATTAAATTCAAGAAACCTGTTATTGATATCTTTAGCAGGGTTCTTGCAGGTTTCAGTTTGTTACATTTAAGACCTTTTTAAGACCTTTTAAGACCATTATGTGTGAAGTTTAAGACCAACACGACACATAAATTGAAACATTAGAATGATCCCAAAAATTCTTAAACATATTTTAAGTTTGTAAAATACACACACTGACTGATGTCTATGGAAGCGGCAATAATAATCCTTTCCATTATAATAAGACGACACGTTTTATTCATATCAGATACACATTGTGTAAGTAGCTTTACATTTTACACTATTCTTCTCCCAGTTCTCCGGCCAGTTTCATGTATTTCGTGAGAAGTTGAGGAATTGACGTGTTGTAAACTAACATGGCGCCGCCCATCGCACAAACAGCTCAACTAAGAAGGTGTTTAAACAACAAAACACATCCACTTGCACATATTTGACAATCGGAATATCAGTGTTTCATGTTATAGCTAATACATTTGTGAATATTTTGAATAGAAAAGGGAAAATGACATCAAAGCAGATCATCATTCATTCAGCACTGTGTTGTGGTTGCGCTGTGTCACGTGACAAGCAATGACGCGTCACCATGGAAACATTAAAGTGACAGGTTCTAAATAACGGTCGCCTAGAAAAACTCACGCTGGGGATCAGTTAGAATATTTTAAACTTACGTGTGAAAGGGTTAAATACAAAAACAACAAACAAAAATAAACACAAATTAACAATGGTAAATTATTTAATGGATTTATTATTTTTAGTAAACTGTTGTTTTTTTTGTTAGAAACTCACGCTTTCGGATGACGTGGTCGTTGAGCGCCCTCAGGCGACCGTTATGATTACATTCAAATGACTACACAATTTACAGATGATTATTGATTAACGAATATTTTTAAATCATCCACCAAATTATCATCTCTTTCTTGCAGTTTAATGAGTAAACAACGAACATCAAGACATACGGTCCGCTAATGGTGTTAATTAGATCTCTCTTGATGAAGTCCGCTATACCAAATTTTGTTTGGTACACACACTTCCCAATGATCTTTGAAAACTACGCGCTCGACGACAGCCCTGACTTAACGTTGCACGAATTCGGCGGGCAGGTAGCTAGTGAATCAACTTCCTTCACTTTATTGGCGGCGCGGGTTACATAACGCCACCTACTTTACAGGAGTTATACCTGCAGTGATCACGCAATGGGATTATCATCATCACGTAGCCTACTAGAAAATAAACAAAACAACCAAAGTTTTATTTTCGGCGGACAACGTTTGACCACAATTAACAAAATGAACGGAGGTAAGAATTTTAAGACTTAGGTAAATTAAATTTAAGACCTAAACTTGTGTTTTTTAGACTTTTTGAGGCCTTAAATTTCACTTTCTGAATTTAAGTCTTTTTTAGACTTTTTAAGACTCCGCGGGAACCCTGCTTTAGGTTTTGTAAGTATTGTATTATTGTGGGCTTTTATCTTGTGTATTGTTCTGTCGTTTTCCAGCAAGTACAAATGATTTGTTTTGCTACAAGTTATTCACAAGTTTTAGTCAAGAATGTGACTTTTCCAACAGAAATTTGTATGCACATGTTTTTGTGTAACAAAATTATTTTTCTCAATGACATGGAAAATGTTAGGATTTTTTTGCTTTTATTTTTCATATCTTAAAACTGCTGTCTTACATTTTATATAGATTTGTTTTATTTGTGCAAAAAAATACAGAATAAAAGCATGTTTGATAACAAAAAGTGCATTATGAAGTCATTATTATCTTAACCTGAAAAATGCAGTAAATGTTATAATTAAGTCAATTTCATTAATACAAACGAGTAAATTCTGCTTAATGTAGCGACACTGACTTGGTTTGGGGAAATTATTTAACTCAAATGGGGAATATTATTCATTAGATAATGACTATGTAATCGCATACATAAATTAAATTATCCCAAATAGGGAATGGACTAATCATTACCATATAGGAATAATTAGCACGATTGATCGTAGTAATTATTGATATATGGGTCAGTTAAGTCAGATTAATTATCAGGGTCAATTTACATGTGATTCCAAATTAGTTTGTCATGCATCCTGGTTCGTCCTGCGAACCGGAGATGAAAACTTCCTTATATCACAAGATTACCTGCCTGTATACCGAGTGAATATTTTCCGCTGGCCACACGGAAGTATCTGCTCGTATACGGCACTTTCAGATGTTTAAAATAGTTAACCGAGGTAGAGCTTTGGTAACTTTACAGACCTTTGACATATTACAGAGACTTCAATCATGGGACAATGAGACAGATTCGATTCAAAGGATTATGGAATTTAATAACACAATACTAAGGGTTATATAGACTACTAAAAATCACGCAGGAGTAAATAATATGCATATCAAAACAAACAATTAATACAGGATTGCAATATGACGTATTTACAAAGACACAGTTAGAGTGAGAGAGAGTGAGAGAGAGAGAGAGAGAGAGAGAGAGAGAGAGAGAGAGAGAGAGAATGTGGGTGTGAGAGAGAGAGAGAGAATGACAGGACAGTTCAAAACAGTTCAACAGAGACCCAAAGGATTCCAACATTAATCTAGACAACTTTAAGCAGCACTTAATTGAGATTTGTACGTTACTTGATTTAAACACGGTCCCTTTGTGTTGAGTTGTGTTACAAAGGCAGCGTGGTTGGAGTTGTCTGGCACGTCTTCCGGTAGGAGGCAGATGTTTGCGATTGCTTCAGCTGCGGCCCGTACGAGAGGCGATTAATCTTAAACTTGTTTCGTTCTTGAATGAAACCGAACTATCAACTGAGGTAGATCGAAAGAAAGCAACTTAGATTTAAAACAAAGTAGAAAAACGACGAAGAAGGAAAACTCCGGCTGGAGTTTAGCAGGAAAGTTTAGGAATCTCTCTCTGGCGTAGGAAACTGCGAAGAGGAGAAGGTGACGGTCTATTTTGAAGGGGCGCGGGACACGCCTTTCTCACGTGTTTGATCCAATCGTTTTGCAGGAGGGCGGGTCGGCAGACCTTGTGATTCACGCCCTCCCGGATCATGTGCATAGGGGATAAAACTTGTTCGAAATACACTTCTAAACTAGTATTAATAAAAGCATGCATCATATTACATTCTGGGTTGACGATTCAATCTTCTTTGATTATTCTGATTACAACCATACCAAATTCGGCATTCCTAGGGCTTAGTGAAATGCAGATACATGATTTTCGTGATTAAAACGGATGTTAAATTGATCACATATCATAAAAGCTTACGGTTATACCAGTTTTGTCACCAGGGAATCATGAAAACACAACCACAAAACATTATACATTTACAAAAGGGGATTTTGATCCCATGTGTTCAGAGTGTTCCGTGTGTGTAAATGGGTGTTCAGAAGTTCAACCAGCGTTGGTCACGCGGTGAATTTGTGATCGAGTCCAGTATGTATGTGTGTGTGTTCATGCGTATGTATGTATGTTCAGAGTTCATTGACCGATGGTGACGGGGGGTGAACTCGCGACCAGTCCCGTGTGAGCGTGTGTGCTTCGAATTTGATGAGTTTAAACAACTGCTACAATGGCCAGTTGTCTAATCTTACAATTCTCTTCTGTGTGTGTAAGCGAAAAACCCCAGGGGGATTCCACGTGTGTGCGCTTATCTGAATGGACAATGTTCGTCTTGTCACCTTCGGAGGGGTTCTTCCACGTGATTCTGATTCTAAGATGGGCCCTTTGGTCACATGTCTGTGTCAGCGTGATAAGCAATGCATTTCTTTGTTTAACCATTCGTGGCAAGCGCCAGTGTGTGAATCAGAGTCAGTGATTCAATCAAATCCAAGCCCCATTTGCTTTGTGTGGCAAATTACAACAGAGAGACTTTGTGATTGACTCGGTAACCTAATCAACAGTCCCAATGACCCTTACTTTTGTCATAGTCTCTGAATTAAAAGAATGCAAAACCAGCAGTTTAAGAAAATGGCAGATCTGACCATGGCTACATTCCCCCTTTGATGGTTCGACAGGACCCGTGGGAGTGGACCTCGTTGGACCATCACGATTGCCTTGGTCAGATGGCAGGCAAATCATGGAGGTCGGACTCTGCAGATGATGGTTAGGGCTGAGGGCTCAGCTCTATGAGGTCCTCCGCGTTCGCTAGCGGGGAGTCTTCTTTCCGAGGGGCCTTACGGAACCCCACGGACATGGCTTGGGTGAGCCTGGCTGTAGAGGCTCGCATCTCGTTGACTCGTCGGTACAGGACGTAGGCCAGGCCCAAGGTTAGGGTGTGGCCGATGATTGTTGAAATGCATACAGCAGTGTCAGCGGCGGTCCATGTTTGGACGACTGGTGAGGCGTTCAGGATAGGCATTCTGGACAAGGCTTGGAGGGCGGTGTCCAGGGGAGCGATGTCGACGATCTGTGACCCCCCTTCCTGAATCCATTTCTCCAGCTCTGGGTCGAGGGTGAAGTTGCGATCCTTAAAGAAGGATGAAATCTCTAGTTCGGATTGGTATTCTTCACTCGGGAGGTGGTACAAGGCTAGGTCGTCCAGGTGGAGGATGGCTCCTCGTGGAACTTGGATCCACATGGTCTGGTTCAGCAGGTTGACACGCGTAGCGGTGTCGTGTTGATCGTAGGTCAGTGTCGCTGACCGTACTGGAGTGTTAACGAGCCATCGGTTTTCCACAATCTCGGCTTGTGTCTCGGTGACTTGGCTGCGGGGTTTAGCATCCGCCGGGCAACGTGCGTCGCTGGCCAGATGTTGCAGGCCGCAGATCCCATCAGTGTTGTCTCTGAGGAACGGCTTGCTAGGGCAGAGATAGTGGATATCTTTGGTGCGGGTGCACATGTGCAGGTTTGGGGCTAGGTACAGCTGAGGGTCGCTGTCGTGGTAGGCTACCACGTCAGGTGTCCGTACCTTGAAGTAAGTATTGCTCTGCCAAAATCCCACTTTGACAATGTCTTTGAGTCGGTAGATTCGGCTTGATTCTATGATGGGTAAATTCAAGAGGAAGCCTACCTCTCGCTGTGCGGGGTCAACGTACAGTGGAATGGCACTGCCCAAGGAGTAGGCAAGGTGGGTTTGGATCGGGTCAATGGGTGTGGTTATGGCGGAAGCCAGCACGGTTTGCACCAGGCTTAGGGGTATCAAATATGGCGGGATCCTACCCATGGCTAAGCTGTCCATGGAGGAACTTACTTCTCGGAGCATGTCGGTCATTAGTGCTGTGACCAACTGTGTTTGGGCAAAGTCGTTTTGGAAGACCGTGAACATCTGCTTCATGGAGCTCACAGTCTGATTCAGCATGACGCTATGAGTGTTGAGGATTGTCACGGTTCCTCTCAGTGTCTTGCCAATGGTTCGCAGGGATTCGCTCTGTGTGGTGAGTTGTTCTTTCAACTGTGGAAGCTCGGTCTGGATTTCGGCCACGTGTCGTCGCACCGTGGCTATGTTCACGGCGTTGACACTGGACATGCCAATGTTGAACACGGCTGCAGCGGCCCCGAGCAGCGCTCCCAGGAACCGTTTGGAACGTTTGTTGTGTCCTCCCAATTCCGCTTGGGTGACGGTCATCTTCTCGAGTTGTTTCAGCATGTGCTCGACGTCGGCTTCGGCGTGGTTGAGGGCGGCTTCTGTCCATCGCGCACCTGCCCAACTGTACTGTGCCACCGAGCTTGGGTAGTGCGCCCGGTAGACATTTCGGGGGTCCAGTCACACATACACTTTCTGTGTGTGCGTTCGGCAGTTAGTGATCAGGAGTCCTGGTTGGTCCCTCAACACGATGCCCGAGGCCGGTCCTGGTGAGATGACGTCGGCTGGCGGCTGGCCTCTGGTCGACTGAAGGCACATGAGGACTATCAACAGCAGCATCCTATTACAGGCAAGAGAGAGAGAGGTATGGAGGAGCAGGGGAGAGAGAAAGGCACAGGTCAGCGAGGTTTGTCCCGGGTTGTGTGAGACAGTCTTTCGCTGCGATGACGGCGGTTGAGTTTTAGCTTGCATTGGCCCCTCCCTGTCTGTCCCTGCTAGTGGCCACATGTCTTTTGATCTGATTGCAGTGGACCCATTTGAGAACTGGTTCTCTCTGTCCCCGTTTTAGCTGGATTTGGTATGCAACGGGGGAGAGTTTGTTCACAATCTCGTGAGGTCCCGTCCAGTGGGGCAGGAACTTCTTTGACAGCCCCCGGGGTGGCGGGGCGAAGATGTAATACAGGACTTTGTCGCCCACATTGAACTCGTGGTGAGATGCCTTTTGGTCATAGTATGCTTTCTGGCCTTCAGCGCTGCTTTTCAGGTGTTGCTGGGCGAAAGCGAAAGTTGTTTTCAGGTGTTTGTGGAGCTCATCCAGGTACTGGAACGTGGTGTAGGCGGTGACGAGGTTGTGGTCTCCTGGTTGGTACAACAGGTGTAGTGGCAGAGTCATCTGCCGCCCGGTCATTAGTTCAAACGGGGACACCCGTGTTGATTCCTGCGGTGTGGCTCGGAGGGCCATCAGCACAAGGGGAAGTTTCACGTCCCAGTCTTTCTGGTTAGTCGACACGTACTTTCTTAGCATGTGGACCACCGACTGGTTAGATCTCTCAACTTGGCCAGATGAGGTTGGCTGGTGCGAAATGTGCAGTCTAGCTTGTACCCCTAGACATCTCCAGATCTTTTGCATGATCTCGGCAGTGAAGTGGGTACCTCTGTCTGAGTTGACTCTTAGTGGCAATCCGAACCGGGAGAAGATGTGGTTCATCAGGAGGTATGCCGTTGTTTGGGCAGTGTCGTTAGGTGCTGGCAGACACTCTACCCACTTGGTAAACTGGCACACCACCGTGAGAAAGTACTTGTTGCCTCTTGTTGACCTGGGCAGGGGACCTACCCAGTCGATTTGGAGGTCTGACCATGGGAACGTGATTCCTCTGCGTTGCAGTGGGGCTCTGTGATTTAGGTTTGCTGGTTGAAATTGACAGCAGACCAAGCATTCTCTCACATACTCTGCCACATCTTGCTGCATGCCTGGCCAGTATGCCACCTGTCTGAGTGTGTCACACGTGGCTCTGGTACCGTGGTGTCCAGCATAGGGTGTGTTGTGGGCGTGCATTAGCATCACCCCCCTTTGGCACAGTGGCACCACGAGCCTAGGCGGTGTGGTGCCATCGGGGTCAAACCATAGAATGTCGTCCCTCACACGCAGCATATGTCTGGAGTTGTGTAGATGTCTGAGGTATGAGTCGTCCGCTAAGGCTGTAGGTGAGACAGGGTGGCAGGCGGGGTCAGAGAGGTGGTCAAGAATTGTCTTTATAGCAGTGTCTGTGGCTTGCATATCCGCAATATCGTTGTTAGAAATTTGCGGTGTTAGCGATAGCGGCTGTGAAGCTGGTGCTGTCGCAGGCAAGGGCCGTTTGCTGCGGGTTAGTACCGCCACATCGGGTGTTGGTGTGGGGTTTGGGGGTGACCACAGCTCACCGTGGAGGGCGCCCGCTTTGGCAAGGGCGTCAGTGTGGTCATTAAAGTCTTTGTCTAGGCCTGGCAGTTTTGAATGTCCCTTTACCTTCTTCCAGTACACGGTGACATCGTGTGTTGTTGTGATGTTATCACATTCCTGGAACAGGTGTTGGTGTTTGACAGGCTTGTTGTTTGCTGTTTTGAAACCATTTCGTTTCCAGATCGGGAGATGGCACACAAAACTGAGTCTGACATAGTTAGAGTCTGTGCAGATGAGAAGTTCACTGACGTTATGGGCCGATGCGATTTGCAGAGTTATGAGAATGGCTGCCACCTCTGCATACTGGGATGACTGGGGGCCCAGTTTGAAGCGTTGTGGTGGGCATGGGTGGTTGTCAACCCACAGTACCCCTGCACCTGCCTTTAGGATGCCCTCGTGGTTGTAGGAGCATCCGTCGACGTAAGCTGTGGGCATGCCTTCGCACGCATTCTTGTCAAAGTACCTGTGACAGGTCAGTTGTGGCTGTTGGGGCTCTGGTGTGTCTAGCATCGCAGCAGGTGAGTCGTCGGAGCAGGTCTGACATGCAGCCAGGCCGTTTCCCAATGCCGACTTGTGATTCTGTGCATATCGTGCCTCGACATCTCGTCCTTGTAGAGCCATTAACCACGTGGCTATGCGTGCATTGGTGACCACGCCGTTTCGGATGCGTTGGCTGTTGAGGTACATCACAGGCTGGTGGCAAGTGTCAATGATAACTTTCTGTGCTCCAATGTAGTTGGAGAAACGCTGTATGGCCCATACCGTACAGAGCAAAGCTTTTTCACAGTCTGAGAATTTACACTCTGGAGGGAGAAGCGTCTTGCTGGCATATGCGGCCACCTTTTTGTCTTGATCGTGCATTTGGTATAGGCCCGCACTGAGACATTGGTCAGAAAATCCTGCTTCCAGGTAGAATTCCTTTTGAGGATCGGGGTAAGCGAGACAAGGGGCTGAGCATAAATGTCTTTTTAGTGCCGCCATGGCGTGTTCTTGAGCGTCTGACCAGACGAAAGGGCAGTCCTTTTTCAGCAGCGCTGTGAGGGGCCTGGCGATGTCCGAATAGTTTTCGATGAACTGTCGGGAGTAGTTGCATACCCCTAGGAAGCTTCGCAGTTCAGAGACGTTAGTGGGAGGCTTGATGTTTTGAATGGCGTGGATACGGTTTGATTGTGGTTTGATGCCATGGGATCCGACGAGAAGGCCCACGTAGTTGACCTTGGTGCGGCACCACTGACCTTTGTGGAGAGCTATTTTGGCGCCGGCAGCGGATAATTGGTTCAAAACATAGTCTATTTCTTTCAGGTGGTCTGCCACCGTCGTGCTCTTCATGAGAACATCGTCCACGTAAATCAGGTTACCTCTCATCCTGGCGTCAGGACAGGCTTTGTTCAGGAAGATGTTGAACTCAGCTGGTGAGTTGGGATACCCGAACGGGCATCTGTTGAAGGTGAACTGTTGGTTGCCGAATGTGAATGCCAGCTTGTGTTGGTCTTCTGGGTGCACTGGAATGGTCCAGAATCCAGAGGCCACATCGAGTGTAGAGAAGATGGTGGCTCCTCTGATTCGGGGTATTTCCTGTTCGAGTTGGGTCATGGGCCATCGTGATAACGGCACCTGTTGATTCAGCTTTCGATAGTCAATGGTGGGCCGCCATTTCCCATTCGGTTTGAGAACGGGCCAGATGGGGGCAGAGTAGGTGCTGTTACATGGACGGATGACACCTTTCTCAAGCATGGATTCGATGATTTCCTGCACTGGTTCGTGCGAGGCGATGGGAATTTTGTACTGCTTGACGAAAGTGGGAGGAGCCTCGGGATGCGTGGGGATGCGCACCGTGTGGAGGTTGGTAAGGCCACAGTCTAAAGAGTCTTTGGCAAAGGATTCTCTGAACTTGTAAAGGACTTGCCCTAGTCTTTGGCGGTCTGTGTCATTCTGAAGCGCGTCAGCCTCTTGTAGAATTTGCTGCACTTGAGAGTCAAAACCTTGATATGGCTCCTCTGTCGATGTGTCATCAGTCGGGTTGATCTTTGAAGGCATAGCAGGTGCATTAGTCTCACTGACAGGCTGGTGGGAGACTGTGTACACTGCGAGGTGTTGGTCCTCTGTAAGCTCAGTTCTGCACACTTGGTCTTTGGCCACTGACATGACAGATGTGATGGCAATGAGTTGGAAGGGCAGCGTGAGCACTGTGTTGTCTGTGTGCCCTTCAGGTATCAGTGCAGGTGGAAGGGGGCCGATGACCGGTAATACAAGTTCAAAGTCATGAAAGTCATGGCTCACTAGCCATCCTAGCCTGTAGGCTCTGGGAATGCTGATGTCGGTTGCAGTGCAGTTGTTGAACAGAATGTAGACTATCCGAGATGACACTTCCGTGAGGGGTGTGGCTTCGAGTGTGAGTCCGAGGTCTCCACATTCAGGTGAAGGTTGGAAGAAACCTAGCGTGTGGTTCAGTGTTTGGTTCCGTCGTATGTTGAGACGCACAGCGACCCCTTTGGTGTAGGCTGGTACTACTGTTGCTTGTTCGTTGATTAGGGTGCAGACTTCAGGGATGGTCTGTCCCGACAGTAGATTGTCATGATTGCTGGGAACAGGTGGCTGTATAGTCAATGGGGCCCATACCACTTCATTTAACATGTCCACATGAGCTTTGAGGCGAATTAAAACGTCTGCTCCAATGTAGACATCGTGGACTGGATCCGGGAGGATCAGGAAGTAATGAGTCAGACACCGGTGATTCCACTTTAATTGCAAAGCACAGATCCCTTTGGCAGATATCATGGAGGATGGATTTGCGTTGAGAGGGAAGCGTGTGCGTTTGCTGGTATAGGGCAGGTCCGGTGTGTTGTCAATGATTGCATTGAATAGTGAGAAGCTTATGGCAGATTGGTCAGACCAAATCGCCAGAACAATGTCTGTTGCGGTTACCTCCTGCAGCTGCAGGTCGGTCCTGACCTGAGGGCAGTAGGTATCAGAGCCTTGGGTTGTTTTGAAAGTGCAGAGTAGCGAACTTGACCCTTGATCAGCTGTTGTGGCTGGGTCGCCATGTCCGGCTGAGGGAATTCCCGTGAACTCTGTGACCTGACAGTCTGGCTCAGCAGATTTGTTTGGCGAAAGGGGGAGGGGTTCACGCACTTGAGCCCACACTTGCAGGTGTTTGAAGTCCAGTAACGGCTCGAATCGATCCAGCAGGTCTTTGCCTATTAGGAATGGATAAATGTTCATTGGTGAAACATAGACCGGATGTACTAAACTCATCGGGCCGATTGCCAGGTGAATGGGGGCCACGTTTCTCAGCTGGATGTCGTTTTGGCTGTACGACTGCACATTCAGCTCACAGGTGTGGAAGTTAAGAGTTCGATTCTGTCTTTGAGCTTCAAATTTGAGTTTTTCAAAAAGTTCAGCTGATATGAGTGTGAGATCCGAGCCCGTGTCCACGAGCGCTTCGAGTCTCACCTCCTTTTCCAAAGTGATGGTTAGGTAGAGTTTGCGTGCCACACCTCTCTCTATCAGATTTCCCAGAAGTTTTGGTGTGGGGTCTTTTGTGTTGATCGATAGACAGTATGGTTGTGTTAGGTGTGGCTCGCTGTGAGGGCAGATCACCAAGACAGCACTGTCTGGTACCTTTAGGTGAGCGCTGCTACCGTCTTGTTCAGGAAGTGCAGTGTTTTGTTCAAGAAGTGCAGTTGGCAGCCGGAGTGAACGAGGGGTGTTGTCAGTTGGTGATGCAGCATTGAGTTCACTAGTCTGTGACTGACAAGCCGTGTTCTGGGCTGTCAGTTGGAGGGAGTGAGTGGTGCTGTCACTTAGTGATGTGACAGCGAGTTCCATAGTCTGTGGTTTGACAGTGTCTGTGGGACTGTCATTGGAAGAAGCGTTGGGAGTGGAGTTGGCTTCAGGCCTCAGGTTTAGTCATGCGGTGTCTGGCTTGTCCTTGTCTTTCTTGTGAGGTTTGTTTTGAAGAAACTCCCTCAGCATGCTCAGAAGTTCTGCAGCGTCAGACGCGGCGGCATTGTCTCTGTTGGATTTGAGTTCCAACTTCAGTTTACCAATGTCATTTTGAGAGGGGTCTTTCAGCCGGTTCTCTGGGCTTGTTGTCCGGGGAGATGGAGGTTGGTTCCTTCTGGGTTGCCGGCCGGTTTCCCAGGTGCCCCCTCCCCTTTGGTTGTGGGAGGTGCGAGGCCGGTCCCAGAATTCCCCAGTGCGGCTGTTCTGCTGCCTGGGGCGGGCACCCCCACGACCGCGCTGACCTCTGCTGGGTTGGAATGGTCGTGTCTCTCTGTTGGCAGGCTTGTAACTGTGGTGCTGTGCGCACTCTAGGGACAGCTCTGGACGGTGCTCAGAGACAGGGCAGATTGTGGGGTTTCTCACAGTCTTTTCAGAGATAGTCTTTTGTTTGGTGTAAGCTTTGTGAGCCAAGTCACGCAGTTGTTGGATTGACATAGTCCGTGGCTCAGCTAAAACCCCGAGGTGGTGCGATAGGGTCGGATGGAGATTCCGCAGGAACAAAGTTTTGAAGTTACAGTCTTCCTCCATCCCGGACTCATTGCGAGATCCGAAGTAGGCTTGTCGGAGGCGGCCGTAGTAAGCTTGTGGGGTTTCTAGTCGGGCCTGCTTGAAGTCCATTGCGGTTACGAATCCGCTCTCAGAGTCTGGGTCAGAGAATTCACGGATCAGAGCTTGTCGCAGCTGCTGGTAGTCCGTTTTGACGATTTCAGGTTGCCTGTCGAGGAAACTCCGCACGTCACGGCTTGAAGTAATCCTGAGAAGATACAACTTATCCCAATTAGTGACGTTGGCCATAGTTTGTAGGTGAAAGTCAATGTCTTGTAAGTAAGAGTGAACATCGTGGCCTCCTGCTGGATTGGGAGTGAAGGTCGGGATGTTTCTAGCCAGCTTGTCCAGTTCTTTATGGGCTGTGTGGTGACCGATGGCCTGACCCCGCCCCTCTTCAGCTGGTGGGGGCACGTGGCGGCTGGCTAGTGATGTCTTTAGCAATGGGCTTTCGCCCCCCTTTTCAGGTCTGGGTTCTTGGCTGAAAAGTGCAGGCTCGCTGGTGAGGGGAAACGGAGTGATGGGTATTTCCCCCTCCAGGTCGCCTTGTAATTTGTAAGAGTGTTTGAGTTCTTTATGGACCAAGTCCAGTTCATACTTTAGATCATGTCTCTGTTGGGCAAGCTCGGTAATTTCAGTTCGAGCTGCGTGCAAATGTTTCTCACAGGCCTTGGCTCTGGCCTCTTTGTCTTGTATTTTACTCTCTGCTCTTTCTAGAAGGGCCTCGGCGCGCTGCAGTCTGTCCTGGAGCTCCTCCGTGGTGCGTTTCTCCGACTGCATCCTCCTGTCTGTGTCCGTGCGCAGATCCTCCAGGGCCTTTTGCAGTCTTTCCACTTCCTCTTGTAATTCTGGGGGCATTTCGTCCTTGTCTTTCTCCTCCAGAAGTAGCTGATCCAGACGCTCCTGTGTGTGGTCCTTTTGTTTGCGGGCCTCCTCCAGTTGAGTCTTCAGTCCTGCGATTTCCTTTTCCAGACTGGCGTTGTCCTCCTCCGCAGAGCATGCCTGTGCCACTAAGTTGTGAGCTAGACGTCCGATGATCCGACTCCATTCCTTTGAGCTGTAGGTCTGCGTTGGGTCGTTGGCCATTATCTGGTCCACCTCGGCGTCCAGTTCCTGCCGGGTCGGAGATTTCGGGTCGCCAGAGTCCTTGGGCAGACAGCCGGTTGTCATGGCTCGTAACCACGCATCCAGATTGCTCCAATGGTCCGCGGGACTGGAAGCGCGTGACATTCTGACTCCCTGAGGGCGAGAGAAACACAACACACACACAAAAGGGCCGCTGCTAGCTTGTTTTGAGGCTAACGAGCTGTAGTACAGCCGTGCCGTTTATAGAAATTTGCCTAACTGTTGTAGACAATTTTATGCGGGTCAACGTGGGACCCGAAGTACTGCTTGGTTGTCACTATTATTTAGCTTCCTTGGGGGTCTCTTGGTGAACTGAAAGAAACAAAACACAAAAGACCAAAACAAAGCAAGGAAGAGAGGAGCGAGAGGGGAAACAAACACAAATATTGCAGTGGCAATAACACCTAAGTGAATTGACCTGCGCTGTAGTGCAGCCGCTAATAACTCAGAGGGTGTGTTTTAGGGAGAAAGAGGCAACCCTACGCTCAGAAAATATATCTGGGGAAATACCTAATGTTCTGTGGCTTCTGCTAAGTGGCAGGGTTTTTATCAAAATCCAGTCTTACCTGGGGCGAATTGAGGTCAAACCCAGCTGGCCTCAATGAGCGTGGTCAACTTTCCGGCGCCACCAAACACCCGACCGCCGTGACTCCGGACTCTCTGTTGCTCTGTCACGGTTACGCCCACTCAAACAGCACGTGACTGTAAGCACAACCTGGTATTCTCCGAGGTGTCAGCCGGCCGACCGCACTGCAAAAGTGGGTGGTGCACAGAACCCCGCCAGCAATGCTGACGTAGACAGTGGCGCATGCACCGGTCCCTGCAATTGACTCGTGCGTCGGCTTTAGTGGTTGAGCCATTGGAGCACCAGGTTGCTGATGTCACGTTACTGCGTGCCGCAACCAATGGCAGGGACAACAGACCCCGAGAGCCACCGCACGGTCAGCGTCAGTGACGCCAGTCAGCAGACCCGCCCACAGAGGACAACAGGGGCTCCCACAATCCACCACAGGTGCTGAGACTTTAACCTGTACACATGCACAACGGAAAGAACAAGAGAGCTTAAAGTAAATTAAGATTTTCCTGCTTACGGCAAATTTAACTCACTTTAAACAACAACAAACAAACAATTATTATTATTACTTCCTTTTTTATACTCAAAGTAATTCAAGTAGGAGTAAACGGAAACTACAATAGACCTGAAAAGGGGTAAGGTAGTAACACAATGGCTCTGAAGAAACTTAATTTAACCTGGAAAGGAAAAACCAAATTAAGAGATGAACGGCTTTTGCCAACTGAGGATAGCACAGAAAGTAATTAGTAGTAATTAGTTATTGAAAATATCCTAACCCGTTTCGGAAGTTATCAATAACTTAATGCAGGTGGAGGTCAGGAAGGGGAGCGGTGAGCCGCGGTAGTGGGTCTTGGAGCCTCAAGGGGGGCGCACTTCCTTCCTGTGGTTCACCTTGACTGTTTGGTACAATTTAAAGTTAATTCAAATAGTTTTAAACTCCAATCAAAAATAAGCCTGGGGGAGATTGACAGAATTAGAATGATTTCTTATAATAATCACAACAACCCTTTTGTTGTTAGCAATGATTATAACATACTCATCCGGAAAACATGAATGAAAATGATTTCATACAAAGTTCAGTGGAAGGCTGATAGCTGACTTGAGAAGGTTGTCTGCCACTAGATGGCGTCCTGCTTTTCAGGGGGCTGTCAACTGACTGAACTGAGAAAAATTTATAGTGAAAATTTTAATAAAAGAAAAAAAAAATTAATTAAAAATTAATTTTATCAAAAATTAAAAATAAAATATTGTTCCAATCAAAATTAAATCCAGATATATTGGGGGAGGAGAGCAAAAGTTTTGTAAAGGAATCAGAATGGCTTCTGATAATAAATCACCACCTCACTAAAGTTATTAGTAGCGATTATAAAAATAAAACAAAACAGAACAGAGTCATCGAGACAGAGAGAAATGGGAGCAGGGTAGAGCAGAAATAGATTGAGCAGAAGGGTGGTAGCTGACCTGGAGGGGTGCCGCCGCTAGGGCGTCTGCCTCCAAATTAACTGTCAGTGATTTGAACTGAGGAATTCTATAGCTTAAACTCTAATTCACTTCTGTGAATTGAACTTAAAATAAAATGTCTCAGTCCAAAACAGGAGGATTGTTTTACGAACTAGCAAGCTGTAAATGCAAATATGTATTCAGGCAGCTTATTCGACAATAATCGCGGTGAATTGGGAGGAAATACACGAGGAGGAACAGCGAGTATGGGAAGCAGATGGGTAGCAGGTCTTTCCCTGCTATTGCCACGCGGTGGCAGTGTCGCGCTCACGCGGCCCAAACTCACAAGTGTGGTACTTTGAAACTGATACGCGCTTGTGAACCTGGATAAGGAACACAGAAGTTTTCATGCGCACAGATTTAAACACGAACCAAGTATACACACATCTTACAAATATACTTTGCAGATCACGGCGGATCTCTTTGTGCTTGGTTTGCACAGAAAATGGGATTTTCTAACCGGTTTAGCTAACTTTACGCCAGCGTTTTTTTGAAAACCCGAAGTTATTCGTTGCTAACGAATTTAAAGATCTTTTACTGCATGGGAGATTCTCGTCCCAACAGTTAAACCATATATACCGGTAATGTGCCTGTTTTTGAAGTTTTCTTCGTTCAAAACAGGGCTTCGGACAGTGTTAGTGTCACAGCCAGGCAAAGAGAAAACAAAGAGTTTCCTTTTCTCTAAGCTGGGCCGTGCAACACTGTCTTTGACTGCAGTTTTCCTTTCACATCCAGTCGAGCTAAAAAGATGCCCTCAGGCCTCTTTTCAGCCAGATGCTGGTGTGTTACTGAAAGACTTTTGCTCAGTTTTCGAGTCGACTTAATTACACAATGCGCATACAATATTAAATTCCCAAAACACACATGAACATGAATCTGAATATTGATCCCACCGTGAAGTTTGTAAATCCCCGCATTCTCCACCATAAAATATGTAGCGACACTGACTTGGTTTGGGGAAATTATTTAACTCAAATGGGGAATATTATTCATTAGATAATGACTATGTAATCGCATACATAAATTAAATTATCCCAAAGAGGGAATGGACTAATCATTACCATATAGGAATAATTAGCACGATTGATCGTAGTAATTATTGATATATGGGTCAGTTAAGTCAGATTAATTATCAGGGTCAATTTACATGTGATTCCAAATTAGTTTGTCATGCATCCTGGTTCGTCCTGCGAACCGGAGATGAAAACTTCCTTATATCACAAGATTACCTGCCTGTATACCGAGTGAATATTTTCCGCTGGCCACACGGAAGTATCTGCTCGTATACGGCACTTTCAGATGTTTAAAATAGTTAACCGAGGTAGAGCTTTGGTAACTTTACAGACCTTTGACATATTACAGAGACTTCAATCATGGGACAATGAGACAGATTCGATTCAAAGGATTATGGAATTTAATAACACAATACTAAGGGTTATATAGACTACTAAAAATCACGCAGGAGTAAATAATATGCATATCAAAACAAACAATTAATACAGGATTGCAATATGACGTATTTACAAAGACACAGTTAGAGTGAGAGAGAGTGAGAGAGAGAGAGAGAGAGAGAGAGAGAGAGAATGTGGGTGTGAGAGAGAGAGAGAGAGAATGACAGGACAGTTCAAAACAGTTCAACAGAGACCCAAAGGATTCCAACATTAATCTAGACAACTTTAAGCAGCACTTAATTGAGATTTGTACGTTACTTGATTTAAACACGGTCCCTTTGTGTTGAGTTGTGTTACAAAGGCAGCGTGGTTGGAGTTGTCTGGCACGTCTTCCGGTAGGAGGCAGATGTTTGCGATTGCTTCAGCTGCGGCCCGTACGAGAGGCGATTAATCTTAAACTTGTTTCGTTCTTGAATGAAACCGAACTATCAACTGAGGTAGATCTAAAGAAAGCAACTTAGATTTAAAACAAAGTAGAAAAACGACGAAGAAGGAAAACTCCGGCTGGAGTTTAGCAGGAAAGTTTAGGAATCTCTCTCTGGCGTAGGAAACTGCGAAGAGGAGAAGGTGACGGTCTATTTTGAAGGGGCGCGGGACACGCCTTTCTCACGTGTTTGATCCAATCGTTTTGCAGGAGGGCGGGTCGGCAGACCTTGTGATTCACGCCCTCCCGGATCATGTGCATAGGGGATAAAACTTGTTCGAAATACACTTCTAAACTAGTATTAATAAAAGCATGCATCATATTACATTCTTGGTTGATGATTCAATCTTCTTTGATTATTCTGATTACAACCATACCAAATTCGGCATTCCTAGGGCTTAGTGAAATGCAGATACATGATTTTCGTGATTAAAACGGATGTTAAATTGATCACATATCATAAAAGCTTACGGTTATACCAGTTTTGTCACCAGGGAATCATGAAAACACAACCACAAAACATTATACATTTACAAAAGGGGATTTTGATCCCATGTATTCAGAGTGTTCCGTGTGTGTAAATGGGTGTTCAGAAGTTCAACCAGCGTTGGTCACGCGGTGAATTTGTGATCGAGTCCAGTATGTATGTGTGTGTGTTCATGCGTATGTATGTATGTTCAGAGTTCATTGACCGATGGTGACGGGGGGTGAACTCGCGACCAGTCCCGTGTGAGCGTGTGTGCTTCGAATTTGATGAGTTTAAAAAACTGCTACAATGGCCAGTTGTCTAATCTTACAATTCTCTTCTGTGTGTGTAAGCGAAAAAACCCCAGGGGGATTCCACGTGTGTGCGCTTATCTGAATGGACAATGTTCGTCTTGTCACCTTCGGAGGGGTTCTTCCACGTGATTCTGATTCTAAGATGGGCCCTTTGGTCACATGTCTGTGTCAGCGTGATAAGCAATGCATTTCTTTGTTTAACCATTCGTGGCAAGCGCCAGTGTGTGAATCAGAGTCAGTGATTCAATCAAATCCAAGCCCCATTTGCTTTGTGTGGCAAATTACAACAGAGAGACTTTGTGATTGACTCGGTAACCTAATCAACAGTCCCAATGACCCTTACTTTTGTCATAGTCTCTGAATTAAAAGAATGCAAAACCAGCAGTTTAAGAAAATGGCAGATCTGACCATGGCTACACTTAATTTATTATTGAGACAACTTATATTAAAAAAGCACATTCCACACTAATAATATTAAATGCATCATGTGCCATAGACTAAATAATTTAGGAAATTTTACTTAATTTATTTGGGTAGATTTCACACAAAAAAAACCCCTCAAAATCTACTCAAATATAATACGTGTAATATTGTTACCATAATTGTTTTAAGTATAGCATGTAAAAAATGTGTACATGCAGTGCAGTTACTGCTCGTGTAGGCGAATTGACAATTCACCATTAAATGCGTTATTTTGAAAAGTGTTTTTTTAATATATATATAGCCTATATATATATATATATATATATTATATTTTGGCTGAATTCTATTTGTAATTCAGATTTTACCTCAAATATTACCTTTGAATTGGAACAACATAATGAGAAGTAATTGGGATGTTAATGTTACAGTAGAAGTTTTCTTGATAATCTTATCATGTTTACTGTGCCTAGATTGCAACTTCAGGTATATCACATATTTTAAACTGGTTTATTTTGTACCTCAAGTGGTAATTCGGCATTTTTGGGTTTATATGATAAACCGGTTTGAAAGTGCAAAATTCCCTATGTTTTCCCTTTATTTCAAATGGGCACCTTTAGCATCATTTTTCTCAAAAACTGCAAGGTTGTGTGCGGAGAACTTTTTCCTAAGGAATCTCTATATATTTCTGATGTTAAATATAAAAAAAGTAGGTAGTGCCCCACGTGGTGGAACGAAACCCTATTTCTAGGCCTCTTTTAGGCTACCGACAGCGGCCTATATATACATCTAGTAAAATCCAAATGTATTTCAAAATGTATTAAAAAAATTATAATTTATCACCGCTGCCTTACGGTCACATTGTCCACAACGGGAGCGCAGGAGGACATGGCGCGACTACATGTGATACAGAGCATGAAATACCCTTTTATTAGAGAACTGCAGAACACAGTGTAAAAAGGAAATATTTTCCTTAATGTACATATATCATAAAATGTCAAAGTCTGCAAATACAGTCATGAAGCACAATCGCTACTCATCATCGGTCCTAACTATTACGCTGTTCGTTACAAAACCGCAAAGAAGCATGTGTTCACTATAACATTTTTGTCTTAAATTTTCGCCCACAAATTAATTATGTGATTTTGTCAAGGTGTTAACGATCAGTCTATTTGCTAGAAACATATAAACCCTCCGGTGACCCGGGTATGTAATGCTTCATGATGGCACTGCTGGCACTGTTGGAGGATTATACGCCAATGGCAGAATAAGGAGAGAACGAGTTTTCAGGGACCATGATGAGTTGCTGTCCACTGATGTGAGATCAGCTGTACTTGGGCCCCCACCAGTTGCAGCCACGCTCTGGCGGTGGGAGGACAGTTTTCTCTTTGCCTCCACCTTGAATGAATGAGAATCTTTATTTCACATATTTTGCATACTGTAAGCACATGTAAATAAAACTTTTTGAAAATCAATATTGCTATTTATATAGGTATAGCCTAATAAAACACAAATGTAATATGTTGGTAAAAAATTTGTATACCTTCAGGTCGGACCATTTTTCCTTTAATTCTGCAACTGTCCGTTCTGGCCCACTGACACAATTGACGGCAGAAGCAATACTTTGCCACTCGCACTGCTTCTTTTTATTAGTGACCCCACTGCTGTGGCCACCAAATAACACAGTTTTCCGAGCCTCCACCTCCCCTACAAGTGTTTCAATCTCAGTGTCTGAGAAATTAAATTTTTTTCCTCTTTTCTCACCTGTCGTCATTATTTAAAGTAACAGAAATACACGTTTTCACTTTCTTGGATTAATTAATTGGCGGGTCCGCATGCCAGTTTTCCAGGTATATATGGGATTCCACCCTCATTTACATGCCAATCAGCAATCATGAGGTGATTTGCATTGACTATTTATGGTTAAAAATGGGCGTGTACTAGGGATGGGACGAAATATCGTTTGACAAAATATCGCGATACAAAACGTGACGAAACGCATCGAGGTCGAAAAAAAAATGGATCGTGAAATAAAGATAGATGGTACTGCTGCATGATTTGCGTAGTATATAAATAATTTAGTGTATTATATGTGTGTGTGTGTGCAGGGGCGTGTCTAGAGCATTTTCAGTGGGGGGGGGGGGGGGGCATGCTGGGGCACTGCCTCCAAACGGGGTGGCCGCCAGTGACCAAAAAAAAAAAAGCTAAATTACACAGTATATTACGTAAATCCTATTGATTTTATAATTTTTTTAACTTGAATAAAGTTACTTGTAAACAAATGTAATAAAGCACATTTTTGATTAATTTAGTTTTTTGTCATCCCTATATATATACATTAAGTTAAATTTGAGAGCCAGTGTTTACTATTTTTAGTTTTTTCATAAAACTAACAAGTTTATAAAATAAAAGCAACTTTAATAATGAGCAATTTTAAAAACCCAGAAGCAGAAATGTCAACTATTTTCTTTTAATTAGTTTGGCCATTACAATATACAGTAGTTTTATTCACAATCTCTTTCAAATAATAATAAATAAAAAAAATTCCCCCCACTGTAATAATTCAAATGGTGTGGCCAAAACATCTTAGTGTTTCATTCAACATTTCTTTCAGATTAATTTACAAAAAAGCTGAGTAACACAGAGTTAAAGTTTTAGCACTGTAACAGTTCAAATGAAAACACAGTTTAAAAATAAAATATGGAACCATTACATTGTGCTCTGCTAATATATTAAAGAACAGCCTTTAGTTTAGAAACAATAAAAACAGTAGCAGAAAGAGAGGAAAACAGTCGAAAAAGAAAGAAGGCAGACCTCAACTAAAACAGCTGGATTCTTCTGTTTCGGTGGTGACTGACAAACCGTCTAACAAAATCATCTAAGTCAAGACATTTGGTCCTCCTCACCTCAATGCTTAAGACTCCAAGATTACTGAGTCTGTCATCAGTCATGGTAGTGTGTAAATGTGTTTTTATGAGCTTAAGTGCAGAGAAGCTGCGCTCACAACTTGCACTGATGACTGGTAAGGCCACAGCTATGCAGCACAAACGAAAAAGCTGATAAAACACTTCTTTGAATGGCTCAAGGAAGATGGTAAACTCTAGGAGACTAGACAATTCAATTCCAGTGTGGAATTTCCTTTCTAACACCCTCCTCACTTGATGCAGTTCATGTTTTATGTCATCAGTATCACATTCATAAATCCTAGCGAAGCTAAAAATGCAGTAAACAAAAGTACCTCAGCAACTGTTTTAATGTAGGTACGATTTTGTTCGACTATTTCTTGGTGTTTCTTATCGAGGGCATTTAACATTGAAGTGTCTGTCAAGATTCTTTTTTTGTGTTCATTCCATGCTATCATGGCATTCACATGATTTTCAGATTTTTCATGTCCCCTGTAACCTCCATCTTTATACATTGCCTTCTTCCAGTTAGAATAGCCCAGTGATGATGTGAATGAAGTCTCTTGAATACCAGGGAGAGAAAAGTGTCGACACGGAAAACAATATGCAGAGTCTCGGCTTTCAGAATACTCCAGCCATTGGTGTTGTGTGTACCACATTTTGTTGAAAGCTCTTTTCCGGTCGCCCTTCATGGTTCGAGGGAACACCTTCAAGTGCGGCTGTGTTGGTCCTGCTGCCCGAGACTGTGAAATGTCTGCAAATAAAGAGAATGGTCTTCTTATAGCGATGACTAGCCTACCAGGGGTCCGCAATCAATTTAAACAATGAGTAATAATTAAAATAATTATAAGTGCAGAAGGTGTAGTTTGTCAATTAAATTAACCTAGAATACATACAATTGATTCTGCAAATTAAGTTTGAATGAAAGTTAGTTACATAACCATAGACCCTCCAGTAATATGAAGGCAATCGGTCATTTTTAAGGTTTTAGGAATTTAACTAAAATACACAAGCTCATCATTAACACCCATTTAGACAATACCTTCTAGAAATATGTCAGTAAAAAAAATACCTGGAGCATACCATGTGGTCCTGGCAGAATGCGATCTGTGGAGATGTTGGCATGTAGTGCCTGAGGTCTGTCACCATCACCCCCTGACCTATGCTGTAGGGGTGGTTAATCTGTCTGATTTCCCGATTCGATTCGATTACGATTATTGAAGTCCCGATTCGATTACAGTCGATTTTGGATTATTAACGATTCTCGATTAGCGATTATTGATTTTCCATTTCACAACAGTAAACTAAAATACACTAGACCAACATATGATTATATTAGCAGCAACATTTTGGTATTAATTGCACTTTTTATTTGTTTGATATTCAATGAAAATGTGTTGATGGTTAGTGAGGACATGCAAACATGCTTGTTGTCTACTTCTTAGGCAACCCATTATAAATAAATACATTTTTTAAAGCAATTGTGTTGCATTATAATGCAAAGGCACCTGGTTCTATTAATTGACAGCATTAAAGGGCATTTTGTGATTTCCTTCAATTGAAAATCTTTGAAGCAAGTTTGGGGACTCTAGGGCACCCAATTCAGAGAATCACCCAGAAATTCAAAAGAACAGCATTTATCTGAAATAGAAAGCTTTTGTAACATTAAACAATACCGTTCAAAAGTTTGGAGTCGGTAAGAATTTTTTTTTATTTTTTGGGCGAAAGAAGAAATCATTACTTTTATTCATACAAATCGATTATCTGAATCTTTTGTGTGTGTGTGTGACTATAAATACGTTGCTTTAAAAGTAAATGACCCATAAAGAATTAACGTACAATATATTTTATTAACATTGCAAAGAACCAACAGGAAAATAAATGTGTGCCTGAACTAGGAGCATATTTGTAGTAAATTCTTTCCTCTGACTGGAAACGTGTCAAATGGCTTCTCATATTTGTCGTGTTTCCGTCGTTAGTTTTATTCTACAAAGCTTACAACTAGGGTTGCTCTTGTCCAGCTCCTTTCCCCCTTCAACTTCAGAAGCCAAAATATTTCCACGTCAGCTAACCTAACAAGGAGGGTGTTTGGATTTAGCGCGCTCAGCCATCGCGTCTCTGTTATGTGCACGCCACAGACGGGTCCGGCCACTGCACTTCCGCGCTTCAGAGTTCCGTCTTTCGCGTTCCGTCAATATTACGTTATTATAAATATATATAAAACTTTTTTCTTTTTTTTTGGAAAATCGATTTTTTTACATTTGTGAATCGATTCAGAATCGTCCACGTCTGCATCGCGATGCATCTAAGAATCGATTTTTTCCCCCACCCCTACTATGCTGACACAAAGTTTCTTCGTGGTCTTCAAATTCAGACAGGTCACTTACAGCTGAATTATCTGCAGATACAGTAAAATAATAATCAACAGAGTAGACGTCAAACATTATTTAACATCACTTGCTGAACATGTGCAAAAGAACTTTCAGGTCTCAACTACAACTATACATACCTTTGCATTCTGTTGGGGATGAAGGTGCTTGTTTATCCCCACCAAACGTTGATCCTGAGAAATGATGAAATGTCACAAGTAAATATTGCATCAATGAGAAAACAAAACAAGCTCTGTGACTACTATAGCAGAATAAATACGCTCATGGTTTTTTTAGGGCAAATTCATGTACATGCAATGATTACTAGCGTTTTAGTTTGCTTCATACAATTGAAATGTAATATTGATCAAATATCCCTACAATTCCCTCAACACTTCACATACTTGAAGTTTCAGGAAGCACAGAGAAAAATGAAGGCCACTGCTGTCGGCTGGGTCCACTGGCATCACTGTCTGTCTGGCCTGTTGATTCCTTGCTGGCTGATTCTGTTCCAGTGACAATTTTTTCTTGCTGCCTGACATTTTCTTCTTGGCCAGTAACATTTTCTTCAGTTGCTTCTGCCTCTACACTTGTTTTGTTTGTTTTTTCTTTGAAAGAAACTCCCTATATCTTTACTTCTTTTCATGGCAATTCATGCTCAATCTCAACAAAAATTGTTCAAATTGTGAATGAAATGCACAGAATGCATCCATGTCATTTCACGTGTAAATGACTGAGTTAGGACTGACAATTTAACTGACTATCTTCTAACTGACTTACTCTCATCATGCATTAACAAGTAACGTAACGTTACGTGTCACCAGACAATTATTATCATTATCATTTATTGTTTTTTGGAACATTCTGTGGTCATTTGGTGCAATCTTGCTATGTGGTCACTGTCACAAAATAAACTGATACAAAATATGCAAATCACCATGACAGTGTTTATTGTTTGATAGTGCCCAGCTTTTTTTTTACTTTTATTGTGTTTTATTAAACTTTGACTGAACATTGGATTGAAATCAACCACGACCAACGCGAGCAGAGCCTGACGGCCGGGGTAAAAACATTGATCTGAGAAAACCATACAAACATATTAAACCATACATAAAAGTTACCTACCAGCTCTTTGTTTGGTGTCTTGACTTCCCACACTTGATAATATAACAGTCCAAGTCCGCGACGACCGTTGTTTCTCTGGTGCTGCACTTCTTTGAATCACAACTTCAGTAGAGTCTATAAACTGATTGGCCGTAAAATGAACCAATCACAAGACATCTTATAGGGGGGGCACCTGGGGTGGCCAATCGAATTTCAGGGGGGGCCGGTGTGGTGAATAATCTGAATAATCCGGTCACTCGGTGTGAATAGTCCGGGCGTAGGACCCAAGCAATCCGATTGGTTCAAAGCACGTTTTATAGGTAATCGCTTTGGTGCCTGGTAACAAATCATTCAAAATCACCTTATTATAGAAGACGTTTGTACTACGGTATAACGAGTCATTAATGTATTTAATGTATTTTAAATTATACGTTTCATATACAAGTATTTAACCGAAGAAATAGATTGCGAAATTAAACATTTTTCGTTGTTAGTGTGTTGTTTAGTTAGCTTAGAATAGTCGCATAGCATACAGCTAACGTTATCCGATGATCGTGCTATGAGCTTTACCTGAGCTTATACTGCACTGATACTGCCTTACCGTATTCACAGCAGTTAGTAGTGCAATTATAATTATGTCATTATTTTTTATCGCAATAATCGGCACAATATGTTACAGGTACACTTTTATTTATTAAAAGAGCCATAACATAATGTTTATTTGTGTATATTACTATTTTCTTATTAACAGTTTAGACATGTAAATAAATTACAGAATGCTAGCTATGTTTTGTGGGTATAAATATTTAATTGGTTGTCAAGCCTTGACTAAAGAACAGTATAATAACATTATGGAATCACAAATCTTAATGTAATCAAACCCCTTAATTCATATAATAATCTTTTATTTTAAAGAAATATCATTTTTAAGTGTGTTTTGTGACAAAATTATTTGTTATTAAGCAATAGGGCATAATATGCTTTTTTTATTACAAGCATGTCATTTGTGTACTAATGCATTATGATTTATGGCATAATTTTATCTTAATACAGAACATCATACAACACAATAACATTTAATGTAATAAAATTAGTGAACCAAAACTTGTATACAATTTTAATTACATTTCACAATACATAATGAATTCAACTGAATTATGAGATGTAATATATTACATTTTTATTAACACAAAACTACAAGCAAAAAGCACATTGTTTTAGGACATTTATAGAGCTTTTAAAAATACACAACAATACAAAGCAGCTTTAAACAGAAATACTTTTGTATGCCTTTACTTTCCTAAATACTTTTGTGATAGTTCTCTGGCTATACATTGTGAAGATTTAAAAACAATTAATGTCGAGTTAGCTGTGTTTAAATATTTAATGAACTGTAAGGTTAAAGTTTGAGAACTAATGAGACACAAATAGATGCAGTGTCTTTTGCTGTATGAAAAGTCAAATCTTTAGTTTGAAGTAAATTCACTTTGTGGAACCATCCTAAGGCCTAGATGATGCAGTCAGTCAATTTCCCCTTTAGATGGTGGGGTCATGACCTGGTAGGCGAGGAGGTGTCATGGACTGGCTTGAGGGAACTCTGCAAAAAACCACGTTAAAAACTGGTGTCAATGTTTTTACTTGGATCTGCAAGCCCAAAGGTGCAACGCAGCAGAACGTAGTTAGCTAGTTGAACCTGGGGTGTCATGGATGGACTGGCTTGAGGGAACTCTGCAAAAAAAACACAAAAAATGCTGCAACACGTCATGTGCAACTATACATTTGCACAGTCTTTAGTGCTATGGAACATCACTCACTTTTTTTACTTGGATATGCAAGCCCAAAGGTGCAACGCAGCAGAACGTAGTTGGCTCGTTGAACCTGGGTGTCATGGGTGGACTGGCTTGAGGGAACTCTGCAAAAACACACAAACATCCTGTAACACGTGCATTTGTACACGCAAAGTCTGTTGTGCTGTGTAACATCACTCACTGTTAGGATGTTGTGACATTACAAGGCCATTTTAATGACACACTCCACAAGATAAGATATCTCAGCCCAAAATTGACTGAAACCTTCCATTCGTCTCAGTATTATAAGGCTGATCTGAACAACAGAAGATTAAATTTCTTAATTAAAATATATACTATATAGTATATATTTGTACCAAAATGATACCTTAAATTGCGTACCTCAGGAATCAGTTCACACATTACAAGGTCGATATGATCAAGCTTTTTTCCCTTCTTTTGCTTAAACACAATGTTGTCAATGTGTCCTAGAAGTTCCTCAACATGTGCTGACAAGGCTGGATGAAAGCTCTTTGGTTGTGACATTTTCCCAGTCTTCGTTTTGCCAAATATTTAATATAGCAAACAATATCTAGCCATTTTAAGTTTTGTAAAGTCTTATATGTACCTGAATTTCAGTATCACTGACAAGAGAACAAATTCCCTTTTTTTCCACCTCCTCGACTGTCCTATATTTTAAAAATCATCGATCTACTTGATCTATTACACTTTTATGTTGATTTATTTGAATGAGGACACACATTTTACACATACCTTTTATACGTCATATGCTGAACAGCATATGCTGCCATTGATGATGCGTGATATCTTCTCAGATGCCACAGATCGTCTCCCTGTATCACCTCGTTTTTCATAGAGGTCCATTTGTCCCTCACCTCCATTTCTGCCATCTAATGCAATAAACACAGTTGTTAAAGTAATGTAGATAAAAATAAAATAAATAAATAAAAGCATTTGTTTAACTTACTGTACAAACCAAAACCCCACAGTTGTTAGAGTCAGCCAGCCTCCACTGTTCTGGGTACTCAGCAGTCCATTTTCCCAAGTCCCAAGTATTTCGGAAGGCATTGCTTTTGTACAATAGAAAAAAGAAATTAATACATGTACATTAGTAAATAAAGATAACAATTTTGGCATTTACAAAGCACATGGAAAAGCGTTCTAAAATACAAATCTACCCTAATATTTTAATTGAAGGACAAATCATTTTAAATCAAGAACAGGTAAAATATTTAGGTGTCATATTGGAACCAAATTTAGGCTTTAACCCTCTGGGGTCCTTCGGCCCAAATGGACCCGAAGCATTTAAATATTTTTTATTTAAAAATCATAGCTTTATCGGAATGGTCCGAAATTTGGTGACTTTGTTGGTACTTGGTATATGAACACCCAAAAAAATTGGGGACAGGATTTGAATAGTCTAAGTGGTTGTAAAAAAAATAGTCACACTCAGGACCTTCGGGTCCAAATGGACCCGCATAGGAAATGAATGGGAAATTGGCAAAAATGTGAAAATACAGAGTTTTTGTGTGTGTACAATCTACAAATCAGCCACGATCCAGAAAAAAAGCACACAGCAGTGAAGGGGTGAATCTATAAAACATCAAGAGTGCAAAACAGACACATCCACACACACACACACACACACACACACACACACACACACACACACACACACACACACACACACACACACACACACACACACACACACACACACACACACACACACACACACACACACACAAACACACTTTTATACACATACACACTAATAAATGGGTTTTGAATTTTTAAAATGCTCAGTTTGTCCACCAGATGGCATCCATCTCATTTCAAAAATTGCTTTCATGAGGCCTAGGCTTGACTCTAAAATGAAATACAGCTTTAAAAATAAAATAAAATAAAAATAAAACATTTTCTATTATATTCAATGGGGAAAAAAATGGGTCATAATTATTGCATTAATATTAATTATAAATCAGTTTTATATTTGAAATTATCTCAAAACACCAAAAAAAGAAAAGAAAAAATATTATAAAAAACAAGTAAAAAAAAAAAAGATGATTTTTTAAAATAAATATTAATCCCACCCTTCCGGCCCATTTGGACCCGAAGGTCCTGAGTGTGACTCTGAAATGAAGGACCCCAGAGGGTTAAAAAACATATAAAAAAGTTATCAAATACAATAAAATTTAATATGGCACAATTCAGATACATTCGAAATTCCCTTACAATCGAGGCCTCAGGAGTCTATCTGAATGCAATGATAGTTCCTCATTTTCGATATTGTATGACAAGTTGGTCACAGGCTACTAAAACTGCCCTCAAGCCACTTGAGTCATTATATAAAACCTCTCTAAAGATTCACGATCAGAAAAGCAGACGATTTCATCACTGTCATATTCTTGTAAAATACCAATTTCTCAGCTTTGAAAATTTGATATTCATACCAATCTGTGTTTGATGTATAAGATCCTTTATGACAACGCTGCTCCTCCTCAAAAATAATTTATCTCTTTGGGCTCTGAAACAACAACTCGAGCCACTAGATCTACAGTGCGAGGGGAATGCAGGATCCCTAAACGCAGGACAGCATTTGGAAACTCTGCTTTTTCTGGTGTGGCCGCTCGTCAGTGGAATATGTTACCTACAGAGTTGTTTAAAAGCACAAGTTCTTACACGTTCACATGCCAGGCAAAGAAATGGCTTTTATTAAATCAATTTTGTTCCCATATGTGACCAGATGTATGTATGTGTATATAAGTGTGTGCTCTAAGGTCTGTATATGAAAGGTGTGAACATTTCCTTTTGTACATTTTTATTTTGTCATTGTAAATCGTATTATTCATGTATGTTTTTTATGTATCTTAGCTTAACATCAGCCTGCCCAGGGACTACGGGTGAAAATTAGCTCTTGAGCTAAAACCCGGTACAATGCATCTTCCCCCTTGAGGTTAATGTTTATTGTACGCTGTCCCTGTTTCTCTAAAAAAACACACACACAAAAAAAAACATAATACCATAGTATAGCCAGGTCCATCGCAGAAATTGACTTGTAGTTGCCAGTGGGGTCGTAAACGCGAATACGATTCAGCAAACCATCCAAGACCTTTACAACATAAACAGAAACCGCTGTAACCAGAGTAACAACTGTTGAGCAAAAATGTAAAAAAAAATGTATCCACACATACCCACAAAATGAAGTGGTTTCCCTTTTCGGGGCTCTGTCCACCAACAATTCTTGGAATAAGGACTGTGTCAATCTCACCAAGGTCCTTTAAAATATTTTAAAGTAAATAAGTAAGTAAATGTGTCCCCTGCCCCTGAAATGTATTTGATAGATTTTCATTTACCTTCAGACAAGAAATGTGACTGTCATCCACATGTTTCTTGATAGTGAAGGATCGCCACCAGAGAACGAACGTGTGCACCTGTAAAGCAGTTCCACCATGTGCTTTATAGAGCTGTGCAATCCTTGTGTCAAGAATCTAAAAGAAATAGTAGATATCAATAAAAATTTTGTTGAATAATATAAGAAGTACATATAGGAGGTTCGTGTACAAACGACCATACAAATAAGCTGCCATTGGACGGATATGGAGGGCTCGCCTGAGTCCTAAAATTTCTCCAATTATGCATTCATGTCTATGTCTCAGCACCCTCTAACAGAATCCACGGTTTCAAGAACATCCAAGAAACTTTCTTTTTCGACCCAAAAAAACTATAAGGTGCCCTTATAGATATTTTGGGTCTAAAAAAAAAGTTTCTTGGATATTCTCGAAATCTTGTATTCTGTTAGAAGGTGCCGAGACATACACATGAATGCATGATTGGAGGCTCTAGAGCCTTCCAGAGCTGAGATATGGAGATCCAACAAAGCATTTATTCCATTGGGGCAAATAGAGACTCGCATACAGTGAAATTTTGGGATGAAATTTGGCCCTTTTGCAGCTTTTTGTTTGAACAAAGACATCTCACACAATGTCATATTTGCATTAAAAATGTCATAATTGAGCGAATGACACTTAATGACAGTTGTCATAAACATGCATAAAACTCCTGCATATTCATGACATGTGTCATGTCAAGATTATGACGGTGTCATGTTAGTCTTATGCACACCCTTTCAAGTAAAGTGTTACCAATTAGGAACTAATCTTTTATAAAACATGAATATGCGTTTCATACGGGGTTAATAAATAAAATAAAAATGTGTATGTATGTAGCAATTAGAGGGTGCAGAAAGCATTGTAAATGCCTTGAATGCACATACAGATAATTTTTAACAGGTAAGTATCATTTGTAAAAGGTAAATGTAACACATTAACAAGTAATTAATAGTTTACACTTTAGATTGGGGGATGCAAAAAGTGTTGTAAAATATTTATTCATGCGTTTACACATCTATAACAGGTGTTGAACACTGTAGTGTGTAGTGTCGTGTGTAGTGTGCACTGCAATGTAAGTGCTGACTGGTGAGGGTATAGACAGCTGTCTTCTCTGAAACACAAGAATCTTTAACCACTGTGCACCTAATGTGAGCAAAACATACCAAAAATTTAACATAATGAACATTTATGAGACGCATAGTCATATTTTGTAAATTATTAGTTAATCATTAACTAATCAATTGTAAATGACTTGTAACGAAATGTACAAAACATACATACAATTTTAGTATATCACTTATTAATCATTTATGAACGCATAGTCATGTTTCATAAATAATTAGGTAATCATTTACTAATCACGTGTAATGGAAATTACAAAAAACATACATAAAATGTTATATCACTTGTTAATCATTTATGCATGTTTTGTAAATGATTAGTTCATCATTAACTAACCACTTATTAATGGCCTACAACTGAACATTATTATTAAGTGTTACCCAAGTCTCTATACATTTTTACTATATTTTATCATTTAATCACTTCACATTTAATCTCCAGATTAATGTAGAAAAACATAAAATAACTAAATAGAGACATTATATTTTAACTACTTGTTTAATGACATATTTTTTTAATATACATGAAGGCCAGTATCACTGATACTAATAAGGCTACTTATGTCTTGATAAATATGGGAAATAAAAAGAAATTGAATAAAGCGTACAACACTCTGTCTGCACTGCATAATGTATAAATTAAATATAAATGAATCCTTTTTACAGCTACAAAAGTTCTTTAGTTAGGAGCAGTGAGTAATGTTCTCTGTTCCCACGTTACATTCTAATAATACAAATACATTTATTTACATAAATGTCACTGCAGATTAAGTATTTTCAAAAACAATATTCACAGTATAAGTATGAACTGTAGCTGAAATATAGCCATTGATGCATGAGGTCCACTACAGTGGACAGATGATTAATCAGATTTTTCTCCCAATCTAAAATCAAAACTTGGAAAATTTAACTGAAAATTTAGCATTCATTAGATATTGCTTGATGCTGCAATATGTTTTTATCTACAAGAGTCTCCTAGGACAGAAGGAATGGTTGGACTAGCCGAGGTGGGCTGGTCCAGGCGGGGTACTTGAGCGCTGAGCGTCCGGTGATCCCTTGGATGTCACATCTCCGAAAACGTCAGATCATAATTTTAAATAGGCGCTATCTGTATAAACAAACAACATATTTGAGATTGAAACAACTACATTGTCGACTGAAAAACTCTTAAAACTACATTTCATACACAATAACAGTAGTATTTTTAAATTTCGTGGTCTTTCTCCTCTGCTATTGACGCAACTTGAGATTTTAAATATTAGATATAGAATATACACAATTTACATATACAATATCCAATTTAATTTAATCTTACCTTGCATGTAGCAACGGGAGTTAGCATTCTACATAAAGCTACCACATAATAACTCTAAAACAGCTCACGTTAGCTACAAGTTATCGCGAGAACAGATTCAGATCAGGCATACTACTGGCTTACTGATGGGGTCCTACGCCCGGACTATTCACACCGAGTAACCGGATTATTCACCACACCGGTGCGCGATATTTTTTTTCACAGGATGGTAGGGGAAGACTCATGAATATTCATTAGGGAACTCATCCCTGATTGGTCTGATGACCTACCCCTAACCCCGCCCCTAAACCTACCCGTCACTGGGGGTCTGATGACTTACCCCTAACCCCGCCCCTAAACCTACCCGTCACTGGGGTTAAGACCAATCAGGGATGAGTTCCCTAATGAATATTCATGAGTCTTCCCCTACCATCCTGTGAAAAAAAATATCGCGGCCGGTGCCCCCCCTGGCCACCACGTAGACCCGCCCCTGTGTGTGTGTGTATGTATATAGGGCAGACATACAGTCTATGGTGGCAGGCTGGCAGCACCATCTGCTGATCAAGCAGGGTAAAACTAAATGAAAAAAAATATATATATATCCGGGGAACGGTGCGGTACGTCATCACGTCAAGACAGCGCATGTTGCAACAACAACACTGCAGTCTACAGCGAGCTAACAAATATTAGCATCAGTACCAACTGCCTTGCCCCCAAACAGCCGACCATGGAGTCAAATGTGTATATATATACCGTAAAACTTCAAATAATAGCCCGGGCTTTTCCCAAATCGTCGAACTGCACCGGCTTGTATTTGAGACAGGCGTCTATATGAGACCGGCCTTTATAATTTAGTGTTGAGATGTTGTTCATTGAGTCTAAGTAAGCCTAGAGTCTCTAATCTCTAATAATCTCCAAATGCTCCACGTGAAACTGCGGTCTTCCGACCTTTTACTATCGTGTCAATTGATTTTGATTAATATGCGCGAGGGAGAGAGAGCAAGACAGCGCTCGTTTTGTTTGAAGACGTGAGAGTGCGCGCGCGCGGCCGGGGCTCTCTCTCTCTCTGCTCGTTATGCGCCCTGTCAAGCGCAGCAGTCAATTCATTCTACATCACTCGCCGATCAAATAGGCTTTGGCGGGACACACATTTGCTTTGGCGGCCAAAGCAAATGAATAAGTTGTTGTTATACAGTAATATTTTTTTCTTTTTTCCCCTTTTTTGATATCGTATCGTATCGTGACCCTGGCATATCGAGGTGCATCGTATCGTGAGTTTAAGTGTATAGTCCCATCCCTAGCGTGTACAGGGCGGGATATGAGGCTGGTTCACGTACGCACATCTGCGGGTGATCTGTGATTTATAAAGGGAACATTGCTTACAGGTGTGCGTACGCACGGTTTTATAAATCGGAATATTTTTTGGCGTACGCCATTTTTGGCTTTTGGGCGCACGTAAACTTTTAGTAGGGATCCTACGCACAGTTTTATAAATGAGACCCCTGGACATGGACTGTTTTATGTGCAACAATAGCTTGCTCAGTGTTCATTAAGAGCAGGCCAGACCCTTTAAACGTAAAGGGATTTTAATTCTTTCATTTTTTTCATACACTATGATTTAAAAAAGTGCTAAGTTTAGTGAAAAAATCCTTTCCATCTTTTCATCTCTGTAACCTCCCCTGCCTGTTATTTTCGGAAGTAGATATTTTATCACTGATAAGTGATGTATTTTAAAAAATTGTCAGTCAAAATTTTTTTGACTGCCAACTGCTGGAGGATCAGTATTCTTCATTTTTTCTGACTAACATCTGCAGCGTTGTCTCAAATAAAGAGATGAGGATCTAAATGCAAAGAGTTTATTCCACACGTGCACAGTTCCAATAATTCACAAACAGGCAAGACATGAATCTTGGCAAGGCAATAACATGAACTCCAAAGCAGACGAGGCATGAACACCATGACGAGACAATGCAACAAACATACGATGAGAAACTCAAACATTAACCAACAAACGGTCACTCAAACATGATCCTATTTATACACCAGGGATCTAACGAGATAACAAGGGGAGGGGCGTGTTGTTGGGGAAACTAACAAGGACAACCATGGTAACTTGGACCGTGGATCGTGGGAGGACCTGGGCCGTGGAGCCTGGGAGGACCTGGGATCGTGGATCGCAGTTCAGTTCATTTATTTATAAAGCACATTTAAAAACAGTCACAAGGCTGACCAAAGTGCTGTACAAGCATATGCTAAAAATCAAGGAGAAAACAGCTAAGAAACTACATGTACAGATTTAAAACAAAAAACAATGAAGTCAAATAGATAACATAGTAGAGACATTAACAAGTATTAAAAGTTAAGGAAAACAAATGGGTTTTCAGCAGAGATTTAAAAACTGATAAAGAACGAGCTACTCTAAGTTGTGCTGGCAAGCTGTTTCACAATCTAGGCCCCACCACCGAAAAGGCTCTGTCTCCTCTATGTTTGAGTCTAGTACAAGGAACAGTGAGTATATTTCACTTACTAGATCTTAGGTCGCGGGATGGACTATAGGAATGTAGAAGTTCAGACAGGTAACTTGGAGCAAGATGATGCAGACATTTGTACACAAATAGGAGAATTTTATAGTCAATCCTAAATTGGACTGGTAGCCAATGGAGAGCTCGCAGGATGGGAGTGACATGATCGAATTTTCGTCTTTTCTTAAGAAATTTGGCCACAGAATTTTGGACCAATTGAAGACGAACGAGCTGGGACTTAGAAATGCTGCAGTACAGTGAATTACAGTAATCCAAGCGGGATGTTATAAAAGCATGAATAGCTGTCTCAAGGGATTTTTTGGGCACGAAATATTTAATTTTGGCAAGAAGGCGGAGTTGAAAAAAGCTAGAAGCGACAACAGAAGACACCTGTTTCTCTAAAGTTAATAGACTGTCCAGGAAAACTCCCAGGTTCCGTACACAGCTTGTGTTAAATACAGACAAATTACCTAACGTCTTGTTGTCAAACTCAAAATTGTCAGATGGGCCAAAAACTATAACCTCGGTCTTTGAATCGTTTAATGTTAAAAAGTTACTTGCCAGCCAAAGCTTTACCTCATTGAGACAGTCCATTACAGATTTAAATGCAGAGGGGTCATTTCTTTTTATCGGCAAATAGATCTGCGTATCGTCCGCATAGAAATGAAAAGAGACACCATGCCTTCTTAGAATCAAGCCTAAAGGAAGGATGTACAGAGAGAAAAGCGAGGGAGATAAGATAGAGCCCTGAGGAAGTCCAGTTTCAAGCAGAGCAGCAGAGGAGGTAAAACTGCCAATCCTGACTGAAAAATATCTGTCAGTTAAGTAGGATTTAAACCATTTTAGGACTGAACCTTTCAGCCCCACATCTTTTGATCTAGATAAGAGCAGCGAATGATTGACAGTATAAAGCTGCGGTTAAGTCTAAGAGAATTAAAACCACGGGGTCACCAGCATCAGTAGCAACTAAAATGTCATTTAGCACTCTCCGTAAAGCAGATTCTGTGCTGTGGAAAGACTTAAAACCAGACTGAAAAATGTCAATTTTTTTTGACGTATTTAGAAATGACTGAAGTTGGCACAATACAGTCTTTTCTAGAACCTTTGAAATCAATGGAATCACAGAGATGGGTGGTTAATTATTTAAAATAGAAATGTCTAAGGAAGGTTTCTTGAGTACTGGAGTGACAAAGGCCATTTTTAGGTATGAAGGGACCGAACTGGTTAATAAACATTTGTTCACAAAGGGTAACAGGCCAGGGCCAATAGACTCTGTTAACATAAAAAAAAGAAGATGTATATCATTAGAAGGGCAGAAAGAGGGTTTGAGGGTGGCAATAGTTTCAGCAAGGGATTGTAAAGTAATGGGTTTAAAAACCTCCAATGAGGTTAGCGGTATAGTCAAAGCATACTGATCATTATATGACACTATTGCCTGAGGCCCTGGAGTGTAGGCGGCCATCTTGGGACGAGACTCTGGAGGGGCAGCGGCCATCTTGGGACAAGACTATGGAGGGGCGGCGGCCATCTTGGCAGGAGGCTCTGAAACGTGGCCACCTTGGCCGAGGGCACACGGGTTGGAACCGGTGTGTGCTGCCAAAAATAGCCGTGGCCATGATGATCAGCGCTGCAGCTTCAAGAGCTTGCTCAAGCGCGACGGACAACTTGTCCGAAGACACAGGTGTGGCAGGCTTGGCCTGAACGGTCTTTGGCTGGGCTTGTATAACATGAACAGTCTCTGGCTCGGTAGGCCTGACGTGAAGAGGCTCAGACTCGGCAGGCATGACGCGAAGAGGCTCAGGCTCGGCAGGCATGACGTGAAGAGATTCAGGCTTGGTGGTAGCGGGTACAGCAGGATTACAGGGTTCCTCATCCACATATCACATAGTAAATGAGGAACCGCTTAATAATATTGCCCGCTCTATAATGTCCGCTAAAGTTCCTTTAGGATCATCACAAGAAAGTAGTGTTTTCAATGGAGCATGAAGACTTGTCTGATAAAAAATAATAAGCGACTTATCTAAAAAGACACTTCGGTGAGCGAGGTCCATTTTTAAAATTTGGCAGTCAAAACTAAAACCATTGGAGGATCAATGTTTTTTTTTGTTGACAAACAGCAAATGGGAATGTGTATATTACAGTATTTTCTAAATTTTTGAATCGCAGTGTACAGTATTTATTATTAGAGGGGTAGACTCCATAGCTCAGTACTCACTACTCATGATTACTTTAAAAGAAGCTACTCTCACACTACTCAAGTAGTTTTTTTTATATGTACATTTAACACAAATATTTTAGGAATCTGTCAAAAACTTGTTTAAAACTAAAAAAGATATTGTCATTTATTAGGCAAATAACAAATTGAAACAACTAAATAGTATTTATGTAAACATCATAACCAAAAACTTGGCCATGATAACAGCTTGTATTCTTGTTGGCATTGTTTTTTATGTACAGTACTTTTCCACAGTCTCTGTTGTAATTGACTTCCAAATAGTCAATACTTGTTCCCAAATACTTGCTTTTAATGAAACCTTTGTGCGATATATCGTTGAATCCACTAAATCCCAGACTTTGACCTGGCCAACTGTGACTAAAGAGCTTACACATACTGGTGGATCAACCATATATATATATATACTGTACATTGTTATGTTTCAGAGACAATTTTATCAAAGACATTCATAGGCCTTTCAGTGTAAACACTGATGCTCTGTGATGCTTTCAGCTCTCCTCACAGGCACATCCACAGCACCACCGATCTCTGGAGCCAACAGTACACAAACGAACCTAACTACAAGCACAACAAAATTTACAACATCAAATATAGACTCACAGGCTCCAGGTAAAAAAAAAAAAAATATATATATATATATCCTCCTGGGACCCAAGAATAGACTTTTGTCCACTGTAGTGGACATTATATTTTAGTGAATTTCTCTGACATCATACATGTCACATGACACAACCTGGGTGTCCTGTAAAGAGCACATTCAGGACTTTTCAGAGATACCAAATGTTTGGAGGTTTCACCATGAAAACAACTTCTCCTTGGTCTTTAAAAATGTTGGACATTAATTTAGTGATCAAATGTAGCATTCTTATGGAAATATGATAATATATTGTAATTATATTTAAATTGGACTACTTTTTCAAATTGTATTTCATAAAACAACATCTCAGGAAAATGTTAAGGGGTTTCAAATAAAAAAAATACTTTCTGTTACAGAACAGGGCATTGATTTCAAACGTGTCCACTGTAGAGGACATCAGGACTAAAACCATGTTTATCAGGCATTCTGGGAGACACAACAAGTGAATATGGAGATAAATTATACATCAATATTCCTATGAAATATTAGATGATATTATTAAAATGTTGCCAATAATTACTCCAATTGTTACACTTCTTTTTTCATTAAATGTTGCTCCAAGAACACATTAATGTGCAAATTAGATACAGTGTATAGATACATTGCATTGAATGGGAATATTAATTTATGGCCATTTTACCCACATATTGCAAAAAGTAAAATGGTGTATCAATTCATTCCATTATTTCTTTCATAACATAGTTGAGAATAATCTTTATACAAATTTTGGTTGAAAAAATCCTGAAACCCCAAAATTTATTGGTGATTGAAAAAAAATCCCATTGTTTTTGCCTATACATATAATTTCATGTCATTTTATTTTTTAAACAACTTAGTCCTGGCGTCCACTACAGAGGACATAGCATAACTTATGAATAAAATATTATTTTATATATGTGTTTTTTTACCATTTGTTTATTGTGCTCTAAACAGTGTGATGACATGGAAAAAAACTAAATTCAAAAAACTTTTTTTTTCTGGGTCTCAGGAGGCTATATATATATATATTTTATATATGTGTATATGTGTATGTATATATCTGATGTGTGATGCTGAACTAAACTCTACATGAGTTTCTAAAGGTTTTTGTATTCTTTTCACTGTTCTGAACAGAGACTGTTCCCTTTCGAGAACTGTCACTTTGTATTGCGTAGCTATTCGCAGTGGGGAAACTCATTTTCCTCGAATTCTGAAGCTTAAAATGTAAAGCGCATTTTGCAGCTGCACAGCTAGCACAGTGAGTGTCTGGCCCACTCATTGGCTGTGCTGCGGCAACTGCACATCCAATGAGCCCACCACAGGGGGCGTGGCCATAGCCCATAAAAGCCCCCGAAATAGCCATTATAGCAGATTTTATCTCCTTCAGCGGCATACTTCACGTCTCGGAGTCCTCTAAAAGCTTCGCCGTTAAAACCAGCCCTACAGTTAGAGTGTGCATCTCTACAGCGGATTTCGCCTTTGTTTCAGAAGCCGTCTTCCCCTGTCGCCTCTCTGCTGTCGCTATCCGTCGACCAACGCAATATCCTTTGCTTTTGCTTTGCTTTTACTTTTAGGACAGCGAGCATTGCTCCAAATGCCTCGCTCTTCATGTGCCACGTGCGGCTCTCTCCTGCACGAGGCGAACGGGCATGCTAAGTGCGTGGCGTGCCTGGGTTCCGCCCATGCTCAAGCTGCATTTTCCGCCGGGGGATCCTCGGTCTTTGAGGGCATGCCCATCTTTGCGGGCTTCCAAAGCTACGGCGCAAGCCATCGGGAGGAGCATGGTGAACACGGTCGTGCTTGAGCGCCACCTGTGGCTCATGCCTACGGACCTTAAAGAGGCTGATAGAACGGTGTTCCTCAACGCCCCGGTCTCTAGTACCGGCCTCTTCGGCCCGGCGGTGAAGGGCTTCTCTGAGAGGTTTACCGAGGCTCAGAAGTCATCCCAGGCGATGCGACACTTCCTCCCTAAGCGTTCTAGCTCGTCCTCGAGCAGGCCCAAGTCCGCCAAGCCTTCTCCGTCTCCTCAGCGAGCGAAGCCAGCCAGCCAAGCAGGCCACTCAGCCCCGCTCTGCGGCTGAAGCCGGCCGGCCCGCTAAGCAAGCTAAGCGCCACCCGCTGCCCCGGTGCTAGGGCCCTCGTCCCAGCGGCACGACAGATCCCAGGCCCCCAGCTTCCTCCTAGCATCGGGGGGGGAAAAGGGAGGGCTCGCGCTAGCCGGACCACCCTCCAAGAGACCCAGAAGACTTCTCGCAGCTCCCTGTTTAGTTCAGGCGGCTGGAGATTGTATTACTGTAAACAGGCCCGCTGCACTGTGCGTGCCTTTACAAACAAACGCCGTTTTCACGGCGACCCAAATAAAGCACAAAAAGAGTATGTTTCAAGCACACAACACGGGGGTTCACGGTCCCCCTTCATTAGGTGCCCCCCCTTGCTTCACTGACTTTGCCCCAGGCGACAGCCTTTATAGTCAGTCCAACACTCAATATGTGCACAAATCACAATAGAATTTATCTGGAGCGTTCCGCGTCTTTTAGACAATCAGAACAGCTCTTCGTCTGCTTCGGTGGCCGCTCCAAAAAGTCGCCAGTCACAAAACAGAGAATATCCAGATGGATAGTTGATATTATTTCTCTAGCATACACCTCAGTGGGTCAGGTTTGCCCTATTGGAACTAGAGCTCATTCGACTAGAGGCATGGCCTCTTCTTGGGCTTGGTCTTCTTGGGTTTCCATTCACGATATCTGTGCGGCACTGAGTAGCATGGCAGTATGTCGCTTCAGTCGATGTAACCTGCTATAATGGCTATTTCGGGGGCTTTTATAGGCTATGGCCACGCCCCTTGTGGCGGACTCTGACGTGTATGACGTAATGATAGCTCATTGGCGCACACGTTGGAGCCGCCCGTGCCATTGGATGTCCAGCTGCAGCACAGCCAATGAGTGAGCAAGACACTCACTGTGCTAGCTGTGCAGCTGCAAAATGCGTTTTACATTTTAAGCTTCAGAATTCGAGGAAAAGGAGTTTCCCCACTGCGTATAGCTACGCAATACTCGTTCCCTTACTCTCAGGGAACCGAGGTTACGTTAGTAACCAAGTACATTTATGTGCAACAATAGCTTGCTGAGTGTTCATTAAGAGCAGGTCATACCCTTTAAACATAAATGGATTTTAATTCTTTCATTTTTTCATACACTATGATTTAAAATAGTGATGAGTTTAGTGAAAAAACCTTTCCATCTTTTCATCTCTGTAATCCTCCTGCATGTTATTTTCAGAAGTAGATATTTTATCACTGATAAGTGATGTATTTTAAAAAGTTGGCAGTCAAAACTAAAACTGTTGGAGGATCAGTATTCTTCATTTTTTCTGACAAACAGCAAATGGATTGTGTGTAATGTGTATTACAGTATGTACAGGCTTTTCTACATTTGTAAATTGCAATGCACAGTATTTATTATTAGAGGGGTATAATCCATAGCTCAGTACTCACTACTCATGGGTACTTTTAAAGAAGCTACTCTTTTACTCAAACTCAATTAGTATTTTTGACAAGCACATTTATCACACTACATTTTTGAAAAGTAATGATGCTTTGACTTGAGTATTGTTTCAGTACTCTTTCAAAGTGTAAATGCTGTTGGTCTGTGGACCCGTTTATACCTGGTATTACAGTTTTTTCAAATTGCTTACACACAATTTCTGAAACTATGGCTCAATTTCTTGAAACTCAAAACCACAAAACACGCACATAACATGCAAAACATCTGACATTTCTTGCAAAAGCAAACACATTTAAAACAATTTTAACTCTTTCAAAAATTGTGTTTTTGTGTAGTAACTCTACACACAAACATAAAATGATTAGCCACATGCATGCCAAACTACACACAGATGTGAAAAATGTAAAACACTATCTTGTGTCTTTTGCTTGTTCAGTGTGCAGTGGAGTATACAGGAATTTCTCACACGTACATGTATGTGCACAAATACATACAATATGTATGAACAATTGATGAAATGCTACAGTTATTGAACTGAACTGAATCAACACAGAAGTGACTTGACCAAAATATTGACACTGTTGGCATGTTGGCCAAGCTGCTTCTCAGGCGATTTTGAATTTGTTACTATTGTGAAGCTGCTGTAAAACAATCTCTTAGCTTGTATGCACATTCAATGTGCTGTGTGTGTGTGTATATATGTATATGTAACATGCTGATCTTACTAATACAATTTAGTGATTATAACTTATTTTGAATAAGTTTGTTGACCTTACTGAGTTTAACTAATTAACAACAACTTTTTAGCACGGAAAGTTATTAAACTTAATAGATTCAATTATCCTCTACTTAAAATAATGAGTATTGTGAATGGTCATGCGCAGTTCTACATGTAGGTGGAGTCAATTCAAAATGGATTGTGTGGGGAGAAACACATGGAAAGGTGAGTTAGTGCTTGTTTGTCAGTTTTTTATTTCGGAATTGCCTAATATATCGTAGTAATCAGATTAAATAACTTAGCATTACATCATGGTGATATTGGATGTGATGTCATTTTATTGAAATTGTTGGATTGTGCTAATCGAAATTAGCAGTCTAGCATTCTCTGATATTTGGCTGCATGTACTCAGTAAAGAAACATTATGTTTTAGATGTTTTTATTGTGTGTACAATTTAGACTGAGGAAATATTTTACAGATTACTCTACTGATTTATATTTGGATGTTTAGATGTGTTGAACAGGGATGTTACATTTTATATTATTTTTTTATTTTTATTAAAATGTTTGAACACTACGATACGTAATTTAATGTAAATCTTTATAGTAAGAATTTAGTAGATTCATTTTTTTTTTTTTTATGGAATGAGATATACAATGGAAATGTGAGTATTCTGGGTTTTTTTTGTTTGTTTTTGTGTGTGGCAGTGTCGCTTAAAATATGGAAGCTGCACCAGAACTATTCCAATGCTATGCCTTCACACAAACTTTTTGTGTTCATTCAAGTTATTTAATGCATTAAAGATGAATTTAACAAGAAATCATTCCCAACATGTTGATGCAAACCAAACAATTATCCCTTTAACACATTAACCAAAAGCGCAATGTATATTTAACTTTTTTTTTCTTTCACAGATCAAAGCAGAGTTTAATTGCATCACAATCAAAAGCCTCAAGCAAGAATTCTTCTCAGCGCTCAAACAATATGCTGCTCGAAATAAAAAGGGGCAGTTGAAAAGCGACTTTCTGAGTTTCTTGCGCAAATTAAATATATGGTGAGCTTGTCAATGCTTATTTCTTAAACAGAAATCTGGTACTGGTTTAGCTCAGTTTTTTATATTTCATTCTATGTTGTAACATATTTAGCAGAGTGCTGACGTCACTGAATTCTTTTGTTACTAGATTTTTAAACTAATTTAATATTCCATTTTAAACTTTTTTTTTTTTCAGAGCACCGTCATCACTGCTACGTGCACAGTTCTTCGTGGCCTTCCTCTCATTCTTGGAAAAGAAGTTATGAAAGACATCGTTAAAATAGTCAGAGTGACTACATTAGCTCAATCTTAAGTTTATCAAGCGGCGAGAATACTTTTTGTGCGCAAAAAACAAACAAAAATAACGACTTTATTCAACTATTCATTTCCTTCTCTGTTGGCCTCGAGATTTCACGTAGTGAAACGTCACACGCATCACGCGCATTGTACGTCACACGCATCACACACATGACCAGCGTCGGCCAAAAGTGAGCCTACGTGTGACGTGCAACACAGAAGCTTTGCGCAATATCACTACGTGAAATCTCACGGCCCACAGAGAAGGAAATAAATAGTTAGCAGGCCCTAATGTTAGTATTGTTTTGTCGCGAACGCGCTCTATCGCCCCAGTAACAAATGAGCGGAGCTAGAGGTAAACTCAGGTAAACTGTAGCCTTCACCTTGCTAATGAATCTGTTTTTTTGTTTTTTTTTTGTTTTTTTTTGGAGAAACAGTGCCCTTGTCAAGTACGGGTAGGCTACTGACTATGGGTTCATTGTGCAAAAACAAATTGCCTTGTGCTATTACTTTCCCCTTATTCTAGCCTATTGTAATGCAATTATCTAACATTACTGTATTATATGCTGTTGAATATATTTGGTTCAGCTGTAATAAATTCCATTTAAAATATATCGATTCCTGTAATACTTCTTTATTTGTGTTCTGTGATATTTATTAATCAGGATGCGTTTTTGGTTGGAATTCTATGAAACATCATGGTATTACCTGGTCTATCCTGTATTTGTCGTAGCTCTTAACAATACAGCGAACACCCATGATTGTAAACTATGCTTTTACTATAGTATCTAGTAATTGCTGACTCTATTAATCCAACTCTGAACGAACTCTCTGCTCCTCACCACAGTGCGTCTCAGGTGCTGCGGTAATCACTCCGCCCAAGTAGCAGTGCTTCGCCTTCTGAGAATATAGTTCCCAATATTTATACGGTTAAAAGATGGCTGTGTCTCATATGATCTTGTTATTTGTACACTCTGTGACTATACAAATCACAACATGTAAATAGGAAAATGTTTGCGTTATTTTTTCACTTATTGGGATTAGTATGCTAGCTGGAGCCATTTACATCCAGTCTTTGTGCTAAGCTAGGCTAGCGGTGCGTCAGACAGAGTTACAGCACGCACGGAGATGAAAGAGGTATGTGTGGACTTATCTAACTCTGGGGGATACCAAAGCCCGTCTACGGAAAGCCTTGGCACTTCCTATTAGCCCCGTTGTATCATCTTGGTTGCAGTTACATTAGAATTCCACTGGAGGTGATCGCGGGCGAGTGCAGAATCAATGGGAGTCTATGGGGCTAGACGGCTAAATGTATCTCTTTCTCCTGCTTGTCGTTGAATCAACATAGATTTTATTGTTGATTCCACAAGTTCAATATAGATTATAGACCAAAAGTCGAATAAATGAGTACTTATGTCCTTTCGATTTCTTACAGATTAGGCCGTTGTTGGCCGGAACACGCTAGCATTCTGCTATTATGTGACGTCATCACATTTTTGAAGGGATTTTTAGAACAGATAAGTGAACTTAAAAATGCAGTTTTCAGCTGAGTGTATTATCTTAGTCCCCCTTTTGAATTTTTGAATGCAACTTTCAGATTACTTGACAAAAAATTACATCCTGAGAAAAGTGGGGTGAAACCCCATAGACTCCCATTCATTCTGCACTCGCCTGCGAGCGCCCCCGCATGGACAGAGACGTGTTACTGCAGCCAGTTCAGAACCCGAAAGTAACCAGAGAGTGCCAGTTCTCTCCTATTATACCCCTTTTCCACCAGCAAGAACCAGGTGCTAGTTCAGAGCTAGTGCTATTGTCGGTTCGGAGTTAGTTCGACTGACGAGCTTTCTAAGAACCGGTTTGCCTTTCCACAGGCCAGAGAGCCACCACAGAGCCAGGTCTTACGTCACTGTATACATCTCATGTTGCCCAGCAACGGTAGCGCGGCAGCGCCAAACACAAACACACTAGGCTTGTTAGAGATGCATCGGCTTCTCGCAGACCGATTGGCGCTTGACATCAAAGCACTGCAAAAGCGATCGAAAAGCACAAGGAGTGTATGCTCTCCACACACTCCCGCAGCTCCGATCGGTCCGCGCTGCTCCGATGCATCTCGAACAAGCCTTCTATCAACAATGGCGATCGTTGCATTACTATTGATGCTCATGGCTTTGCGAACCTAACGTACATCGGCATCCAAACACGGCGAATACAACGCGTTCGTGCAGCTTACCGTAACTTGCATAAACGGAGATTACAATCGAGCTGCTATTAGCTCGATTAGCTGCTATTTAAACAATGGCGGTCACAAGTTTCTGTTCGTTTTGTTTGTCACGGTAACCCCGCCCCCAGCCGCTGACGTAAGTGGTTCTTACTTCTAGACCAGCAATGATTTGGTGCCACTTAAAGGTATTGTAGGTAGGAATTTTATAAAAAACTTTTTTCCAAATTTGTTTACACTTTCTGTATATATCAATGTGTGACGACCTCTGCTGCTGCTTTTGAGAATTGCAGTTTGGTACCGGAGCCCACTAATTGCCTCAATTGGCAGTCAATTGGAAACACCTGTGACCGTGCCTTAGACGCTTCTTAAGAGATCACCAACTGAGCCAAGGGAGAGGGAACTTTGGTTTTGGACTTTGCTTTTGGACTTTGCCTTTTGCTTGCGTTGTATTTTGTTACTTTTTGCATTTACATTTCAACTTCAACATTGCATTACACTTTCGACCATGCATCTTGCTTTACACACTGATCTTGCTGATGAATACAGAAACACTTCTATTTTGTTTAAATGTTTTCATTTTATTATTTAGTTTTGTATTACTTTTGTAGTTAAATAAACATTACTTTTGAGCCTACAATTTGGTTTACGTGTGTCCCTTGTTTTTGTTGCTTCCCTTGAGCCAAGGGTCGTAACAAATTGGGGGCTCGTCCTTGCTTTGGTTATTTGATTGCGTAAAAAAAAAAATTTGGATGTTTAGTTTGATAATTGATTATTTGTTGGACACACAAAAATGTTTTTGTGCCAAAGTCAATTTGTTCACCGTGTGAAATCACCAGTTGGTAAGTACATGTGCAATATTGTTTTTTGAACGTGAGTTTTCTCTGATAGGCATAGCGGCATGTTTCTTTTGAGACGTGTCGGATTTGTTATTTTTGTGTAGTGTTGTGGTGAAAGTGGGTAGTAGTAATTATCTCGGGAGCACATCCGTGGTGTTGAAGGCGTCGCTGGTTTGACCAGTTGCGTTTTTCACCCAGCGGGCTATAGTGCATAAATACCCCCCACCAGTAATCGCATGAAGACTAGGGTTGAGTTAGGTAGAGGTACTGGAAAGGTAGAGGGAAAACTCTCGTTATTTGATTGCACTGTGCTGAATAAATTATTCTGGTCATTTTAGCATGGCTGATATTGATGAGTTTGTTAGTTCACCTTCTCATGAATTTTTGGACAGGTGTACTAAAGAGCAATTATTAAGTATTGCTGAACGTTATGAAATTGTGATTAAAGATAAAAGGCTCAAAGATAATGTTAAAGTAGCTTTGAAAATTGAGTTGATTGAAAAAGGTTTCTTAGACACCGAGATGGAGGAATATGTACCAGTGGCATCTGAATTAAAAAGTAATTTGTCTTTTGAACAGCAAAAAGAGCTGCTACAATTAAAGATGGACCATGAGAAGTTAAAACTGCGTGCGGAACAAGGTAAAATGGATTTAGAAAGGGCAAAATTGGATTTGGAGTTTCTCAAGCTCAACCTGATGAAAGAAGGTAAGCTTTCTAGTTCTGGTCAGGAACAGAGTGTGTTGTTTTCAATCAATTCAAACCTAAAACTTATTCCTAAATTCAATGAAGAAGATCCTGATACTTTCTTTAATCTATTTGAACGCATGGCAGAATTAAGGAACTGGTCAGATGATGATTGTGTTGCGCTGTTACAGTGTGTGTTAACTGGGAAAGCACAAGTAGCATTTTCTTCATTGTCGGTTGATGATTGTAAAGATTATGATAAAGTTAAATCTCTAATCTTAAAAGCATATGAATGTGTACCCGAAGCATACAGACAGCGTTTTCGATTGCAGAAAAAAGACCAGTTGCAAACAAACTTAGAATTTGTGCGTGATCTGAGAAAACACTTTAATCATTGGTGTTCAGCATTAGACATTAAAACATTGGAGGATTTAATTCACTTGATGGTGTTGGAACAATTTAAAAATTCCGTCCCGAGCCGTATAGCTATGTATATTAGTGAGCATAATGTTAAAACGCCAGAGGAAGCGGCAATGTTGGCCGATGATTTTGTACTGACGCACAAAACCACTTTTGTGGATTGGCATGCTCGTGATGTTCAGTATGTAAAGTCTCCGTCTAAGAGTAACCGTGTTTTCACTGGAAATTTTGACCCAAGCAAGATTTGCAATTACTGTCATGAGAAAGGACATTGGAAAGCAGATTGTCCTGTCCTTAAAAATAAATTGAAACATAATGCACAAAATTCACATGCTAAGCCTTCTGCTCTTGCGGCACCAGTTCTGTCTTCAGGGAGTGAAGTTGTTGAAAGTAAAACACTTGATGTTGATTTCTCTTCTTACTCGCCTTTTATTACAGAGGGGCGTGTATCCCTGGTTGGAGAGAAAGAGGAAATCCCTGTTAAAATCTTGCGGGATACTGGCGCAATGGATTCATTTATTTTGGAATCAGTATTGCCTTTTTCCTTGCAGTCTCATACTGGTGAGAGTGTGTTAATTCGTGGAATAGGACTGAATACTCTGTCTGTGCCTCTTCATAGGGTAAGGCTTCAGTCCGATTTGATTCAAGGTGAGGTTGTAGTGGGAGTACGACCAGCTTTGCCAGTTGAGGGGGTCCATATTATTTTGGGAAATGGACTGGTAGGTGAACGTGTGTGGGCTGATACGTCAGTGTTTCCCATAGTGACCACTGATAATAAAATTGAAGCTGAACTGAGTTCTTTGTGCCAGGATTCAGCGTGTGTTGTGACTCGTGCAATGAAACGTGCCAATGAGGATGAAGTGTGTGATCAAAAAGAGATAAAATCTGATAAAATCTGCACTAAGTTGTTTATGCCTGATTTGTCTGCCTTGTCTTTTCCTGTTTCTGCAGAGGATTTAGGAATAGAACAGCGGACTGACTCCTCTTTGCATGAACTTTTCCAGAGTGCTGTTCTTCCGGTAGAGGAGTGTGACGTTTCCCGTGGATATTTCGTTCACAATGGAGTGTTGTTGAGAAAATGGAGTCCTCACAAAGATTTTGTTGGGGATCCTGTTTTTCAAGTAGTTGTTCCTACTAAATTTCGACAAATGATGATAGAAATTGCGCATGATCAATTAGGTCATCAGGGGGTGCGTAAGACTTATGATCGCCTGTTGCGATATTTTTTTTGGCCGCGATTAAAACGAGACATCTCTGCTTATATTAAGAGATGTAAAACCTGCCAATTAACGAGTAAACCGAACCAGGTGTTGAAACCTGCTCCGTTGAAACCAATTCAGGCTACTGGTGAACCTTTCGAGCATCTTATTGTCGATTGCGTAGGGCCACTTCCCCGTTCGAAGTCTGGTCGCAGTTATTTATTCACTGTGATGTGTTTGAACACACGTTTTCCTGCGGCATATCCACTGCGTACCATTACGTCTCGTTCTATTGTGAAAGCTTTAACCCAGTTTATATCCGTTTTTGGTATTCCAAAAATCATCCAAAGTGATCAAGGTTCGAATCTCACTTCGTATCTCTTCCAGCAGGTGTTAAAACAGCTGCACATTAAGCATAATCAATCTACTGCGTATCATGCACAAAGTCAGGGTGCATTGGAGAGATTCCACCAGTCGTTAAAGTCACTTCTCCGTGCGTACTGTGTGCAGCTGGATAGAGATTGGGAAGAGGGTTTACCATGGATGATGTTAGCTGCACGTGAAGTAGTCCAGGAGAGTATGGGTTTCAGCCCTAATGACTTGGTCTTTGGCCATAATGTTCGTGGACTGTTGTCTGTATTTCAGCAGGTTGGTAAAGCTGTAGAGCCTCCTAAAAACTTGGCGTCATATGTTTTGGGGTTTAAAAATCGACTCATCCAGGTTAGAGAACTAGCTAAATTAAATCTGGGAAAAAATCAGAAAAACATGAAGCAATTCTATGATCGTACGGTTGAACATCGAGTGTTTGTACCAGGCGATCAAGTTCTTGTCTTACGGCCTATTGTTTCTTCTCCTTTTGAAGCAAAATTCGATGGCCCATTTGTTGTACAACGAAAGTTGACTGATGAAAATTATGATGTCTCAATGCCATCACGGAAAAAGTCAGTTAAACGGTGCCATGTAAATCTATTAAAACCGTATTATGAAAAAGAAACCAAACCTGTAGAAAATTTGACACCTTTGCATCCAGCACTTTCGGCCGTTTCTATCGGTGGGGGTAATATGAGTTTGGTGGGTGAGGAAGAGGAGACCATTTCGCCCGATGATTGTGTTTTTCGCGGCCGTTTGAATAATTCAGAGTCCTTGCACAACTTGGAGTTTACTCTCCGTCATTTATCTCCTGTAAGATGCCAGGAGTTATGTGACCTATTACATAGTTTTCCCGAATTATTTGATGATGTGCCATCGCGTACAGATTGGGTTGAACATGATATCGATGTTGGGGATGCAAAACCTATTAAACAGCGTTTTTATCGTGTTGCACCTGAAAAACGGGAATTGATGGAGAGGGAAATTAAGTATATGCAGGATCACGATATTGCAGTACCTTCTTTTTCTGAATGGGCTTCCCCGTGTATTTTAGTTGGAAAGTCGGACGGTACTGTAAGATTTTGTACGGATTTCCGTAAAGTTAATGCATTAACAAAACCGGACTGTTTTCCTTTGCCCCGCGTCGAGGACTGTGTGGACCAGGTTGGCTCAGCCAAGTTCGTCAGCAAGTTTGACTTGCTGAAGGGCTATTGGCAGGTGCCTTTAACCAAGAGAGCACAAGAAATTTCATCTTTTGTCACTCCGTCAGGATTACATTCTTACCGGGTCATGAGTTTTGGCCTGCGAAATGCTCCGGCGACTTTTCAACGCCTCATGAACCGAGTAATTTGTGGCCTTGAGGGTTGTGCCGTCTATTTGGACGATTTAGTCGTTTTTAGTGATAGTTGGGAGTCTCATTTAAAACGGTTGCGTTCGGTGTTGAGACGTTTGTCTGATGCTCGACTTACAGTGAACTTGGCCAAATGTGAGTTTGCGAAGGCGACCGTGACGTATCTCGGGAAGGTGGTAGGGAACGGCGAAGTGCGTCCGATACAGGCTAAAGTGCAAGCCATTCAGAATTTTCCTTCCCCAACGACAAAGAAAGAGCTTATGAGGTTTTTAGGGTTGGTAGGATATTATCGATCTTTTTGTCGAAATTTTTCTACGGTGGTGGCACCGTTGACCGACTTGTTAAAGGGTAAGACGAAGTTTTTATGGTCTTACAGTTGCGAATTGGCTTTTGAGAACGTGAAATCCTTGCTGTGTTCAGCGCCTGTGCTTATGGCTCCGTGCTTTGACAAACCTTTCACGTTGCACGTCGATGCCAGTAATGTTGGAGCTGGAGCTGTCCTTCAGCAATCTGATGTGGATGGAGTAGACCATCCAGTTAGTTTCTTTTCGAGAAAGTTTAACACATACCAACGTAATTATTCTGTGGTCGAAAAGGAAGCGTTAGCCCTTATTTGGGCCTTGCAGCACTTTTCTGTTTATCTTAATTCCTGTGCACCTATTGTGATCTACACGGATCATAATCCATTAACCTTTCTCAACTCTTTGCAGTGTCCGAATCAGAGGTTGGTTCGGTGGTCCTTATTTTTGCAATCCTTCTGTCTGGATATTCGACATATACGAGGATCGGAAAATGTGGTAGCTGATGCGCTGTCACGCGCTCCTGATGCACTCTAATCTATTGGATTTGAATTTATTCTCTTTGGCGTTTTTGGGAGCTGTCTTCGGCCCTGTACTTGGGTGTATACTTTGCCTGTTTATTGAGATTTGTTTGTTTTGTTACAGGGATCTTTGTGGGAGTCCCTGTCTTATGGGGAGGGGTGTGACGACCTCTGCTGCTGCTTTTGAGAATTGCAGTTTGGTACCGGAGCCCACTAATTGCCTCAATTGGCAGTCAATTGGAAACACCTGTGACCGTGCCTTAGACGCTTCTTAAGAGATCACCAACTGAGCCAAGGGAGAGGGAACTTTGGTTTTGGACTTTGCTTTTGGACTTTGCCTTTTGCTTGCGTTGTATTTTGTTACTTTTTGCATTTACATTTCAACTTCAACATTGCATTACACTTTCGACCATGCATCTTGCTTTACACACTGATCTTGCTGATGAATACAGAAACACTTCTATTTTGTTTAAATGTTTTCATTTTATTATTTAGTTTTGTATTACTTTTGTAGTTAAATAAACATTACTTTTGAGCCTACAATTTGGTTTACGTGTGTCCCTTGTTTTTGTTGCTTCCCTTGAGCCAAGGGTCGTAACACAATGCATAATTAAAATGTAAGTACTCTGATAAAAAGAGTATAAAAATCGAGTGACTCTAGACCGTTTAATCTGCACTAAACACAGCTCATTATTTCCATCCGGGACGAAACAAACGATTGGCTTAGGCGACTGTCACTCTCTCGCAACCATGGCAACCACCCTTTTGCCACACAGGACCTGCCCACTTGCGCGTACCCGTTTGATTTGAGGAATTCAAGAGGCACGGAACCTAGGAATAGCAAAACAATGGCAGAGAAAGACCAATCAAAATTCACATATGCAGTTCGCGAAGGCAAACCAGGCAAAAAAAGGAAGACAGTAACGTTACTAGAAAAGGTAATGAACAAAAAGTCTTTGGATAAACAACGAAATAAAACGCGTGTCAATATCGGCGTGGCTTTCCAGCGATGGCGAGAACTGAGACCTCAAGGGGCTGAAAAGTGACGCCTTGTGACGACCTCCTCTGCTTCGCCCTCGACCCCGGATCTGTCCTCGAGCTGACGATGCGGTACTTGTCTCTGGAGTGTAGTCCTCATCAGAGTCAACAATGCTTTCATCATGGAAACTCTTACATGCAGAACACCATGTTATGAATGTTACACGAAATTAATCTTCATCACAGTGTAAATGATGGCAATGGAAAAACGTGTATCATGCAACCTGTTTTTAGCTTTGCCTTATAGATAACTAGCTCGTTAGCGAATCAATAAATATATATTTTAAACTTTACCAATATCAATATGCTAGCTTGATAGTGAGTACTAAAATACATCTTATTTGTTTATCTTCATAATGATAAAGTTAGATTTTTTTATTACATGTGATTCTGACATGATGTCACTACATGCACTGCGCTCCTTCCTCTCCGCTCGTCTTATGTAAATAATGCGTCTTCAGCTCAGCGGTCGGAGTCGCGCGTTCATGTGTTTTTGGGGCGTGGCTTTGGAAGGAGCCCAGAAGGGAGGGGGTGGAGTGAATGGAAATAATGAGCTGTCTTTAAAACAGTCGTGAGAGGTCTACAGACACTCGATTTTTATACTTTCTTTTTCAGAGTACTTACATTTTAATTATGCATTGATATATACAGAAAGTTTAAACAAATTTGGAAAAAAGTTTTTTATAAAATTCCTACCTACAATACCTTTAAGAACCACTTTTACTGGTTCGGAGCTGGTGCTTTGCTAGTCAAAAAACAAAGAACCGATTTGAAACTAGGCTCTGGCTCCGAACCAGCACCAGCTCTGCCTTGACATTCTCTGGGGATACGGTGAATAAGCTAAAGTCCCAAAAAGTAGGCATGTTCCTTAAGGCAATCGGTTTCCTAAGATTTTCTAGTAATGTGTACACTAATAATAAGTTAACACAACTAATGATTTTGAGATAACAGTACTTGACCAACAAGTTCTCTTACGAGAGGTTCTCTTGTATTGCGTAAGCTAGCTTACGCTATGGGAAAGATTCATCTTTTCTGAGAATTTGAAGCCAAAAAATTATCCTATAATTTTGTATCCATTGTCAACGCAGTTCAGCTGCAGCAGACCATGAGCGGGCTAGCTAGCAGCTCATTGGTTCGCTCACTGAGAACTGCTTAAGCCTATGAGGAGACACGAATGAACTCTCGGCCAATGAGAGTCTGACCTGCTCTCATTGCGTCAGAGCCCGCCGAAACGGGCGTGGTCAGAGAGTATAAATTGGCGTCCTAGGCTGTAAACTCCGATTTTCATCTCTTCAGCGAGGCTACACGCATCTGCTGATCGTGAGAGAATCCGCCGTCGTCGAAAAGGCAACTCTAGCGAGCATCTGGGAGACTGAGGAAGCCGGCCGTCTTCGCCACCTTCAGCCGTCCTGCGAGCTAGCGCCATCCGACAGATTTGTATCCTTTTTATAAAAAGCTTCCTGTACTTATTTGTATCTAAAAGAGCCGAGCGTCTTTTTAAAGATGTCTCGTAAATCTTCCTGCGGTTCTTGCCGCGCTCCCCTCGAGATTGGAGACCGCCACGTCATCTGCGCTCTCTGCCTCGGATTGGAGCACGCCGAGCTCGCCCTCGCCGATGGCGGCTGCGATCTCTGCGAGGACATGCCGTTGTCGACCCTGCGGGCTCGACTTCAGGCCACTAAAGTTGCTTCCGCGGCGAAGTCAGAGGCGGCGCGGAAGCAACTTTAGTGGTTGCCTTTTCGACGACGGCGCCTTCTCTCAGGAAGAAACGCCGCTCTCAGAGGCCGCCGGAACCCCAGCTAGAAGCGTTCATCCCGCCGGAGCCTGTCGCCTCCCGCTCTCCTTCTCCGCCGCTTCCGGACATACAGTTGCCGCCGAGTGGCCGCTCTGTCGCCTCCGATGACGCCGCGGACATCAAGGAAACCTGTTCGCTTCTTGCTTCAGACAGTGAGGAATGGTCCGGTTCTCACGCCTCCTCGGCCCGAGAATCCTCCGGGACCCGCGCTGGAATCGAGGAGGAATTAGTGCGCCTCCTCTCACAGGCCGTCGAACGCCTCGGGCTCGATTGGTCCCCTCCCCCCGAGCAGACCATCAACCATATGGACGGCAGCTACTTCCGCCAGCGCTCGACTCCCGCCACTAAACGGGGCGCGCCCTTCCTGCCTGAACTGCACGCGGAACTCACGAAGTCCTGGAACGCCCCGCTCTCTGCTAGAACTCGCTCTGACTCTTCCACCCCGCTTCGTGTTGTGGACGGAGCCGCAGAAAAGGGCTATCTCTCCATTCCCCCTGTAGAGGACCTGGTCGCCGCACATTTATGCCCGCCTTCCACGAGATGGCGCTCATCACCGCTGCTTCCCTCTAAAGCCTGCAGAGCGACTTTCACGCCCGCGCTTACTCAGCCGCCGGCCAAGCAGCCTCTGCACTTCACTCCATGTCCGTCCTTCAGATACTACAGGGTAACTTACTTCGTGAATGGGATGAGAGCGGAAAAAATCCCCCCACAGTCGCGGATTTGAGGAGCGCCACGGACATTGCCCTTCGCGCTACAAAATCTGCTGCTCAAGCCCTGGGGAAATGCATGGCCGCCATTTGTGTGTCTGAAAGACATTTGTGGCTCACACTCGCCGACATGGGAGATTCTGAGCGCGCCGCCTTTCTCAACGCCCCGCACTCTCCATCCGTCCTCTTCGGATCTGCTGTCACGGGTATCGTTGACCGATTTTCCGAAGTGCAGAAAGCCTCCCAGGCCATGAATCTCTTTCTGCCTCATCGCGCTAGCTCCTCTGCAGGCCGCTCACGTGACCAGCCTCCTGCACGAGCCCCACTCCAGCGCCCAGCTCAGCACAGTCAGACTTCTCAGCGACGCCAGGGCGGCCGCCCTCGTTCTCGCTCTGACAGCCGCCACAGACCGCCGCCTCCTCGGGGGCCCCGGCCTAGGATCGCGCTGAAACCTGATCACTCGAAGTCTGCCTAGCACAGCTGAGAAAAAGACGGCGCTCTCCCGCCGCGGCCGGACCGCCGTCAAAGTTTCGCCCTCTGTTAGTCCCCGCTCACGCGGCTACTACAGCAGTGTACCCCGCCATTACCAAGCCGGTCCCCCTTCCCGCTTGCATGAGCACAAACGCCGTTTTCACGGCGACCCAGAGAAATCTCAAAAAGAGCATAAAAGCCTCCTGTGTAGAAAATGTGCCCACAACACTGTGTTCACTCATACACAAAAGCACTTCAGTTCCCGTGTTTCTCACAGAGCCCACTCTCATAAAGCGGTTCCAACCCGCTCGAGTTTCAGAGTGCATAAGCGCGCCCACGAGCCCGTGTGCGCGTCCCACCTCTGCTCACTCTGTTACACGGCCCATAAACTCCTCTCTGAGTGTAAGTCCCGCTGTCATAAACACTATGAGCGCGCCCGCGCAGCCCGCTATGTGCAGCAACGGGGACCATGTAGCCATTCACCCCTTAGCGTTACGCTTCAAAGCGTGGGAAGCTATTCCGGGAATTTCCCAGTGGGTGCTAAACACAATAAGGCTAGGCTATCGCTTACAGTTTCACCACCGCCCTCCACGTTTCCGAGCGCGGCTAGAAACTATTGTGAACCCAGAAGCAGTGACACTGCTCCGTTCAGAGATAGCAAAACTATTGTGCAAAAGGGCTATAGAGAGAGTTCCTCTATCTATGAGCGAGTCGGGGTTTTACGGCCGTTATTTTCTGGTTCCCAAGAAAGACGGCGGCCTCAGACCAATCTTAGACCTCAGATTTCTGAACAAAGTTCTCATGAAGAGACCGTTCAAAATGCTCACTATCAGAAAACTCCTCGCGCATGTGCGCCAGGGGGACTGGTTCATTTCACTAGATCTGAAAGATGCTTACTTTCAGATTCAGATAAATCCCCTTCACAGGCCATTCTTACGTTTCGCCTTCGAAGGCCAGGTTTATCAATACACCGTCCTTCCGTTCGGCCTATCCCTAGCACCCCGTACGTTCACGAAGTGCATGGATGCGGCGCTCGCCCCCCTGCGGAGTCAGGGGCTGCGAATACTGAACTATTTGGACGACTGGCTGATTTTGGCACAATCACAGAGAGAGCTACTGTCTCATCGTACAGTTCTCCTCGACCATCTGAAAGCTTTGGGCCTCTCTGTCAACTGGACAAAGAGCGCACTACAACCCAGTCAGACTATCTCCTTCTTGGGTATAGAGCTAGATTCGGTCACGATGACGGCTCGTCTGTCAACACAGCGTGCGCGCCGTGTTCAGCGTCTCGCCGCATCTTTTCAGATGAACAGACTCACACCTTCAGACTCACACTTTCAGAAAGCGTTGGGTTACATGGCCTCAGCCTCCGCGGTGCTCCAGCTGGGGTTACTGCGCATGCGCCCGATTCAGCTCTGGTTGAAGAGCCGTGTGTCTCACCGTGCGTGGACCACGGGCCGCCAGCTGATAAAAGTAACGCAGACCTGTATCACAGCTCTGCAGCCATGGACTGTGGCAGAATGGTTTCAGCGGGGCGTTTCCATGGGGACCCTTTCTCGCCGAAAAGTCATCTCGACAGACGCATCCAACACGGGTTGGGGTGCGGTCTGCGATGGCTCACCGGCCTTCGGCCCCTGGTCAGCTCAGGAGAGCCTCCTCCACATAAACTGTTTGGAGATGCTGGCGGTCGAGAACGCGCTCACGCGCTTTCTTCCGCGCATTCACGGTCACCACGTGCTGATCCGTTCGGACAATATAGCCATGGTCTCCTGTCTAAGCCTTCAGGGCGGAGTCAGATCCAGGAATCTCTTCCGGCTGACAGAACGCATCTTAGTTTGGTCTCAGTGTCACCTGCTCTCGCTCAGAGCGACGCATGTGCCGGGCCATCTGAACGACGGTCCAGACAGTCTGTCCAGGAACCCCATTCCCCCCGGGGAATGGTCCCTGCACACTCTTACAGTCCAAAAGCTGTGGCGAATATTCGGCAGAGCAGAGGTGGACCTCTTCGCCTCAGAAGAGAACACCCACTGCCCAATATTTTTCTCAAAGAGCGAGGACGCGCTAGCCCAGACCTGGCCCAGCCGCCCGCTTTATGCATTCCCTCCGGTTTCTCTGCTACCACAGGTGCTTCAGAGAATCAGGGAAACACGCCACTCGGTGCTCCTCATAGCCCCGCGTTGGGAGGGTCAGACTTGGTTTCCGGAGCTCACTCAGCTGTCACAGACAGCCCCGTGGCCCATTCCAATCAGAGCAGATCTCCTCTCCCAAGCTCGCGGCACGATCTGGTATCCCCACCCAGAGCGCTGGGCGCTACATGCGTGGGTGATCAACAACTACCCGTTGCTTTGCCAGAGGGAGTGTTAAACACGATCATGCAGGCTAGAGCGGCTTCTACTAGAAGGCTCTATGCGTCTAAATGGTCTGTGTTCTCTAAATGGTGCACCGACAGAAACTTGGACCCACGGTCATGCGAGGTTCCTTCCTTGCTAGTTTTTCTCCAAGAGATGTTGGACAAGGGCAGGTCCCCGTCCACTCTCAAGGTGTATGTGGCAGCCGTCGCAGCGTTCGTTGAACCCCGGCGCGGCCAGTCATGGGCAAAGATGGCTTGGTCATCCGCTTCCTCAGAGGAGCTAGAAGGATGAACCCCCCACGCCCCCCTTCGGTGCCGATTTGGGACCTTTCCATAGTTCTCGAAGCTATGAAAGCCCCCCCTTACGAACCGCTAAACACGTGGACCTCAAATACCTTTCGCTCAAAACTGTTTTTCTGCTCGCGCTCGCGTCAGTAAAACGCGTGGGAGACCTTCACGCGCTGTCCATTAGCGCTTCCTGTCTCGAGTTTGGGCCCAATGACTCCTTAGTCGTTCTCAAACCTAGACATGGTTATGTCCCAAAAGCGATTGGTACCCCGTTCAGGGCACAAGTTATTTCCCTATCGGCTCTGCCTGCTTCCGATAGCGAATCTGACTCTAATCTCCTGTGTCCGGTCAGGGCCCTGAGATTATACATTACTCGCACTGCTCCGGTCAGACGATCCGAGCAGCTTTTTGTTTCGTTCGGTGGGCGCACCAAGGGGTTGGCCGCCTCGAAACAGACTCTATCCAGATGGATAGTTGATGCCATTGCAGCCGCATACGCATCAAAAGACCTGCCATGCCCTCTGGGCATCAGGGCTCATTCCACTAGAGGCATGGCCTCATCGTGGGCATGGTCCAGCGGAATTTCCATTCATGACATTTGTGTGGCAGCGGGATGGGCTTCCCCCTCCACCTTTGTCAGATTTTACAATCTGGAAGTTCCTGCCTTGCAGGCTAAACTACTAGCAGTCTAGTATGTTACAGCTCTTCTGGTTGAGCTGCACTATAGGGAGTTATTCACACAGACCGGTTTTCGCTCTGTCCCTCTCTATCATGTGCTTATGTACTACACAATCTCCGGCCCGCTCTGCTGGCCTTTGTCACAGGTACATATAATTATTCCCACTCATAAGGGTTCCCCGGGGTCTCCCCTGGGACTCATAGTGGATGCTTAGCACGCACAGCGTTGACCAGGTGTTCCCGTAGCGTAAGCCAGAGCCATAGAGAGAGAGAGTTGCGACAATCCCATAGACCGCCATAGGAACTTTGGAATGCGGAAGTAACGCGTGTCGTGGAGCAGCCAATAGTTCCAAACACTGATAGTTCCAGCATTGAACCCCATTCATTTTCAGTGCTTCAGAAGTACGTTCGCTGGTAAATTAATGAAATTACTGTTTTTTTTACTTTTACACACATTAGCCGACCTCTCGTGAATCTAGTCTGTAGTTATATTTAATGTAGCCAGTTTTAGTAAATGTTTATTGGAAGATAATAGGTTAATTGCAGCGATAGCTTACGACGTGACCAACACTTCACTAACGTTAGCTAACTGGTAACCTGATGTATATAATATATAATATTTTTAATAATATTTTATATGTATATGTATATATATATATATATAACCTATATATAATATTATATACACACACACACACACAATTCATTTATTTAAATGGGTTAGGGAGGGTTATGCATGTGCTTATATGTATTTAGGAACATAGTTAATTCACTAATTAACTATCTCTCCGGTTTAATTTTATGAAGAATATTTTTCGGTTGAATATTTACCGAACATTGCTGTATAGTCGTTGCTTTCTACGTTATGGGAGCAGTCTATTTCCCTCCTAAATCATTCATTTGTACATGCACAGCGTTTATATTTTGTGTTGGTTGGAATTCTGAACGGACTGCAGACCTCTTTGCGTGATCACGAAGGTAGGCTAATGGCTGAATCGGAATTTATAAGCAAGATCACGGGAATCAATAGCCTAATACAGCCCAGTTGTGCTAAAATAAATATCATGAGACGTCCATCATCAGATGAATGACATGGAAAAGTTAAGTTAGAGCCGCTAAAGCCAGTGCTAACATACTACCCATGCGAACATGAACACTATGCTTTTCCCTCCAAAAAAATAGCCTAAAACTTATCTAAGTTGTCACCCTGCCTCTCCAAATGCAAAACTGACATTAACAAAATGCAATAACAGCTTAAAAAGTACTTGGGTGTGTGTTTTATTTTATATTTACCGTTTAATAATCCAATCGCTGCTGTCTGTCCATAGAAGAACATGACAGCCCGCGTATGTTTTGGAACTAATGGGGCTTACATGAACCACGTGACAGCCGTCGCGGCGACATCAAAGCGTGTCGCAACTCTTTCTCTCTATGGCTCTGGCGTAAGCTAGCTTACGCAATACGAGAGAACCTCTCGTAAGAGAACGAATCGGTTACCTAACGTAACCTCGGTTCTCTCTAGATGAGGGAACGAGTATTGCGTTCCTGGCCGTGCTTGTGCTCATAGCGTTCTCGCTTCATTCTATGAAAACCAGAGTTTACAGCCTAGGACAGAGTCCTGCACGGGTCCATTTTTGGAGACCCGCCCCCGCCCGTACCCGCAAAGTTCAGCACCAGATCCGACCCGTCACCCGTGATAATATCAAAATTAAATCCGCACCCGCCCAGACCCGTTAATATTTGGCCCGTTATCCGACCAGTGCCCGCGATAAATCACACACGCTGAAATCATTCCAATTAAAGTGCTTTATTTTTTATCTCGCACCTCTCTTAACATCACAATAGCCTCATGAATGAGCTAATGAAACAGGCTAAAGTGCGCTTTGTTTTGCGCCATTCAAGTAGCCTACATCGGCACCTAAATAGGCTATGGAACCTGATAACGCAAATAGACCTATTAATGGGGGGAAAAAAAAGAACAAGAAAAAATAAAACCTATAGAGCCTGTCGCTCACAAACAATAGCCTATAGGCCTATGCCTATGCATTTACTTTCCCTTAAGGTTACTGTGCAGGAAAAGGATATCGTCCACAGTCCCAGGTTTAAGTTGCGTTCTCCGTTCTTGAATTACAAATCCAGCTGTGGAAAAGTCTCTCTCACTCGCAGCGCTCGATGCTGGGATGGAGAGAACATTCCGCGCAATCATTGACAGGTTGGGAAATGTTTTCGCATGCTTCTTCCACCACAACAAAACATCGATAGGATCCTCCTTGGGTGGCTTGAACTCGATGTATGCAGAGACCTCATAATGGCAATTTAGACACAAATATTGCACATATTTTTCATCTGCTACCTGCCCGCAAGGAGTTCATTATTCGCCCGCATGCCCGCCCGTGAATTTTAGGAATGTCAAACAATCCACCCGTTTTAGCCACTTTTATGCGGGCACCCGCGGGTACCCGACCCGTTGCAGGACTCTGGCCTAGGACGCCAATTTATACTCTCTGACCACGCCCGTTTCGGTGGGCTCTGACGCAATGAGAGCAGGTCAGACTCTCATTGGCCGAGAGTTCATTCGTGTCTCCTCATAGGCTTAAGCAGTTCTCTGTGAGCGAACCAATGAGCTGCTAGCTAGCCCGCTCATGGTCTGCTGCAGCTGAACTGCATTGACAATGGATCTGCTGCTTTCTTAAACTGCTGGTTTTGCATTCTTTTAATTCAGAGACTATGACAAAAGTAAGGGTCATGGGACTGTTGATTAGGTTACCGAGTCAATCACAAAGTCTCTCTGTTGTAATTTGCCACACAAAGCAAATGGGGCTTGGACTTGATTGAATCACTGACTCTGATTCACACACTGGCGTTTGCCACAAAAGGTTAAACAAAGAAATGCATTGCTTATCACGCTGACACAGACATGTGACCAAAGGGCCCATCTTGGAATCAGAATCACGCGAAAGAACCCCTCCAAAGTGGACAGACGGACCTTATCCACATGGGACTTCCCCCTGGGGTTTTTCGCTTACACACACAGAAGAGAATTGTGAGATTAGACAACTGGCCATTGTAGCAGTTGTTTAAACTCATCAAATTCGAAGCACACACGCTCACACGGGACTGGTCGCGAGTTCACCCCCCCCCCCCCCCCCCCCCGTCACCATCGGTCAATGAACTCTGAACACACACACATACATACTGGACTCGATCACAAATTCACCGCGTGACCAACGCTGGTTGAACTTCTGAACACCCATTTACACACACGGAACACTCTGAACACATGGGATCAAAAATCCCCTTTTGTAAATGTATAATGTTTTGTGGTTGTGTTTTCATGATTCCCTGGTGACAAAACTGGTATAACTGTAAGCTTTTATGATATGTGATCAATTTAACATCCGCTTAATCACAGAAAAGTCATGTATCTGCATTTTACTAAGCCCTAGGAATGCCGAACTTGGTATGGTTGTAATCAGAATAATCAAAGAAGATTGAATCATCAACCCAAAATGTAATATGATGCATGCTTTTATTAATACTAGTTTAGAAGTGTATTTCGAACAAGTTTTATCCACTATGCACATGACCTGTACCTCGGGAATCACAAGGTCTGCCGACCCGCCTCCCTGCAAAACGATTGGATCAGACACGTGAGAAAGGCGTGTCCCGCGCCCCTTCAAAATAGACCGTCACCTTCTCCTCTTCGCAGTTTCCTACGCCAGAGAGAGATTCCTAAACTTTCCTGCTAAACTCCAGCCGGAGTTTTCCTTCTTCGTCGTTTTTCTACTTTGTTTTAAATCTAAGTTGCTTTCTTTCGATCTACCTCAGTTGATAGTTCGGTTTCATTCACGAACGAAACAAGTTTAAGATTAATCGCCTCTCGTACGGGCCGCAGCTGAAGCAATCGCAAACATCTGCCTCCTACCGGAAGACGCTCCAGACAACTCCTACCACGCTGCCTTTGTAACACAACTGCACACAAAGAAGCCGTAAAAGTAACGTACAAATCTCAATTAAGTGCTGCTTAAAGTTGTCTAGATTAATGTTGGAATCCTTTGGGTCTCTGTTGAACTGTTTTGAACTGTCCATTCTCTCTCTCTCTCTCTCTCTCTCTCTCTCTCTCTCTCTCTCTCTCTCTCTCTCTCTCTCACACCCACTCTCTCTCTCACACTCTCTCTCTCTCTCTCTCTCTCTCTCTCTCTCTCTCTCTCTCTCTCTCTCTCTCTCTCTCTCTCACTCTCACTCTCACTCTCACTGTCTCTTTTTAAATACGTCATATTGCAATCCTGTATTAATTGTTTGTTTTGATATGCATATTATTTACTCCTGCGTGATTTTTAGTAGTCTATATAACCCTTAGTATTGTGTTATTAAATTCCATAATCCTTTGAATCGAATCTGTCTCATTGTCCCATGATTGAAGTCTCTGTAATATGTCAAAGGTCTGTAAAGTTACCAAAGCTCTACCTCGGTTAACTATTTTAAACATCTGAAAGTGCCGTATACGAGCAGATGCTTCCGTGTGGCCACCGGAAAATATTCACTCGGTATACAGGCAGGTAATTTTGTGATATAAGGAAGTTTTCATCTCCGGTTCGCAGGACGAACCAGGATTCATGACAAACTAATTTGGAATCACATGTAAATTGACCCTGATAATTAATCTGACTTAACTGACCTATATATATCAATAATTACTACGATCAATCGTGTTAATTAGTCCTATATGGTAATGTTTAGTCCATTCCCTATTTGGGATAATTTAATTTATGTATGCGATTACATATTCATTATCTAATGAATAATCTTCCCCATTTGAGTTAAATAATTTCCCCAAACAAAGTCATTGTTGCTACACAGTGATGTATACATACATACATACATACATACACACATACATGCATACATACATACATATGTAAATATACATATATATTTACACTATAAACAGAAATTCAAGGGGGTAACAAAAAAATTCACTGAGTGGGCCTAAATTTCCACTTTAAGTGTGCAAGCAATTTGAAAAAAAATGTAAGATGCATTTTGGACAATTGGGTAACAAGTGGATAACGCTAAAAACAGGTTTTGAGCTTGTCCACTTTCTACCACTTCCAGAGGTAGTCGAAAACACAAATTAGACGGGATCGGGATTGCTTTACTACGAAAGTAATGTAAACTAATAAAGCTGTGTGTGTGTGTGTTTACTTTAATGGAATACTTCCTCATGTTTAGGGACAATTTTATCAAAGGCATTGATTGGTTACCTCCCTTCTGTGTCAGTGTAATCACTGATGCTCTGTGATGTTTTCAGCTCTCCTCACAGGCACATCCGCAGCACCAACGATCCCTGAAGCCAAAAGTATACAAACGAACCCAACTACAAGCAAAACAATCTTTGCATCAATATTGATAGAGGTTAAAGGTAAAATATATAAACCAAAAGCATTACATATATAACAATCAAATATAACCATTAATGCAGGGCTGGTGATATATTTAAATATGTGTTTTTGAATGCAAAAATACTTCCTTATGTTTCAGAGAAAATTATACATTACACATTCATACTGTAGGTTACTTCCCTGTTGAGTCAGTGTAAATACTGATGCTCTGTGATGTTTTCAGCTTTCTTTGCAGGCAACTGCGCATCACCGTCAATCTCTGAAGCCATCAGTTCACAAATAAACATAACTTCAGGCACATCAATATTTGTATCAATATCAAATGTCTTACAGGCTCCAGGTAAATATAAACCAAAAGCATTACATATATAACAATCAAATATAACCACTAATGCAGGGCTGGTGATATCTGTAAATATGTGTTTTTGAATGCAAAAATACTTCCTTATGTTTCAGAGACAATTATACATTACACATTCATACTGTAGGTTACTTCCCTGTTGAGTCAGTGTAAATACTTTTTACCTTTTGTTTGGTATTTTATGATATTCATTTTTTATAATATTAGAATATATTTTAAAATGTAATTTATTTCTTTGATGACAAAGCTTAATTTTAAGCAGCTATTACTCCAGTCTTATATGCTGATTTGATGCTCAAGAAACATTTGTTCCCTTTCGAGGGAACTCGCGATGCGTCATCGACGCTTTGGGAACGCCCCCAGCGTGAATGCGTCTGAGCATCAATGTCAACTAGTCCAGTGGAAAGAATGAGCGTCACGGGCGGGTGACATCATGACCAGGAAGGGATAAAAGCACATCCGGTGCAAACCGGCATTAGCTTCTGTGTCTCAGCAAGCGATCTGTGTTACTCTGTCTCTGTCTATTTATTGTTGTCTGTTGCATATATATTGGAAAGAGTTATGGCGAAACAAATGTACAAACAGTGTGCTTCTCCCTGCCTGCGTTATTTAACGGGTGGGGACACACACAAGCTTTGTGTCGTTTGTTTTGGACTGGAGCATGCGGTCTCAGCCTTCGAGGGGGCTGAGTGCCAGCATTGCGAGATGCTTCCGCTTCGCATGCTCCGCTCTCGCCTGTCACTCTTTGACGAGAGTGGTCAGGTTCGCGATCCTCAGGGTGCAGGACCCGCTGTTGCCGAGGCAGCACGGAGAATGCATTCCTGGGGATCGCAAAAGGATCTTTCGGAGGGGTTGGAGACGGGTCCGAGGGCCTTTTCTTCCTCCTTACCAGGAGGATCCAGTGCTCTCCCCCCGGTTTCGGAAGCCCGCTCTGCGGCTTCTTCTGCCCGGGGAGAGAGTCAAGTCAAGTCAAGTCACCTTTATTTATATAGCGCTTTTTACAATACAGATTGTATCAAAGCGCTTCACAGTGATAACATGAAAACAATATAACAAAAACAATATAACAATATAACAACGTTTGTTTCTCAAAGAAATTGCGTCAACGTCCACCTTAAGTAAGGCAGATCAATAATATTATTGAATATTAAATGTTAAATGTCCCCAACTAAGCAAGCCAAAATCCAAGGCAACAGTGGCAAGGAACCAAAACTCCATCAGGTGACAGAATGGAGAAAAAAACCTTGGGAGAAACCAGACTCAGTCGGGGGGCCAGTTCTCCTCTGGCCAACGGAAGAACAGTGCATGATTCGGGCAGCATTACAAGTCAGATTGGATCGGAACATTTAGAGTATTTTTTTGGAAGTCCAAGTATGCACGCTGGTCTTAAGACGAGTTGTTGAGGATCAGTGCCGTCCACCATAGAGAGTCCATATCGCCCGTGTTGAGTCGTCACTTCATAGGCTTTGTGGTTGGAGCATCTGAAGTCTCCGTGAGAGGCTGGATACAAACTGGAGCTGACGAACGCCATTTTCTCGGGACTCGCGTCCCGAGATAACAGCAGAAAAGCAAAGGGAAAATAATTAGCGTAGCTGCTGTTCATAATGATGATTTCCATAACACAGGTGTAAAAGACAAAACATGAAGACAGTGACTCTTGCGTCCCAAAATCACCCCCCTCCGTCCCCCACTCAACTCAGCCCAGCTTACTGACCTCTACATCCCTCCTGCTGCTGAGACCTAACCACAATCTCACAATCTCTCCGCAACCCAACCATACGCGCCAACCCGTTGACTAAGGCTGTCGAGCCTCACTGGTGCGTGAATAGGCAGTTTCAGTGGACAACGGTTCCGTATGGCATACTACCTACCGCAACACAATATCTGCCCAACCACCCGTCATTCACGCAATATACACAGGAACGTAATAACTGCAAATACTATGCAACCTATACAGATAACCTACAGTCTCTTCAAGTTTTATAGTATTAAATGCATTTGATCTGATTCAGCAGTATAATAAAAGGTAAGCATTATGTAAATGCTTGGCTAAAAAGATGCGTCTTTAATCTAGTTTTAAACTGGGACAGCGAGTCTGAGCCTCGAACAATATCAGGAAGGCTATTCCAGAGTTTAGGAGCTAAGTGTGAGAACGCCCTCCCTCCTTTAGTGGACTTAGATATCCTAGGAATGACTAGAAGCCTCGAATTTAGTGATCTTAAAGAACGCGATGGATTGTAGGGCGATAGAAGGTCCATTAAATACACAGGAGCTAAACCATTTAGGGCTTTATAGGTCAGTAATAGTACTTTGTAATTGATACGGAACTTGATAGGTAACCAGTGCAGAGATGATAGAATCGGTGTTATATGATCATATTTTCTTGACCTAGTAAGAACTCTAGCGGCTGCATTTTGCACTAACTGTAGCTTGTTTATTGAGGATGCAGGACAACCGGCTAATAAAGCATTACAGTAATCTAGTCTCGAGGTCATGAATGCATGAACTAACTTTTCTGCATCGGAAACAGATAGCATGTTACGTAATTTAGCAATGTTTCTAAGATGGAAAAAGGCCGTTCTTGTAACATATGTAATATGATTTTCGAAAGACAAGTTGTGGTCTAGTATAACTCCCAGGTCTTTTACCGTAGAGGATAAAGTAACAGGACATCCTTCTATATTAAAGTTGTATTGTAAGTGGTTTTGTGGATAGTTTTTTGGACCAACAAGTAATACCTCGGTTTTATCTGGATTTAGTAGCAGGAAATTATGCGTCATCCAGCATTTTATATCTTTAAGACACTCTGTCAATTTTGATGAGTTAGTGTTTTCATCTGGCCGTGATGAAATATATAATTGAGTGTCATCAGCATAACAGTGGAAATTAATTCCATGTTTTCTTATAATATTACCAAGTGGCAGCATATATATTGAGAATAGCAGAGGGCCTAACACCGATCCTTGCGGGACTCCATAGTCTACTGAAGTTATCTTCGATTTTTTGAGAGCCCTCCATTACTTCATTGCTCTTCCTCTGAGGAGGTTGATGTGATGAGTATGGAGAGTATAAGCACACACACTGGGGAAAGAGATTTGCCACCTGTTTCCCCAGCATATGAGGAGCTGGTGGATGTGATGTCTAGGGCTGTAGAAAAATTAAATATTGAATGGCCAGCTGAGAAAAGGGGCGCTCGTCCCAAAAGTAAATTAGACGAGCGTTTCCTTTCTTCAGCTACATCATCTCCACCACGGGGCCTTCCCTTTTTTCCCGATCTCCATAACGAGTTATCTCAGTGGTTTTCAAACCCTGGGTCGCGACCCTCGGGTGGGTCGCGAGAATTAAAAAATGGGTCGCCAGTGATTTAAAAATAAAAATAAAAAAAAATCTGTTTTCTAATTAAATTAATATTAATAATAATAGCTTTGAAACAACGAAACAAACTGAATGCTTCTCCTGACATGCGTGTTGCCCTCTCGTCCTGCGAACCGGCTTGGGACCAGATTATGCAGAATAAGCAGGCCCTTCTCATTAATATACACAAAACACGCACTCGTTCGCTCCACCCGCAACACACACACGTTCGCTCCATCGGCAACAACACACTAACACTCGTCGTTCCTTCTAGGGCTGTCAAAATTAGGCTACTCAAAAATTACGTTCTAAAAAATCCCTCTAAAAAAACACATATGCTATGCTATATTCGAACTATTCGAACATCTGGTTGTGCATTTTGTCAATGACGCGCATTACGTCAATAACAGGTCAAATTAATACAAAGAGACATAACTACTTGTTTAGGTAGTTTATTTAAGTTTAAACATATTTGACAACGTATTACCTACACAAAAACAAGTAGCCTAAATCAACTAATGGCCAAGACCGCAGACCTCACTCTCGCTAGGCATTCTTTCTCTCTCTCTCTCCCTCACCTCACGCTCTCTGCGCATAACGGTTTAAATGAACAACAACAACGATAAACAAATGTTGAGTGCTGATCAAGAGTTTTGTGCAAGCAATTTAAGGTCGTGACTCTTGTCCCAAATATAGCAGGCTTCATTCAGTGATTGAAACAAATATTATTAACATTAATTGAAGTTTTAAAGAACCGACATTGAACGCCCCGAGCGAGCTGTGCTGTGGTAAACATGGAACTTTTCCTTGACATGAAACGGTAAATAATCAAACCAGTGAAGCCTGCGATGCATGGAACTGCTGTATCTAACCTACCTTATTCATGCAATAAATAAGAATAAGAAATAAAAAACTTTCAGCTGTGCCAGTGCGACTCTTGTGACCTGTCCCTGATCCCTCAGGCAGCGCGCAAAGCAGACAGCCGCGCCTCTGATACCGCGGGCGTGTTTTTCCACATTCAAATATTAATTTTCACATTCGAAATTCTGTTTTTTTAAAACTATTCGAATATATAGGCCTATTCGAATTTGGAATATTCGTTGACAGCCCTATTCTCATTTAAATTATAAATAAGTTTGCTTTTAAATTGTGTGTGATTTTGGTTGGGTGACAGTTAAGTTTGACAAGAGTTTACAGTTTGACAAAACCACAATGTTGTGTTTTAACAATGTTGTGTCGAGTGTACACAAGTATAAATAAACACTTTGCAGTTTGAATGATGTCCTGTATGAACGACGGAGTATATTTTTTGTTTCCAGTGCCGCGCCTCACACACACACACACACACACACACACACACACACACACACACACACACACACACAAATACACCATTCCAGGCTTGACATCGCAGCCTGTTCATTATAGTCGAAATAAAAATATGACAATAAAATAGTCAACCTAATATAAAAATCACACTGCTCTGTTTAAATAGTCAATTCGTACCATTCAGCGTAAGCACCGCTCAACCGTGATGTTTCCAAGCACATTTTTGCGCATGTGAAAAGGATAATTTTTTTTTCCTGTCGATATTGCAGCGTGAGTGAAGTTGCTACAACGCCTATAATAAAGAATAGTTTACCATCAAATACATCGCGAATGTTAAAATATTTTGATTCTAATGAGAGAGTTAGGCTACGTGAGCATAATGCCCCTTTTACTTTCCCTTTAAATTATTTCGTTTTGGCTTGTTTAGTTATTATTTTTTTATTCTTGTTCTGTTCTGTATATAATTAATATTACATTTAAAGAGTTTGTTGTGGAATATGTTTTGTGTATTTGTACTTTTTAAGCATTCAGCAAATGATAAGCTATTTATTGGTTAAAAGTCCTGTATGTAGGCCTATAGCTTGATCAAATTATTGCAGAATCGACTTTGCGTTGCAATCGCGTCAAGGATCAGCAAGTGCACGTGCATCATCAAAAGTAAAGTGGTTAAAAAAAGTGCTTAAAGAAAGGTTAAAGAAAAAAAATTCTGCGCACAAGCCTATGGGTCGCGTAAAAAAAAAAGAAAAAAAAAAGGGCCCCTCTTGAAAAAGTTTGAAAACCACTGATCTAGATCATGGGATAAACCGTACTCGTCACGACTTTTCAGCCCTCAAGTTCATTTATATTCAGGTATAAGAGGGCTGAAAGAGTGCGGATATGAGGCGATGCCCCAGGCTGAACAGACGCTCGCGAGCTAGCTGTCACCTGGTCCAGCATCGTCTCTGAAGGCCTCAGCTTTGCCCACTAGACCGCTTAAAGCAACTTCGGTTTTAGTGGGCAAAGCTTATACGGCAGCAGGTCAAGCTGGAGCATGTCTGCACACTATGGCAGTGCTCCAGGCTTACCAAGCTGACCTGCTGGGGGATCTGGATAGGAGTGAGGGGAGTTGGTCCTGACGAGGTTCGAGAACTTCGTCGGGCCACCGATCTTTCTCTCAGGGCTACAAAGGAGACCACCAGAGCAATTGGGCGGTCTATGGCAGCCCTTGTAGCTACTGAGAGACATCTTTGGTTAGATTTGGCCGAAATAAAAGAAAAAGATCGGGTTTTTTTATTGGATGCTCCGCTTGGGCCTTCTGGTCTCTTCGGCGACGCAGTCAATGCGGTCGTCGAGAGATTTCAAGAGTCAAAGAAGCAAGCGGAGGCATTTAAAAAGTTTCTCCCCTCGCCGTGTCCAGCCCCCTGGGGCTGCTAGGCGTGAGCAGCCCCAGCCGTCAAGCTCCTCATATCGTGCGCAACAAAAAGAGAGTGTTTCGTCTCGTGCACCTCCACATAAACACTGGAAACAGGCGCAACACTCTCAGTCGAAGTCTTCTAAGTCGAAGCCGGATCTGAGGACCGTTCTTCAGGCGAAGAAGACTTCGGCTCATAAAAAGAGGTCCTGACGTCACTGGCGTCAGACCTGTGAGGACGGCCCCGACCGAAGTAGAGCGGTGTACACCTCAGAATACGGTGCCCGTTCCACTTCGGGGTCCTCACGGGACCGTTCTGCCAACCCCCGTCACCCTTGGTGCTTCGGGGCGCAGCGGTCTCCAGCGAGTCGCTGATGCTATGCTGCGGCACAGCATCGGTTTCGCGCCCTCTGAGGGGGGTTTTAGAGCAGCCAGTTCAGGTAGTTCCTGCCATTATGTTTCAGGCTCCAGAACTGGCTGTCTCGTTAACACCAGAGACCAGCCTCGAGAGGCTGGTTCCCTTAGTACAGGGGTGCCCAACCTTTTTTGTCCCAAGATCTACTTTTCAAGTAGCCAACCTCCCGAGATCTACCAGTCCAGTGTCAACATCGCAAACCCACACACATCGTTTCCAGCCTGCAGTAACTAACCTCACAACACTTTTTCTTAATAATAATAATAATAATAAGTTTATTTTTTATAGTGCCTTTCAAGAACCCAAGGTCGCTTCACAAAATAATACAAACAGTTGACAGACAAAGAGACAAGCAATCTGCTTATTATAACAATTAAACAAGCAGAAAAGCAGATGGAGACAACAACCAATAACAACAAATAGTCACGAGAAGAACATGAGAAGTTATATAATCAAAGAAAACATACACTTTGATAAATAAAGCATGTAACAAAAAAGGAAAGACAACAAGTAGTTCTTGTTGTCACACAACTACTAGACATCACAACACAAACCCTCCCTCTCTCAAACACACACAGACAAATTCCTCTCACACAGTTGCCAGTTTGCATGGTGCACTGTATCTCTCTCACACACACACTCTCTCTCTCACACACTCTCTGTCACACACACTCTCTCTCACACACACACACACACACACACTCTCTCTCTCTCTCTCTCTCTCTCTCTCTCTCTCTCTCTCTCTCTCTCTCTCTCTCTCTCTCTCTCTCTCTCTCTCTCTCTCTCTCTCACTCTCACACTCTCTCTCACACACACTCTCTCTCTCTCACACACACACACACACACACACACACACACACACATACTCTCTCTCTTACTCACATACACACTCACTCTCTCTCTCTCACACACATACACACTCTCTCACACACACACACACACACACTCTCTCTCTCACACACACTCTCTTTCTCTCTCTCACACACACACTCTCTCTCTCTCTCTCTCTCTCTCTCTCTCTCTCTCTCTCTCTCTCTCTCTCTCTCTCTCTCTCTCTCTCTCTCTCTCTCTCTCTCTCTCTCTCTCTCTCTCTCTCACACACACTTTCTCTCTCTCTCACACACACACACACACACACACACACACACTCTCTCACTCACCCTCTCTCTCGCACACACCCTCTCTCTCACACACACAAATTAGTCATAACTGACCTTAATATGAAACAAACAGAAAAAAGTACTCACACGCGTCAATAGCTCCTCTAAGTTACATCCACAGCCATTCTCTCAAATCGCCTTGTTGTAGTATTGCGGGAGAGTTGCACTTCTTTAATGGCCTTTTGAATGGCCTTCACGATCTCTGTTTTACTTTTAAAGTCGTCAAAAAGGCTATCCGCTGCCTCGAGAAAGGCTTCCTTCACTATATCGCCGTCATTGAATGGCTTCTTGTACCTAGCAAGAACGTGACGCGATGGGAAGCAATAGCGCCGCGTCTATGACAACTCGAGGTATCGCACGCCGGACGTACACTTTGTCAGTTTATGGCCAGCAATATTGTTATGTTTAAGGACATTATGGAATTAAGATAATGTCTGTACGATGTTATGATTGTACTAGACAATCGTTGCTTAGTCTGCAGTCTGAATTCACTTTACCTCAGTCCGTTAACTGGATGAATAGAGAATATCACCTAAAAAATCCTATAACACCAGCAATTACTTATTTACTTACAATTTACTCTGGATCTTCGGTTTGGTGAAGATTGACTGCCGCGCTGCAAGCTGTGCTTTCAAATCCCGCACTTTTGTGGCATGTAAAGGCGTTTTTGCAGGGAAATCCCTCTCGTAGCTCCCGTGTACTGTTTTAAAATGCCGCTCCAGATTTCCTTTCTTTGCCAACGCCACCGTTGCATTGCATATCAAACAAACATACTTGGAATGAGAATAAACGTTTTTAGGAGCGTGTAACCGCGGTTCCCTTTCGAGGGAACTCTCGATGCGTCACTTGACGCTTTGGGAACGCCCCCAGCGTGCATGCGTCTGAGCATCAATGTCAACTAGTCCAATGGAAAGAATGAGTGTCACGGGCGGGTGACGTCATGACCAGGAAGGGATAAAGGCTCACCCGGTGAAACGCGGCATTAGCTTCTGTGTCTCAGCAAGCGATCTGTGTCATTTTGTCTCTGTCTATTTACTGTTGTCTGTTGCGGAAAAGGATGGAAACTAAACAAGTGTACAAACAGTGTGCTTCTCCCTGCCCGCGTTATTTAACGGGTGGGGACACACACGAGCTTTGTGTCGTTTGTTTGGGAGTGGAGCATGCGGTCTCAGCCTTCGAGGGGGCTGAGTGCCAGCATTGTGAGATGTTACCGCTTCGCATGCTCCGCTCTCGTCTGTCACTCTTTGATAAAGAGAGTGGGCAGGCTCGCGATCCGCAGGGATCAGGACCCGCGTCTGCTGAGGCAGCGTGGAGATTGCATTCCTGGGGATCGCAAAAGGAACTTTCGGAGGGGTTGGAGACGGGTCCGAGGGCTCTTTCTCCTTCCTTACCCGAGAGATCCAACGCTCTCCCCCCGGTGTCGGAAGCACGCTCTGCGGTTTCTTCCGCCCGGGGAGAGAGCCCTCCATTACTTTATTGCTCTTCCTCCGAGGAGGTTGATGCGATGAGTTTGGAGAGTGAAAGCACACACATGGGGGAAAGAGAATTACAATTTATTTCCCCAGCATATGATGAGCTGGTGGATGTTATGTCGCGGGCTGTAGAGAAATTAAATATTGAATGGCCATCTGAGAAGAAGGGCGCTCGTCCTAAAAGCAAATTAGATGAGCGCTTTTTATCTTCCACCACATTATCTCCACCACGAGGGCTTCCATTTTTTCCCGATTTGCACAATGAAATATCTAAATCGTGGAATAAACCTTACTCATCACGTCTTTTCAGCCCTCAAGTTAACACTTATTCGAGAATAAGAGGGCTGAAAGAGTATGGTTATGAGGCGATGCCCCAGGCGGAAGAGAATTTAGCCAGTTATCTTTCCCCTGGTCCCGCATCGTCTCTGAAAGCCTCGGCTTTGCCCACTAGACCGCTCAAAGCCACTTCGGTGTTAGTGGGCAAAGCTTATACGGCAGCAGGTCAAGCTGGAGCATGTCTGCATACTATGGCAGTGCTCCAGGCTTATCAAGCTGACCTGCTGGGGGATCTGGATAGTAGTGAGGGAGTCAGTCATGACGATATTCGTGAACTTCGTCGGGCTACCGATCTTTCTCTCAGGGCTACTAAGGAGACCGCCAGAGCAATTGGGCGGTCTATGGCAGCCTTGGTAGCTACTGAGAGACATTTATGGTTAAATCTGTCTGAAATTAAAGAAAAAGATCGAGCTTTTTTATTAGATGCTCCGCTTGAACCTTCTGGTCTCTTCGGCGACGCAGTCCACGCGCTCGTCAAGAGATTTCAGGAGTCAAAGAAACAAGCTGACGTTTTTAAAAAGTTTATCCCTCGCCGGGTCCAGCCCCCTGGGGCTGCTGGGCGTGAGCAGCCCCAGCCGTCGAGCTCATCATATCGTGTGCATCAGAAAGAGAGTGTTGCGTCTCGTGCACCTCCACGTAGAGACTGGAGACGGACGCAACCCTCTCAACCGAAGTCTTCTAAGTCGAAGCCGGATCTGAGGACCGTTCTTCAGGCGAAGAAGACTTCGGTTCAAAAAAAAAAAAGGTCCTGATGTTCATGCATCAGGCCTGTGAGGACAGCCCCGACCGAAGTGGAGCGGTGTACACCTCATTATACGGTGCCCGTTCCATTTTGGGGTCCTCACGAGACCGTTCTGCCAACCCTGCCACCCTCGGTGCTTCAGGCCGCAGCGGTCTCCAGCGAGTCGCTGATGCTATGCTGCGGCACAGCATCGGTTTCGCGCCCTCTGAGGGGGGCCTTAGAGCGGCCAGTTCAGGTAGTTCCTGCCATTATGTTTCAGGCTCCGGAATTAGCCGTCTCGATAACACCAGAGACCAGCCTCGAGAGGCTGGTTCCCTTAGTAAATTTTCTGGCAGCGTGGAAGCTTCTGCCGAATATTTTTCGTTGGGTCCTGCAGATTGTAGAGAAAGGATACAGAATCCAGTTTGGTTCTCGTCCTCCTCGTTACAACGGGGTGCTGCCCACAGTGGTGCATCCCGAGCAGGCTCTGGTAATGGAGCAAGAGGTAAAGGCCCTGTTAGCAAAGGAAGCTATAGAACAGGTGTACTCACCCGACAGAGTGTCGGGTTTTTACAGCCGTTATTTCATTGTTCCAAAAAAGGATGGAGGGTTGCGTCCCATTTTAGATCTTCGTCTGTTAAATCGTTCAGTACAGAAACTCAAGTTCAAGATGCTGACACTCAAGCAGATCGTGACTCAAATCAGATCCGAGGACTGGTTTGTCACGATAGATCTGAAGGACGCTTACTTCCATGTCTCCATCCTCCCTCAGCACAGGAAGTTCCTAAGGTTTTCTTTCGGGGGCAAAGAATACCAATATCGGGTTCTTCCTTTCGGTCTAGCTTTATCACCCCGCACGTTCACGAAATGCGTGGATGCAGCTCTAGCCCCTCTCAGGCTTCAGGGCATACGTATTCTGAACTACATCGACGACTGGCTGATTCTAGCGGAATCAGAGCAGTTGGCGGTTCGGCACCGAGGTGTCGTTCTCGCTCATATGCAGATGTTGGGGTTGAGGCTCAATGCCAAGAAAAGTGTGCTTTCTCCAGTACAGAGAACCACTTTCCTTGGTGTGGTATGGGATTCAGTGACGATGCGGGCCACTCTATCGCCCGTTCGTGTAGCTGCTATCCTGACAGCCACCAAAGAGCTAAAGCTAGGCCAGTCACGCACTGTAAAACAGTTCGAGAGACTGTTGGGTCTTTTGGCGGCAGCGTCCAACGTGATTCCTTTTGGCCTGCTGTACATGAGACCTTTGCAGTGGTGGCTCAGGACCAGAGGGTTCTCCCCGAGGGGAAACCCACTTCGTATGATCAAGATCACGCGGCGATGCCTTCGTGCCTTGGTTATATGGAGAAAACACTGGTTCTTAACCCAGGGTCCGGTGTTGGGAGCTCTCTGCCATCGAGTTACGATCTCGACAGATGCTTCCCTCACCGGCTGGGGAGCGGTAATGGAAGGCCGCTCGGTTCAGGGTCGGTGGAGGAGTCATCATCTTTCTTGGCACATAAATTGCCTGGAGATGATGGCCGTCTTCAATGCGTTGAAGCAATTCCTCCCAGACCTGAGGGGCCATCATGTGCTCGTCCGTACAGACAACACATCGGTGGTCTCTTATCTGAACCGTCAGGGGGGTCTGCGGTCGCGTCCGCTTTGCAAGCTGGCGCACCAGATCCTCCTGTGGTCTCTGGGGAAGGTACTCTCCCTGAGGGCAGTGTATATTCCTGGGGACCAGAATATTGGGGCAGACATCCTGTCGAGGCAGGAGCTGAGGCCAGGGGACTGGAGACTCCACCCCGAGGCGGTGGAGAAAATTTCGGAGTTTTACGGCCAAGCAGAGGTGGATCTGTTTGCGTCTCAGCATACGACGCACTGTCCACTTTGGTTCTCCCTTACTCACCCAGCCCCCCTGGGGCTGGATGCTATGGTGCAGACGTGGCCGAGGCTACGTCTGTACGCATTCCCCCCTGTTGCTCTGCTCCCAGGAGTTCTGGAACGAGTCCGCCAGTACGGAATAAGCCTACTGCTAGTAGCACCACGCTGGCCGAGTCTAAAGCCTTGTTATTTGGGGTTTCTCTCCAAGACGTTTGTGATGCGGCGGGCTGGTCCTCTCCGCTCACATTCGTCAGGTTTTACAGCTTGGACCTGGATGCTGCCCCAGGTTCTCAGGTGCTTAGTGCTTAGTTTCAACAGACTGACACTCAGGTACTTGGAATTCTGGCGTTTTGGGTATTCTCGTTCTCAAAGCGTCGATGATGCATCGCGAGTTCCCTCGAAAGGGAACGTCTCAGGTTACGACTGTAACCATAGTTCCCTGAGAAAGGGAACGAGACGATGGGTCACCCTGCCATACTTCCTGCATCCCTGTGATCGGCTTGCTTCGACATTTTTGAAGCTAATGGCGGTTTGCACCGGATGTGCTTTTATCCCTTCCTGGTCATGACGTCACCCGCCCGTGACGCTCATTCTTTCCATTGGACTAGTTGACATTGATGCTCAGACGCATTCACGCTGGGGGCGTTCCCAAAGTGTCGATGACGCATCGTCTCGTTCCCTTTCTCAGGGAACTATGGTTACAGTCGTAACCTGAGACGTTTTTATTATCAATGTTAAAAAGCAGCTGAAGGATCATGTGACACTGGAGTAATGGCTGCTGAAAATTCAGCTTTGCCATCACAGGAATTACATTTTTAAATATATTAAAATAGAAAACTAAGGCCGGGACTCGATTAAAAAAATTAATCTAATTAATTAGAGGCTTTGTAATTAATTAATCGAAATTAATCGCATTTTAATCGCATAAATATTTTACCTGAGAACTGTGAGAAGTAATTTTTTTTCACATGGATTTTTAGTATACCATTGAATAATGACTGCATACATAAGCTTAAAGGTATTGTAGGTAGAATTTTTTTTTAAAACTTTTTGCCAAATTTGTTTAAACTTTCTATATATATCAATGCATAATTAAAATGTAAGTACTCTGGAAAAGAGAGTATAAAAATCGAGTGTCTGTAGTCCTCTCAGGGCTGTAATAAACACAGCTACTTATCTCCATTCACTTCCACCCCCTCCATTCTGGGCTCCTTCCAAAACCACGCCCCCAAAACACATGAACGTGCGATGCCGACAGCTCACAGCTGGAGGACGCGCTTACCAGCGCCGAGCGGAGAGGAGCAGTGCATGTAGTGACATCATGTCAGACTCACATGTAATAAAATACCTAACTTTATCATTATGAATATAAACAACTAACATGGCTGTTAATACTCACTATCAAGCTAGCATATCGATACTGTTAAAGTTTAAAATATATTGAGTTTGATTCGTTAACGAGCTAGTAACATAAAGCAAAGCTAAAAACAGGTTGCATTGATACACGTTTTCCCATTACAATCAGTTACACTGTGATGAAGGTGAATTTTGTGTAAGATTCATAACATAGACGCCGTGTTTTGCATGTAATTGTGTCTCTTACTAGTCTCTTACCCTCCTCGAGTCAAACGAGTGCGCGCATGTGGGCAGCGCATGTAGCAGCGGGGGTGTTGCCATGGTTGCGAGAGAGTGACAGTCGCCTAAGCCAATCCTTTGTTTCGTCCCGGAAGGAAATAATGAGCTGTGTTTAGTGCAGATTAAACGGTCTAGAGTCACTCGATTTTTATACTCTTTTTATCAGAGTACTTACATTTTAATTATGCATTGATATATATAGAAAGTTTAAACAAATTTGGGAAAAAGTTTTTTAGACCAAAAACGACCTACCCAACCTTTAAGCAACAAAATATTGTTTATTTTTGTTCAACCAAGTCCAGTAGACCAGTGCAATTTTTGCCATTAAGTGTAGCAATAGCATATTGCAACAAAATAGCATATTGCTACACTACACTAATAGCACTACACTAATAGCCATAATAGCCATTAAGTGTAGCAATAGCATATTGCAACAAAATAGCATATTGCTACACTACACTAATAGCAATAGCGAATTCCTTGTTGCATAGCTTGCACACAACCATGCTCTTATCGACGCGTCCATCCGTTCGTTGTTTGTAACAACATTTCCCAGCCACCGGCCAACCAAAGCGATCTCGTCAGCTTCTTCGTCATGAACGCTAGTTGGTGCGCCAGTATAATCGGTCCGCCGAAACTCATCCAGTGAGAAACGTTCCGCGGTGCAAAAATAAGTGCGATTAAAAATAATTTTTTGTGTAATTAATTAACGCGTTAAAGTCCCGGCCCTATAGAAAACACTTATTTTAAATGGCTTTAAAAATATCACATAATATTTCTATTTATACTGTATTTTGTAACAAATAAATGTAGCAGAGGTGAGCATAAGAGACTTATTTCAAAATTGCAGGGCTTCTATTAATAACTTTGAATAAATTAGCAGAAATGTAAAAAATATTTGTGTTTTTAATATAAATAAACTTGTGTTTCAGAGACTATAAAACACTGTAAAAACTGAAGGTGCCTCAACCCTATCCTGTTGTTGTATTTTAAATGTATTTTAAGTGCCTCAAAACTCTTTCTTTCTTTTTCTTTCCATTGACAGTCTGCTGTTCTTGCCGGAACTTATGGGATCCTTTAAGCACTTTGTATGCAGTTCTGATGTTCTGGAGTCACATTTTTTTGTTATAAGTTTCTTGTTCGTTAAAGGGTTAAATGTTAAGGCTGAATCCCAATTCTCTGTCTTACCCCTTCCCTTCCCCTCCCCTACCCCTTCGTCTTACCCCTAGCCCCTTGTCCCTCGAAACCGAGTGGTAAGCGCAAGGGGTGAAAACATACCCCTATGAAATGAGACACCACTTGGTTACGTCATCATACAAAATATATTTTATTACAGAACCAATAAAGTATATATAACAGGCGAATACAATAGATAAAAATATATTTTATTACAGAATATATAAAGTAAACATAAAAAACACACAAAAACTAAAAATGTCAGTAGCCTCAATTTTACATCACTCACTTATTCAACTTATACAGTATGCATTCATTGCCTTGCATTGAGATTGAAGATGTATGTTTTTTAATGATTACAATAATACAATACCAATACAATAATGAATGGCTACTACATGAACGCATGACTCACTCTCATAGTTGCTTTGCAGCATATTTTGATCTTAGAAACTTCAGCTCGTTTTCATCCCGAAAGTGGATCAGCTGCCGGTGTTGTGCCTAATTTCGACCCCCTGCCAAATTATTACCCCCCCTCGTTGAAGTCAGTACCTGATTGCCTAATCCCAACCCCGCCCCGAATCCTACCCCCTCCCCCACAACTAATCCTAAACCTACCAATGCTAGGGGGGTAATAATTTGGCGGGGGTAGAAATTCGGCACAACACCGGGTTTCCTCATGCGTCCCTGTGTGATACAGGACAGTATATGTAAAGCACGTATCAATGTCTCCAGGGTGACCATACAACGTTCTCTTTTTCCCGGACATGTCGCCTGGATTTCGGGATCATACATTTTTGTCATAATTTTTTAATCGATCATTTAAGCCGAAAATACTTACATTTATGGGACTCTCTGGATGGTATGCCCGCCATTGTTGCCGGTTGTGCAGTGCATTCTGGGTACCCCTTGGTTTCAAGTAAGCTCGCAAAAATTCTTGGTTTTAAGGGGTATCTACCCCTTCCCCTTAAGCCCTACCCCTAGATCAAAATGAGAATTGGGAATTGGGATAGCCCTTACTCTCACGTAAACGTGCAAAACTAAGGGGAAGGGGTAAGAGGAAGGAGTAAGACAGAGAATTGGGATTCAGCCTAAATCTTATGTTGGTAAATTACTGGTTATTGAATTATTTTAGTGTCGTGTGTTACTATGATTGTATTTGTGTGCACCTTCTAGTAGTATTGACATCAGTCATGTGGAAAAACTTCTTGTGACGAGATTCAGGCTACATGTATCTTTCTAATTACTACCTGTGTTTTTGGTGGTTGTCAGTATATTATAGAGGTTCAGAGGTTTGGTATATTAACACTATCAGTTAATAAAATACACGTCTTTACTGTAAATTTAAGGTCAATCTGTAAAACCTAAAATGTTGCTACCATAGGAATTTTTTATGGCGAAGTTCTGGCAATTCACAGCTGCCTAAATTTCACCGATTTTTGTTACAGTATATACACTATTTTACAGTATATATATATATATATATATATATATATATATATATATATCATTTAAAGTGATAGATGACATATATTAGTTTGGGGTAGAACATATCACAGTATTTTTGGGAATGTGTTTGAAAACAGTAATTATTTTCGGAAATCTACTTGTAGTTTCTAGTCTTTTGCACAATAGAAAGGTTTCATGGATGTGAAAGGTTCCCTGTGGGACCACGGATCCCAATGTAAGGCAAAAAGAACCTCAGATACTCAGCATCCCCCTACTAATTTATTCTGATTTACTCTGAAATTATTAACTCTAGTAGATTACATTGTATCCATTGTAACCGCAAATCTGCGTTCAGGTTAGTAACGGACTAATGTCCAGTATTGAGCATAGGGCACGCCAACTGAGATTTTAGAGCACCGGCTAACTGGTTCAAGTGTACTGTAAAGGCTAAAAAGGGAATTTCCATATAGGACAAAAGAATGTTGATCGATCAACCTAAATAGTGTGAGACTTACCTCTATTTGTTACTCTACCTAAGTGTAGGCCTACATGGGAAACCATGGCATGACCAAACCGTATACCGTCAGAGAAAGTAATATTAGTCGGCTTATATCTGTAGTAGTGGTCATGACCTCTGACTAGAGATAGTGTTGCTTTATTCAAGTGTATACAGATCTATGGGGACTAAACAAAATACTTTTAGAGAGAGCAAGCATTTGAGGGGCCATCTAAATAATATAGTCAAATACCTCTGTCTAGTGACCAAGACTGGCGAGTGGGATCTGCGTAAAAGAACGGCCGGCGCAAGACCCATGAGTGCCATTGGTAGGCCCTATCTGAATGAACTAGTACAATACGAGTAAAGAGTTAAATAGAATAATCAAGTGTCTAGATAACTTATTATATGAATGGTCAATAATCAATTGGCATTCTGATCTAAATTCGAGGTCGTGATAAAATGGAGTCAGATAAAAGTTTAATTGGAATTAAACTACTTTTTCTGAAACTGTCGTCGGGCCAGCGGCCGGGCTTTACACCGATAAAGAACCTTTATTTTTAAGAGCATGATGATAAATCTTGTCATTTGTTTTCATTTATTGTGTTACATCAACATCGCCTTCTCAGTGTGCCCAATATGTGGTATTGTATTGCATGTTGCTAAGTGGTATTTTATTGTAGCAAGCATGTTTATAAATCAAATTTTCTCATGATGATTTTACAAATGTAATTAGGTTTTACACTAATGGTTATTAAAAGTAATAGGTAATGCAGTTTGATTATTAAAATATGGTTATTTGACTATCAATGTTGTTTTTTCTACTTTACATAAGTGTGTTTGTATTTGTACATTTATGTCTTTTTGTATACATGTCAGAGATGTGTTTTAGCACTGTTATTGTTCAGTCGCCTCTGTTTTCTTGGAGGCTCTTCACTCCTGATTATCATTAGACCAGTTTTGAAAAAAACGGTAAGTGTGTCAAAAAACTTTAATACATTTATGACCTCCATTTTAAATTCACAGATTCCTACTAAAACTATAATTTAATCATAATTTCCGCATATGGCAAATAATGTATCTCTTCACAGACAACCATGAGTGCCTCTGTCCTTGAACTAGCATCCAAAACTATTGCTGTCATCCTCGTACTAATAAAAGCAATTAAAGTAAGGGTTATTTTTCTGCTACATTATATTTTACTTTATGACAGACAGTATTACATTGTTTAAACTGAATATTTAGTTAAGACATATTAAGAATAAAAAGTAAAACCATTAAAGAGAATTTACATCCAATTTAGTTCCTATTTCTGTGCATATTTTTGTGTTAGTATGAGTGCGCGCAAGGGAGAGCGGGGCATAACGTAACGCTTTTTGACTTTCTCAGTTTGTGTAAATCTACTTAGGATTTAGAGTATTTATTTTTTCCCACATTAATTTCCCACATGTCTAGTACAATTATGTGGTTTTGTTTTTTTAATACAGTGTTTAGTTTTTTCTTGATTTACCCTAAAAGAATGGGGGTGAAATGTGACAACATGCCCCATAGCTGGGGTACATTGTAACATGTGAGGGCCACATTGTAACATCAAACCAAAATATTTTCTTAATAAAATGCAATTATTAACTTTTTCATATTAAATAATTCCATTTTTTAATAATTAAAAATAAACAAATTTTTGAGTTTGACAACAAACACACTGGAAAACACAGCTATACAGCATAGTTCAAAACAAAATAATAATTAATCATTTCTAAACATTGACTCTCAGTCTTTATTTACATGTTTCTCATGCTTTCTCAATAGAATTCATAAAAGTATAGAATATAATAGCATATTTCTAATAGGGGCACATTGTAACGCAGTGTTACAACATGCCCCAACCGCACAACTGGGGTTTAAACCATGCTAGTGTCTTCTGCTAGTTAGCGAATCATTAAAGAACTATATCAACTGTTAAAGGGTCACTCCACCCATTTCAACATTAATCTTTATTGAAAGTGGGTTATATATGTAGTCGAAATGTAAAAGAAATTTTGAATTTGGTGCCCTGTTGACCTAGAAAAGACAGAAAATAACTTTAGGGCGCATTTGTATGTAAGACGACAACTCCCGCAATGCACCACATTGCACAGCTCCGCAAGCCACTCCCACTAATACAGAACAGCGCAAACAGAGAAATCACTCTTCCGTCTACAAGGCTAGCTGCTAAAAGAGTTTGAAATTCGTTTCACACAAAATGTCTAGTTAGTTGGCTGTGGCGAGCAGGACGAGGGACGTAAGAGGACGGCGCGAGTGATAATGAATGACACCTGTGAGACGCAGCGGTCTCATATCTCTCACGGAGGAGCGGAAGCACAAAAGGAACAGGCCTGATTTTATGTTTTGTTTCTGTTGTGTGTGGCCAGCTGGCTTATACTTTTGTTTTGTATCTGTTTATTTTCCTATTAAAATGTTTAAATGTTCGCCGGTTCCCGCCTCCTTCTTCCCACAACAACGAACCCCGTTACATTGGCAAACTCATTAGCGAATTACTCCTCGTTTGTATTTCTTTCTATATGGTGAATTATTACCTGGATGTTCAGTCAGAACATATGTGGTGCGACACTAGGATGGTTCACATCACAACACAAACGTCCGTGTGCTCGTCTGATTCAGAGATTTCGTCCAGGAGAAATTGCTATCGTTGAAATTCTCTGCAGCAGACGGACTCTATCTGTGTCCGTAGCGCACAGCGAGAGCACAGGCACCAGCAGTCCGCCCAGCTCGAGCCAGTCCGGGCTCCTCATCTGCGACAGGCAGCCGCCTCCTGTTCCTCCACCAGGCTCAGCTGCTCTTCACTATATTGCGGCTCGTAAAGATAGCCACGAACAGCGGATTCGAGCAGCAGAATTTAAAATCCTCTACTTCCATATCATGTTTAGTTTCTTCCGTCATTGTCATAACTTCCTATCTCCACAGCGCTTGTTAGCTTAGCTTATAAACAAGATGGCTGATATTGATTTCAGTATCTGCAAGTGAAGTCCCACCCACTGATCTGTGATAGCTCTGTTAGCGCATTAGGTCCAACCCCCTATGGGCGGGTTTGAAAGGGTGGGAACTAGTGCTTGTAGTCTTTACAGAAATCGTCTCCGGTTACTATCGTAACCTCGGTTCCCTGAGAGGCGGGAACGAGACATTACGTCATACTGACGTATATGGGAACTCCTCCCTTCTCCATTTTCACTGAAATCTTATAGGCTAACGCCAGCTGGAGACAGCTGGCCAATTGACGCAAAACATGCAAATGCTGACCGGTCCGCAGGCAGTATAAATAGCATGGGCGCGACAATTACGTCAGAATCAAGACTGAACGCTAGCACAGCTGATCAAACGCGTGCACGGCGGTTGACGTAATGTCTCGTTCCCGCCTCTCAGGGAACCGAGGTTACCAGAGACGCGGGAAGTCATTTTCGACAGGGGGTGCTGGGGTGGGTGGGTGCGTGCGTGCGTGCAGGGGTGGGGGGTGGCTGGGGCTTGGTCGTTCGACCAAGCAATTACAGGAACGTGGTCGTGGATATAGGAAAAGTCCACTTCTAAACAGATCTATTAATTACTAGTACCTAGAAAAGCGCTATATAAATGTAACGAATTATTACTACTCTCCCTCAAAACCTTTTTTTTTTTTCCATTTGCATTCACGCAGGCCAAGTGGCCATGGGGACTATAAGGAGGAGTAAGGGAGTGATGCAAGCACGGCAACGATCTTTACACCGTAAAACTTCAAATAATAGCCGAGTCCCAAATAGACGCCTGTCACTTTTACACGCCTGGTGTGGCGACAGGTTTGGGTAAATAAAGGCCGGTTTCAAATAGAGGCCGGGTCTGTTTTTTTTTAGTTTCGGGTTGTATTTAATCTTCTAAAACCCGTCGGATCGTCCGCTTTTTGGCGGCTGCCAAAGCCTTTTTTGATCGGTGAGTGTTGTAGAGTAGAATGACTGATGCGTTAGACACATAGTTTGACAGGGCGCAAACAAGCAAAGAGAGAGAGAGAGAGCGAGCGAGCCCCGGCAGCGCGCGCGCACTCTCACGTCTTCACACAACACAAGCGCTGTCTTGCTCTCTCTCTCTCCCTCGCGCATATTAATCAAAATCAATGGACATGATAGTAAAAGGTTCGTTTCTTTATAATAGGCATGCTAATCACAATCATATAGGCTACCATCTGGGCCTGCACGGCGGCAGGAAAAATACGCAGAGATGTAAGACACCGTGTCTCTACCTTACGATGATTTTGGTATAGCTACCAAAGGTAGATTTGCGCTCTGGAGTTCGGCTGATAAACTCTGACATGAGCTAACTAATTATATGGCTATAGCGCTGAAATTGATATAGACTAACGTTATATCACTAGCAGTTTTTTAGACGGTATTTTTTTTGTGCTGAGTAGGCTGAATCGTAATCGCGTGATTCGCGTCAAGACACTTGATTGGCTAATACACACTGAAGATAAATTAAATAATTTTTAATTAAATAATTACTAAAAATATCCCTCTCTTCATCCCACACCCCAAATATGACATACAAAATATTGTGGAACAGAAACAACAACCAGAGATATATTTATAAGCTATCATTTGATTGTCATCACAGTTTGCCAACAGGGGGTGCTGCAGCACCTGCAGCACCCCTACTTCCCGCGTCCATGGAGGTTACGATAGTAACCGGAGACGTTCCCTTTCAAGGCGGCCACTTCGACATTACGTCATACTGACGTATATGGGAACTGTATAGAATCCCTCCGTGAGCGCAGTGAAGATAAGCCCTGAACGGGGTCAAGCTACACTCCCACAGGAACAACAGTTCTAAGCCAGCAGCGCCGCTAGGAGCACTCAAAACTGATAGGTGAAACTAGACCAACGTCTGCTCCGGCTTACCAAGTTGCGCATCCACTGCAATGAGACGAAGGCTGCACTGGACAGGGCAGCACAACACCATAAGCACTTGAGCACAAGAGCTAACACAGTGTCGACGGCATAGCGGTGACAGCTGCAAAACCTTAAGCCACACACAGAGTTAACAGTACGTTGGAACTACTGCGTAATGTGGAAACAGCTATGTAACCTTATAGTCATAACACAGAGTTAGCAGCAATGGTAACTCTGCAATACAGACTACTGCACAGCTGGTGGTTACAGTTTCATGAGTACATCGATAAAACTCACCGAACCCACGACGCTAAGGTGGTGCATCAAACTTGGAACCCTGGCGAATGTGTTCTGAGAAGACAGCCAGCATACCTAAATCCCGTAGGCATTAAGCAACCATTTAAAGCGTCAAATTCAGAGAGAAAGTCTCTGTATAAAACAGCACGTCCCTAGTACCATCCACCAAGCACACAAACAGCTGGTAGACTGCTGCCTAGTGATCCACGAACATCCACAAATCCCTTACAGGGCCAACATCACTCTGAGCATCGGCATCATGCGAGGCTGAAACTCAGCAGATAAGGCGGGCAGGGATCAACCTGTGCTCTGAACGGTGTAAGCGACTTCGGAACGTAGCTAGGTATCGGACTGGGAGTGATGCTGCAGTCATCAGGTCCGAGACAATGTGACAACATTCACTAGAATGAGCGTAAGTCTCCAAGTGCTTCGCTGGGGCGAGAGCCGGTGGTAAGGCCATCTCAGGGAGAGCTCCGTCTCAGCACTTGTCAGTGTGAAGTGTCTTGCTCAACTAAGGACCCAGCAGCGGACACACAAGAAGGTTCCACAGCTTGGGGCTGGGGTGCCACCTTGTAGAACATAGCCGATGTTATAGCCAATGTACAGAAGTGCAAATCAACACATAACTGAATGTACATAAACACAGTGCCAGTGGCCGTAGCGACGACAACTGTGAATCAAGGTTATTATAGTTTTGCTTTTTTAAATTAGTTTTTATTTAATATCGTTTTCAATTTTGCTATAAATTTAAGTTTAGTTTTAGTTAGTTTCATTAATGGTATTGTTAGTTTTAGTTTAGTTTTTATTTTGCAAACACATTTCTATTTAGTTTTTATTTTATTTAGTTTCAGTTTTATTTTTAGTAATTATAGTTTAGCAGAGCTAACAGAACACTTCCAGTGTAGACCAAAGCTAGACGATTAATTTCAGCAAAGTTTAATGTTTGCCCAGATTACAGTTAACTCTTGTGCAGACATCTTAACCCCCTGGGGTCGGCTATCGCGCCGGCGCGATAGGCAGACTTTTTTTCTTATCAGTGCAAAAGAGACTCAAAATACTCTGTTGATTTTAATCTTACATGTAAGTGTTATACATCAGTCGATCCTGTTTAGTGTATATTATTTTTCTGTATACTCACAATAAAAACAAAGTGTTGTGCTTTTTGTCAAATGAAGAAAAATAAACATGATGCGAGTTTTGCCTTCTCTCTGTCAGTGCAGTCCATTCTGAAACGCGTCCGAAAAATTAACTCTAACTCTGCAAATACTTGTCACACAGGCACGAGAGATTTTTCTTTATGAAGCTTGAATTCTCTTCTTTTCAATGAAGTAATTTATATAAAAAACAAATATTCTCAGTTTATGTAATCTGTATGAAAAGAGAGTGCTGTCAGAATTTTTTTCCCCAGCTCATTACACTTCATTACGCGTTAATCTGACACGCCCACGGAGAACGCGCGCTATTCAAACGCAAATGTAGAGGAAAGCCATGACAACGCCCACATCAGCCGTTCCACCGCGGCGGTAAAATGTGGGGTGTATTTGCTACCTTTTACCGCTAAGAGGCGCTACAATCATAGACTCTGAAAAGTGTTCGTTTATTCTCTCTAATGCGTAATCTGCTGCTCATTCAGAGCGATTGAAAGCTGGTAGCAGATGAATTCAACAAGTGAAACGTAGTTAAAATAATTCATTACCACAATACTGAAATTAGGCTGAAATACTGAAATGAAATTGAATAAATAATGAAAACATAAAACATTGCAATAAAAACATTTAGGCTACATCAATGAAGCTTTACAAAAGCATAAGACTTTAACTCTAACAGCGTACAAACGGTGGCTCAGTGATCAACGCATCAACACGAGCTTCAGGGAGCTTCAATCGACCCGAGATCGAATCTCAATGTGGCATACATGTTGTTAACCGATGTTGGCCAACAGCGTTTATATTTTACCTTCTTGATGCTTAAATAGCTAACTGTTTATAACTGTTTACTACGGTGGCCGAGAGAGCTCAACGCGCTGCAACTGAAGAAAACACATGCAAATACAAAAAAACACATGCAAATACAAAAAAACACATGCAAATAAAATAAAACGCATGCAAATAGAAAAAAACGCGTGCAAATAAAAAAAAACACCCGCAAATTAAGAAAACATCTTCATCAGTTTCACAACACACGTGTGCTCCAAATACTCACAACACCACCAAATACAAACGTGCTGCAAAAGCTCACAACACAAATACAGAAAACGCGCTGCAAATAACACAGAGCACAACGGAAATGTTTCCAGAGGAACCAAATAAGTGACGAACCCGGCTGGGACGTGCTGGAATAGATATCCATAAATCTATGCGTCCATCAGTGGCGTAGGTTTGATTTTGAAATTGGTGGGGACGGGGACATCAATATTTAATATATTTAAAGTTTTGATCGAAAATTTTGCTAGGGATATATCAGTGTCACTGGATATTGGTAGGGACACGTCCCTAGCGTCCCTACTAAATTCTACGCCCCTGGCGTCCATACATATAGTTTTATGTCTATATGTATGGACACTCTTGAAAATGAGATGTTGCATCTCAAGGGGCTATCCATTAATAAAATTGAAATTGAAATTAATTTCCTTATTATTTTCACCTGGGATGTTCCCATGACAACGCAGCACAGCGTCCATCAGCTGAAGAGCTGTTCTTACCACAGAAATATAATGCTGTCAACATAACGGATGCAAATACATTTTTATTTTTAGTTTACAAAAAAGCTTTTAAAATATGCGTTATATCTGTGTCTCAACTTTAAAATTTTGGACCCTACATTACCTAACATTTCTTACGAAACTTTTCTTTATGAAAATGTAATAACATGAAACAATTTGTACAGTGTAACTGATGTATAGATAAATATCTTTCCTTCATGATTTTCTTCTTTATCTTTTTTATTTATTTATTTTAGTTTCCAGCTCATTCTTTTCTCATTTGTATTCTGATGACATTGAACACATTGTTAATACATTTTGTACATTGTATACAAGTTGTATGTCATAAAAAAAATGTAATCTCTGTATGTTTTGCAAAAATAAATAAATAAAGTATAATTTTAAGCTGTAAGCACCAGCACGCATAGATTTATGGATATCTATGCCACTGCCAGCACGCACGTCCCAGCCGGGTTCGCCACTTATTTGGTTCCTCTGGAAACATTTCCGTTGTGCTCTGTGTTATTTGCAGCGCGTTTTCTGTATTTGTGTTGTGAGCTTTTGCAGCGCGTTTGTATTTGGTGGTGTTGTGAGTATTTGGAGCACACGTGTGTTGTGAAACTGATGAAGATGTTTTCTTAATTTGCGGGTGTTTTTTTTTATTTGCACGCGTTTTTTTCTATTTGCATGCGTTTTATTTTATTTGCATGTGTTTTTTTGTATTTGCATGTGTTTTCTTCAGTTGCAGCGCTTTGAGCTCTCTCGGCCACCGTAGTTTACTTATTTAAAGTCAAGAGTTTTGTTTAATTATCATTACAACATAAATTTGCTACATTCCAGTAGAACCGCAGCCGCTGCACAAAGGACACAAACTGATGAAGGAAGATTGTCAGCCGATTGCATCAGAAAATGAAAATGAAGAAGCTCGTCTTTAGTCTGCTAAATTATTGTGTAATGTAAAAGAACACTAAAATTACTTAAGTTTGAAACCAAGTTCGAACATTTCAAGGTTTAAATAAAGTGTTTTTTTTTATTTAAAACAGGGTTGCATCGGGTTTAGAGTTTATTTCTTTTGCGATGCAAAATAAGAAACACTAGGCTAATATTATTCTTGCGACATTTTAAATTTGTATTGCCAAATAAATGACATTAAACAATTAAAACAGTAGGCCTACAAAACGAAAATTGTCCAAAGCAACATAATTAAATTAAAACATGCGTTTTTCTTTGCCTCTCTCGCGCTGAATCTCTTTTTAACAAGTTTATTTAGTCTCCCTCGCTCTCCATATGAAAGAGGAACATTAACACCTAGGCCTATTGTCCTGCGCGCACAGCACTGAACTGTCCCCCAACCCCCCACAGGCTATCGGAGTCTGAGGCTGATTTAACACAAAGAGAAGTCGTAATTCACACTTAAATCGCTATTCTAGACAGTGTTGATAATGAAGGAATTAAATGATTTAAGTTACATGTAGCCTAGTGAAATTTCTGTCATAAAAGTTTATTACTAAATATTTCATTATTTCAATAATTGATGAAATAAAACTGGTTTGGGCCAGCTTTTTCCAAGCAAAACTAAATATAATCTGAAAAAACGCATGTTCATTTGTTGTCATGAACAAAATGTTCAACTTAATATTAAATTCTACAGGGATCTTTGGATCCTTTCAACCAGGCATGCAATTTGTGAATTAAGTTTTTATTATTTTTTTTATTATTCAAATAAATATCGAACCACGGTGCTTCGTGGTAATGCTGCTAAATTAAATAACATGTAGGCCTATAGAATAATTATGAACTTAAATGAAACAATATCGCAACATTTCGACAAATACATTATTTGATCTGTTTTTACATTTTAATTCAGGGCGATTTAGCCTGCTACATTTCATTAGAGCGAGATTTTCACCCTTGTCATTTTCTCATTGGGAAGCGCTTACATAGGCTACATGTTTGAGTAGATCCTCTGTACCTCTCGTTTTCATATGGATTACATAATCAGATAACATTTATTAGCCTGAATATTTAGACATTTAAAGGCATTAGACAGAGCCGATTTCTTATAGTGACTGAGCTGAAGTGGCTTTCGGTTCATTTTTGTGACGCGCAGTTCCCGGAGACAGAGACGACAGATAAACTTTTGTCGTTAGCAAAAGTTCGAATAAAACCCGATTTTAGAAAAATGCATAGGGCCACTCGGCGTGGTCTGCCAAAACACTTAATTATAAACTTCAATATTTCATTCAAAATAATCTCAAAACGCTTTGTGAAATTTTGAAAAGCCGTGCATGCATTAAGGCCACTTGAACTATGGACAACTGAAACGCTGGTTTTGATTTTATTGTTTATCGTTGTTTAAACGTGCTTGTTCTGTTGCATATCTCTATTTTATATTTGATATGGTCTATTGGTGAAGTAGCCTATAGCATTGATTACTGTGGAGGGAGGGGTGTGGGGATTCAAATAATTCAGCAGAAGCAGGGATGTTTAGACCAGAAGGAAATCCCCGTCCCCCTGGCAAATCACACTTTACTTAAAACCATGTTTTTAAAAACTCTAGGTTGTAGGGAATCAAAAAATAATAATAATAGGCCTAATAAAATATATATATATATATATTGGCTATATATATAAAATTACTTTTTTTACAGAACTGCTTTTGAAATTACGATTGGCCTCATACGATTGGTACAGATGCAAAGTCGTTCTGTTGGATACTATTGTTCCTTAGTGTAAAATGGAAATGCATGGTAATTTTATTTTATAAATATAAGCAAAAAACTGTATGGTGTACCAGAGTTTTAGAGCTACACAAATCTCTCTGCATTAATAAATATAAAATTTACAATAGACCATGTTTGTTCGGGATTTGAACCCGTGTCATCTTGATGATCGAACCGTAAGTTCTACCACTCGGCTATGAATTTTCTCACTGAGAAATGCCCAAACGTTTGTTTGTCATGAGCGAGAAAACGTTTTGTCGTTAGCCTGTGAGTGTAGGCCTACTTTAGCCTACATGAATAAAAGTAGACCTTTTACAGTTTTAAAAGATGATATCTTATCTGTATGACCAACAATTACGCAGTAAGTTCTTTTAGCTGTTATGAGAAAAATAAATTCAAATGAACGCGCCGCCGCGTTTGTCAAACTCTAATTCAACATGCCAGAATAAAGCCAGATTTTAGAATAATGCATAGCCACTCGGCGTGGTGTGCCAAAATACCCTAATTATAAACTTCAATATTTCATTCAAAACCATCTCAAAACGCTTTGTGACATTTTAAAAAGCCGTGAATGTATTAAGGCCACTGGAACCCGGATCGTAACTGCAACGCGCTGCATGTCTCAATACAGGAGCAGAAGCGCTGGTTCAGATTGTATTGTTTGTTGTTTAAACGTGCATGTTGCATATTTAAAAATATTTGTTTAAAAATAAATGTTTGTTGTAGGCTTATTTGCAAATTACCATAACTTGTAGAATTTCATCCTTACTGTTAATTGACATTAGCCCCACTTACGTTTTGATAAATGTCCCTTTGCGCCACCTGGCGGTCATTTCGCGAACGACTTTGAAATGCGACTGGTTTATTTTTATTGTATTGGTCTACTTTAAAAAATAATACTTTATAAGACATTTATGGAAAAAGACTATTTTCTTTTCAAGATTCTGTAGAATGGCCCATATAGCATTTGACTAGAATTTGTTTCCAGGTATGACTAAAAATGTGCTTTTGGCTTTCATTTATATTTTGATTGTTTGTATATATATATATATATATATATATATATATATATGTGTGTGTGTGTGTGTGTGTATATATATATATATATATATATATTTAGGCTATATATATACAAGAAAGAATGCAATGACAATATATATATATATATATATATATTGTCCTTGCATTATTTCTTGTGTGACACCCCTGAATGAAAGGCTCATTATTATGTAGGGTCACTGTCTGAGAACCACTTAATATTCATGATAGGGGTTGGGCCGTTCCGCCCATCTGCATATTGCCTTGGCAAACAAAAAAATGTTTTTCACAATTTAAAACAATCTATTGGTTTATGTGAATGATTAGGAAGGATGATTTTCAGATCATTTTGAAGCCAGAACTCGAAGCGTCAACATCCATTTGTCAAAAGTCTTGTGGACACATATTTAGTATTTGTTTTGTGGTCTTATTTCAGCAGCTTTCATTTTAATTTTTTTCAATAACCACGCATAAACAATATTCTCTTAAAAATACAAACAATGTACATACAAGTTGCTCACAGATTATGGTAGCCCTGTTTGTGCTATATAGAGTGAATTTACACCTTTGCCATTAACATGTTTATAAATAACTGAAAAAAGCACAAATGTAAGGGCATCACAGAACATCCAAATGGCCCCAAAAACACCTCAGACCCCAGAGGGTTAATAATACAAATAAAATAATGGTTTGAGATTGAACAAAGCACCAAATAAATATAACTTAAAAGTAGACAAGAAAAAAAATATGAAAAATTCTGACAAACTAATTCATATTAAAGATTAAATCTTGTTAAACAGTTTACTTTTTTCAGCTGTACATGTAGCAGAGTGGCCACTGGAACATAACAAAAAAAACAGCTCAATTCATCTGACTACAGCCAACACAACCTGCTGTGAAGCCAGTGTAATTAAATAATAAGTATTTATGCAGTGTGTGAGTGTGCACTGTGTACATGTCTTTATATCCTGGTGGGGACTTAAACCTGAATGCACACAGACGCATGGGGACTCGTGTTACTTTGGGACCTATAGGTACACAAGCTTATAAATCATACAGAATGAGTTTTTTTTTTTTTTTTTTTAAATGTGAGATGGGTAAGTTTAGGGGTCTGTGTGTGTGTGTGTGTGATGGGTCGGGTTAGTGTAAGGAAACAGAATATACTGTTTGCACAGTATAAAAAAAACATTACGTCTATGGAGAGTCCCCACAAATATAGTGGACCAGTCCAGACTGTCTCTCTCTGTGTGTGTGTGTGTGTGTGTGTGTGTGTGTGTGTGTGTGTGCTTGTTGGTGTGTCGTGTCCTGGTATTTCCTAGAATCCCTACATTGTCAACGTTAATGAAAGCATGATATCTCAAACATACAGAAGTACATTAAAGGGTTTTTTTTGTGCTTGACGGACTTGTTTGCTGTTGCACCCGCGCATTGCAAACGGCATTCTAAAAACGCTGCGCTCAAGTTAAAAGAAGTTCAACTTGCGTCTCATTACCTTGTGTTATTTCCCATTCCACTGCCACAAACGCATCCTTTATCCTTTATGAACGATGTGTTCTACGGTGTGTTCTACGTTACGGTCCTTCATTGAGCACTTCACAACACAAGGTTAATCGCCTCAGGAACTTCACACGGGTGAAGCGCCAGGCATTTCCCTAAACAGCCAGGTCAGATTTTCCGCCAAAGTAAAGAGCTTATTAATTACGAAAACGATTATTTATTTTTGGTCATTATTATTTTATTTCAGTTAGTTTTTCAGTAACTGTTGTTAGTTTCGTTTCGTTTTAGTTTTTCATTTATTATGAATTTTTAATTTTATTTCAGTTTACGAAAATGTTTTTTGACCAATAGTTTTAGTCTTAGTTTCAGTTTTCGTTTACGAAAATAACCTTGCTGTGAATATACGCAGTTAGAAAATAGCCCCATAATAGCATAGCACCTCATTAAGCACACAAACACAGTCATAACTGTAGCTGAGTTAGCACAGAATAACCAGTTGCCCTGATAGGAACGGGGCAATATAACAGCGTAGCACATGCACGTACAGCATAGGTCGCTGTAGCGCCAACTTATACACGCAGTTAGCTCCGTATTAGGCTGAAGGATACGGGGCAACACCGCTGCATGAACACATCCATTTGTAAATAAATGCAGCGCATGTCGCCGTATCGACGGAGACTGTGAATATGCACAGTTTGACTGGGATAGCTAGTTGCACTGAAGATACAGGGCAACATGGCAGCATAACACAAGTGAGTAAGGAATAGCGCATCCTTGCATGTACATAATGCAGCGTAAGTCGCTGTAGCAACAGAAACTGTAGAGACAGAAACTAAGATGCATAGTTAGATTAGGATGGCTAGCTGCACTGAAGGAAACAGGGCAGCATTACAGCATAACACATCCGTTTACGTACATACATCCAGAATTGTGAATATGCACGGTTAGATTAGGATAGCTAGTTTTGCACTGAAGGAAACAGGGCAACAAAATAGCAAAAACACGTCCTTGTACGTGCCGTGTAGTCGCCATAGCGACAGAACTGAATATGCAGTTAGATAGGATAGCTGGATGTTGCCCTGAAGGATAGAGGGCAACATAACAGCATTACCCATCAGTGTGCACATTTCAAACATCTGAGTGTATAATGCGGTGCAAGTCGACGAAGCGACCGAAACTGCATGAATATGCACAGTTCACATAATGGTCAGTTACGTTAGCAACATAACTGCATAACGCTTCAGTGTGGACACAGATGCAACGCAAGTCGCCGTATCGACAAACTGTGACTATGGACAGTTAGATAGGACAGCTAGGTGCACTGAAGGATACAGGGCAACGCGATAGCATAGTCACATTAGTGTGTACAAAAACACAGCGTCAGAGGCATCGCGACATCGACTGTGAATACATAGTAAGTCAGAATAGCCGGTTGCACTGATGATACAGGGCAATATTTAGCGGCGTAATCATAGCACATCAGTGCGTAGCGTGTACACAGCGTCAGTTGCACCGCACAACAACTGTGTACGTAATCAGAATAGCCATTTGCACTGAAGGATACAGGGCAATGTACAGCGGCATAAATCATAACACATAGTGTGTAGTGTGTACATAAACACAGCGTCAGTTGCATCGCACAACAACTGTGAATACGTACTGCATAGTAATCAGAATAGCCATTTGCACTGAAAATTACAGGGCAATATATAATGGCATAAATCCCAACACATAACGCTGTGTAGTGTGTACGTAACACAGCGTCAGTTGCATCGCACAACAACTGTGAATACGTAGTAATCAGAATAGCCATTTGCACTGAAGGATACAGGGCAACAACGGCAAAATTCATAACACAGTGTGCAGTGTGTACATAACACAGCGTCAGTTGCATCGCACGACTGTGAATACATAGTAATCGGAATAGCCATTTGCACTGATGGATAAGGAACAGGGCAATATATAATGGCATAAATCATACACATAACAGTGCGTAGTGTGTACGTAACACAGCGTCATTTCATCGCACAACAACTGTGAATATGTGGTAATCAGAATAGCCAGTTGCACTGAAGGGTACAGGGCAATATCGTGGCATAAGCATAACACACACATATCAGTGTACATAAACACAGCATCAGTGGCATCGCACAACTGTGAATCAGAATAGCCAGTTGCACTGAGGATACAGGGCAATTTATAGCGGCATGAATCATGAACACATATCAGTGTGTAGAGTGCACGTAAACACAGCGTCATTTCATCGCACAACAACTGTGAATACGTGGTAATCAGAATAGCCATTTGCACTGAAGAAACAGGGCAGCATATAACGGCGCAAATCTTAGCACATATCAGTGTGCAGTGTGAACATAAACACAGCGTCAGTGGCGTAGCGACAACAACTGTGAATACGTGGTTAAATCAGAATGGCCAGTTGCACTTTGGGATACAGGGCAATATATAAGGGCATAACAGTTAAATCATAGCACAAATCAGTGTGCAGTGTGTACATGAACACAGCGTCAGTGGCGTAGCGACAACAACTGTGAATACGTGGTTAAATCAGAATGGCCAGTTGCACTGAGGGATACAGGGCAACATATAAGGGCATAACAGTTAAATCATAGCACATATCAGTGTGCAGTGTGTACATAAACACAGCGTCAGTGGCATAGCGACAACAACTGTGAATACGTGGTAATCAGAATAGGCATTTCGCACTGAAAGAAACAGGGCAATATATAACGGCACAAATCATAGCACATATCAGTGTGCAGTGTGAACATAAACACAGTGTCAGTGGCGTAGCGACAACAACTGTGGATACGTGGTTAAATCAGAATGGCCAGTTGCACTGAAGGATACAGGGCAGCCTGACGACATAAGCTGTAAGCTGTGCACCTCCATTACCAGAGCGGGGCGTCCTGGCGTGGCGCTCTCAGTGGCCTGTGTCGCCACATTCCCAGTCCCGCCCTCTGCCAGCGGTGAAGATCCGGTTCGTTCGGGTTCGAACCGTTGTGGCAGCTGTAGCCGAATTAGGCGGGACGAGGTGCCGACGAAGAGAGACATCGAGGAAGGCTGGACTGTATAGAGATCAAAAGTTTCAGTTTAAAGTCTGGCCGCGGCGAGACTAAATTGTATCTGCTGCGAGAGCTGGGATCTAACACGGGTCTCCCGTGCGACGGCTTAGGGTTTCGCCACTGAGCCACAGGGGGAAACAACCACATTTGCGCCTTTAGACACAGAGCCATGGCCTTGCTTCGTCTCTCTGGATGCGTCTTCGCATGACTTACCATAGGACGTCGTGAAGACGGAATCTTTCTTGAAGTAGCCTGGCTGTTAGATACCGGGCTAAGTAAAATAATAAAAGTATCCTTTCCGACGAAGCCTATCGCGTCGAGTCCTTCTAGCGAGCCCGCGAAAAGGACCGGAGAGGCGACGGGCAGGTTAAAACGTATCTGCTGCGAGAGCCGGGATTGAACACGGGTCTCTCACGCGAAGGCTTCAGGTTCCGCCACTGGGCCACAGGGGAGAACAACTGTCAACTCTTCTTTGGGCGTGAGAGGGCCCACCAGCGGCCGCTGGCGGCAGTGGGCCTCATCCCTGCTGATGCCCGGGTTTATGAGGGCGCGCACTGGTAGACCGGCACATGCCTGTCGTCCGTGAGTGCGGCCTCGGTAGATCCTTGTTTGGGTAGAGCGAGTCAATACCGCACATATCTGGCATGTAGCAGCCATCGGATGCGGGGAGGAAACATGGTGAGTAACCTCTATTGCAACTTCCACGATGACTTCAGATAAGACTTCTAGCGTGAAGAAAGAGATTCTGACGTAATTGTCGCGCCCATGCTATTTATACTGCCCGCGGACCGGTCAGCATTTGCATGTTTTGCGTCAATTGGCCAGCTGTCTCCAGCTGGCGTTAGCCTATAAGATTTCAGTGAAAATGGAGAAGGGAGGAGTTCCCATATACGTCAGTATGACGTAATGTCGAAGTGACCGCCTTGAAAGGGAACCCCCACTCTTACACTCCCTCTTACAATGACGTAAAATGACGTTTTTTGCGTCACTGTAGGAGGAAGTGAAAAAGGTAAATAGCGGATTTCTCTCGTCTCAGGGGAAAATGAGAGAGTGTTGCATGACCATTCAATAGTATGACTGGGTTTCTAACAATGGAAAGCTTAATGCAAATGGGTGGAGTGTCCCTTTAAACAACAGATTGGAGATTAAAATAATATCAGATATGTCTAATTTTAAATAAACACAAAAAATAGAGATTAAAAATTAACTTAAGTAAGAAATGTACTTTTGCTATGGTTAAATAAATGTTCAGTGATATCTTACAAAGATTTCTGAATTTTGGCGCAATTTTTTCTCTATATAGTGTTGATATGGTAACTAGTAAATACACCAAGTTTCGTCATGCTGGCATGTGTGGAAGTATTTAAAACAAGTGTGTTACAACTAGGCCCGCGTAACGTTGTGTCCCGCGCTCAAGTGTGCTGGTTTCAGGATTGTGTTTACCGCTTTGACGGTGGCTGCCATGGTTTCAAGCCTGCTGCACACTATCACTAGGGACTTTAAGCAACAGCCTCTGGTGGAACGGTAACGGCATTCTGTCATTCTATTGCGCATGCGCGACGTTAACTGCTACTTCGCGACGTTCTACTGTAACCGTCTACAACGACGGGAGAACAGCTGATTTGCCGTAGTCGTTACTACGTGACAGATTAAGAAAGTTAATGTTATGTTTTAGGTTATGTGGCATTAGAATAGTTTCTGTATATCATTAAATGCCCAAATCAACCCTTCTCTTACTTTTTAAAATCAGTTTATTTTTTGTATTTTGTCTGATGATTAAATGATCCCCTATGCCGTCCTCTTTACTGTTGCTTAGTGATTTTTGCGCTCTTTAGCTACGGCAGTTAACCGTTTACTTCCGGCCGTTGCCGTTCTATCAGCAGCTGTTGCTTAAAGTCCCTACTGTTCTCCTTCACTGCCGGCCAAGCCACGAATTGTGAGTGTAATCTTTAGCTACATATCAGACCCACTCACTGGTGTCACCAAAGAGAAATTATTACCTTTTCCAAACGGGTTTTGTCTGCTAGCTCTGCCCCAAACGCACACCATTGGTTCGTTCAGTGTTGCAATGAGTTATTACTGGTCAGGCTGTTGGACTAATAGTTCCAATCATAAATGTAAAACGTCTGTGTTTTGAATTTAACACTCTAAAAACCTTGACTTACAAAAGGAAGTGTTGGCTTTATGCCATCGTAATGGTTGACCTAATGAATACTACCATTACAAGTAAGGTTCCCTTTCGTCCTGGGAACTCCGACGTGTCGTCGGGGAGTTCCCTGACGAATTGGGATCACAGCCTAATTACCTCTGATAGAATTAAAAACGAGCCAATAAAAGCAATCTTTGCATTCCGCGAGCCGCCTACAAACGCGGATATAAAAGCGGAAGTAAAGCATTGCATAGACGCTTTATGCTTCGGAGCCTCTCAGAGCTTACCTGCTGTTCTGAAGTTTGGAATGAGCCTGGAGAAGAAACGTTCGGTGTGCTGGTGTGACGGTGCTTTCAGTGATCCTCGTCTCAAGTGCAGCACGCGGTTGCAGTTTCCGGCGGTGTCTGCGGCGGTGATCCCTCGGCGCTTCGGCACTGGAGAGCAGTTTCTTTTTTTCTTTTTTGTTTTGCTAAAAGAGCTCCACGGTGTGTTCGCGTCCTTTTCAGGATTTCGACTCGCCCGTGCGTTTCTGGATGCGGTCGACTTCTCCCTCAGGCTGATGGCCACAAACACTGCTTCACGTGTATGGGCTTAGCACACGCTGAAGCGGCGTTTGTGGATGAGTCATGCTCTCATTGCGGGAGTATGACTCTCGCGATGCTACGTTCGAGACTGAGATCCCTGAAACATGGGGGAGTCCCTTCAGAGAATCTCCGGGCTAGTTCGTCTGCTGGTTCAGTTCAGCAGACGGCTACTTCGGTGATTCCTGTTGGTGAGCGAATGAGGATTACTGTGAGAAACGCGACAGGTGAAAGATCCTGTCAGGCGCCTCACACCTCTAGTTGCACGCTGCCATCGGCGCTTCCGGTGGAGCGGCCGTAGCCCCCTCGGGCGGTTCCGGTTGTCTCCTTCGGGGCGCCACCTGAGGATCAGATGTCGATCGCGGCATCGGAGGAAGAGCAGTCTTCTGGCGAAGACTCTACGGCGCTGCCCCCTTCGGGTGTGGTGGCGTCGGTGGAGCCTGACCCGGAAATGGCCGCTATGCTCGAACGGGCGGCCGCGAATGTCAGGCTTGCATGAAACCCTCCACCGGTTCCCGAACCTTCGCGGCTAGATGATTGGTGTCTCGGAGCGGGTCGTGCTGTTGCTGTCCGTCTCCTGTGGCTGTACAAGCCCCGGCTGCTTCCTGTCGCCGAGGTCGCCCTCAAGCGCCAGCTCCTCCTCCAGCGCAGCCTACCACCCCTGGAACGAGGAAGTCTGGTCGCAAGAGGGCGGCCCAGCCCGCTCAGACGCCCCCGGCCCCTTCCCGTAAAAGGAAGGGAGGGAAGCGTTCCTGAGACGGGCGACCTGGTGGAGGATTTCGGAGCTGCTCAGGAGGGTGCCTCTGCACACCTCCTTCCCCAGGGGGAGGGCCGGCGGGAGAATATTTTGTTCCGTTCTATTTTTGTTCCGCCGTTGACCAAGCGGTCAGCGGTACCCAAAGTTTCAATAAAAGAGCAGTTTCCTCTTCCTCCTCCAGGTCATCCTCGGTCGAGACTCACGGGCACTCAGTCTCCTCCACCCAAGAGGGTCCGAACGACGGTGGATGCTGTGTGCGAGCAGCATCGCTCTCGTTCCCCTCTTCCCATTCTGCAGATAGCAGCGACGCTACCCCGGTTGCACAGTTTGCACGCCGGCCTCCCAGGTTCAGGGGCATCCACTTCACCCGTGTGCGGTCAGTGGATGCCCCTGTCCTGCGGAAAGAGATCGATGTCCTGCTGGCGAAGGACGCGATCAAGCCGGTCCCTCCTGCCGAGATGAGGTCCGGGTTTTACAGCCCCTACTTCATTGTACCCAAGAAAGGCGGTGGGTTACGGCCAATCCTGGATCTGCGAGTTTTGAATCGGGCCCTGCACAAACTCCCGTTCAAAATGCTCACGCAGAAGCGCATTTTCGAGTGTATCCGTCACCAGGATTGGTTTGCAGCGATCGACCTGAAGAACGCGTACTTTCACGTCTCGATTCTTCCTCGTCACAGACGAGGAAGGTCGAGGGTCGAGCGTATCAGTACAAGGTCCTACCCGAAAGTCGCGGAGGCGGCCATTGTTCCCATGAGAGAACAAGGCGTTCGCATTCTCAACTATCTCGACGACTGGCTCATTCTAGCTCACTCGCGGGAGGTGTTGTGCGATCACAGGGACATGGTCCTCCGGCACCTCAGCAGGTTGGGGCTTCAGGTCAACTGGGACAAGAGCAAACTCTGCCCCGTGCAGAGGATCTCTTATCTCGGTATGGAGTTGGACTCGGTCGCCCAGACCGCGCGCCTCACGGAGGAGCGCGTCCAGTCAGTGCTCACCTGCCTCAGGTCTTTTCGAGGCAGGACAGCGGTTCCACTGAAACAATTTCAGAGGCTCCTGGGGTATATGGCAGCCGCAGCAGCAGTAACGCCGCTCGGCCTGTTACATATGAGACCGCTCCAGCACTGGCTTCACGATTGAGTCCCGAGGTGGGCGTGGCAGAGCGGCACGTTCCGGGTCAAATTAACCCCGCACTGTCGCCAAACCTTCTCCCCGTGGTCGGATCCTGCGTTTCTACGGGCCGGAGTGCCCCTAGTCCAGGTTTCCAGGCATGCTGTGGTTTTCACAGATGCCTCTGCCATGGGGTGGGGGGCCATGTACAAGGGGCATGCAGTCTCGGGTCTGTGGATGGGGCCCAAGCTGCATTGGCATATCAACTGCCTAGAGTTGCAAGCAGTACGCTTGGCTTTGTGCTGATTCCCCAGACTATAGAGCAGGTTTTGTATGTGCTCTGTGGCGTTTATTGTACCACTTAGTCTGTTTTACCTTCAACTCTTTGTCTTTTCTTTTGAAGGTGATGAGGTTTGGCCAGGCTGGTTTCAGTGTGGATGGACTCACTGGGAGAGTAGTTCTGATGTTCCGTCTCATCAGGAGTTGAGCAGGTGAAGCTCCTGATGCTAATGGCGTAGCTCTGTAAGCCATAAGTGCTTTGTGAGGGCCCTCACCTTTACGCAGTAGTGTTTTGACGCTCATGCGCACATTCCACATCCAAAACATCCTACCAGTAAACATATTTTAAATGCTTTTTGTTCGAATGTTGGTTTAAAATAGCAATGTATGTTCCCAGCCTTACACCTTTATTTACACCTTTTTATTAATTATTATGAATTATGTTTCTGAGTTTGTCTGTTTTAGTATTTTGACACTAAAATATTTATGCAATTACAATTATACAAGGCTACATAGCAAAATTAACAAAGATCAGTTTCGATAATATGTCATGTTTCCTGATGTTTTTCTCATCCCATCAACATTAAAAATCAATTGCTTGGGTAAAATCCAGTTCTCTGTTTATCTTTCTGCTTAACTGTCATCAGTTCAAATCTCTGCCAAATGCACTGTTTGGGTGTTTCTCAAACGGAAGGCTTCATCCTTGTAAAGCTGCATATCTCGGCTGTCATGTCATCAAGTGCCGCTGAAGGCCATCTCAGTCTGAAGGATCCTTGGAAGGCAGCCTTTGTTTCGCGTCCTTCGTTTAACTCATTTTGAAGGATGCATCATGTGTATCATTGAATTACCCACAATCCTTTGCACACATTCCAATGCATGAAAAAGAACTGAGAACAAATTCCATTTGAGAAGTACCCATCCTATCCAGCTTTGTCCGGAGGCTGCTCACTGCAGAGCCAATGGGTGGAGCTTGATGTCCAGATTCCCCTCGCTGGACGTAATAGGTGTGTTCGACTTGAAGTGGAGCTGCGACGATGGATCGGTGTATGACATCAAGGTACTGTTAGAGTGATTCCAAAGTATACAGAGCTGTCTACTCTCCAATCGCTCTCGCGGTACTTTGATTTCAGACACCGGTCGGTCTGCGCAGCTCCATTTCAAGTCGAACACTTCTAATGTGTGGAGGAGCTAGACGTTCCAACCACACCCTAACCCTATAACTAAATATAACTCCACCCATTAGGTACACAGAGGTGGAACTGGACTAGATCAGGATCCACCCATTAGGTCAGCGCCGCTTCAAGTCGAACACTATGCTGCGTCCCAATTCAGAGGCTGCATCATTCGAAGGCTGATTGCGTCACAGCGGAGCGTTAAAGTCTCTCCTAATTTGAAGGCTCCTTAAATGCAGTCTCCAAATGCATCCTTCGTTTCCCGCACAATGATGAATACAACAGATGGATCCTTCGCGGCCTTGTCTAAACCAGAATTCATTCCGTGCCAGTGACAACAGGATTTTTTTTGTTTGAAGACTTTGCCAAATTACACTTTTAAAGGTAAGTATTGGGCTTCAGCTCACTCAAATATCTAACAATACAAAAGTAAAACAAAAACAAAAGAAAACAACAACTTAAAAGTGGTTCAAATTTTGACCAATATCTTACTAAGATGTGATTATACTATTATACATAAATTAACCATGGTGAACATATTTAGACTGTTTGTGAACATTGTTTTGTTTTCAGACAGTTTAATATAACTTTTAAAAAAGTCTAGTAGCTAGGCGAGAAGAATTCTCGGTAGAAAGACAGTCCCATTAAAGGTCAACTCCGGCGCAAAATGAACCTTTGGTCTAATAACACATTGGTACCTAGTCAACCATTCTCTGAGATTTGTTTTCATGATAATCGAATGTAAAGAGTTTTATCTCTAAAAACTGTTTAGCGTATAACGCTAGTATATAGAGCATAGAGTAATGAAAAATAAAGATTGCTAGTTAATTCCACTAACAAGGCTCAAAATAGCCCCACACTAACACGGTAACAAAATGAGGGTCCCTACATAACATGCAAACCGAACCATTGAGAACTTTTTTAAGTGTACAGACAGTTTAATAAGAATATATTTTATAAAGACAGTCCACTTCGCGTATACAGGCAGGAGCCATCTTTGGAAAACAGTCTCGACAAGTCGAACCACGAACGCCATAGGTACCAATGTGTTATTAGACCAAAGGTTCATTTTGTGCCGGAGTTGTCCTTTAACTTGTAAACTGTAAAAAAAAAGTTTTACAAAAAAGTTTCAGGAAAAGAGTGGACAAAACAATGGAACACTTGAAGCACAACTTGTAGCTATCTGATTAATAATTTTCTTCCTGTGGCATTAAAGTGCATGATGAGTCATGTCACCAGCAGTTCTCTTACGAGAGTATCTCTCGTACTGCGTAATAGCTTTACGCTAGGGGGAAAAACTCTTTTCCGCGAGATATTGAAGCCAAAAATTATCCTTAATTTTTTATTAATGTAAAACGCTTTGCAGCAGCAAGCAGACATAGGCGAAACAGCTCGCGCGCCTATTGGTTGCTCTGCAGCAAATGCAGCAGCCTATCGAGAGAGACTCTGCGTGACGTAATGACCAATGGGGGCAATTCGCGCCCATATCGTCACGTCCCGCCAGAAGGGGCGTGGTCTCACCCTATAAATATGCTCGTTAGGCTGATACTAGCTGATTTTTACCTCTTCAGCGAAGCACACGCATCGCTGGATCCGGAGTGAGAAGCCGCGCCGTCGAAGCAAGCCTTTCAGCGGGACGAGCTCTGGAGTCGCTGGCCTCGCCGCCTTCAACTGCCGTACCTGCTGCGCTTTCCGGCGTTCTATATCCTTTTCATACTCTGTGTGTATTTACTCTGTTGAGAGTGTGTGTTCGCTTACTTGACGCGACTCACACTTCTCTCACAAAAAGAGCTGCGTCTTTTTAAAGATGCCTTCCTGTGGCTCGTGCCGCGCCCCGCTCAGCGATGGAGACCGGCACGTCATCTGTGTTTCCTGCCTGGGTGAGGATCACGCGGCTCTCGCGCTCGCTGACGGCGGATGCCCTCATTGCGAGCTTTTGCCCATGGTGACTCTGAGGACTCGCCTGGCATCATTCTCCGAGCCTTCACCGCAGCCCGCCGTGGTGCCGCGCCGCAAGAAGCGCCGCGCCCAGCGCGCTCCCGAGCTTTCTCCAGCCCGCCAAAGCTCGCCGGTTCGCCCGCCAGCTTCGCCGGTTTCGCTCGAGTCGCTCACTGACGGACAACGGCCGCCGCCTGCCGCCGCGTCCATCCACGAGTTTGACGAACCCACCGAGGCGTGTTCTCTTCTGGCATCCGATAGTGAGGATTGGGCGAGCTCCGTGGATCTCCCCTCCGCTAGCGTTTCCCGCCAGCCCACTGGTAAGAGAGCCGGCATTGAGACTGAGCAGATGCGTCTGCTCTCTCAGGCCGTGGAAAGCATCGGCCTCGATTGGGAGGCGCCCGCGCAGCCGCCGCGCAACAGAATGGACGGACGCTTTCTCGGAAATGACGAGGCTCCGTCGAAATCGCGGCCCGCGCCCTTCCTCCCGGAACTTCACGAGGAAGTAACTAAATCGTGGAACGCCCCCTTCTCCGCCAGGCTGCGTACCTCTGCCTCTGCTGCTTTCTCCTCGGTGGATGGCGCGAAGGACAGAGGATACCTTTCTGTTCCTCCTGTGGAACCAGCTGTAGCGTCTCATCTCTGCCCGCCCTCCGCTGGACGGCGCGCTCACACGACGCTACCTTCTAAAGCCTGCCGAGTGACGTCAACCATGCACGGTCGCGCTTACACCGCCGCCGGGCAAGCAGTTTCAGCGCTGCACACTATGGCTATCCTGCAGATCTACCAAGCCGACCTTCTCCTTAAATTGGACGAGGAAGGACCCGGAGCGATCTGCGTGGCGGACCTGAGAAGCGCTACAGACCTCGCTCTTCGCGCTACTAAAGCCGCTGCACAGGCCATAGGACGAAACATGGCCTCTCTCACCGTGGCTGAGAGACACTTATGGCTGACGCTGTCCGAGATGACGGAAGCCGAGCGCTCTGTGTTCCTCGACGCGCCCATTTCACAAGCGGGCCTTTTCGGATCTGCCGTCAAAGATTTCGCGGACAGATTCATGGAGGTGCAAAAGACTTCGCAGGCTATGAAGCACTTCCTTCCGAAGCGCTCGAGCTCCGCTGCAGGCCGCTCAAAACAGCCGTCTGCTCGCAGTTCTCAGCCGCAGCCTGCACCGCCCGCCGCCGCCGCTTCACAGCGCCGCCACGCCCGAGACCAAAGACCGCGCTCTCGCTCTGCTGGACGCCGCCCCCCTCAGCGCGGGCCCCGGCCGAGGATTGAGATCAAGCCCGAGGCCTCAAAATCTTCCTAGCCATTCTAGGAAAGCGACGGTGTTCAGATCCCGCTGCGGCCGGATTTTCACCAAAACTTCTCGCTCGGTCAGTTCCAAACATCGCGACTGTCCCAGTGTATTTCGCAGTGAGCCAGCCGGTGTTTCAGCCCGTTTGCCTGCGCACAAAAGCCGTTTTTACGGCTACCCAGATAAATCCAATAAAGAGTGCATTTTCTGGTGTTCCGGCCACGGCCGATGGTGTTATAAGTGTTGTAAGAATGCCCACCAAGTGCCCATTCCCACACACAGACACAGCCCGCCACGGTGCAGGGCTAGCACAAATAAAATCGACTCCGGTCGATTGTGCAAACAATGTAGTAAACGCGCCCATGTCACCATGCCCGCTCACACTACATGCTGCGTGTCCCTTGGTTTCTGTAAAAACGAAACCAAAACACATTCAGTCGGCCATGACCGACAGTGTTTTCAGTGTAATAAATGTGCCCGCAGCCCCGCCCCCACATTTTGTCACAGACACGCCGATTCCTACGGGATCTCCCCCGCTCGCTTTTTCTGCACAATCTGCCATAAAAAAGCTGAGCGCGGTCAGGCCGCCCGCTGTGATCAGCGCGCCCCCCGCCTCGAACGCTGTAAACACGGTGTTGTGTTCCCAGTATGCCCGGGCTCTCGAGCTGCCGTTTTGCCGCGACCAGAGCCCGGATTTCATTCTGCCCCTAGCTATTCATGCAGATGCGTGGTCAAAGCTTCCCGGGATATCAGAATGGGTGCTGAACACTATAAAGGGAGGCTATTCGCTACAATTCGCTCGACGCCCGCGTCGTTATACGACGCGCGTCGAAACTACGGTGAAAAACGAAGTGTCTCATCTACTTCGTGCCGAGATAGCGAAACTACTGAGCAAAGGGGCTATAGAACCTTTATCTCAGGCTCAGAGCGAAGGGGGCCTATACAGCAGATATTTTCTGGTACCGAAAAAGGATGGGGGTCTCAGACCCATTTTAGATCTACGACAGCTGAACAGAGTGCTTGTCAAACGCCAGTTCAGAATGCTTACGACCAGGAAAATCCTCGCGCAAGTGCGCCACGGGGACTGGTTTATGTCAATAGATCTGAAAGACGCCTATTTCCAAATACAAATAGCGTCCCATCACAGGCGATTTTTGAGATTCGCCTTCGAGGGCCAGGCATATCAATACACAGTCCTGCCGTTCGGCCTGTCCCTAGCACCTCGTACATTTACGAAGTGCATGGACGCGGCGCTCGCACCCCTGAGACTTCAGGGCATGCGAGTCCTGAACTACTTGGACGATTGGCTGATTCTAGCTCGATCACGATCGGAGCTCATAGAACACAGGGCCGCATTACTCGAGCACCTCGAGGAGCTGGGCCTCACAGTCAATTGGGCAAAGAGCTCACTGTCTCCCAGTCAGAAAATTTCCTTTCTGGGAACCGTGTTGGACTCGCTGTCCATGACAGCACGCCTGTCACCAGAGCGCGTGCTAAATATTCAGCGCGGCGTGAAATCCTTCCGCCACGGCGCGATAGTTCCGCTCAAAAGGTTTCAGAAAATGCTGGGGCTGATGGCCTCAGCAGCCTCTGTACTCCAGTTGGGCTTGCTCCGCATGCGCCCACTGCAGATGTGGCTGAAAGCGCGGGTTCCACCCAGGGCATGGACAGCGGGTCTGTTTCGCCTCAGGGTCGACCTTCAGTGTGTTTCAGCTCTGGAACTTTGGAAAATAACCGACTGGTATCAGTCAGGTGTGAGTCTGGGGACCGCTTCGAGTGTGAAGGTGGTGTCTACGGACGCCTCCACCTCGGGGTGGGGAGCGCTGCTCGAGGGCAGACCGCTAGCTGGCCTGTGGTCAGAACGGGAAAAGCTCCTTCACATAAACTGCTTGGAGATGATAGCAGTCGACAAAGCGCTACGGCGTTTTTGTCCCCAGGTAACAGGCCACCACGTCTTGGTCCGGTCGGACAACATGTCAGTGGTGGCATACATAAATCGCCAGGGCGGCGTCAGGTCACGAAACCTTCACAGGCTGACCGAACGCCTCCTGGTCTGGGCTCAGCACAACCTGCTCTCACTGAGAGCGGCGCACGTGCCTGGTCACCTGAATGTGGGACCAGACAGACTGTCCAGAAACAATGTTCCAGCAGGGGAATGGTCGCTGCACCCGCAGACGGTCCAGCTGCTGTGGAAAACGTTCGGCAGGGCACAGGTGGACCTATTCGCGTCCCACGAAAACGCTCATTGCCCGGAGTTTTTCTCGAAAAGCAAGGACGCGCTGGCTCATGTTTGGCCCCGCTGCCCCCTATATGCTTTTCCTCCTGTCTCCCTCCTGCCTCAGGTGTTGGAACGAATCAGGGAGAACGGATGCCCAGTGCTGCTCGTAGCTCCGCTCTGGACAAACCAGACGTGGTTCCCTGCCCTGATGCAGCTGACCAGCACTGCCCCATGGCCTGTACCATTGAGGAGAGACCTCCTCTCTCAGGCGGAGGGCTCGATTTGGCACCCTCGCCCGGAGTTGTGGTCCCTGCACGCATGGGCCATCAACGGGTACCCGCTAGCCTCCCAGAAGGAGTGTTAAACACGATCGCGCAGGCTAGAGCTCCGTCTACCAGGCGGCTCTACTCCTCGAAATGGTCTGTTTTCTCTGCATGGTGTCAAGCCCAGAGCTTTTCACCTGTGGAATGCGGGGTTTCGGAAGTGCTTTCCTTCCTTCAAGAGCTACTGGATAAGGGTAGGACCCCATCCACGCTCAAAGTATATGTGGCGGCCATAGCAACGTTTGCAAAACCGGTGTCTGGCCAGTCGCTGGGGAAAAACGACTTAGTCGTGCGTTTCCTTAGGGGAGCTCGGAGGCTGAACCCTCCCAGGCCCCCTTCAGTCCCGACGTGGGACCTTTCCACGGTCCTGGAGGCCATGAAAGGCGCCCCGTTCGAGCCAATCCAGCTGGTGGACATGAAACACCTGTCGTTCAAAACAGTGTTTCTCATGGCTCTCGCTTCAGTGAAGCGCATAGGGGACTTACAGGCGCTTTCAGTAAGCGCGTCGTGTATGGAGTTTGGGCCTAATGACTCGAAGGTCATTCTCAAACCAAAGCATGGGTATGTCCCGAAATCCCTCAATACACCGTTCAGGGCCCAGGTAATTTCCCTGTCCGCCCTTCCGGTTCTCAGTGAGGAGGAGGATGCGAGTCTCCTTTGCCCCGTCAGGGCATTGAGAGCTTATGTGTCACGCTCGTCTGTTTTCAGACAGACGGAGCAGCTGTTCGTTTTGTTTGGCGGGCGTTCCAAGGGACTTGCCGCCTCAAAACAGAGCCTATCCAGATGGATAGTGGATGCCATTGCGCTCGCTTACTCTGCGAAGGGCCTACAGTGCCCCTTGGGTGTTAGGGCGCACTCCACGAGAGGCGTGGCCTCTTCGTGGGCGTGGTCGAGCGGGGTTTCCCTGCAAGATATCTGTACGGCCGCGGGCTGGGCCTCGCCGTCTACGTTTATAAAATACTATAACCTGGAGGTACCCGCCTTACAAGCTAAGCTTTTGGCGGTCTAAAATTCAGTGCTATCTGCCCCGCTGTGCGGCCCAGATGTTGAGTTTACTGCAGCCCCATGAGTGTTGACACACGTATGGCCACCCAGATCAGGCTGAAAGCTTTCACCCTGGCTGCGCGTTTTATTGTCATATAATAGCCCCGCTGGGTGCTTTTTTATAGGGAATGACGCTTCCAGCCTCTCTTCCCCCACTCTATGTGAGTTTATGGTGATTATGCATTACATGAGCCCTGGGCTTCGGCCCCCGGGACTTTGGTGTTGGATCCCTGTACGCACGGCGTGTTGCATTGTGTTCCCCTAGCGTAAAGCTATTACGCAGTACGAGAGATACTCTCGTAAGAGAACGTACTCGGTTACTAACGTAACCTCGGTTCTCTCTAGAGAGGGAACGAGTACTGCGTATCTTGCCGTGCTTGGAATACGCTCTGGTTCGCTTCAGTGATAAAAACCAGCTAGTATCAGCCTAACGAGCATATTTATAGGGTGAGACCACGCCCCTTCTGGCGGGACGTGACGATATGGGCGCGAATTGCCCCCATTGGTCATTACGTCACGCAGAGTCTCTCTCGATAGGCTGCTGCATTTGCTGCAGAGCAACCAATAGGCGCGCGAGCTGTTTCGCCTATGTCTGCTTGCTGCTGCAAAGCGTTTTACATTAATAAAAAATTAAGGATAATTTTTGGCTTCAATATCTCGCGGAAAAGAGTTTTTCCCCCTAGCGTAAAGCTATTACGCAGTACTCGTTCCCTCTCTAGAGAGAACCGAGGTTACGTTAGTAACCGAGTACGTTTCGCAGGATTACACGCCCTTTCAAGTGATACTCACTGCAAAGTCAAATGACGCTCCTCCTCTCTGGACGTTTAATGGGGTGGAGGGATAGAGTTCTGGGTAGCGTTAGGGTGTGGTTGGATATTTTAGCTCCACCTAAATGATGTGTTTTAGATGTGGTTAAAAGCAATAAAAATACACCTTACAGTTCAAAAGTTTGGGGTCAGTAAGATTTTTTTAAATATAAAAATAAATTATATAATTTAGCATGGATGCATTAAAGCCATCTGCTCTCTCGCTCTCGCGGTACTGATCTCATTCACCGATCGGTCAGTGCAGCGCCGGTTCAAGTCGAACAAGCCTATTGATAATAATAAGAAAAGTTTCTTGATCACCAAATCAACATATTAGAATGATTTCTGAAGATCATGTGACACTGAAGACTGCTGCTGAAAATTCAGCTTTGCCATCACAGGAATAAATTACTTTTTAAAATGTATACATAAAAAATAGTTATTTTAAATGGTAAATCACAATATGGCCGTTTTTACTGCAGTTTTGATCAAATAAATGTAGTCTTAGTGAACATAAGGCTTAACATTTTTTAAAAATCCAATCAACCCCACACTTTTGAATAATGCATATATAAATAAACTAAATAAAATGTTACAAATGTTACAAAAACAGGAACTATGACAAAATAGCATTATCCAGAGGACAAGAAAATGAAAACTAACAACAAGAAAACGTCTCAGGTTACGTATGTAACCCTGGTTCCCTGAGAGGGAACGAGACGCTGCGTTTGAGACGCGGTGGGAACGCTCTGCGTGATTACGTCGTGAAGCACATGTAAAATCAGTCCAATGGAAGCCCGAAACGTCATGGGTGACGTCATAGACCAGGAAACTATAAAGCACCCCTGAAATCAGACCGCGCCAGCTTCTGAAAAAACCTGAAGCAAGTCGATCAGGGCATGCAGGAAGTATGGCAGGCAAACGCAGCGTCTCGTTCCCTCTCAGGGAACCAGGGTTACATACGTAACCTGAGACGTTCCCTTTCAAGGGAACTCGAGCTGCGTTTGAGACGCGGTGGGAACCCCATACCCACTACGCCATAGTGACAAATGCCCGTTCTGTGTGAAGTCCTTGGCGCACACTAAGAAGCAAGCAACCTCGCCCCTGGAGTGGAGAGGTCAAGGTCATAAAACCTGACAAATGTATGCGGAGAGGACAATCCTGCCGCATTACAAATATCAGGAAGGGAAACCCCCGAAATTAAGGCCGTAGAGGCCGCCATACTCCTAGTAGAATGGGGCCGTACAGCCATAGGTGAAGGCTGACCGGCCGCTTCATAAGCTAATGAAATAGCCTTGACTATCCATTTGCTCATAACCTGTTTAGATGCAGGACACCCTCTTCTGAGTGACCCAAAACATACAAATAATTGCTCTGATTTACGCCACAGGGCAGCTCTGTGAACGTAGGCATCCAATGCCCGAACTGGACAAAACAGGTTCAATTGTTCCTGATCTGGGGTATTAAAAGATGGAGGATAAAAGGCCTGCAGCACTAATGGGCCCCCAACATTAACTGGGACCTTAGGAATATAACCCGGTCTAGGGTATAGAAATGCTTTCACCATGCCAGGTGCAAATTCCAGACATGACGGAGCAAACGACAGGGCATGCAAATCTCCAATTCTCTTGATGGATGAAATAGCAAGGAGAAATAAAGCTTAAAAGTGAGGAATTTTTCTGAAATCTCTTCAATAGGCTCTAAGGGAGCCAAAGCCAGACCCTCAAGTATAATGGCTAAATCCCAAGCCGGTGCTCTAGAGTGCAGTGCAGGTCTCAACCTCAATGTACCACGGAGAAAACGAGTAATCAGAGGATCTCTCCCAAAGAAGTACCCCCCAGAGGGGTATGGTAGGCCGATATAGCCGCCACATAAACTTTAAAAGTGGAAGGAGATAATCCAGCAGAGAAACGGTCTTGCAGAAAATCGAGAACTGAACCAACAGGGCAGTTAACAGGATCTAACTGACGCTCACCACACCAGGTGGAGAATAATTTCCATTTCAGTGCATACAGTCTTCTCGTGGAAGGGGCTCTGGAATGGAGAATGGTCTCAACGACCTCAGTCGAGAGACCGGATTCTATGAGCCTGGCCCCCTCAGAGGCCAGGCCCACAGTTTCCACAACTCCGGTCGAGGGTGAAATATCGTGCCCCCTGCCTGGGACAGCAGGTCCCTCCTGAACGGAATCTCCATGGGAGAGCCGTCCAGAAGAGACAAAGTCCGAGAACCAAACTCGAGTCGGCCAGTATGGGCAGTGTGTGTGTGTGTGTGTGTGTAAATTTACATTCCAGGCTTTTTGGGTCTTTAACAGGATGTATTTAGTTATTCAGATTCACCCTCGCCCAGTCCTTACACCAGGGCTGTCTCTCTGCCTGCCACATACAAAGGCCAGAGTAAAACATTTTAATATTTCGTTTTTTTTTTTTTGCCCCTTTTTGTACTTTGTAGATCAGCTATGTCACCAGAGAAGAAGAAAGAGGACATACAAAGCTTTTTCATAAAGCAGAGTGTAAGTATGCAAAAATAACTAGCCACACAAATAACTAGCAGTAGTGACTGACCAGGCTTTCAAATGCAGATTCTACTGTGGAAAATAGTATTAACTGGTGATCCTGGTTACCCAGGATATTCTTACAGTTAAACCTAGCTTCTGCAATCTTTCAAGGTTAGGAGCTTGCTTGCTAGACACATGTGCTGGAAAAACATGTTGGTGTGGTGGTTACAAAAGTAGATAAGTAATTGTAAATAAATAAGTAGATAAATAGTAGTAAATAAATATATGATATGTAAGATGTGACGACAAGAGAATGTATTTCTAATACATGTTTTATTTGTGATTATTTCTTTGACGATTAATGTTCCCTGCTCAATTGTTCGATTATTTGATTGCTTTTACCTTTTGGGAGTGTTCGCCTGCTTGAGGGAGGGGGCTCACGCGCGCTGCTCAAACAATACAGACTCTGATAAGTGAAGCAGCAGCAGCTCCGTGTCCTGTATTAATTTATACATATATCTCCCCTCATCAGGCGGTGAGGGTACTACATTTTGGAGGCCCCGCTGGGATGAAATGCAGTGAAGGTCGGCGTCCATAGATGATGGTCTACCTCCAGTGTCATTCATTCTGACTTGTGGCTGAGGAGAACAGATTGAGAACAGCTGGCGTCCACGTTGAGTTCGGAAAAATAGTGCGTGCTATCTGAGGTTGATCGTCGATACCCGGAACATTGCCATTTTCCGACCAGCTAAGACTGCTTTTCTGCATCACACACTGCACACACCCACAGCCCAAGTGAACCATGGATCAGTTAGAGGACTTAAGACTGGAAGTGATAGGAGTATTGTATTCACTATCAAGAGAAAACCTTGTGAAATTGTGTGATTTCTTGAATATTGAAGGGAGTGAACATGTTATCGACAAAAGCCGCTCATTTGTCATTTCTGCACTAGTGAGACATCTTGAAAGGGAGGGGTTAGATGAACTGGAAGATAATGGCATGTCAGAACTTTTGTGTGTAAGAGACAAAATTTGTGAACTTTGTGAACAGGGGAGTGAAAATACCTCTGAGCAACAGACAGCACAGGTGGTTCAGAGAGTGACTGTAGACTCAGTAGTCCAGGTCACAGAGCAAGAAAAGCTACAAAAAGAAATTGATACGTTGCAGTTAGCTTTGCAAAAACTAATTGAACAAAAACATAACATCGTTACAAGCACACAGCAGAATGTTCGTGCCCCACACCACACAAACATGCGGCTAAGCTATGACACACAGCAAAGCTTAGACACACAAACTACCAACCTAAATTGTCACTCAGCGTCAACACGACCAGTTATGTCAACATGGAGCAGGGAGTTCAAAATATCTGGCCAGATAGGTGAACCTGGGCAAAAAGACAAACTCTCCTTCTCAAGTCTAGCTCACCAAATTGAACATGGACGGAGCAGAGGTTTCTCTGAGCTTGAAATTGTTGATGCTGTAATCCGAGCAATTGCACTTCGTAGCTACTTAGAGGGAAAGACAAACCTTACACTGCCCACATTAAGACGAATTCTCAGGGCTCATTTCCAAGAAAAGGGTGCCACTGAGCTGTATAAACAACTTACCTCAGAGGTACAGAGCAGCAGAGAGACCCCGCAGAGCTTTCTTGTCCGCTGTCTGGATTTAAGACAAAAGATTCTGTTTGCATCACAGGAGGCCGAATCAAGTTTGAAGTATGACCCAAAGCTAGTCCAAAGTATGTTTCTCCACACTATCCTGACGGGACTACAGAATAACAGCATTAGAGGTGATCTGCGACCCTATTTGACACAAACTGATGTAAGTGACGAACTACTCTTTGATAAAGTTAATCTGGCATGCACCCACGAAGCTGAGCGCCAAAGTAAAAAGAAACTCGTCCAGCCATGCATCACTAAAGTACACACAGTTCAATCCAGTGATACCACTCTGGAGAAAAAGGGAAAAACACCACCTCAGCACAATCCAGAGAAGACCGAACTTCAGATCTTAAGTGAGCTGAGAGAAATGCGTTCAGGCATGGCACTGTTGAAAGACCTCAGTGCGGAGGTATCTCAAATTAAAGAGTCAATCAAACAACCTCAGGCCATGTCCACTTAGTGCCCCCCGCTAACTAGCGCATCCCCACCACAGACTCCATACCCTGCACAGACTCAATATCCACCTCAATATTACTGGCAGCCTTACGACCAGAGGAGAGAGACAGTTCCACGACCACAGTGGCTCCCAGCACAACGCTATCACCCTCCTGCGACTCGAGTAAGGAAATGCTTTGCATGTCAACAAAGTGGATTGGATGTCTACTGTAGTCACTGTTACAAGTGTGGTGGTAGCGACCATTTCTCAGCTGGCTGTCGAGCTCGGATGCCCATGACACACAGAGATGGTTCTTTAAACGAGGACAGGTCACGACCGCGGGACAGGCAGTGACCAGTGCGATGGAAGAGTCCCGTCAAAGCTGTTCATTTGGTGGCACCCTCCACCCTGACCTCATATTGACACACTGTGAGACTGGTAAACAAACATTGTACCGCTCTAAAGCATGTCAATCTAATCACGGGACAGAAAATAAGAAACGACGCAATCAGTCCTCCAATGTCATTATAAATTCTGCTTTGCCAAAAAGGAAATCGAAAGAGAAAATGTCTATGGGTACTGCTTTTGTGGGGAAGCAATGTCTTGTACAGTGTTACATCCAAGGCCAGCTTGTTGATGTATTATGGGATACAGGATCGCAAGTGTGTATAGTGGATGAACTGTGGAAAAACAAACACTTGCCAAATATCAGACTGAGAAATGTTGCAGAGGTAATTGATGCGCCTGAAGGACTCTGCCTTGTGGCGGCAAACGGGCAGGACATACCTTATGCAGGGTGGATGGAAGTGACTTTTGGGTTGGCATCAAATTAAGTGAAAACAAAAGAACTGGTCATACCTGTGTTGGTAATGAAGGGCAGAGAGCTTCGTCATCCTATCATTGGATACAACGTGATTGAGCAAATAGTGAACAACAAGGAATTAACTCAGAGAAAAAGTTCAAGCTTTCATTGAGCAAGTTCATGCAGAAACGTCATGTGAATATTTAGTCAAAACAAAAAAAGAAAATGTTCATGTGCCCAAACACACATCAGTACAAATTGAATGCAGAGTGCAGTCACACCGACCAAAAGTAAATACATTGCTAATTTTTTAGCCTGACGTTAACCCACAGTGGGCGGAGGGGTTGGAGCTCTGTGAGACGATTGTAACCCTGCGAAAACATACATCTCCCCACATAATTGTCAGTGTACAGAACCCTACGGATCATGACCTACTGTTAGCAGGCAAAATGGTCATAGGCACAGTGCAACCTGTACAGGCAGTGTATCCAACTGCTTCTTGTGAGGGACCTGACTTAACTTCTGTGAGGGTCAATCAAATAACAGATGAAACCGGCCATACCTCTGACATCGCATGGGAACCACCGCTGGACTTAAGCCATCTCAGTGAGTCTAGAAGACACATTGTAAGACAGATGCTGAGAGAGGAAGCAGCTTCCTTTTCGAAATCCGATGATGACATTGGCTGCATAGATGGGCTGCAGTTGACCATCTCGCTAACAGACACTATCCCAGTCGCACGCACTTACCAGTCAGTACCTCGTCCCCTGTGCAAAGAGATAAAGGATTACCTACACGATCTCATTGCCCAAGGATGGGTTAAACAGTCAAACTCGCCGTATTCCTCACCAGTGGTCTGCGTCCGGAAAAAGGATGGTAGTTTGCGGTTGTGTATTGACTACAGAGAATTAAATCGGAAAACAAACCCCGACCGACAGCCCATTCCACGTGTTCAGGATATCATGGACAGTCTTGGAGGAAACAGCTGGTTCTTACTACTTGACCAAGGAAAAGCATACCATCAGGGTTTCATGGCCAAAGAGAGTAGACCCATGACAGCTTTTGTAACGCCATGGGGGTTGTATGAATGGATTCGTATCCCTTTTGGTCTGATGAACGCTCCCGCGGCTTTCCAACGCTGCATGGAAGAGTGCCTGAAGGATCTCAGAGACGATTGCTGTGTCCCCTACCTTGATGACACGCTAGTGTTCAGCAAATCCTTTGAAGACCATGTCAATGATGTGAAAAGAGTCCTGCAGCATTTAAGGCGATATGGGATCAAACTCAAGCCTAGTAAATGTGAGGTGTTCAAGCGGGAAGTTCGTTACCTGGGGAGGATTGTGTCCGCGGAAGGAAGTAAAATTGACTCTGCTGACACTGAGGCTGTGAGAGCCCTGAGAGAGAAAAGACCCAGCACGGTGGGACAGTTGAGAGCCGTACTTGGCCTGTTAAGTTACTATAGGCAGTACATCAAAGATTTCTCCAAGATCGCTGGGCCGCTCTATGACTTGCTGAAAGGAGAAGTGGAGACAAAGGGCGAAGGATACAATGGAACCACCACCAAGTGTACAAAAAAACAAAAAGAAAGGAGTGCCTTCCCAGAAGCCCATTTTATGGACAGAAAAACATCACCAGAGATTGGAGACACTAATAGACTGCTTGGCGGAACCTCCGGTCCTTGGATTTCCTGATTTCTCGCAGCCGTTTATACTCCATACGCATGCCTCAAACCAGGGACTTGGTGCTGTTCTGTACCAAAGGCAAGGGGGGAAACTTAGAGTCATTGCTTATGGATCCCGTACACTGACAGCCTCTGAAAGAAATGATCATCTTCACTCAGGGAAATTGGAGTTTTTAGCCTTGAAGTGGTCCATCACAGAGAAGTTCCGTGATTATCTGTACTACGCACCTACCTTCACAGTATACAGCGACAACAATCTGCTTACTTATGTACTGACCAGTGCCAAGCTCAATGCGACTGGATCCAGGTGGGTTGCGGAGCTCGCGGATTTCCATTTCACCATACTGCCCTACAAAGCAAAAAGGCAGTAACTTCGCAGAGTGCAGAACTGAGAAAAATGACTTTAAAGTTATCCTGTCATAGATTTTTGGACATGTGGCTGTTTTGTTACTTTATATTAGCTTATTCTTTGTACATATCAATGAGTAACAACAGGATAACAGGATGACAGGATAACTTTAAAGTCATTTTTCTCAGTTCTGCACTCTGCGTAGTTACTGCCTTTTTGCTTTGTAGGGCAGCATAAGATACCGCCCTGGCAAAGAAAACATTGATGCAGACAGCTCATCCAGGATGCCGCTGGAAGTTGGAACCATGATGGAGCAATGTACAGAGGAACTCTCATCCGATTGCGTCGAAGCAACCATACAGGCTGTAGAAGTTCAAGATCTTGCCGTGTCGTGGACAGCCAGGAGTTCGCTTTATGACCCGACGGAGTGTGCAGAGTCAGGCCAGTCTTTTTCCACCGATGAGGTACGACAAGCGCAGAGAAGTGATACCCACATTGGACCTGTAGTACAATGTAAGAGGGCTGGCGAAAAACCCTCCAGACACTTATTAAGGACATTCAGTGCACAGGGTAGAAGTTTGCTGCGTCAATGGGACAAACTGTGCATTGGAGAGGATGGAATACTCCGCCGGAAGACAGCTACCCGATCTCAGCTTGTGCTGCCTGAAATATATAAACAACGTGTTCTGCAGGAGTTACATAGTAAAATGGGGCATCAAGGAGTGGAGAGGACGACGTCATTGATCGGAGACAGATTCTTCTGGCCCAAAATGCAGGGGGAAATTGAACATTTCGTGACCAAGAGTTGTAACTGTCTGAAACAAAAGAAACCAAGTAGAGAAACCAGAGCACCACTAATGAATATTGTCACCACTCACCCATTTGAACCCGTCTCCATTGACTTTCTGCACCTGGACAGGAGTAAAGGAGGATATGAATATATCCTGGTGATAGTTGATCACTTCACAAGGTTTGCACAGGTTTACGCCACCACATCAAAATCTGCAAAAACTGTCGCGGATCGAATATTCAATGACTATGCACTGAAATTTGGATTTCCCCAAAGGATTCACCATGACCAGGGAGCAGAATTCGAGAATCAGTTGCTTTATCAGTTAAAAAAGAATTGTGGAATTGCAGGATCGCGAACAACCCCATACCACCCGCAAGGGAACGGACAGGTTGAACGTTTCAACCGGACGTTGCTCCAGATGTTAAAGACTTTGTCAGAAACACAGAAGTCCAACTGGAAGGAGTCATTGAACAAACTTACTTTTGCCTACAACAGTACGCGATGTGAGGTTACTGGATTTTCACCATTCTATCTCTTGTTTGGGAGATCACCGAGACTACCCGTTGACTTGCTCTTTGGATTAACGGCAGCGGAAGGGACTAACAACCATAAGGAATATGTAAAGAGATGGAGGCAAGGAATGCAGGAAGCGTCTGAGATTGCCAAAGAGAACAGCAAGAAGACAGCAGAAAGAAACAGAAGGAACCATGAGGGTAAAGTAAGGAGCTCAGTGCTGCATTCAGGAGATCGTGTTCTGGTGCGAAATCTCACACCCAGAGGAGGTACAGGAAAGCTTCGCAATCACTGGGAAGATAATATACACACAGTTATTCGTCGAATGGGAGAAGAAAGCCCTGTTTATGAAGTCAAGCCGAAACAAGGAAAGGGAACATCGAGGGTTCTACATCGAAATCTCTTGTTACCGTGTGATTACCTGCCAATGGAAATGGAGCTCAGAATACAGCCAAAAACAAAGAAAAAAGTGGATAAACCTACCTCTGTAGAAAGGGATGATTCTAGCTCAGAGGAAGACGATGAAGGATGTAGTCAGTGGTACTTACCTGCGGTCCAGTCTCAGCAACCTGTGGAAGGAAACAGTGAGTTAGAAAGCATAAACTTACCAGTTATCTGGCCCCGTGAACCTGAAAAGGAAAGGGAAGAAATTGGTCAAGAGGTAGTGAAGGATCATGAAACAGAAGTTCGTATGGAAAATGAGGAGATACCTCAACAGAAAGTTGATGTGATGGAGGAGGAACAACCTGGAGGAAAATCTGACGATACAGCAGATGGACATCTAGCCCTGTGGGAAAGTAACAGTGAAGAAGAACAGGAGTGTAGAATGCCTAAGAGAGAGAGGAGACCACCAAAGACATTCACCTATGATTACCTGGGTACCCCTGCATGCTATAATGTAGAGCAGATGAACACAATAGCGTTTCAACCCACGCCATATGAAATGCACAGCATGACTCCATGGACTTACCCAGCATCACAGTACCAGCCAGTATACTTTTACACATACAAAGACTTATATGCACACTGAAAAGAATGGATTAGAAAAAAAAAAGCAGTATTAGGAGGACGAGAGACTATGCAGTTCCCTACACATACCTTCATTGATGAACTGAACATACAGTTAACTCGCAGTGCATACATAAATTAGAACATTTGCATATAAAACAGCACCACCTAAAGAAAGAAAGTGAAAACAAAGTAATGTCGGGACGACATGTATTTTCGAGGGGGAGAGTGTGGTGGTTACAAAAGTAGATAAGTAATTGTAAATAAATAAGTAGATAAATAGTAGTAAATAAATATATGATATGTAAGATGTTACGACAAGAGAATGTATTTCTAATACATGTTTTATTTGTGATTATTTCTTTGACGATTAATGTTCCCTGCTCAATCGTTCGATTATTTGATTGCTTTTACCTTTTGGGAGTGTTCGCCTGCTTGAGGGAGGGGGCTCACGCGCGCTGCTCAAACAATACAGACTCGGATAAGTGAAGCAGCAGCAGCTCCGTGTCCTGTATTAATTTATACATATATCTCCCCTCATCAGGTATGAATTACATAAAAGCAATGAGAGTATGTTTTTTTTGACATGTAAGAGTCTAAGAAATGTTAATTACATTGTTTAAAGTGTTTAAGTTTACTGTTATTACGGACATGTAAAAGTTCGCTGCAAGTCACGTCTGTGTGCTGCGTCACGCGTGCTAGTTTTAAAGTTCATGCTAGTGATGGAGACCATGCGGTCTCAGAGAGAAGGCGCAATATTAGAGTAAGTCCACAAATAAGATGTGTCTTGGTGAAATAATGCAATGAGTAAGTTGTAAGTGCCAAATGACTTTGAAAATGAGTGTCTGTACTAAAAATGTATCAGGAAGAATAATTCTGGCAAACATGAACACATTTTTAGGATTTATTCACGTGTAAAATGTTATATATGTTATCAGTGAATATTTCAAAGTACCTATGCTTAATCTGTGGACACAGTAGTAAAAGAGAAACTCCGGTACTGTATATGTAATTCTGTTATTGTCACGATGCGCTCCACGACGCCTCCTCCTGGCCTCACCAGATCACTCTCTCCTGAGTTCTAGGACTTCACTTCCCATCACTCCCTTCACTAATCACCTCCTTCCATCCCGGTCTCATCTCCATCATCTGAGTGGGACCTGTTCCCACTCAGCTCCCCTTTATCTGGACCTTGCTCCCCTTTGTTCTCTGTGAGGTCTTGTTACTGCCACGGCGTGCAACTCTGAGCAATCTCCTATATTTCTACGTATTCCTGGTTCCTTGATTCTCGCCTGTTTTCCCCATTACTCTGTGAACGTTTGCCGCCTGCCTTCGACCCTTGCCTGGTAACCACTCTGAGTTTGGACTGCCCCAGTATATATTCTACCCTGTGCTTTCTCTGTTTTCTGCCTGTTTGTGTTCATCATTAAAGTTATTGCACATGGATTCGGACGCCTCTGACTTCATCACAGAAGACCTCACCAATATAGGATCCAGCAACCTTGCATCGTCTAGCCTCAGAAGTCACCAATCAAGCTTCCGTACTCGTCGTTCATCAACAGCAGCTTGAGAAATTAACTTCACTTACCGAAGAACTGGTGAGATCCATGCGGTCCCTCACGACGCAAACCGCCGACGCTGCTCAAACCACTGCACCTCCAGTTCAACCATCCTCCAGTGTGAGTAACATTCCAGCTTCCAATAATCCTCGTTTATCATTACCCGACAAATACGACGGCTCGTCAGCAACATGCAAGGGTTTTCTTCTGCAAAGCACTCTGTATATTAACCAGCAATCCCACCTCTTTTCAAACGGCGACAGCCGGGTCTCTTTCATCTGTTCGCTGCTGACTGGGAAGGCACTGGAGTGGGCGACAGCGCTTTGGGCAGGTGGTCAGCTTACTTTCCCCACTTATGACGACTTTCTCGCCCAATTCAGAGAGGTTTTCGAGCATCCAGCCGGCGGAAAGGAACCGGGCGAGCTGTTACTGTCTCTTCATCAAGGAGGATCTTCCGCGGCGGATTACACCCTCAACTTCCGCACACTCGCTGCACAGACAGGCTGGGAAGAGGATCCTCTGAAACTGCTTTACCGCAAGGGTCTGAATTCCGATTTACAAGGAGAGCTGGCTTGTCGGGATGAGGATAAAACTCTCAGTCAGCTGATGAATCTAACCATTCGCCTTGATAATTTGATGCGAGCGCGCCGCACCCCGCTCAAACACCGGGTCGTTGTAAATCCTTCCGTCAGTTCTGAGCCTGAACCCATGCAAATCGGCTTCACGCGCTTATCCACTGAGGAGCGTGAGCGAAGAATGCGCAACAACCTCTGTCTTTACTGCGCCCGTACTGGTCACATGAGGTCAACATGTCCTGTAAGACCCACCTCGAGAGATTCTGCTGCGGTGAGTTCCCGTGTTCGTTCTCTTAACTCTCTTACTTTAGAGGTATCTTTCTGTTCTGATGAGGGTATTGTTAATGTAAATGCTTTGATTGATTCGGGGGCAGCAGGAAATTTTATTGACCTCACTTTTGCTAAAACTCATAATTTCTCTCTCAAACCATGTGAATCCCGGGTGTCAGTGGCAGCATTAGACGGACGACCCCTGGGATCAGGCAAGATACAGTATATCACTCAACAGTTAACCCTTAATGTCGGCACTCAGCACTCGGAGACCATCCAACTTTTCACCATAAATTCACCGCTGCACCCTGTGATTCTCGGTTTCCCCTGGCTGGAGAAGCACAACCCCTACATTTCGTGGTCCGAGAGGAAGGTAATTCAGTGGTCATCTTTTTGTTTAACAAACTGTCAACCTGCTGTCCTAGGTCCTGAAACTGTTTCCAGCCGCTCCGAGAATCCTGACCTGTTGGGGGTTCCCACTGAATACCATGATCTTGCTCTGGCCTTTAGTGAAGGAGAGGCCTCTCAACTTCCCCCACATCGACCTTGGGATTGCGCCATTGAACTTCTTCCTGGAGCTAACCCGCCCCGTGGGAGAGTCTATCCGTTGTCCCAACCTGAGACCGACACGATGAAGTCTTACATTGAAGAACAACTCGCTAAGGGCTTCATTACTCCTTCCACTTCTCCCGCCTCAGCTGGGTTTTTCTTTGTCAAGAAGAAGGATGGAGGTCTCCGTCCTTGTATTGACTATCGCAGTCTAAACGAGATCACTGTGAAGTACCGCTATCCTCTGCCGCTGGTCCCCGCTGCACTGGAGATGCTCCGCACCGCCAAGTTCTTCACCAAACTGGACCTGCGGAACGCCTACAACCTGGTTCGTATTCGAGAGGGTGACGAGTGGAAGACGGCCTTCTCTACGACCACCGGGCACTACGAATACCGGGTTATGCCGTTCGGGCTTTCTAACAGTCCTTCTGTCTTTCAGGCCTTCGTAAATGAGATCTTCCGGGACATGCTGAACCAGAGAGTCATTGTCTACATTGACGACATCCTCATTTACTCTGATACCCTCGAAGCACACGTCCGGGATGTGCGAGCCGTACTTCAACGCCTCATCGACAACCAGCTGTATGCCAAGGTCCAGAAGTGTGAGTTCCACCAGACCCGAATTGCGTTCCTGGGGTATGTCATCAGTGCTGAAGGAGTCATCATGGACGACAGTAAGGTCCGAGCAGTAGTCAATTGGCCTCGACCCACCACCGTGAAAGAATTGCAGCGTTTCCTGGGCTTTGCCAATTTCTACCGTAGATTTATTCGTAATTTCAGCACCACGGCGGCACCTCTCACATCCCTCCTACAGGGGGGGAGGCAACATTTGAAGTGGTCTCCAGAATGCTCTTCCGCGTTCGAACGACTCAAGGTGAAGTTCACTACGGCACCCATCCTTCATCATCCGGACCCCGAGCGTGAGTTCATCGTGGAGGTGGATGCTTCGAATTCAGGAATCGGCGCCATTCTGTCCCAACGACACGGTAATCCAGCCAAGATGTTTCCATGCGCCTTTCATTCTCGTAAGCTCACTTCGGCTGAACGCAACTACGATATGGGTGACAGGGAGCTTCTGGCCATGAAGGCCGCCTTCGAGGAATGGAGACATTGGCTGGAGGGTGCTCGTCTGCCTTTTACTGTCCTCACCGATCATCGCAACCTCGAGTACATCAGGTCAGCAAAACGTCTGAATGCCCAACAGGCCAGGTGGTCTCTCTACTTCTCGAGGTTCCACTTTAAGATCACGTATCGTCCAGGTTCCAAGAACGGCAAAGCCGACGCCCTGTCTCGCCAATTTGACAGTAAATCCGATCATCCCGAGCCCTTAAGTACATTTTGCCATCTACCCTCATCGTAGCCCCTGTTCAGTGGGACATCATGACTGAGATCTCTGCCACACAAGAGGATCATCCCGACCCCTCCGGAATGTCCTCCTGACCGAGTCTTCGTACCACAGGATCTCCGCACTCGTGTTCTTCAGTGGGTACATTGCACTCCCAGCGCTGGTCACCCCGGGATTGCGGCCACACTTCTGCTAGTCACTAATCGTTTCTGGTGGTCCAATCTTCATGCAGACGTAGTCAAATTCATTCGTCAGTGTCCTACATGCAACATCTCAAAGGCCTCCCACTTAAGGCCGGCCGGACTTCTTCAGCCACTTCCCGTCCCTCAACGGCCATGGTCCCATATTGCAGTGGATTTCGTCACTGATCTGCCTTCCTCTCAGGGTTTTACTACTATCCTCTAAGTAGTTGACCTGGCTGGTCTACCCACAGCACTCCAAACCGCTGAAGCTCTTCTTCACCATGTCTTCCGTTTGTATGGATTGCCGGAGGATATCGTTTCAGATAGAGGATCCCAGTTCACCTCCCGGGTATGGAGAGCTCTCTGTAGTAAAATGAACATTAATGTCAGTCTCACTTCTGGTTACCACCCGCAGGCCAACGGACAGGTGGAGAGGCTAAACCAGGAGCTCATCCGCTTCCTCCGAACTTACTGCCACCGTAATCAACAAGACTGGAGTCGTTTCCTTGTGTGGGCAGAATACGCCCAGAATTCTCTCCGCAAACCGTCAACAGGTCTCACGCCCTTCCAGTGCGTGCTCGGGTTCCAACCTCCATTGTTTCCCTGGTCTGGTGAGCCCACGGATCTCCCTGCGGTGGACGCATGGTTGCAGAGGAGTGAGGAGACCTGGAACACCGCCCACGTCCATCTCCAGCGTGCGGTACGTCAATTCAGGCAGCAGGCTGACCGACACAGAAGAGACGGCCCCATCTTCAGACCGGGCCAATGGGCATGGTTGTCCACTCGTGATCTCCGTCTCCGACTCCCTTGCAAGAAGTTGTCTCCACGTTTCATTGGTCCCTTCCGGATCCTGAGACAGATCACCCCTGTCTCCTACAGGTTAGCACTTCCTTCCACTTACCGCATCTCACCCACCTTTCATGTCTCTCTCCTCAGACCGTCTGCTGCACCCAGGATAACCAGGAGGAGGTCGTGGCGAGGAATGCTCCCCCCATCGACATCGGAGGCGAGGAGGTTTACCGTGTGCGAGAGATCCTGGACTCCAGGCCCCATAGAGGGGTCCTCCAGTACCTAATTGACTGGGAGGGATGCGGTCCGGAGGAGCGCTCCTGGGAAAGGTCCCAAAACATCCTTGACCCGGCTCTTCTCACCACCTTTCACCAGAATCACCCTGATCGTCCTGCTCCCAGACCCCGTGGAAGACCCCGTCGCCGTTCAGGTCCTCGCTTCGGAGCCGCTCGCAGGGGGGGGGGCTCTGTCACGATGCGCTCCACGACGCCTCCTCCTGGCCTCACCAGATCACTCTCTCCTGAGTTCTAGGACTTCACTTCCCATCACTCCCTTCACTAATCACCTCCTTCCATCCCGGTCTCATCTCCATCATCTCAGCCACCTGTTCCCACTCAGCTCCCCTTTATCTGGACCTTGCTCCCCTTTGTTCTCTGTGAGGTCTTGTTACTGCCACGGCGTGCAACTCTGAGCAATCTCCTATATTTCTACGTATTCCTGGTTCCTTGATTCTCGCCTGTTTTCCCCATTACTCTGTGAACGTTTGCCGCCTGCCTTCGACAGGAGAGAGTGATCTGGTGAGGCCAGGAGGAGGCGTCGTGGAGCGCATCGTGACAATAACAGAATTACATATACAGTACCGGAGTTTCTCTTTTACTACTGTGTCCACAGATTGAGCATAGGTACTATGAAATATTCACTGATAACATATATAACATTTTACACGTGAATAAATCCTAAAAATGTGTTCATGTTTGCCAGAATTATTCTTCCTGATACATTTTTAGTACAGACACTCATTTTCAAAGTCATTTGGCACTTACAACTTACTCATTGCATTATTTCACCAAGACACATCTTATTTGTGGACTTACTCTAATATTGCGGATGGTTGAACTGGAGGTGCAGTGGTTTGAGCAGCGTCGGCGGTTTGCGTCGTGAGGGACCGCATGGATCTCACCAGTTCTTCGGTAAGTGAAGTTAATTTCTCAAGCTGCTGTTGATGAACGACGAGTACGGAAGCTTGATTGGTGACTTCTGAGGCTAGACGATGCAAGGTTGCTGGATCCTGTATTGGTGAGGTCTTCTGTGATGAAGAGTCAGAGGCGTCCGAATCCATGTGCAATAACTTTAATGATGAACACAAACAGGCAGAAAACACTGACTCTTCATCACAGTTATATATTGTGATTATATTGTGATTGTGAAGTGATGCACTGTCATTGATTGACATTAGAGTGATTGAACTGTTTTACATTGTATAAAAAACAATACAGACTCTGATAAGTGAAGCAGCAGCAGCTCCGTGTCCTGTATTAATTTATACATATATCTCCAGAGGTGGGTAGAGTATCCAAAAATTGTACTCAAGTAAAAGTACAAGTACTTATAGAAATATTTACTCAAAGTAAAAGTAAAAGTAATCATCTTAAAAGTTACTTGAGTAAGAGTAAAAAAGTATCCAATGAAAAAACTATTCAAGTAGTTAGTTACTAGTTACTTTGGATCATATAGGCCTATATATATATATATATAGATATGTGTGTGTGTGTATATAACATGATATTATTTAGATATTTTTTCATTTAAATGACTAAAATTATCATAATTAGATAAGCTATCTTTGCAAAAACAGAAGAGACAAACATTATTTCTGTATATCTGTATATTATATCTATAGCCCGAAAACCATTGCCTGTCCTTTGGTTTGTATAATAGTATAATAACGTATACAACTACATTTGGATTATTAGACAATGTCGGAATAAAGTGACTCTATGGAGTTTTGCATTCAGATGTAAAGGGATGGCAGTCATGTCATGCCCAACACAAACAACGATCAAATGCAAGGATCTTCTTCTGTCTGTTCTCCAAAATGTATTTAAATGTATAGGCTATATTTATGAAAGCATCTTTAAACTGGTTAACTGTGTCTAATAAGGCAGGCGAAGGCATTCGTTTTCAAGTCGAGTTCGCACGCCACTAAGCAATACACACATTGTGTGTGTACACAGTACTACACACATTCATAAACTGGACGATGGTAGCTTATTTAATGTATAACTATAAAGTAATGTATATGTCCAAAAAAAGGGTAATGTCATACTTTGTAGTAGTGCTATATGGCGTAATAATCTGTTTGGTTGTAAAATGTATTACCTGAATGAAATCGAATGTATCGTCGTGTGGAATAATTCATTCACAGACAGCTTACGAAGAAACATACGAAGATGTTCAACTAATAAAGATCTTCATCGCTGGCAAAAAAAATATGATGCATTTGCAGATTTACTTTTTAGACTGTACTGTAGACTGTGGACCGCCACTTCACACAACGCTCTTGATGTTCTTAAATCTTCCTGTTACGACTCCGAGACGATTCAGTGCGTGCAGGAAACTGAACAGATCATTCAAACTGATTCGCGAACCGATTTAGACAGATCTGCCCAACTTGTTTGATGAAGTCTTTGAACAGAATCGACTCAAAAGAGTGATTCATTTGTGAATTGAGCATCGCTCATGCCCAGAAAAAAGAGAGAGCGCGCGCTTAGAATAAACTACGCTTTTAACAACATATTGCATTAAAATAAAGTAACGAGAGGAACGTCACCCAACGTAACGAAGTAAAAGTACAGTTTTTTCATTAGAAATGTACTCGAGTTAAAGTAAAAGTACCCACAATTAAATCTACTCTTAAAAGTAAAAAATTTCCAAAAAAATACTCAAGTAAATGTAACGAAGTAAATGTACTTCGTTACTACCCACCTCTGTATATCTCCCCTCATCAGGCGGTGAGGGTACTACATTGGCAATGTTAAAAAGGCAAAAGTTAACACACTGTTGGTTATTCAAATATAATGAATCATTATTTGATTGATAATATCCAAATAACAATATCTGGTAGGAGGGTTAAACTTGCTAGCCATAGGATAGACTACAAAATAAATTAACCATTTTGTATGCAGGAAAGACAGCATCAAACCACAACAGATTTACATTTATTCATTTAGCAGACACTTTTTATCCAAAGCGACTTACAATTGAGAACAATAGAAGCAGTAATGTCCCCGGGGGGGTGTCCCCACCAAAGCTGAGACCAAACCTACGCCCATGCATTGCAACGCAGTTTCTGCACTCTCTCTAATGCTTTCACCAATGCAAACACACTGATACAGTAAGAGCTTCGTTGTGCAGTGTAACGTGCGTCGTTGATTTCATAACGAGTTGTCCAGATAAACTCGCGCTGTGTGGAGAAAGATTGTTCTTTGACCGCTTTCTGTATAATTTGTTCACAATTTAAATAAGATTATTTTCATCCTACTAAAAGAAACGATGTGAAGTTGATATTTTAGTCACTGGCTTGACTTATGCATAAATCGTATTGAACGATTTTGAGAGAAAGATTACCTGTCTGAACTTGAACAATTAGGCTATACACATCAGAAATTGTTGCTTGGTAGCTCGATCGATTTATTTTCAGACGTTTATCGAGGCCAGCTCTGTATTGGCCCAAGTTGAGGAAACAGTCGTCGGTGAAATGTTTGGACCATACAAAACTTTGGGAAGTTGTGTCGGCGCATTTCCAGAGAAAATAAAATTAACCCATTGTTTCTTCGGAGGCTCGGATGAAGGAACTAAAAAATACCTTTGTGTTCATTTGTTCATCCAAACACTGATCAACTGATCGCTCGTTTGCAAGCCATGATATCTCTCGAGGAAAAACTCTTCCTAGCTCATTTTCTCATGGGCGAGCCAAATTCTCTGGGCGGGCAAAGCAGAGAAAAGGGAGGTAACCTTTCCTCCTTATGACGTCATAAGGAGGAGATTCAAGATCAGCGCGTCTGATCTGCAGAGAAGAGAAAAATGGCCAAAGCTCGGTTTACACCGATTGAAATTTCTAGCCACTGGGGGACCATATACAGGCTAGGGGAACTCATATTTATGTTAAAAAAAACCTCAGAAAGTGGACATTTCATGTCAGGGGACCTTTAAATATTATCCATTTTACTTTATTGGCTAATGTTGTTTTTAATAGACTCAATTTTGAATGTAAAAATGATTATAAATCTTTTTTCAAGTAATGAAATAAGAGAATAGTAAGTGACAAATACAAAACATATTTTTTTACCTATGTTTTTGTGATGAGTGGTTGGTTTTGTAATGGGATGTTTAATTGTTGGGTAGACATTGCTCATCAGGGATGCAGATTGATATCTTTTCCAGTTACCGGGACATGGGGCATCTAGTGATTGGATATAAACTTTAATCAACTAAAATTCATGAACAATTGTGACATATACAGTAAGAATGTTATTACGCATCACAATGTGCACTTTTACCAGTAAAAAGTGCTTACTCTAACCTAACTACAATATAAAGATTTTACAAACTTTTGGCTTTCTCCGTTGTGTGATTCTGATTCTGATATTTCAGGCTATTCTTATTTCTCATTAAGGCGTCTTGTTGTTTTTCCAGTGGTGCAGCACCCATTTTTGTTGAATTTGACAAGGAAATTTGGTATTCACCCAGAAAAAGTATGGTCTATTGAAGAATGCAAGAAGGTGTTAGGTGCATGTATCAGGAAGAGAAACATAAAAGGCATTATTTTCTGTCACATGGAATTTAGCTTATCCATTGCACAAGAACAAGCTAGGTGTATAGCTAAGTTAAAAGAACAGAACAAACAATTGCACACTAAGGTGGGCCATAACAAGGCCTCAACCAAATGTGACTCAGATGAAACTTATCCTGACTTACAAGCGGTGTTCGAAACAGATGTAGCCATCCAATCAGTAACTGATGAGCCTGTAAATTCAGTGAAGGTATGTGGTGCTAGAAAAAGATCACAGGGAATCGAGGAGACGGAAAGTGTTCCTCCCAACTCTTCTGTTGTCCAAATCCAAACTGTTGCCAAAGCGCTAGGACCTAGAGATATAGAGAGAATATCACAGAGCTTACCCTCAGCACGCACAACATTTTCTGAATTTAGAAGAGCATTGATCAGCAAAATGCGTCTCTACAACGTCATTGGCTGAAGTCTCACAGCTGATGTCACCAATTCTAACGGAATCTGAATTCAACAGTTTTGAGTCTGCTGTTACTTCTGAACTGCAACATGTCAGTAAAAGTGAATTGAGAAAGGTAGTTCTGAGAGTGTTAAAGAACATTGTTGGACCCCAAATAGACTGGTCCAAAATCACTAACTGTGTGCAAAGGAAAGAAGAAACTGAGTGAATACACTGAAAGGTTTTGTCAGTCAGTTGTAACATACAGTGGAATGGTTGATAATTCTGAAAGTGTGTTATTAGACAAAGGACCTCTAGTCCGCATCTGGTCAGATGGCCTTGTAGTCGAATACAGAAAAGCTTTGCCATTCCTAGATCTAACTTGGTCTAACAGAACTCTCAGAAGTAATTTAGACAGGTTGGCTGCATGGGAAAGAGATGCTGATGTTAAGCTAAAGTGAGAGTAGCAGCAGCATCCTTTAAGGTCAACGCAGAGAAGCAACAGAAACATAAATGTCCTAAGAGAGAGGGGAGTTGTTATTACTGTGGTAAGCATGGACACTGGAGAAAAGAGTGTAGGAAAAGCAAAAAGAACTTTAGAGAAGTTAACAATGTTGCTCAGCTCCTACTCAGTCTGCTTGCTACTCTGAAGCAGCCCCTCCCCACGTCATTAAATTTGTGGGGCAGCTTGTTGAGGTGTTAACCATTTGGGCTGTGAGTGCTTAATTCCCCCAGTAACTTACAACAGAGATAAAAGACTTATTTTTGTTTAATAGAACAAAAGGAAAGTGTCTGTCTCAGCTTTCCTTTGGGGGACACTGGTTAAGTAGACTCACAGCTTTAAATGTTATGCTACAGCATAGGCCCTTCATTAGTAATGAGTTTAGGTCAGGCTGTAAACGTAAAATGCCCTCATGTAGTGACCGCAATAATGAATCAAGCAAAAGTCACTTTTGTCACCCCCTCCCATTGGGGAAATTGGTTAACTACCCTCACAGTACAGTGTGCACCAGTCACAAACCCATCCTCATGTATGATGTCTGCTATGACTGAAGTTGTGTTAGAGGATGAAGGAGAAATGACTCACGATTGTGTTACGCAGATCAAGGTACACACGTCACTGGACAGGTAGTCAAAGAAGTGTCTAGAATGTTGCAAGCCATTAGAGCCTAAGTGGCACGGACCACATCAAGTGATGTTGATTACAGCAGCTGCAGTATTGTGTCAGAAGGAAGGAAAACCTGGACTCATGTGTCACTAGGGTTGGGTACCGAAACTCGGTGCCAATAGGGAACCGGTTCCGACGTAAACGGTAGTAACCAGACCGAATAAGAACGACAATTTCGGTGCCTGATTTCGGTGCCTGACTTAATTAGGCACACACACGCACACACAGTCTCTTCTGTCTCGCATGCGCGCTCTTGCTCGCAAGGTTTGGCTGCATTTCACGTGTAAAATTCGTAAAATTACTCTGGGTGTGCCGATAGTCTGAATCCATATAGAATCAAGCCAATACATTGGCTGATGGCGCGGGCGCCGCCTCGACGCACTTACGTCGTCATATTATGTTGGCGTGCGCGCGCCATCTGCTCCTCAGATTTCTCTGCCGAAAAAGGAAGCTGGTCGGCAGCGCGAGGAGCTTGGCAGCGTCTCGTTCCCTATTGAGAGAACATAGGTTACACCAGTAACCAGATATGTTCTCTTTCATAGGTTCACTCAACGCTGCGTAGCTAAGAAGCAGTGGATTTGTAGGCTGCTGTATCACGTGCCGTTTGAACTGACGCGCTACAGCGATCTGTCACATTTCAAAGAGCCAAAACGTTATTTATTGTGTGAATCTCGTAAAAATATTGACAGAATCTGACAGCTGTGGATTTGTTCAATATCAAAAGTAACCTTCTCTGTCTTGTCTGTCGAGGTCAGTGTCCTCTTTGTCCGCGATTTTTCTCTGCATGAGAAAATGAATTGCGTGAGTCTCACGGTCAATGCGTGAGAGTTGGCAGCTCTGCCTGCTAGTAATCTCTATTAATCTCCAGTATTATTACATTGCTTGATATAATATTGTTTTATTTGATATTATGTAAATGTGAATTTTTATTTTATATTGGTTTTATTATTATTTGTATTTATATTGTTTAAAGATTTAAGTTAATATTGTGTCCAGTTTGGCCCTGTATATAAAAGGGTATTATTTTTTGATAAAGTGTGTGCGGTTTCGTTTTCTTAAGTACCGTTTCAAGAACCGTTTTGGCACCGGAACCGTTTAAAAAATACCGAGTAGGTACTGGTATCGGATAAAACCCAACCGATACCCAACCCTATGTGTCACACTGTAAAAGTTGTTCCCCCACCCACAGGGAAAGGACAGGACACGGAACAGTGAGGAGCCCAGGGAAGAACTGATTGCAACAGGCGTCGGGGGCCAAACCCTTGCGGTGAAGACTCCCTCATAGGCCTTCCCCCTCCACAGTCCATCCTTACCTCACTGGTTCTTTAGGTGTCACAGGAATTAGAAATAGGGAAAAAAGGAACAACAATAGCAGACTCAGAAAAAGATAAAACCCTAGTGTTTGTGTCACCGGTGCAGGCCGGGGCGGACTCGTATGACCAGCCGCCCCTGACTCCAGGCACCACCGCGAGGAGCCGACACCACAGGTATCCAACGGAATGGACCAGACCGAGGGAAAGGTAAATTTCAAGGAATAACAATCTTTATTAAGCACTTTAACCATTTCCAATTATGGAAGTAAAGAAAAGGATGATAACGGTCGCTGGGCCTTCTCCCCGGAGCAGCTTGGCAGATCGAGGGCTCCTTCCCCAGGATGTTACACACTCCACGGCCCCGAAGGTAGATAGACAGGTAAACACTCTTCTTCCAGCGATAACTGCACACTTCGGGAACTCAGAAGGTAAGTAGACAGGTAAGCACTCTTCTTCCAGCGATCGCTGCACACCTCGGGGCTCAGAAGGTAAGTAGACAGGTAGGCACTCCTTTTCCAGCGATGGCTGCACACCTTAGACTCTGAAGGAAGATAGTCAGATGAGCACTCCTCTTCCAGCGATAGCCGCACACTTCGGGGCTCAGAAGGTAAGTAGACAGGTAAACACTCCTTTTCCAGCGATAGCTGCACACTTCGGGGCTCAGAAGGTAAGTAGACAGGTAAACACTCCTCTTCCAGCGATAGCTGCACACTTCGGGGCTCAGAAGGTAAGTAGACAGGTAAGGATTCTTCACGATACAAAGTATTTTCGTCAGTGCACAGTAATGAGACAGTGGTTTAAAAGCTTCCTTCACCAGCAATGCTGCATACTTCCAGACTCGGACAGTAAGTGGAACAGGTAAGGATTCTTCACAGTACAAAGTACTTTCGTCGGTGCACAGTAATGAGACAGTGGTTTAAAAGCTTACTTCACCAGTGATGCTGCACACTTCCCGACTCAGACAGTAAGGAGAACAGGTAAGGATTCTCACAGTACAAAGTACCTTTCAGCTCAGCTGTAGCACTCTAGGCTTCTGATGGAGAACAGATATAGTAACAACTTTCCACAAACGTGTACGCATGGGTTGGGGCCACTTCTCAGCAAAAGCACACCACACTCGTGTTCACTTCAATTCCACAGCCATGAATCAATGTGTATCAATAAGGCAAAAGCACTGCAATTCACTCACACGATAAGGCTGTTCAGAGGCCTCAATCCGTTTGTTACACTCACGTGGGGGACATTAAATCTTCCGTTCCTGCTCAACACACTCTGAAACACATAGCTTCTCCAACAGTCAGATCCACACTCACTGCATCCTCTTCAAGCTGTTTGAATGTTCGTAAGATGAAATCAATTCACTTATCTTTCTCCCTCTCTTCACAGTGCAGGTTCAATCGATAACTCAGTCCAGTAGATTTCCCACAGACGATCACTCTGATCCAGCAAACTTCAATGGGCGGCTCCCACACCCAGACAATTTTCCAGAGGAAGCTTGTGTCCAACACTGCTCTGAGACCATCAGCTTCAACCCACTTCAACGACCCTCTTTGAACGCCCTCTTTGAACACGCTTGAACCACGTTTGAACCCCCCTCAACACTCTCTGAATGGCCCTTTTATGTTTGGCTTGTGAAGCAGGAAGCCTGTGTGAGCGCCGCTCCTCTCTCTCTCGCACCTGCAGTGTATTAGCGCTAATCAGTTCGGACCATGTTTCTGTCACACCCGGAACCGGAATGGAAGGTGTCGCACACAATTGCTTCCCTCCAGGAACTCGGCACTCGAGAGAAGGTTCCGCTCACCGAGCGTTTTTGTCACCCGTGACATTTGAACAAATACTGCTCTGTCGTCTTTTGTTTTCTTTCTACCTCTGTGCAGGTACCACTTGATGGCTATCCCGAGACCCATACGCACCGACCTCCTCACCTGCGTATGGAGACACCATTTCCAGAAAACAGCTAGACCCACTGCCGAGCCAACTATCACAAGAAAAAAAAAAAAAAAAACACAACGCAGAGACCCACATACGGAATCTTCAGTCATCAACCAACATGATCAAGATTGTCGTACTACTAACCATCATGGACATCGCACAAAGTCTGGACTCCAGAAACAACATATTCTTAGAGCTGATGAATATGTCAAAAACGCCTTGCTTGCTGGAAAGAATGTTTGCATGTCACACCCGAAGATGGCTGCATTCCAGGACTCACTTGTGCAAGTGCACAAACATGGTGGTCCAACAAAACATTCTTGATCTTTCAACTAAATTACACTAGATGACTGAAGATAATTTTTCATGGTTCGGAAACTTGATTGGTAAACCGTGGCTGTGGATAAAGGAAATAGATCTATGCATCCACAGTATCAAGTTATTAATTCAACAAATGAATCACGCCTCTCAAGAGAAAATCAAAGTTCCAACCAGAAAAGACTATTATCCGTAAAAACTTACTAATTGGACCCTAATTGCATGTTTGTTTTCTGTGTCAGCATGCAATTACAGAAAAGCAAACACATATCATGAGTTATGTGCCTGTAACGATCACAAGTTACAAGAGAACTTTTAAGTGTCTAAATTTGTATTGTGTGAGAGTTATTAGAACTCTCAAAGGGGGAAATGTAGGATTACAAATTTATTTAAATGTTTAATTTAGGTTCCAATACAATAGTATTTTAACTGAGAAAGTTCTGCACACTGTTTTCCATTTTGAGGCAGTCAAAGTGTCGGACATTAACCTCTTGTCAAATCTCAAAGGTCAGCTGGGCCTTTTGTTGATCTAATCAGGCTCTGAGTTACACTGTTATGCTGATGGAATCAGGTAACCAGCTGAATCAAAATGCTTTGTTTCAGAGTGTCTAACCATCTGAATCAACATGCTCTGTTTCAGAGTGTTCACAACATTCCCAAAGTCTGGTCCTGTCAAGTTTACTAGACTCCCCATTGTACATATTTTGGAAGCCACAAGTGTTTTCGTAAGTCCAAAAATCGTACAGTCATTGTGTGTTAAATCAAAGTGCTCCATATATTAACGGTTCTTCAAGGAGCCAGTAAAGAGATTCAAAATGTCCTTCTCTTTGTATTTTGAACATGTTCCACACTTTAAAAACATTTCGATAAAAAATAGGCATTCCATTGAGGTTCAGCTTTTCCAATCCATTTTTCCAATTTCCTATTAATGTTGCTTCGCTTTTTTCCAAATTAGTTTTAGCAGAGGACAGTTTTTTAAAATCATCAAGTACACTCATTAAAACCTGTACATCACTCTGTTGACTAACAAACACTAAAACATCATCAGCATATGCAGAGACTCTCATACTTCTTTCAAAATTAGGCAATTTAAAACCTTGTACATTTTTTATCAATTGTTGTAAACAGAGGTTCTGTTGCTAGCGAATATAGCATTCCAGAGAGCGGGCATCCCTGCCTCACTCCTCTAAAAACTTTAAAAGGAGTGCATAAGCCACCATTAATTTTGAGTATGCTCTCAACATCACTGTACAAAACTTTAATTTTATCTATAAAACTTTTACTAAAACCAAAAGCTTTTAACGTTTCCCATAAGTATGCATGTTCAATTCTGTTGAAAGCTTTCTCTTGGTCAAGCGCAATCAATCCAATGTCACTATTTGATAACTTAGAGACATAATAAATATCCCTAACAAGGGAAATATTATCAAAAATTGACCTTCTGGGGACACAGTAGGTTTGGTCTGGATGGATTATCTTAATCATAATTTTTTATAATCTGTTTGCTAAAATTTTTGAAAGAAGTTTATAGTCACTACACAGAAGTGAAATAGGTCTCTAGTTTTTGATCTCTGTGAGATCTCCTTTCTTGGGAAGGAGGGTCAGGACTGCTCTCCGGCAACTCAAAGGTAGAAGACCTTCGTCCAGAAGTACCATTGAGGACTTCTAAGAGATCCTCTCCTAAAACCTCCCAAAAACATTTATAGAAGTCTATTGGTATGCCATCAACTCCAGGCACCCTTCCGGATTCCATGCTCTGAACGGCCTTATGCAGTTCTCCAAGGCTGAGCGCACCTGAAATCTCTGCATTAGCTTCATCAGACACCTTTGGTAAATCCTCAAAGAAGACACTCTCATTGATATTGTCTGATCCTACTTCACTTCTGTAAAGTTTCTCATAAAAAACAATTGCCCTCCTTCTAATCACTACAGGATTGGACAACAGAATTCCTTCCTCAGATCGCAAAGCGTGAATGATTCTTTTTTGCCCATTTTTCTTTCAAGGTTAAAAAAATATTTTGAAGGCGCAATCAATCTGATCAAATCTGTGTTTTAACCCCTAATAATTCTGCCAATTGATTCTTTTTTTTTTTTAAGAATTTTCAAATAGCTATGTTGTTTTGTTAATTCTGCCAATTCCTGTATCTTAATTATGTCATTCTCTAAGTCTTTCATTGACTGATTTAAAACTTTGGTGTTGTTAATACTGTTTAATTTGTACTTTGCCAACATTCCACCATTTTTGTACTGATTGAAAAGATTCTTTTTTTGTTCTGTAATCAGTCCAAAACAATTTAAAAGTGTGTATAAAATCCTTATTATCTAACAAAGTTAAATTAAAATGCCAAAAAGCACTTTTAGGCATGACAGAATTCAAAATAAAAGAACATTGCACCATGCAATGATATGAAAAACCAACAGGAAAAATACAAACATTTTCAAAAATACCAGCATGATGCTTAAACACATAAAATCTGTCCAATCTTGCCAGAGATAAAACATTATCACGTGTATGTGCCCAAGTATATTGTCTTTTATCCTTCCACACTTCCACACGTCACTTAACTCATGCTTATTTATTATTTGAATGAGATGTTTTCTTGACGGCATATGAGGTTCAATATGATTTCTGTCACAATTACTCACTGTACAATTAAAATCTCCTCCCAGAAATAAATAATCATCATTAGAAACATCTTGTAAAACAGAACATAATGTATCTAAAAACAACATCCTATCAATTGTTAAGTTAAAAACAAAATTATAATTCTCCACTTGTGCTGTCACTTTTAAAAGTCTACCCTTCAAAAACTCTTTAACTTGATATGAACTTGGATTAAATGTTTTTGCAAATAATATTGATACTCCCCTAGAGGTCTGCTACCCGACCCGAGCCCGACGGGTCCCGAAAGACGTGCGGGTTTCGGGTCGGGTTCGGGTTAATGTTTAATGAACAGCCTCGGGTTCGGGTCGGGTTCGGGTTTAACTAAGAAAAACTAAATAGGCTATATATAGTTTGCGTGCCGTGTGCTTTGCCTGCTTGCTGTGTTGTGGTGACCGGCACGCGAGAGAGAGAGAACATACGTGCGCAGATGTACAATATGTGCATACACACAGTCAGACACAGGCTCTCTCTCTCAAATATAATGATAATGATATATATATATATATAATTTTTTTAATTATTTGTTTTATTTTATCATATCATTTATATCACAAAACTGTTTTGTGCATGTGCTACCGCTCTCGCGCGCTATTTCAGTCACAATACAGACAGAGACAGCAGACTACAACAAGCAAACCATGAGTCTGATAAAGCAAAAAATTACTTGTTAAGTTTTTTCTCTTACTGCTGTGCTGCCTGCTGATAGGGCCGCTGCGCCTACATGTATTTGTTTAATATGTCAAGCAATCATTAAATACAACATAGCATATTGCAAAAATGGTATTTGCTGTGAGAAACAGAATGGACCTCGGGTTCGGGTCGGGTTCGGGCTTAATGTGTAAATGTAATTGTCGGGTCGGGTCGGGTCGGGTTAAATGATCGCGGGTACGGGCCGGGTTCGGGCTTCAGTTTAAAGCCCGTGCAGACCTCTATACTCCCCCACTTAACGTGGTGTTGTGACTGAAAAAAGATAAGCCTTCCCATTCCTTCATCCAATCATTAACATTGTTCAAGTCACTATGTGTTTCCTGAATCAAAGTGACATCTTTTTTTTCTGCTTGATAATTTCATACAGCTCAGCTCTTTTTCTGTAATCTCTAGCACCAATAACATTGAAGGAGGCAATCCGCACTTCAGATACTAAAATAAATAAACAAAAAAAAAAAAACACAAGCAAAACCAGATTACTAATGTTCTTAGTCTTCATTTTCATTTAAATCCGTGCCAACTTTCCTCACAATCTTTTTCAAACGATAAACCTCCCTGTTTGAAAGGCACCGATCTGCTAATAGACTTTTGGCTTTGTCATGGAACTGCATTAGATCAGGGAAATATTCCTTTACAATCACACCTCTTTTGTTTTTTGTGGTATTAAGGAAACGTTTTATTTCATCAACATCATAGCTTCTGCTTATCAGTCTGTGACAACACTGTACTTAAGTCAGACATTCCACTTCCACTTTTTGACTCTTTCTGATCTTTAAACACTTCTGCTTTTTTAAAACACTTTGCACTACTGATCTTTCCCACATTTTTCCGTTTTGTTGGTAGCCTACTATGAACATCCTATTCTCTGCTTCTGTGTCAGACACATCATCTTCCCCCATGTTTTCTACATCACTGTTCAACAACCCAGTTTCTGCAGCTACAGAAGTTTCTGAATTATCTGTCACCGGTGCAGGCCGGGGTGGGCACCAGATGACCGGTCGCACCCCTAACTTGCACCCCACGTGAGGAGCCGACACCGCAGGTACACAACAGACAGACAGAAAACAGTGGAGTACAGTATAAAGTTCTTTATTGATTTAAAACTCTGATTGTAGAACAACTCTCCGTGGGCAAGTTCCTTCGTATCAACCGGAAGGACGGCCAAAATAGCCATATTCCTCAGGACTCAGGCAGAGAGAATGGAGGTAGGTTGCTCACCAGCGTAACTGTTCTCTTCGGGGCTCAGGCAGAAAGAATGGAGGTAGGTTGCTCGCCAGCGTAACTGTTCTCTTCGGGGCTCAGGCAGAGAGAGAATGGAGGTAGGTTGCTCACCAGCGTAACTGTTCTCTTCGGAGCTCAGGCAGAGAGAATGGAGGTAGGTTGCTCACCAGCGAACTGTTCTCTTCAGGGCTCAGGCAGAGAGAATGGAGGTAGGTTTCTCACCAGCGTAACTGTTCTCTTCGGGGCTCAGGCGGAGAGGGAATGGAGGTAGGTTGCTGCAACCGCTGCTTCAGCAATGCATTCTCCACACTCGTGTTCAAAACAATCCACACAAGGAAACACACGTGAATGAATACTATCAAACACTGTGAAACACTCCACTCACAAAGGTAAGGCTTCAGCGCTGCGTTTCATCCATCGCTCATCGAAATAATCCTGATTGTGACAATGGGGAACTGTAAGCCACTGTAAGGAACTGTAAGCCACACAACTTCCCTTAAGTAGTCAGCTTCACATCATAGGTTTTTGAAACGGTTACGAGAATCGTCAATAATGTCATAATCTAACTCAGAATATCACTTATCTCTCTCTCCTTGATAGACCGCGCTCATTGCTTCCATTCATCTGCCGTGTCGGCAACCCGGAACCAACAATCTCACTGAGCAACGACCTCACCGAGCAACAACGTCACCGAGCAACCACCTCACCGAGCAACCACGCCACCGAGCAACCACCTCACCGAGCAACAACGTCACCGAGCAACCACACCCTCTGACTCGATGTAATGCCCCTTTAAACTCCACTCAATCCAAGCGCTCTCCAATCGGGACCTCGCGGACCATCCTTACGCACCTGTTTCTGATTAAAACATTAAAATAGCCAGCGTTTGCGGGTTTACCCGAAACCGGAAAGCGCTCCCCATAGGAACCTTAACTCTGAATATTCGTTCCGTCTTCTCCGCGACTAGTCACCCGTGACATATCCCTACCTTCATTCATTGATTCCGTCGAGGTCGATCCGGCAGGCCCCTCAACAGATGTTCCTTCCTCAGCAGGTTTATCCACGGTCGGCACTGCTTCAGCCAGACCAACCTCAGACGGTTTAGTGCGTTCGTTTATTGTGTGCGTGTGTGTGTGTGTGTGTTCTCGTGAGAAATAAGTATTGATGTCTGTGTGATCTTATGGAGTGAGTCAGTTGTGTGTGTATATTGTTCATGGATCAGTTGTAATGTGATTTGTATCTGTTATTTTGTTGCTTTTGTATTTTGTTGATCAACTTTGTATTTTCTTTTTCTCTTGTTTATTTTTGATTTATGATAATTTGATTGTATTTTTCCTTTAGTTTGATTTTGAAGCCATATTAACCCTTTGTGTACTGAAGTGTGTGTGTTTGTGTGTGTGTGTGTGTTGTTTTGATTTTAGTCATAATAAAGTATTGTCATTTTATATATTCACGTCTCTGCTCTATCTTGTGGGAACGAACCTGTGTCCTTATTGGACCATTATTTCCCTGGGTGAAATTCCCAGGGTGGTGTAGTCGGTGTTGTAATTATAGTTGAGTCCAGAACAACAAAACCCACCCCTTCGGTGCTACATTCTGGCGTAGTCGGCAGGGTTCACACATTGATTTTTTGGGCTGAGATGTGAATTAGTTTTTTTTTCTATATTGTGTGGGGTGAATGTGATTTTTTTTTTTTTTTTTTTTTTTTTGAAGCAGGGCGGCGGTGTGCACTGAACGTCCTATCTCTTTTTGTTGGTAGTCTCACTGATTTCTTAAGGATGGATGAGGAATTACGTGCACTGCGAGATCTAGTGTTACAGTTGCGGGCTGAGAATGAGAAGTTGAGGCAGGATCGGGCCATCACAGATGCAGCGGAACCCAGACCTGGTCCGTCTAATGCGTGGTCAGCATTGCCTATTGACCCTCCGCCGGCAAATTCTGATGTTCCGGCTACAGAGAGGTTTGTGTTTATACCACGAGATCGTAGGTGTCCCAAGTTTAATGGTAGAGCGGGAATGGGTATAAACGAATGGGTTGACGAGGCGGAGGCCTGTATGAGGGTTCGTCATATGTCCATTGCCGATCGCGCATTCTTTTTATTTGATCATTTGGAAGGGGAAGCTCGGGAAGAAATTCGATATCGCCCAGCGATAGAACGGGAAGACCCGGAGAAAATAATTATTGCGTTGCACGAATTGTACGGTTGCTCCCAGTCCTATGTGGCTTTGCAAGAAGCATTTTTCTCTAGGAGACAGCATGAGGGAGAGACCCTATTGGAGTTTTCTTTGGTACTCATGGGTCTGCTAGAGAGGGTTAAACAGCGGTCGCCCAGTGGTTTGCCAAATGCTGACTCTTTATTGCGGGATCAATTCGTTGAACATGTACGTGAATTACAGCCTCCGTCGAGAATTAAAGCAGCTCGTTCGTCGTCAGCCAAATTCAACCCTGCTGGAAGTGCGAAGTGAAGCTATACGATGGGAACAAGAAGGGACCCCGGGGGTGCGCTAGAGGCCGTAGCCATTCAGTTCCGTCGGTTCAAGGCTTCCAGGGGGAGGTACACATACGGGGGTTGGTGGTGTACTTCCACGTTCTGAGTTGAGCGAATTAAGAGAGATGTTTAAGGCACAGCAGAAGCAGCTTGAGCAGCTCACCCAAAGAATTACAAGGTTGCAAGGACCGTCACCTCGTGTTCCATCTGCTCGTAGTGGCCCGATTATATGTAGGCGGTGCCATAGGCCGGGACACATTGCCAAAGAAAGTGTTGGGGAACGAGTGGCCCCCCATTCTAGGGACCTACCCCGTCATGCTGATTTGCCAACGGATGGTAGGCAACTTCGCTTTGGTCAACAGTCGGAAAACTAGTCCCCGCCGGGTCGCGGAGCCACGAGTCGGTTGGGGAGAATTGCGGCTCAGAGATAGATTACATTTCACGTTCTCTACCAAAATTGGTGTCTTTGTGTCCCCACTTAGATGTCCATATAGGTGGAGTGGTTGTGTCTTGTTTAATACACACTGGGTCAATGGTGTCTACGATTACGGAGACCTGTTTTCGTAGACATTTTGAACCGTGGGGGCAAGACCGTTTGAAGTCCTGCCAGTGGCTATTGCGTGCTGCAAATGGGCTTTCGATTACATATAGGTTATTTGGAATTGGATGTTGAATTATGTGGGCACGCAGTCTCTAATTGTGGCATTTTGGTTGTTAAGGATCCCCCAGGAGGCATTGGTGTCCAAGCCCCTGGTGTATTAGGGATGAATGTCTTGGGGCGGTGCTACCAGCAGTTGTTCGGGCAGCACGGTACAGCACTTTTTAACTTCCCTTCTGTGGCTGGAGTCCCTTCCTTTGTGAGGCAGGCCTTGCAACAGTGCCATCAAGTAAACACTCATCCTCCTCCTGGTTGTTCAGGGTGGGTTAGGGTGCGGGGTCCTCGGACGCAGTGAGTGATAGGCGGTACTATTACGTTGATAGCGGCGACTTGTTCAGAACAATTTGCAGATGGAGTAGTGCTCCTTGAACCCCCTGAGTCCGGATTACCGGAAAATCTGTTGGTCTCGCCTGCATTGGTTCGCATTGTTAAAGGCACAGTCTATGTACCAATAGTTAACGTGGGTACTTTAGATGTTATGCTTTTCCCGCGCAGGGTTTTGGGCACTTTAAGTAGCGTACATGTGGTTAGTTTACCTGCAGGTGTTACAGAAGTTCGGTCTAACGCAATTACTGCAGGTTTGCCCCCAGAGCGAGCACAAATAGATGCGGTTGAGTTGAGTTCATTACCTGATGACGAGCAGAGCAAGGTTAGGGTTTTGCTGCAGCGGTTTCAGTCAATTTTTGCCGTCAATGAAAGTGACTTGGGGTGTACGAATCGTATTGTACGAATTGTAGATTGTAGCAGGCATAGCTGCCTAGTTTAATTTTAGTAACAACCTGAGTACTAACCGAATGGTATTTACCTAATTAGATCCAGGTGCGCTATGGGTGCGTGAGTGTGTATAAGGAAGGTTCCTGTGTTGGGAAGCGTGTAGGCTGCTGCAAACTTTGACACCGTCTTTCCGAGCTGTTCCCGTATGGGGATCCTTGGGCTGAACCGCACATCATTTGGGTACGTTACCATAGATAGAGAAATATTTAATTTGGGGTGAGCTGTTGGCTGTATGCGTTCTGTTTGTTTTAGTATGCATCCCGGGCTGTGTTTACCCATCGTGGCTTGACGTTGGGAGGGCTGATTTGCTAATAATCAGGTGGGTAAACTATTGACTTAATGGGGGAATATCCGCGAAGAGACATTGTTTATATCGTGTTCCTCCTCTGTTTTAGTTGGAGAGGCCAAGAGCTAGTAATGTCGGCATAATTACAGCGAGCCGATTGGGACCGTGACCTGGCTTCCCCTTCCTTTTTTTGGTCTTTGTCTTTGTTGTCTTGAGCACTTCTGTTGCGCGTTGCCGCGACGCTCCGCCTTGCCTCGCCTCGTTTGCGCCTGCTTGACTATCCCACATCAAATGAACTTGACGCCGGGAGACTGTAAGACTCGATTCTTAATCCGTGTGGCCGTTTGGCCACCTCCGCACTGGTTCAACTGAATGACTGTTTGTGGGGTTCGTATGGTATAATTGGATTGTTGTGTGAATGAACTCATAAGATGATGCGAGTTGTTTGAGTGCGTTCGTTTATTGTGTGCGCGTGTGTGTGTTCTCGTGAGAAAGAAGTATTGATGTTTGCGTGATCTTATGGAGTGAGTCGGTTGTGTGTGTATTGTTCATGGATCAGTTGTAATGTGATTTGCATCTGTTATTTTGTTGCTTTTGTATTTTTTTGATCAACTTTGTATTTTCTTTTTCTCTTGTTTATTTTGATTTATGATCATTTTATTGTATTTTTCTTTTTTTTTCTCTTGTTTATTGATTTTTGACAATTTGAAGTTGACTTTGTTAATTTTGTTGGACTGGCTAAGAAGGAGGGCTGACCACTCTAGGTCCAAGTTACTGGGTACCCTTGTTCACTGAGTGATTTTGACTCTTCTGAATTTTCTGTCACTTGAATGCACGTGTGCTTGTGGTGAAGTGAGTAGGCTACAGTAGTGTACGTTTGAAGTGTTTGTAGTAAAGTGGAATTGGGTAGGTTTGCTATTTCTCCTTGCCATCTGACATTTTATCTTTGCTTGTCTGATTGATTTTGTTTATTTTCCTTTAGTTTGATTTTGAAGCCATATTAACCCTTTGTGTACTGAAGTGTGTGTGTGTGTAGTTTTGATTTTAGTCATAATAAAGTATTGTCATTTTATATATTCACGTCTCTGCTCTTTCTTGTGGGAACGAACCTGTGTCCTTATTGGAGCATTATTTCCCTGGGTGAAATTCCCAGGGTGGCGTAGTCGGTGTTGTAATTATAGTTGAGTCCAGAACAACAAAACCCACCCTTTCGGTGCTACATAAGGAAAACACAAAAGAAAAGACAAATACACGCGCTCAAAGCTCGAGCTCTCACACGCTCCACAAACGTCCACGCATGCACAGAGAGAGAGAGCGCGAGAGAGAAAGAGAAAGAGAAAGAAAAAGAAGCTTTGGAAGAACAGTTTTGCTCCGTTTAGAGCATTAGGCTTTTGTAACTATTATAGATGGCCAATAATGATTTATTTTGTGTTTTGGATTCTATTTCCCAGCTGCTGCTGTGGTGATTTTTGTCTTGATGTGATAAAACACAAACTGAAGCTTTAGGTTCTTGTTCTCAGAGTTCTCTTCTAGCAAAGACTTTAGTTGTAGGCTGTTTTATCTTCTTTACAAAGGACTGTGACATGAACTAGATCACCTATCAGTTTTATGTTACAAAACACTCACTTTATTAAACTTTCTGAAAACCTTGACTTACAAAATGAAGCATTGGAATGGCTCTGTGGCCTATCATCAGAGGTTTGCCTGCGGTGACCTCATTATAAACACAAAAATAAGTCATGTGTAACTTACTTCCTTATGCACGTTTGTTGTGGGGCAGGAGAACAATTCAAAGCTACTATCATAAGACCATTTTCCCCCTTTGATCGTAATAACTGAATTCGCCAAAAGAGGGCATTATAAACCATTTAGCCAACTTAATTGGGCAATACAATATCTGTTGAGCTGACGGAATCACGGACACCTACTATATAAAGAGTCGACTGACAGCAATACACTTAGCCTACTTCCCTCTCCTTTTAATCAGCAACGCGCACGGTAGGTCTAAAACAAGGTATGTAATAACTTTATTATATTTGAACTTCAGTAAAGGCTTAAGTGTCTATGAACGGGAATTGTTACAAATTAGTTGTTTAAAATTGATGTTATTATTTATATTGGTCGTTTCAGATGTATATTGCGAGAGGTCTTCTTATTCTTTCATTTGGATCCATGCTGAGGTTAATCTCCTGTTACAGCGATGGAAGCTTTTTGGAGGAGGGTCAATGTCAAGCAATGAATATTATCCATCTTGATAGAAGTGGTGTACAAATATCAGCACAAAACACGGAAGCCCCTTTCAAGGTCGAACCAGAAAATGTGACAGTTTCGGAAGGGAATACGGGCCGTATTACCGGTAGATTCTCTCTCTCTCTCTCTCTCTCTCTCTCTCTCTCTCTCTCTCTCTCTCTCTCTCTCTCTCTCTCTCTCTCTCTCTCTCTCTCTCTCTCTCTCTCTAATCAATAAAGTCAATGAATCAATCAGTAAACAAATACATGAATACAATTGTATGAACAAGAAATTGCAAGAAAAATAATTAAGAATAAGAAAAAAAGCATTGTCTGCATTCACGCATGTTAAGAATATTTCTGACTTTAGTTTTGTCTGTTCGCTGACTCTCTTTGTTTGTGGCAGGCTGTTACATATTTTACTGCTGCTGTAATGAAGCTAAAGTTTTCTCCCAAAATTGAATTTACAAACAAAATGGAAGAATTTGGAAAAGATCAGTAATGCAAAGTGTTTTAAAAAAGAAGTGTTTGAAGATCCGAAAGAGTCAGAAAGTGGTAACGTTAGTGAATGTCTGACTCAAGTAGCCTACAGTGTTGTCACAGACTGAAAGGGGAACTGAAACAAAATAGGAAGTAAAGGTGATATAACAAATGTGTTATCATTGTTATTTGTGGTAGGCCTCTTAAAACTGCTGAAGTAGTTATAAGGGGGGGAAACAGTGATGTTAGTTTGTTGTTTTGTTACTAGGGCGCAACCATCTTGAGTATGAAGATATTTGTGGTGCAAAACTCCTGAACGCCTGTGACATTGAAATTTGTTGTAGAGTGAACTTGCAATGTACAGAGGAAAAGCACAACGAAATAAATGAGTTGAAGTTTGCTGTGCTTTATATAGGCCTAGGTGAATGCCATCAATCATTTAGTCATTAATGAATGCACAAAAACGTGCAAACTAATAAAAACATTATGAACTTTATGAAATGATACACAATTGTATTTTAAGTTCGCGCTGAAACTATATTTACCTTTTTTGAAATAATCCATTAAACCTGCTGAGAAACGAGGAGCGTTAACTAGAATGAGCAGTTCCACGCATGCCCGGGAAACTCATGAATATTAATGTAGGCTCCGCCCACTGCCTCTACGAATCTCAAACACTGTTTTTTGCTTTCAAGTGACAAGTTAACCGAATTTTGGCCTCTTGTGAGATGCTACACTGGTGTCAGAAGTAAAAAATAAATTATTGGAAAAGCGAATAAGGTAGATCGAGGGTGCACCCTGCACTAATAGTTAGGGACCAGTTTAGTTAGTTAAAGGTGCCCTAGAATGTTTATTTTTTATTTTTTTTATAATGTTTCCTGGGTTACCCTTATAATGTTAGTATGTTTTTTAGATAAAAAATAATCATAATTTAGAAATAAATGGCATTTTTCCTAGCCTGCTTTTAGCCTCTGATTTGAACACTCTGTTTGAAGGGGCGTGTCTGCTGTGGGATTCAGTGTAACCGCGGGCACTGCTGTGATTGGCTGACATGCTTGCATATGAAATAGCTACGCATTACATGTGAAACTCTCTCCCGAATACTTTTACTACTGCTATTATACGTTTTACTATAACAGCTATCGAGATTAACGAATCGTGAGATGTTTTTAAAGTATTTAGGGACTGGACTGTTTTATGTGATTCCCATCACATAAAATGTTGCCGTGATGAGCATTGAGCAGATGACAGTGTGTTGATCGCGAGAATGAAGATCTTATCATTGCAAAGCAGTTTCTGCACTCTCTCTAATGCTTTCACCAATGCAAACACGATGATGTAAATACAGTAAGAGCTTCGTTGTGCAGTAACGTGCGTCATTGATTTCATAACGAGTTTGGCAAGTGTCCAGATAAACTCGCGCTGTGTGGAAAGATTGTTCTTTGATCGCTTTCTGTATATAATTTGTTCACAATTTAAATACGATTATTTTCATCCTACTAAAAGAAACGATGTGAAGCTGATATTTTAGTCACTGGCTTGACTTACTGATGCATAAACAGTATTGAACGATTTTGAGAGAAAGATTACCTGTCTGAACTTGAACAATTACACATCAGAAAGTTTTGCTTGGTAGCTCGATCCGAGGCCAGCTCTGTATTGGCCCAAGTTGAGGAAACAGTCGGTGAAATGTTTGGAAATTTCCAGAGAAAATAAAATTAACCCATTGTTTCTTCAGAGGCTCAGATGAAGGAACTAAAAAATACTTTTGTGTTCATGTGTACATCCACACTGAGCAACTGCCATGCTTCGGCTGTGCAGTTCCGCCTGGCATTGAGGGCTGGCATTATGCAAATATTTGGAGGCGTACATATTAATGATCCCGACTATTGCGTCTCAGTCGGTATTGTGTGGAGAACCGACCGTTTTTCAGGGGTGTTTTTCATAAACGTGAATTAAATGAGAACGCCAGAACAGTCCAGTTTGAGATTCACTCTATGTCATGTCCATGCACTGAACTCTTGTTATTTGACTATACCAAGGTAAACTCAATTTTGAATTATAGGTCACCTTTAAGTTAGCTTTAGCGTGACAGTGTCGCCACGGTGTGCGTGGGGAGATGAGTGACGAAGAAGGAGCCCGAGCCGCGGAATGGATGTTTGGTGACCTACAAAGGGAGCTGCGACGGCTGGAGGACAGCAGAGGCCATCTTAGGGGCACGAATGAAGCGATGGCTTTCGAGGCTGGCTTCGACAAACGAGGGCATGCAGGCTTCGCTACCCGTAAGCCAAAGTCGGAGGGGGGCGCAGACACCAACGTCACCTCCGGCGCGGGAAGCTCAGAAGTAAACAACAATGGCGGCGCCCAGTCCACAATAACAGCGGTAGCGGCTAGCTCTGTGAAAACTCCAAAGTACAACGGGAAGGTGAGCTGGGAAGCTTTTCATGTGCAATTCGAACTGCTTGCTAAATCACAGAACTGGTCGCAAGAGACCAAAGCGTTACAATTGGCGATGTGCCTTACGGACGAGGCTTTAGCATGCTTGCTACTCTTAGACGTAGAGGACAGAGAGAACTACGTCGCACTGGTGGGGGCTCTCCAGTGATGGTTCGGGAATTTTACTGGAGCGGAGCTCCTCCGCAATGAACTGAATAACAGGTACAGAAGACACGGCGAACCGCTACGGCAACTAGCCAATGACATTGAGAGCCTTACCCGCAGATCATATAGCAGCATGCCCACGATGGTACAAAGTGAGTTAGCCCGCGACCGGTTCATGCAAGCCCTCTCACCGCCCGAACTGTGGGTGGAGGTACAGCTGACACACCCACGGTCCCTGCAGGAGGCATTGGAGAGGGCATCAGAGAGAGAAACGGCCCACGCCTACATCACAATGCCCACACAGGAACACAACAGTCCCCATGTCAGAGCAGCAGCGGAGGTTCAGCTAACACCAGCATGGGCAGTCGAGCTGACAGAGCTGGTGCGGGCAGCTTCCCTGGGCACTCAACGGTGCCCTGACCGCACAACTAGACTGTGCTGGGGCTGTGGGGAACCCGGTCACTTGGTACACTCATACCCGAAAGCAACCAGACACCGGGGAAACGACCTCGGGTCCGCATAGAGGGGGCAACGCGGACCACGAACCACAGCCCCCCACATACACCCTCAGGCATCGCTGGCCCGATGGCAGTAGTGGGCCGGACTTCAATTGGGGACCTCTGCCACATTCCAGTCACTGTGGAGGGAGTAACGTGCTGGTAACGTGCTGGTAGACACCGGCTCTACAGTGACATTAGTGCGGCCCGATGTGCTTCCCAGGCAAATGGTGTTGGAGCCAACAGCAGTCCAACTACGGACGGTGACGGGGGAGTTGTCACCCATGAAAGGCAAAGGGACACTGACATTTGTGGTAGGGGGTAAAACAGTGCACCACCTGGTGTGGGTGGCGTCAGTCCAGGACCCCTGCATTCTCGGACTGGACTTTTTGAAGAACACAGGCTGTCAGCTGGACCTGGCGGAGGCCACCCTGTGCTTTCCAGGGGAACGTCCGGTCAATATGGCTCCACACCCCCTGGGCCTCAACCCCACGACACCCCAGGTAACCACTGTGTCAGCAAACACCGCAAAGCCAACAGTGACCCCATTGTAGGGGACGTGAGGCCCACCCCTCGAGACCCCCTTAGCCCCCCCCCCCCCCCCACTCACAGCTGGGCAGAGGCACCTTACAGCCCTCGCCGCTCGGAACTCACCAGTCGCCACCCCCACTACCCCCCTCACCTCATCTAGCCGCCCCACCTGCGCCACAGCCAGCACACACTACTCAGATTCCTAAGAGCCGGGCCTCTGACCCATTAGCAGCGGGTCTCAAACTCCACCCGGAAAAGTGCCACTTCATGCAGAGAGAGGTGTCATTCGTTGGGCACAGGCTGGGCAGAGATGGCATCGGCACAATGGATGAAAAGGTACAAGCGGTCAGAGACTGGCCCACACCATCAGACCCGCAACAGCTGAAAAGCTCCCTGGACTTAGCCTCTTATTACAGGAGGTTCGTGAGGGGGTTCTCCTGTGTGGCGGCACCGCTGTTCAGGCTACTACACAAAGACCAAGACTTTCTGTGGCCCAGTGAGTGTTTAACAGCGTTCACCTCGCTACAGAAGGCGCTGGGGGAGGCTCCTGTGTTGGCTCCCGCTGACCCCTCCCTCCCGTTCATCTTGGACTGTGACGCGAGCGGCCAGGGAGTGGGCGGGGTGCTAGCACAGCTAAGCACAGAGGGTGAGAGAGTGGTGGCGTATTACAGTAAGACTTTTAATTAGCACGAACGCCGCTACTGTGTCACACGCAGAGAACTCCTTGCTGTGGTATCGTCCATTCGACATTTCAAATACTACCTCTGCGGGCTACCGTTCACCGTCAGGACGGACCACTCTAGTGGCCAAGTAGCACGCTGGATGGAGGAGCTACAGTCCTTTGACTTTAAAGTGGTGCATAGAGCGGGAGCCCGCCACTCCAACGCTGACACCCTGTCCCGCAGACCCTGTGCAGAGGGAGGATGCCGCCACTACGATCGGAAGGAGACACGAGACAGGGAGTTACAGGGTCAGGAGGCAGCCATCGTCAGCCGGGCCGCGGCGGCAGTGTGTTGCGAACTCACGGAAATGTCAGCAACACAGTGGAGACAACAGCTGGAGGCCGATATGGACATACAGCCAGTGTTCCAGTGGGTGGACATGCAGACACGGCCAACATGGGAGGAGCTGGCACCGCTCTCAACAGCGACAAAAGGGCTGTGGGCAAAGTTCCAGGCCCTGCGGCTCACAGATGGGGTGTTACAGCGGGCCTGGAAGGATCCAGCGATGGGAGAGCTGAGGTGGCAGTTGGTGGCCCCCAGGGCAGAGAGACTGACCGTGCTGAAGGCAGTACATGGGGCCACGGGGGCCGGTCACTTCGGGTTCACCAAAACTCTCCGTTGCCTACGACAGAGCTTCTACTGGGGGCAGTTCAGGAGGGACGTAGAGGACTTCTGCAGGCGGTGTGACAGCTGCACGGCAAAGAAGGGCCCCTCTGAACAGTCGCACGCCCAGCTTCAACAGTTCCCTGTCGGTGCACCCATGGAAAGAGTTGGGGTGGACATAGTCGGCACACTCCCGGTCACGGACAGCGGTAACAGGTATGTGCTGTCAGTCATGGACTACTTCACCAAGTGGCCCGAGGCCTATGCCCTCCCTGACCAGGAGGCAGAGACAGTGGCTGAAGCCTTACTGGAGGGTATGGTCTGCCGTTTTGGGACGCCCCAAACCATACACAGTGACCAGGGGCGGAACTTTGAGTCACGAGTATTCGCCGACCTGTGTCACAGACTGGGCATAAACCAAACCAGCACCACCCTCCTACACCCGCAGAGCGATGGCTTAGTAGAACGCTTCAACAGGACCCTGATCCAGCAGCTGGCCATCATCACCGCCAAACACCAACGTGACTGAGACAAGCACCTCCCATTTGTGCTGATGGCCTGTCGGTCCGCTGTTCAAGAATCTACGGCCTGCACGCCAGCTCTGCTCATGCTGGGTAGAGAGCTCCGCACCCTGCCAGCAATGGCCTTTGGCCTCCCCCCTGACCCCAGCTGTGCCCCCAGGACGAGAGTATGCCAGAAGACTACAGGACCGCCTAGAGACAGCTCACGACTTTGCACGGGTGCAGCTGCAAAGCGCAGGGTCGAGACAACGCCAAAACTATGATCTACATCACAAGGGCCGCCACCTGGAACCGGGAGAGCTGGTTTGGGTCCACAGCCCGCAGAAGAAAAAAGGCAGTTGCCCCTAGCTGGACAGTGACTGGGTAGGCCCTTGTAGAGTGTTAGAGTGATTAGGGGAGGTGGTATACAGAGTACAGTTACCCCCACGTGGCAGACGAGTGGCCATACATAGAGACAGGTTGGCCCCCCACCACGGAGACGCTACCACCCAGCTCCCACACAGGCCCCTCACAGACAGCACCCACCCACCCGGACACAACTTACCCTGCACACACGTTCACAAAAGGGCACACATTTACACATCCAGACATTTCGTCATCGAACACGACTGCGCTCTAATAACACCAAATGTTCATGTTTTGGTTTTAACATTATTTTTGAATTAATTTGTTTACAATTTTAATAACCAACATGTTATCGAATTATACTGTGTTCGTTTCAGTTCCCCTTGAAGGTATAAGTAGAAGCTATGATGTTGATGACATAAAACGTTTGAGGTGTGATTGTAAAGGAATATTTCCCTGATCTAACGCAGTTCCATGACAAGGCCAAAAGCCTAATAGCAGATCGGTGCCTTTCAAACAGGGAGGTTTATCGTTTGAAAAAGAATGTGAGGAAAGTTGGCTCGGATGAAAATGAAGACTAAGAACATTAGTAATCTGGTTTTGCTTGTGTTTTTTTGTTTTGTTTATTTATTTTAGTATGGCTGAAGTGCGGATTGCTTCCTTGAATGTTAAAGGGATACTCCACCAGTTTTTCTTATTAAACTATGTTATTCCCTTAACTAAGACGAGTTGATACATACCTCTCTCGTCTCAGTGCGTGCACTATATCGATCTGTATTGCCGCAAAACTATGTTAGCACTTAGCTTAGCCCATGCATTAAATATGGGCCTAGCAGAGAAGCGACCAAACACTTCCACGTTTTCCCTATGTAAACACAGTTACTCGAGTAGTGTAACTTGACCTGGGCTGGTGACACAAAATAAACCGTTGCGCTTTTCTAAGCGTTTAAAATTGATGACTATATTGTATGGCGGAATACCATAACAAGTGCTTTTGAGCAGTTCGACTTGGCGCAATAATATCTTCACTAGTGAAAAGTCCTCTTACCGGCTCCCGCTTCCTCTCCCCCTCCCTCTGACATTTCCGTCAATACAACCAACGTGACATGCGCCGGTAGTAGTAGTTCGAGCGGAGTTGACGAAGTAACAGGTTGTTGGAAGCTAGTTAGCATTCTAAACAGCACAGGCTCTCAATTTCGGTCGGCATCTGTTCGCAACAGTCACACTTGCACCACCAATTGCTGTTTGCCCGTTGTCTTTCGCCAGCTCCGGTCTGTTCTGGATCATATCTTTCTTTCCTCTCACGGTCCATAAGAGCTAATTCCTCCTCCGTGTACTCGGGTTCAAACAGATATGGCTCTGGGTCTTCTACAAAGAAGTCATAATCATCTACAAAGTCCGCCATTGCAAATGATCTGCAGTTTGCTAATAGCACAGGTAGTAAAAGCCACGTTGGTTGTATTGACGGAAATGTCAGAGGGAGGGGGAGAGGAAGCGGGAGCCGGTAAGAGGACTTTTCACTAGTGAAGATATTATTGCGCCAAGTCGAACTGCTCAAAAGCACTTGTTATGGTATTCCGCCATACAATATAGTCATCAATTTTAAACGCTTAGAAAAGCGCAACGGTTTATTTTGTGTCACCAGCCCAGGTCAAGTTACACTACTCGAGTAACTGTGTTTACATAGGGAAAACGTGGAAGTGTTTGGTCGCTTCTCTGCTTGGCCCATATTTAATGCATGGGCTAAGCTAAGTGCTAACATAGTTTTGCGGCAATACAGAGCGATATAGTGCACGCACTGAGACGAGAGAGGTATGTATCAACTCGTCTTAGTTAAGGGAATAACATAGTTTAATAAGAAAAACTGGTGGAGTATCCCTTTAATGGTGCTAGAGATTACAGAAAAAGAGCTGAGCTGTATGCAATTATTAAGCAGAAAAAATAGATGTCACTTTGATTCAGGAAACACATAGTGACGTGAAAAATGTTTATGATTGGATGAAGGGAAGGCTTATCTTTTTTCAGCCACAACACCAAGTTAAGTGGAGGAGTAGAAATATTATTTGCAAAAACATTTAATCCAAGTTCATATCAAGTTAGAGTTTTTGAAGGGTAGTAGACTTTTAAAGTGACAGCACAAGTGGAGAATTATAATGCATGTCTCCAACTCAACAATTGATAGGATGTTATTTTTAGATACATTATGTTCTGTTTTACAAGATGTTTCTAATGATGATTATTTATTTCTGGTAGGAGATTTTAATTGTACAGTGAGTAATTGTGACAGAAATCATATTGAACCCCATATGCCTTCAAGTAAACGTCTCATTCAAATAATAAATAAGCATGAGTTAAGTGACGTGTGGAAGTTTTATCATGAGGATAAAAGACAATACCCAGCAAACATTTTGACGTTTAATGACCGTTGAAAAGACGTCTCTCCAACACGCCCTGTCATGGTTGAAAAATAGTTCCAAAATGAAAGTTGAACCGACGTCTTCGACGTCATCTGGCCGTGAATTCCATGTCTTTTCTGTTCGTCCATGGACGTCTAAATAGGTTTATTTGTTTAGTTCCTCTGGATGTTTATAAGATGTGTTGCTGCCAAATGTATGTGTGTATATATATAATCCTGCATATAAAATAATCACACCCATATTGTGTAACATCGTGAAAGGCAATCAATCAGGCTATTTTTACACATCTGAACTTGACAAAGTTTCTAAACCGTTTAATCACGTGTACATCAACACATTATTTGTGGACTAAAGTAAAAAATAGTGTTATAATTTGAGCACATTTTATTGTGAATATTACATTTGAAATGTCTTCCAGTTGTTAAACAGCTACTATTTAAAAAAGATAATAGATTTTTCTCTAACAGTTTCACATTAAGGTTAAGCACCCATTAATCAAACCAGAATATAACAAAAGTACAGGAACAGTCGACACATTCTATTTTTAGAGTCTTTCTATAATATTCCATCATTGATGAATAGAAGTCAGAGCTGTGGCAATACTAACTTTCAGTTACTAACAGTCTTGCATTACTGTTAAACAGCCATAAATAAAAGTTTTTAATTTAGACTCTATGAAATTTGTTTATGGTTTTTAATAATTTATAATTTATTTATAATTTTATAAATTATAATATAATTTATTAAATAATAATTTATTTCGGTTAAGTAAAATTCAATCACATTTATAAAATAATACAAAATGTACTTACCCAACAGCAGATTTGTATTAATTCGTCAACTTTTTTCGGTAATTTTTTTTTTTTTTTTGGTAAATTCGGTAACTTAACAATGCGTCCTTAAGTCCTGCTCGCCTCGTGGTTGTAGAAAAACGGGAAAATGGCTGCGTTATCGCTTTATCCATAGACAGTAAAAGAGGCTTTATCGCATAGCTTTGTCGCGAGATATCATATCGCGAGATGGTGCAATATCGCAAGATTTCTTACAACATCTCAGTAGTAGCACAATTTTTACGTGTATGGGACGTATAGTGTACGTCTTTTCAGAACCTCTTAAAACTACTTGGGGCACTTAAATTAATTATTGCAGTATCAACCAAGGTGTAAGCATAATTGCTTTTGCATATTTCATAAGGATTTCATAGAGGGTCATGATGGACTATAAATGCACGTTTAAAGGACTTTACCTAAGTTACTGGACGTCCACTTACAACAGATTCACAACATGGTATATGTTGAACTACACGTAGTTAAAGGTCAAAGTAACAATTATACATGTAACCACAGAGAACTGGACACATGTACAAACGTATCGGAATGCATTTTTAGGAAATGTTCTGTTACATATTTTAACCGATTTATGCCGTCCTCCCACGACTGTTTTTGGCCAGTGACACGACGTTGCCGTCAGACCAATGTTTATACTTGGGCACATGCACATGATAATGTTTTATCTCTGGCAAGATTGGATAGATTTAATGTGTTTAAGCATCATGGTGGTATTTTTAAAAATTGTTGTATTGTGTTTGTAAGGCCCGGCTCTATCGATCCAATGACGGTATTCGATCCGCGGGTGAAGGTCTCTGCGTATTACTGTCTTTTCTCGTGGCAAAGTATTTTGATTAAATGCAATACATTTTTCATATGTGCTCTCTCGTTATTTCATTTGACTCCATAAAATGAAAAAGGTTTTAATGATATCTGTGAATGATTAAATATAAGTGAAAGTTTGACTAATTCCTTTTAACTCTAATGAAATAATATCAAAGTCAGTTAGAATCATCAAATGTAACAATTTATTATGTCAGGTAAATTTATCATTTCAATTTCATAATCAGTTAAAGATAATCAATACAAAACATAAAATGCTCTGGAATAAAGAGAAGACAAACCCGACATTAGGAAATCCGTGAAGCTGAGAGATCGGCTTCTCAGCCTCATGGGCTCATCTGAAATACAGAAAAGGCCTGATCCTTCCGCTGCATTTCATTATATAGCCAGACCTCATTTCATATGTAAACATGAGTTCACAGTGGAAATTCACTGTGATCACCCTCCCAGACTTACTGGGGGCAGACAGACATTTGCTAACAGTGGGAATTAGCATTGAGTTAACACCTTCTGAGAGCAGGAGGGTTTAAACATCCACCCTCCTTCACGTATGTTATCTCTAAACTCTTAAAAACCTTATCACCTTTCGTTTTACTTATTTGGAAATAAGACATTTATACCAGTCGCACTGAGACATTTCAAATAATACTAAAGAAATGTATAAAACTGTATGATAGTTGTTCAAATAAAAACCATATAGATTCTTGTGTGAGTTTGGGTGATCTCTGCAAGAGTGGGGGATGAGGGGAAGAAGTGTGTGTGTGAGATAGTTCAAATGTTAATTTGCCGCAAGGTCCTTTGTCTCATAGACCAGTGGTTGTTGTGGCAAATTCTCGATCTTTGGTTCAATTCTTCAAAGTCTGGTTCAGGTCTCAGACGAAATCTTTCAGAGTCGAAGTCTCAGGTCTCAGAAGAATAACTTTATTGAGCAGTTCAACAAAGTGAGATGACGGCCACTCATCTGATCTTTCATGGGCTAGTGCTCTAGTCTTATACCTTTTTCTTATCTTTAGTATTCAATTAGCGTTTGTATTAGTATCTTTTTACACCATGGGCATCTGTATTAGTATCTTTTCACATAATGGGCATCTGTATTAGTTTTTCTTTTCACACAATGGACCTCTTGTTTTTAGCAGTCGTTTACTCAATGGACATCTTGTTTTAGTATCTTTTTCTTGGTGGTACATAATTACATTGTATACAATATGTTTCTCTTCCAGTGCTTCCCAACACCTGCATCTGTGCTACAAGTTTCTTGGGTACTTTTCCACTCTCTTGTCCATGTCCTTATGTGCCCTATCCTCACATGCCCTGTGACCTAGTTTTTCTGCTTGGCATTACAGCATTCAGACCTGGTTTTCTCTAGCATTACAGCATTTTATATTCAGACCCATGTATGAGACATGTATGAGACAAATGAAATTCCCCAACACATCCCCCCTTTGGGACTTTCTCTAGTCCCACCTTCAAACCGTTCTTACCCAGGGTGTGTCCTCATGAATAGATCTCTCTCTGCATTACCTTTCAAACATGGCCAACCTGGACCATCCAACTTTATCAATAGACCTTCATCATAAGGGCACACTCTGGAGGAAGAGTAAGACCAAACATCTCCACCCCCAATTGGCTAGAGTGGAGTAAAAGATCTCACCTTCCTGTCACATCATCAGTTTAAGGGGATGTTACTTCAGATTATCAAACATTCAATAACACAATCACAGTGTATGAACTTGAATTCCAGCAGCTGTCCCACGTTGCCAGAGGAACTGCGCAGGCGCTTCCGGTGGCCTGGAGTGCTATCTGGGTTGCTCCATCGTTGCCAGAGGTGCCCCAGTCCAGCCAGGGGCGCTATCTGGTGTTGGAGCAGACAGCGGGTTTTTAAACCACCAGTTGAGTCAGCTCTTGTTTCTTCAACAGACGATGACCGCGCTTGCAAATAATTCCTCTTTTGCACTTATAACTATATACATGTTCCAATGGTCTAATGCATGTAAGTTCCAAATTTCTTGACTTGTTACAGGAATATATAAGGTATTCAAAAAATATAACAGTTTAGTAAGTGATTAATAGTAATAAAAAAACATTCTTATCTTTTTCCCATTATTTCTTGTTGCATTACCTCGTACCACGGGCAATGACCTGCTTTAAACCTTCTATCGTCCCCTCTCATACACACATTATAAAAGTGACAGTTAGTGTGATTATATATAAAATATCTTCCGTACGATTATATGAGTAAAATATATTCAAAAGATTATATGAGTAAATATATTCAGAAAATAATATGAGTAAATATATTCAGGAAATAAGGGCCCTTATATAAAACCAAAGGAATGTAGAAAAAACCCTCTAACTAACTTCCTACTCTACCCATACTCTAATTGTTCTAACTAATTTTATCCCCAAATCAAAATACACAGTGGGGCTATCTCCCTATCTTGTCAAAAACAGAGTAAAAAGATTATCAAAATCAAAAGTAATAAGGTACCCTTATTCCTTGCTTCTTCACCCAACCTCTCACAGGAAGTCATCCAGTTCGTCCAAGCTTGGGCCAATTGGATATACTCCTGAGTTGGTGCATCCAATGTCAATGCCTGATGGTTTCACTGACACATTGATCATTTGTTTTGCAGCTGCACTAGCCAGCATGGATCTGAGAAAAGGCACAACACAGCAGAGCAGCACAAAAACAACAACAATAGTCACTGCTATTATTATTCCCACCTTAATAAGCCATTCTTTCCATGATCCAAACATGGAATCAAGTCAGTATCCAAAGCTCCTGTCTCTCCTCGCATTGGTAGCAACTTCCTGTCTTAATTCCTTTATTTTCTTCATGGCTTTAGTAAAAGATCCATCCGTGGCTGTGTTATTGAGGATGAAGGTACAACAATCAGATCCAAACATTACACATACTCCTTTTTCTGCCAATAACCAATTCAGGGCTTGTCTGTTTTGCCATGTCATTCTGCTATCTGTATTTTAGTTGGTGACCTAAGACATCAAGTGCTTGATCTGTGTAGTTGATGAATCTCTGCTGATTGTAATATTATGTTCTTATTTGGCGTTATCCATATTCAAGTCCTGCTGCTGCCTCGTCTCTAGCTTTAAACTCATATGGTATCCATCTTGGCTGTAACCTGTCTATAATAACCAACATGTATCTTCTTCCTCTTACTAATTCGGTCATGTCTACACAGTTCATTACTAGATGCTTAAAAGATCCTTCTGGAACTGGAATAGAGCCTATTGGGGTTGCTGTTCCTTTTCTGACATTATTTTTGCACAAATTTCACATTCATTTAAAAAATTAATCTACCCTTGTTTGTAAGTATGGGGACCAAAATCCATTAAAAAAATTCATCTATCCTTGTTTGTAAGTATGGGGACCAAAATCCTTGCCTTTTTATCTTCCTTATCATTTCCCCCCTTCCACAGTGATTAAAACTGTGGGAATCCGGAATTAAAATGTTAAGCGATGGGGTGGGGGCTATCATGTGGCCTTCATGTGATCTTCATATATTGTCTGAATCTCTTGTCGCCCCCCTTTGCTGCCATAAGTATATTTCAGGTGGTGTTGCTCTGGACTGCATTTGGGCAATACTTTCTACGGTGGGGAGAGGCTGAATCAGGACTTAGGGTGCCATTACAGCTAATTGGTATCCAGAGGCTTGTTTTCCATGCATATCAGCCGCATTGTTGCCTTTGATGACAAAGTCATTACCTTTCTTATGGGCCTGGCATTTAATTATGGCCAATTTTTTAGGAAACATCATAGCTGTAATCAATTTAGTAATTTGGTCTCCATGTTGAATTGGGGTTTTATCACACTTTTTAAATCCTCTTTGCTTCCACACTGCACCGAATAAATGACATACGCCATGAGCATATGCAGAGTCAGTATAAATGTTGGCTGCTTTGTTTTTAGCCAATATGCAAGCTTCAGTAAGTGATTTAAGTTCAGCCAATTGTGCTGAGCAAGGTTGCTCACAATGTTGACTTATCACGAGAGTAAAATTATCTCCATCTTTTTGTACAATAGCAAAACCAGCATGGTTACCTAAGTGGTCTCTAAAACATGAGCCATCAACAAAGTAGTCTACGTCTGCATCAACAATTGGTGTTGATTCCAAATCTGGTCTCAGACGAGTAAAAGCTAGAGAGACAGAAACACACTCATGAGGTGTTCCTCCCCCCTCCAGCAGGACAAAATTAGCTGGATTTGTTGTGGCACATCGCTCTATCGTGATATCAAGATAAGTTGTCAATATAGAATATGCTAAGCATCTGGCCTGTGTTAAAACAAATCGTCCTTGTTCTAATAATTCAGCAGTCTTATAATGAGTGTAAATAGTGTTTAAATCCTTGAGGCATTCTAGTGTATGTATATTGTTTACCTTGGTAAGTGAAGGAAAAAAGGTGTCTGCTTTCTTCCGCTAATGGAACGCTGAAAAATGCAGAACAGAGATCAATCACAGTAAAATTATTGGCAGCAGGTGGAACATTCGTCAATAGCGTCGTGCACTAACCTCCACTTTGACTTGTTGGCTTTTTCAACTGGTAAAATTGGGGTATTACAATAACTGATTGTCTCAATCAGTACTCCTGCCTCAACCAATCCATCAATTGTTTTCTTTATCCCTTCCACTGCTTCACGTTTCAATAGGTATTGTTGCTTCCTTGGTAATTGAACTCCTGGTTTAACTACAATTCTAATGGGGTTCGCTGATCTAACTAGGCCTACATCTGTGTCATGTTTTGACCATAACTGTGCAGGCACTTGTTGTTCCATCGCTGAGATAAGCTCGTCCATTCTAGACTTCAATTCGCTTTTCTCTACTGTCTCAACTATTAATTTTGGAATCCCTACCATTTTGGTTGTGCAGATGATTTTAAGATGTGTCATATCTTTTGTTTGAAAAATGAAATGGTTATCAGTGTCTTCCCAAAGCTTTCCTTCTGCCTCTAACATCATTGGGCCTAGATCTTGTGCTTGACTCCCCTCATTTATAAATAATGTAACATGTGGTATTGAATCATCTACTCTAAACCAAGTATTAGGGAGTTCACAGTGTTCAATTTGTAACGCTGCTCCCTCTGGTCCTACAATTATGTAATTTGAAGTCAGACACACAGTCTGTCCTTTAGTTCCTTCTAACCACTCTTTTTCCAGTTTTGGATCTCTAAGGGGATCATATCTCATTGTACAATGGAATTCAGTTTCTGGGGGAACTGGTTTCTGAAGTTGCTCTTTTATATATCGTCCCCATTTTTCAAGTGTATCCCATACTCCCCAATCTAAATTCCCTATCCAGAATATGTTTGTCTGTGGTTCTTGTTGCTCAGCTCTACCCATAACTGTCATCTGTTTTATACCTGCATTTTCTATGTATATCCCTTCAGGAGAGCACCATATCTGTCGTTTTAGTTTGCATATCGCATCCCTACCCAACAGATTGACTGGCGTCTGCTCTGATACTAGCACAGGGATTTTGATTTCAGAGTCTTTGACTTTGATGCTGACAGGGGCCGTCATTGGTATTAGTTGTGTCAGTCCCGAGAATCCTACTGTCTTAACGTATTTTCCAGACCTGGGGAGGTGAGCGGCATAGTTTGGACTTAAACATGTGTACGTTGCCCCTGTATCCAGCATGATAGGTATTGTCTTGTCCTCTATTTCCACTTTCAGCATAGGTTCTTCGTCAGCGTTAGATGATAGCATTGGCAGCTGACTCCTCCCCGTAGGATTCTCTGGGCACCCCTAGTATCCTTGGTCTGGGCCCCGCCATGGGTTGACCGGCCCTGATACCTGGTGATGCTGATTCATGGGTCTTTGTTGCCAGGGTTGTTGCATCTGACCTTGCATCTCATCTTGTGGCCATGGATTCACTTGGCAATTCCTCTTGGTGTGTCCAGGTTGGTTGCATCCCCAGCATATGTTTGGCTGGTCACCGTTCCTCTGTTGGTTGCTGTATGTCCTTCCTCTTCCTCTTCCTCTTCCTGTCGCTGTCATTGATCTGCCTCTGTAGTCTGGCTGTTCAGGCAGGTAGACCACAATGGGTCCATTTGGTTGTAGAGGCTGGCTACTACTGTGTGGGATGTTCTGACTCATGTTGGCTGGCATTTGTTGCATGACTTGTGCTGGCTGTGGCACCACTTGTGGCTGCGGCATCTGGCTTGGTACATTTACGGCAGCCATTACTGCAGACAGATCTTCAGTCTCCTTTAAAGCAGCTTGAACCTTCTTTTTCTTATTCACCAGCTCATCCAGTTGCAGTTGGGTCAGTCTTCTTTGTAGTTCCCTTTCTTGACTCTTTAGTTTCTGCTCACTCTTGCGATATTGTTCCACTGCATGAGCCACATGGTCACTGAACTCTCTTGTCGGCTTTGAACTTAGCCCAACCACATCTTCCAGCTTGGCTTTAACTGCAGAGGGCATAGCATCAATTATGGCTGTCCTGAAGAGTGCTGACATGACTGGGTCTTTTTCAGGACCTCTTTCCAGCTCCTGTTTCCATCTTCGTGATTGTCTCTGGACATAGGTAATGGGGTTTTCTTCATCCCCGATTGGTTCTCCTTTCAGCATCTTCGGATCCATCTGAGTTTGATAATGTTCTCGAAGAGCCCGCCATATTGCAGCTCTGTGCCTGTCCAATGGTGTGGCATCCATCCTGATCGAATCGACTGCAGCTCCAAGTCCAGAGGCTTTAAGGATTTCATTAGTCTTTGCACTTCCAACGCTCTTTGCCAGCAGGGCCTTGACATCTCCAATGGCTAGTATCTTTCCCATTGTCTCTTCTTCCAGCAGTCTGATCCATTTGCCAGCCCCTTCATGTAGGTCAGGGAGGTGGGCTATCAGTCCCTCCAGATCTTGTCCTGCCCATGGCACGTACTGTTCTTGATGTCCTTTGATCAGGATGGGGCATTGTAAGAGATATTCTTCCAGTTGTTCTTCTTCGTCTTTATATGGACTCAGTTTGCGTGCTGGTATCTCTCTCAGATTGTCTCCTCTCCTCCAGTGTGGTTCGCTTGGGGGTGCTTCTTCTAAAAGGAGGGTTCCAGACACATGCTTGTATTCCCTGTGAGGGCTGGCTGAATGAGATCGTCTTTGATGTTCCCGAAGTCTCTGTTGGTCCTTTTCCATGGAGTCTCTTAGGAGTCTTCGCATGGCTTCAGCTTCTTGGTCGATCTGTTCTTTAGTTATCCGTATATCTCGTTCTATTTCTTCTCGGTCAAGTCTGGCTCGTTGTTGTCTGTCAACCTCCACCTTCTTCCCCGTCTTTCCTCCGAGTTCCTGCAAAGCTTGACTTGCATGGAAATACGGGTTAGTCAATGTAGGGCTTCCGTGAGCGTCAATCAGGTGTTTGAGGTCTAAGTCACTTCCCTGACTCCCCTCATGGCTCACAGCATCCCATCTTGATAAAATTAGAGGGTCACTCATGTCTGCAGCCTCTGCTCCTCTACAGTCCTGTTTCACCTTTATTTCTTCTTCCCTCTCATTTTCAAAATTCACTTTGCCTTTTATAGCCACTGTTCCAGTCACTAGTGGGAGCTGTTTACCAGTCAAGTCATAGGATGGTGCATATGGGGGTGGGGTCTCTATTATGGTTTCTTTTTTCCCTACTCTCTCTCTAAGTTCTTTTATCAATTGTGCTCCCTTTTCTTTAAATAAATTTAACACCTCTTGTTCTTTTCCCCGTTTCTCATCTCTTTTCTTGCTCTTATCATGGGCTTTGTGATTTTTTATTTTTATCAAAGCTCCCATTTCCCTACACATAGCCAAATCAAATGTTCCCTCTGCTGGCCACTTAGTATTTAATTTGTTGGTCCTTTTTTCCCACTTTTTTGACAAGTTTTTAATTGTATCCCTGCATATCGGATATTGTGATGCAAGCTGTTCTACGGGGACTTTTCTTGAGGTGACACCGAAGTCATCGTTTCAGCACCTGTTTATTTGTACCCCACTTAATTAGTTAAGGCACAATCACTTAGTCTTCTGCTAATATTGAATAATTCAGGTATTTGTTTTGTTTTCTTAAAATATTTCAAAATGGTTCGTATTGGTACCTTAGACAATGGCTTCGCGTCACTTCTTCTATCTTGTTCTATGTACTGCGCTGCCAAATTATGTTCTCCCCCAGGTATATTAATTCAAAAGGCTATGTTTTCCTCAAACCACTGGCCTCGTACAGTTATATCTCCTTCCCTACACAAATAAGTAAGAGATGGATTGAATTTGTTCAGGTGTGGCCTCAGGGTTTCAAGAGTTAACTGTTTTTTTATCACATTACGCCAATCCACTAAGGGCCATTCTTGCTCAAGCTGATCCAAGTTTGTGATCTTTGTCGATTTTTAAAGAGCTCACTTTTCCTTTTGTCTGTCAACTCCTGTCTCTGCCCTTCGTTATCTATAAACTCATTTTCTAACCAGAAGTGATTCTTAATGCCTTTGGTTAGTTTTAATGCCTGTTTAAAATCGTCTTCGTCCTTTCTTTCTCTATATATTCTCTTCTCCTCTGCCTCATAATGATCTCTTACTCTGGTCTACATGTGTTTTTTTTTTTTTTTAAGATGTCAAAGAATAAAAAGGCTCTCCTTCTCTAAAGCTCTCCTTCTCTGTCACTTCTCTCCCTCCAGTTTGTTAGTATATTCATTCACACACCCGGGACTTCATTCACACACATACGCGTACATTCACTCGTTATTTGATATCTTATACTAAATGCGGAAAACAATGCTTCTTTACTCAGTTCTTATCCAACAAACACTGCGTTTCTCTGTCTGGATCGCAGCACTTACAGTCTGGCAAACGGCCAAACAGTCGACACAACCAATTTCTTGGAATATTTCTCGTTCTCTGATATTTATATCTTTGTACTCTTTGTTCACTAATTCGATTTTTATCATCCATTCAATTAAATAAATTGTCCGCACACTTAAATTAAGCCAATTTAACCACCAAGCTTTCGGTCAAAAGACCATCCTCAGGGCATCATCATCCATTTAATTCTCAAAGCTTTGTTTCTCCATAATTTTTATATTATTATCTTAATGTTATTATCCTTGTCTTTTCAAAACTTTGTCTCAGTTTTACTAATTTCAGCTACCACTTGTAGCTCAACACAGGGTAAATTTATTTACTATTTAAGTGCTCTTTTGACGGTAAGCCCAGAATTTTGACAAGTGATTTGCTGATTGGCTATACGCCCAGGCTGGCTGTACGCCCAGGTTGGCTGTACGCCCAGACTTTTAGACAAGCAACTGTTAATTAAGTGCTTTGCTGGCAATACGCCCAGACTGGACCTGCAGTGTGTCCAGAAATAAGCAAAAGGCACCCCTTCTATATGTTTTCTTAAGGATGTTCTTAAAACATAATATTATTCTTGTATTTTTAACCACCTTATTTTATCTCAGTTATCTATTAATAATCTTTTTATTTAGTTAATGCCCTTCTTGCATATATATATATATATTTAATTAACCTCTCTCTACACTGCCCTCCTCACCGCTCAGTCTTAGTAAGCATAACCAAACACTCAGTGCACTTTCTACATTTAAGACAAACAAAACATCTAGAACAAACAAACAAATAAAGACTAACAGCCCCCCAAGTGCACTTCTCGCACTTTTTGGCGCACTTCTCGCGCAAAACGCACTTCTCGCGTTTAAGACAAACAAACACATACAAGTGCACTTCTCGCACTTTTTAGCGCACTTCTCGCGCTTTTTGGCGCACTTCTCGCGCAACACGCACTTCTCGCGTTTAAGACAAACAAACACATACAAGTGCACTTCTCGCACTTTTTAGCGCACTTCTCGCGCTTTTTGGCGCACTTCTCGCGCAACACGCACTTCTCGCGTTTAAGACAAACAAACATATACAAATGCAGCACTTCTTTGCATTAAAAGCGTATTTTTTTTACGCCAAACGCGTTTCCTTGTGCTGGAATAGTTACACACGCTACAGCGCTCACACACACACATGCGCTTTTCACGTTGCAACACTCACACCCACACGCACACACACGCGTTTCTCACGTTACCACACTCACACACACAACACACACACGCTTCTCACGTTACCACACTCACACACACAACACACACACATGCGCTTCTCCAGGACCTGAAAGCTCGACTCTCCTCTGCCCTCTTCTCAATTAATTTTTGTCTGTTTAGGTTCTTTTTACGGTGGAGTCTAGTATTTAAAAACAATTACTAACCAGGGTGACAGCTTACCAGCAGTGACCTCACAAAACAAAATAATAAGCAAAAGCTGCTTACCTATTTATGCCGGCTCTTTTGTTTTGTGAGATCTCTGCCAGGGCCTTCACCACGGCTGCTTGACCCCTTCCCGCTCCTGGCTGGCACCGCCAATTATGTTGTGGCATATTCTCGATCTTTGGTTCAATTCTTCAAAGTCTGGTTCAGGTCTCAGACGAAATCTTTCAGAGTCGAAGTCTCAGGTCTCAGAAGAATAACTTTATTGAGCTGTTCAACAAAGTGAGATGACGGCCACTCATCTGATCTTTCATGGGCTAGTGCTCTAGTCTTATACCTTTTTCTTATCTTTAGTATTCAATTAGCGTTTGTATTAGTATCTTTTTACACCATGGGCATCTGTATTAGTATCTTTTCACATAATGGGCATCTGTATTAGTTTTTCTTTTCACACAATGGACCTCTTGTTTTTAGCAGTCGTTTACTCAATGGACATCTTGTTTTAGTATCTTTTTCTTGGTGGTACATCGTTACATTGTATACAATATGTTTCTCTTCCAGTGCTTCCCAACACCTGCATCTGTGCTACAAGTTTCTTGGGTACTTTTCCACTCTCTTGTCCATGTCCTTATGTGCCCTATCCTCACATGCCCTGTGACCTAGTTTTTCTGCTTGGCATTACAGCATTCAGACCTGGTTTTCTCTAGCATTACAGCATTTTATATTCAGACCCATGTATGAGACATGTATGAGACAAATGAAATTCCCCAACATGGTCAGGTCTATCTCTTCAACCAGTTTTTCCAGTCTTACTGTTCCTGTTGTTTTTTCAGATCATTGCATGCATGGTGCAATGTTCTTTTATTTTGAACTCTGTCAAGCCTAAAAGTGCTTACTGGCATTTTAATTTAACTTTGTTTGATAATAAGGATTTTATGCACACTTTTAAATTGTTTTGGGCTGATCACAGAACAAAAAATAATCATTCACGCTTTGCGATATGAGGAAGGAATTCTGTTGTCCAATCCTGTAGTGATTAGAAGAAGGGCAATTGTTTTTTATGAGAAACTGTACAGAAGTGAAGTAGGATCAGACAATATCAATGAGAGTGTCTTCTTTGAGGATTTACCAAAGGTGTCTGATGAAGCTAATGCAGAGATTTCAGGTGCGCTCAGCCTTGGAGAACTGCATAAGGCCGTTCAGAGCATGGAATCCGGAAGGGTGGAGTTGATGGCATACCAATAGACTTTTATAAATGTTTTTGCTAAGTTTTAGTAGAGGATCACTTAGAAGTCCTCAATGGTACTTCTGGTCTGGACGAAGGTACCTTTGAGTTGCCGGAGAGCTGCAGTCCTCCTGACCCTCCTTCCCAAAAAAGGAGATCTCACGAAAAAATCAAAAACTGGAGACCTGTTTCACTTAGTGACTATAAACTTCTTTCAAAGACTTTAGCAAACAGATTATCAAAAATTATGAATAAGGTGATCCATCCGGACCAAACCTACTGTGTCCTCAAAAGGTCGATTTTTGATAATATTTCCCTTATTAGGGATATTTATGATGTTTCTAAGTTATCAAATAGTGACATTGGATTGATTTCGCTCGACCAAGAAAAAGCATTTGACAGAGTTGAACACACATACGGGAAACGTTAAAAGCTTTTGGTTTTAGTATAAGTTTTATAGATAAAATTAAAGTTTTGTACAGTGATGTTGAGACCATACTCAAAATTAATGGTGGCTTATGCACTCCTTTTAAAGGGGTCATATAATGCCATTTTTGTATAAGCTAGTATGATTCTTTAGGGTCTAAATTAAAAGTTTGTAATATACTTTAATAAAAAATTCTCATTAGTATGGTAAGAAAACACTTATTTTACTTGGTCAAAAACAGCTCTGTTTTCAGCACGCCGTTTCAGTGCATATGACTTTAAATGATAATGAGCTTTGCTCACCCCGCCTCTCTGTTCTGTGCGTACACCGTTTGTAACACAATAACACAATAACCATAACGCGTTGTTCAGTATAAACGTGGGATTATGAATTATATTGAGAACATCATACATAGAAAACATGCCGTAATGTACCCTAAGTGTAAACCTTAGACGCATTCATTGTGAAGCGTGCAGCTAGCGATTTGCAAAGATTAATATTAATATAAAGTTTAATAAAACGTTACACTCACTTCAGTTGTTCTAGAGGTTCAGCAGGAACACGAATAGCTGGTACCGATCCTTTTTTCATGAGCAGCTTCTTAGCAAAACCAGCTCATACTGACCCTCGTTTATAAAGCAGTCTGGTGAGAAATGATTCGCGCAAACATGAAAGCATTGACGTTGCTCGTGGGGAATATTCCCTTCGAAAACAAACTCAGCCACTGCGTCTTCAGCGGTTCGGATTTAGGAACATTAAAATGACTGCTGTGTTCGTTATTACACCCAAGAACAGAACACCACAATCGCTTAGACGCCATTCTGCTCATAGACAGTGCTCCAGCATATCAACAATGACTGCGCCGGTCCGCGCAGACTATGATTGACAGCTCGGCTCGCTCACGAGCAAGGGCGGGTCTGTGTTGAAACGATGCTGTCAATCAACAATCGTGGGAGGGGTTTCCGAGCGTGTGACGTCACAAAATCGAACGGCTCAATTTGAGGCAGGGGAAAACATATAAGGAGATTAAAACAAAAACACTGGATGGATTTTTATCATTTTATGATGGTTGTGTACAGGCACTGCCAACACACATTTCAGTACAATCAACTTGTAAAAGTGCATGTACCATTATATGACCCCTTTAAAGTTTTTAGAGGAGTGAGGCATGGGATGCCCACTCTCTGGAATGCTATATTCGCTAGCAATAGAACTTCTGTTACAACAATTGAGAAAAAATGTACAAGGTTTTAAATTGCCTAATTTTGAAAATGGTTCTTTTTCGCTTCCTCCTGTCTTAGTATGGAAGAAAGGAGGCTTTAAATATTTGGGGGGTTTTTTAGGAGATGAAGCAACTGTACAAAAAAATTGGGAAGGAACTCTTGAAAAAGTTAAAGGTCGACTCGAAAAATGGAAGTGGGTAATCCCAAATATGTCATATAGAGGTCGAACTTTAGATATAAATAATTAAGTAGCTTCCTCTTTATGGCATAGTTAACCTGCATTGATCCTCTTTTGCGTCTCTTAGCAGACATTCAATCGATTTTAGTAGATTTTTTCTGGGACAAGTTACATTGGGTTCCTCAGAGTATATTGTTTTTACCTACTAAAGAAGGAGGAGGACAAGGATTGGTACATCTTCAAAGTAGAGCAGCAGCTTTTCATTTACAGTTTTTGCAAAGACTTTTTAATGGTATAATAATTTAAGTAAGGTAGTAAGGTAAGGTAGTAAAGTAGTTGCTTGTAAAATACTACAAAATCTTGGAAATTTGAAAATGGATAGAAATCTTTTCTTTATGGACTTGTCAAAACTGAACCTCAATGGAATGCCTATTTTTTATCGGAATGATTTAACACAAAATGACTGTACAATTCCTGGACTCACAGAAACACTTGTGGCTTCCAAAATTTTCAGGTCAAGCAAAGTTGGCGATCTATATGAGTAGAAAAAATACAAGATAGAAATGGGTGCAGATCAAGATATTAATATTCTGTTTTTAGCCACAGTTAAATCCAGAACACTCATTGATTTTCGTTTTTATATAGTTCCAAGGAATGATGTTATCACATTTGAAATTAAATGGTGCCAGAATGAGGCTCTGTGCTCTGTTATTGATGGAAAAATATTTTTTTCTCTTGTACTAATGTAGAAAAAGTTTTTTTTTTTTTTTTTTTTTTTTTTTTTTTTTTTTTTTTTTTTTTAGTTCGTTGTTGGATAAAAGGTAAATGTGAAATGGTAAATGTTGATTTGTTGAAAAAATCTCAAAATTCTCTCTCTCTCTCTCTCTCTCTCTCTCTCTCTCTCTCTCTCTCTCTCTCTCTCTCTCTCTCTCTCTCTCTCTCTCTCTCTCTCTCTCTCTCTCTCATAGTTTATTGTTTTATTAGTGTAAACAAAATGGTTTTTCAGATGTGTCACTTTAAACTCTCTCATTTTACCACAGTGACCCTTTCGGGTGGATCGAGTCAGTTTGAGGGGTTTATGTTGGACTCTCGTGAGTGTGATAACTGTCCGTCTGTAGGTACGTTTAGTTTGGATGACCTGGACAACAGCCAACTCATCTGTGGTGTGAGTCCTGCCGTGCACCCACTACACACTTAAGTTATTCTTTACACCATGTGTTAAAGCTGCAGTCCGCAGTTTTTCCCCCTTGCCGCCATCTCTGTTTGAAATCTGCAATTGCAGTAATTTGCGGAATTATCAACTTTACGTGAGTTATACTTCGACACCCTCGACACGGCACAGCGCGGATGAACACAATGTTTGAGGAGACTGTGAGGCTGTCAGTCACCGTGCCGGTGTGGATTCTGGCATTCAGAATCACAGATTATTATTTTTGGAAGTATGACCAACATAAGAATTTTCACCGGGAAATGTCATCTGAACTAGTAAGAAACATCCACTTTTGTTCTGGTTCAGACATTGCAGTAAATCGCGCTGATTAAATCTAACAATCGCTTATAAGTTATATCACGCAAAACCGTACAAATTATACTTTGTTCTCAAATTGTTAATGTTAACAACGTCAGCATTGCATGACTACATATAATGTCCTTCCGATATGTATCCTTGTTTTCGCATGGGTCCGGTTGCAGTCTCTTTTTTTCTGTAAGTTAGCCACTCCGAAGTCCGAACGAAGTCTTTTGCATTTTACAACGGGTAAATCTGTTGTCACTGGTGATTGTTGTTTGAACCTTTCTGGATCCGCCATCAAATTGATAAGTTTAATTATATCAAGTGCTGTGAGAAAAGGCTATAAATCTCCACCACATCCTCACTCACAATATAGCCTACTAGCCGAGACTTCTTCTTTATGTATACAGATGTGACGTAATGACGCAAAGACATAATCGAATCTCCTGCGGAAATCCACCAGTACCACTGGAATTAAAAACATTATTACAAGCTTACCGCTTTGAATCGAGCTAAGGCAAGCAGATAGTTTTGAACACTGGCTGGTTATGTATTTTCTCAAATATGCATTTTGGATCATTTTTAACACAAAAAAAGCTACGAACTGCAGCTTTAAATGTTAGCAGCTATTAATTCATTAAACTAACATCAACTGTTTATGTGCTATTTCTAGGGCAGTGTCGTTGTTCATATTAATAATTTAAAGAAGAACTCAATCAGAGTGTTCTGGACACACACAGCGGCAGCCTCAAGACTATTTTTCTTCAGGTAGCCTAGTTTTACTGTGGAGCCTAATAATACAAAATGAAACATAATAGCATCATTATAGTTTCGTTGCGTTTCATATTAGTTTGCAAATCTGATCTTCAATTTCCTTTTCAGAGCTGCAGTTGTAGAAGACTTTTTTAAGTTTTGGCGAAGGAAGAAGATAAATGTACCGTCCACAACACCACTGCCCTCTGAAACAAGTGCGCATACAAGACTAACTACAAGCCCAACAATATTTCCAACAGATTCACATGCCACAGGTAATAATATTTTTGTAGCCTACTGTTTTTTATTATTATTATTATTATTTTAAGTAGGACTAATTTAAGTCACCACCATACAATCAATATTCACAATTCTTATTAAAAGTAATTGCAGTATTCATTATCATTTATCCATGCACATAAATATGGTAACTTATGCTGGGAGGGCGTAGGTTTGATTTTGAGATTGGTGGAGATATCCCAGGAAGCTGAGGAATCAGGAAATTAATAGGTTAATGTATTAAGGTTTTTAGTCTATGTTGACCTGAACAATAGCCTACGTTAATTAATGAATTCTGTAATGTTACAGGTAACTAATAAAAACAAGGAAGCAGTTTAACAGAGACTTGACTTTACTCTGTTCATAGTGCAGTGCAATAGTCAATGTTTCTACTGTCTTGTTCCTTGCTTTTTGAAGAAGCCAAAAACATGTCTGCATCTGTCATTAAAGGAATAGTTCACCCAAAAATGAAATTTTTTCAGAATTTTCATTTTTAAGTGAACTAACCCGTTAACAGAAATGAACTGTTGGCATATTTGTTTCACATCAATATTGTCCAGTTTGTCCTGTTGGACACGGAACACAGCAATATTGTTAAGATTATATTTGTGCCAGTGTTCTGAGCCATGTTTTCAGTCTCCTAGGAGCACGAGCTCACTCGTCAGCACAGTGAAAACAGTCCGTAGCAAACCACAACGATCTAACAATCCAATCAATTCTCAAAATTCCCAATTCACAAAGTCACTTCCTGCCCTATGTTTTTTCTCGTTCGAGAAGTCATCACACTTACATATGACTGAGATTTACTGGGGGGACACTAGTTGGGGACATATTTTATTAACCACAGATGCAGTAAATCCTACTATATAAATATATTGGAGGCTATTACGTGGATAAAACGCTTATTTTGAAAAAAACTCAACTATTCCTTAGTGTAGGCTACTGAGATACATCTATAGCTGTTTTTGTTTAATTCATTTTGTACAATTCTTCTTCATTTAGTGAGTGCTTCAAAGAGAATTTTTTTTTTTTTCCTTTTGAAAAAGTTTTCCCTGGTGAAAATACTTATATATTTAATGCACATTTTTAATTACAAATTATATTGTCAGCATAACAATTTGAGTGAAAGTAGCTGTGTAGGCGAGAATGTTCCCTTTTAAAACAATATGCATTTTTACGTTTAAATTGTAAGATATTCAGATATAAGCTCAAGGGTGCCCACTTCCTGGGACAAAAAGGTAAACTTGGCCCAACTGATTTTAATTAAATATAAAATACATCTGATATCACTAACACTATTTGTCATTTAATATAGGATAATAAACAAAAATAGTCTGTGTAATAATGCATTTAAGTTACAAAATAACAGACAAATCATAAGTGTCTTTTAAGGCCTATTAATAGATATTTGAAGGGGCGTCAAAATGGCAACACTGAATTAGAATTAAGGGTTCCCCCGCCTCAAAATCCTAGTTAACCCCTGGTTATCACTGATACTATTGCGCTGGCTGCTTGGATTTATGCCATTTTAGCATTCTATAGCCTACTATATGGAATTACATTGTTATTTGTGTTAGCTCACTATCTTTGCCTATTTCAGTGCATTAGGTAAGGTTAACGGTTTCATAATATTAGTGATTCTCATTTCTCTATCACAAAATGCTAAAACTTGCACTGGTTTGGAGATTAATTTAGAGAGAAATTTTTAGAGAGAAACATTTTTTAACCCATCTCTGATGTGTGATACTGACCTGAATTCTATATATGAGTTTCTAAAGGTTTTTTAATTATTTGCACTGTTCAGAATAGACTGTTTATATGCAACTATAGTTTGATGTATTTTAAAAAGTTGGCAGTCAAAACTAAAACCGTCAGAGAGAGGATCAATGTTCTCAATTTTTTACTGACAAACAGCAAATGGGAATGTGTGTATTACAGTATGTACAGTGTTTTCTACATTTTTAAATTGCAGTACAGTATTTATTATTAGAGGGGTAGACTCCATAGCTCAGTACTCACTACTCATGAGTACTTTTAAAGAAGCTACTCTCACACTACTCAAGTAGTTTTTTTTTATATGTACATTTGACACAAGTTTCCTAAAATATTTGTTTAAAAATTACATTGTCATTTATTAGGCAAATATCAATTCGAAACAACTAATTAGTCTTTATTCACACATAATAACCAAAAAACTTATATTTTGTATGGTGTCCTTTGGCCATGATTACAGCTTGTATTCTTTTTGGCATTGTTTTTATGTACAGTACTTTTCCACAGTCTGTTTTGTTTTTGACTTCCAAATAGTCTCTATTTGTTCCCAAATACTTGCTTTTGATGAAACTTTTGTGCGATATATCTTTGAATCCGCTAAATCCTAGACTTTGACCTGGCCAACTGTGACTAAATAGTTTACACATACTGGTGGATCAACCATTACAGATTACAGAAATATAAAAATTATTTTGGTAATCACCAATACTGTTAGTTTAGGGCAGCTGTGGCACAAACCTTACATTGGGTTGTGATCTAATACATTTATTAAGCACTGTATATATATATATGTTGTTTCAGAGACAATTTTATCAAAGACATTCATAGGCCTTTCTAAGTCAGTGTAATTACTGATGCTCTGTGATGCTTTCAGCTCTCCCCACAGGCACATCCACAGCACCACCGATCTCTGAAGCCAACAGTACACAAACGAACCTAACTACAAGCACAACAACATTTACAACATCAAATATAGACTCACAGGCTACAGGTAAAAAGATTTTATATATATATATATATATATATATATATATAAAAATAAAATTAATTTATATATCTGATGTGTGATGCTGAACTAAACTATACATGAGTTTCTAAAGGTTTTTGTATTATTTACACTGTTCTGAACAGAGACTGTTTTATGTGCAACAATAGCTTGCTCAGTGTTCATTAAGGCCAGACCCTTTAAACGTAAAGGGATTTTAATTCTTTAATTTTTTCATACACTAGGATTTAAAATAGTGATGAGTTTAATTAAAAAACCTTTCCATCTTTTCATCTCTGTAATCCTAATAACTGTTATTTTCGGAAGTAGATATTGTATCACTGATAATCTTAAAATCAGTATTTTAAAAAGTTAAAACTAAAACTGTTGGAGGATCAGTATTCTTTTTTCCCCCCTGACAAACAGCAAATGGGAATGTGTGTAATGTGTATTACAGTATGTACAGGCTTTTCTACATTTGTATATTGCAATGCACAGTATTTATTATTAGAGGGGTATAATCCATAGCTCAGTACTCACTACTCATGGGTACTTTTAAAGAAGCTACTCTTTTACTCAAACTCAAGTAGTATTTTTGACAAGCACATTTATCACACTACATTTTTGAAAAGTAATGGTGCTTTGACTTGAGTATTGTTTCAGTACTCTTTCAAAGTGTAAATGCTGTTGGTCTGGTATTTATACCTGGTATTACAGTTTTTTCAAATCGCTTACACACAATTTCTGAAACTATGGCTCAATTTCTTGAAACTCAAAACCACAAAACACGCACATAACATGCAAAACATCTGACATTTCTTGCAAAAGCAAACAAATCATTCAAAACTATTTTAACTCTTCCAAAAATTATGCAAAAGTTTTTATGCATATTAACTCTACACATAAACATAAAATGATTAGCCACATGCACGCCAAACTACACATGGATGTGAAAAATGTAAAACACTATCTTGTGTCTTTTGCTTGTTGAATTTCTCACACGTACATGTGCACAAATACACTGTATATACAGTATGTATGAACAATTGATGAATGGGTAACGCTTCCTTTTACAGTACAGTACTTACGTGTACTTACAGTGTACTTACCTAGAAAGTACTGGCTAATATAAGGTAAGTACATGGGTTAGGGGTAGGTTTAGGGGTAGGTTCAGGGTTAGTACCTAGTTATTACCCAGTAATTATAATTACTATAATAAGTACATAGTAAGTACATGGGTAACAGGACTGTAAAAGGAAGCGTTACCGATGAATGTTAGTTATTGAAACTGAATCAACACTGAAGTGACTTGACCAAAATATTGACACTGTTGGCATGTTGGCCAAGCTGCTTCTCAGGCGATTTTTAATTTGTTACTATTGTGAAGTCGCTGTGAAACAATCTATATCTTAGCTTGTATGTACATTCAATATATATATGCGCTGCATGTGTGTGTGTATATATATGTATATGTACAGTATATACATGCATACATACATACATATATGTAAATATATATACATATATATTTATTTACTGAAAACTGAGTTTGATTTCTATGTGATCAATTTATGTATAAGTGTTTTCACACATGATCATTGAGTGTAGGTCATTAGTAAATGAGTGTGGCATGTAGAGAACTGTGTTTAGCGTTTTGGGGGTAAACATAAAAACATTCACTGAGTGGGCCTAAATTTCCACTTTAAGTGCATAAGCAATTTGAAAAAACTGTAAGATGTGTTTTGGAAGATCGGGTAACAAGTGGATAACGCTAAATACAGGTGTAAATGGGGTCTAAAAGGTTTTGAGCTTGTCTTTCTACAACTTCCAGAGGTAGTCGAAAACGCATACGACGGGATCGGGATTGCTTTACTACGAAAGTAATATAAACTGTGTGTGTGTGTGTGTGTGTGTGTGTGTGTGTGTGTGTGTGTGTGTGTGTGTGTGTGTGTGTGTGTGTGTGTGTGTGTGTGTGTGTGTGTGTGTGTGTGTGTGTGTGTGTGTGTGTGTGTGTGTGTGTGTGTGTGTGTGTGTGTGTGTGTGTGTGTGTGTGTGTGTGTGTGTGTGTGTGTGTGTGTGTGTGTGTGTGTGTGTGTGTGTGTGTGTGTGTGTGTGTGTGTGTGTGTGTGTGTGTGTGTGTGTGTGTGTGTGTGTGTGTGTGTGTGTGTGTGTGTGTGTGTGTGTTTTCTAATGGAAAAATACTTCTTCATGTTTTGGGACAATTTTATCAAAAGCTTTTCAATGGTTACCTCCCTTCTGTGTCAGTGTAAATACTGTTGCTCTGTGATGTTTTCAGCTCTCCTCACAGGCACATCCGCAGCACCAACGATCCCTGAAGCCAAAAGTTTACAAACGAACCCAACAATAATTGTATCAATATCAAATTACTTCGTACAGTTTCATGGTAAAATATATAAATTACATATAGAACAATCAAATATAACCATTAATGCAGGGCTGGTGATATGTTTAAATATGTATTTTTGAATGCAAAAATACTTCCTTATGTTTCAGAGAAAATGATACATTACACATTCATACTGTAGGTTCCTTCCCTGTTGAGTCAGTGTAAATACTGATGCTCTGTGATGTGTTCGGCTTTCTTTGCAGGCAACTGCGCATCACCGTCAATCTCTGAAGCCATCAGTACACAAATAAACATAACTTCAGGCACATCAATATTTGTATCGATATCAAATAGTCTTACAGGCTCCAGGTAAAATAGCTGAACACATCACAGAGCATCAGTATTTACACTGACTCAACAGGGAAGTAACCTATGAATGTGTAATGTATCATTTTCTCTGAAACATAAGGAAGTATTTTTGCATTCAAAAATACATATTTAAACATATCACCAGCCCTGCATTAGTGGTTATATTTGATTGTTCTATATTTAAATATGTGTTTTTGAATGCAAAAATACTTCCTTATGTTTCAGAGACAATTACACATTCATAGGTTACTTCCCTGTTGAGTCAGTGTAAATACTGATGCTCTTTGATGTGTTCAGCTTTCTTTGCAGGCAACTGCGCAGGGCCAACGATCTCTGTATATAGTGTTGTGTGTTACTATGATGATTTTTTTGTATTTGTGCGCCTTCTAGTAGTATTGACCTCAGTCATGTGGAAAAACTTCTTCTGACGAGATTCAGGCTACATGTATCTTTGTAATTACTACCTGTGTTTTTGGTGGTTGTCAGTATATTATAGAGGTTCAGAGGTTTGGTATATTAACACTATCAGTTAATAAAATACACGTCTTTACTGTAAATTTAAGGTCACTCTGTAAAACCTAAAATGTTGCTACCATAGGAATTTTTTATGGCGAAGTTCAGCAATTCACAACTGCCTAAATTTCAGAGATTTTTGCTACAGTATATAATGTAAAATAATGTATATAGTTCACTTAGAATGATTATATCAAAATGATTATGTTCTATGTCAATAACAGTCATGTTTGGTCTTATTTGAAATGTCTCAGTTTGACTGGTACAATGGTCACATACCCACAGAAGTAAAACAAAAGGTCATAAGGGTTTTAAGAGTTTAGAAATACTTTGGTTACTGTGGTGGATGTGCCCTCTCCCAGGATCTTTGCAAATTCCCATCTTAAGTTCATTCCTCAATTTGGGGGATGTTTTGTCTTGGTCTGAGTATTTAAAGAGATGTTGCAAAAGCGATTCTGTATAGTCAGATCAGCCTGTAGTATGAGTGTCTATTTTTCTGATGTTAGATATGCATCCTTTACTCTTTATTTGAGCAATTGGCATGATACATTTACCTGACTAATAATAAATTGTTATATTTGAATTTATTCTGACTTACTCTGAAGTTATTAACTCTAGTAGATTACATTGTATCCATTGTAACCGCAAATCTGTGTTCAGGTTAGTAACGGACTAAAGTCCAGTATTGAGTGGACTGTAAAGGCTAAAAGGGGAATTTCCATATAGGACAAAAGAACGTTGATGACCAACCTAAATAGTGTGAGCCTTGTCTCTGTTTATTGTAATATTACTCTAAGTGTAGGGCCAGCGGGCAGGCCTTACACCAATAAAGAAAATTTATTTTTAAGAGCATGATGATGAATCTTGTCATTTGTTTTCATTTATTGTAGTTACATCAACATCGCCTTCTCAGTGTGCGCAATATATGGTATGTAGACTCTATGCATGTTGCTAAGTGGTATTTTATTGTAGCAAGCATGTTTATAAATCAAATTTTCTCATGATGATTCTACAAACGTAATTAGGTTTTAAGTCTTGCATGGCTTGCTTGCCTCTATCTCACTAATTTTGCCTTTTTCCTCTTGCTTCCATGAATATCATTTTCATGATCTGCATGTTGATTTAAAATATGCATATTTGACTATCGATGTTGTTTTTTCTACTTTACATGAGTGTGTTTGTATTTGTACATTTATGTCTTTTTGTATACATGTCAGAGATGTGTTTTAGCACTGTTATTGTTCAGTCGCCTCTGTTTTCTTGGAGGCTCTTCGCTCCTGATTATCATTAGACCCGTTTTGGAAAAAACGGTAAGTGTGTCAAAAAACTTGAATACATTTATGACCTCCATTTTAAATTCACAGAGTCATACTAAATCCATAATTTAAACATAATTTCCGTATATGGCAAATAATGTATCTCTTCACAGACAACCATGAGTGCCTCTGTCCTTGAACTAGCATCCAAAACTATTGCTGTCATCCTCGTACTAATAAAAGCAAATAAAGTAAGGATTATTTGTTCTATTAGGCTACACTACATTTTACTTTATGACATACAGTATTACATTGTTTAAACTGAATATTTGTCTAAGACATATTAAGAAAAAAAAGTAAAAGCATTAAAGGAAATTTACAACCAATTTAGTTCCCATTTCTGTGCATATTTTTGTGTTAGTATGAGTGCGTGTACGAGTGTGCTGGTTTCAGGTTTACCGCTTTGACGGTGGCTGCCATGGTTTCAAGCCTGCTGCACACTATCACTGTTCTCCTTCACTGCGGGCCAAGCCATGAATTGTGAGTGTTATCTTTAGCTACATATCAGTGCCATGGTGTCATGTACCGAAGAGAAATGCAGAAAATAGAAATTACAACCTTTTCCAAATGGGTTTTGTCTGATAGCTCCACCCCGAACTCACACCATTGGCTGATTCAGTGTTGCAATGAGTTATTACTACCGGTAATAGTTTCAATCATAAATGTAAAACGTCTGTGTTTTGAATTTAACACTCTAAAAACCTTGACTTACAGAAGGAAGTGTTGGCTTTATGCCATCGTAATGGTTGACCTAATGAATACTACCATTACAAGTAAGGTTCAGTTTTTCACATTCTTTATTAGCCTAGTATTAAAATCACATTTTTCTGTTATGTTGTATGAGTTACTTTTTTTTCTTCTAAGTTTGGTGTTGGTGTATTTACTCATTCAAACGTATTAAAAGCTAATTCAGATGTATCTAATTAATACCTTTGTGTTTATAATCCTCTTCTTTCATGTATAGCCACTGCAATATTTGTTGGAACGTGGTGCTTTAAGGAGTGCTGGCTGCCAATATTAATGGGAGTTTATGTTGTTTGGGAGATCATGTTGTACCTTGGTTCAGTTTGCTATGAACATACGGAAAAATACCAGACAAGGAAAAGAGTCAGAAGTAAGTATCCTTGGTGCCAAATTGAGTCAAGGCACTATAGAGAGATTCCCACGCAAGCCTCATAAATAGACGAAATGGATTTTAAAGAATTCTACGTGTTATCTTTCACACCCAGGCACAGTCTTGTGTACTTCCTTATGCATGTCCCAGAATTTATTAACAACCTTATTTGTTTGCATTTGTATGTCTGCAGAAAATCAGAATCATATTTTGGAAAAGAGGGTAAGTGAACTTTACATCTGTCATATCTTAGATTTATAAAGATAAAGCCATGCCAGTTTCTGTCAACTTGCTTTACAAGTTTACAGTGTATAGCAACTCCACACAGATTTTACGGCACCAGTCTAGATCCTTGCAGATAGAAAAGGTCTACACACCCTATTTAAAAATGCAGGGGGGTTTTTTAGTAAAGAAATGAAACAAAGATAAATCATATCAGAACATTTGCACAAATTAATGTAAACATTACAACATCTGTAATGCCACTGAAAACCAAAGTGACACATTTCAAAGGAAAAAAATGGCATAAGTGTGCACCCTTTAATAATTGTGTATCTGTTGAGAATGACTAATCATCAAGCTCATGAACGTACACAACACATCATGGGTGTGCACACTTATGCAGTTAGTTATTCCAAGTTTTTATTTGATCCCTTTTTATATTAAGTGGCTTTAAGTATGTGCTTACATTGAAATTATTAATTTGATAGACTGGACTTATTGTGTACATACATTTTTTTTTTTTACATTGTAGTTATTTTTTTTAAATATCTGCATATAATTACAGCTGTAATTAATGTATGTAATTACATTTGTAATTCCACAGTTGACCCTTCTCTTACACCTTAACCCACCCTAAACCTACACATACAACTACACCTGTCCCTACACATATCACACCTCAAGAGCAACTAAAGTGTTTTACAATACAACATGAACACAAAACGTACATTGTATTATTTTTCTATGTAAGTACTTAAAGCCACTTAATATAAAGTGGGACCTTTTATTTTTCTTTGAAATGTGTCACTTTGGTTTTCAGTGGCATTGCATGGTTGTAATATTTACAACCCTTTTTTGCAGAATTTTTGCATGTTTAATGCATGTTTGATTTTTTTTTTTTTACATCACAAAAAGCTTTAAAAGATGTGTGTGGAATTTGTATATCCAATGTAACAGGTTGACCTCAACATTTTAGGAACTCACAAAATTATAAGACCATACAATTGGTTATATTGTAACATTACCTTAAATTAAGACTTTTCTTTATTTTTTTGTTGTTGCAGATATCCCCATGGTTGTTAATGTTTATAATCTTTACAATTTTAAATGTATCGTTGACAGCAGCACTTATAACAGGAGTGTCTTTGGTCAGAATGATAAATTGAGAGAACGTCTGCAGATTTTCCAGTTGGCAAATTTGTAATCTTGGTACCATTGAAAGGCTGGGCAGAGTGGGAGCAACTCTTTCCAGTTGTAGTAGTACATCAGTATTCAGTAATCACTTTAAAGGATACATGTAAATTAAAGATGGAAAAATGCCCTTCATCATCATAACTTTGTCTGCTTTTGATGAGAATCCTTCATTTTATCACTGATAATGTTAAACACTTAAGTGATTATATAACTTCTGTTTTCTAAATGTTTTGGTTAAATCCAAGTTTTCTGTTCAGTTCTACAAAAAAACTTTAACCTCTGAACACTAAGAGGTTAAATAATGACAACAACTTTAATGGAGTTAGATTAATTATATTGGAGTCAGATCAACTGAAATCTGCACTACATATTTTAAATGCTTTTTGTTCGATTGTTGGTTTAAAATAGCAACGTATGCTCCCAGCAATACACCTTTATTTACACCTTTTTATGAATTCTTATGAATTATGTTTCTGAGTTTGTCTGTTTTAGTATTTTGACAGTAACATATTTATGCAATTACAAATATGCAAGGCTAAAGAGCAAAATTAACAAAGACCAGTTTCGATAATGTGTCATGTTTCCTGATGTTTTTCTCATTCCATCAACATTAAAAATCAATTGCTTGGGTAAAATGCAGTTCTCTGTTTATCTTTCTGCTTAACTGTCATTAAGCAGAAAGCGTTTGGGTGTTTCTCAAACGGAAGGCTTCATCCTTGTAAAGCTGCATATCTCGGCTGTCATGTCATCAAGTGCCGCTGAAGGCCGTCTCAATCTGAAGGATCCTTGGAAGGCAGCCTTTGTTTCGCGTCCTTCGTTTAACTCATTTTGAAGGATTCATCAAGTGTATCATTGAATTACCCACAATCCTTTGCACACATTCCAATGCATGAAAAAGAACAGAGCAAATTCCATTTGAGAAGTACCCATCCTATCCACCTTTGTCCGGAGGCTGCTCACTGCAGAGCCAATGGGTGGAGCTTGATGTCCAGATTCCCCTCGCTGGACCTAATGGGTGGAGTTATATTTAGTTATAGGGTTAGGGTGTGGTTGGAACGTCTAGCTCCTCCACACATTAGAAGTGTTCGACTTGAAATGGAGCTGCGTAGACCGACCGGTGTATGAAATCAAAGTACCGCGAGAGCGATTGGAGAGTAGACGGCTCCGTATACTTTGGAATCACTCTAACAGTACCTTGATGTCATACACCGATCCATCGTCGCAGCTCCACTTCAAGTCGAACACTTCTAATGTGTGGAGGAGCTAGACGTTCCAACCACACCCTAACCCTATAACTAAATATAACTCCACCCATTAGGTACACAGAGGTGGAATTGGACAAGATCAAGGTCCACCCATTAGGTCAGCACCACTTCAAGTCGAACACTATGCTGCGTCCCAATTCAGAAGCTGCATCATTCGAAGGCTGATTGCATCGCAGCGGAGCGTCAAAGTCTCTCCCAGTTTGAGGGCTCCTTAAATGCAGTCTCCAAATGCATCCTTCGTTTCCCGCGCAATGATGAATACAACAGATGGATCCTTCGCGGCCTTGCCTAAACCACAATTCATTCTGCACCAGTGACAAAAGGATTTTTTTTTTTTTTTTTTTTTAGACTTTGTCAAATTACACTTTTAAAGGTATTGGGCTTCAGCTCACTCAAATATCTAACGATACAAAAGTAAAACAAAAACAAAAGAAAACAGCAACTTAAAAGTGGTTCAAATTTTGACCAATATCTTACTAAGATGATCTGATTATACTAGAGAAATTAACCATGGTGAACATATTTAGACCGTTTGTGAACCCTGTTTTGTTTTCAGACAGTTTAATATAACTTTCAAAAAAGTCAAGTAGCTAGGCGACAATAATTCTCGGTAGATTAGACAGACAGTCCAATTAACTTGTTAACTGTTAAACTGTAAAAAAAAAAAAAAAGTTAAACTGTAAAAAAAAGTTTTGCACTATGAACGTAATATAAGCATTTTCCTCCCATAATCTAAACCGCAGTATAGGCTCGTTAGGAAAAAAGTGGATAAAACAATGGAACTATTCTTGAAGCACTTTGAACTTGTAGATATCTGGTTAATAATTTTCTTCCTGTGGCATTAAAGTTCAAGATGAGTCATGTCAGAGTCATGTGAACCTTACTCACTGCAGAGTCAAATGACGCTCCTCCTCTCTGGACGTCTAATGGGGTGGAGGGATAGAGTTCTGAGTAGCGTTAGGTTGTGGTTGGATATTTTATCTCCACCCATTAGGCCCAAATTACATTCGCTCCTCATATTTAAGATGTGTTTAAAAGCAATAAAAAATACACCTTACAACATATGTGATATTGAGCTGATGAGTTGAATCAGGTGTGTTTGATTAGGGAGTCAAAGAAAACGTGCAGTGTTGGGGGTCCTTCAGGAGCATGTTTGAAGACTGCCTCATGGTGCGTTCACACCGGACGCGAATAGCGCGTCAGGCGCGAGTGATTTCAATGTTAAGTCAATGCAAAGACGCGTTACGCGCGTAAAAAATTCCTGCGGCGCGAATGAGGCGTAGAGCGCGGCGAATTGAGCGTCTGGCGCGTTAAGCGCGTTACGCGCGAATGATTTAGTTAGTGCTATTTGTGCATTCACGCGTTTGACGCGAATTCGCGTCTGCCGCCCGAGTTGAAAAATCTGAACTTCTGCGTCAATTCGCGCCGCGTTAACCAATCAGGAGCATAGCTGCTTGCTGCTGTCACGTGGTGAAGTATCTGGATGCTTCAATAAATTATTTTGTAATATATGACTGTGGTTCTAATGCACAACTAAGCAAATATTTTATCACATAAAACTTGATTTCAATATATGAGACATATTCATTTTGCATTGAATGCTATTTATTCCATATCTAGATTATATGAAATATTATTATAATGTAAAGACAACCAACATATAAGTTCGTGTCTGGACAGTGATGTGTGAGAGAGAGAGAAAAATCACAGGACAGATTAATCACTTTTGGAGGCTGGCTTCATTTATTATCAAAACAAAAATAAATGACAGATTAGGTGGATGCGGGCGAGGGTGAACCTCGCGCCGGGCTGTAGAGCGCGGGCTCGACAGGCATAGCTAGACCACTCGAGGCCGAGGGCTTATACGGCCTACGCTGTCCTCATCAGCGTCCTCACCATTAGGTCCACCAAACCTAGCTCCTGGAGCAAATTGTGAAACTCCTGAAACCCTCCGGAGGTTCTGGTGGACCCGAGTACAGCGACGATGTCCCCTACGGAGCTGCTTCTGCTCTCCAGAGCATATACGAGCGGTGACTCTCTCGAATAATGCTAATGCTGATGCTCGATAAACATCTAAAAAGATGGCCGCCAACGGGTTTCGAAACTTTCGCCTCCGGATTTCGCCTCTGACGCGCGTAAATTTCGCTTCAAACTTTTGTTTTTACGCGCGTCAATTTCGCCATTGACACGCGAATTAACACAAAGTGGTCAAGCGTCAAACTAGACGCGGTAGACGCGAATTTGACGCGCTATTCGCATCCGGTGTGAACGCACAGTCACAGTTTAAAAGTTTGAGGTCAGTAAGATTTTTTTAAATAGAAAAATTAATTATATTATTTAGCATGGATGCATTAAATTGGTCAAGTGATAGTAGAGACATTTGTAACAAAAATCTTTTTCAAATAAATGCAGTTATTTATTTATTTTACTTTCTATTCATCAAAGAATCCTGCAAAAGCAGTTTTAACTAGTGGTGGGCAGATCGAGGCTTCGTGAAACAGTTGAAGCAAATGTGCCATATTGTGTCGAGGCTTCGAAACAATCCGACACCCGTCTCAACAGTGACACCTAGTGATCACTTCCAGGTGTTGATCTGAAACAACCTTGACAACAAGCCATTAAATTTTTTTTATTTTTATTTTATTATTGTATTTTTCTAATATGTAAAGCTTGTAAAGGCTCCTCACTGTGCATAATGTTATTTTGGTCATGAACAATTAATATTAATAAAAGTAATCAAGCCACAATGTCTCACTTTTTTATAGATTTCTATTCAAAAATATTAATTTCTCTGCTGTCGAAGGACTTAGCCTACTTCTTTTTTTACAGATAACTTCTCCAGCCTTTGAAAAAATCCTCTCACAAGGGACACTTTTTGCTGGCATTAAAAGATATTTTTGATCCATAAATCTATTAGGAAACCCAAAATGATGTCTTGGCTGTAGATTGGGTACTCATAGACCTATAAAATGTATATTCACAAAATATTATATTGACAACATATTATATTATATTCACATTGAGGCTGTTTTTTAACATGATTGACAGTTGTGATTGGGGCGTTAGGTTGTAGGGCTTAGGTTGACACAGGCCTATGGACTTTCTAAACAGTGTCCCAACAGTTTGTTATTATATTTCAATTATAATTATATTTTAAACAATGCATACCTTGCTTAGATGGCCCAGCAGAGTCGGTAGCAGGCCTAGGTACAGGGGGAATGCTACCATCCTCTGCACCCTGCAAAATGGCAGGATGAGTGCTCCTCAAAAAGCGCATCATGGATGATACTTGTTGCAGTAGGCTAGCTGCCGATCACAATACCTTCAAGTCGAACAAGCCTATTGATAATAATAAGAAATGTTTCTTGATCACCATATCAACATATTAGAATGATTTCTGAAGATCATGTGACAACTGAAGACTGCTGCTGATAATTCAGCTTGCCATTACAGGAATAAATTACTTTTTAAAATGTAGGCCTATACATAACATTTTTTTATTTTAAATGGTAAATCACAATGTTTCCGTTTTTACTTTGATCAAATAAATTTAGTCTTAGTGAACATAAGGCTTTCAAAAATATTTTAAAAAATCCAATCAACCCCACACTTTTGAATGATACTAACCTTAAACTAAAAATGTTACAAAAACAGGAACTATGACAAAATAGCATTATCCAGAGGGCAAGGAAATGAAAACTCATAACAAGAAAACAAATATAGCCTGACTTTTAATTATTGTAATCTTATTTAAGCAAATATATGAATCCAACCTACATTTTGATTGGTAAAAAGAGTATAGTTTACAATTCAGAGCTTAACTTCAAACGTCAGTGCAAAACTTCAGTCATTACCACACATGGCCTTGGGAAGAAATGTACAACTGTAAGCCAAATGCTGTTGCATTATTATTATTATATGATCAAGTGTCTGCCTTCACACATATTATCATCAAAGAAAACAAAGAACCAAAATGGAGTCGAATACAAAACCATTATTATAAAACATTTATAAACAAACACATTTTTTTAAAACCTCTTTGGAATAAAGATCCTCTATGTACATTTATATGGTCCTTGGACTCTACAAAATGACGTATCCAGCCCAATACAGTGATTTAATCTTACGATTTTCTGTTAAGGTTAGTACCCACATCCCTGCTGTTCAATTTTCTCCTCTGCAGCCACCGGCAGGATGACATGAGAAATTCTGCTCCACAGTCCGCTCAGTTTATCCACGTCCATTTGATTAAACTTTGCAGATTTATCTGAGGAGACAAACTTCTGTTTTACATGGTCATGTACCATGTCCTCAACTGCACTCAGACTGGCCACTGGGTCTATTTCATGCACCGAAAGCATCACAGTGAAGACAAGAAAAACTTTTTTGTAAGCTGCATTCTCATGGTCACAGTAACGATAGAATATAAGCGTAGATCCAGGAGGGAGCTCCTCAAAACGGTGCACAACAGCTGCAGGTTTATCACCTTCAAACGCTTCCTTAAGCGCTTCATCAATCTCCAGCTTGACCTGATCACTGTCTTTTGCTTTTTTGGTGATCCCGTTGATTTCTAAGATTGAAGCGTTACGGAACGTGGAGTACGCCGTGGCTAAGCTTCGAGCAAGGCAGCCCAGCGTCCTTTCAGCCTGAAGGCCAGCAGTCAGAATTACACTGACCGGTTCAGTGGGGCTGACCATCTCCAGGTGGCGCTTAAGATGTTTCCCACTCCTCTTCCAGAACACTGAACGCTGACTGGGAAAAAGGGTCTGTAGAGCAGCTAAGTCCAGATCAAATTTCTCTATGGTTTCAGAATGGGACATATCAGTTTGACGCAAATGGAAGCATAGAAAGATCCGATACGCCAAGAAGCTCAAAGCCAGGACTCCTGTCAGTATCAGAGAACACCAAAGAAGCTTGTTCCTGTACCACAACCAGCCTAGGAAAACATGCATAATAAAGCATAGTGAATGTGAGACAAATCTGCTTGTTTAAACTATGTGGAATAGATGAAGGACACAAAACATACCTCGAGAGGAAGAGACTGGACTTCCTTTTGAGGTGACTGGTTTCTGCAAATTCTTCCATTCTTGTAGACAAAGTAAAGTAAAAGAATTATGATCTACAAATTCTTAAATATTATCCATTTTACTTTATTGGCTATTTTTTTTAAAAGACTAAATTATGAATGTAAAAATGATTACAAATCAAGTAATGAAATAAGAGAATAGTAAGTGACAAATACACAACATAATTTTTTACCTATGTTTTTGTGATGAGCGGTTGGTTTTGTAATGGGATGTTTAATTGTTGGGTAGACATTGCTCATCAGGGGTGCAGATTGATATCTTTTCCAGTTACCAGGACATGGGGCATCTAGTGATGGGATATAAACTTTAATCAACTAAAATTCATGAACAATTGTGACATATACAGTAAGAATGTTATTGCGCATCATAATGTGCACTTTTACCAGTGAACAAATTGCTAACTCTAATATATAAAATTACAATATAAAGATTTTACAAACTTTTGGCTTTCTCCGTTGTGGGATTCTGATATTTCAGGCTATTCTTATTTCTCATTAAGGCATCTTGTTGTTTTTCCAGTGGTACAGCACCCAAATTAGAAGGATCTGCAATGAAAAAGTTACTTGTGAGTAAAATGAACTACAACTAACATATCTATGCATTTCAATGCAACTGAGTTGGAAACTGAAAGGTAATTTTCTTAATCATAACAAACCTCTAGATGTTGTGTTTTGTCTGTAATTTTTTGTTTGGGTTTTAGGTCTGTGTATTTCATGGTCCACAGGTTTCTGATGAATGGACATTCGGCTGCCTAGTATCTCCTCACTTCTCAGATTTTCGCCACATGCATAGGCAGAATGCTTTTCTACTGTCCCAGGCTGGGCTGAGGAATCCACTGAAGAAATATAGCACCACCTGTTTAATATTATTTGATCTAACACTTATGTTTGTTTCTCAAATAGCATCTTACCTTTCAAACTGGGCTCATTGTCCTGCTCCTGCTCAGCCCCCTCATCTGAGTTCATATCTTGATCCTGATCTTCATCCTCACCCATCTCCACATCTGCTTCATCAGTGTGTTTAAATCCATCACCTCTCTCATTTATATCTCTTGCCTTCTCTGTCTCTTCAAGCTTTTTCTTCTTAACAGGGGATTCTGCATTGGTTTAATATAAATGAGTGCAAACATTAGCATAACAAATATGTTTTGCCTGAGAAACAAAATGGAAGACATTTTTTTTCATTTAATTTGACGTACCATCATCATCCCCCTTCACGAGGCTCTTGGACTTTTTAGATCCATTGACAGTTCTGGATGCACCATCATCTTCCCTCATTTTCCAGCTTCTTTTTAGTTGGGGTCTGGGTTCAAGATAAGCACTGTATACAGCTAAGATAGAGGATGTGGTAAAAAGCCATACAAATACACATTACAGTTCAAAAGTTTGCGGTCAGTAAGATATTTTTTTTAAATAGAAAAATAAATTATATTATTTAGTATGGATGCATTAAATTGGTCAAGTGATAGTAGAGACATTTGTAACAAAAATCTATTTCAAATAAATGCACTTCTTTTGAACTTTCTCATCAAAGAATACTGCACAAACAGTTTTCACAGAAATATTATGCAGCAGTACAACTTAACAGTGATAATAAGAAATGTTTCTTGATCACCAAATCAGCATATTAGAATGATTTTTAAAGGATCATGTGACACCAAAGACTGCTGCTGAAAATTCAGCTTTGCCATAACAGGGATAAATTACTTTTTAAAATATATACATCAAAAATAGAAAATAGTTATTTTAATCACAATATTGCTGTTTTTACTGTAGTTTTGATCAAATAAATTGAGTCTTACTCTTAATGAACATAAGTGAACAACATTTTAAAAATTCCAATCAACCCCAAACTTTATTTCTGTATTAAACTAAATACAATGTTACAAAAACAGGAACTATGACAAAATAGCATTATCCAGAAGATAAGAAAATGAACAAGAAGAAAACAAATATAGCCTGACTTTTTATTATTATAATCTTAAAACCCAAACTACACTTTGATTGGTGAAAAAAATATAGTTTACAATTAAGAGCTTAACTTCAAACATCAGTGCAAAACTTCAGTCATTGCTGCACATGGCCTTGGGAAGAAATGTAGGCCTACAACTGTAAGCCAAATACTGTTGCATTATTATTATTATTATATGATCAAGTGCATGTCATACAGTAAGAATGTTATTAAGCATCATAATGTGCACTTTTACCAGTAAAAAATGCTTACTCTAACATAATTACAATATAAAGATTTTACAAACTTTTGGCTTTCTCCGTTGTGGGATTCTGATTCTGATATTTCAGGCTATTCTTATTTCTCATTACGGCATCTTGTTGTTTTTCCAGTGGTACAGCACCCAAATTAGTGGGATCTGCAATGAAAAAGTTACTCGTGAGTAAAATGAAAGGTAATTTCATAACAACCTCAGATGCAATCTTGTAACAAACCTCCAGATGTTGTGTTTGGTCAGTAATTTTTTGTTTGGGTTTTGGGTCTGTGTATTTCATGGTCCACAGGTCTTCGATGAATGTACATTCGGCTGCCCAGTAAAAAATTATAAAGCTAAAGCCAAGATAGAGGACGAACTGAGAAATTATCTTACAGAAATATAACAACAAACGACACGTTTTTATTTAACGTTAGTACTTTGTGCTAATGCATTAGCTTGTGCATTAGCGGAAACTGACACAGTGACAACCGATTTTGACGGGATCTTTAAACTGAGACATATCAACATCTGCACATTGTGATCTTCAATAATAGCCTTAAATGTCAGTGAAATGTTTAACTTACACAAAACGGCTTGTTTATAATATTAAAAGTATATATTAGCTCATTAGCTTATGCTCGAGCTAACCAGTGGCTATTTGAACAATTTCGCCTAGTTAGCGAATCCCAGCTATATAATTCTAAATAACTTATGTTTTACAGAGAGAGAGAAAGAGAGAAGTTGTGGAAGAACAGTTTTGCTCCGTTTTATAAAGAGCATTCCGAGATGCACAAACGTATGAGACAATCTGTACGCAAATTGCGAAGCTTTACGTTATAATTTAAAAACGCAGTAATAAACTTGATGTACGGAGACAATGACCTTGAAATAATTAGATTAGCATTTTATTGATAATAAAAAATACTGTAAAGACAGACGGATGAACCCAGAATCTAAACTCAAACAGCAAGGTTTGCTAAGCAACGTTAGTTTGTTTACTTAACAGCTTTATATTGGCAATGAAACCCCAAACATAATATATATATATTTACCGTGCATTACGGTATCGTTCTTTTGGCATCAGATAATATTGAACGTTAACGTTATTGAAGATAAAGTAGCATTTGGCTCAATTTACTTTTCTGCAGTATTGAAGTCACGTTAAGAGTTTTAAAAAGCCAAACCTGTCTTAGATGAAGTTCTGGCGCTTCTTCTCCTAATTGTAGTTCCATCTTCTTTATAATCACCCGAATCCATTTGTTTTATATCACACACTTCTTGACAAACTTTTTACTTTTCCTATGCAGCTGAAACCGGAAAGCGGAACATTAATGATGCTTTTCGTCGGAGCGACTTCAGTGGAACACAACTTAACTCCCGGAAATCGTCCACATTTACTTTCATTTCATAAATGCGTTAGTAGCTCAACAGCATTCATTGGTCTTCATTTCTGCTTTATCTGTAATCCGTCACAAGCGTGTCAAAGGAAGCACATGGCAGATGCATTTATTAAGGCACGTTTATTTTATCCAATAAAGCTTTAAAGTAGGAAAACCTCAACAATTCATCATATATTACACGTTCATCCCTGGTCAACCAAATTTACAGATTAAAAATAACTTTAATGTAAGACATAATCTAGATACAAAAAGATCTACATGAAAACAAAGAAAAGCAATACAAATGGGAAAATTACTTTGTTTTATCCTTCTATAAAATGTCAATCTGGAAAGTTATAATTTAGCGTGAAAGAAAGAAAATTGTGAGGGACCATCATTTATACAGCAGCACATACAAATATGAATCTTTTTTTAAATTCAAAGTATGATTTGTGTTCAAATGCCCTCAATTAGTGAGGCAACTCATGAGTATAACATTTAAAGTTGTAATAAAAAAAAGTCTAATAACTGTTTCAAAATGATTTACCACAGTCCCCACCACAGCCCTGATGTTCAATTTTCTCTTCTGCAGCCACTGGCAAGATAAGATGTGAAATTCTGCTCCACAGACCACTCAGTTTGTCCACATCCATTTGATTAAACGTAGCTAACTTGTCTGAGGAGACAAACCTCTGTTTTACGTGCTCTTGAACCATCTCCTCAACTCTCCCTAGACTGACATTGGATGGCACTTCCACTTCTGTATCAAGCATTACAGTAAAGGCCAGGAAGACGTCTTTATAAGCCGCATTCTCATGGTCACAGTATCGGTAAAAGATGAGAGTGGATCCAGGAGGGAGCTCTTCAAATCGGTGGATTACCGCAGCAAACTTTTTACCCTCAAAGGCATTTCTCAGCTCACTATCAATGTCCAGCTTGACCTGATCACTGTCTTGTGACGCTTTGTCTTTTCCATTAATGTTCAGAACTGATGAGTTACGGGCAGTGGAAAAAGCATGAGCCAAGCATTGAGCCAGACAACCAAGTGTCCTTTCAGCCCTGTGACCAGACGTTAGAATAAGGCTGACGGGTTCTGTGGGCTGCTCAGTTTTTAGGTGGCGTCTGAGATGAATCAGACTCCTCCTCCAGAGTTCTGGCCGCTGATTTGGAAAGCTAGTCTTAAGTTTTTCCATTTCCTGATTGAACACGTCCACCACATTAAACTCTTTTGGTACAGGTGGAGTTGAGTCAGAAAAATATAATGTACTATAAACCATAGATGCAAGAAGGACAACAGCAGCACAAATCCATATCAGTTCTGTAAGAAAAAAAAATTATTAGTAATATTATTGGCTGTTTCTCTGCAATACTCATTTGACAGTCATTCTTCGTAATGTTAAATACTTTTTTAAGTCAAGTAATTTCTTTATAGACAGTCAGAATGGAGAGAAGAACAACTCACTGTCATTTCCTCCAACTCTGATCTGTGGTTGGGTTTCTCGTAGAAATCCAGAAGACGTATGTTGTTGTGACTCTAAATGTAAAAAGCAGGCAACAACTATTAAATGTAAGAACAAAATAGCAATTTTCAAATTGCAACAATTCACCAAATCTATAAAAATTAGATTACAAAATGTAAATTCATAATATGGCAATGGCATACTGCAAGAGAATCACTTAAAGGGGTAATTCACTGTTGACAAGATGGGCTTTTAATAAAACCTGGCTATCTATGCAGTAGAAACACAATTGTTTTTTTTGTGTGAAAATCGGTGCTACGTGACAAGAGAAAACAGAGAAAAAGGTTTTTTGAATTTGGCGTTGCCCCTCTGTCGATTCAACTGTTCATGGACAGGAACACAAAAATGCAAAAGTTCCACTGGTAGTTTTAACAATAGCCCTGGAGCTGTCAAAAGTCTGCCAGATGACACAAAATTATACATTTTGCATCATGCGGCAAACTTTTGATGACAAATAAACGGATATCCGAATGCAGGTAGTAACATGGAGAAAGAGTACACATTGTTCATTTACATAATACTACTGACATTGTAACATTACAAGGCTGGTTTCAAATCTGTGAATTTATTTAAGCTGACTTCTCAAATAGTATTTTACCTTCCAAACTGGGCGTAGGTTCCTTCTCAGCATCAAAGCTCATATCTCGATCCTGGTCTTCATCCTTACCCATCTCATTTGCTTTATCTATGTCTTGAAGTCCATCTCCTCTCTCATTTATATCTCTTGCCTTCTCTGTTTCTTTAGATTGTTTAGTCTCTGAAGTAGCCACAATTCTGTTGTCTATAAGATAATATTAAATGCGGAATATTGAATACTAAAATCACACAAAATAAAAGTTAATACTTGACCTTTAACTCCCTGCATTTTTATATTTCCCTCTTTAGGGATCATTATGACAAGCATCAATTCTGTTTGCTATATAACTGCTTATAAATGACAAATACACACATTGATAAGAAACAAATGCAGTAATCTGCTTCATTCTAAGAAAAAATACCTCTTTCTCTCTTCTCACTGTTATTGACGTTCTCTTTATCCTCTATTATAGTCGATCCAGGTTCAGAGCGAGGGACATTCTCAGCAGTCCTCGGACTGGGAAGTCTCATCTTGTCTGTGTCATACAAGAAAAAGTATATAGTGTTGTGTGCATAACTGAGCGTAAACAGCGCTATGAAACATTACAACAAATACTAAATATATAATAGTGCCACACTTATTTTTTCTTTTATATATATATAAATACACATACATACATACATCATTTTTATTAATGTAAAAAAAAAAAAGACATACTGCAGGCCTCAAAAATAAATTCAAAACATACAATAATATGACACAAAATTAAAGTTAATACTAGACTTCTGACTCACTCCATTCTTATATTTTGCAGTGCAGAGACCATTATGAAAACCAAACTTACCATCCTTATCTTTACCTTCAGTATCTGGAGAAGAATCAGCAGATGAGTCAACATCTGTAAAGTAGCAGTAGAAGAGCAGTTGTAGCTATTTAGTGGAGAGTGGCTGTTAATTCTAACTTTCTGATTCCTAACCTGACTCCAGTCCAATTCCAATTAAAAGTATATAGTGTTGTGTGCAATAACTGAGCATAAACATCGCTATATATGTTGTATGACAAAGACAACGTTATACAATATTAAATGCTGTTTAATACACACACTGATCTGCGGTCCAGAAGCAGCAGTATATGATGTATTGACCCTAACAGCCGTTTCACACCGCGAGAGTATTCACACTGGAAGCGTTTGTACAGCGTCAGACCACCGGCTCCAATGCTACATTTAAGCGAGCATTTCTTTACAAAGACAACTTAATTTGTTTTTAGAAGACAGCACAATCTGCGAAGGTAGAGCTAGCATATCCCTGTCTTGTGTATTACTAGTGTACATAAACTAAAAGTAAGTTTATATATCATATGCTCTGGCTAGTTTACTTTAGTGTTTTTTATAATACACCATACTTTTACCCAAACTGAATAATTAAAAACAATTTAAATGGGTAAATCTTCTGTTTTTTTTCTTTTCATTTTCTTTTCTGACATAATCCAGTTCTTCTTAAAACACACTAGACATGCTTATTCTGCAAATTTTGGCCACATTTTGTGTGAAATATTTATCTTGTCCATCAAAAGTGTCCTTTCAATTTAATTGAGCGTGAGCAGCGCAGTAAAAATAGACTCGTGCCGAAAACCTCGCTTCACTGCTGCTCCTGCTCCCGGTGTGAATTCACTCATTGGTTAACATGCACGCTGAAAAAAATAAGCGCTGCTCAAGCTTGCGGTGGGCCCTAAATGTACAGAACAGCCAACAGCTTTTAAAGGTAAAAAAAATAAAATAATAATAATAATAATAATAATAATGAAACAACTCTTTACAAATTGCAACAATAATTCACCTTGACAAGATGGGCTTTTAATAATACCTGGCTATCTATGTAGTAGAACACATTATTTTTTTGGGGGGGAAATCAGTGATACGTGACAAGAGAAAACAGAGAAAAAGGGCTGTGGCATTCCCTTGGACAAAAACTTAAAACACTCATTATACACTTTTGAATTTGGCGCTGCCCCTCTGTCGATTCAACTGTTCATGGACAGGAACACAAAATTGCAGAAGTTCCACTGGTAGTTTTAACAATAGCCCTGGAGCCGTCAAAAGTCTGCCAGTTGACACAAAATTATACATTTTGCATCATGCGGCAAACTTTTGATGACAAATAAACGGATATCCGAATGCAGGTAGTAACATGGAGAAAGAGTACACATTGTTCATTTACATAATACTACTGACATTGTAACATTACAAGGCTGGTTTCAAATCTGTGAATTTATTTAAGCGAACTTCTCAAATAGTATTTTACCTTCCAAACTGGGCGTAGGTTCCTTCTCAGCATCAAAGCTCATATCTCGATCCTGGTCTTCATCCTTACCCATCTCATTTGCTTTATCTATGTCTTGAAGTCCATCTCCTCTCTCATTTATATCTCTTGCCTTCTCTGTTTCTTTAGATTGTTTAGTCTCTGAAGTAGCCACAATTCTGTTGTCTATAAGAGAATATTAAATGCGGAATACTGAATACTAAAATCACACAAAATAAAAGTTAATACTTGACCTTTAACTCCCTGCATTTTTATATTTCCCTGTTTAGGGATCATTATGACAAGCATCAATTCTGTTTGCTATATAACTGCTTATAAATGACAAATACACACATTGATAAGAAACAAATGCAGTAATCTGCTTCATTCTAAGAAAAAATACCTCTTTCTCTCTTCTCACTGTTATTGACGTTCTCTTTATCCTCTATTATAGTCGATCCAGGTTCAGAGTGAGGGACATTCTCAGCAGTCCTCGGACCGGGAAGTCTCATCTTGTCTGTGTCATACAAGAAAAAGTATATAGTGTTGTGTGCATAACTGAGCGTAAACAGCGCTATGAAACATTACAACAAATATTAAATATATAATAGTGCCACACTTATTTTTTCTTTTATATATATATATATATATATATATATACATACATACTTTTTATTAATGTAAAAAAAAAAGACATACTGCAGGCCTCAAAAATAAATTCAAAACATACAATAATATGACACAAAATTAAAGTTAATACTAGACTTCTGACTCACTCCATTCTTATATTTTGCAGTGCAGTGACCATTATGAAAACCAAACTTACCATCCTTATCTTTACCTTCAGTATCTGGAGAAGAATCAGCAGATGAGTCAACATCTGTAAAGTAGCAGTAGAAGAGCAGTTGTAGCTATTTAGTGGAGAGTGGCTGTTAATTCTAACTTTCTGATTCCTAACCTGACTCCAGTCCAATTCCAATTAAAAGTATATAGTGTTGTGTGCAATAACTGAGCATAAACATCGCTATATATGTTGTATGACAAAGACAACGTTATACAATATTAAATGCTGTTTAATACACACACTGATCTGCGGTCCAGAAGCAGCAGTATATGATGTATTGACCCTAACAGCCGTTTCACACCGCGAGAGTATTCACACTGGAAGCGTTTGTACAGCGTCAGACCACCGGCTCCAATGCTACATTTAAGCGAGCATTTCTTTACAAAGACAACTTAATTTGTTTTTAGAAGACAGCACAATCTGCGAAGGTAGAGCTAGCATATCCCTGTCTTGTGTATTACTAGTGTACATAAACTAAAAGAAAGTTTATATATCATATGCTCTGGCTAGTTTGCTTTAGTGTTTTTTATAATACACCATACTTTTACCCAAACTGAATAATTAAAAACAATTTAAATGGGTAAATCTTCTGTTTTTTTTTTCTTTTCATTTTCTTTTCTGACATAATCCAGTTCTTCTTAAAACACACTAGACATGCTTATTCTGCAAATTTTGGCCACTTTTTGTGTGAAATATTTATCTTGTCCATCAAAAGTGTCCTTTCAATTTAATTGAGCGTGAGCAGGGCAGTAAAAATAGACTCGTGCCGAAAACCTCGCTTCACTGCTGCTCACGCGCTGCTCCTGCTCCCGGTGTGAATTCACTCATTGGTTAACATGCACGCCGAAAAAAATAAGCGCTGCTCAAGCTTGCGGTGGGCCCTAAATGTACAGAACAGGCAACAGCTTTTAAAGGTAAAAAAAATAATAATAAAAATAATGATAATAATAATAATGAAACAACTCTTTACAAATTGCAACAATAATTCACCTTGACAAGATGGGCTTTTAATAATACCTGGCTATCTATGTAGTAGAACACATTATTTTTTGGGGGGGGGAAATCGGTGATACATGACAAGAGAAAACAGAGAAAAAGGGCTGTGGCATTCCCTTGGACAAAAACTTAAAACACTCATTATACACTTTTGAATTTGGCGCTGCCCCTCTGTCGATTCAACTGTTCATGGACAGGAACACAAAAATGCAGAAGTTCCACTGGTAGTTTTAACAATAGCCCTGGAGCCGTCAAAAGTCTGCCAGATGACACAAAATTATACATTTTGCATCATGCGGCAAACTTTTGATGACAAATAAACGGATATCCGAATGCAGGTAGTAACATGGAGAAAGAGTACACATTGTTCATTTACATAATACTACTGACATTGTAACATTACAAGGCTGGTTTCAAATCTGTGAATTTATTTAAGCTGACTTCTCAAATAGTATTTTACCTTCCAAACTGGGCGTAGGTTCCTTCTCAGCATCAAAGCTCATATCTCGATCCTGGTCTTCATCCTTACCCATCTCATTTGCTTTATCTATGTCTTGAAGTCCATCTCCTCTCTCATTTATATCTCTTGCCTTCTCTGTTTCTTTAGATTGTTTAGTCTCTGAAGTAGCCACAATTCTGTTGTCTATAAGAGAATATTAAATGTGGAATATTGAATACTAAAATCACACAAAATAAAAGTTAATACTTGACCTTTAACTCCCTGCATTTTTATATTTCCCTCTTTAGGGATCATTATCACAAGCATCAATTCTGTTTGCTATATAACTGCTTATAAATGACAAATACAAACATTAATAAGAAACAAATGCAGTAATCTGCTTCATTCTAAGAAAAAATACCTCTTTCTCTCTTCTCACTGTTATTGACGTTCTCTTTATCCTCTATTATTGTAGATCCAGGTTCAGAGTGAGGGACATTCTCAGCAGTCCTCGGACTGGGAAGTCTCATCTTGTCTGTGTCATACAAGAAAAAGTATATAGTGTTGTGTGCATAACTGAGCGTAAACAGCGCTATGAAACATTACAACAAATATTAAATATATAATAGTGCCACACTTATTTTTTCTTTTATATATATATATAAATACACATACATACATACATAATTTTTATTAATGTAAAAAAAAAAAGACATACTGCAGGCCTCAAAAATAAATTCAAAACATACAATAATATGACACAAAATTAAAGTTAATACTATACTTCTGACTCACTCCATTCTTATATTTTGCAGTGCAGAGACCATTATGAAAACCAAACTTACCATCCTTATCTTTACCTTCAGTATCTGGAGAAGAATCAGCAGATGAGTCAACATCTGTAAAGTAGCAGTAGAAGAGCAGTTGTAGCTATTTAGTGGAGAGTGGCTGTTAATTCTAACTTTCTGATTCCTAACCTGACTCCAGTCCAATTCCAATTAAAAGTATATAGTGTTGTGTGCAATAACTGAGCATAAACATCGCTATATATGTTGTATGACAAAGACAACGTTATACAACAATATTAAATGCTGTTTAATACACACACTGATCTGCGGTCCAGAAGAAGCAGTATATGATGTATTGACCCTAACAGCCGTTTCACACCGCGAGAGTATTCACACTGGAAGCGTTTGTACAGCGTCAGACCACCGGCTCCAATGCTACATTTAAGCGAGCATTTCTTTACAAAGACAACTTAATTTGTTTTTAGAAGACAGCACAATCTGCGGATAAAAAAAATAAAATTAAAATAAACGCACTCAGGTTTGATTTGGGTAGAGCTAGCATATACCTGTCTTGTGTATTACTGTACATTAATTAAAAGAAAGTTTATATATCATATGTTCTGGCTAGTTTACTTTAGTGTTTTTATAATAGGGTACAGCATTCTTTCACCCAAACAGAATAATTAAAAATAATTTAAATGGGTAAATCTTGTATAAATATTTTTTAGTTTTCATTTTCTTTTCCGACATAATCCAGTTCTTGTTAAAACACACTAGACATGCTTATTCTGCAAATTTTGGCCACTTTTTTTGTGAAATATTTATTTTGTCCATCAAAAGTGTCCTTTCAATTTAATTGAGCGTGAGCAGCGCAGTAAAAATAGACTCGTGCCGAAAACCTCGCTTCACTGCTGCTCACACGCTGCTCCTGCCCCCGGTGTGAATGCACTCATTGGTTAACATGCACGCCGAAAAAAATAAGCGCTGGTCAAGCTTGCGGTGGGCCCTAAATGTACAGAACAGCCAACAGCTTTTAAAGGTCAAAATAATAATAATAAAAACAACTCTTTAAAAATTGCAACAATAATTCACCTAATCTAGAAATTAGGTTCTAAAATGTACACAAACGTAATATGACATACTGCCGGTGAAATAGCTTCATTTATCTCAATAATAAATTTGAAATGAACAACTAATATCACACAAAATTAAAGTTTCCTTTTCAGAGAACATTTTGACAAGCATTAATAAAAAAATAAAATAAATAACTTTCTCGAAATCCAGATGTACCACTCTCTTTGGGTGCATTATATGGAAATGCACTTTACAAAGAAGCACTGTAAACCCCCTCTGTTTAACACATCAATGATATGATTTGATGTAAAAATGCAACTCATTCTCTGCAACTCTGATCTGTGGTTGGTTGTCTTGTGCAGAAGAGGCGGTATGTTGTATTGATGCTAAATGTAAACAGTCAAAAGTTTTTAAATGTAAAAATTTAACCACTTTTCAAATTGCAAAAACATTTCACCTAATCTATAGAAATTAGATTCCTAAATGTTGCTTGGTGTCTAGAAGTTTGCCTACAATTTTCCCAGTCTTCTCTGTCAGATAAGGGAACAGCGTATTGCATCAAATCTGTGGAATTACTTGCATCCCTAAAAACCACTTGAACAACAAACATAAATTCTATCATGAAGATAGTGATAATAAAAGTTTGACTTCATGCTACACGTCACTTACCACCCTCTCCTGTAGTTTTGTCACCTAACAAAGAACCACTAGACGGATCAGTCACTGCAGATGTTAATTCTGCATTTGAAAAGAGGAAAAGAGCAGTTCAGGGTTTTAAAGACCCGGAACTATCTGACCACAGTTTTCATTCTTTCTTTCATGTTTCCTATTGTTGTTTTTTCATGGACTGGTCAATTTCGAGATTTTCGGCTATTTTGCTTCCATAATATGTATTATTTCAGGCTAGTGAAAGGAAAACATCCAAAATACACATCCAAGTGTTTATTTTATTACCCTTTATTTTTTTGCATCTCTAGATTTCAATTATATTATCTTTATTACACAGCTCTGTGGAATACTTGATTCTGATTGGTCAATCGCGTCATCCAGCGGTATGTTATTCCCAGATAACGACTGCTCAAAACAGATAACGCAGGCTAATCCGGGTAACTGAAGTCAGCAAGGCTATGTATTGCTAGGAACGGTTTTTCTTTGTGGAAGTTTTGCATTAGGTGAGCTAATAAATTATTAAAACTCAGTCGAATCAATATTTTGTGTACACAGTTATTCAATTATGCCATCCAGTATTGTGGAATCGCTCTCTCGTTTCATACAAATGCAGCTACTGCCACTTTGTAACTATTGTTTTGTACACTGTTGGATTATAAGATGCAAACAGTTAAAATTTTAAAACAGTTTAATCTGAAATCAATATTTCTAATTATTTACTTATGTGGCAAGTAGCCATGCAATAAGCGGGATAATGTACAGCCAGTTATTCTCTCGAAATAACGCCCTTCAGGCTGATTAAGACCTCATACCCTGTCGGGTTTATTTTGAGAGAACAACCGACTGGATGTACATCATCCCTTACTTAAAGGTCATTCTCTTTCATCATCTCGTGTTAGAGATCCACCTATGGAAAGGGCATACATACCTGACCTCTGCAGAAGCATCCAATTGCACCAAGTCTGGCTAGACAGACAGAAACGTGCAGCCAATGCCAGGTAAGGCCCCACACCCTTACCTGAGAGCATATAAGGCCTGCCTGCGCTGCTGTTCTCCAGTTGACATTCGCTTCTCGCAATCTCTGCAAATACACAGTTCGTTGGATTTACACTGCTCACTTGCGTGTCTTCAGGAGGACATATCGCCAGATCAGCCTCCGCCAGACATGACATTCGTTTATTCAGCCTGATTAGCTGTGTTCTGCATCCAGAGCCGCCTACGCTCTTGCTTTTTTTCACCTGCTCCCCTTTCCACTGCTGCCCGCCACAGATTTTTCGGAGTTTTTCGCCGGTATGTCACTGTCTAAATCTGCAGCTTCTCCGGGGAACAGCCCTATCACGGGCCTGCCCAGGCGCGTGTGGTGTGCTGATTGCCGCAAAGGACCTTCACTATTTCTGTGTGGTCTGCTTGGGGCTCAAGCACGCTGAAGAAGCTTTGGAGAATCCGGAGAATTGCAGTTAGTGCCTTATGCAGCCAAGAAGCTTTTGTGACGCCGTCTTAAAGTCGCAGCGACCCAGGGCCGAGCTCGGCCTTTCTGACTCGGATGGGGGACACGGTGACCACGACGTGCTACCGGGGGCCTCCCGGGGCGCTACTTCACTTGTCCGGGCTGACCAGCCCAACCCTGCGTTCCCGAAGAGGGCATCTTTGCGGGCAACCTCCAGCTCGTCGACGAACCGGCCGGTTCCGGCGATAAGGATGACTCTGGCCTTCTTGGGGTCTCAGAGGACGAGGAGGCCATCCAGCCCTCTGGCGTTCCCCAGGCTAACACCCCCACGGCCTTGCCTTAGTCTATCCTCCTGGAGGTGTGCGTGCGAGCGGCCGCCATCGCCAAGCACTTTAACCTGTTGGGGAATTTCCTTTGACTCATGCAAAAGTCTATATGCTATAACTTATGCACAGGGTACCCCTCTGGGGACGGTTATGATGCGGAAAGTTGTGACGACAGATGCGTCCTTAACAGGCTGGGGTGCCACCCAGGAGAGCAGAATGGTGAACGGTTTGTGGCCGAGCAGACTACGTTCAGCGCACAAATTAATAAGAGCTTATGTCCATATGGAAGGCTTCGAATAATTTTCTGCCTCGCCTGCAGGGACATCATGTGCTTATACGCTGTGACAATACCACGGCAGTGGCTTACATCAACCGTCAGGGAGGCGTGTCTCTCATTCTGATAGCACCTAGGTGGCCCAAAGCACCATGGCTGGCGGAGATAATCCCTCTGTTATATGCCCAGTCGTGGTGCCTCCCCCTCTATACAGACCTATTGTCCCAAGCGAAGATTTAACACCCACACCCGTACAGGGTGGCTCTCTGGGCCTGGCCCATGAGAGGACGAACCGAAGCGCACTGGGGCTTTCGCCGCGAGTGATTGCTACTATACAGAATGCCAGGGTCGTTTCTACACGGTCCTTATATGGTTGTAAGTGCCAAGTGTTTGAAGGCTGGTGTGATGGCCTGCGTTCACATGTGTTAGAGCTGTCCGCTTTTCACCCTCCACCTTTTTCCTCCATGGAGGATCAGAGGCTGAATGCTCTGTGTCCTGTCTGTGCCTTACAGACATATATGCCCAGGACCAGTGCTTTCCGGAAGAGCGACCAGCTCTTTATTTCATGGGCGCCCCCTCACAGAGGGAGTCCCATTTCTAAGCAACGCCTCTCACATTGGCTTGTGGATGCTATAGCTTTGGCATATGAATCAAAGGGAGTGCAACCCCCAGGGGACATCAGAGCTCTTTCCACGAGGGGCTTAGCCGCCTCTTGGGATTTGTTTAGGGGAGTGTCACTGCAGGACATCTGCTCTGCTCCTAGTTAGGCTTCTCCTCATACCTTTGTGCATTACTACCGTCTGGACATCACCAGAACTTCGGTAGTACATTCTGTTTTAGGGGTGGGGTCTTCTTAGCCCTTCCCTGTGACCCCCCTTTCTTTTTTTTCCAATTACTCATTGGAAGTTAAAGAACATGGGGTGTGAATGGACTGGCAGGCCATGCACATTCCTGTCACCAAGCATGCATGTACATTCCTTCCTGGGTGTATATATATATATATATATATATATATACAGTAGGGCTGGGTATCGATTCAGATGTTCAAATTCGATTCGATTTCGATTCACAAGCTCACAGTTCGATTCGATTTCGATTCTCGAGTCGAATTTCGATTCCTGATTCGATTCTCGATTCGACTATAATGATTATAGATGTAATACAAATCTCAGTCTAAATATCAGTTATCATTTTTTAGACAATTTTTTATTACATTGATCTCACCTAAATGTTTGTTTTTACAATGGGGTAATTTTTTTGTTAAGAGTTTATGCAACACATGGAAGCTTGATTTCAATCTTTGAATTAAATTGAAAAAAGTAGCACAAATAAATACAATAGAATAGGCCTGGATAACACTGGATAGTCTTTTAGTCCTGACTGAATTAAATACATAGGCTATTAATTCTGATTCCTAAAATTAATGCTATATTATGTTGTTTTGACAACAAAATTAATGACAGACACATATGGCTGCGTTCACTTTAAGAACTAGTGCACGGATCCATTACTGTTTCATTATACTGTCTGTCACACGCGTTTTATGCTTATTTAAGACATAACCGACTGTCTTTACGAGGTTACTCACCAAGACCAGAGTTTTGACATCATTTTGCGTGTTTTTAACTGTTAAAGCGATATAATCCACGAAAAATAACTTTTGTTACTGGCGAGCTGTTTGTGAGGCGGATTTAGGCTGTATGTGCAAGCAATGAAAAACATGCACGAGTGCGCGAGCACAGGATAGTTTAAAATTGCTTGAATGTTTAAACTGGTAAAACTTAAAAAAGACGTGAAAATGATAAACGTTAGTTACGATGCAATGCTGGCCCGATTGTGCAAGTGAATCATGTCCCGACTCCTAAACACGAGTGTGTATCGACGCCTGCAGCGCTTGACGCTTGCCTTGTGCAGAGAGAAGACGCGCAGCACCGCGAGCCCTGAATATGGAAAAAATCGATTCGTGGCCGTTGAGAATCGATTTTGAATCGACCACATTTTAAAAAACGATTAATCGAAAAATCTATTTTTTTGCCCAGTCCTAATATACAGTATCTCACAAAAGTGAGTACACCCCTCACATTTTAGCAAACATTTTCTCAAGGGACAATACTATAGAAATGAAACTGCTTGTATAGCAGTATATTTACTGTCCTCTGAAAATAACTCAACATACAGCCATTATTCTCAAAATAGCTGGCAACAAAAGTGAGTACACCCTAGGTGATAATAGCAGTACGTCGTTTAACCATGCAAAGCCACATCTCCTATTCATCATGTTCATGTTTTTTTCTGCTTGACAGGACCATACAAATTTGTGTATCTTGTATTAGAGCAGTTACAATTTGTGCTTTGAGTACAATTCTCTTATACTGACCACTGGATGTTCAACATGGCACCTCATGGCAAAGAACTCTCAAAGGATTTGAGAAATAGAATTGTTGCTCTCCAAAAAGATGGCCTAGGCTATAAGAAGATTGATAACACCCTGAAACTGAGTTACAGTACAGGCCAGAGTCATACAGAGGTTTTCCAAGACAGGTTCCACTCGGAACAGGCCTCGCGGGGGTCAATCAAAGAAGTTGAGTCCTCGTGCTGTGCGTCAGGTGCAGAAGCTGGCTTCAAAAAACAGATGCATGAGTGCTGCCAGAATTGCTTTAGATGTTGCAGAAGCGGAAGGTCAACTTGTTAGTGCTCAGACCATACGCCAAACAGTTTGTTGAAAGCAACCTGTCCAAAGACCATGAATTACTCAAACCATGTCCTATGGTCTGATGAGACTAAGATAAACTTGTTTGGCTCAGATGGTGTCCAGCATGTGTGGCGATGCCCTGGTAAGGAGTACCAAGAAAATTGTGTCTTGCCTACAGTCAAGCATGGTGGTGGTGGTAGCATCATGGTCTGGGGCTGCATGAGTGCTGCTGGTACTGGGGAGCTGCTTCATTGAGGGAAACATGGATTCCAACATGTACTGTGACATTCTGAAGCAGAATATGATGCCCTCCCTTCATAAACTGGGCCGAACGGCATGATAACGACCCCAAACACACCGCCAAGATGACAACTGCCTTGCAGAGGACACTGAAGGTGAAGGTGATGGAGTGGCCAAGTACGTCTCCAGATCTGAACTCTATTGAGCACCTTTGGGGCATCTTTAAGCGGAAGGTGGAGAAGCGCCATGTGTCCAACATCCAGCCGCTCCATGATGTCATTATGTGGAAGAGGATCCCAGCAACAACCTGTGCAGCTCTGGTGAATTCCATGCCTAGGAGGGATGGTGATTAAGGCAATGCTAGATAACAATATTGACACTTTGGACACAGTTTTGACATGTTCACTTTGGGTGTACTCACTTTTGTTGACAGCTATTTTGACAATAATGGCTGTATGTTGAGTTATTTTCAGAGGATAGTAAATATATACTGCATAGAGCTGGTAAGTCCCGCCCATCCGTAAAACTCCAAGTGGACCTCTAGATTGAAAAAGCGTCAATGCAAGTGAATGAGAGAAAATAATTATTTTCTGATCCCGTTTGAATTGTGCCATGAATGTGAACATATGTTGTCTGTGAATGTTTTATATAATTTCTCATGTAACGAGTTTGACAGTATATTGTATGATTCTTTGGCTAGCAGTTGTGGAATAGACATAACGAGAAAGACTACACGTCGCATATGTGACGTCACCGCATAACAAATTTTCCCCTCCACAAATCACGGTGCGATAATCTAAGGAATTAGATCGAGATGCCTGTGTGTTTTGTACCCAAATGTCACCATTCAAACAAAGGCATGTTTAGCGGGATCCGTGTGCTAGTGGTGGTGACATATATCAAACGCGTCGAAAGCAGCGAAGAGTTGTAGTCCACAAAGTGCTCTCACACAAAGTTTAACCGTATGAAAATTCCACCCGCTAAATTGTAGCATTCTTTACACGAAAAATTATATAAAAAAATTCACAGACAACCTATGTTCACATTCATTGCAAAATTCAAACGGGATTAGAAAATATTTATTTTCTCTCATTCACTTGCATTGACGATTTTTCAACCTAGAGGTCCAGCGGGGTAAGCGGAAGGGGCGGGACTTACCAGCTCTATACAAGCAGCACATTGACTACTCTAAAATATATCCATTTCTATAGTATTGTCCCTTGAAAAGATATACTAAAATGTTTGCTGAAATGTGAGGGGTGTACTCACTTTTGTGAGATACTGTACATATATATACATGTGTGTTGCTGGAGTTATTATCGTGTGTGTGCCACAAACATGTTTCATGTTCTGCATTAGCACAGCAGTTATGCGTGTGCGTCAGGATTGCAGGTTCATGATTATGGGACGTGTCAGACACCGCCTCCCTGGGGCGACCATCCAGCTCTGGCTGATAGAACCTCACTGTGAGTGTATTGGGCAATCAGGGAGCTGTCCATGTCTCTCCCATAGGTGGATCTCGAACACAAGATGATGAAAGAGAACAATAGGTTACTGGTTCTCTGAAACATCGAGTGGAGAGATCCACCATCTTTGCCCCGCTTGCAGCACGAGAAGCGAATATGCTTACTGGAGAACAGAAGCGCAGGCAGGCCTTATATGCTCGCAGGTAAGGGGGTGGGGCCTTACCTGGCATTGGCTGTGCTTTTCTGTCTGTCTAACCAGACTTGGTGCAATTAGATGCTTCTGCAGTGGTCAGGTACGTATGCCTTTCCCATAGGTGTATCTCTCCACTCTATGTTTCAGAGAACCGGGGTTACGACAGTAACCTATTGTTTTCTCAAGATTTTTTCCAGAAATCTCCACTTAACATACACTAAACGTTGCTATTATGTTCCTATCTATATTCTTAAGGTTTTTACAGAAGAGTTTGTTCATACATAATTTGCCTGATTTAAATAACATTTTATTCAGTAAAAACTGATTTTTTCCTGGCTGTTGACAGTATCTCCACTAGCAGTTTTAACATTAAGTGGCATGACTAGGGTTGCCACCCGTCCCTTAAAATACGGAATCGTCCCGTATTTGTGAAATAAACAGCGCGTCCCGTTTTGAATCAATACGGGACGCGGTTTGTCCCGTATTTCCGAGTTGTCTTAAATGCATCATCACATGCAAATCATAACACCCGCATTCTGTGAAGACTCGTCCTATTCTACCCTTGATTGGGTAATACTCGCTGCCATTGTTGGTTTGATTGGTTTGTTTAATAACATCAGGTTCAGGGCCAATCAGAGTCAGAGGAGGGCGGGTCTTTTGGCAGAGAGTTGATAGCAATGCTAGCTTAGAGAAATCAAAGCACCGTCTCACAGTTCTTCATACGTTAAGGATCTCCCGAAGCAGATAGTCATAGTGTAATGACAGTGTTTTAATCAGCTCAATAATGTTCTGATTGATTACGTTTTCATATGCTCCATACCCTATGCCCATTTGCTAAGAAATAATGTTTTAATGTAAATGAATTATATCCATACATTATGGTATGATTTGTTTATTATAGTTAAGGTAGTCAGACACATGCATTTTTTAAATAAGAGAGAGATATTTAATAGGCCTACATATTTAATAATAAAAATGTGCATGTGTGAAGAAAATGACTTATGCTTAACAAATCTAGAGAATAGGTCAATAGGTCTGAATACATAAATAAATAAATACATAAATAGATTTTCTTACCAATAATAAAAATAGTGTTATAATTAAATTTAGAAATGTTTGTAGATTATAGGTTATTTATGTGTGGTATCACTGTTTGGATGGTGTTACATGTTTGAAAGAAACAGCTACTCGGTGCTGCATGGAGTGACAAGTACACTTAACGCCTATAGTCCAATACTGCACAGTACTACTGGTCTACTGATGTTTTTGATGTTCAAGATCCTTTGCTAAAGTCATAGTTTTTTCCAATCAAATTTAGTATTTGTTTGAGTATCAACACATTTGTTTAATTTATAGTGAATAAGTTATGGATCTGTTAATTTAATAAGTTAATAAGTTAACATCTCACATACAACTCCGACGAAAGGCCATTTTTTTTGTAATCTCATTGTCACACTTTGTTAACGTTGTTTGTGATAGAGAGTGATTTATTCACAATGATTTCAATAGCAGATAGCTTATTATAATGTCCATTGGTATGATCTTATTACTTTCCTGAAAAATATGTTTTGAGTTATGATACCATTGGCATACCGTCGGGCCTGTGGTCATTGTGGCCCTGAGGGCTTTGGCCCCCGCTGCGGCCGCCGGCAGGCGTCCCTTATTTTTTTGTATTGAAGGTGGCAACCCTAGGCATGACATCTGACGCTCAGAAGCCAATGGCACGTCACCATGCTTATTGGCACATCCGGTAGCACATCCGGTTTTTATTGGTATGAGTCAGTGGATAGTGACTTGTGTCACTGACATTATCGAGACACACTGACACGACACCTGATTGACACCCAGTCGCGAAACATGTCCCTCTATGTTGTGACAAAAATTAAGCCACAGATGAGAATCTTGCGCTGGCCAGTGTTACACTTACTTATACTGACACCTACTGGTGTGCGTCCGTGCAGCATCATGCAAAAATGAAGGTTTACAGTAACAGATGCGACTTTTAATACGTTATTCGTAGTGACCCATGATAGATTTATTTTGTGTCTTTCCTAGAATGGGCAGTTTGTGACTTTGTGAGATAAACAACAAAGTAGCACTGGTATTCTAAACATTCAGTGGCACATGCCAATCAAATACAAACGTGACACAAAGTGTGAAAAAAAATATGACTGACTTTAATGCGTTTAATTGTTATTTAAAATATCACTAAAAAAGAAAGAACAAGAACGTGTGTCAAGCCAAAGCTAATCCTGCTAACGCTACATCGACAAAACAGCAAGTTTCAAACAAACTTTTGAGTGACAATTTGCATGATTATCTTGATTCAGAAATGGATTGTGCAGATATTATGCTTGCTGAAGTAGTTTCCCCTCCTCTCCCCGAAACACCATGTAAGGCTCCTGTTATTAAACAGCGGAAGATAGAGAGCCTTGATGCTGCTAATGTCCTCTCACAACTCAAAAAACTCTCGATTCTAACTAATAATTGATCTGATGCCCTGGAACGAATGGTGGCGGAGAATGCACAAGTGATCGCGAGTATGAAAGAGACCATTAACGAAAACACCAAACAGATAGCCAACGTGAAGACAGCTGTTGAGTTTGTATGTGCCGAAGTTAATGACGTTAAAGGCCAGCTCGGTGTAATGGAAACACAAGAGAAGAAGATTGAGGCGAAATCATCTGAGCATGAACAACGTTTATCTCATCTCGAAGGATACACACGTCGTTGGAATCTGAGAATCTACAGGATCTCTGAAAAGGAGAGGGAGGATGTTCGAGAGAGGGTTATCCAGGTCTGTCACTGTCAGCAGCTTTTACCAGAAGCAAAGGACAAACTTCCATACACTGTCGATGCTGTACATCGACTTGAGCGTAAACAAGCGAGCAACGACAAACCTAGAGGAATCATGGTATTTTGTTACTTTTAGGGTTTAACCCCGTTTATAACGTTTAACATTGCACTTTATTAAAATGTCACTTGATTTAACTTAATAACCCACATAATTTGCCGAACAAAACGAGGTGCTCCATTGCTATTTTGTTTAACACATGTTTGTTACGGGTTCTTATATACTCCTGTTCTGAAATTAATCATTTGTACAACTATTTTTTGTACTGCACGACATCAATATATTGTTTTACTGTAGTTTGCTGTGCTCATGTGTATGCACATCTTTAGTCCGATCTCAACGCGTTATTTTTATTAGAGTATATTCCAAAAAAAATGTGTTTCTTTTTTTTCTTTTATGGTTCTCTCTATTCACTCACTTAATGTTAGAGGGCTAAGAAACCTTACTAAACGTAAAGCTATCTTTTTGTATCTTAAACAGTTTAATTCGGATTTTTTTTTTTTACAAGAATGTAAAAAATGAATGCTCAGATGCTCCTATTACCATGAATGAGATTGTAGAAGCGATTAATTCGTTAAAAAATGGAAAATCTCCTAGCACTGATGGGCTCACTTCAGAGTTGTATAAATTATTTAGCAAAAAAAATTGCACCATTTCTATTAGAGGTTTTTAGAGAACGCATAGAGAAAACATTTCTTCCCCCCACCCTATGTCAAGGAATAATAACCCTAATTCCAAAGCCAAACAAAGATCCCCTTTTCATTGACAATTGGACCCAAATAATTGGACCTTTACTAAATAATGACTACAAAATAATAGCTTTAGTTCTGGCCAAAAGACTAAAATGTGTCCTAAATTCCATTATTGATGAAACACAGTCAGGATTTCTGCCAAACAGAGATATATCAAACAACATACGCTTAATATTAGATCTATTGGACTATTCATATTTACTCCCAAAAGAAAGCTGTATTTTATCTTTAGACTACTATAAAGCGTTTGACACATTAGAACATGAGTTTTTGTTTCAAGCACTAAATAGAATTGGCTTTGGTGACTATATGAATAGTAGTAGCTCCATTAAGTTGAGTAACGGTACCTCCCCCCAGATTCTTCTTAAACCATGGAGTTAGACAGGACTTAAACATTAGACATTGCTGGCTGCAGAGAGACCTTTCTTTGAAAGGCAGAGGTTTGCTTGTTAAAGCAGAGGGTCTGTCTCGCCTTACTTTTGCCGCTCAGTCACTGTACATTGATCAGCACACTTGTAAAATTATCGATGGAATCTTAGTTAAATTTTTATGGAAAAACAAATCCCATTATTTGAAAAAGTCAGTGATACTAAATTCTCAACAAAAGGGTGGCTTAAACTTAATTGATTTTAGTTCACTAAATAACACAATTAAAATAAATTGCCTTAATCGATTCCTTAAAAATCCCACCTCTATTTGGAATATTTTCCCTCAGCTTGCCTTCTCGCAACTTGGCAAGTTTGCTCTAATGTGTAATTATGATGTTTATAAACTCCCTGTCAAGCTATCTAACTTTCACCAACAAGTTCTTTTGGCATGGACTTTCATTTACAAGCATAACTTTTCTCCTCATCGGTGTTACATATGGAACAATAGGAATCATTTATTTAAAGGGATACTTCACCTCTGGGAAGATGAATGTGTATTTAATATTAGTCATTTATATAGTAGAAATGTGAAATTATTTTTGAAATTGAAGCATTCTAGACTGAGAAAAGGCAGAAAATTATTTTTTTTACTCATGTGGCTAAAAGACAACAACTCCCAGAATGCACTTGCTTTGCTGCCCTTACGAGTCACTCCCAAACCACGCCTACCGGTTACAGGCGGTAGAATCCGAAAAATGGATACAACTAGGCTTGCTTTGATACATCGTGAGTTATTTGATAAATTTCCATCGAAATGGTGCTAAATTGGTTGTACCGAGATGTACTAGCCTAATGAATAAAACACAACTTAGACTTTCACATTAAAAATATGATGCAAATTGCAATGCAGGACCATGTCAACAGAGTAGCTTAGTAGCTCTGCATATGAACTGTTTTCCTCCAATTGAAATCACTATTTCCCTAAGCTAATACATTATCTAGGCTAATCCATACTCTAGTAACACTAGCTATGTTTCCATCCACACGTTTTTATCCGCATTAAGTGATATTGAATGAAAAATGCCTCATGGAAACAGTAAAATTCGATTGAATTTCATGAATATAGACTCAAATGAAATACGATCGGTCTCATCGGATTTTTATCTTGATCGATATACGCTTATGCGATAAACGCGGATGGAAACGTTATTATGGTGCGATCCATTTTGCCTAGTAAAACTTTGTTCGCAAATGTTGGCTTGAATGTTGTGCAATTCGGTGAGAAAATGAATGGAAACACCTTAACATGTCTCAAATCAATTCCATATACCAATTTGATCGCAAAACAGCATGTGACGTCATTACGCACAGGTTTTTATCCGCTTTAAAGCCGTTTGATGGAAACACACTTTCACCAGCTTTATTCGCATGAGGTTTTTTACCGAACTTCAGATAATTCGATTGACAAGTGGATGGAAACATGGCTACTGTGTGTTCACACCGAACGCGAATAGAGCGTCAAATACGCGTCTAGTTAGACACTTGAATCTTCCGCTCGAGTTCAAATTTTTCAACTTGCGCAGAAGACGTTCACGGCAAACGTGTCGCGAATGATGCGTCTATTCGCGTCTTTGCATTGACTTTGTATGTAATCTACTCGCGCAAATAATTAAATTCGCGTTCGGTGTGAACACACCACAAAGGTTTATATAAAGAACCACAACCAATGTGAGTTATAACTTTTAATTAAAAAAATAATTAATATTAACACTTTTACACTCAAAGCTCTGCGGATTCAGCGAAAATGAAGAAAATGGCATCGCTGAGATTCGCGAGAGCATTAGGACTCTATATCTGTTTCCATAGGCGCACAGCGAGAGCACTGACACCACCAGTCCCCCCAGCTCGAGCACGGTAATTCGAAAATACTCCTGGTTTTCTACTGATACAAAGCTTAATGCTAAATCCTGAAGCATCCCTTTAAGAATAAGTCTTTGTTCTATAATCATAGGTTCAGTAATGGAATATTTCATGTTAGACAGCTCTTTAATAACGAAGGTCTGCTTTTTAGGTATGTAGAGTTTCTTTCAGAATATAATATACAGGTAACTCCCAAAGAGTTTGCCACAGTTATGGATGCTATTCCATTTGGCATACACATGCTTTCCAAAAATAATACTCTCTCTTTGGGTTCATTATTCTCTCCTGAACCTGTCAACACGCCAATTGGTGAGATATGTTTCACTGAAAAAAAGTTCTATTCCTTAAGAAAATTATTTATGCCTCTCCTGCAATCTTATATTGGAATGGACTTTTTGATCATTTAAATTGGAAAAATATATGGTCCATACAACTAAGTTTTTTCCTCACAAACAAAGTAAAAGAAATATCTTTTAAATAAATTCATAATATTTACCCTGTCAAAAATTTCTTAAAAAAAAAAAATTCAGATCTGATTTTGACACTAATTGCTTTTTCTGTCAGAATGACACAAACTATTCTTCACTTGTTTTGGTAGTGCAGTTATACTCTGCAACTTTGGAAAGATGTTTAGTTAGTTTATCTCAAGCAATTCCTTGCAAAATTTCTCTATGAATCCCAAAACTGTTATTGTTGAAAGTGGATAACTGTTGAAAGTGGATTCAAATGCCTGCCTTATAATAAATCTAATTATTTTCCTATGTAGATTTTATATTCACAAATGTAAGTTTTCAAATTGTGAACCAATTCTTTTGGTATTCTTACACGAGATAAAACATTACTTGATTACAATTTCATCCTCTCTTAACCTAAAAGCACTCAGAACATGTACAATTTGCAAGACCTACAAACTTGTTACCTTAATTAATGTTTAGATTTCTTTTAATTTAAGTAATGCCCTCTTTCTTTTTTATTTCACTGTCTAACTGTTTTTTGTTTTATGCTATGAAGTTGTTGAAGTGTTTTCTTTCACTATTCTTTATATTTTTGTTATTCTTAATAAATATTGTTGTGTTCCAATTTTGTTGTTTTACACTGTAAACTGAATGTTCAAATAAAGCATACAAATAAATATAAAAAAGACTCGGTGTCAGTCAGGTGTCGTGTCAGTGTTTCGCGATAATGTCAGTGATCCTCTGACACATATGCCAATAGCGATTGTGCCAATAATAAGCATAGTGACATGTGCCATTGGCTTCGTGCGTGTCAGTCACTTAATGTTTAAACTGCCGAAACAACTTATGGACATTTTTGCAGATTACTCAATTTTTAATTGGCATAAAACATAACATTTCATATTTACCACTGTCGACCTCGTTTGCCATTGCTCTTGCACAAATGCCTTCTTTATCAATGAGTTGTGTTAAAGCGGGGCATTTGAAATGGACCTGAATGTAGAAACAACACCACATTAACAAACTTATAAACCACAAATGATCCAGTGACATGAAAATACAGACAGATAGTAGCATTATAACCTGAAATACAGCAAACACGGTTGCTAAAAATCAACGTTGACGACACGTACAGCAAATACCTGTGAAGCTTGTTCTTCTAGTCTGAAAAACATACTCACCAATTATCTAGTTGGCACAACACAGATAATATTTCGGATTTTGCCCTATTATATGTACCGGACAAATCACACTTCCAAACGCGACTGCGCCACTGTGGTTCCGGGGTCTCGCTAGGAACTGTTTGACTAAGTGAATTGTTTCCTTCGGAAGTTTTCTGAAAAGGGACATCATGTGCGCAAAAAAATAAAAATAAAATAAAAAATATCTTCAAATAACAGAGGAATTAATAATTGTTATATAGACCCACAATAAACCAAGCAGCATACACTTAAAGCAAAAAATATTTAAAATAAATAAATTACTTACAAATAATAAATTACTTAAATGTAGCTATTTAAGAGGTGGAGTGTTCATAAACTCTGCAGGGCTAAATCAAGTCACTCACAAACCAAAGTTTTTTCTAACAGTTGCAATGATTTAATGGCATTCTTCGTAAAGCTTAATCCACAAAAAAAACTACTTAGACATATTTATAACCGATTGGTATGGGTCTTCGTAAATTTAGCTAACTAAATATGCAGTTTACAATATTTTCTTAAACAAAATATATAATCACTTCATGTAATACAATCCACAAATCGTATATTCCTTTCTATGTAAAATACGTTTTTAATTATTTTGTTCATAGTTTTGCATGCCTTGTTCATAACCTAAGAGACAATTTCGGACTATTTTTTTCTTTAAAGAAACTCCTCCTCAAGTGCACACATTATGTATCCATGTTTCAGCAATCTAGTAGAATGCACACTGTTTCCAGTGGCATTGTTTTAATCTAATATTTATTTAACTGAGGAATAAATAGAATTAAAATAAATTGTAGAACACACTTTCCAATGTTATTACAAAGTTAAGATGTTTATGTTTCATTCACAATAGCCCCACAAACATGTGGAACGTGTGATGCCACAGACACAGGTTACATTAAAGTGAAGGAAAATAGTACTACTTCTTTTGAAAACCAAGGTACTTTTATTTGAAATGCTACCAACTTGTCACCAGTCTAATACAAATTCCTCATGGCATTGAGAGTTAGGAACAGAGGGATGGTAAACAAACAAGTGTAGCATACCCTGAACACTCGGGTGATTAAACCAAACCTTACTTGCTCGAGGTATGCTGGTTCCAACAACGCGTCCGGGAGTAAGTTCAGCCAATCCAGAGTATGTTCATGGTTAGGTTTAGTTTAATCAACCTTGAGTTCAGGGTATGTTTGACGGTAACATAACCTTGCTTTCTGGAATACACCCCTGACCATACATGACTGTAATACATTTGTGAAGTATAAACACATCAGGCACTTGCTTTTGATCGAATTAGTGAGCTATGAACATTAAAAAATATATAAGACACTATTTGTCAAACATATTTCACAGGACTGAAAAAGTTAACAGTTAAGCCTGTTGTAGTGTAATATCATACCAACACAATTTAAGGCCTAATGGAATTTGGAGACAAACATATGGACTGTCAAAGAAACAACAGCATAGCTCTTGGCTACTTTTCAAGTAATAGAGTGGAAGTTGTAAACTGTATTTTTAAGATGTTCCATTGCAAACTAGATCTGAAAACTTGGAAATCACATGGCTGTAAGGAATGCTGGTGTTTAACACCACAATAGCCTAAAAGTAGTTTTCCACATCTCCCATTTCCACCACAACAGTCTTGAGCTGAGAGTAGTACTCAATCGTCACTTGCCCATTCTCCCTTCCAAACCCTAAAAGAAAAGGGGAAGGTAATAACATGTTAGATCTCTCTATCATTTACGAAGTATACTTATATGTCCTGAAACACTTGGCCGAACAGATTTAGGTTTAAGTTTTCCTGATAATCGTCTCATGAAACGATAATCTTAGAGTACCTGACATCTTGTAGCCTCCAAAAGGAACTTCTACAGGGCCAACATTGTAGTTGTTGATATAGCACGTTCCAGCCTGAATGTTTGCAGCAACTCTGTGGGCACGAGCTATATCCCTAAAAACAAAGCACAGGAGAATGTTAAATCTATTATTTTGTTTACTGGGTTCATTTAGTCCAATTAATAAAAACAAAATATGAAAAAAAATTATGTTAAAATTCACAGAAATGTATTATATCAATATTTTTTTGTAGATAACGGATTCAGTTAAATACAACTAAATCATAGCACTTCCCACAAAACAACATTAAAAATAAACTTAATAAATAAACCATAAAAAAGATCTCCTGTTTCAAGACTACTGTAGGTTTAAGGCCTATTCAAAGAATGATAACTATAAAAATAACAATAAATATATATCGTCCACACCAACGGACAATAACGTTAATTACTGCAGTTATGTTGTCTGCCACTTTAAATGCTCAAGCTCTTTAAAGTTAGATTTTGATTGGCTCTATTTTTTTATATAGTTATTATAGTGGTGTGGACTTCCTTGTTCTCAGAATTAGAATGATTATTAAACTGTATAGTTAGTTATCATTATAGTTATTGTTCTTGGTGTAAACGGGCCATTTCAAAGCGGGGTTGGGGACAGAAAATATCATTATCTTAGTAAAGTCCTCACCAAGATAATATGTGTGTGTGTGTGTGTGTGTGTGTGTGTGTGTGTGTGTGTGTGTGTGTGTGTGTGTGTGTGTGTGTGTGTGTGTGTGTGTGTGTGTTCTCCGATCAATTCCAATGGGATGTTCTGTTAATCATTTTTATTTTAATCACGTGCATTAACTTTGGCAGACCCTAATTTTGAAACAATATATATTCTGTATGGAGTCACCTAGTGAAGACTCCAGATGCCAGGCCAAAGGTTGTGTTGTTGGCTCTTTGAAGAACCTCCTCCTCTGAGTCAAAAGGCAGAACAGACATCACAGGTCCAAAGATCTCCTCCTTTACACAGGTCATATCATCCCTGCAGTTATCTGTGTGTGTAGCATAGCAAAAGTATAAGTACAGGTAAAGAAAAAGGAGCTCAGAATCAAGCTGATTGTGAGATAAAAAGTTAAAATCTTTGTTTAAGAAAATTGTAATATAATGGTGATGATAATAATATGGCTTTCTCACCTAACACACATGGAGTCACAAAGTATCCGTCTTTCAGTTTGGAATCACTGGGAACAAATCGTTCTCCTCCACATAAAACCTTTGCACCCTAAAACAAAAATGATAAAGTTTTCTCAACTACTTGAATAATATTTTAAACAGTGAAAAATTTAAAAAAGCATGAGTGTCATGTTTGTGATGTGGCCATTGCGTTCAAAGTCAATTATGGAAGGCCGGGGTTTAAGCAGACAAAATGATTGGAGAAGTCATATGTCATCAAAGAGAAGTCTGTTGTGTTCACTGGAAGATCAAATTGACATTTTGTTTACAGTACGAGGTAAAAAAAAAAAAAGTATACAGATGAACTCACACTAAGATTTATCTCTAATAATCTATAACATGTATTAAAGGTGAAATATCATGAAAATCTGACCTTTTCCGTGTTTAAGTGCTATAATCGGATCGCGGTGCATCTACCAACCCAGAAAACGTGAAAAGTGACAACCCAGTAACTTTGTTGTTGCCTTTCTCTGCAAGCATGTCAAAAAATAAGCCGATCAGATTTCGCTCCCCTTCTAACGTAGGAAGGGGATTTTGTTAAATATTACTTAATCTGCACGTCTTCTCCCACGACGCCGCCCATTTGGTTTTCGCAAGCCACAATAGTGTAACCAGTTCTGACACAATGGCAAAAGTTCGAGCAAAGCATGTAAACTGTTCTGTCGTTGGTTGCACAGACGAGCACAGAACACTATTTAGAGTCCCAGCCTCTAGATTTTGAATGAGTGAGATTATTCGCATTGTTTTGTTATTGAATCCGAAGCTTGTGTACATCTTGTGAAAAGGGGCATACTATGTCACCTTAAACAATTTAGATGGGATGACTTTCATTGCAGGCTGAGTAGTAGTAGTATAGATTTGTATGCCATGTCAGAACATCTAAGGCTATTTTCATGGTAAAAAAAACGTACATAAACACAATAAAAAATCTAATCCAAACAAAATACAGCAGTTAAAATTACACAAGATGTTTTACATTTACATATGATAAAAACTTTTTCCTGGTAAAATCTAACTAAACAAGGCTTCAAGTGAGCTTTCATTTCATGCTCACTTTAAGTAGCTGTACTACAGTACCTGTTCTTTAGCTTGTTGGATAAAGCCCAGCACTTTTTCCATGTGGGGTTTACTGATCAAAGCTCCCATGCGTGTCCCGTCACACATGGGATCTCCAACAGAAATAGCCTTGGTCCTCTTCACCACTTCCTCCAAGAACTGTGGCATGATCTCCCTCTGTACAAACACCCGTGTTCCATTGCAGCACACCTGGGAAAAATTCGACACATTTACAGTACTGTCTTTAATGAGACGCGGCCCTTCTGTTCTGTTCTAATAATATTGGGCAATCAGAGGCAACAAAAATTTTGTTTTTTGCAGGTTTGGTTTATTTATAAAGAAGCTTTCTTCTAGAAATGTGTTAAAGTTTACGTGCAGTACTACACTAGTCCAGCAACACATTAGTGAAACCTGATGCTTTTGGGTTTGAGTCCCATCTGGGCCACATAAAAGCATCTGAGGAATCCAGTGATGTGCAATTAGTTCACTTTCATTAGCTACGTTTCCATCCAAAGGAATATTGCATTAAACATTTGCAAATAAAGCACCGTTTCCATCCCATGTGTTTAAGTCAAGAGAACAAAATTGTTACTTCCTGAGAAATTGGCGCAAAATATATGTAATAAAAACTGAAGTTTATTCAACGGGGGAAGCTACTGTGGCTCTTTTATGCTACATCATAAATTACGTGTGCCTCAGAGCCCACGCGTAGATGATGCAGCATATCAGATAAATACTGCGTTCGGATGCCTGGTGTTTAGAAACACAATCGTGGAGACGCTTCTGGGAGGGAATTTAACCAAATCATTTTGAAGACAGACTTTGGCTTAGGCATTTCAGAATGACCAAACCATAATTTGAGATGCTGTGCAATGAATTTTTGGCCACTGGTTAGTCCAGTTATCCAATCATATCCTCTGTTGAGGATATGTCATGGGAATTAGTTGCATATGGAGGGATTTATTCGGTAAATGTGTTTCTATCATGGTTAATGCGCATGTCTGCTTATCGGATTTTAAAAAAATGATCTGCCTTAATTGAGCACATAAGTTATGCGCATTTTTAGAATTTATGCGCATGTTAGCGTTTCCATCCAGTGTTTTTTTTTTATGAGATATCCCAAAATGTGCATAAAAATAGGTGGATGGAAACATAGCTAGTGACAACAAAAACAGACACCCTTTGAAATTGCAAAAAAAAACAAATGTGCAAATGTCTGTGTTTATAGTAAAACGTGTGTGGTTGAAAGAAATTATGTTATTGTTTTTTACACACCTCTCCCTGGGTGAGGAAGTTAGCCATGAGGGCCCCTTTGATTGCATTTTCCAGCTCACAGTCTTTAAAGATGATCAGTGGTGACTTTCCTCCAAGCTCCAGAGTCACCTGCTTCACACCTTTGGCTGCCATTTCCATAACCTTTATAAGAAAGGCACACCACATCAGAAATACATTTTGTAATAAATAAGAAATACAATACATACACATGTCAATGTCTATGGTTTTTATTGAAGAACATATAGTTCTGGAATACAGAACATAACTTCTGGAATTACAAAATTGTGATTAATTAATTATATATATTAAATTAATTAAATGTTAATTAGCTAAATGTAAAAAAAAAATGTTTTTTTGAAAATAAGCAGCTTTGTCATAATTTTAGCAGAACTACTAGAAAGAGTGAAGACTAGAAGAGTGAGGATGAAAGACTTCAAAGGGAAACCAAAATGTTTATAATGACTGCTAACATTACCTTGCACTGATGTTACTGATTTTCTCCTGGTTTGTTTTGTTTTCATGCTATACCTTCTTTCCGGTGGGAACACTGCCTGTGAAGGACACTTTAGCCACCATGGGATGGTGACACAGCAGCCCTCCAGTCTCGGCTCCTCCTTGTACCACGTTAAAGAGTCCATCTGGGACACCTGCCTCTTTATAGATCTCTGCCAACATGACTGCTGTGACTGGGGTCATGGGAGACGGTTTAAACACCATGGCATTGCCTAAGAGGGGATTGGGGAAGATGATCATATGTTTGCATATAAGACAGAAACAGACATGGGGGAGCAAGGAAATGATAGAGGACCACTTTCATAAAGTAAACACAATCATGGGGTGTATCCTGTCACAAATTACAGATATATAAAGCAATATTCTCATACCGCAGGCCATAGCTGGGGCTGACTTCCAGGCAGCTATCTGGAATGGGTAGTTCCAAGCTCCAATGCCGACACACACTCCCAGTGGCTCCCTTCTGGTGTAGGCAAAAGATCCTCCTGGAAGCTGTATGTGCTGGCCTGCGTTTACAAAAAACATTCTTAGATATGATGTATAAAGCATTTCCATTTAGATTTTGAGAATATTAGTCACCTTTTCATGTTTATCAACCAGTATCCAAACCTACCTGACAGTGTGGGGGCAATGCCAGCATAGTACTCAATACACTGCCAAGCAACATCAATATCCACCTGAGCCTCAGTGATAGATTTGCCATTGTTGGCCACTTCTGCTCTCGCAATTTCATCTCTGCGCTCCTGCATGTGAGAACAGAAGTTCCGAAATTTTTACAATCATAAAATAATGATAGACATGAACACAGGGAACTGATACAAAAAACTCTCTTTCCACAATAACATTTATTTAGAGTAGTTAACTGCCATGGAAAGCCCACTTTTTGCCCTGTTCATATTTCCCATAGGGTTTTAATTTTTATTTTTTTGCTGGTTTAAGAGTTATAAGCCATGAACCAAACCAACCAGCCACAAGGTGAAGAATATTAGAATATTGTGAATGACAATCAAATTAAACATGGAGAAATATAAAACTATAGAAACAAGATATTTTGGGTTTATTGCAAAATATGCATATTATTTATATAAATGTTTAAGTAGTTTTAGAGTGTAGAGAGATTGACTTGATTACATCAATTGCAGTTCTTCATAGGATTGGGTGACAGTTCTTTAGGACAGTTCTTTAGGTGTGATTTACTTGTCGGGATACTCAGATTGGTGGAGTTTTCTCTGCAGAATCATGTAGCTCTACACTAGAAATTCCGCTGTTCAATGTCATTATTTCAAAAATAAGTGAAAATAATGCAGGCGGATGACTTCAAAAGCAATATACAAAAACATGTACCCTCTCGACAAAAGCATATACTCTCGATAAACACCCTCTGAGGAGAAAATGAATCAGATTTTTACTTCCAGAACCCGACTGTTGCACTCTATTGACTACTACACTGTTCATGAGAACATCTTTAGAAGCAGCATTATACATTATATGTGTTTACCCTAATAATTCTGGCAGCCTGCAGCATGATCCGGGCCCTCTCCATTCCTGATAATTTACTCCATTTTAGGTATGCAGACTGAGCACTTTTTATGGCCTGATCTACCTCCTCCTCTCCACAGGGAATCATATCACACAGCACACGACCTGGGAACAGAACAGAGGGTGAAGTACAAGCATTGAACATGATAAAGTAAGGCTGTTTGTGAGCACATACTTTTGTTTCATTAAATTAAAGGTGTTCAGGATTTTTATATTTAGACTTAACATACTAGTTACAAAGTAATGTTTATATAATTGTCTATTGAGATGTGAGCAGGATAGTTATAGTAAATCAATAACTCCATGCACAGCCTGTAAAACTATGGCATTGTGATTAACTCCGTTTAGAACTACAAACACAACTAAAAAGAACTACAAACATGACAGATCTGTGTGAGACCAATGTTTAAATAGAGATTTGGGTAAATGGGGAGAAGTGATTAATAATCAGTATCTAAACCTGATGAAAAATAATTATTTAATGTTATCTAGTTAATATTTCACCTGCAACAACGTGCTGTTCACATTTTTATAAAAGTTCACAATAGCAATATAAATTGCTATTAAATGACCCAGGACTGGCAGATCAACGTGCTACTGCTATTTCTTTCACCTCCAATATGGAAGGATGAAATGTTGAGTAAAGTATTAAATTAAATAAAATGCGGAGTGTGTATGAATAAATTAACTGACAAGATTATTGACCTGCAGTATACAGTTACAGGATGCATATGCAGCTCAACAATCTGTGGATTCCCAGACACAATTATGATTTGGTAGTATGTACTACTCTTCTGCTTTTTTTTATTATTATTATTTTTTATGTTATATTGACATCAATTGGCCTGCCCTGGATACATGAAGTTTGTTTACCAACTGCTCCTGCTTCACACTAAGGCTATTTGTTTATTTTTTACAGTGTCTCTAGTATGTATATTATGTCATTGTTTTAGTTAGCTAAGTCCTAGCCATATCATGTTTAATGCATTATATATAGTTGGTCAATTGCATGACATGCTGATCATATGATGTCAAACGGAAATGCTCATGAGGGGGTGACGCGCTCCATAGTAGGATTAAAACTAGAAAAAAAATATATGCACAATGCACATAACCTAAAAGTAATTTAATACGGTTAATAAATCATACCAGTTGCAGGTTCGTATACTGGTTCCGAATTCTTTGTGTCCTTCGGCTTCACTCTCGCTCCTCCCCAGAAATTCAGCGGCTCCTTCACCACCAAAGTACCCGTGGAAACATTCTGAAACTCGGGCAGCGACAGTAGCAGTTGCTGAGCCATTCTGGTCTGGACAGGAACCTAAATACTCGATCAATGTCAATACTTGTTAGCAGTATATTTTGTTTCCAATCAATCATGAATCAGGCTGCAGTAGTTTCAATATTAATAGGCAACGTGTACTACAGGAATACATGCAAAGTTAAAGTTGTATGCATGCAAAGACTAACATACTCTGTGTGGGAATGGGAGATACCGGTAATGGGAATGAGTACTGCGTCGCTAGATGCAATGGGAAAACTCCTTTTTCTCAGATAACTGAAGATTCTAGAATAACACAGTGAAACGGCATGACCCTATGGAGAGAAAGCCGTCGAAATGGGCAGCATTCTGCAATAGGGAATCAGGTTAATTCGACTAAAGCGACAAGCGACGAAAGCCGAGTTGTGGAGCATGATAACATGGCCAGGGACACAGTACTTGTTCCCGTTATCTCAGGGAACCGAGGTTGCGTTAGTAACCAAGTACGTTCCCCTTTTTTAAATGGTTCACTCGTACTGCGTTGCTAGACACAATAGGAAGTGAACCCAGTCCAATCGCGCAGTGCTTAGAACTGCGGAACGACAATTGTTCTGGGGCCCTGGCCAAGGGCGCTTGAATAAGGGCCCACAGGTACCAGGGTTAGGATAGGCATTATAATAGACAAAAAACAAGGACTCAGACTACATGTCGGAGTCGCATGGAGGGTTCTAGCAGGTTGAGCTCACGTAGAGGTCAAACCCTAGCTTACACAGACAGGACATATGCTTGTAGCGCAGGGACATCCAGGTTATAGAATCTGGTGAAAGTGGATGGCGAGGACCAGCCGGCCGCCGCACAAATGTCGCCAATTGACACTGTCAACTGTCAATTGACAAGTGTGCTTTAACTTCGATGGAGCACTATTGGCCCATCGAAGCGTAGGCCAACGCAATTGTGTCCACTATCCAGTGTGACAGTCTTTGCTTCGTGACCTGATGCCATTTGGTGCGGCTGCCGAAGCACACAAAGAGCTGCTCTGACTGCCTGAATGGGGCAGAGCGCTCAATATATACTCTTAAGGCCCGAACAGGGAAGAGTAGATGAGACTTCTGCTCGCCGTCAGATGGGGGAAGCAGAGAGCGTAATTACCTGTGCCCTGAACGGGGTTGAGAGCATCTTCGGCACATAGCGATGCCATGGTTCGAGGATGACCTTACAGTCGTTAGGCCCAAACTCAAGGCAAGAAGCACTCACAGAGAGCTCTTGTAAGTCACCCACTCGCTTGACCGATGCTAAGGTTAGCACGACAGCGGCCTTTAGCGAAAGGGGTCATAATTCGGCCAGCTGAAGTGACTCGAAGGGAGGGCACTGAGGACCGCAGACAGGTCCCATGTATAAACTGTGAGGGTGTGGGGCGGGTTTAGCCTCGTAGATTCCTTCAGAAAATGAACAACCAGGTTTTTCTTGCCTACGGACTGGCCGGCCACAGGAGCGTGGAATGCTGCTATGGACGCCACATAAACTTTGAGCGTGTTAGGGGTGTGAACCTTATCCAGCAGCTCCTGAAGGAACGACAGTACTAGTGAAATGTCACAGGACATCAAGTATTCGCTTCTAACTGTGAACCATTTAAGATAGACAGAAGAAGACGACATACAGTAGAGGCGTCTTGTGGATTGGGCCAGCACGAAGGCTGGGCCAGCAGTTTATGTAGGACACCACTGCCGTGTTGTCTGACTGGACTAAAACATGGTGCCCTTTCAGATCTGGCAGGAAGGTTCTGAGGCCCAGAAAGACTGCCGGTATTTCCAGGCAGATGATATGAAGTGGGCTGGAACTGGTTTCAGCCAGTACTGTACTGTACAGCAGAAGTACTTGTGATGCGGAGGCCATGAGGCCCAGCCTCCTCTGAAACTTCCAGAGGAGGGGGGGGGGGGGGGGGGGGGGGGGGGGTTGTGAGAACCCAACCTTGAAAGATGTTGTGAGCCAAAGAATCCCCAGGGCTCGTTCTGGCATAAGCGTGGCCCGCATTTGGGCTGAATCGAGAACTGCTCCCAGGCATGAGGTTCGCTAGCTGGAAGACAGTGAGCTCTTGGCAATATTGATCCTGAGTCCCAGGCATTCCAAATGACTGAGGAGCATGGATCTGTGAGTTTCTAGCTCGGCCTCCGACTGAGATGCTACGAGCCAGTCGTCAAGGTAATTCAGGACGCGTATTTCCTTCTGTCTCAGAGGGGAGAGGGCCGCATCCATGCACTCCGTCAAGGTGCGTGGTGCTAGAGAGAGTCTCAATTGGAATGACTGAGAAGCACAGATCTATGAGTTTCTAGCTCGGCCTCCGATTAGGCTAGTACGAGCCAGTCGTCGAGGTAATTCAGGACGCATGCTCCCTTCTATCTCAGAGGGGAGAGGGCCATATCCATGCACTTCGTGAAAGTGCGTGGAGCTAGAGACAGTCCGAATGGAAAGACCGTACTACTACGACCGTAGTACTAATGCCATTTGTGTGTACATAGCATGACAATTCATTTATTAAAAATGTATTCTAGTATTATTATAAACTGTACCACATCACTATTAGCAGTGGTGTAGTGCAGGGTATACGCAGGTATACGGCGTATACCCACTTCTTTTTCAGTCGGCATTGCGTATACCCACTTCTAAATCCCCTCTGATGCGCATCATTTAGTTGCTAATCCAATCTCGTGAATAAAAAAAACACCCAGTCAGGGTCGTACCCCTAATATTAACTCTAATTTGTTGCTGCAATGATTCTCCCATCGCGACGATAACTGACCTTTCTCATCTGATCTGCTTCAGCACTCAAACACCCGCTCGTCAATGTCAAAATGTTTGAGACCAATCAAAGCATGCAGGATTTTTTGTTCACAGAAGCGCAAACCGAGCGCTAATCCCAACGCGTCGTTTCACTTCAGTTAACGATCATACAGTGCGAGATAAGATGCAAGTAGCTAAAATATACAATATTAACCAACAATATACGGCTGGTTTTCGATAGAAGTTTTAAATGACCGACAGAAATAATCAGTTTGATCAAAGACAGTGGAAATTATAAGCTCAATTTAACAACACAAGCACCCCATTAAATATACTGCCATTATTATTGTATAAATATATTTGTATAACGTTTTCTCGAATGTTTTCGACTTTTCACTGTTTGTATCACTCCGCTTGTCTGTGTTTGCGCAACTTGCATCATTAGGCCAGAAGGCGGCGACAAGTGACTGTCTTTATGAGTGAGCAATTGAACCATTAATTAAATGAACAGATTAGTCCAAAAACATTGATTAATTTAGGAAAGAAAAAGTAGCTGAAACTGGAACTGATTCTCATGTTTAAGAATCTGATCAAATACTTTTAATACAAATGCTTTTACTGTTGTCCATTTTTTGGCCATCAAAACTACTTAAAATGCTCATGTCGAGATCAGGAAAATCAAAAATTTCTCGGGGGGGGCATGCCCCCGAACCCCCCTAGCAATATCATTTATGGGACCTGGCTATTTAGAAAACCCTATGTACGCCCCTAATATGCAAGAATACTACTGATTCTATATGTTCTATTGTATTCTATATTCTAGTCTTGCATATTCAATACTAATGCAAGACTAGTCTTACATGTCACTGTTTATAAGCGTTCATCCTTTGCTGGGATGCTTAAAAAAAATATTGGGGGCATAAATTAAGAGTATACCCACTTCTCCAGGCACCACTACATCACTGACTATTAGGATCATTGCTGTTCACTCTGTACATGCTACCCTTGGGGGATATCATTAGGAAGCATGGCATTAGTTTTCACTGTTATGCTGATGATACTCAGCTCTATTTTTCTTTGCACCCTGATGAAACCAAGCGTGCCGCACAAGCCCTGAAAAGTGAAGCCAAAACATCTCGATCGCCCCCCGGTGGCTGGTCCTAGTATAGGTCATAAACCCTGCCTCCCCATGTTATTCAATGGCACGTGAGACCAACCAAACAATTAAATTACACTTCAAATATCTTTTTTCCAAAGATGGTTTCTGTCATTTACTGTAGTTTGTATCATGCTGATGTAAGTTCAAGTGTTTGTTTTTTGTTTTTAGTTAGTTATTTGACGCGGTGGTGTCATGATTGACAGCTGTGATTGACAGGTTCTCTGAACGAAGTAGTCACTGAAGCACCAACAGACTTTTTTCCGGGATCTTCGGAGGACTGAGGATATTGGAGCTTTAAATTTAATATCTAAATTTCTATAATTAATTTTAAAAAAGTGCAGGAGCGTATGTTTGCGATTGATTCTGCGACAGTGAGGCCGGGGCCTTGATTTCGCGGCTTTACTTCCTGCTCACTACTACGCAGGCCTGGGGTGCTTCTCATTTCTTATTTGTGCATCCTCGTTTCCTTTCCTCGCTTCCTTTCCTTGCGTCTCAGCTCCACCCCCTGCAGGACGCGAGGGAAGGCTGCAAGGAAAGAAAAGGAGGACGGAGGAATCGAAGGAAAGTTTTTTTAATACTTTGGAATACTTGACCACTCGAGCGTCATTTCACTGCGTCATCAGCAGCGCTCAAAGGATCTGCCCTTATGTTGTTGAAGTTTGGCTATTTAAGAAATTTGTAATAAATAATAATAAAGCAAGATACCCTGTTGAAATATGTGACATGTGTGCTTTATATAAACTGCAATGGTAAAGTATAAATTAAAATGATTGTGACCGACGTGAAGGGGGAGGAGAATTTATACGTGCGTCACGTTTAGTCGATAAAACACTTCCGCAAAGCATACAACTGTGCATCCTCGCTCATAGCTCCTCTGGAAGCCTCCTCACTCCTCGATCCTCGCCTCCTCGCGGTGCAATTAGAGAATTGAGATGTCCTTCAAGATGGCTGAGCTCGATCGGTTTCCGGGTCATAGGATGGAGGACGGAGGAGCGAGGAGACGAGGAGGGATATTGAGAAGCACCCCTGGTCCCGAGATCGCTACTGTGCAGACTCAAGTTCCAAGATGTCACCGCCATATCGGGACACTCACAGATTCACTTCTGACCAATGGAAGAGAGCGAAGGGGCGTCGTCCATCTTTTTTTACAGTCTATGTATGAAACGCACCAATTCACAAAATTAATGGAATGCATAGCTGATATACAAATTTGGATGACTAATAATTTCGTACTACTTAACTCTGAAAAAACAGATATTCTAATTATTGGCCAAAAAACTTCCTCACTTAATAACCTAAAATAATGTCTAACATTTCATGCCTGCTCTGTCAAGTCTTCGTCGTCGGTTAGGAACCTGGGTGTGCTCTTTGATACCAATCTTTCATTTGAAAGTCACGTTTCTAGCATCTGTAAAACCGCATTCTTCTATCTTAAAAATATATCTAAATTACGACATGTGCTTTCAATGAAAAATGTCTGAATGCTGACTACTTACAAAGCACTAAATGGTTTAGCTCCCCAGTACTTGGGAGAGCTCTTAACACATTATAGTCCTTCACATCTATTGCGATCTCAAAATTCTGGCCAGTTGATAATAGCTAGAACATAGACTGTAAAAAAAGATGGACGACGCCCCTTAGCTCTTTTCCATCGGAGAGAACTGAAGCCGCCAGTGTCCCGATATGGCGCTGACAGACTCGTGACTCGTGAGCAGGAAGTAAAGCCGCGAAATCAAGGCCCCGCCCTCACTCTCGCAGAATCAATCGCAAGCACACGCCCCTGCACTTTTCTTAAGTGGCCTCTGTCTGCTCCGTTCCTCTCCAATGATGTCTGCTGATTGCAGTACCTCGTTAAAATAAGATAAATACAACTACTAACCACATAGTCAACATTATGAAAAAAAGTCCGTTGGTGCCTACTTCGCACAGAGAACCTGTCAATCACAGCTGTCAATCATGATGTCACAGCACCGTTTTTATAGCATCAAATAACTAACTAAAAACAAACTTATTTTAAAAACAAACACTTGAAATTAAATCAACGTGATAGAAACTACAGTAAATGACAGAAACTATCTTTGGAAAAAGGATATGTGAAGTGTAATTTAATTGTTTAGTTGGTCTCACGTCCCATAAAATAACACGGGGAGGCGGGGTTTATGACCTATACTAGGACCGGCCACTGGGGGACGATCGAGACGTTTTGGCTTCACTTTTGAGGGCTTGTGCGGCACGCTTGAGCTAGAATATCAAAATCAACTGCTGGCGGTAGATCATTTTCCTATTTAGCACCTAAACTTTGGAACAGTCTCCCTAACATTGTCCGGGAAGCAAACACACTCTGTCAGTTTATATCTAGACTAAAAACACATCTCTTTTACCAGGCATTCACATAGAACATTATACATTTCTATTATTCAAATCAGTTAAATGATTATTAGGCTGCATAGATTAGGTCAGCCGGAACCGGGGACACTTCCTATAACACCGATGTACTCGTTACATCATAAGAAGAATGGCATCTACGCTAATGTTAGTCTTTCCGTTTATTCCGAGGTTTACTGAAGTCAGCCGTATCCGGGCCGTATACAGATCAGATGGTGGACCTGCGCCTGGACACAACGCATCCCTGAAGTGCCAGCCTCATCAGCCATGTGAAGGCCTCATGAACACCTCAACAAACTCGTCTGCATACCGGCGTGATGACTCCGACCTCCAACCAGCTGGAACTGGATAAATATTGTGAATGTTCTGATCTAATCTAACTTCTGACCTGTAATGTTGCCTGAATCATAATCATACAGTGTTCGTTCGTTGGCCAGAGGAGAACTGGCCCCCGACTGAGCCTAGTTTCTCCCAAGGTGTTTTTCTCCAATCTGTCACCTGATGGAGTTTTGGTTCCTTGCCACTGTTGCCTTGGCTTTTGGCTTGCTCAGTTGGGGACATTTAATATTCAATTATATTATTGATCAGCCTTACTTCAGGTGGACAATGATGCAATTTTGTTCTAGAAACAAACTTTGTTGTATTATTTTCATGTTATCACTCTGAAGCTGCTTTGATACAATCTGTATTGCACTATATAAATAAAGGTGGCGACTATTATTGTTTAAAATTATTATTAAATTACTTTTACAGAAAATAGTATGTTGCAAAATCCTTATTCTTATGAAAAAACATTGTTTGGCATGCTTTGGTTTATTATGCAATAGACATTCATTTTATATTTCAAGCATGTTGTTTGTGCACTTAATGTAATAAACATAAGCTAAATAGGTTATAATTAATTTTAAATAAAAATAAATAGAAATAATTATTTATTTTAGCTTCGTCATGGACACCCTCAGCATACAGCCGGTGAGTCCCATGAATCTAGTGCTCATCGACAGGCCATACTGATTGTAGAGAAACAAGCCGATCGACTTACAAATCGATGGCACAAACAGGGAGCGAGACCAAAAGGCACTCGAGACATCAGATTGTCACGAGCATCACATATTGCCGCAGTAGCATCCTCTACCCCAGATACGGCTCTGACAAGGATTGCAAATACTGGTCTCCTACCACCGCCTATACATCTTGAGAACAGATTTTAAGTATTAATGAATGAGGAATCCCCGAATGTGATGAATGTGATGGAACACAGACTGAATCAGCCAGTAGCTAACCCTCCCCCTCCTCCTGTGAGAGCTCTTCGGCCTCTGCCACAACGCCAGGGCCCACACCCTCCTCCATCTGCTCGAGGTGAACCAAAAACAACTGATACCAGCTCGCACTGATATGTGTCGGGTCCCCGCTATGATAATAGTAACTTTCTCAAATGTTTACAGAACAAGTGGGAACCCAGTGTGCCTGAATCTTTCTCTATTCCTGTTCAATTACATGATAGAAAGTCTAAGGCCTTCAAAAGCCGTACAGCAAACCCATCTAATCTGGTGGCTATTACACACCAAACTAAGATTGCTGTGGGGACAAAAAGTAAGAATGTTAAGTTAGCACTTTTAAAATCCGCCCACTCAAAAATAAATCACTTCTAGTCAACGACTTAATAACCACATACAACCTGGATTTTATGTTTCTAAATGAAACTTGGCTAGAAGACAGCTGCAGTGCAACAGTCCTCAATGAAACATCCCCTCCTAACTTTACTTTTGTGAGTGTCTGCAGAGAGGGTAAGAGAAGCGGGGGCTTAGCTGCTATTTTTAAAGATGTCTATCAATGTAAGCAAATATCATTTGGGAATTACCCGTCTTTCGAATATCTGGGTATTGTGATAAAGGTGTTCCACGTATTTTACTTATCATTATTTACAGGCCTCCAATATACTCTCCAGCCTTTGCTGAGGACTTTACAGAACTGCTATCAACAATTTCCTCAGAGTTTGACTGTTTTGCCATTGCTGGAGATTTTAACGTTCACTTAGATAATGCAGAAAACAATATAGCAAAATAAATCAAAACTGTTTTAAAAACTTTTGAACTGACTCCGCATGTGTACACTGTCTGATAATTTCTGTATTTTCTTTGATGTAGTGATCTCTCCTGCCATTGAATCTAGATCTGTGTCTGTCAAGAAGATATGCTTAAAGGGATACTCCACTTTTTTTGGAAATAGGCTCATTTTACAACTCCCCCAGAGTTAAACTGTTGAGTTTTACCGTTTTTGAATCCATTCAGTCGATCTCCGGTTCTGGCGGTACCACTTTTAGCATAGCTTAGCATACATCATTGGAGAGGACAAGACCATTAGCATTTCTAAAAAAAAAAATGACCAAAGAGTTTCGATATTTTTCCTATTTAAAACTTGACTCTTCTGTAGTTACATCGTGCACTAAGACCGACGGAAAATGTAAAGTTGCGAATTTCTAGGCTGATATGGCTATGAACTATACTCTCATTCCTGCGTAATAATCAAGAAACTTCACTGCCGTACCATGAGAGCAGCAGGCGTAATGATATGACGCAGCGCCTGAAAATAGGCCACCTTCCGTCAACACAACGGAACTATTTTCAGGCGCTGCGTCATATCATTACGCCTGCTGCTCTCATGACATTTTTCTGCTCATAAAGATAATAAACGATATTCGCTAAAATACTGATACAGGCAAATTATCAGTGCTGGTACTACTCGACCTCAGTGCTGCATTTGACACTGTCGATCACAACATACTTCTTGACAGGCTGAAAAACTGGGGTGGGGCTTTCTGGGACAGTCCTAAAATGGTTCAGGTCATACTTTGAAGGGAGAGGTTATTATGTGAGTATAGGAGACCATAAGTCTGAGTGGACAATGGACATCCATGACATGCGGAGTCCCTCAAGGCTCAATTCTTGCGGCACTCCTATTCAACCTGTATGCTCCCAATGAGCCAAATAATGAGAAAGAACCAAATTGCTTACCACAGCTATGCAGATGACACACAGATCTACTTAGCCCTATCACCTAATGACTACAGCCCCATTGACTCCCTGTGCCAATGCATTGATGAAGTAAACAGTTGGATGTGCCAAAACTTTCTTCAGTTAAACAAAGACAAAACTGAAGTCATTGCGTTTGGAAACAAAGATGAAGTTCTCAAGGTGAACGCATACCTTGACGCTAGGGGTCTAACAACTAAAAATCAAGTCAGGAATCTTGGTGTGTCTCTAGAGTCAGACCTTAGTTTCAGTAGTCATATCAAAGCATTAACTAAATCAGCATACTATCATCTGAAAAATATTGCAAGAATTAGATGCTTTGTTTCCAGTCAAGAAACTTTAAGAAACAGAAACTTGTGGATGCTTTCATCACCAGCAGGGTGGATTATTGTAATGGACTCCTCACTGGCCTTCCTAAAAAGACCATAAGACAGTTGCAGCTCATACAGAACGCTGCTGCCAGGATTCTGAGCAGAACCAGAAAATATGAACATACCAGTCCTCAGGTCTTTACACTGGCTCCCAGTTACATTTAGGATTGATTTTAAAGTATTATTACTGGTATATAAATCATTCAATGGACTAGGACCTCAATATATTGCAGATATGCTCACTGAATATAAACCTAACAGATCACTCAGATCATTAGGATCACATCAGCTAGAAATACCAAGGTTCACTCTAAGCATGGATAGTCTGCTTTTAGTTACTATGCCAGCCGCAGCTGGAACCAGCTTCCAGAGATCAGATGTGCTCCTAGTCACATTCAAATCCAGACTCAAAACACATCTGTTTAGCTATGCATTTACTGAATGAACACTGTGCCACTGTTCGTCCGAATGTTTTTACTGTGTTTTTCTTTTTTTATTCTAAACTGTTTTAGTTATTCTTATTTCTTTTGATTATTTTAATTTCTTCTATAAAGCACTTTGAATTACCATTGTGTATGAAATGTGCTATATAAACAAATTTGCCAAGCATTGCCTTGCCTCAAACGCAGTATGTTTGATTGAATAAAAAAGACACAAAGGAAAAGAATCGGTTACCTAACGTAACCTCGGTTCTCTCTAGAAGAGGGAACGAGTATTGCGTAAGCTAGCTTACGCTGCGGGAAAGATTCATCTTTGCTGAGAGTTTGAAGCCAAAAAATTATTTCATAATTTGTATCCATTGACAACGCAGTTCCTCTGCGGCAGACCTAGAGCAGGCTGGCTAGCAGCTCATTGGTTCGCTCAGAGAGAACTGCTTAAGCCTATGGGAGAGCGGGGCTGAACCCGCTGCCAATGAGAAGCGCCTGCGCGATCATTGCATCATGGCCCGCCAGAATGGGCGTGGCTATGGTGTATATAACAGTCTCTCCCAGGCTTATATGTTGATTTATTTCAGCGTGAAGCGAAACGCTAGTAGCGCAAGCACGGCCGGGAACGCAATACTCGTTCCCTCTTCTAGAGAGAACCGAGGTTACGTTAGGTAACCGATTCGTTCTCTTACGAGAGGTTCTCTCGTATTGCGTAAGCTAGCTTACGCTGCGGTAACACCTGGTCAACGCCGTGCGCGCTATGAATCCACTCATGAATCCCAGGGTGATACCAGGGGATTTTTAACGTGGAGTGAATGTAATATGAGGCCGGCAGAGCGGGCACATGAAGTATATACATAAGCATCTAAGGAGAGCACAAGGGGCGAACCGGTTGTGTGAGGGACTCCCAGTAATGCAGCTTCTTAGGGAGCTGGTCGTTAGACAGCTAGTAATTTTGCCTGCAAGGCGGGAACTTCCAAGTTGTAAAATCTGACAAAAGTGGACGGGGAGGCCCATCCCGCGGCCACACAAATGTCATGAATGGAAATTCCACAGGACCATGCCCACGATGAGGCCATGCCTCTAGTGGAGTGCGCCCTGATGCCCAGAGGGCAGGGCAGGCATTTAGATGCGTAAGCAGAGGCGATAGCGTCTACTATCCATCTAGACAGTGTCTGTTTAGAGGCGGCCAGACCTTTGGTGCGCCCCCCAAACGACACGAAAAGCTGCTCAGCGCGTCTGAACGCGGCAGCGCGCGTAGTGTACAATCTCAGAGCCCGCACCGGGCAGAGGAGATTGGCGTCGCGCTCACTATCGGATGAAGGCAGAGCCGATAGGGAAATAATCTGAGCCCTGAACGGGGTACCAATCGCCTTCGGGACATAGCCATGCCTAGGTTTGAGAATGACAACAGAATCATTCGGTCCAAACTCAAGACACGCGGCGCTGGATGAGAGCGCGTGAAGATCCCCCACGCGTTTTACTGAGGATAGAGCCGTCAGAAAAACGGTTTTGAGCGAGAGGTATTTTAGGTCCACAGACTCGAGCGGTTCGAACGGGGGTGCTTTCATAGCTTCGAGAACTATAGAAAGATCCCAGATAGGAACTGAAGGGGGGCGCGGAGGGTTCATCCTCTTTGCTCCCCTGAGGAAGCGGATGACTAACTCGTCTTTGCCCAGGGACTGACCGCGTCGGGGTTCAGAGAACGCCGCGACGGCTGCCACGTAAACCTTGAGAGTGGAGGGGGACCTGCCCTTGTCCAGCATCTCTTGAAGGAAAACAAGCAAAGACGGCACCTCGCATGACCGTGGGTCCAGATGTTTGTCGGTGCACCATTTTGAGAACACAGACCATTTAGACGCATAGAGCCTTCTCGTGGAAGGTGCTCTAGCCTGTATGATAGTGTTTCTTACTCCCTCTGGCAAATCGACGAATAGTCGTTGATCACCCATGCATGTAGCGCCCAGCGCCGTGGATGGGGGTGCCAGATCGTGCCACGAGCTTGAGAGAGGAGATCTGCTCTGACTGGGATGGGCCACGGGGCTGTCTGTGACAGCTGAGTGAGCTCCGGAACCCAATTCTGACTCTCCCAACGCGGGGCTATGAGGAGCACCGAGTGGCGTGTGTCCCTGATCCTCTGAATTACCTGTGGTAGCAGAGCGTTCGGAGGGAATGCATAGAGCGGGCGGCGAGGCCATTCCTGGGCTAGCGCGTCCTCGCTCCTTGAAAAAAATATTGGGCAGTGAGCGTTCTCTTCTGACGCGAAGAGGTCCACTTCTGCTCTGCCGAATAGCCGCCACAGTATTTGGACCGTTTGTGTGTTCAGGGACCATTCTCCTGAGGAGATGAGGTTCCTGGACAGTATGTCTGGACCGTCGTTCAGATGGCCCGGCACATGCGTCGCTATGAGCGAGAGCAGGCGGCTCTGAGACCAAACTAAAATGCGGTGTGTCAGTAGGAAGAGATTCCTGGATCTGACACCGCCCTGACGGTTGAGATAGGAGAGCACAGCCATGTTGTCCGAACGGATCAGGACGTGGTGTTCTCGTGGAAGGTGCTCTAGCCTGTATGATAGTGTTTCTTACTCCCTCTGGCAAATCGACGAATAGTCGTTGATCACCCATGCATGTAGCGCCCAGCGCCGTGGATGGGGGTGCCAGATCGTGCCGCGAGCTTGAGAGAGGAGATCTGCTCTGACTGGGATGGGCCACGGGGCTGTCTGTGACAGCTGAGTGAGCTCCGGAACCCAATTCTGACTCTCCCAACGCGGGGCTATGAGGAGCACCGAGTGGCGTGTGTCCCTGATCCTCTGAATTACCTGTGGTAGCAGAGCGATCGGAGGGAATGCATAGAGCGGGCGGCGAGGCCATTCCTGGGCTAGCGCGTCCTCGCTCCTTGAAAAAAATATTGGGCAGTGAGCGTTCTCTTCTGACGCGAAGAGGTCCACTTCTGCTCTGCCGAATAGCCGCCACAGTATTTGGACCGTTTGTGTGTTCAGGGACCATTCTCCTGAGGAGATGAGGTTCCTGGACAGTATGTCTGGACCGTCGTTCAGATGGCCCGGCACATGCGTCGCTATGAGCGAGAGCAGGCGGCTCTGAGACCAAACTAAAATGCGGTGTGTCAGTAGGAAGAGATTCCTGGATCTGACACCGCCCTGACGGTTGAGATAGGAGAGCACAGCCATGTTGTCCGAACGGATCAGGACGTGGTGTCCCCGAATGAGCGGGAGGAAGCGCGAGAGCGCGTTCTCGACCGCAAGCATTTCCAGACAGTTTATGTGTAAGGGGCTTTCCTGTGTCGACCAATGGCCGAAGGCCGGTGAGCCCTCGCAGACTGCACCCCAACCCGTGTTGGATGCATCTGTTGAGATGACTTTTCGGCGGGAAAAGGTCCCCATCGTGACGGCCTACCGAAACCATTCTGCTACTGTCCATGGCTGCAGCGCCGTGAGACATGTCTGCGTAACTCTGATCAGCTGGCGGCCCGTGTTCCACGCGCGGTGGGGTACACGGCTGTTTAACCAAAGCTGAAGCGGGCGCATGTGCAGAAGGCCCAGCTGAAGCACAGCGGAGGCTGAGGCCATGTAACCCAGCATCCTCTGAAAAGTTTTCAGAGGTGTGCGGGTGCCCATCTGAAACGAGGCGGCCAGTCGCTGAACACTGCGCGCGCGCTGTGTGGACAGGCGAGCCGTCATCGTGACCGAGTTCAAATCTATTCCTAGAAAGGAAATCGATTGACTGGGTTGAAGGGAGCTCTTTGTCCAGTTGACAGAGAGGCCCAGCGTTTTCAGATGGTCGAGGAGAACTGCGCGGTGCGACAGAAGCTCCGTCTGTGATTGGGCCAAAATCAGCCAGTCGTCCAGATAATTCAATATGCGCAGCCCCTGGCTCCGCAGGGGGGCGAGCGCCGTATCCATGCACTTCGTGAATGTACGGGGCGCCAGGGATAAGCCGAACGGGAGAACGGCGTATTGATAAACATGACCCTCGAAGGCGAAACGTAAGAATGGCCTGTGACGGGGATTTATCTGGATCTGAAAATAGGCGTCTTTCAGGTCTAGAGAGACGAACCAGTCCCCCTGGCGCACCTGCGCGAGGAGTTTCCTGGTAGTGAGCATCTTGAACGGTCTCTTCATGAGCACTTTGTTCAAAAACCTGATATCTAAAATCGGTCTGAGGCCGCCGTCTTTCTTGGGAACCAGAAAATAACGGCCGTAAAACCCCGACTCGGTCATAGATGGTGGGACTCTCTCTATGGCGCCCTTTTGCAACAGCGTCGCAATTTCTGAGCGGAGCGTGCCGGCGGCCAGCGGGCTGACAGTAGATTCAAGCCGAGCGCGCGCACGAGGCGGGCGGCGGCGAAACTGTAGCAGATAGCCGTTCTTTATAATGCTTAGCACCCACGGGGAAATGCCTGGAATGGCTTCCCACGCTTTGGAGCATGCGGCTAGTGGCCGAATGGCTATATCGCCCTGATTGCTGCACATTGCGGGCTGGACACAGTGTGTGGGCGCGCTTTGAATGTGTGTGGCAACGGGATTTGCACTCAGAGAGGAGTCTATGGGCCGTGAAACAGAGCGAGCAGAGAGGGGACACGCGCATGAGCTCGTGGGCGTGTTTATGTTCTCTGATATTAGAGCGGGCTGTGCCCGTTTCATGTGATGGGGCTCTGAGAGAGACACGGGATATGTTATGCTTGTGTGTATGGGTGAACACATGATTGTGGGCACATTTTCTACACAACTGGCATATTTTCTCTTTTTGAGATTTCTCTGGGTAGCCGTGAAAACGGCTTTTTGTCGCTCGCAAGCGGGCTGGGACACCGGCTTGTTTGTGGCGGTCAACACTACAGCAGTCGGCGAAACAACGGGGACTGGCAGAGGGCGAAGCTTTGACGGCGGTCCGGCCGCAGCGGGAGAGCGCCGTCGTTTTCTTAACTTTGCTAGGCAGACTTCTGATGATCAGGCTTCAGCGTGATCTTGGGTCGCGGGCCCCGTGGGGGCGGCGGTCTGCGGCGGCTGTCAGAGCGAGAGCGAGGGCGGCCGCCCTGTCTGCGCTGGGCTGTTTGAGTCTGCGGAGGAGGGCGCTGTGGTGGAGCTCTGGCAGGAGGCTCGCGAGAGCGGCCTGCGGAAGAGCTAGCGCGGCGGGGCAGAAACAAATTCATGGCCTGAGTGGCTTTCTGGACCTCGGAAAAGCGATCGACGATTCCCGTGACAGCAGATCCAAAAAGGCCCGTCGGGGAGAGGGGCGCGTTAAGAAACGCGGCGCGCTCAGAATCTCCCATGTCGGCGAGCGTGAGCCATAAGTGTCTCTCGGATACACAAAGGTTGGCCATGCATCTCCCCAGAGCTTGTGCGGCGGCTTTAGTGGCGCGAAGGGCGAGGTCCGTAGCACTTCTCAGATCCGTGACAGCGGGGGAGGGGTTTCTACCGCTTTCGGCCCACTCACGGAGAATATCGCTCTGTAACACTTGGAGGACAGACATAGAATGCAGCGCTGCGGCGGCCTGACCGGTGGCGGCGTAGGCGCGAGCATGAAAGCTCGAGGTCGCTCTGCAAGCTTTCGAAGGAAGCGTGGGGGAAGAGCGCCATCTAGCAGAGGGCGGGCAGAGGTGTGCGGCGACCAAGTCCTCAACGGGCGGCATGGCTGAATAACCTTTTCGGCGGCTCCGTCCACCGAGCGCAGCGAGGCGGATATATCGGAGCGGTTGAAAAATGCTGCCGTCCATCCGGTTCGGGGCCTGCTCGGGTGGAGGAGACCACTCGAGACCGAGGCGTTCGACGGCCTGTGAGAGGAGGGCGCGAGCAGTGAACAGGAATCCTTCTCCTCCGCGGCGTCATCGGAAGCGACAGAGCGGCCACTCGGCGGCAACTGTATGTCCGGCTGGGGCGGGGAGGGAGAGCGGGAAGCGGGAAGCGGCGGCGGCGGCCCGCATGGTTCCGCAGGGGGCTCCGGCGGCCTCTGGGAGCGGCGTTTCTTTTTACGCGGCGAAGAGAGAGGCGGCGCGGGAGCGGATTTTGCCGCCAGAAGTCGTGCCCGCAGGGACGACAACGGCAGGCTCTCACAGAAGTCGCATCCTCCATCCGCGAGGGCGAGTTCTGCGTGCTCGAGTCCCAGGCAGAGAGCGCAAATGACATGGCGGTCTCCGTCCTCGAGAGGAGCGCGGCAAGAGCCGCAGGAAAAACGAGACATCTTTAAAAAGACGCTCGGCTCTTTTAGATATAGAGAAAAGAAGGATACAGTCGTCCGATGGCGCTAGCTTGCAGGGCGGCTGAAGGTGGCGAAGACGGCCGGCTTCTTCAGGGTCCGGGAGCTCGCTAGAGTGATGCCTTCTCGACGGCGACGGCTTTTCTCAGGACAGCAGAAGCGTGTAGCTTGCTGAAGATGAAATGAATCAACATATAAGCCTGGGAGAGACTGTTATATACACCATAGCCACGCCCATTCTGGCGGGCCATGATGCAATGAGCGCGCGGGCGCTTCTCATTGGCAGCGGGTTCAGCCCCGCTCTCCCATAGGCTTAAGCAGTTCTCTCTGAGCGAACCAATGAGCTGCTAGCTAGTAGGGTTGCCGCGGTGAGGAAAATTTCCCACCGGTTAATCGACGTGTCACAACACCGGTAATCCCGGTGTCACCGTGGGGGGCGGGGCGGGGCGGGGGGGTTAAATAGCTTTTAAATGCGTGCGCGTTATACTTTCACTTTCGAAATAAGCGTCAATTGGCAATTCAGCGTCAATTGCTTGAATGGACAAAAAAACAACAACTCGGCTCGCTGATAATAAAACGGGGTTAAATAGCTTTTAAATGCGTGCGCGTTATACTTTCACTTTCGAAATAAGCGTCAATTGGCAATTCAGCGTCAATTGCTTGAATGGACAAAAAAACAACAACTCGGCTCGCTGATAATAAAACTTTTATTTATAGACAGAACTTTTATTAGCATAACGAACGAATAAAAATAACCCCATGCATAGGCTGAAAATCGTCAACTGTGGGCCCAAACAAATAAGAACCATAAAACGTTTATTAACGAATAAGAAAATAAAACAGGCCTAAATAAATTACACATTCCGCCATTATCTTGCTTTTCTTTAATTTGACTCGTTCTCATCTCCACACGTGCTAAATGGAATCCTGATGCTTGCTGATCTGTGACGTGACTGGCTCTTGGCACGCACTGCGCAGTTCAGTTTTTAATTATAATGTATGCTCTCTTCTGAACTAAATAATTGATAATTATTATTTTTAATTAATTCAAATAAATATTTTAGCAAAAACGAATACTTTAAAAAAGTCAAGACATCGCGGTGTCACGGTGGGAAAGTGATGTCACCGGTGATGGGGCTTAAAACCGGTAACACCGTCAACACCGTCTATCGCGGCAAGCCTACTAGCTAGCCTGCTCTAGGTCTGCCGCAGAGGAACTGCGTTGTCAATGGATACAAATTATGAAATAATTTTTTGGCTTCAAACTCTCAGCAAAGATGAATCTTTCCCGCAGCGTAAGCTAGCTTACGCAATACGAGAGAACCTCTCGTAAGAGAACTCCATATCTCTGGGGGGGTCGTTGATTTAGCTGCGGCGCCATCTCCTGGCGAGACGCGAGAATTCATTCAACTCGCAACTCTCACAATGCATTATGGGTATCCTTGAAGTTCAAGCCCACCAATGTTATAACATTAATAACCCTTCGCGCGATGTTTTTATTCGCGCGAGTGACGCGAAAAACAAGAAACATCCCGCGAGTAAACTAGAGCGAGTCACCCGATGGGAATATTCCCTTCGCTTTTGGTGTGCACACACCATTATTCTATATTCAGTAATCGGCAAAAAATTAGTTTTCCCCATTGCGTCTAACGTTAGCTCGGCTGATCAACTGCGGTCACGCCATCTGTGCTTCAGAAAAGCACGGTCACGCCATCTACGCTTAAAAATAGATTGCGCGTCTACACGAGGTTGCGTGGTAGACTCAAGGTGTATGCGGTTGCTGTCGGCTGACTTTTGAAAAAATATTCATAATAAAATAAATAAAATCAAATTGTTTTTAGCAAACTCCACCAGATTCTTGTTCTACATATCACAGACTAGAGGCCTGCATTTCAGCCCGAGCCCGACGGGCCCCGACTTATTTACGCTTCTAGGGCCGGGCTTCGGGCCAATTTTCACGTCATAGTTCACACGCGGGCCGGGCCTCGGGCCTGTTTTAGGCTTATCTTTTTTTATAGCCTATTTTAGACATTAATTAAAATAAAATATGAGAAGATGACGATTGAAAAGCAAACATAGAAAGACGTTTTATAACCTATCACACTGACATGACTGACACATGACAGTCTGCTCACGCACACGCACAGGTTTCCCGGCGGCGCGATCTGAGATTCGTGCGACCGGCTCGTTCTGTGTTTAGTGTCCCGGTGGCGAGCGTGACTTCAGCGCAGCTGGAAAAAGTACGACTGGATTAAAACCTTCCACTGTGGATGCTGTGCTTTTTCTTCACGATGCTCTGAGACTGTTCTTAGCCATGTTAGGAGGTTGTTTTTTGTTTGATTGGACTTTATTTTCATGAGTCTGTTGAAAACTATTGGAAATAAGAATGGCCATGTTCTGTAGTGAAGACTTGATTTTTGAGGTAAGATAACCTGCATGTTTGTTTTTAATGTAATTTATTTGATTTGTTTAGATTGCATTCTCTGTATTGTATTGTAAACTCATTTAGTTTGCGAGCGCTGTTGCGACTGAGCAGCAGAGCAGTTTGCCTCAGCTTTTCAAAAATGACAATAAACGTTTAAACAAACGTTAACTGTCTGTGTGATATGCTTAAGTTGTTTTATATATATGGATTGTATTGTACCCAAGTAAAGTGTTGATTTGAGAGGCTATAAATGGATCAAACATGTTTAACTCACTGTCGGCTGCTTGGTCGTCATAAAAAAAAAAAAAACATTTTTCTAAATTAACTTTATAAAGAAATGAAAATAAACTTACTGGTAAATACTTTGCCATTGAGAACAAAAAATATCTGTTTTACTGACTGCAACATAGGGCAGGCTGTGAATATTTTTTTTTTTTTTTTTTTTTTTTTTACGGGCTCGGGTCGGACTCGGGCTGATCATTCTAATGAGCTGTCGGACACGGGCCGGGCTAGGGCCTGAGCGTCTCGGGCCAGGGCCGGGCTAGGGCCTAGATTTGAGGCCCGTGCAGGGCTCTATCACAGACTACGACTGTGGTGATTTTCATGTTGATCTACTGTTTTATTATTTAATAATTAACTGCCAAAGTCCCGTACTGTATACCTTGTTATGCAGCAATATTTTATAAATTCATAAAATTTATAAATCAAATTGTTTTCTGCAAATTCAACCAGATTATTGTTCTTCATCTCATTGACTACCACTGTGCTGATTTTCATATTGATCTACTGTTTTATTATTTAATAATTGTCTGTCAAAGTCCTATACTGTATACCTTCTTATACAGCAATATTTAATAAATTCATAAAATTTGTAAATCAAATTGTTTTCTGCAAACTCCACCAGATTATTGTTCTACATCTCATTGTCTACCACTGTGGTGATTTTCATGTTGTTTTACTGTTTTATTCTTTAATAATTGTCTGCCAAACTCATGTATATTTACATTGCTATACAGCAATATTTAATAAATGAATAAAAAATCGAAATCAAATTGTTTTCTGCAAACTCCAACAGATTATTGTTCTTCATCTCACTGACTACCACTGTGGGGATTTTCATTTTGTTCTACTGTTTTATTATTTAATAATTAATTGCCAAAGTCCTATACTGTATACCTGGCTATAAAGCAATATTTAATAAATTAATAAAAAATCGAAATCAGATTGTTTTCTGCCAATTCCACCAGATTATTGTTCTGCATCTCACTGTCTACCACTGTGGTGATTTTCATGTTGTTTTACTGTTTTATTATTTAATAATTAACTGCCAGAGTCCTATACTGTATACCTTGTTATGCAGCAATATTTCATAAATTCATAAACATTTTAAATCAAATTGTTTTCTGCAAATTCCACCAGATTATTGTTCTACATCTCACTGACTACCACTTTGGTGATTTTCATGTTGATCTACTGTTTTATTATTTAATAATTAACTGCCAGAGTCCTATACTGTATACCTTGTTATAAAGCAATATTTAATAAATTCATAAAAAATGCAAATCAAATTGTTTTCTGCAAATTCCACCAGATTATTGTTCTACATCTCACTGACTACCACTTTGGTGATTTTCATGGTGATCTACTGTTTTATTATTTAATAATTAACTGCCAAAGTCCTATACTGTATACCGTGTTATACAGCAATATTTAATAAATTCATAAAGATTTTAAATCAAATTGTTTTCTGCAAATTCCACCAGATTATTGTTCTTCATCTCACTGACTACCACTGTGGTGATTTTCATGTTGATCTACTGTTTTATTATTTAAAAATTAACTGCCAAAGTCCTATACTGTATACCTTGTTATGCAGCAATATTTCATAAATTCATAAACATTTTAAATCAAATTGTTTTCTGCAAATTCCACCAGATTATTGTTCTACATCACAATGACTACCACTTTGGTGATTTTCATGTTGATCTGCTGTTTTATTATTTAATAATTAACTGCCAGAGTCCTATACTGTATACCTTGTTATAAAGCAATATTTAATAAATTCATAAAAAATGCAAATCAAATTGTTTTCTGCAAATTCCACCAGATTATTGTTCTACGTCTCACTGTCTACCACTTTGGTGATTTTCATGTTGATCTACTGTTTTATTATTTAATAATTGTCTGTCAAAGTCCTGTACTGTATACCTTGTTATAAAGCAATATTTAATAAATTCATAAAAAAATCAAATCAAATTGTTTTCTGCCAATTCCGCCAGATTATTGTTCTACATCTCACTGACTACCACTTTGGTGATTTTCATGTTGATCTACTGTTTTATTATTTAATAATTGTCTGTCAAAGTCCTGTACTGTATACCTTGTTATACAGCAATATTTCATAAATTCATAAACATTTGAAATCAAATTGTTTTCTGCAAATTCCACCAGATTATTGTTCTACATCTCACTGTCTACCACTGTGGTGATTTTCATGTTGATCTACTGTTTTATTTTTTAATAATTGTCTGTCAAAGTCCTATACTGTATACCTTGTTATACAGCAATATTTCATAAATTCATAAATTTTTTTAAATCAAATTTTTTTCTGCAAATTCCACCAGATTATTGTTCTTCATCTCACTGACTACCACTGTGGTGATTTTCATGTTGATCTACTGTTTTATTTTTTAATAATTGTCTGTCAAAGTCCTATACTGTATACCTTGTTAAACAGCAATATTTCATAAATTCATAAACATTTGAAATCAAATTGTTTTCTGCAAATTCCACCAGATTATTGTTCTACATCTCACTGTCTACCACTGTGGTGATTTTTATGTTGATCTACTGTTTTATTTTTTAATAATTGTCTGTCAAAGTCATATACTGTATACCTTGTTATAAAGCAATATTTAATAAATTCATACAATTTTTAAATCAAATTGTTTTCTGCAAATTCCACCAGATTATTGTTCTACATCCCAATGACTACCACTTTGGTGATTTTCATGTTGATCTACTGTTTTATTATTTAATAATTAACTGCCAGAGTCCTATACTGTATACCTTGTTATAAAGCAATATTTAATAAATTCATAAAAAATGCAAATCAAATTGTTTTCTGCAAATTCCACCAGATAATTGTTCTACGTCTCACTGTCTACCACTGTGGTGATTTTCATGTTGATCTACTGTTTTATTTTTTAATAATTGTCTGTCAAAGTCCTATACTGTATACCTTGTTATAAAGCAATATTTAATAAATTCATAAAAAATCAAATCAAATTGTTTTCTGCAAATTCCACCAGATTATTGTTCTACATCTCACTGACTACCACTGTGGTGATTTTCATGTTGATCTACTGTTTTATTATTTAATAATTGTCTGTCAAAGTCATATACTGTATACCTTGTTATAAAGCAATATTTAATAAATTCATAAAAAATTTAAATCAAATTGTTTTCTGCAAATTCCACCAGATTATTGTTCTTCATCTCACTGACTACCACTGTGGTGATTTTCATGTTGATCTACTGTTTTATTATTTAATAATTACCTGCCAAAATCCTATACTGTATACCTTGTTATAAAGCAATATTTAATAAATTCATAAAAAAAAAAAAAATTTGTTTTCTGCCAATTCCACCAGATTATTGTTCTACATCTCACTGTCTACCACTGTGGTGATTTTCATGTTGTTTTACTGTTTTATTATTTAATAATTGTCTGTCAAAGTCCTGTACTGTATACCTTGTTATAAAGCAATATTTAATAAATTCATAAAATTTTTAAATCAAATTGTTTTCTGCAAATTCCACCAGATTATTGTTCTTCATCTCACTGACTACCACTGTGGTGATTTTCATGTTGATCTACTGTTTTATTTTTTAATAATTGTCTGTCAAAGTCCTATACTGTATACCTTGTTATACAGCAATATTTCATAAATTCATAAACATTTTAAATCAAATTGTTTTCTGCAAATTCCACCAGATTATTGTTCTACATCTCACTTACTACCACTGTGGTGATTTTCATGTTGATCTACTGTTTTATTTTTTAATAATTGTCTGTCAAAGTCATATACTGTATACCTTGTTATAAAGCAATATTTAATAAATTCATACAATTTTTAAATCAAATTGTTTTCTGCAAATTCCACCAGATTATTGTTCTACATCCCAATGACTACCACTTTGGTGATTTTCATGTTGATCTACTGTTTTATTATTTAATAATTAACTGCCAGAGTCCTATACTGTATACCTTGTTATAAAGCAATATTTAATAAATTCATAAAAAATGCAAATCAAATTGTTTTCTGCAAATTCCACCAGATAATTGTTCTACGTCTCACTGTCTACCACTGTGGTGATTTTCATGTTGATCTACTGTTTTATTATTTAATAATTGTCTGTCAAAGTCCTGTACTGTATACCTTGTTATAAAGCAATATTTAATAAATTCATAAAAAATGCAAATCAAATTGTTTTCTGCAAATTCCACCAGATAATTGTTCTTCATCTCACTGACTACCACTGTGGTGATTTTCATGTTGATCTACTGTTTTATTATTTAATAATTGTCTGTCAAAGTCCTGTACTGTATACCTTGTTATAAAGCAATATTTAATAAATTCATAAAAAAATCAAATCAAATTGTTTTCTGCCAATTCCGCCAGATTATTGTTCTACATCTCACTGACTACCACTTTGGTGATTTTCATGTTGATCTACTGTTTTATTATTTAATAATTGTCTGTCAAAGTCCTGTACTGTATACCTTGTTATAAAGCAATATTTAATAAATTCATAAAATTTTTAAATCAAATTGTTTTCTGCAAATTCCACCAGATTATTGTTCTTCATCTCACTGACTACCACTCTGGTGATTTTCATGTTGATCTACTGTTTTATTATTTAATATTTGGCTGTCAAAGTCCTATACTGTATACCTTGTTATACAGCAATATTTCATAAATTCATAAAATGTTTAAATAAAATTGTTTTCTGCCATTTCCACCAGATTATTGTTCTACATCTCACTGACTACCACTGTGGTGATTTTCATGTTGATCTACTGTTTTATTATTTAATAATTAACTGCCAAAGTCCTATACTGTATACCTTGACATATAGGCATATTTGATAAATTCATATTAAAAAGTATAAGTACGTAATTTATAATAATAATACGTTTAAATAGGATTTCAGTAGCTTGGCTTTCTCAAGCCAACTTAAATACATTTCTTAATATATAAATGAAATACCTTCTTTTTTGTACTTCCCATCTATCTATATGTTTATGCTTTGTTTTTGGGGATATGAATAATTATTTATTATTATTATTTGGCAGTTAATTTTTAAATAATAAAACAGTAAAACAACATGAAAATCACCACAGTGGTAGACAGTGAGATGTAGAACAATAATCTGGTGGAGTTTGCAGAAAACAATTTGATTTGCATTTTTTATGAATTTATTAAATATTGCTGTATAACAAGGTATACAGTACAGGACTTTGACAGACAATTATTAAATAATAAAACAGTAGATCAACATGAAAATCACCACAGTGGTAGTCAGTAAGATGAAGAACAATAATCTGGTGGAATTTGCAGAAAACAATTTGATTTCAAATGTTTATGAATTTATTAAATATTGCTGTATAACAAGGTATACAGTACAGGACTTTGACAGACAACTATTAAAGAATAAAACAGTAGATCAACATGAAAATCACCACAGTGGTAGACAGTGAGATGTAGAACAATAATCTGGTGGAATTTGCAGAAAACAATTTGATTTGATTTTTTTATGAATTTATTAAATATTGCTGTATAACAAGGTATACAGTACAGGACTTTGACAGTTAATTATTAAATAATTAAACAGTAGATCAATATGAAAATAACCACAGTGGTAGTCAGTGAGATGAAGAACAATAATCTGGTGGAATTTGCAGAAAACAATTTGATTTCGATTTTTTATTCATTTATAAAATATAGCTGTATAGCAATGTAAATATTCATGTGTTTGGCAGACAATTATTAAAGAATAAAACAGTAAAACAACATGAAAATCACCACAGTGGTAGACAGTGAGATGTAGAACAATAATCTGGTGGAGTTTGCAGAAAACAATTTGATTAGCATTTTTTATGAATTTATTAAATATTGCTGTATAACAAGGTATACAGTATAGGATTTTGGCAGGTAATTATTAAATAATAAAACAGTAAAACAACATGAAAATCACCACAGTGGTAGACAGTGAGATGTAGAACAATAATATGGTGGAAATGGCAGAAAACAATTTTTTTTTTTTTTTTATGAATTTATCAAATATTGCTGTATAACAAGGTATGCAGTATAGGACTTTGACAGGCAATTATTAAATAATAAAACAGTAGATCAACATGAAAATCACCACAGTGGTAGACAGTGAGACGTAGAACAATAATCTGGTGGAATTTTCAGAAAACAATTTAATTTAAAATTTCTATGAATTTATTAAATATTGCTTTATAACAAGGTATACAGTATAGGACTTTGGCAGTTAATTATTAAATAATAAAACAGTAAAACAACATGAAAATCACCACAGTGGTAGACAGTGAGATGTAGAACAATAATCTGGTGGAAATGGCAGAAAACTAATTTTTCTTTTTTCTTTTTTTATGAATTTATGAAATATTGCTGTATAACAAGGTATACAGTATGGGACTTTGACAGGCAATTATTAAATAATAAACAGTAGATCAACATGAAAATCACCACAGTGGTAGTCAGTGAGATGTAGAACAATAATCTGGTGGAATTTGCAGAAAACAATTTGATTTCGATTTTTTATTCATTTATTAAATATTGCTGTATAGCAATGTAAATATTCATGAGTTTGGCTGACAATTATTAAAGAATAAAACAGTAAAACAACATGAAAATCACCACAGTGGTAGACAGTGAGATGTAGAACAATAATCTGGTGGAATTTGCAGAAAACAATTTGATTTCAAATGTTTATGAATTTATGAAATATTGCTGTATAACAAGGTATACAGTATAGGATTTTGGCAGGTAATTATTAAATAATAAAACAGTAGATCAACATGAAAATCACCACAGTGGTAGTCAGTGAGATGTAGAACAATAATCTGGTGGAATTTGCAGAAAACAATTTGATTTAAAATTTTTATGAATTTATTAAATATTGCTTTATAACAAGGTATACAGTATAGGACTTTGACAGGCAATTATTAAATAATAAACAGTAGATCAACATGAAAATCACCACAGTGGTAGACAGTGAGATGTAGAACAATAATCTGGTGGAAATGGCAGAAAACAATTTTTTTTTTTATTTATGAATTTATCAAATATTGCTGTATAACAAGGTATACAGTATAGGACTTTGACAGGCAATTATTAAATAATAAAACAGTAGATCAACATGAAAATCACCACAGTGGTAGTCAGTGAGATGTAGAACAATAATCTGGTGGAATTTGCAGAAAACAATTTGATTTCGATTTTTTATTCATTTATTAAATATTGCTGTATAGCAATGTAAATATTCATGAGTTTGGCTGACAATTATTAAAGAATAAAACAGTAAAACAACATGAAAATCACCACAGTGGTAGACAGTGAGATGTAGAACAATAATCTGGTGGAGTTTGCAGAAAACAATTTGATTAGCATTTTTTATGAATTTATTAAATATTGCTGTATAACAAGGTATACAGTATAGGATTTTGGCAGGTAATTATTAAATAATAAAACAGTAAAACAACATGAAAATCACCACAGTGGTAGACAGTGAGATGTAGAACAATAATCTGGTGGAAATGGCAGAAAACTATTTTTTTTTATTTTTTTTATGAATTTATGAAATATTGCTGTATAACAAGGTATACAGTATAGGACTTTGACAGGCAATTATTAAATAATAAACAGTAGATCAACATGAAAATCACCACAGTGGTAGTCAGTGAGATGTAGAACAATAATCTGGTGGAATTTGCAGAAAACAATTTGATTTAAACATTTTATGAATTTATTAAATATTGCTGTATAACAAGGTATAAAGTATAGGACTTTGACAGTTAATTATTAACTAATAAAACAGTAGATCAATATGAAAATCACCACAGTGGTAGTAAGTGAGATGTAGAACAATAATCTGGTGGAATTTGCAGAAAACAATTTGATTTCGATTTTTTATTCATTTATTAAATATTGCTGTATAGCAATGTAAATATTCATGAGTTTGGCAGACAATTATTAAAGAATAAAACAGTAGATCAATATGAAAATCACCACAGTGGTAGTAAGTGAGATGTAGAACAATAATCTGGTGGAATTGGCAGAAAACAATTTGATTGAACATTTTTAAGATCTTATGAAATATTGCTGTATAACAAGGTATACAGTATAGGACTTTGGCAGTTAATTATTAAATAATAAAACAGTAGATCAACATGAAAATCACCACAGTGGTAGTCAGTGAGATGTAGAACAATAATCTGGTGGAATTTGCAGAAAACAATTTGATTTAAAATTGTTATGAATTTATTAAATATTGCTTTATAACAAGGTATACAGTATAGGACTTTGACAGACAATTATTAAATAATAAAACAGTAGAACAACATGAAAATCACCACAGTGGTAGTCAATGAGATGAAGAACAATAATCTGGTGGAATTGGCAGAAAACAATTTGATTTGATTTTTTTATGAATTTATCAAATATTGCTGTATAACAAGGTATACAGTACGGGACTTTGACAGACAATTATTAAATAATAAAACAGTAGATCAACATGAAAATCACCACAGTCGTAGTCTGTGATATGTAGAACAAGAATCTGGTGGAGTTTGCTAAAAACAATTTGATTTTATTTATTTTATTATGAATATTTTTTCAAAAGTCAGCCGACAGCCACCGCATACACCTACCACGCAACCTCGTGTAGACGCGCAATATATTTTTAAGCGTAGATGGCGTGACCGTGCTTTTCTGAAGCACAGATGGCGTGACCGCAGTCACCAACTGCCAGGTCCACAACGGGGAAACGCCAATTGTACAGGTCATTGAAAGGGTAAGACCGATTCGTGAATAAGAATGCAGCACAAATTTATCTAGATGCATTATTATTTATAATACATGCATTAATTCTATGAAAACAACAGTATTTTAAAAGAACTGCATACGACGCACTTAAAAATTCGTTTCAAGGTCAAGTTCCTTACCTTTTCAAAAACAACCTGTTTACTGCACAAAATACAAGTAGATCGTTCGCCTTCTATGGTTGTGGGGCGAAAAGAGGAGGTCTCTACAATTGTTTTCGACTTGGTTGCTCAAACTGACCCCGTGATTTGCTTGCTTAAATGGGGTGGGTGGGATGAAATATGCATGTTACCTTAAGCACCGCCTTTGGACCACATTTTTATGGTTACTTTCAACATATTTTGGCCAAAGTTCCAGAGGGCAAGAATTGCGCAAAACATTCAGATATGCATCTTCAAATTGAATACACTGCAACTCTGCTGTTCTTCGGTCTTGCTTTCTCTCTCACATGTACTTGTCAGCACATTGTATCTGCATTTTGGCTGTTCAAGTGTTGATTCTGTTCTTTTGTAAAGTTCATCAATTATTAAATTAGTTCATTTAACCTGTAAAGCAGTTCTGCGAAAATAATAATAATGTGTCAGCTCAGTTCAGTTTTCACACAAGTGTCAGTACAGTCAAATCAATAATATTTTTTGAATATTAAGTGTCCCCAACTAAGCAAGCCAGAGGCAACAGTGGCAAGGAACCCAAACTCCATCAAGTGACAGAATTCAGAAAAAACTTTGGGAGAAACCAGGTTCGGTCTGGGGGCCAGTTCTCTGGCCAACGAACAAACACTGTGGTGATTATGATTCAGACAGCATCACAAGTCAGAAATCAAATATTCATCCAGGTCCTTTTGTTTAAAGATCGGCTTCATCACGCGCGCATGGAGCCGAAGCTGGCCATAGGGTCTGTGCTGAGGACCTGTCTGGTTCTTTTAGTCTTTGCTGAAAACCTTTGTCTTTGATGAAACCTTGAATGTCCATTTTGCAACCATCTGTAAAATGTATGCAATCTTCATACCTGCCTAAACAACAATCCACCATCCAGATATTATTAAAGCTACATTAACAATCTGTGACTACATTATAAAAAGAAACAGTAACTCACAGTAAAAAAAAATGTATTCTGTGGGGAAAACTGCAGCATAATTACAGAAGGCTAAAACTTTACTCCGAATTGCAAAACGACAACTTGGGCCTGTGCCTTATTTTCCATACAATTTTTTTTTTAAAGGAAAACTGTGAAGCTCTTTGCTTAGTCAATTTTATTTTTGCACAAATGTAATTTGAACATTAAATAATGACATAAACAAAATACAGAAGAACAAATGCACAAGATCTAAACTCACAAAAATCCTTTAACTTAAACGTTAACAGACAATTAAAAATTGATAAACAGAATCCACGGGTGAAACTATTCTCTCAAATTTTCATTATGAATGTTATGAATTAATATTGCTTGTAATTAATCATAAAATAATATTAGTTTCAACAAAGAATATTTTTAGCCTTCTGAGCAACAAAAAGGTTTAAAGAAATTCTTAAGACTAAATTTACATTCAGAACTACCTTTGCTCAAGCATTTTCTGTTAGAATTGGGGGTACATACGTTATAAATTTACCTGAAAAAAAACAACAACACAAATGTACATGACTTCTGTGGTCATCACAGGTATCGGTAGCTGCACAACCTGGCTGTCATACTCTCACACTGAGTGTTGCTCACACAATGTACAGCTGAGTGTCTCTTTTTTTTTTGGTACCTCACTACAAAAGTTTATGAAAACTTGGCAGCTTGTGGAGGAGGTCCTAAAAATCCTCCAGCCTGTTTGGTGGCGGCACGGGAGGGGGCGAGACCCAACATCTTCTGGATGTTCTGAAATTAAAATTGGTAAAAGTTAGGGCATGCATTACATAAAACAAACAACTGAACTGAACAGTGTCAAAGTTGAAACTCTTCCCTCAAAACTGCTATTACATTTTTACAACTTGGATTTTGCCCCATTCACTCACAGAAACACTGAAGAAATAATATATAAACAATAGATAAACATTACCTGTCGAATCGACATGGTGCACAGGATGTAGAGGAAGATGAAGGAACAGTCGGTGTAATCTTCACCAAGGAGGTTACGGTGTGAGAGACCTTGGATATACGACAATGGGACAAATGGAAGTTTGGCCACAACACGACCATCAAAGCTGGAATTGAAGAAAAAAAACGGTGTTTAAAAGCACATAAATTAAGTAGCTGGCCATTTCAGGTAACTTTAGCAAATCAAACTACTATTAGCCTAAGATATTATTGAACATTTATAACAAAGCGCCTCTGATAATGCAACGAATGAGTCTACCTACATGGAATTGAACATGCCCATCAAAGCAGTGAAGCAAAAGCCAATGGCAAACATCGATTTCATCCGGACCTGCAATTAAAATATCTTTAATACAATGCCATTAAATAAAAAAAAAAAACTTGTTAAACAGATCACATTCACTATGGGAATTAATAAAAAATAACACAACATAAGAAATATGATATAAATTTGAGAATTGGAATAGAAATATTAGAATACCATAGACAAGTCTCTGTTATTGTTCTTCAGTTTCTCCTCTTGTCTCTCTGTTGAAGACATTATAGTCATTTATGTTTCATTGAGGACCAATAGCCATGTTGCATTATAATAATTGAATTTGTACTTTGTTAATAACAATAACTATTATTATTTACTATTTTACTTATAATAATAATAGCTTTACAAATTAGTTTTATAATTGTAATAATAATTTTAACTATCTTACCAATTTTTTTCTTCTGTTGACGCCCAGCTGATTCTGTAATTGTCTCCTTCTTTTTCTCCACTAAAACATATTGCACAATTTTAAACAATGGTCACTTGGATTAAATTAATGCAAAGGACACATAATTCATTCATACAACTTACGTTTTTTACTTTGTTTTTCAACCTCAGCCTTTAATCTCTTGTATTTGTCTGTGCGGTACACCAGAACCCATGTTATTCCTGTAGAAACAGAGCAAAGCAAACGGTTATCCAGCACTATTTGAGCTAAAGCATTTGTCCTGTATTTGCTGAGCTTAGGACATTTTCCTAGACACTCGATACGTTTTCAGACATGTAAACCTGAATTTCAAGATAGCATTTACATACCTTCCGCTAATAATGCTGTGCAAATAGATATGAACACGATTAGAATAGTATCTGCAAACATTGTGCTCATTTTGGAAAAACGATTAGGAAACGATAATAATACTAGTTAATACTTTGGTTGGGCGATAACCTCTACTGTAGCAGCGTCAGCATTACTGTGGTGATGTCATCAATGTGCGCCCGGCTTCCTCGTGGGTGCTGAATGTGTTTGAGCTATGAACTCATGACACCACATCTCCCACTAGTGGCAGTGACCCGGCAATATCAGCCGGCATGCACGGGACAGAATGACAATTCTGATGATGATAATGATGATAGTGAGCTTTAGGAGAAACCCCCAAGCACTCCCCCCAGTAACTATCATGAACAGCCCTATGGCTCCTGGGCGACACCATCTCTCAGGACCTGAAGTGGGACAATCCATGGACAATCCATGCCATGGTGAAAAAGGCCCAGCAGAGACTACTTCCTTCGCCAGCTGAGGAAGTTCAACCTGTCACAGGAGCTGCTGATGCAGTTCTTCTCAGCAGTCAATGAGTCTGTCCTCTGCAGAATCAGACATCAGAAGACTGGGATGATTCGGACTGCTGAGCAGATTATTGGTGCTCCCCTCCAAGAACTGTATAGCCTACATCCAGAGTGAGAAAAGGGGGCTCAGAAAATCCACTTTGGATCCCTCACATCCAAGCCACCTTCTCTTTAAACTTTTATCATCTGGCTACAGAGCATCAGAACAGCCATGCAAGCACAAGAAAAAAAAAGTTTCTTCTTTCAGACAATAAACAGTTAATGTTCTCCCCACTATGCAATGATAATGTGCAATATCACTTATATTTATTTGGCAATACCCTACCTCTTCTTATTCCATTCCCTGCTAATTCTATTTGTATATAGCACACCTGTACATACAAATTGGTCTATTATGTTTATACATATGTGTCTTATTTACATAAATCTTTATTTTTTATTTTACTATATCGGTGTATTGTTGTCTTTGTACTGGAAGCTTCTTCTGTCACCAAAACAAATCCCTTGTGTGTGCAAACATATTTTGCAATAAAGCTCATTCTGATTCTGATTCTTTGATTAAATCTTTTTTTAACCATTTAGGCTACTGTTACATTGTAAGTTATATATCCACATTGAAACAAATATGGCAGTTGTGAGCCTGTGCTCTCGTTTAATTGTTTTTGTAATGTGATGACACTTTATTCATATTATACCTCATTTTTTCTTAATGTGCATTGTTACATTGAGTTATATTATTAACAATTCACTCTCTCATATAAGTACAAAAATATAAAGTCGGCAGGACTCTAGTGTACTGCGATTGTTAAAAGGTTTAAAGATTTGATTAAAAAACATTTCAAACATAATTTCTAAACCTCTAAAATGATTTCATTTAGCTTTCCTTTAAAAAAAAAACATTTCAGTCAAATGTTATTATTGAAAATGGATTAGTACATGACTGAGACTGATAAGGGATGATTTGAAAGACACAAGGTACTGCCAGATATTTGTGGATAGTCCACAAATACAGTACAGATTGTACTTTTTCATTAATTGTTTTGTGTTTCATACTTGTTTTTGTCTGCTTAAATTTAGCTGGCAGGTTCCATTCTGACAACTTGCCCCATAATATATTTAATAATATAATATAATATCTATCTAATCTAAATAAAATATAATATAATATCTATCTATACACACACACTATTAGAATTGAATGCTGATGTTTTCAAACTTTTCATACTTTCTTACTATCTGGATATCTAAGAATTCCAACTAACAAATGTAATTGCACACACAAAGGGCAAAGGAAAAGGATAGACACAATTGAAAAGAAGGGGAGGAGGAGGAGGAGCCGCTGCTTGCCGTGGTAAAAGCAGCCCAGAGTCTCAGGCTCTCAGCGCGCACTGACAGCATGGCAGGAGACAGCGACAGCAAGTTGGACAACCAAGCCGAAAATGAGCATGTTGTCAGACAACCTTTCCTCATCGGGGTAGCCGGCGGCACTGCCAGCGGCAAGGTTGGCATTCTGCTTTACCTTACATGAATATTAGTTATCGTTTGATTTTGTGTTTGTCACAGAGATGAGATGAGCGCACACTGACCGCGTGGCTCATTGTCACGGTATCACCAGTGTGAAAATGTATTTTATTCCCCGAGATGGTTTGACAGGTCCGATGCAAAAACGGGCATGTAGACTTTTAGCATTTAAGTGATCTTATTTTTATTTTTTTTAAATCAACTTTACGTATTTAGACGAAAGGAAAAACTAATACATTATGGTAGCCTAGTAGGCTATTTTAAAACTGAAATACACGTTCAGTGAGAATATATTGAATAGTTTATATATATATCCCTTAAAAACAAGATGTTGGTAATTTCCCAATAGACAGCTCCCACACACCATCGCCATACAAACACCATGGCGATGGTGGACGTATACCAACTTATTAATAAGCATAATCGTTACTATTATTTTCTTTTGAAGTGCTCAAGAGCCAGTTTAATTAATTTGCGAAAAGTAACAGGATTGTCGTGGATCAGGCGTTGTAGGCTATCGAAGCAAAATACCACGTCTGTCTTTGTTGTTAGAAAACAGCATGAAACTTGCGCCGGGTAAATCACCACAATCGCTCTGACATTCCATCAGATTCAGTAAAATCCCATCCGCTGGCGAACACCCTAATTACAGTTTTACTTTACAACGTGGTGTGAGGAAAGTCTAACTTTGCGGTTATAGTTATTATATGTGAATGAATGAAGCATTGTCCGCTAGGATAACAGTTATAGCCTACAAGCACAAAGAACGGTCTTTGTTTCATGGGCTAATGGTGTGTGTGATATCAGAGAATGAGATAACAGGTTATATATGTGTAATTAGCGTTAAACACAAATAACTCCTGAATGTGGACGATAAAGAAGAATAATCGCGGAGCTTTTGTTAGTTAACGTTATTGGGGTCAGCGGCACAGCGAATGTGTCACATCTTACCTCATTTACGTGCGTAAAGGCGGCGTGCGTGCGTACGCAGTGATACGTCAAGACAGCTGCTCCAATGAAGAAGTGTTTGTTTTCGATTTGTTTTAGTTGTCATTTTAAATATTTATAGATCATATTTTCCCGTAGTGTTTTTTTTGTGTGTGTGTGTGTAGGGAATAAATAGTATAACTGTAAAGTTAAAGTAAAATGCTACAATAAAATGGTTAAAGTTACAATGCCATACCACAAAAACACACACACAGAGAGAGAGAGAGAGAGAGAGAGAGAGAGAGAGAGATAGATTGTTGAGAGAGAGAGAGGATTGTTGAGAGAGAGAGAGAGAGAGAGAGAGAGAGAGAGAGAGAGGAGAGATCGAGAACACCACTGCAAGTAACTGATGTAATTTAATTTTTGAATGACATCAGTTATATACATATTGCTTTATGTATTTTAGTCGTATTTTTCTTTTATGTAACCTATGGAAGCCAATTTTTTTTTTTAAACATGCTTTTGTAGGCTAAATCATAATTATCTTGACTATGACTAAGTATGCCAATTTCTACTTCTTATTTTATAATTATGACTTAGTATTTCATTCTACTTCTTAATGTCACAATTTTGACTTCTTTCATAATTTAGATTTATGTCATTATTATTTCATAATTTCAATTTATTATGACTTGGTAGCATGTCAAAATCTAGACTTTAGTGTTATGTTTGTGTGCAAGATTTTGTTGTGAATGTGTGGGTAACAGTTTTTATGTTATTATTGGCCATAGTTGCTGGAAAGACCAACGGTAATGAAGTTTAAGTCACCATTTATTACAGTGTATTTAATGACCACTCTGTTTAGTCATAATTTAAATGGTCTCTGTACATAACTTGTCTGTTCCTTTCTTCCGTTAGCTTATCTTGTTTGCTTATGTTGTGACTGCTATATCTCCCAGCTGTCAGGTGTGCAGGTTTCTCTCTACCACACTGCTGGAGAACGTGTAGTCTATTTTCTCAGTGAAAATGCTTTGACTGTATAGACTCCCTCAAGCAGTATGTTATCATTCCTTTGGCCATGTAGACCCTTAATGTTTTGCCCAGTGCTGCTAATATGTTATGCTCTCCTCTCAGTGTGCTGTTTTAGGACACCAGTTTGTTTACATCCTGGATCTGCTCTAGAAAGCTTCTGTCAAGTTCTGTTTAATGCAGCCATTTCTTTGCATTGAGAGCATACATCATACAACCCACTATAGGTGCACTTTAGGTAGCATTCGCATTACATTTCTAAACTGCAGCTTAGCTTGTTAGGTACACAAAAATGCTTGGGAATTAAAGTCTGCATGAAACAGAAGTTGCTATAGTCTTTTCTTTCCTATTGTTGTGACGTAGAAGTGAAACGGCTTTTCGAACAAGAAAACAATGTAGGGTGGGACTTAATTTTGACCATCATGATTGGATCAATGGATTGTTGTGGTTTGCTATTGCTGATGATCTCTTGTGAGTGACAGGTTATCCTGCCCTCACACCGTTAAACAAGCCATCAGAGAAGAGAAGATATGTAACTGAAAGAGGGATGTGAACTGGGTTGGAAGCTACTTTGGCTTGAGGTTCATAGATTTTGGGCACAGACAGTACCATCAAATGTCAAAGAAGTGTTTGAGCTCTTTTTTTCCCTTCTTTTTGCAAGACTTAAACACAGTGGAAAACTAATGGTAGCAAATGGAACCTTGTTACCAGTAAGTGCTTTATTGTGCATTGTTCAACATGCTGCTTGTCCATTTGAATTGCACATGGTGTAAATAAGAGTGCACCACTTAAATATGTTGAAGTTGAAATTGGCTATAAATATAAGAAGAGTTGTTTTCTTGGTGATTGTAAGTTATTGTGAGGCAGGTAAAATTCTCACAAAACTATATGCAACACAAAGTTAATGCAATGAATGTTTGAGCAGAGCTGTGATAATTTTGTGTGCGAGTGACAAAAGTCAGTGCTTTCCGTAACTCTTAAGTCAGAAATGCATTGTGTTTTGAAAGACATGAAGGCCTTGAAGCAGAGGATGTCTGTTTTTGTTTTACAAATGCTTGGTGTATATGTGTGTAGCTTCTTATAAAGGGCTTGGGACAGCTTGAACTGTTTGTAGATTATGCTTTAAATGGATTGAGGGACTGGCAGGCAGCATTGCAGCTGGTGAGGGATAGCTTTGCAAGACATTTTAGCGCATACTCATAGGTTAGATACAGCAGGGTTTCATCAGACTCCGAAGGATTCAGTGGGAGATGCCTGCACTGCGGCCTGTCTCTTTATTGGCGTGTGGTTGTGTCTTTACATGATCTGCTGATCTGAACTCATCGCATGTGGTTTTGAGTGTTCTAGAGATCGACCTATATTGACTTTTTTAACTGTTACCAATACTGAATATTTGTGTACCCAAAAAACGATATATAGAACCGATACATATTATTTCTTTTTTTGACTGTTATAACAGCACTGAACTGAACAAAACTGTCTTAACACTTTTTTTTTTTTTTTTTCTGTGCTATAATTTCTGTAATTTCACTGCCTTTTTGCATACATAACAAAACACACTTAGTAAATAAAGGGATTGAAAGAGTGCAAAAAATAAAAATGGTGAATTATCGGTGAATCCGATATAACAAAACCGATACATGATAATGGAAAAATGCTTACCTGTAAATATCGGGAAAATATCAGCAAAACTGATTATCGGTCGATCACTAAGTTATACTTTCTGGTCTTTCATAATAGTAGCTTTTATTTGATGTCATACATCAAATGACTTTGTGTCTAAGTTTAGTCATTTTTGCATAGTGTGTACCCTTTCTGAATTGAGGATGTGCTAGAGTATTAATACTTCTCATCATGATAAAGTCAGCAATTTGAAAAGGTACACCATAGACCTTGTACATTTTAATGCTATTTCTCTCTCTTTTGTGCTGGGCTCATCAGGGTGTGACTCCTTCCTCCATATCATGTAATATATCATATGATGGTTTTTATTAGTAGACTGCCTTGGGGATATAGATCAGTTTTTATGAAGATAGTCAGTGTACTAGACATTTTCAAGGTGCTGCTGAAATCTCTGTGACAATGTGAACAAACACCTGTGTGTTTTCGTAACTGATCATGGTTTGTGTGGTATTTTTTTTGTACATGGTGTGTCACCTGTTTGTCTGTGTGTATGTGTTGGTAGGTTATAGTCCTTGCTCTGTTAATATAATAATATACATGCCTATTAAAAAGATAAAACAGATTGAAGAAATACAGTCCTGTGTTTATGCCTTGAATGTGGGTGGTGTGATTTTTGCTTTTGAAAGTAATGACTGAAAGATTTTTTTGTGATATTTATATTTAATGTATGTCATTGTTTTGTGTCAAAATGTCACTAACAATACTCATACTTTGAATGTTTAATTAGCCTTAAAGTCGCATGAAATAGAAATTGCGATAGTCTTTGCTTCCCTATTTTTATGTAAATCCGAGTGAAACTTCTCTAGAACAAGAAAAAATGTAGGGTGGGACTTAATTTTATCCATCACAAATTGATATGATTGTTGTGATTTGTCATTGCTGTGATCTCATGTGAGTGACAGGTTGTCCCGCCCTCGAGCCAGTAAACACGTCACCATAGAAGGGAGAGGGGAAGTTATTTAGATTATGTGAACGCCATCCGGTCACAGGTTTGCGTTTAAAGTCTGTTTAGAGAGAACGCCGTCGTCTTAGTGGCCCCTAATGTAATAACAAATGATAATTTTGCTGGAAGTGAATCAATCAAAACCAACTTTAGCCGAAATAACATTATTCAAAATCGCTATAAAGCCAAAACAATCTCTGTTACCGTAAATTGTATGTTTATCTCTGTAAAGCTGCTTTGAAACAATCTCCATTGTTAAAAGCGCTATATAAATGAAGATGACTTGACTTGATTATGGGCACATGTTTTTAAAAAGAAATTATGATGTGCTTCGATAAATCATTATTATAATACTGCAATGTTCCATAAAAATAAGAATCATTTTTTATTTCATGGTGACTTAATACTGTTCAATGTAACACTGTATCAGTTCTTAGTTCTCATTCATGTTTTGTCATGATGAAATTAATGATGTGCGGTTCAGTGAGTGAGTCAGATTAATCCAACTGATTTAATGCAAATTAAATTGCTCAAAGTCTGAGGACGAGGTGTCAGAACTGTTAAAAAAAAAACAATGTGCCCCTGAATGGAACTGAACACCATGAAAATAATCAATATCTTGTATTATTATTAATATTATTATTTAGATCTGAATACAAAACCATTATCAGTTCCTTAACCAAGTTTAGTGGCCACCCACAGGAATTACACACTTAACCTTTAATTTTTGGCCATTTTGTAAGAATTTCAGTTTTAATGAAGATTACTAACTGAACTGTGCTGAACTACAATCCTTTCTTATTTTTTTTTTAGTCATCAGTTTGTGGGAAGATTATGGAGCTCCTTGGCCAGAATAAGATCGACCATCACCAGAGGCAGGTGGCCATCCTCAGTCAGGACAGTTTCTACAGGGTACTGACCCCCGAACAAAAGGCCAAGGCTCTAAAAGGACAATTTAACTTTGACCACCCAGGTAAAAGAGCTTGAAAAGCTCATGTTACATTGATATAATTTTAGTTTATATTATTTCAAATTATTATTTACAAATGTATGGTTCTTTATGTTTGCTTTTTGTATTGTGAGAGAGTGTGTGAGTGACTGTCTGCCTGACTCAGCCACCCTCAAACACACTCATTCTGCAGCTGCGCAAGTGGTTTATCACCTTTTTGCTTGTTCTCGATTTCCCACGTCCTGTGGATCAGGAAACCTTAGAACAAATTCTGTGTTGTCTCACTGACCCTCTTTTACTCCATCTCACAGATGCGTTTGATAATGAGTTGATAGTCAAAACCCTGTGTGATATCATGGAGGGAAGAACGGTCCAAATTCCAGTCTACGACTTTGTTACCCATTCAAGGTCAGTTCAGACCACATTTGAACAGTTTAGATAGCTTAAAGGGATAGTTCACTCAAAAATAATATTTCTGAGTAAATTCATCATTACTACAAACCCTTTGGTTAATCTTCGAAACACAAAAAGCCTAAATTAAATCTTGACTTGGATTAAACCGTTTGATTCGTATTTGTTCCACGACTCTTTTATGACCTTTTTGCATCTTCTAAGTTTACTAGGTTAAACCTCCTAGGTTTCATTAAAAATGTTATAATTTGTGTTTTGAAGATTAACCAAAGTCATACAGGTCTGGAATGACATGAGGGTGAGTAAATGATGGCAGAATTTTCATTTTTGGGTGAACTAACCCTTTAACCTATTATCATTGTATTGTATTGTTTTTATGTGTGGATATGTTTGTATCTATGTGAGAACCACACATGAAAGCAATGTGTAAGAAGCATGTGTTTATTTTGGTGCGCATATTGAGTGGTTCCAGGAAAGTAGCAGTTTCAATACTAATTGTAACTGCTGTTTCTTGGCTTACACTACTTGAGTGCAATGTGAAACAGGCCTTATCTTGATGTTACATAAAAATGTTTCAGGATGCAGGAAATACCTGAACAAACAGATTGTTTTCCTTACACATATGCAGGAAAGAAGAGACGGTTGCTGTTTATCCAGCAGACGTGGTTTTATTTGAAGGCATTCTTATGTTTTATTCGCAAGAAATCCGAGATCTGTTTCAGATGAAGCTGTTTGTGGATACGGATGCAGATACACGCCTGTCACGCAGAGGTGTGTGTGGGTTTCATCAAGATCAATGGATCTCAAAAAAACATTCATAATGTGGTAGTGATAGGGCTATGTGTTTCTGTGCAATTTGATTCCCATTTTTCAATTCTCGCTCTTTCTCATCTCATTCCCCTCTGCACATAGTCCTGAGAGACATCAGTGAGAGAGGCCGTGACCTAGAGCAAGTGCTAAGTCAATACATAACATTTGTTAAGCCTGCCTTCGAGGAGTTCTGTCTGCCAGTAAGTTTTACACTCTCTGCCATGTATGCTGACCTACTATTTGGAATTAGTAGTTTTTATTTATGCATGTATGTATTTATTAATTAATGGTGTTTACTTTATCAATTTACACACGCACGCTACCATTACCGCTGCCATATATTTTTCATGTTTTTGAAAGAAGTCTCTTGTGCTCACTCAGGCTGAGAAATACAGAAATTGGATCAGAAATACAGTAAAAACAGTAATATTGTGATATGATACAATGAATTGCAAAACAACCTTACATAGGTTTTTTTTGTACCAAATATATTATAAATGGTCCTTCTATTTTGTTTTTATATAAATGGAAATTAAATATAAATTTTTATTTATATAGAGTATATCTTTTTTAGCTCAATTTTTTTTCATTGATATATGGATCCAATATAAGTCTTTCAGGTTACGTGAGAATGTATTTCGTGAGAATGAGGAAACAGGTGGTGAAATATTTTCCCAGTGGACTGTTGTTGTTGATCATATAGAATTTTTCTTTTCAGGGCTTCTCTTAATTTTTGTTGTCCAATTTTTTTTCTCTCCCTCAGACAAAAAAGTATGCTGATGTGATCATTCCAAGGGGAGCTGATAATCTGGGTGAGATTTTGAATGTTTGTCCAAATGTGCTATTAGATTTTACCATGGAATAGAGGAGATGGAAATGGAAATGTTTTGGAACGGTTTATCATATACATATATTGTTTTGAAAATAGGAATGTTTGAGGGTGCCTATCAAGGCCAGCACTCCAAAACACAAAATAATTGTATCACTTGTTTCACATGTACTAGACTAGTACATGTGAAACAAGTGAAAATGTTTTTTTGTGTATATATATATATATATATATATATACACACACACACACACACACACACACACCCCAACATACTGTATATGACAAATTTGTATGACGCAAATAATTTTTTTTTAATACACAGCGACTTGTAAACAAACCATGTAAAGTGGTTTTACATCACTTTAAATCACTTACATCACTTTAACTTTCTCTCTCTCTCTCTCTCTCTCTCTCTCTCTCTCTCTCTCTCTCTCTCTCTCTCTCTCTCTCTCTCTCTCTCTCTCTCTCTCTCTCTCCCTCCCTCCCTCCCTCTCCTCTCTCTCTCTCTCTCTCTCTCTCTCTCTCTCTCTCTCTCTCTCTCTCTCTCTCTCTCTCTCTCTCTCTCTCTCTCTCTCTCTCTCTCTCTCTCTCTCTCTCTCTCTCTCTCTCTCTCTCTCTCTCTCTCTCTCTCTCTCTAGTTGCCATAAATTTGATAGTGCAGCACATTCAGGATATTCTGAATGGTGGCTTGAACAAACGCTTGAATGGATACCTCAACGGCCACAACACACCGCGTAAACGGCATCCCTCAGAGTCCAGCAGCAGGCCACATTGACCAGCCCTATACCAGGACATCAGGGAATGCAGGAGAGAATGAATGTTTGAAGGATGGATGCAAGAGAAAAAAGGATTGCTTGTGCATTTTGTTAATTAGCCAACATTGTATAAGACAAAAAGAATCACAAATTCAAGAATTTCAAAGACTGCCTTTTATTTCATTCTATTTCCTCCTTTATGTTTTTTTGTTTTGTTTTTTGGACTGGCTACACTTGATGTTTTAGGAGTTAGAAAGATAAACTTCTAGTTCTGTGATTGTTAAAGGTCAAAATGGATATTTCCTCACTATTTATTTTAGCATTTCATTTTGAGAGTAGTTTTATTGAATAAAAGGGGGGATGCAAATAATTAAATATTTCATAACTCCATGGTAATAAGGATTGAACATAATTTTTTTTAAATTATTAATATTTTCTTTGTTAATCGTTTTTTCTATCAGAAAGGACTACATTTGTAAATTTATTTAAAGAACCCTTTGTGTTTTTTTTGCATCCCTGGAAAACCCTTTTGAGGCCAAAAACAATCAATGTTTTAAAATTCCTTTTTTGTTCTTGGTTGTCAGTAATGGAATAAGTTTTTAGTATTCTGGCATTATTGATATGATGTCCCTAAGATCAGTGTTTCTTGCTGAAGGATAAACATTTATTCCTCCATTGCACTTGAACAATTCAGGCAGTGTTGCTTGGTCACAACAGGCCTCTCAGGGTGTAGTTACTACAAATGAAAACATAAACTCAGTTTTATCCTAAAAGGAAAGAGAAAGAACTGTATTCTACATTTAATATAAGAAAACATCAGAGCCCACAACTCTAAAATAAAGGGCAGTAATCAGGCTAAAACTAAGCAAGACTAAATTGGCTTGTTATGTCCATATATATTGTACATTTATCATACTTGGTTCTGAACTGCAATTGAAGCCCTTTTGAGTGTTACATACAGTGGCCACACAGACTCCTGGCACCTCTAGAATATTTACAGAGATGCCAACTGATCCTCATTCAGAATGGTCATGTACTTCAAAACCATGTCCAGTGGTTGATTGTGCAGCGTTGCTTTGGAGTGTTAGCATTAATAGCGATCTATTTGTCAAGAGATTTGTTCATATACTATGCACTGTATCCTTGACTCTAATACTGCAATTTGACACTCAGTTTATGATTCTCTTTAATTAGACTTGTGAGAAGCATTTATACAAATGGAGATGCTTACTTGAATGGTATTCTCAGTCTCTTTATCCTTTGCGATGCTTTTTCTCTTGTTTTCTATTCTTTCTTTCTTTTTCTTTTTTTTGGTCAGTTTTTAAACTAATCTAACCACTGTGTTGTGACTTCATCATAGATGACCAGATTACCCATAATATTTACACCATGATGCCACTGACAAACTCACCAAAGAGTTAACTTTGTGTTTTTCAGCATACATGTTCACAATTTAAGCAGTTTAATTCTATTTATACGCAATACATATTTCCCCCTGTAGCTCGGTTTTCTTTATTTTCGAGCTACAAAAAAGCCAATTCAAGGCACTCTGATATCATGCAGAGATGTGAACCTGAACAATCCAACCTTTAAACCCCATATATCTTCCCTTTGATCTTGAAATCTTTCACTTAAAATTGGTTAATCATTTATCTGCGTACTGTTCTTATTCAAAATAACGTTTTATATTTTATTTATTCTTTCACATTGCTGCTATTATACAGGGTGACTCATCTACAATTGTATGTAGAAAATTCTAAATGATCCATTATTGAATAATGTGAATATTTATTTTATTGAATATGATCGATTCTCTTTGACGTCATCTAAACATCAGGTTATTACATTTAATCATCATTTATATCTGGGCTAGATGCAAAAAAAAAAAAATTTGCAAATTAAATACTTATTTAGTTGTCAAAGGCATTTGAAAATTGAAAACTGGGCCAAAATTGCACAAGTTATTACAAATCTTTTGTTGACGTCTGGGCCTTGGTCTCATTAAGGTATTATATGTTTGATTCAATCAGCATGGTCATAAATTAATTTGAGATGTCTTACCAGATGTTTCAAAAGGACCAGTTTGAAACCTCTGCAACAAATTTTGTGCCATCATAGCATTTTTGCGTGTGAAATTACAGGCTGTTCCTTTTTTTACATTGGCTAAATATTGTAAATATTACTTTTCTAAACAACACTTGGTTGCTCAAACATCCAGGCTGTTGAACAGAGATATTAATACCTCTTGTCAGGGTTTTGATATATTAGCACAGATTTAAACACCAGCTTTCAAAAATGCAGTACACCTCACAAACAATTATTTTCACTCAACCACACAATTCATCCCTGAATGAAATCATGATTTCATCTCATTGTCATCTTACCAACTTGCACACCCAGTGTGTAATCCTACTTGACTGAAATTGATGCAAATACAGCATTGTTTTTACTGAAATTTGTGGGATTCCAAATATTTAAACTATTGTCATTGTTTAATGTGCAATCAATTAGTTGGTTCCCACACTACTGTCTCTGATTATAGCAAATACTGATTTTACCAGAATATGTGACCTATTTATGTTGACATTAGAAAGAAATCATAGCCTGGAACATTGTCTTGTGTGAAGAGGAGTGGTGTTGAAAGGGATTTAAAAAAAGTGGTGTTCTGCATGATGTATCATTAGCCTATGTTCATTATTGATGCCTTTGAGTGTTGGTGCTTGCAAAAAGGGTGCAAAATACAAAGAAAGCCAAACCATACTAAAACTGGAAAAGACTGCATGCTTTTGTTGTTGGACCAAATAGAACTACAGTTGCAAGGCTTTAAAACAGCATTTCTGTGACATTGCAATGTCTATTGCAATGAGTATTAATAACACTTTATCTTAAAATGTTACTCTTGAAGCTGGATATGGGCTTTTTTTCCTTTTTAATGTCTCTGTGGTTTAATAAATCCATGACAACTGTATCATCATGTAAATGTGTAAACAATCACACAAAGTTGCATAACAAAGTGGTTGATAGCAAAGCTGAATAAAAAAGTTTTTGTACCCACGTTCATTGCCTCAATTCAACACATGGCCACCTGAGTGCTGTAGTAACATTTTCTTGCATGAGAGAAAACAAGTCTGTAAATCCCTCTCTTTTAAGAACTTTATTGCAAGCTGGACAGAAGTACACAATGGTTCAGATTAGAACAAAAACACCATGAAAGAATACAGCAACACTAACAGGTTCATGGGGGTCATGTTGTGCTTTTAGTCAACTGCATTAGGCCCAGTTGCAAAAAAAAAAAAAAAGCCGAGTTGCAGCATCATCATTATGCGACCGGTACGCGACGTCATACCGCGACCTGCAGTACGCATGCGATTTCTTATTGGTCGTTGAAGCTAAAGCGTTTCATTGAAGGAAGTGTGTTCGTGCGGTAATTTAGAGAGAGATATATATATATATCTTTACTGTGCAGCTATGTCCACGAGTGACTTTTATTTGAGGTACTATGTGGGCCATAAAGGTAAATTCGGCCACGAATTTTTGGAATTTGAATTCAGACCGGACGGTAAGCGAGGCGCCAACTTTAGCTTGCTAAATGCTAACAGCCTTTCTATTGAAATCTGTGCTTGCTTTCATACCAGGCCGAAAACATTTTTTTGTTACTTGTTAATTTGTTTAGTCATGACAAATTAGTGGGTTTGTTTCTGTAGATAAACGAATTAACATGTTAAACAACATTTTAAGTGCTTAACTGCCAGTCTGATATATTGAGTTTAATTAGTTTAACTTTATAAATGTTTCTGGTGAGAAATTGTTGTTTTTATGATAGAATATTTCAAAGTGACTTAAATATTCTCATAAGTAGCTTTCATGTAATATGAATAGATCGTTTTGTTTTCATTCAGGAAAGCTGAGATATGCAAACAACAGTAACTACAAGAACGATGTCATGATCCGAAAAGAGGTAAAGTCAGCTACATGATGACGTAACACATACAATATTTTGTAATTTGAAGCATTTTGAAAAGTAGGTTGTGTAACTTACAAGATTTTCCCTCTTTCAGGCTTATGTACATAAAAGCGTGATGGAAGAGTTGAAGAGAATCATTGACGACAGTGAGATCACAAAAGAAGATGATGCCTTGTGGCCCCCTCCAGACAGAGTCGGCCGACAGGTTTGTAGGAACATATTTTGCAATTTCTTTACTCTTGTTCTGGTCACCATGTGAGGTGTAATGCTCAGCATCCTAATTGCTCTTCTTTGTGCTTCATAGGAACTGGAGATTGTCATCGGTGATGAACACATTTCGTTCACAACCTCCAAAATTGGATCTTTAATTGATGTCAACCAGTCCAAGTAAGTCTATTTCATGGATGGACTCTTTAGTTCATAAACAATCTCCTCTTGATCTCTTCTGCACTACTGTCTTAAATCTTGAAACATGGCATTGCAGTAACACAAATGATTTATTGTAATGTACTGTTAGATCTATTCTGCTTCATTTATTTAGTATTGTCATACATTCTATTGCTTTCACTTTTATATTCTCAAGCAATGCGCCCCACTCTGTGGTTTTACTGTTTGTAATGTGTATTACAAGAGAGTAACATTTGCAATCTGGCTCTTCAGGGATCCGGAGGGACTCAGAGTCTTCTACTACCTGGTCCAGGACCTCAAATGCCTCGTATTCAGTCTCATCGGCCTCCACTTCAAAATCAAGCCCATCTAACTGCCTAGTTGCTTTTATTCTGGATGAAAGTAATGTTTTAGTTTATTGTTTGACTTTGAGCTATTTTCAACATTTGTATATTGCTTTGTTTTGCTGTTTTTTTTTTAAATAAAAACTTGTTCAACTGTTGATGTGCTTCATATTTCTTAAATGTTGAAAAGATCTTTTCTACACCTTAATGGTATGTCGTCAGTGTAAGAGCTTCAAAATAGAAGAACAAATATGTACACTTCTGGTTCTTTATGCTGGCCAAGGTTAGCCTGGGAAAACCCAGACAACTTCCATCAAATTTAGATTTGCTCTGAAAGTTAGTCTGGCAAAGAGCTCATTCAAACCCATTTCCAATCCGCCGAAATCGAGGCACCAATCAGAAACGTTGGGGCGCGCTTTACACGATGACGACAGCGCTGGGATTATGAAGCAGATTTTGTAGCCTACATTACAAAGATGGATGCCGCCGTCGAACATCACTCGTTCGAATCAGCTATCGCTTCTGTTTTAAGCTATTTGAACGTTTCCTTTTTGTTAAAAACCGAGCAAAGAACAACACAACCGCTCTGCATATGTCATCTCCTTCATCGCTCTGGGGTGCGTTTCCCGAAAGCATCGTTAGCCAACTATGGTCGCAAGCATGGTCGCAAATCCCATTGAACTCTATTGGTAACGACGGAACTTGCGACCATAGTTGGCTAACGATGCTTTCGGGAAACGCACCCCTGATTGGTTTTAGGTCTATCTGCGACGTCCGTTGGTGACGCCCCTCTGGAAATGATTTGTCTATGACGCTTTGCCAGACCATAACTCAGTTACAATTGAGAATGGTCTGGTTTTAACCAGGCTAGGGCAAGGCTGCATTTATTTGATTAAATACAGTAAAAACAGCAATAATTGCATATATTTTAAAATGTAAGATGGCAAATCTGAATTTTCATTACTCCAGTCTTCAGTGTCACATGATCATTCTAATATACTGATTTGATGCTCAGGAAGCAGTCCTTATGATCAAGTTAATGTTGAAAACAGTTGTGCTGCATATTTTTCTGGAAGCTGAAACTTTTTCACAATTCTTTGAGGTATAGAAAGTTCAAAAGAATAGCATTTATTTGAAGTAGAATTTTTTTTTTTAACAATCTACAAGTCTGTCACTTTTGATTAATTTAATGCATCCTTGCGGAGTAAAAATATTTATTTTCAAAACATTTTACTGACCCCGAACCTTTGAATGTTAGTGTATGTAATGGCGAAACTATTTCATTCTGCATGCTATTTTTATTAAGCTTTATTACAATATTTACAATCACAGTATTCATCATTTTCCATGTTCTTACATTCTTATAAGGCACACCTGTCATCTTTTAGTTATTTGTATACTACAGTGATTCTGCATTTGGTGAAAAAATGCAAATGTTTTTTAAACAAGTCAGAATTCTGCAGTCCAAAAAATTAAAGATGATAAATAGTCAGATGATTGCCATTTAATAAACTGACAATTGAACATGGGGGAAATACACAGCAACATTTTTAAAAAGAATAGTTTTTAGGATAAAATTGCCTACACCCCACAACCAATAATCAGTTCTCTGGATCAATCACTCTAGTATGAGTTTAAAATCAAGCAATCACGTTTGTGCAAAGCTTATTAGTTCTACCTTAAACCTACAGACCTAATAACATTGAGACCTTATCTAATAAAAGTAAAACATAAATGCACTACATTCAGACTAGCCCATACGTTAAGTGCTTTAATAAACTTCAAAATATTAAGTGCACTTTCAATGAATGGATTTTCCATCAAGGACTGTAAAAATGTCTTCCAAGGACTTGTGAACGCACTTAAGGAACTCATGAACATTTCTGGCAGGGTAGCTGGACACATTGCATCCGATCCATTCATCATGGACACCATAGCCCACTCCAAAACCATCAGGCACCACAGGAGCAAACCCGCCCAGACTGACCGCTGGGCTGGTGAGAGTACTGGTGGACAGGATGTTGTGGTTTATGGCGGCATATGCAGGGTCCTGATACAGACTGGGCAGTGCCATTCCTTTCAAATTAGCTAGGTAGCGCATGGCGAAAAGATGGCGATCAAACCCTTGACCTAGATGAAAATACACAAAGAAGAAACAATGACAATGATGAAATAAGCTGAGAGTGACCTGAAGATCTAATTTTGATGCTTCATCCCTTTTACTCACCATCATGTTGTTCCAAACCTGTGTGACTGTGGAATAAAAATAAAAAATAAAAATTGTCCATACAATGGAAATCAATGGGGTCTAATGTTGTTTTGAATCACAATAACTTTCATTATATGGACAAAAAAAAAATCTTCTTTTGTGTTCCAGAGAAGACAGAAAGAGTCAGACAGGTTTGCAATGACAAGATAGCGAGTAAATGATGACAGAACATTTCATTTTCATCCCTTTAACATGCTCAATACTGGTTAAAATAACCATGTCTTGCTAACAAATAAATCAGTTTTTGTCTCCTAAAAAAAAATCACAAGAAGACACCACGTGAATATGACTGAAAGGTTGTTGAATTGCTGCCCTCACCCATGGCCGCCTCTTTAGTGAGTTGCCCATGGTATTTGGAGCATTCACTCAACAGCCCCTGTAACTGCTCCACTGTGTGCTGTCCGGGCTGCTGGACGAAGGCCTTGGCACAGCGCTTCGTGTGGATGCTAGCGGGACGGATGGTTTCTGTGCGGCCGTGTTTAAAGGCAGCGGTGCTACAGGACTCGTATGTGGCGACAGTCTGGCCATGCTGGCGTAGGAAGCCCATCTGGAAAGCAAGCTGGGAGATGGCATCCGGGCTCAGCTTCTTCTTCTTAAGTTGCTCCTTTCCACCTTTCTTGAACTCCATGGCGTCGATGGTGAGCTTTGACACGGCGGCGTGGAAGTTCTCTTTGGCTTTTGTGATTCCAGCTTTTAACTCTTCATCAAGTTTGAACCCTATTCGGCGAACTGCAGAGGCAGAGTCCACGGATGCGGGTTGGGAGCCAGGGCCAACCAGTGGCTTTTCCGTGGTGTCCTTGAAGACTTCATTCTGGAAGCGGAGAACGGCCACGCCATCACCCCAAGAGTGCTCAAAATTGATGGCCGCCTGTCCGTCCTTAGCCAAAATGATACTGAAGGACTTGTCATACCAGCGGTTGCAGCCGTCTCCATGAAGCATGTTGTGAGAGATGTGAATATGGTCCCTCATCACCTCCTCATCCAGGCAGAGGCAAAACAAAGCGGTGTCTACTAACTGCAGAGCTTCGCCATTTCCAGCATCCAGCAGTGTTTGTCTTAAGCCTGCCCAGGTGTCTCTATTCTCACTGGTTAGAACACCCAATGGGAATGAAGGAGCTTCTGTGGGGTCTGTCAAGATGTATTTCAGGTGAGCATGAACCTCAGCAGGCTTTATCAGGTTGCCGTCCCGATCCAGCGCATCAAACACATACAGGTTGCCTCGTCTTATTACGAGCAAGTGGCGGCCCTTGTCGTCTGTGAGGAGCTCATCGCGCTTGTACTTGGGTATACGTGTGGAGTTGAAGAGACGGAAGTACTGGGACATATCCAAAGGATAGGCGTTCACCATGTAGGCTCCAAACCATGAGATAGAGGGGGGAACCCATCGGATCAGCCTCTTGAAACTATCTGTGTCACTTTTGGCGGGGTTAAGGTGAAACACCTCCGGCTCCAGCAAACCAGCACGAAGGGTCTTCATGAATCGGACGGCTGAGCACACCATGTTGGTGGCCCGCACAAGCTGGTCGTTGTACTCGGGTTTGGGGTCAGGGTTAAAGGACATGAAGGGGTTAAAGTTGAGCACAACAGACTCCCGAGCAGACAAGTACATGTCAAACCATGGAGCTGCAAGGTACAAAGGAGAAATTCATTGATTCATTGTATTGAGGTTAAAATTAAAACAAAATTCAATTGTTATTATGTGATATATATATATAGATATATATAAAGAGAGATATATCCCACCTGATATATAGCTGGTGTGCTTGTTGTTCTTGTCTAAGGCCACAAGTTCCTCATGCAACTGCTTGCCTGCACCGCTCTGGAAATCGTGAGCTACTTTCTCTGTATTACTGTTGGATTTCAAGGGAACAGAAATAGGCAGAAAAATATCAAAATTCAAATGAATTCAGATATGAAATGAATGAGTTGATATAGCTACTCTTGGCAAATTACCTGTACTGTTCATCATTCAGCAGGGGCCTTTGAGCTGCCAAATATCTCTGTATAGTATCCTCCAATTTTGGGACTGGTAACCTGTAAATATCATGTACAATTTATTTTGGAAAACAAATTCATTGAAAGTTTGATCTATTTGTCGGTTTTGTACAATATTGTATAATATTTTGTAATGTACTACTTAAATCTTTTGTATTGTTTTACTGCATTTCAGATAATTTTGAAGGTATTTTATTGTGAGATCTTTTACTTGGTATAATAATTTACTACTCTTATTTAAATTCTGATTGTACACTACCATTCAAAAGTTTGGGGTCTGTAAGATTGTTTTAAAAAGAAATGATTACTTTTATTCATTGCGGTTACATTAAACTGATCAAAGTAAAGACTTTTACACAGTACAAAATATTTATATTCTGACCTTAGGAACTTCAAAGAATCCTGAAAACATGTATCCCGTTTCCACAAAAATATTAAGCAGCTCAACTGTTTTCAACAATGAATTGTTGTGTCTTACTCCGGTTTACTTTTTTTATATTGTGTTGTCGACACCACTTTTTGTAATAAATCCCATATAGAACGAGTTGTGTTGACTTGTGATGTCTTCACTTCACGGTTGCGGCCGTAACAATAAGAAATGCATGTTAGAATGATTTCTGAAGGAAGTAATGGCTACTGTAAATTAAGCTTTTCCATCACATGAATTATTTACATTTTTAAATATAGTAAAATAATAATTAAAACAAAAAATACATTTAAATTATAAAAATAATTTAGTTAAATAGATGTAGCCTTGGAGCATAAGAGACATATTTAAAATAAAAAAAAATATTACTGACCACAAACGTTTAAACGGTAGTGTATGCGGCATCACAAGCTCAAGACAATTTCCCTTCAAGGACATTTCATTCAATTAAATTGAATTCATTATTAACAAATGCAATTCTACCTCTACAATGTAACACGGACCAATGCTGCGGGAACGTAAATTGAGGCCACAGGGGGCGTATTTACGTGTAACACCGTGTCCCCATCCCCTTGCGTAGACTTTGCACTTTCACCCACATTCTCTAATATGACTTAAAACTGTCATATACAAACGATTTACTTATAGTATTTCCAACTTAAATCCGATTCAACATCAAAGACACAATATCAAAGCACAGCGTCACAGAAATGAATTCTCTGACATAGGTTATATGTCATTTATGTGATTTTATGTAATTCTCTTACCTTGGTAAACTCTTCTGGTAGTGCATGGTCGGGACGACACTTTTGTGTAAATACTCAATCCCAGCTCCATCCTTACTGCTGTATTTACGTTGAGTGCTCGTTAGAACTGACAGGGCAGGGTTGTTTCTTAACAGGTGTAATTTACTCCGTGCGGAATTATATTGCGTAGAGAGAAGCCCTGCCATCATACAACTTGTAATTTAATTAATTAAGAATTGCGTGCTTTTCTTAAATCTCAACTTCAATTCCAAACCTTCTGCAAGCTGGCAACCCGCTGAATGAATGCAGGGTCAGGTGTCTGACAGATACTGTCGCTTTCGGTACGGCCAACAGTAATTGGCTGCCTGTTCTCGCTTAACGTTTCTATTTAGAAAAATATTTCATCAAACTTTAATAAAAAACCCGGCTTGTTAAGATAATTTTCACTAACGGCTTCACAAAAAAAAACCGGTTGTAATATTTAATTAATTACTTCCGCCTCACCAACTTTACCCTTTTCAAAATAAAAGTACCAATGTAAACAGGCTATTTATACACAAAAATATATATATGTAGGCTGATAAGTTGTGCATTTAATGATTAAATTGCCATTTTTATAATAGGAACTGTCACAAAACAACAGACAACGTAATAGGCCTATATTTCGCCAGAAATAATGTATAACGTTTAAATGTATATTTTAATATAGAAAATTTGAAACCAATACTAAAGCCTATTTATTATATCCCCATATTTGTTGAATAGCCAACATGACTTTAACACGCACTCAGGCTATCAAAGCCCCGCCTTTTCGTTCTGATTGGTTCAGCCACAGATGGGCAGAAAGATGATTGGTCGTCGGGCCCCTTTGAGACGCTGTAATCATGAACGACGGACAGCATCAATGGGAATCAGCCATCAACCACATCAGGGGCATTGCCAGCATCATCTGGACCGATTGTGCTGTAAGAAGCGCAACACAATTCTCAATATTTAGATTAGAACCCAGGCGAAAAAGATATATCTTTATTCTAAATGTAATGTAATATAAGAGAATGTATACAAAACTTGACATGTTAGGGACCCACAGACGTATTCCTATTGCGGTTCATCGCTGTCTGAGTTGATAGTGGGTGAAGTGCTCATCCTCCTCCTCCGTTCTCGCGCTCTGTACCGAATTGTACATTTTTAGCTATTATCATTCCCATTTAGAGGATATAACACCTGATGTCGATTTTACAAATAGCTTGCATCTGGTACGTCCGGTCTGGTTGCACTGCGGTGTAAGGGTATTCAACATCTTGCAGAGGTAAGATTATTTAGATATAGCATGGCATAACATTTGGGTGTCATATATGCAGAATACCAACAAGAAGGTTTTTCCCCCATCCTGATGAGAATAGATTTCTATAATGGAATTTATATATATATATATTTCTAAAAGCTGTTGCAATCATATAGGTGCATTGGATTCAGTATTAGCCTAACCCTGAGATTCATTTTACAAACACCATGTTCTGACCTCAATTCAGCCTTGATCTTAGCTTTACCTTTGAAGCTTAAAGCATCTGTCATTGCTCATACCAAATACCCTGGCATTATTGATCTTATTATTTATGGTACAAACTCAAATTTTATTATTATTTTCTCAGAGTCTAGCAATGGGAGCTCTAAGCAGACAGGAGTTCTTCCAGGAACTGGGATTCGGTTGCTTGCTTCCAACTGTCCAGCAGGGTCTAGAACAAGTATGGCAGCTGTTACTCATCTGCCTAGTATGTAGGCTGCTGTGGAGATTGGGTAAGAGGGTTGATACAACACATAACATGCATTGTAATCTTAAAGGAATAGTCCCTCATGTCAATCCAAACATACCTGTATAACTTTCACTCTTCCTTGCCACTTGTATATTTAAGAAAGAAGAATAGTGGCCAGATGTTTTTAAGCACCAAAAATGCTATAATTCACTATAAAAGTAGGTAATGTACAATGTACCATGTCTCAAGTCTTTTGAAGCCATGTGGTAGCTTTGTATCTTGCTTGACAGCTGCGATCCCATTCACTTTCATTGTGCGATAAAACACTTCTACTATAAATAACTTCTTTTGTGTTCCATGGAAAGAAGAATGTTTCAAAATACATGACAGGAAATAAATAATGACAGAATTGTCATATTTAAAAACATGTAATTAAATGATATTATGTTAAAAATAATTTTTTTAAGCTGTTTCCTCTCTCTCAGGTCTGCCCTCTGTCTTGAAACACCTGAGTACGGTGGCAGGCGGTTTTTACACTCTCTACCTGTTCTTCGAGCTGCACATGGTTTGGGTGGTGCTTCTCAGCCTCCTCTGCTACCTCATCCTCTTCCTGTGTCGTCATTCAAGCAGCCGCGGACCTTTCCTGTCCATCACTATCCTCATCTACCTTCTTCTGGGGTATGTCCTCCTCTCACACTCTTCTGTTTCGTCATTTTTATACATAGTATTTACAATGTGGTCAATACTGATTACAGTGGAAATAGTTAAGATGAGGAGATGAATAATTAGGCTGAAGGATTTGAACACTAAATACAAAATAAAATTAATTAATTAAAAAAAAAATATATATATATATATATGGTAAATGGACTGCATTTATATAGCGCTGTCACAGACCCAATAGCCACCAAAGCGCTTTATATATTGCTTCACATTCACCCATTCACTCACTCATTCATACACCGACGGCGGTGTCAGCCATGCAAGGTGCCATCCAGCTCGTCGGGAGCAGCTGGGGTTAGGTGTCTTGCTCATGGACACCTCGACACTTAACAGCTCTGAGTTTTCTCCTAATGCCTTATGAGTTTGGACAAGAGTTTGACAAGAGATCAGAGACAATTCCTCCATGCAGAATTTCTCCAGATCCTTCAGATTCCCAGCTCCATGTTGGCGCTTCTTCTCTTCAGGTCACCCCACTCATTTTCCATAGGGTTCAGGTCAGGGGACTGGGATGGTCATGGCAGAAGCTTCATTTTGTGCTCAGTGACACATTTTTGTTTTGTATCGTTGTCCTGATGGAAGATCCAACCATGGCCCATTATAAGATTTCTAGCAGAGTCAGTCAGGTTTAGATTTTTTCTGTTGGTATTTGCTAGAATCCATGGTATCTGAACAAGAATTCCAGGACCTCCAACAAAAAATAGGCCCACAACATTAAAGATACAGCAGTATATTTAATCGTGGATGGGGTACTTTTTTATCCCTGTTTGCACCAAACCCATCTGGTGGGTTTGCTGTCAAAAAGCTCTTTTTTTATGTTTCATCCGACCTTAGAATCCAGTCTGACAACTATATGCTGGAGTGGGTTTTTGGATGAGCATGGAGGATTTTTCTTGAAACCCTTGCAAACAACATGTGGTGATGTAGAGGTTGTTTGGTTTTTTTTAAGCTTTCTGACCCCAAGACCCACCTAAACACTGCAATTCTCCATCTGTAATCCTCTTAGGGAGTGTTTGGCCACTCAAACTTTCCACCTCATGCATTAAGACAATATACAGACACATGTCTCCCAGTTTAACAATCTTTGTTTTGCAGCACATCAGAACTATATTCTTTGGTTTTACTCATTGTGATGGATGTGTTTCCCCCAGTTTCAATTATTTTACTTCAATGATTATGTTAGATTTTTGTGATTTTTTAGAATGAAAGACCAAAAGGATAAACAATGCAGATTATTTTTTTACAGCCATTTTTCATGTTATCTACCATGCGGGTGCCAATAATCCTGACCAAAACTAATATATATATATATATTCCCCAGAGTTAGAGATACAGTGGTAAGATTCAGTTCTTTCTGTTTCAGAGAGTTGCATATGATGGATACAACAACCTGGCATAAAATGAGAGGTCAGTATTTTTGTTGTTGTTTTGTTATCTGACAACAGTGACTATTAGACCAGGATGGTAGATATTTACTGTACTGAATTTTGACTAAATTTAAAATGAAACTGTTGTTGTGGTCATCAGGTTCCCAGATGGTAGTGGCCATGAAGGCAGTTTCTCTTGCCTTTGACTTGGACAAAGGCATAGTGGAGAAAGTTCCCTCCCCAGTGGAGTTCATGGGCTACATTTATTTTGTGGGGACCGTCATCTTTGGGCCTTGGATCAGTTTCAACAGCTACATGGATGCAGTAGAGAGTCGAAAACTTGTGAGTCTCAAATTTGATAGCTTTCGTTCTAATGCAATTTAGAATTAAAGATGTTTTAGAATTTTCAATGTATTAGAATAAGAGCTTTCCATCAGCACTTTAGTTTAGAGCATCTATCTGATCTTTTCCACAGAGTGCCTCCTGGTTTATGAAGTCAATCTTCAGCTGTGTAAAGAGCCAGATCTGTCTGGTCATTTCCAACTGCATTGCTCCCTATCTCTTTCCCTATTTCATCCCAGTCTTTGGAGACAAGCTTCTCCGCAAGTGAGTATAAATTTGAGTTGAGGAATACTGTATAGTTTATTCAGAGAGCAATAAGGTGTAAAGTATTCTTCTAATATCAAACGTTAATCACGTTAATGTTAATTTTTGTGTTGCTATGTGGCTCAGTGAAGGTTTTTAATGTTTGACTGATCTGTTTTCATATTTTTCCTTAGCAAGAAGCGAAAGATGAGGTATTGTCCTATTTATATTATTAATACATGTATACAATTTGATCATGGGGAATAAAGACAAATCAATATAAGCATAAAACATGCATACATCAGCGAAATTTACTTGAATATGAATTAAAAATTATCAACTAGGCATTTTGGATTGTGTTTTAATAATGAATTTCATTTTATATTTCGATGCAGAGGCTCTATTAAAAGGTAAGAAATGCACAAACCCTTAATGTTAAAACTCAACAGTCTCTGTGGTTTTCTCTCTGATGTTGCGATAACCATCAGCTTTGTGATTCTCCTCATCAGGTGGCTACAGGCCTATGAGAACAGCCTGTCCTTCCATTTCAGTAATTACTTTGTAAGTTACCTCGGTGAGACGACAACCACACTGGCAGGTGCTGGGTTCACAGAAGAGAAGGACAATCTTAAGTGGTTTGTATAAATTATACAGATTCACATAATACCAATGAGTGTCAGAAATAAAACAGGGGACATAGCAAAAATGTCACTGAAAGTGACAAACATTCCCCATGAGAAATTTCTTTTTCATATGCACAGTAATTTAATCTAAATGGGTCGGATGTTATGTTTAGTATGGTTTCAGTGGCTCTCAAGACACTGATGGCCATTACAGTTGCCATAAGATAACTGTACTTACTGTCTGATTATTTCTTATGAATTATTTTGTTTTATTTTATTAAAAAACAAAACAATTATAAAGGCAAATATTGTTAATAAAATATTATTACTACTACTACTAATAATAATAGTACAATTATTATTCCATTAAAGCTAGGGTAGGCAATTTCAGAGAGGCTAGTAATATATGATGACAAGATATTTTTAATTAATATATCCTATTATGTATCCTATAAATAAATCCTATCCATTTGGACTGAATGCAATGATTGGCCAAACATTTTTTGGTCCTGAGACTTCCACAGAAGATATACAGTTTTTTTAATATTTACACCACTTCTATTTTTCATTGCTATCAGGATGTGAAGAGAGTTATAACCAGTATAACAAAAAGTGTCCTACCCTAGCTTCAATATAAATATAATAAAGTTTATTTCTGACATTGCAATGATTCATTTCACTTAAAGATTATAATTGCCATTTACTTTTAATTGATCAATATTTCATGCTCTTCCTTTCTTTCTTTCTCTCAGTTTCTCTTTTTGTCATTCCATTTCTGTCTTTTCAGGGACATGACAATAGCAAAGCCACTTAATGTTGAGTTTCCCAGGTCTATGGTTGAAGTGGTCACTTCCTGGAACCTGCCCATGTCCCGCTGGCTCAACACCTGTACGTGTTTTTTCTTTCGTTCCATTTGTTAATGGCTTCTCTAACATTTTTGTATTGGTTCTACTGCACTCTGAAATTAATTTAAATATTTTATCTCCCAAAAGACTTGAATGAACAGAATGACCAGCTTTTATTTCAAGCATTTGTATATGTTATATTTTTAATACCTCCAAGTATATGGGTAAGTCTCATTTCTCCTCTTTTTTTAGATGTGTTTAAGAAGGCTCTCAGATATGGGAGCTTCACAGCCATTATCTTGACATACACAGCGAGCGCTCTGCTACATGTGAGTGCGTTTTGGCCTATTTCTAATTTTTAATTTGAATTTATTGCATTCTTTCTTAAGAGTACAATAAATGCAATACTGTATTTCTGTGCATACAGGGTCTAAGTTTCCACATTGTGGCAGTATTATTTACACTAGGCTTCATAACATATATTGAACACGGTGAGTATCTGTTTAGATATAGTTAAGACATTTATTATTGCTCCTCATGTCACGGTTTTCAGTTGTTCTAATTTAAAATTTTCTAATGTTCTAAGTGTTCTTCACACTATTGGTTGTTTTTCATCTTGGATTTTGGTTGTGTATTTAACGGACTGTGCCTTCATTCTGTGTTTCAGTGCTTAGAAAAAGATTGTCAATCATTTTAAATGCATGCGTCCTCTCAAAGAGATGCCTATCTGACTGCAAACACAGACATAAAAAGGTGTTGTATATGTCATTATGGCTATTTAAGCACTTGTGTGAATATCTTTAAAAAAAAGAAAACGTAAAAAGCCACAAAAAATAGTTATAATTTGAAATAATAAACATTTTTTCAAGTAAAAACTTATGTTGGAGTTTATGTCTTTAAAAATTTAACTTTTTTATATTTCATATTTTTTTTCTCTAGGAATTGTGGGTATATTTAATTAATGGGACATTTAGCATGTTAGCAGTGCTACATTTTACATACCTGGGCTCTATTTTTGGCTCCAGTACAGATGACATGGATTCTGATGAGGTACAAGCCACTTCTCCTGAAATCCTATGGTCCTTACTTTCTGTGCAGGTTATTATTCATATTTGTTTAAAATATGTTTCTTTTGTCCGCAGAATGGCATGGCCAGCCACACCATTCAGAAATGGATGCAGCTCAGCTGGACAAGCCACTGGTTGACTTTCGGCCTTTGGGTCTTGTATCGCCTTATTCTATAAACACTTAGACCTACATAGACGAAGAGAGATTGGGAGAGGATAGCAATACGGGCTTACAGGAGTCGTGGCCGTTAATGACATCACTGTGAACTCTGGATAAACGTGACTGCAGACCAGAGTCCTCAAATCCAGGAAAAACTGCTGTATACAGTTAATAATATATACTTAATATTGATTTGACATGACCAGACCTCTACAAGTACCAGGATGTTCTGAAGTTTTCGAAGCTAACACAGCAATCCACAATAAGTGTGAATATTGAATTATTCATAGCCATTATTAATGAACTGATCAAGATTTTGAAATGACTGACTAATAAATCTTATAGTTGTAGTAGGTTTTGCTTGATGGTTTAGGATAATTAATTACTTGTTTGTGTGAAAAGAACATATATATTCTCATTGATTTTTTCAGAAGCTCTAATGTCAAACTGCTCAAATCAAGTTTTGTATTGTATGCATCTATTCAGCCTGACTGTTTTTTGCCATTCCCATATGGAAAATCAACTAAAGCTAATGCTTTTCCACTAAAGCACATATTCTGCGATTCACAATCAGATTGTCCATTACGGTTCTCATGTACAACAAACATGCCAAATGACTTCATCCTCATATAGGGCTCTGAATGAACATATGATAAAGTTCACATCCTTTCTATTGTATGAATTGTAAATTAGTCTCTGGGTGAGTTTGAAACCCTTTGATATACACTTGAATACTGAGACAGTATTAGTAGTGTTTGATAGTTTCTTATATTTAACCTTTTTTAAAATGTAAATTATTTATGGCAACAAGAAATGAGAAAAGTAAAAGTATAAAGTGTGTTTTTGTTTTCTGTGTATTTATTTTATTGTGTATTATTAATATTGCTATTTGGTAGTGAACAGAGTATGGACACCATCATAACATTGAATAAGATTGTTTTTTATATAAATCATTTTAGTGCCAAACAGAACAATAATTACTAGCTGAATAATTATGGTATGTTCTCATTTTCTTTTATTTATTGTGTTCAGATATTCATCACAACACATTTTACATTAAATTACCCTGTTGTAAATCAATCCCTATACTTTTATTAGTGAATAATAAATAAAGAGTTCAAGTTACATGGATGATTTTTACTGTCTCATGTATGTTTGACTGCCAGGCCACTCTTGTTTTATCACTCCACCCTAAATCATACTAAGTGGCGTTTTTTGACAATTTAAAAATGCTTCAGAAAGGTTTCTATTTCTGCGATGTCGCGGCTGGAACAACAAACACAAAGTGTGGCAATGATAATCTCAGGTACTGTTTATGTGCTTTATTTAATGCTAAAAGCATGCAATGTTACTTTGATTATAATTTAGTGCTCCCAGCTTTGTAGCTGTAAAAGCAACAATGGATAATTCATCAATCTTGAAATTAAACAAATGGAAACAAGAACGATCAAACTGTGAACAAACAAGTGTATTCTTTGACAAAGATTGTTTTAGTAACTCAGTAGCCTATGTATTTTTAATTATGTTTAAATGGGTGTAATATTTGTGAATTTGATTATGAACATTATGAAGCCTATTATCTTTCCGTCAAGATTGCTGTGCACTTGCCGCGAGACTCCGCCCACACGCTGTTCTGATTGGCTGTAGGTTTTGATTGATTTCGACCCATCTCGCAGTCGCTGGAATCTTAATCGCTGGTTCGGACACGGTGTAAGGGGATATAATATACTGTTTATGTTATTGTTTATACAGTATAAAACCCATTACGTCTCTGGAGGTCCTCACAAGTAGCCTCATGTGTGTGTCTGTGTGTGTGTGTGTGTGTGTGTGTGCATGTTTTACAGTAGGGGGCAGCAGCGCCCAAGCATTTGGACAGCGCAACCTTGCGACAGAAACAGAGGTAAAGCGCACTACAAATGGGACAACATGGCGATGTCCTCGGGCATGGTACTCTTTTGCCGTTTGACTGCATCTTTGGGGACTGCGCTCGTTCACGGCCGTGTGAAAACCCTCACAGCTCGGAGATGGTATATTACTGCCAGTGCAGGCAACAGTGAGTAAATGCAATGCTTTCCACGTACCTCAGTGTGGAGTCCAGTCAAATCCAGAGGTCATACTTCTGGTTATAATAATTACACGTGAAACATTTCCTTTTTTTATTAATTATCAATAGTGGGATGCATTACACAACATGGATATCAGTTCTGTTGCATAAACTGTAAAAGAAAAAAGAACAATTCTGTGGTGACGTATACAATAGTCACGTGTCTCAGCGGAGATTCCAGTAGATTGGCACGAGCTAATTATAAATGTTCGTGATAGTAATGCGATATTTACGCGGGTCATTGTGAAAAACAGTGCAAATGTCCGACATTATGTCCCTGTTACTTCAGTGTGATGCGGCCCCATCATCATCATCATTATCGTGATCTCGATAATCTGACAACGGGAACATTATGGTCTTTCATATCAGTACTTGAAAGAGTCATCGTTTTTCTTTTATCCTTTCCCAGTTTACTATGCTTACCAGTTACCATGATACCTGCACAATAACATGTAATTGCTACTACTAATTTTGGCAGGGATTATTAATTAATCTGTTATCTGCTTCACACAACTTTCAGAATGTATTCCATTCAATTCACATTTATTTGAATAACGCTTTTCACAACACGCATCATTTCAAAGCAGCTTTACAGAAAATGCATGAGTCCACATTACAGAATCTATCTGTTATTTTAGTTGTATTTCTTTTCTTTTGAAATTACATTTGCTGGCTAATATCAGGTTTCCACTGTTAATGGCAACCCTCACAAAAATTACTACTATAGCTTAGAGGTGTAATACCTGGGTAATTGGGAACAAAAATCAAAAAAACATCTTGCACCAGTCTAAAATGGTTTGCTGGTCATAGATAGTTTCTTCCAGTCTGATCATCTGAACATTGGACCACTGAGAGACCAATGACCAGTTATTTGTTGTTGTTGTTGTAGTACATGTTTTTAGCAGTTATTTATGCTAAAAACTGAATACTGAATAATTATCATTTATTTAACATGGTATTTACAAGGCACTCCACTGTACTCCAGGAATACCATGGAATTACAGTGGTATCAGTATAAAAACAAAATTTAAAACGTATTTTATTATTGCACAAAACACTGGCTAACTCGCATTATGATATTAGTCTATACACTGTATGTGTGTATGTTTGTCTATATATATATATCTATATATACATTTTTTTTATTATTATTATTATTTAAATATATATATATATATATATATATTAAAGATTATTTATGTCTATATAGATTTGCAGTTTAAGCTTGATGAGCGGACAGCCCACAGCAGCCTGGACCTTTTTAAGAAGGACACAGGTGTGATCTATCGAATGCTAGGTGTGGACCCCTCCCTCGTTCAGGATACCCCTCTCCGGTTCCGGGATTGGGCTGTGGTTCTCGCTGACACCCACATTGATTCTGGACAGCACTACTGGGAGATCACGGTTAAAAGGTCCCACGAATTCCGTGTGGGAGTGGCCGAGGTGTTGACATCACGTGACGAATGTGTGGGCACGAATTCTAGTTCCTGGGTGTTCGCATTTGTCCAGAGGAAGTGGTTTGCCATGACCACTGGTAAGCAGGTCCCGGTGCCATTGGTGGGGAAACCTGATCGGGTCGGGCTCTTGCTAGACTACAAGGCGGGACGGTTCAGTCTGGTGGACACCCAGAAAGCTGAAGTGGTGTACACGATAAGAACACAGTTCCGCTCGCCCATCTGTCCTGCCTTTGCACTCTGGGATGGGGAGTTACTCTCACACTCTGGACTGGAGATTCCACCAGGGCTTCAGTGACTCTTGTTCATTATTCACACATTGGTGTTACATGCCTCTTAATGGATAGAGAAGAGGAAGTAGGGGCCTTATGAATAGACATTCAGTGGGAACACAGCTGTTTTTTTTACTGCCATTAAATAAAGATTTGTCCGTTCAGCTGGTGACAATATCCCCAAACTCTACTGTTTGTGATAATGCTGATGAATTGATGCATCCGTACATACACATATGAATACTTGATATCCTTAGTCATTTTGAATTTTGCGTCTGTGCTTTAGTACAGTGTTGAGAGGTTTTTCAATAAAGACACCCTTCACTAGTGTTATTCTATACTTTGTGTCGTGTCATCTGATTCTGTCCATGTCACACTTTTCACTTTCATTCGGAACAAACGCTCTTCTATAACTATCTGAACTTTATTTTTGTTCAAAACTTCCAGTTTTGTATCCAGCAATAAAGTTTGTCCATGTACCAAGTTTTAAATACCATTTATTTCTTGTGTGCAAAGTCCACAGAGGGTTCAGTTAAAGCTTTTGTGCACTACATTAAAACAACATTAAATTACATTAAATACCTTACAAAAAATTTCTATTAACAAACATACAAAATTCCAACATCTTAAGAATAGTACAAATATACAAATACCTGCTCAAAATGTTTAGCCGAAAATTATTAATAACTTAAAATGAGACAGAAACTGGGCCACAGTTCACATTATGAAGAGTGCTCTTAACTCAAGGCAATATGATGTAATGACATTTCTAGTATGGTTATTTTTTAAATAAACTACTTTTTAATGTGCGTGGTTGTCTTGATAGACAGCCTGCTAAATTTACACTAAGGTACTTAGTAACAGGGCCAGAGTCACAAAAATCTTAAAGATAAATTTGAAGTTCAAAAGATGGTTCCTATGTGCATTTTTTGAAAAGTTAAAGCTAGTGTTGTGTTGAAATGCTAGATATTTGAAACATCTCAAATTCATTAAACCCCGTATCTTCAGGGATTTAAGTTGGAGCTTATCCTAACTTTAAGAAGTTATTTATAAGTATTTTTAAGAATATAAATTAAGTTTTGTCTTAAGAATGCTATTATCTTTTTTTTGTAAAATTGTTCTCAAGTATTTTTGGAATACAAAATATTCATAATTTTTAAAGTCAGAAACCAGGAAGAAAATAGCAGTTAAAGATTTTTAATCCTAAGAATGTTTCGTGAATCCGGCCCCTGGCCTAGTTCCTAAGGCTTCCTTTGAGTTAAGGCTTTTACATAAAAATTATTCTGCAAGGATAAACTAGGAAGCCTCAGCATTTATAAATTGGTCCAAGAATAAACCACACTGTCTTTGAGGAGCCGTACCAGAAATTACCGGGAAGTACCTGGTAGTTTCATAATCCCACAGTAGACTGAATGGAGGTCTGAGAAACTACAGTAATGACTATCTTAAACCATCAGTAGAAGCTAGCCGAGGTCTACAAACAGCAAAGCTTTGGTTTGAAGCAATCTCTGTAACACCTGCCCACACCTGCTCTGCGGTTTGGCATTTCCCGTGGTAGTTCTCACTCAAACTAAACCATTCAGCGTCTCCATGCTCTTCAGTTCCTCTGCGTCAATGGTGGAATCGGGAAACGTGTCAGCGCTGAGATCCTCTGGCATTAGTGTGTGTGTGTAAATGCTCTGGTACTCCTGTAGTACCTTGACCACTGCGTTGTGCCCAAACTGCATAGCGTCCTCGAGAGGTGTGTTCCCCCATCTGAAGAACAGATTGGCATGCATTTTAAATCAATGAAACAAAAACAGACCACAAAAAGTGCAAGGGAGGTGTCACGATTTGGTCTTGTCTTGGTCACGTTTCATGTCATTGTCATGTTTCTGTGTCTTTTCATTTGTTTCCCTGTAAACCATTGTTTGGTAAGCTTTATGTCCATGTCCACGTTTATGTTTTGCTTTAAGTTCATGCCACACAAAGCTATGCTGAACTCAGCAGTTGCCCTCCTGTGTTTATGCCAGGGGAATCGTCACCTGGACGATTATGTCCAGGACTTTTGTGAACTCTCTCATCTGGTGGACTTCAATGACGATGTGTTAAAAGACATTTTTCGCCATGGATTAAACAAACCCATTTGCTCAAGGCTACCTGGGGGAAAGATCAACTGGTCCCTTGAGCAATATATTGACTATGCTTTATATGCCACTATGCCAGAGACTGTTCACGACATGCCTGCCCAGTCAGAGACTGTTCATGCCATGTCTGCGGTGCCTGTGTCTTCGGTCGAGTTGGCGGCCACCACGCCAGAGTCTCGTTCCAAGATGGCTTCCACCACGCCAGAGCCACGCCGCCTGAGCTCTCAGTGACTGCAACACTGGCCATTATGGCCATGTGTGGGCTACGCACACATCGGAGCCGGTATCTGTTCCTGAGCTGGTGGGGGGTGGGGGGATGGGGGTCCGCCTCCGCTCCACCACCCTCCTTGAACGTTTTTTCTTTTGTTTGGGTGTCTGGAGCCACCCATAGAGGGGGGGATCTGTCACGATTTGGTCTTGTCTTGGTCACGTTTCATGTCATTGTCATGTTTCTGTGTCTTTTCATTTGGATCCCTTACAGGAGGTGAGTTTTGCCTTACCTGTCCTTTGCATTGGGGTTGACTTTGCAGGTATCTGTTAAAAACTTGACCGCATCTAAGTGCCCTGAAATCAGAGTTTTAGGAACCTATTAATAAATGCATAAATTAGTTTTTCATTTACACCCAATTCAGATTTCACAATTCAAACTTTAGGACTCACTGTTCACGCTGTTAGTGATGATAGTAGTAATGAATTAAATAATGACTTGAGCATCAGAATGATGCCAAAAGACAACAACTGACAGAATTTATTTTATTTTTTACCTCCATTATGACATCAAATCATGAGGCACACGAGACAAAATAAGCATTTGAGGCATTACTGTATTTTAGATCATACATTCACTCATTATATATATCAACCACATATGAATGTGATTTGGATTGGGACGGTAAAAAATTAATGCATTTGTTGCTAGTTAGACTAGAAATAACTCAATCGAAAGCTGAAGTTGATTTTATGAAATACGTCTCTTATGCTCACAAAGCTGCATTTATGATTCTTCATAAATCATTTAAATATGTTGACTTGGTGCTTATTTCTTATTATTATCAATGTTGAAAACAGTTGTGCTGCTTTATATTTTTGTGATACCAGACTGATCTCATGAAATGGCGTATGTATGACACGCCAATTCGTATTTCCATTTTTGGCGTGCTATTAACACGCATAATCGCTTTTCAGCGTGTTTATCAACGCCTTTGACTTAACGTTATATTACTGTATTATGTATATATAAATATATGACCTACCCCAACCCCGTCCCTAAACCTACCCGTCACTGGGGTTAATACCATTTATGAGTCTTCTCCTACCATCCTAGGAAAAGAAATATCGCTCCACAGATGTAGATATAGATTTTGCTTTGTTTCGCTCGGACATTTAACGGCGTACACATACACGCGGAATCACTCGGACATTTAATGGTGTAGACATACACGCAAAAGATTTCGGCGTGGACATACACGCGGATAGCTCAAAATGCGTATAGATAGCACGCCACTTGAATTGAAAGTGGCGTGTATGTTTACGCAAAGTCATGATGTCATGTTGGTGATACATATTTTTCAGGATTCATTGATGAATAAGAACAGCAGTTATTTAAAGTCACTTCACCTGTGATCAATTTAATGCATCCTTGCTGAATAAACGTATTAATGTCAAAAATTCTTACTGACCCTAAACTTTTTAATGGTAGTGGAGATACATAAAACACGTTTTTCAGCCTGTTACCTTCTGCTGAGGACACATGTAGGGCGGTACGGATGTCATAGTCAGTCAATTCCATATTGACTGCAGAGAGAGCAATTCTGAAACAAATTAATATATCATTGTTGCTCATGACCATTCACATAAAAATGTTGGGATATTTTTAAAAAGAAAGAGATTTTTACCTCCTGAGAGCTGAAACATCACCACTGTAAGCAGCAAACATCAGATCCACCACAGACTTGTTCTGAAATATATTAAATATAATCAGTGCTTACAACTATTAACTATTTGTTTTGTTAGCACAGTGTAAATGAAATGGCAAATTTGGTCTGTGGTCTCACCCTCTCATGGCCTGTCTGTCTGCGAGGGTCTAACTTCTTTGCAAAGTGTCTCAGATTGTCATAATTATGGAAGTTAAACAGCGAGACTAGCTCCTAAAAGAGAAACAAGTTAATGGTCTCTGAGAAAAATAAAGATATAGAAAGAGAGACAAAAGCAGAGATCATGAAAAAGTACCTGGCAGAAGTGGATGCCTCGGATGCTATTGCCGACACGGTCAAGAGGCGGAGACCAGCACATTACCCCCATAATATTAGGAACTACGAGCAGCACAGCACCAGACACCCCAGATTTAGCAGGCAAACCCACCTGAGGAAGAGACACACATAGGGCCGGTTTACACATTTCACTGTTTTTCAATGTAAACACACATTGCGCATGCGTCTCACGTCTTTTGCAGCATGGCCCCATCTAATAACAGTGATTTTATTTGAGTAATTAGCTGAGGTTTAAAATAAATAACTGAAATAGTTTCATCTAGCTGTAAAGTCCATTGTGTCTGTGTACTTTATCACACTGAGGAATTCTGCAAGCAATCATTTGGCTGTGAGTGTGTGACTCACGTGAAAGGCAAACTGGCCAGAGAAGTCGTACATGCCGCAGGAGTGCATGAGACTGAGAGTGTTTCGGACGGCTTCGGCACTGAGCACACGCTCGCCTGTGATTGGACAGATCCCTCCATTAGCTAATGTGGCTGCCATGACGCTGCCGGACTCACATGTCACCTCAATAGAGCACAGCTGGAAATGAAAGAAAGACATAAAAACATAAAAGAGAAACATTTTGTGTTTAGTATGAGCAATAATAGCAAGTTCTACTTTTAAACACAATTGGTATGTGTCAGAATGACAGTTCATTTACCTGAAAGTAGAAGTCAAGGGCTGCCATCATGTCAACTCCACTGGGAAAACACTACAGGAAAAAGAGCAGAGCAGCAGATGAGAAAGGCTGACAAATCCCATCATTAGGCTTATAAAAAAGACAATAACCAAAAAAAACACTCACTTTTTTTTCTTTGAGATAATAGCCAATCGCATAGTTCCTGTAACCTGTCTCTTTCTCTGACTGGAAACTATAAAAAGCAAGAAAATGTTATCATTCACAAATAAACTAGTACAAATTACATAACAACTGTAGGTTCACCTCTAGGAGAGTGTGATTTGATACTAATAAAAGAGTTATATTAAAAACTCACGTGGCATTACTGAACCCAACATATTCTCTGCCAGTCATTTTCTTCAGATAATCCATCATCTGACCGACAAACAGAAATCAATTTTTATAACAAGTGAGATAAAATGAAAAACCTGGGATATTTCAGATGGTTGAGATGTTGCAGTGTACTCACAAAGTCAAACTTCTCTGCCTTGTTGGAACCAGGCTGTAATAGAGACAAAAAAAGAGAAAGTAAATTAAGAAAATAAGTAAGATCATGGTAGGAAAAGAAAAGGCTACTGTCAACTCTCTGGTTACCAACATTCTTTAAAATATATTATTTTGTGTTCAACAGAAGAAAGAAACTTATACATGTTTGGAACAACTTGAGGGCGAGTAAATGATGACAAAGTTTTAATTTTGATTTAATAGTGATTTAAAATGTACTATTTAAAGTTTCCTTAAATGTGTTAATAAACAGTCATTAAAGTGCACTCTCACACTTAAGTGGCCTTTTATTTTATTAATATTATTATATCTGCAAATGCAGTTTTTTAAAAGTATACTAAGATTTGAAGTATACTACAAGTGCACATTTAATAGAATTAAGCGCACTTTTTTTCACAAGTGTAGTCAAGCCAATAAAACTCATACTAAAAGCAGTAATAGAAGGCTAACCTGGAAGGCTAATTTGCACAAAAGGCTAATTCACTAATTTTATTTATAAATAATATTACTTGATAGGACTTTCAAATATTGTTCAACAATATAAATTACATAGTTATGCCTCGAATGTGAATTTTTAAACTATTGTGTGCTTTAAAATGTAAGTTGCTAACAAGTTGCCTCTAAAGGACTGCACAAGTTTTGTGATTCATCAAGCAATAAACTTACATCCTTGTGATATGTTTAGTCTATATATAACCGCTTATTTTACTCATAAATACATTTCAAAAAGCCATTAGAAATTTCTGAGGGCTAACCCATAGCTATGCTACTTGTCTTCAAGACACAACACACAGACACAGTCAGAAATATCCAAAAGGAAAGAGTCAGATGTGACACAACACATTCAACATTCACACTGTCCACTAATTCTTCACATTTAGTCAAATGGGCTAAAAATCAATTGTATAAATAATATTAGTTTCTGTTCGGCAGCAAAAAAAATAGCTAACAGTGGTTCCAGGGACAGTTTGTTTTGGGATTGATCCAAAGATCCCTCTGCAAACAGTAATACAGTGCTGTATTTAGACACTTGGTGGCAGTGTGCACAGACGTGCAGCAAAGAAAATGTGTTATGATATGAGATCATAATTGTCTCATCCTAGAAAAATCCATAAACATTTATATATATATATATATACACTCACCGGCCACTTTATTAGGTACACCTGTCCAACTGCTCTTTAACACTTAATTTCTAAGCAGCCAATCACATGGCGGCAACTCAGTGCATTTAGGCATGTAGACATGGTCAAGACAATCTCCTGCAGTTCAAACCGAGCATCAGTATGGGGAAGAAAGTTGATTTGAGTGACTTTGAACGTGGCATGATTGTTGGTGCCAGAAGGGCTGGTCTGAGTATTTCAGAAACTGCTAATCTACTGGGATTTTCACGCACAACCATCTCTAGGGTTTACAGAGAATGGTCCGAAAAAGAAAAAACATCCAGTGAGCGGCAGTTCTGTGGGCGGAAATGCCTTGTTGATGCCAGAGGTCAGAGGAGAATGGCCAGACTGGTTCGAGCTGATAGAAGGGCAACAGTGACTGAAATAACCACTCGTTACAACCGAGGTATGCAGCAAAGCATTTGTGAAGCCACAACACGCACAACCTTGAGGCGGATGGGCTACAACAGCAGAAGACTCCACCGGGTACCACTCATCTCCACTACAAATAGGAAAAAGAGGCTACAATTTGCAAGAGCTCACCAAAATTGAACAGTTGAAGACTGGAAAAATGTTGCCTGGTCTGATGAGTCTCGATTTCTGTTGAGACATTCAGATGTTAGAGTCAGAATTTGGCGTAAACAGAATGAGAACATGGAACCATCATGCCTTGTTACCACTGTGCAGGCTGGTGGTGGTGGTGTAATGGTGTGGGGGATGTTTTCCTGGCACACTTTAGGCCCCTTAGTGCCAATTGGGCATCGTTTAAATGCCACGGCCTACCTGAGCATTGTTTCTGACCATGTCCATCCCTTTATGGCCACCATGTACCCATCCTCTGATGGCTACTTCCACCATGTCACAAAGCTTGAATCATTTCAAATTGGTTTCTTGAACATGACAATGAGTTCACTGTACTAAAATGGCCTCCACAGTCACCAGATCTCAACCCAATAGAGCATCTTTGGGATGTGGTGGAACGGGAGATTCGTATCATGGATGTGCAGCCGACAAATCTGCGGCAACTGTGTGATGCCATCATGTCAATATGGACCAAACTCCCTGAGGAATGCTTCCAGCACCTTGTTGAATCTATGCCACGAAGAATTGAGGCAGTTCTGAAGGCAAAAGGGGGTCCAACCCGTTACTAGCATGGGGTACCTAATAAAGTGGCCGGTGAGTGTATATATATATATATAATATGTTATGCATGTAAAACCATATTAAACCATAAATAGCATCTTTAATGAGAATACATCTTATTTAATTTTTTTTGTGTGTGTGTGCAAATTTAGTCATGATCTGTCATGTTTTTCATTGCACATGGGGCAGTGAACATGAAATGATATGACAGAATATAAAGCCAAATGACTGAATATGAACCGCTAGTCCCTAACAGGAAGTGGTACACATATTTAGTTTCATATGTCCTAAGGTGTGACGTGAAGGTGACCAGTTCCACGAGGGAGTCCAGAAGGTCAGTGTAATGCGATCACAGCTGTTAGATGTCTTCATCTTAAAAAATACTCCTGTGTGTCTGTGCTTCAAGAGGTTGTGTAACATATTTAAGAGCATAGGTCAAATTAGAAACTTATACTACAAGTAAGGAGTCCCTTAATTATTCATGCAGTTAGTTTTTTTTTATATCAGTTAAACCACTAAAACCTTTTACTCTTTCATAGCAGCCCCTTTAAACACACTGAAAGGCGTATTTCTAAGCACATCTTCTGATTGGCTGTTTAGACACACCTCCTGACCACTAGCAGCACTTATTATGTGATTCCTCATTGGACCACCCACTACCACCATACACACAAACACACACCTTGTCAGCTGTTTAAAACCAGGTCAAAAGGAAAGGACAGAAACATAATTTTGTCCCAATAAAAGCACTTTGCCTGTCACAGTAATCATTTCCGATATCAATAACACGCACCACAGCAATGCTGCTTAATTTAAAGTAACTCTTCAAGTTTAGGGTTAAAGGGCGCCCCTGTAAAGGCTGGGACAAAAAATTAAATAAACGAACAAATGAATGTGTTATGGCTGTTGGAATTTCATTTTGAGTTTGTACCTGTGGTATTATTATGATGAATATATATCAACAGTGCACTAAAATGTACAAAAATAGCCTCTTACCTTTATGAGAGAGCTGATTACAATGGCTCCTGCATTCACCATGGGATTATGAGGTTTATCTGGGAAACCCCCAAAAAAAGTTTACAAATGATCAAATCTTAATGTCAAAGGAGCATCATGTTGACTGGGAAGGATTCAGTAAAGCTCCAGTAAAGATTGCAGATGCAATGTTCCTCAGAGGTGAGGAAATCCATTGATAATGTTTATACTGAAAGGACGTCTGATAACTGTTTTACAGCTTCCTCTTGTTCCCAGACTTCATGTTGCAATAGAACACAATGAGCCTGTGAAATCACTAATTTAGAGTCATGCCATTGATTTTGAACCTCTGGAGTTTCTTCCAGTGAAAATAAAAGAAAGATTAATAAAATACAAGTATACTGACAATGTTTCACTTTAAATGTCCAAATACTGTTTGAGACCACTTTGTGTGGCCATATCTTTGAGTGAAACCAACAAAAAGAGAAATAAGACAGATTGTGATGGTTTCTCACCCTCTTCATCTAAAAAGAGTTTGTTGAACTTGAGGCCACTAGGTTCTTTCCCCACATATTTGTGCACATGCTCAGTGCCAGCCTCATGCACGGCCAGCGCGTACTCCAGAGGCTTCACACATGACTGCAGACAAAATGGCATTTTCGTGTCCCCTACAGCATGCCTATGTAAAGAGGAAGAGATCAAATGAAAGATTCAGTGAGAGAGGGAAAAGAAAAAAAGACAGAATTGCTATTATTCAAGATCCAGAATTAACCAGAAAGCATGTGATGTGAGTGAAATTTGGATTTTCCAGGTGGCCAAGCACTTTATTATGAGATTAATAAAGTTCTTGGTCACCATAACACATTCAATCGAACTGCAAGAATGATAATATGATGAGTTTGATAGTGAGAAGTGATGTCAATGATTCAAAGATCAAAACCGTTGACAAAATAAGTCAAAATTATATTGTTGTTGAGACAGAAACAAAACATTAAAATAATTGCAAATATTTATAATAAGAAAATTATTGTACACTTATTTTGAAATACAATAGGCCTACCATTCAAAAGGTAATGGTTGATTTTGAAAGAATGTTAGTCTCATGCTCACCAAGGGCAAGGCTGCATGTATTTAAAAAAATGTAAAACACAGTAAAAACAGTAATATTGTTAAATATTACTACAAGTTAAAATAACGGCTCTATTTTAATATATTTAAAAATGTAATTTATTCCAGCTGAATTTCCAGCAGCCATTACTCCAGTCGACAGAAATCATTCTAATATGCAGATTTGGTGCTCAAGAAACCTTTCTTATTATCAATGTTGACAATATTTTCATTTAATTAATTTTATTTTAGGACTTTTTGATGAATAGAAAATTCAAAAGCAATAAAAGCAATTTTTTAAAAAAAATCCTCCCCACCCCCTTAGCACCCCAAACTTTGAACGTAGTGTATTTCTGGTCAGAAAATGTGGTCAATTGTACATTTTTCGAACAGATGCTGCAAAAAGTTACTTTCATCAAACAGATGTGACTAAAGAAAGTTTGAAGATAGTATATTTTACCTCTGACCATCCACTGTGCACAGAGAAACTCCCCAGAGATGTGGACTGAACTTAGCCAACTGAGGGATGTAGTTTGCTACCTGAGAAAACACGCACATAGAGATTAGAAGTAAATAAATGTGTTTTTAAAAGACAAGGTGATTCAAAAACAGCGATAAGGAAAATCAATGTCTTACTTTCCCTCCTTGCTGAGCCTGTACGTTATAATACAAATGGTTTATGAGGGAGGTAAAGGCCTCAAAGTCTGGAATGATGAACTTCCTTTGGAAGGCTTGAGTCAGGAGGACTATGTTACTGCCAACACATCTAGAAACAGAAACACACATATGCCAATGTGACACAACTGTTATCAGTAATGTGCTAAGAGAGTTTTACATGGCTGAAAATTATATTTGATCCATGTTTATTAACACTGACGGAATCGGTTCAAAAGAAACATAAGCTGTGCCACAGAGGACTAACAAACACGTTATCACTGCTTAACATAGCTTAGCTCCACACACGCTCCAGCGGGAAGCATATACACACAATACATACAAAAACAACAGGTGGAGTGTTGTATTTATCTCTGTTGGGGAGCAGAAAGTCAGGTGAGGCATTTGTATGTGAAGATATGTGTTCATGTGGGCATGATGAATCGACTGCTTATATTCCCAGCCTTCCAAGAACATTGAGCTATCATTTACCCAAGGGACATGAGTCACAACAGCTGTAGGCGGTAGACTATTAGTGGTGATAAATCGCTAAAAACACATATGCTCTCACTCTTTGCACTGCTGAGTCAATTTCCTACTTACTTTCTGAACAGTTCCTGGTCCATCATTGTCATTCCAACAGACTCTTGGACAGCTTGATGGATCTGTCGCATGCAGTCTCTCAAACGGGGGTCAGAGGTCATCAAGCCTGTGCTTTTGAGTGCCTAAAAAAAACAAGAACATGTATTTTAATACTGGAATAATTCATTGTCAAAACACAGTTCAGTGAAAAATTATTGCTTGAAAATTTTAGCACAAATTTATGTGATGACCTACAGTACCAGTTCAGGAGCATAAGATAAGTTATATAGAGACATTTAATGTCAACTTGAAACAGCGTTCACAACCCAGTTGATTTACACTACTGTTATTTAGAACTGATCAAAAGTGACAGAAAAGACATGTATAATGTTACAAAGATTTTATTTAAAATAAATTCTGTTCTTTAAACGTTCCATTCACTGAAGAATTAAAGAAAATATATCAGGTTTCCAAAAAACTGTAACAACAGCACAACTTTTTTCAACATTGATAATAATGAGAAACTTGAGCAGCAAATCAGCATATTAGAATGATGAAGACTGGAGTAATGGCTGCGAAAAATTCAGCTTCGCCCTCAAAGGAATAAACTAAATTTTAATGCATATTAAAATAGAAAACAGTTATTTTATATAGTAATAATATTTCATAACATAAGAGACTACTATCAAAAACATTAACAATTCTGGCAGCACTTTATTTTACAGTCCTGTTTCCCATGTTCATACTATCTCAAGTCAAGTCAAGTCCCCTTCATTTATGTAGTGCTTTTAACAATATAGACTGTTTCAAAGCAGCTTTACAGTGATAATAGGAAATTAAAGTAACACGGATTGTTTTGGCTTTACAGCAGCTCTAGAATAAAGTTATTGTCCAGCTAAAGTTAGTTTTGATTGATTCACTTCCGTTACAAAGATCATTAGTTATTACAGTTTTTCTCAAATGCTAAAACACATTTCACAAACGTTTCCTCCATGTTCCCCAATGTCTAAACACAACACCCTTTTCTAAAGCTACATAAACACAACCACACCTTCTCACTTCAAAACTCAAACTTTCACACCAAAAGAGCAGCTCGATGCTTTCAAAAATGTAAAAACTATACACATCATTACACACTACAGCAAAACAATTGAAAACACAATGCTCAATTTGTGAGAAGGTTCTTTGTTTCATAACTGCCAATGCATATTTTTTAGAAACTTTACAGTAATGGATCTTCTTAGATCTCTGCAGAAATTAGGCATTTAGATTTGTGAGTTTCATATGAAGAGTATAAATCTATAGTAAAGTCTGCATGTACACTACTGTAACACAACTCAGTGCAAAAACAGAATCTATTGCACACAACAGTACTCTTGAAAACATGATCAGGGTGTGAAGTTTTTTTATTGACTTTATTCACACCACACACACCACAATCACTGTGCGGCATCATGTCGCTGAGCTGCATCGGGCCACATCACCTCATCCACATCGCAGGCTATATTGTCTCTTGCCAGGCACCGGGGGAAAAACGCCCTGGAATGGCGAATCCGTCCTTGGAAGGCCTCCACTGGGATGTCAACACAGGCCAGCTCCATTGCCCTTAGGAGGTTCTCTCTAGTGTATGGTTGTCTGTCATAAACCTTCCATCTCCACGATGAGAAGAACTCCTCTATAGGGTTCAGGAAAGGGGAGTAGGGTGGCAGACAGACGTTTAAAAAGTGGTTACTGTTGGTGGTGAACCACTCTTTGATTTGGTTTGTTCTGTGGAAGCGTACATTGTCCCAAATGATCACATAAATGTGATGTGCGGGCCCAGGATGGTGTTGTTGGCGGTCCAGGAGGATGTCTTTTAGCTCCTCTAGGAAGGTGAGGAGACGTTGGGTGTTGTAAGACCCAAGGACAGCATGCCGGTGGACAAGCCCCTCCAAACCCATGGCCGCACAAAGAGTAATATTACACCTAGGCCAGGAACCTCAGTGATGGCTCTTTGGCCAATGATGCTACGGCCTCTTTGCCTTCGTTTCTGCAGGTTGAAGCCAGCCTCATCCAGGAAGAGGTACTCATGAGGTCTGGCCATCGTGTCCAACTGTAATATCCTATGTGAAAGTGCACAGGTGTTCAGAACAACAGTCAATCAGGTAGCACAGTATTGTCCAGAAGTAATGTAGGCCACTGAACAACACAGTATGTCCACTAACTGTACTGTGAACATGGATGTATACTTACTTGCACATACTCGTAACGTAGGTCTTTGTGTCGCGAAGAGTTGCGCTCAAAGGGAACCCTATAGACCTGTTTCATCCGCATCTTTTGGCGCCGGAGAACTCGGTCTATTGTGGCCAAGCTGACATCATCAATGCTCTCAAAGTTGACATTATCGGCAATGACTTTGTCTCTGATCTCCCGGAGTCTGATGAGGTTGTTCTTACGAACCAGTCCTCAGTCTCTTAGTCCTGCTTCAGCCATTGTCATGCCATGGACAATGACATGGTCAATGACTGTTGCTCGCATCTCGTCCGTAATGATGGTGCGAGGTTGTCTTGCTCTCCCTCCTGGACCTTCTCCTCTCCCTCCTGGACCTTCTCCTCTCCCTTGTTGGCCTCCTCCTCTCCCTTGTTGGCCTCCTCCTCTCCCTTGTTGGCCTTCTCCTCTCCCTTGTTGGCCTCCTCCTCTCCCTTGTTGGCCTTCTCCTCTCCCTTGTTGGCCTCCTCCTCTCCTTGTTGGCCTTCTCCTCTCCCTTGTTGGCCTCCTCCTCTCCCTTGTTGGCCTTCTCCTCTCCCTTGTTGGCCTTCTCCTCTCCCTTGTTGGCCTCCTCCTCTCCCTTGTTGGCCTTCTCCTCTCCCTTGTTGGCCTCCTCCTCTCCTTGTTGGCCTTCTCCTCTCCCTTGTTGGCCTCCTCCTCTCCCTTGTTGGCCTCCTCCTCTCCCTTGTTGGCCTCCTCCTCTCCCTCCTCCTCTCCCTTGTTGGCCTTCTCCTCTCCCTTGTTGGCCTTCTCCTCTCCCTTGTTGGCCTCCTCCTCTCCTTGTTGGCCTTCTCCTCTCCCTTGTTGGCCTCCTCCTCTCCCTCGTTGGCCTCCTCCTCTCCCTTGTTGGCCTCCTCCTCTCCTTGTTGGCCTCCTCCTCTCCCTTGTTGGCCTTCTCCTCTCCCTTGTTGGCCTCCTCCTCTCCTTGTTGGCCTCCTCCTCTCCCTTGTTGGCCTCCTCCTCTCCCTTGTTGGCCTCCTCCTCTTCCTCGTTGGCCTTCTCCTCTCCCTTGTTGGCCTCCTCCTCTCCCTCGTTGGCCTCCTCCTCTCCTTGTTGGCCTTCTCCTCTCCCTTGTTGGCCTCCTCCTCTCCCTTGTTGGCCTCCTCCTCTTCCTCGTTGGCCTGCTCCTCTTCTTCCATGGCCAGCTCTTCTCCCTCCTCTGACTCGAATTCCTCTTCCCCTGACTCTGCCTTCATCCATTGTGTTTGTTTGGATTCTTCAGCAAACTGTGCACTCTGAACTTGCTTTTATATGTGGTCACAGCATTAGCAACAAGTGTCTTCAATTTTGAGTCGTTGTGTGTAATGAATGATGCCAGGTGTGTTCATTGTGTTCAAATATTGCTGACTGTGGCAAGCATTTTGCATCACATGAGCTTTCATTTGAGAATATGAGCAGAGTTCTTTTGCAACTTGTGTTTTAGCAAGGAAAAATGTGTTAAGATTTATGAGAACGGAGGATTGTGTTTTGTGAATTGTGTCTTCATGTGAAATGTGTTTATGATATTGGAAAATGATGGCTAGATTTAGTAAATGTGTTTAGACAACTGGTCATTTGGTTTAGAGGATTGGCTTTTGTGTTTTAGCATTTGAGAAAAACTGTAACTAGGGGGCACTTACACGACACCGTTCCAAAAGTAATAACTAGGAACTACCCCTGAACCTACCCCTAAACCTAACCTTAGCCCATGTAGTTGCCTTATATTACCCAGTACTTTCTTAGCTAAGTAAACTGTAAGTACATGTAAGTGCACGTACTGTAAAATAAAGTGCAACCAAAATTCTTACTGAGCCTAAACTTTTGATCGGTAGTGTATTTGGGAGTGAAACAGGAAATTATGAGAAGAAAGTGGGGCTTGATTTGATCCATTAAGAATGTAATGGATCGTAAAAAGTGGTCTCTAGGCTATATGACAGGTGTCAGAAAAAGAAAGTCTTTCAAAACCGTAGCAAGATCTTACATTTTGATAAAAAAAATTACGAAGGCAAGTTTTTTGGAACATGGATTTACAATAAGCACAGGAACATACATTAATACAGTAAATAGATTAAATCAAAGACTAAAATATTAAGGTCCTATGGTACTGTGCAACAGTGTTTACAAGTCAAATGAAAGAGTTCACCATCAGTCATTTGGTAGGAACATGTTATCTTCAGACAGTCAATGGTCTATGGGATCTGAGTTGTTAAACTGCAGCTGGTGGAGATGACCAGCATCATATATAGACAAAACAACCCCATGCATATAAATTATAGCAGACACTTTAATAGCTATCTATTTCTGGGTGGCATGTGCACTGAAGCACAAACACACACACACACAAGAAGGTGCAGCACTATGCCTGGAAATTGAATGTGTTACCTTGGTTAAAACAGTCCATAATTTGATGTATTCCTCCCTGTAGTATAAACTCAAACATCCAAATATGGATCCACATGTGTTTGGGAATAGATATATTTATTAGGGGCTTTAATGTAGCCCAGACACCTGGCACAAACACGACGTCTATATATAGTACTACTATTATATAATACCAAAGATTTATGATTATAACCTGTGTAAGAATAAAACTTTTTTTAATTATACTAAATAAAATAGAGAGCATGAGTATACATGATGTTTATAGCATGCATTTTATTCCCATTGGTTTGACAGATAGCCACAGCAGTAAGCTGACTAAGTCACACACACACGCATAATGTCATCAGCACCGTGACTCTAGAGCAACTCACTGTCAGGAAACGTGCCACTGAGAGTTTCTCTTTTCCCTGGGTGATTGTGTAGAACAACATGTCCTCCAACCCAGCAACCCCCTTCTTACTGCTCAAAACACAAGACAAATTAGAAAACATATTTTACCAAAATACAATGCATAATACAATTTTTCATACAGATAGTCACCCTTCCGAAATCAATTCTTAAAAGGACTTTATATTTTCTCAACGCCTCTCCGAGGATTTACCTGTACGTGCCGGCGTCCGTCTCTAGGATCACGTGCTGATGGCGCGGATGCTGGCCCGGTGATGGGCTCATGTGCAACAGCCGAGCAGGTGAGTGTCTTCTTTCCAAACTTCCCGCAACTCTCTCCCATTTTCCACCATTCCTTATGAGCAAAACACCAGCTCTAGACGCCAGTAGAGTTTTAACACCATGCATAATCTATCCAGAAATGTTTTACTTCTAACCCAACGACCTATAACAGCTGTAAAATAGTCTGAATACACTACGCGTGTCTCGTATGCTTATGTATCCCGTGCTTTCTATTGGATTCCAAGTGCCTGGTCGTCCCACGAGGTAAGGTAGTGACTTCTGTTGACAAAATTGGCCGGCAACCGAGGGATCATACGCAGGTGAGGACACGCCTCCTGGCGGCTGTGGCGGTGGGGCAAAAAAAGAGATAGATCATTGGTGGATGCCAGAACACATGTAGATGGCTCAATAGTAGAACTGTACAAAGAAGGTCAGACTTACTGAGCATGGACATTTTGCCACTTAATCGGAAGGCACAAAATCAGAAATAAATATTAACCCATTGAATCCCACCGATAATATTTGAGACCAAAGTTTACTTTTGAGCTTGAAGGGTCTATAAAGAGGTAGCTATAAAGGGCCTATTAAGGTCTTATTCACATAAATCACATGATCACAATACATGTAAACATTGTGACCAGTGGCAAAACATTTTGAATTAATAACTGATTGATTCACATTCAGTTACCATTCAGTTATTAAAATTGTAGAAATAAATGTATTAGGGGTTGATATTACATCGATATTTACAATAAACACAAACACACACACACACACACACACACACACACACACACACACACACACACACACACACGCACACACACACACACACACACACACACACAGACACACACACACACACACACACACACACACACACACACACACACACACACACACACACACACACACACACACTTGCAGTACAATTCAAAAGTTTGGAAACATTTCTATTTTTAATGTTTTTGAAAGAAGTCTCTAATGCTCATCAAGCCTTTGATAAAAAACAAACAAAAAAAAAACAGTATTATTGTGAAATATTATTGCCATTTAAAATAATGGTTTTCTATTTGAATATAGTTTAAAATGCTGTTCTTTTAACTTTTTATTCATCAATGAATCCTGAAAAAAGTATCACAGGTCAAAAAATATTAGGCAGCATAACTGTTTCCAACATTGATGATAATTGAGTATCAAATCAGCATATTAGAATGATTTCTAAAGGATCATGTGACACTGAAGACTGACGAAATGGCTGATGAAAATTCAGCTATGCATCTGTCACATTTTTGTTTTGTTTCATGTTCTTGTGTCATATCTGTCATGTGATCCCCTGTTTTAGTCATGTGATCCTGCCATGTGTTCTGTGTTGTCATGTTGTCATTGGTTCATTGTTTCAGTGCACAGGTGTCCCTTGTCTTGTCATTAGTCCTTGTGTATTTAAGCCCTCATGTTTGCCTTGTTTCTGGTCAAGTATTGTTTCGTGTAATCACTGGTGGCAAACGCTATGTTTTGAGTTTCATGCCTTGCCTTTGTTTTATGTTTGGGAACAAAACTGCACTTTGGTTCTACAATTTGCTGTTACGTAGAAAATACAGAAACTTAGAAATCAAGTTCTAGCTAGAATTGCTGGTCAGAAAGAAAAGGATTTTTTAAAGGTTTGTATTGTCCAGTATTTATACGTTTATACTACTTTCCTGTAAACTCACAGTTTTGTAATGTTGATGCTTCACTGTTTACAATTAGGATGGAAAAATACAATGAATGTCACAAAATGCGTTTTATTTTTATTTAATTATAAATTTCATTTAAAAAATAAAAATTTCCACCACTGATGACATATGTAAAATTCTTGTAAAAATTTGCTGGGTTGAAAAAGTTGCTATCATCGTCATACTCCTACTCTGTTAGCCTACTTAAATTCATAGTAGCAGGCCCCCCATGCCCGACAGTCGCTTATATAATAGTGGACCATGGTCGGCTCACCTCATCAAAGGGTCTGATGACATTCCCGGTTATTTTCATGTCAGGAAGGCCCTGATCATACTACTGACATTATAGACCTGAGACATCATTTCAGAGAATTGGTTCAGCATGGCTCATGGTCAACCTTCGATTTGGGTCAAAGGATATATAGGTGACCCCTTTGCTCTGGTCAGATCGGACAAGGAGGGTGTCAGACTGAATTCAGTTAAGTCAACTTTGCTTGTAATTTTTACACATTTGAGCCTTTGCGGTTACTCGCAAGCAACCATTTTATGAGCTCATATAGCCTGTAAGTGATGAGTATCTGTATCCGTTACAGATCTGAGAACTGAATCGGCTTTGCACTTTTGTGGCTCCCCCTGGTGGACTTTGGTGTAACTACGCAGTTCAAGTCCAGCTCTGATGTAGACTGTGTCAGTGGATCTTTTCCGTATAAAACAGTTCAGTATTTATAATGTTTGTGAATTTGCACGTTTGAATGTATTTATATGTTGAATTGCTCATAACGTCCATATGATCTGACTAGACTAAAACGAGGATTCTGTGGCAGCTGGGCTGGCAGTAGCCTACATACTTTTGCGTCCCCCATCCAACCAGGAGCGCTGTTAATATCCCTTTTTGCCTGTAGGGGGCAGACCGCACCAACTCACCTCTATAAACGGATACGGAGAATCAGTCGAGTCCAACATACTGACTAACCTCACCTTCCCACAGCCAAATGCCAGATCAGACATTATCCTTTCAGTTACACTTGGGGGTTTATTTACAGTCTTAATTTGTTCAGTTTGTGGAAAAGCATAAAAATAAGTGAAGGGTGTTCTTTTTTTAAGTTCTACACTGACAGAATTGCCTGTGAACTCTGATTGAATGCATTCCACAGAGGCTGTGTGGGCCATTGTACTGTTGTCTTTGGGGACCGGTCACACACTTACCAACACATACTCACACTAAAAAAATTGAAGTTTTTCATTTTACCCATGCAATTTGACATTCTCCCTAGCCTACTCTTTTCCTCTGACCAGCTCCACTACAGCTGGTAGATTTTGAAGCGATGGCTCCTTTTAACCAGAGCCTGGAGTAAAATTACACCCACTTATCATTAGATCAAACACCCCTTCCCCTCGTATTATATCCTTTCGTGTTGGCACACACACATCCAAACGCACATGCACGCAACCCTAACCCATGCCCTACTGATGACCATGCGTCTCTTGGTGGAGAATGTTTTTCATTCCTTCACTGTGTCCATGAATGCAGGCTTTGTCTACCTGCTCCATCTTAAACCCCCTCTCTCCCCTCCATCTTCCTCCTTTCTGCCTCTCCCAACTTTCTCTGATCTCTGTACTGGCCATAACTGCCATGTAAATGGTGAAACTCAAACGCATTTTGCTCCAAGTAAATGAAGAAATTAGGATGTCAATAATTCCAACTAACATTCTGACTGCAACCATTATTTATTCATTAAGCTCTCATTATTGATTATCAGTTGATTGCAACCAAAAATATGCACAGTATGTACAGTGTAGATACACTACCGTTCAAAAGTTTGGAGTCAGTAAGATTTTTTAAATATATTTGAAGTGTCTTATGCTCACCAAGTCTACATTTTCTTGATGAAACATTATTACCATTTGTAGGAACTTTAATATATTTTAACATGTAATTTATTCTTGTGATAAGAAACGCATTACAAGTAGCCTAACGCAAGTTACATAATCAGATTACTTTTCCCAAGTAACTAGCAAAGTAACATTACTTTTAAATTTACAGCTATATATTTATATTTATATTTATATATGAAGACTTGAGATGCAAAAGCCTCTAAGTCTGTCTAAAGTTGGTGTTTAATATTAACATTTTATCAGGCTCCTATAGGTTTCTATCCAAGTACCGGAATTTCTGAATGGGCTGAGGCTGGGATAGTGAGTTTTAAGTGAAAGTATTTGATGAACGTATACTATGTGCAGAGAGCATTCACTCAATATTATTATCTCATTTTTGACAGAGGTGGCTTTTAGAGGATTTTGCATCGGAGGTCTTCATATATAAATACATATATATATATATATATATATATATATATATATATATATATATATATATATATATATATATATATATATATATATATATATATATATATATATATATATGTCTGTTTGTGTATAATTATACTGATTTATATTGCTCATAGATTCTTCTTTTGTGTTTATTTTATTTTATTTAAAAAAGTTTTATTGGACCTGGCTTTGATGACTCTCATTGTTGATCATTCTGTGTAGTCTTCTTCTTATGTTGCTGGTGTTGAATAAGAATAGGTATCCACATTCTACCTGGATTCTTAGAGACTGCAATGTCCACAAACAGGGTCAGTTTCTCAGGCCAGTTCACAGGACTTTCACCCTCGAATTTGTACCAGGGAGCTGCTAAGAATGCAGAATCCTGTGGTGAACTGTTTGTTTTGTTTAAGTAATCATTGTGTGTGTGTGTGTGTGTGTGTGTGTTCATAGATCCAGCATTGGTAAACACTATTGGTTCCACTGAAACTAGACTACATGAAGCATTGGTTTTGTACAGAGCTCTATGATATAAAATCACACCTGAGGCAATATTACAAAAGCCTCAATGATTTAGTGCAAGATTTTCAAACTTTTTGATGCGAAAGATCCCCTTATGATCAAATCCTGAAATTTTCTGTGGACCCCCTATAGTTCCCCCTTGCGTCCCTCTGGAGGACCCTGGACCGCCATTTAAAAAACCCCTGATCAAGAGTTTTGATTAAATCAAATAGTGAAAGCTGGATCAGAGATGAAATGCATTAAGTTTTGGATAAAGTCAAAATGGGAGCTGTTAAACCCAGACAGTGGTGTCCTGGATAAATTAAGCTCATTTGTGGCCTAAATCACTCTATCAACAGGGACTCTTCATTCAAAAAATCCCCGGACACCAGCCTCTCTGTTTGCCATAGCTTATCTCAGAAGTTATGAGAATAAATAGAAAGCTTTATTAGACCAAACAAAGACAGAACGAATCCTTCCCCCACTTCAGGCCCCATATGTGGACTGTAATATCAAACAGAGCAGTTCGGTTTCCCACGGCCGTGAACGGCTGAATAAACTAAAGAACTGTTCACGCCAAGAAAGATAACTACTATAATGCTATATATGCTAATATGACTATAATGCTAATATGAAAACTATATTAGCATCCACACAAAGCACGATAATGTTTTGTTTAGGGAGTTTTGAAAGTGATTCTAATAATATCTGTGCCCTTATCTTTATAGTTGTTGTCTGGACACTGCTATTCTTTTAAATTTAGAATGATTTTTAAAATGATATTACCATTATAGTCATCATCCGTGGTGTGAACGTGCCTTGAAAGGTGAAATATCACAGAAAAAGGTTTCATTTTAATGAACTGTCATGCAAATACTTTGTCCGGCATTTTAATTATGGTTTAGTCTCAAGTGACACAAATGTTCACTCATGTGAGGCCGTTGGGCATCTTATCTTGGCACATGGATCAGAACATTTTGTAAAGTGAATGTTTCAGGGTCTTGTATGCCATGTAGTTGATTTTATTCACTTAATTCTGCTTTATTCCCTTTTAGCGTTCAAAGAATGGACAAAAAGCTCCACATTTGGAAGAAAAGCCTGGCGGGTGCTTAATCTCCGGGCACAGACCGGCCTTCTGACGCCTTATGCCAATCACGGTTAGTGTTTTGCTGCCGACACTGGGTTTCCTGCCAATGGTCAGGCCCCACATCATCTGATCCACAGCAACCCAGCCACCCTACACACCCCTGGAGCCTCGCCGTGTTCCTGCCACCGCTCCTCTCCTCTCCTCATCCCTCTACCTTTCCGCACCCTCCCTCCATCCACACCCGCGGCTCTCTTCTCCCCCACTGCCCGGTGCTCTCTCACATTCCTCAGGTCTGCACACAGAGCCGCATTGTGTGTGTGTCTTAAAGAGCACACAGTCAGGGCTCATTTCGGACTCACAGACATCGAACAGGGTGTGTGCACAGTCGCACCGATGAGTACACACACATACACATATCCCTTCATAAAACTAATAGACACGCATTCATGTGCGCACACGACCACAAACACACACACTGATTTTCATATGTGCACACTGTATACACACTCATCTACATACACAGGATGTCTCACACCGAGGCTGAGATTCCAGTATCCTTATTCCTTTTTTACTCTTTCATGCTTCGCTTTTTGCAGTTTGATCTTTTAATCCCTCGAGCATTGCCATTTTTCTCTTCTCCTCTGTTCCCACAGTGGGATAAATGATATGGTAGATGTTTTATTGTGATTGAATTGAGGAACAGTCACATAAAGGAACTAAACTGGGCAAGACACAACATAAATACAACTCTGATGGAGAATTCTTGCTAGTTTTAGCAAAAAAAAAAACAAGTCCACCTTTAAAAGCATGTCACTTTACAGTTATATGTTCAAAAGATCAGTATTTATTCAACAGATGCGAAGAATATGAGAGAGAAATTATATATGTGCTGTTATTTTAGTATCATTCATATACTATTATATCATTTATTCATATTTTAAAATTATCTTTTAATTTTAGATTTGTAGAGTTAATTAATTTTTTTATTTGTTTCAGTTACTTTATGTGCTTTTGTAATTATTGTTGGTTCTTTTTTACAGTTTTATTTTTTGTAATTTTAGTATTTCAACATATTTATTTCTTATCAAAATTATTTATTTCAGTTATTTGCCATGGCAACATTTCTCATTTTCATTTAAATGTATATGTTTTTTCCAGCTTTCTTTCAGTTATAGAAAATAACGTAAGCTTTAATTTAGATTTAGTCAAGTTGTGCCAAGTTTTGAAGGTTACTTGATTATTAGTTGATAAAGTTGACACAAGTTTAAGTTAGAATTGTGAATTTAAAACAAAAAGTTTTTTGTTGTTGTTTCAAAGCTGTGATTCACAGTGATTTGTGTGGAAATCCATAATCAGCATGTTCATACATAAGAATGTTGATCCAGACAGTTGAAAGTAGTTGATTTCCAAAGTATTTTTTTCCTACTATGGAAAATTGCTATGTTCATTGACTTCAATGGCTACCGTCAACTGTCTGGATACCAACATTCTTTAAAATAACTTAGTTTGTGTTCAACAGAAGAAAGAAACTCATACAGGTTTGGAATAACTTGAGGGTGAGCAAATGATGCCAAAATGTTCATTTTTGGGTGAACTATCCCTTTAATAACCCCTTGCATAATATTGAAAATCCAAACTCTATATATCTGCTGCATCAGGTATGAACACCTATGGTTCTTATACTTGCAGTATTTTGATACATAACATTATCTTGGGTTTTCAATGGTCATGTGCAGCCTGGTGCAAAACTCTTAAACAATGAATGTATTTTGGTTCTCCAAATCTCTTTTCTGAGCAAAGGCCATTCTGATGCACTTTAATACAAAGGCACAGGGAGAAAGCCCTCCACTTGCCAGGAAAGGGCAACTAGGGGAGGGGGTGGATGGGTTTGGATGGAATTGTTCTTGAGACAGAGGAGTGGCGGAGTTTTTTTCCTCTTCTTTCTCAATGGGGTGGGCTGGGGGGCTGATATGTCTCGAATTTCAGCGCTCATGGGGGTCGGGGTTGGACTCACGTTTTGGGATAAACTAAGATTCATAAATGCGCCAGTGAACATAAAACCGCGGAGCTCTGACTGACGCGGTGGGTTCTGTCTGTGTGTACCTGGCGTCGGATCCTCCCCAACACATCCACATCCACTTCCACACTCCCCGCGAGCACAGAGTTGCCGCTCTGCCGGGTCTTCGGCGACTTTCACCCCTGAGGACCTGCATGTCTAATCTTTAGACATGTTCAGATTAGTGGATTCACGGACTCTCCTGCTACTTGTAGCAACGCAATGCGTTTTGCTATCCCTTGTAAGATGTCAACAAGAAGATGACCGTAAGTTGGAGTTTTTCACATTGAAATTGAAAGTATTCTGCTAAAAAATTGTACAGTGTTGCCATGGTGACTTGAGAGGAAAGTTTGGCATTGGTCACTTTGGTTTGCGCGTTTCACATATGGACTGTGGGATACCTTTGCTCATTGTAAAATATAAGACCTGAAGTATATGCAGTATGCTTGTATTTTAAGTCTAAGTCTGCATATTTTCAAAGACTGAACGCAGTCTACACTGCAAACAAGCGAGGCGACGCACCAGAGCCTTCTGGTTTTAGCGCGTCAGTCACGCGCAGTGCAGACGGAATGACAGATGCTGACGTTGCGCGACAGGTTAACGCATTGAAACGCTTGTTTTTATTAGTTTTCTACGTTTAAAGTTAAAGAACAAAACAGTTAAATTATGTATGCATGTATTAATTTTTGTTTTTACGTATGTATGCGTTTTACAAACGTTTGCAAGAGGTTACTAGCAACAATACGCTGCTCGAGCACTTTCTGCTGGATAGGATCAGTGTCATGGTACAGGGAATAAACATTTCCTTCTCTCATTACTTATCACTTTAATATAGATTTCCACATATATGACAGATGTGTGTCTGATATAAAACGTTTAAAATAGTTAAGTGACATCGTTTGCGTCCACAAAATTAGGCTACTGACAGAAAAAAAGCAAACTATCTAAAAGTCGCTGAACAATTATGATTTCTTAGTTTTAATGCTAGAAAAAGTTATAAGATGATAAAGCAAACTTGTTTTCAATACTAGCCAATCTTCAATAGGCCATGTGTTTAAAGTGCGGAGGAAATATTAACAATCTTTGTTCTCAGAGGAAATTCTGTCTCGATCTAAGGAACCCTAAATGATGCCTAAAGTCAAAGTGTGTGTGTGTATATATGTGTATATATATATTACAGTGTAGAGAAGAGGGTTATGTGTAACCATTTTAGCATTATTAGGACTGATCTATATATGAAGAGTTCAGATGCAAAAGCCTCTAAGTGCCATCTGAAATTTTCTTCTAGAATGATCATTTTTATAAAGCTTGTTTATTTAAGTTCAATAATTTCACTTAAATTACAATTAATAGGTAATTTTCATAGCCATTTAAGTGAAATTACTGAACTTAAATATACAAGCTTGATAAAAATGATCATTCTAGAAGAAAATTTCAGATGGCACTTAGAGGCTTTTGCATCTGAACTCTTCATATATAGGCCATTAATATCCACTAGTGACAGAGCTGTTTCACTCAAGATTAGGAGCAAAGGTTCCTACAAGGGTTCAAACGGTGCACCATTAGCACATGTTCAAAGTGTTTGGAAAGCATAAAATATTTCGGGTTTAGTTCAGGGGATTTGGCGTTGATTAAAGGAGATTTGGGGAACTAGGTTAGGGGGGTTTAGAATGTTGTTGGAATGGCCAAAACATCACACTGGCAACCTCTAAGGTTCACAAGCATCTTGGAATGAGAAAGATTATGAACTGGGATATTTGGTAAACTTTGAAGCGATAGAAGAAAAATCACCCATATGATGATATCTTTATGCTCTTATATGAACAAGGAAATGTTAATTACACTGAACTTTGGCTGGCCTATATTTGCATCCAAGAAAAGTGGATTTTCCATATTTACAGAATTAAACGGCTATAATTGCCTCATTCATGTACACTAGGGCTGCTGGGAGTCAAAAGTCAAATTACACTTTCATATGAAAAAGCAAACACGTCAAGGAGTTCTGTGTGTGTGAGGGCTGTCCTTCCCTACCCACGAGGGTGTGTTTGCCCTGGTGGTAAGTGAGACCATTAGATCCAGATGGAGCTTTCGAGATGGGTGTGTTTGTATAAGGCACCAGGCTGTCAATGCAGCCCTGTCTGTGTTTGAGAAAGCCCCATTCATGGCTAGTTTAGTAGATTTGGGGTTCAGTTACAAATCCACAGACTACAGGAGCCCACATTTTACACCTGGGTGTCAGATATGCACCCTGCAAATATTGCTAGCTAGTGTTGTAGTGAATGTATAATCATAATGTAACCAGATGTCAGCCACGAGTTGGACACAAATTCGAATTTATATATATATATATATATATATATATATATATATATAATAGAACATATTTTAGATGTATATATAATAAAAAATATTATATATACGTAATATATTCTAAAATATTTCTTAATTATTAGGAAGCCCTTACAACTTGCTTTTTTCAGGAAGGTTTTTATTTTATTTTAGTATGCTTGAAGATGTGTCGCTCACCTGTCTCTTACCCCCATGCACTCCATTCTGTCGCCCCCTTCTGGTGGCTGCAGAGGAAGAGTTAGGCAGCTGCATCCAAGATGGCCAGCAGTACGCAGACCATACTGTATGGAAGCCAGAACCATGCCGTGTCTGCGTGTGCGACTCTGGGGCAGTGCTGTGTGACGAGGTCATCTGTGAGGACCTGAGAGACTGTGCCAATCCCATCATTCCACCCGGAGAGTGCTGTCCCATCTGCCCAGCTGAAACCGACGAGCCTATCGGTCCGCTCTCTGCTTATACACCTCTTTTTGCTTATCATACCTGTCCCGCTAGCTGTCTGCTCTGAGTTCTGTAACTATGGCAACAGTCTCACATACCACTAGACTACAGCCTATTCAAGTTGGTCATGTGATTGGGTTCAGAACTCAAAGCAACATTCACAGGGGAAGAAAGCAACACTTTTAAGTTTTACGTTTGCTGTCTATGGCTAAAATGGGCCCACTTTACATTTGACTTTGATAGTAGGTTGTTGTTTTTTTACAGAAAAAGCGCAATCTTTCCACCAGTTTGCTGTGGAATCTATGATTTTTAGATTAGATATTTGGTCGATACTGCAAAAAAGGAAATTTACAATTAATTACAGTTAGTTATACTACTCACAAATAAGCTTTTGAGAGAACTTATTTATACTTTAGTCTCATAATACTTCATTCAGAGGATGATTTGTCTTTCTTCTATAATATAATAGCATTATATTATATTTTATTTATACATAAGTAGTTCAAATAGATCGATATAAAAAAAAAAAAAAGAAAGTTGACTCACCTTGGCCATAGACTGCTTAAGTTCGGAAAAGCTGAAAAATAAGATTCTTTGAATGAGAAGTCATTGCACTACCTCTTTCAAAGCAACCTAATTAATGAAAAATTTTGAAGTGTTCTTTCAACCTTTTAATGCACTTTCTGTTCATTTAAAAAAAAAAAAAGTTTTTTTGCTGCTCTACAGATACACACAATAACAAGATGAACATAGTTGTCAAAAACAAAAAAAGTTTACCTAAACATTTTAATATACTCTGTCTCACTGTAATCAGATCATGGCACTGATACAGAATGAGTTTTCTCTAAATATGTATTAAAAAAATTTTCATTCAATTTATTTAGCAGCATATAGCCTAATAATGCTTCTAATATTAAACTATAATGCACATCATGTTTTAAACTGATCCTCAGCTTGCACCTTAATATTCTGCTTTTAACAATTTAACCGATGCAGATTGGGAAGAGAATGATGCTGTTTTGGTACACGGCCTAGTGGGGTGCCGTTGAGTTGGAATTTTTTAGCTATGTAGTTTCAGCAGGGAATAGCTGTTCATTAGTTCTTACAGTAACACTGAGTGTCTGACTGGTTTACCGTCCTCATTATGAATCAGAATCAGCTGAATACTTCATTCACGGATGTTTTTTCCTGACCCTTTTGTGACCCCTAGTTTTTTGATAATGAGCTTGCAGTGTTCTAAATGTATGAGGCAGATGTTATGACTCCAGACAGACTGTTATTCTGCAACATTGGTTCTTATATATATTTTTTGAATACTTGCTAATTGATAGAACACATGTATACATAGAATTCCTTCTGTGTCTAACTGTCAATCTTTATTATCTTCCCCTTCATCCTGTGACCTGATTCAACAGAGTCAATTGGTGCAAAGGTGAGGTCTTGGTCATTATTTAAGAGTCATTATATCAAGGTCATTATTTAAGAAATACCTAATATTCTTAAGGTTTAGGTCTTAAATAAGTTATTTATTACTGTCCACAGGGACAGAAAGGAGAACCAGGCGATATTACAGATGTAAGTCATTTCACTAGTAAACATCTTTGTGTTTTAGAAGGATTTCACCAAATTGTAAAAACTGGAGTTGCTAAATAATATTTATTTATTTGTTTATGTAGGTAGTTGGACCAAGAGGACCTGCTGGCCCAATGGTGAGATTATAAACACACTTTGGTAGTAGATTTCTGAATAATTTGTAATGCTGCGTTGCGTTTCTCCACTAGGTGGCTCTCCTGAATGTTTATTTGCCTATTGTTGCAATTTTTTTTTTCGAGTTCTTGAGTTCACTTCATAGATTGTAGATAAATTGTTTATTGTAGATAAATGATCTACAACTTTTCTTTTTGACATTTTTTCTTTCTGTGATTTTAGGGACCCCCAGGAGAGCAAGGAACACGTGGCGAGAAAGGACCTAAGGGTGAGAAGGTAAGACATTTTTCCTTTTCAAACTATTTTTTTTTCTCAGACTTGTTAGGTAAAGTGATGTCAAACCTTATTAGCAGTTATCCGGGTACATTTAGGGTGCAGTGGACACACTCTGCAGGAAGCTGTCATGTGAAAAGGCTTTAGTTAATCTGTTCACCCTCTTTTCTTTTCCACTCATATGCCCTGTTTCCCCCCCTCCTCTTAGGGAAATCTTGGCCCAAGAGGGAGAGATGGCGAGCCTGGTACACCTGGAAACCCAGGACCCCCTGGACCCCCTGGGCCACCAGGACCTAATGGACTTGGAGGGGTACGTCTCTCCTTTTCCTTCATCTGCTTGCTAAATTTGTGTCTGCCTCTTTCTGGGTTACTGTAAGTGTGTTTTTCTGTGTGTGTGCAGAACTTTGCTGCTCAGATGGCTGGTGGTTTTGATGAGAAGGCAGGAAATGCTCAGATGGGTGTGATGCAGGGACCAATGGTGAGAAAAAACTGTTCCCACGCTGAAAATATATGTATGAAATAACTATTAAAAGGACATGGCATACGTTACATCACATCTGTTTTAAACTCATTTGGAATTAATCTCACATCTAGTCAAATTTTAAAGTATTTAATTTGGCTTGGCTAATATGGAACTTTAACAATATGTCAGAACAAATATTCATAGTTATTATAGTATATCGTTTTTTAATTCACAAACTGCCCCCTTGTGGAATGGTCTGGATAGACATAAGCTGCATTTTTAACATACAAATAAAAATAATAATGCAAAAACATGCACAAATGAATAAAACACCTGAAATTTCAATATTTAGGATTGAGATGAGCATAGGCCTCTATTTAAGGTGCTGCTTTGTTATTGTACTTCTTTCTGTGATTTCAAATAAATCCATTGCCAAACATTTTTATTGAAATAAATGATCAACATTCTGAACAATATAAGGAGAGTCAAATCTGTTACCTGTTTTCTGATCATTAGTGCATCCTGCTGACAATATCCTTTTCAAATGGAGGCTTAATTTCTATAGTGCTTCACGGATTCAAAGCTTGCAACATGAACATACCACAATAAATGTGGTTACTTAAAATAAAATTACACACAATGAAACAAATAATTAATTTTATTAGACTTTAACCAGCTTTGAAATATAATCTATAAATAAATGGAAAATACAACACTCTCAGGCTGTTTTTGTTTATCTGGGTCAAAGTGGCCAATCTGCATTTAACTTGATCTTTTTCTACAGGGTCCAATGGGTCCCCGTGGTCCTCCCGGTCCCTCTGGAGCACCTGTACGTAAATGCACAATCATTCATGGTCATATAATCATTTCATATTCCCAATTTATTGAAAAATAACAGAAGCTACCATTGATGAGACAGATATGAGTAAATGTAAGCACCCACCAACGGCAACTCCTAACCCCGCACTGTCATTTATTTCTATTCCAGGGCCCACAAGGTTTCCAAGGCAACCCTGGAGAGACTGGTGAACCCGGCCCTGCTGTGAGTGTCCCAAATCTTGCTGGTTTAGAGCACAAGCCTACATTCATATACACATATATATACCCACATACATATTACATGGCTCACACTGATGACACATTCATATGCACATTAACAATGAAATGTTTTTACAGACAAATGCAAGTTTAATTAACTTTTAACAACTGGTTTATTTTAGGGTGCCCTTGGACCTCGTGGCCCATCGGGGCCCCCTGGAAAACCCGGAAGTGATGTGAGTAATTTTTGCCACTGGCTTGATATTCAACCTATTCCAAATAGTGAAACTTGACAGATATCAACTAATATGTCTATGCCCGTTCTCTTTCCAGGGTGAGGCTGGCAAACATGGTAAGCCTGGTGAGCGTGGACCCCCAGGGCCTCAGGTAAACAGCCAGCATGCAACAGTTTTGGTCACTTGTTAGTATTCTGATAATGGTCATACAATCTTATATAATAACATTTTTACAAAAATCCAACATGATCATTGAATGTTTTTTTTCTTTGTTTGACAGGGAGCCCGTGGATTCCCCGGAACACCTGGCCTTCCTGGCATCAAGGGACACAGAGTGAGTTTCAGCGGAGACTGTAGTCATTTGTTTTTCTGTTTGTTAATTTCTGTATGCATCTACCATCTTTTTCAATGTGTTTGTAGGGACACCCAGGTATTGATGGAGCTAAAGGAGAGTCCGGTGCTGCAGGTGCTAAGGTACAGCAACATAAAAAACAGTCAGTTTTTAGCCAGAACACCCAACTCTTACAGATCAACTCTGTAAAAGTCACATACACTGTCTATAGTTACATACTGCAAAGTGATGTACACTACCATTCAAAAGTTTGTGGTCAGTACATAACACATGGACTTTAATCATATTTGACAAACAGCCTGTAAGAATATACTGCACACAGGTTTCACGGGGCATCAGAATTCTAACAGACATTTATTAAATTGATGTAGTTGTAAGGCATTACTGTTTGAAGATCTGCTTTGGAACAATATATATTATTAAACAATTTAATTTATTATTTAATGTAATATTTCATTTAATTTCTAAATATATTTTATATGATAAATATTTACCTTTGAGAGACTGAGGATTTAATAACTCTATAATGATAAATTGTGTTCATATTGTATTGCAAAACACTTTTGCTGCTATTGAGGTGGGATACGGGTTAGTTTAGGGACATGTTTGGTGGTATGGGTAGGTTTAAGGTTGGGTTAGAAGGGAAGGGTCAACAGTGTAATTATAGCTGTAATTACAGAAAAGAATTACAGATGTAATTACATGCAGGTAATTATAATAATAGAAGTACAATGTAAAAACATGTATGTACATAATAAGTGCATTGTATCAAATTATTAATTTAAATGTCAGAACATAGTAAAGAGTATAATTTAATTGATTTTAATTTATTTGATATATAAAGATATTTCAAACTATAAAGACTCTGAGATACTCCTAAAGACACCAGACCAATGATAAGAAACATTGAGGAACGTTACCTGTGCAGATGCTAAATGGGCTTATTCATTTTACTCATTTCTGAGCAAATTATGCAACAGGAAGGTCTAATCAATCTCCTCTCTTTTCCTCCAGGGTGAGGCAGGTTCTAACGGTGAGAGCGGTGCTCCTGGACCAATGGTGAGTGCCTTAAGTCAGAAATGGCCTGATGATTCAATAGATGTAGTTTTCTGACACTGAAATAGTGCATCTAAGTCTCTCCATCCTATTTTCTTTTTTTGTCTCTCAGGGTCCACGTGGTCTGCCCGGTGAGAGAGGTCGTCCTGGTGCAACTGGTTCTGCTGTAAGTGAACACTCAGATAACTGGCCTTATTAAGAATCCTAAACAGTATATGATAAAAATGTGTGTAGCTGATGGTGGTTTCAAACTATAATGATTTTGCTCATGTCTGTCCATAGGGTGCCCGTGGCAATGATGGTCTGCCTGGTCCCGCTGGTCCTCCTGTAAGTGCATTTCCTTACTTCCTCAAGTGCAAGTTCTCACATAATTCGGTTTTACTTCATTAATGCTATGGCTAATGCTAACTAATGGTAAACCCATATGGGTTACATAGAGATATCAAGATGGACAATTGTCGATATATATATTAATTAAACTTGATAGCAAATGATTTCAAACAATATTTACTAAAATTATTTCAGCAATATTAATATATTAAAAAAAATCAGAAAGTGTGCATCATCCACTTACAAATTAAAGAATAACATTAAAGGGATGTGCAGGGTGCACAAGAAATAAGCATGCCTCTTTGATCATTTGTTCATGTTTCTGTCCTCAGGGTCCTGTTGGTCCTGCTGGTGCTCCAGGTTTCCCTGGATCCCCTGGTTCTAAGGTAAAATACCTGTCATCAGCACTTCTCTGTGAATTCCTTCCCATTCTTAAATTTAAACATTTGAAGTATAAGAAATACCATTAGCCCTGACAATGAGATGTGATCTTTACTCCTGCAGGGTGAAGCTGGTCCCACTGGAGCTCGTGGACCTGAGGGTGCGCAAGGACCCCGTGGAGAGGCCGGAACACCTGGATCACCTGGACCTTCTGGTGCATCTGTGAGTAAACTTACAGATAATATTACAAGCAAAATATTTGATTTTCTTTGTCATTGTATACAATATATTTAACACTTTGGATTTCAATGAGTTTTTAAATATTACATGTTTACTATTTACTATAGGGTAACCCTGGTACTGATGGTATTCCTGGAGCCAAAGGATCTGCTGTGAGTATATCCACATCATTTTTTATTTTCTTTCACTAATTTCTCTGTAATAAAATAAAATACGTTTTTTTTAAGCATACAATTTTTCATGCAAACTTTAACACTCTGGTCACACTGTTGCAGTGAATCTAATGTAAACAATAATTGATTGTTTTCCCCTTTGCAGGGTGCTTCTGGCATTGCTGGTGCCCCTGGTTTCCCAGGACCCCGTGGCCCGCCCGGACCTCAGGGAGCTACTGGACCTCTTGGGCCTAAAGGACAATCTGTACGCTATCATATTCTGAACCAATTTAAAAAAGCTCTCAGTGTTTCCCAGATATCTTTTAATTATTTCATATACTTATTGAAAACACTATTGTATTTATACAGGGAGACCCTGGTATTCCAGGATTTAAAGGCGAGGCTGGACCCAAGGGAGAGCGTGTAAGTAACCAACGTCATACTTATCATCATGTCCTTTCTATTGTATCCACTAAAGGCTGTTGCCCATAACAATCATATGAAATATTGTAGCAAACTAATCAGGCATATTTTTCTCCTAATTGCACAGGGTGTTGTAGGACCTCAGGGATCCCCTGGGCCATCTGGAGAGGAAGGAAAGAGAGGACCAAGAGGAGAGCCTGGTTCTGCCGGACCTCTTGGACCCCCTGGAGAGAGAGTATGTATCATATCCTAGTTAGTTTTACTGATTCACAGAATGATAAAGAACCACACTAATAAGTCCATATGTGTTCTACCTTATTAGGGAGCTCCAGGTAACCGCGGATTCCCCGGTCAGGATGGTCTAGCTGGAGCAAAGGTTGGCGATTTAGACTCAAAGTTACTCAACTACCCAACACATGTATTTCCTCCTGATTTCTGTACTTAAATGTTCTGTCCTATGATAGGGTGCACCTGGTGATCGTGGTGTTCCAGGTTTGACCGGACCAAAAGGAGGGACTGGAGATCCTGGCCGCACAGGCGAGTCTGGTCTTCCTGGAGCCAGAGTGAGTCATTGTGGTATTTCTTTGATTTATCTGAACACATATTATTCAGGTCAAATTAGATAATCATAACTCTACTCAACAGACATTACAATCTAAAATTGAAGCTCTTATGCTGGTTGCTTTAAAGGCTCATTGCATTTTTTCCCATTTATCTGTTCCTTCCTCTAACAGGGTCTCACTGGACGCCCTGGTGATGCTGGACCTCAAGGAAAAGTTGGAGCACCTGTGAGTATCTATACAATTTAAAGCACTTTTACAGACTGCAAAGTGATGTACACTACCATTCAAATTCAAAAGTTTGTGGTCAGTATGATTTTTTTTTTCGTAGAAAGAGTCTCTTTAATTCACACAGCTTCAGAATTAATGGTTTTTAAAACATCAGAATCCTGAAAAACATATCACAGCTTCCACAAAGATATTAAGCTGCACAGCTGTTTTCAACATTGATAATAATAAGAAATGTCACTTAAAGGGATACTCCACCCAAAAATGAAAATTCTGTCATCATTTACTCACCCTCAAGTTGTTGCAAACCTGTATGAGTTTCTTTCTTCTGCTGAACACAAAGGAAGATATTTTGAAGAACGATTGGAACCAAACAGTTGTTTGGCACCATTGACTTCCATAGTAGAAAAAAAAAATACTATGGAAGTCAATGGTGCCCCACAATTGTTTGGTTCCAATCGTTTTTCAAAATATCTTCCTTTGTGTTCATCAGAAGAAAGAAACTCATACAGGTTTGTATCATTGCAGCCCTGTTGAGCATTAGAGACTTCTTTCAAAAACAGAAAAAAATAGTACAGATCCCAAACTTTTGAATGCTAGTGTATAGTGCAAAATATATTTTGGGTAGAATCGATATTCAGATACTAATCGCTGCATATCAACATAGTTCAGGGCAAACTTCAGTGCTGAAGATGTTTTACTCATTGTAGGGTTCTGCTGGTGAAGATGGACGCCCTGGTCCTCCTGGGCCTCTGGGAGCTCGTGGTCAGCCTGGAGTGATGGGATTCCCTGGACCTAAGGGAGCCAATGTAAGACCATTAGAGTATTTCTGCAAATTAACTACAAGGGTTCATATTCATGTCCATAAAAGTTGGTGGGAAGTGTATGTGTTGTACTGAAGGGACTGTATCTCTCCCACAAAGGGTGAACCTGGAAAAACTGGAGAGAAAGGACTTCTTGGACGGCCTGGTCTTAGAGTAAGTCATGTTTCAACTCACAGGCAGATCAAGATTTTTTCCATGCATGTTTTTTTCCCCCCAGATATCCTCAGATTTGTCTCTCTTTGTTTTTTCTTCCATTAGGGTTTGCCTGGTAAAGATGGAGAGACTGGAGCTGCTGGTCCACCTGGCCCTGCTGTTAGTATTTTGACACATTACTCACATTGCCTCAATTTTTGCAATTACAGTTTTTCTCGATTGCTTAAACACTATAACCAGGCTTTTGAACTAAAATTTCAAAACCATAATGCCATTTATCAAAAAGCACACCCATTTCACTGAACTATGAACACTATTCCCCTGTTTTGACACATTAGTCAGATTTGTTGAACTGTCACAGCAAAACTCTACACACAAATCCCTTCATTTCTCAGTGCCTACACCATGTGGTCATTTAGAAAGCACTAGCATTCAAAATTGTTCACTCAAGTCAGCTCAGCTTCAGCTCAGTTAGCACACAATTACCCAGGTGAAAACACTAAGTCAAAAAACTGAGTCAAAATTGAACACACATCAGTCAGATCCTTCAATAGATAGATAAAAGGTTATACAATCTTTTATAAAAGATACAAATCAGTTTACCGAGTTTTGGAATAATGGATCCACAGAGAAATTAAGCAATAGGTCGAGGAGGGGGAGGGAGAGGAAGAGGAAGAGGAGGAGGAGAAGGAGGGAGAGGAAGAGGAGGAGGAGGAAGAGGAATAGGAGGAGGAAGAGGAGGAGGAGGAGGAGGGGGATGAATAGGAGGAGGAAGAGGCGGAGGAAGAGGAGGAGGAAGAGAAGGAGGAAGAGGAGGAGGAAGGGCAAGGGCAAGAAGTCAAGCAGTCTCGGATGAAATTCAAGCCACTTTAGTTGACCATGTCCTTGTCCATGGTATGACTATGAGGGACGTCGCCTCCATCATCAGAACCTTCAGGGAGGTGTGGTGGCAAACAGATTTCTATCACTGAATAAGAGACAAACATTTCCAATTGTCTTTGATGAGGTTTATGTTCTTGCAAGAAAAGGCCTGCAGTCGTACAGTCACACAGAGTGGCTGCAGAGTGTGACAGTGAAGGGAGGGCATCCTTTCTCCTTTATAGTCTTGACTCCCAGAATGTTATCTTTCTAGGCCAATGATGGTATTTCAACCACATGTGGAACATTCTTAGACTTGTTCATCATATTGTATCCTTGAGTGGAGGCATGAACCAACACTCTTTACCATTCCAATACAATTCCATATTTGAATAAGGTTTGTGTGTGCTCTTTTACTGTCATATGATGCTCACACACATCTTACGTAAGAGTAGGAGCGAGTAAAAACAAAAGATGTGGGGGAGGGCGGGGGGACCACAAGCAACATGAATTACCAGTTTTGGAAATGTTGTTTTGAATTTATAGCACCAGTGTGTAAGACTATGTAGTAGTGTGTGTATTTTTGAGGGCTTGTGTGTCCTGTCTGAGGGCAAAGTTAGGTTTTTCAGCAAGAGTGAATGGTTTTGAGTGTAGAGCTTCATTTTGACCTGAAAATAGGATGTTTGGGGAATTGGGTGAGACGTTATGAATTTGTGTTTACTGTTTTGAGAATACGAGGCATAGTTTCAAGAAATGTTTTTAAGCAATCGAGAAAAACTGTAATCAATAATATTAAAATCCCATTTGTAATAATTTCTTGGATTTTTAAATAAATTGTGATTTCATTATGCTTTAAGGGTGCTGTTGGTGAGAGAGGAGAGCAAGGACAGCCTGGTCCATCTGGCTTCCAGGTACAGTTTCACAACACAGCTAACTGTGAAAGAGAGTTAAAACTGCACTTTTTAAATTAACGAAACTGAAAGAGTGTTTAAAAATATTTACTCTCTTTTTGCACAGGGTCTGCCAGGACCTACTGGAGCCCCCGGAGAGCCCGGTAAACCTGGTGACCAGGCAAGACTTATTTTTTATCACACAGTTATTTATTGTAATTCTCTATTTGTGCTGTTGTGATGTTATTAGTGATTTTAACTATGCTGCTGATTTTATTCCTCTCTATAGGGTGTTCCTGGAGAGGGTGGTGCTGCCGGTGCCACTGGACCAAGAGTGAGTTCCTATCCTTAATAAAAAGATTCCCAATTTGCACTCAATGCAAATCAGTACTAATTACTAATTAGTCATTACTTTGCACAAAATAACTCTTTGCTGTGCTTCTCTCAGGGTGAACGTGGTTTCCCTGGTGAGAGAGGAGGCGCTGGCTCTCAGGGTCTCCAGGGACCAAGGGGACTTCCAGGAACTCCTGGAACTGATGGACCTAAGGTCAGACCCAAACCACCTCTGACTGAGATTGTGCTCTACTATTCAAAATAAAATCCTTAAACAGTCAAATGAATACATACACTACCATTTGTGGTCTCTTATGCTCACCACGGCTGCATTTGTTAAATCAAAAATAGTAATACAATAAACAGTAATATTGTGAAATACGATTTAAAATAACTATTTTCTATTTTAGTATATTTTATAATATATATATTTTAAAATTTAATTTGTTACTGTGATGGCAAATCTGAATTTTCAGCATAATTACTACAGTCTTCAGTGTCATATGATCTTTCCGAAATTATTATAAAATGCTGAATTAGTGCTCAAGAAACATTTATTGTTATTATCAATGTTGAAATCAGTTGTGCTGCCTAATATTTTTGTGAAAATAATTTTTTCAGGATTCTTAATGCATATAAAGTTCAACAGTTAATGAAAGGTTCAGTTATTTGAAATAGTTAAGTCTTTTACATTGTTATAAAATATCTGTCACCCTTGATCAATTTAATGCATTCTTATTGAATAAAAGTATTAAATCCATACTTTTATTCCTCCAGTAGTATATATACATACACATATATATATATATATATAATATCGATATTTTTTAATATATACATTTGAGGGTGTTGTTACAGTAACTATGAGTTACAGTAACTATGAAATAAATGTACATTTGTTTAGCAATCTCTTTAATATTTTGTATTCATTTTACAGCATACCTACCTACATTTTTCAAAGCACAATTTTTTAACTTATAGTTTTATAAATACTTATATTTAACTCAATAACTTCTATTTGTATAATAACTCTTTATGAGTTTTTGTTTACTTCCAAGTTAAAATGAAAAACAAAACAAAAACAACAGATTTTCAATGTGGTCATAAACTTTTGGACCCCACCCCAACACCCTCAACACAGCCAATCTCTCAAACTCTAATGTCTCTTCTTGATTTCCAACAGGGTGCAATTGGACCAGCTGGTAGTGCTGGAGCTCAGGGCCCTCCCGGTCTGCAGGGCATGCCTGGTGAGAGAGGAGCTGTTGGAATCTCTGGAGCTAAAGGTGACAGAGTAAGTGTATTTAGAAATGGTACAACCCCTCCTCTCAGTGATTACATCAACCTAATGTCATATTACTTATGAACAGCCTACTGAATGATTGAATGACTTGTTGAATGTCTCATTTACTAGGGTGACAGTGGAGAGAAAGGACCTGAAGGTGCTCCTGGCAAAGATGGTTCAAGAGTAAGTGCTCTATATATACAGCAAATGTAAGAAAATTGTTTCTTTTCTTTTTTTTTACTCATAATAAGTAATGATGTTTCTGTCATCTTTTTGTCAGGGTTTGTCTGGTCCAATTGGTCCACCTGGTCCTTCTGGTCCCAATGGCGCAAAGGTGAATGTCTCATCCCTGCTGTGGTCTTCCACCATTGATTGTATGCTGAAATTATTTGAGGAGATTGTTTAATTGACTATTCTTTTTCCTCTCTCACAGGGTGAAACTGGTGCCATTGGCCCAAATGGTGCTCCTGGTTCTCGTGGTGCCCCTGTAAGCAAAACATTTGTTCAATTTTTATTCAATGTGATTAGTGTAATTCATTAACATTACAACTAGACAGCAAAAATAAGTTTTATTGGAGTTTGTGATTTTGTCAAGTGTACAGTTTAAAGATAATCTTCAGTTTTTTCTTCTTGTTTATTATACTTTTGTCATCATGTTAGGGTGATCGTGGTGAGATTGGTGCACCCGGACCTGCTGGCTTTGCTGGACCCCCTGTAAGTAGAAACACTGTTACAAAATGCCTCAGTTTTTCTGCAGTGATGCAATTGTGATGGAATATTAAGACTGTCATTTATCATAAAAGATCATTTCCATTATGAATTCATTAAAATAAAAATGACGTTTAACCAAGCAAATTAAAGAAGCAGTAAAAAAAAAAACCAATTAATAATATTGTCAATATAAAGGGATATTCTGTGAGACACAGATGTTAATACAATACAAATATACCCACTAGCACCATTATACATTGTTTTATGCATTCCTTTCTAAATGGAATATTTTTTTACTTGAAAAGGTGGAAATATCTTAAGATTTTGGCATTTTAAGAGCATCATAAAAGGCAAATAAAATGATAAGCAAAACAATGTGCCAATTAATGTAATCATTTTCACATCTATTGAACATTCCACTGATTTGCTACAAAACTCAATACTCTTTTGTTATAATGTACAAAATGTACAATTCTCTGTTGCTACAGTGTAAAAATTATTATTTATAATCTTTTTCGTTTTTCTTTTTTATTTTGCTTTCTCAAAAAGCCCAGTGGAAGGTGAAATAATCGATTAGGGAGTGTCAATTTAGTATTTAAGCTGAAATTTAGAGCATTTAGTTATGAGAAAGCCAAAACTGATTACAACCTTTCATCTCTGTCTCTCCTTAGGGTGCTGATGGCCAACCTGGAATTAAGGGAGAGCAGGGTGAGTCAGGACAGAAAGGTGATGGTGGATCCCCTGGACCCCAAGGACCATCCGGAGCACCTGGCCCAGTGGTAAGGGTCTTCACCTCAGCATCTAATGCTACTTTGAGGCATTATCACTTTGCAAATCAGTTTTACACTGATATTCAATTGAAAGAGGCTATTTTTAGAAAGCAGTTTGGTTTTGGTTATTGCCACATGACATTTTTGAAATCTTTGTGATTGTCTGCATAAAAACAAATTGTTTAGAGTTTAGCATAGTGCATCAACTTTGTGCTGTTTTTACTTGGATGAAATGATTATACTTGGCTTATTCACTGTTTGATTTCAGGGCCCAACTGGTGTTACAGGACCCAAGGGAGCACGTGGAGCCCAAGGAGCCCCTGTAAGTTACTAAATAAGTAAATTAGTCATGTGTAATAACTTTCCATTTGTTTTTTAATATTTACTAGTTCTTTTGAAAGTAAAGATATTAGACTGCGTTGATTTTTCTAAACAAAAATATGTTCCTCCATTGTAGGGTGTCACTGGTTTCCCAGGTGCTGCAGGAAGAGTTGGAACACCTGGCCCCAATGTAAGCCCCTCAAAATCACAGACATTTCTCTGTGGTTCCTCCATAATTAGTTTAAATTGATAGACTAGACTGTATTATACAAATCTAAAATCAAAATCTTTTTTCTCTTATTTTTCCCTCTCCTCTCAGGGTAACCCTGGTCCTGCTGGCCCTGCAGGTGCTGCTGGTAAGGATGGTCCTAAGGGAGTTCGTGGTGATGCCGGTCCCCCAGGCAGAGCAGGAGATGCTGGACTGCGTGGACCTCCTGGTTCACCTGGAGAGAAGGGAGATTCTGGAGAGGATGGTCCTCCTGTAAGGCTCAGATTCATACATGCCCATTTTAGCACCCAAGGCACATTTGTCTAGTGTATTCAGCACAGCGTCATTTTTTCCTTACTGTATTCCTAATTTTTCTTCTCTCGCTATTTCCTGTGTAGGGTCCTGATGGTCCTTCTGGCCCTGCTGGTCTTGCTGGTCAGCGTGGTATTGTTGGTTTGCCTGGTCAGCGTGGTGAAAGGGGTTTCCCAGGACTCCCAGGACCCTCTGTAAGTAGATAAACCCACAAGAAACATAATTTCCACTTGAAAATCTCTAAATTTTTTAGCATAGACTTTAGTGTTTATCTATCAGATCAAGACAGTAATTAGTAAACCCCTGGTTCCCAGACTAAAATGTTTGAGCTGCTTTAACTGAAAGCAACTTACACTGACATATCTTAAAATATGTCAGTGCCATTATTTTGTCTCAAGATGCACACCAGCAATGTTTTTTTCTAAGGTACGTTTATAAAAGCTACTTAAATATCTTAATTGAACTAAGGTCTAATTCTGGCTAAATCTAAGCCCTGTCTGTGAAACCAGGCCATTAAGTATTAATATTAAAAATGCCTCTTTTAATGGGCCACTTACATATTTTTAGCTTACATACATCTAAAGATGTTTTTTTCTCAAAATCATTATTAAGTACTGATGGTTATATAATTAGATAATGATGCAATTTCCCTAATCTGACACAAATGATTTGTACCTCAGGGTGAGCCTGGCAAACAGGGAGCATCTGGTTCTTCTGGTGACCGTGGACCTCCAGGCCCCGTTGGACCACCTGGATTGACTGGACCTGCTGGCGAGACTGGACGTGAGGTAAAAAATACATACATGAAAAACATGATAAAATCAGAACCAAACGAGGCAAAACTAGACTGGATTCATCTATAGCTCTGAAGTGAAGTTCAGATTCCTCCAATATATAGGTATAGTACAACCATATCAAGACCAGATCTCACTCATCCGTTCTGTTTGTCTTTAGGGTAATCCTGGATCTGATGGTCCACCTGGTAGAGATGGTGCTACTGGTGTGAAGGTGAGGAAACAAACAAACAAACACATAAAATATCATTTTATTGCCCTCTGATCTTTGTAAATCACAAAGAAGTCTAGAAATTCCATACAAGTAAACAATATATTCCTATTTACCACATACACTGAGGTCCAAAGGTCAAGTTAACTTTTTTTTGTATTTTCATTTCTAATTTACTGAAGAAAAAAACTATGAAAAAAATGCATTTTAAAATGACTTATTTATAATATAGTAAGTGTGGTTATTTGGAAAAATGTTAAATATTTCTTATTCATTTTAAGTAATTTCTCTGTCTGAAATTTTGGACAAAAGTGGTGGCTAGTCCATACACAGATGGATTTCCAGCCAGCTGAAACACGAAATGTGTTTTGTTTGTTCTTCTCTAGGGTGAGCGTGGTAACACTGGCCCGATTGGTGCTCCCGGAGCTCCTGGTTCCCCTGGTGCTCCTGGCTCTGTTGGTCCAGTTGGCAAACAGGGAGACAGAGGAGAGAATGTGAGTACAGACACTTAAGAAATCAAATTTTCAATAATATAAACATTCAATCTTCTGGATACAAGAATGCATGACATTTGCATCTAGAGGACAGAAACACAAAAGCAGTAATATATTTACTGCTTGCATGACAATTATTGCCACCATTATTCAAATCACCAATGATGATCATTCTGTTTACCTCAATTCTGACACTCTTTGTTAAAATATCACAATGATCACCATTATATCTTTGGATAAATTCTAAAGGAAGCTGATTGATTTCATTTATGGTCTCATATTTCAATCAACAAAACCCTACTAATTGTGTTAATCAAAACACATTAGTGTTACATCATTTCCCCCAAGAAAAATCACATGTAAGATGATGTGCAAGAGACCATCCTTATGAAGATTAAAAGCCCAGAGCTAAAAAGCTTTAGCAATGTTTACCACTTATATTACATGAAGTATTTTTTATTTATTATGTATTTACCATCTTGTTTTTTCTCTTAAGGGCCCACAAGGACCTGCTGGCCCCCCTGGATCAGCTGGAGCTAGAGGCATGGTTGTAAGTACCTTTTATTAAGCTCATAGAACAAAACAGAAAGCTAAAAATACACGTTGAGCTTTTGAATCCTCAAAATAGCCATTTTCAAAATATATTATCCTTACAATATATATCCTAAACTCCATTTAGTTAAGATGCAAACATTGTCCTTCATGCGGTAACATCTAAATTAACTAGTTTTATTCAAATTAAACATGTTATTTATTTAAAGTCACATTTAAAGTCATTTTTGTGGCTTTACTGTATATCACGTTGTAGTTGCTTACATGTTGATGGACCTTTTCCATTTCTCTGCATCAGGGACCCCAAGGACCTCGTGGTGATAAGGGTGAGGCAGGAGAAGCTGGAGAAAGAGGTCAGAAGGGACACAGAGGATTCACTGGTCTGCAGGGTCTCCCAGGACCTCCAGTGAGTCTCATTTACAAGTCTTAGTTTTTACAAACAGGCTATAATGGTAAAGCAGTGATATGAGATATGTTAACAACTCTGTTGTGTCTCCTCAAAAAAGGGTTCTCCTGGAGACCAGGGTGCTGCCGGACCTTCTGGACCAACTGGCGCTAAGGTGAGTGTCTGTTCTGTTGTAACTTGCTGGCTGTTGTATTTAACTTGCTGAGAACCACAAATTAGAAACTTCAATGCTCAGATGGATTACTAATGGTCTCTTTAACCCATCTTATTTGCAATAGGGACCATCCGGACCTGTTGGACCAGCTGGTAAGGACGGTTCTAACGGTCAGCCTGGACCCATTGGACCACCTGGACCTCGTGGACGCTCTGGAGAGTCTGGCCCAATTGTGAGTGCAGCTGAAATATTTTTTACAGACATCAAGTTCGATGTTCATATCGACATGAAAAGTATATGTCTGATTATTTTTTCTTCCTTTCTGCTCTCTTTAGGGTCCACCTGGTAACTCAGGACCTCCTGGTCCTCCTGGTCCCCCTGGCCCTGGCATTGACATGTCTGCCTTCGCTGGGTTGGCTCAGACTGAGAAAGGACCCGATCCTCTGCGTTACATGCGTGCGGACGAGGCCTCCAGCTCTCTTAGACAACATGATGTGGAGGTGGATGCCACACTGAAGTCAATCAACAGCCAGATCGAGGACATCCGCAGCCCAGACGGCTCGCGCAAGAAACCTGCACGCTCCTGCCGAGACCTGAAACTCTGCCATCCTGAATGGAAGAGCGGTAAGAAATGAAGAAGAAGCGATTCAGATTCAAATTTTACATTAGGAGAATGTTCATATGCATCACGACAGAGCTTCCAAATGCTCAAAACAAGGGGTGTCCAATCCAGTAGTGATGGGTCATTCATGAACCATCCGTTCATTGCGTCTGTCACATGACAAATGAACGAAAGGCTCAGAAGGTAAAGTAAATATTTATTTCACCTTTATTCACTTTCCTGCTGAGTTCAGCTCCAACCCCAATTAAACACACCTGAGCCAGCTAATCAATGTCTTACAAGGCATACACTTCCAAGCAGGTGTGTTGAGGCAAGTTGGAGCTAAACTCTGCTGGACCTAGTTTGGACACCCCGGCTCAAAACAGTCAAACACACTTGCTTGAATGATACTCCCTATTACTCACATTCGTTCATTTGAGCAGAGGAGAACTAGTGCCGTGACTGAGCCTAGTTTCCCCCATGTTTTTTTTTTTACATTTCTGTCACCTGATGGAGTCAGGGCCGGATTAAGAATTCAGAGGGCCCTGGGCACAATGTCTTGTAGGCCCCCCCTAGGCAGGCCAAATGTAGTTTGTCCAAGGACATTTTAATTTGGCATTAACTGTATTACTGACTTAAAAGGAACTTTGTTGTACATATTACTTCATAAATGATCTGTGTTTCCCATAGGATTTTATAAAACTATGTTGGGTGGAACTCTATCCCTCTAGGGGGGTTCGGGGGCATGCTCCCCCGCAAGAAAATTTTGTACATTTTAAGGTTAAATGCATCAATCTGGTGCACTTTGAGAGCTCACAATTAAGAGCTTCAACCGGCTTTAACCCATGAACTGTGCACATTGAACAAAGAAAAAGCATTGACTTGTACCTGGACATTAAAGAGGGCTCAAACATCTTTTTAGTTATGATATAGAGTCTCAGTCTGCATTACATTATCACTGGTGTTTTAGGATGCCAAACAATTATTATAATAATGATTTATATAATTATTCCTATGACGTAAAATCATATACCTCCTATAAATGTAGCCTAAAAGTATTTTGCATTACATTACACAGTATAGGAAAAGTACAATACTTTTGTCCTAATTTCTTTAATTGCCAGAAATAAACCCTTGAGCTTTCATTTTGGAGAAAACACCAGATCACCATGCTGATCGCGTGAGCAAAGTGCGCACTTCTATTTAAATCACGCAGCACAAACAGAATGCCTAGGCTACTTAAAGTCTTTTGCTGTTTTCTAACGGCACGAAGCAATATCACAGTTTCAATTTGACTTCGTTGGCAAAATATAACGCTAAACAGTCGAGACTTTTATGTTAGGCAACCGTAGGCAACTGCTTCTCCATCACTTCAAATTTCAAAGCGTCAAGTCACGCGACGCGAGTCGACATGATAGCTCGCTCTCGCTCACTGCGCAGGAATACAGACGCTGTTTTTGACGCGATTTAACATTATATTTTGATCGAATGGGTTGCAAAAATATGCATATAATTAGGAAAGTGAGGACTGCGTTTATAACTTGATCTAACATAATATTTGACGGTGCGCAGGGCCCCTTAGATGTCATGTGCCCCTGGGCAAGTGACCAGTTGCCCTAATGGTTAATCCGGCCCTGGATGGAGTTCCTTGGCACTGTCGCTTTTGTTTGGGGTTTAAAAGAAAACTAAATATTCAGTAATATTATCGATTTGACTGCACTGACATTATCGAATGAGAACAAAACCTGAACCGAGATGAGCTGAATAATGGCACAACTGTCTTCTGTACAGCTGCTTATAGCTGAATTGAACTTGTTTCATAAATAATTTTTGTACTTTACACAGTTATTGAACTGAAGTCAACCAACACTGAACTGACATGAACTGAAAAATGACACTATTATCTTTTTAGAGCTTTTTATAGCCTCATTTTTGTTTGTCTCCTATTTGATGAAGTTTGCATCAATGATTCTGTTTTTTTTTTTTTTACTATGAAGTTTATTACTATGAAGCTGCTTTGAAACTATTTATATTGTATAAAGCACTATATAAATACAGGTGACTTGACTTGAATGTTTGGTCCCAATCCACAGGTGACTACTGGGTTGATCCTAACCTTGGTAGCAGTGCTGATGCCATCAAAGTGTTCTGTAATATGGAGACTGGAGAGACCTGTGTGAAGCCCAGCACTCCCAAAATCCCACGCAAGAACTGGTGGAGCAGTAAGGGCAAGGGGCTGAAGCACGTGTGGTTTGGAGAGAGCATGAATGGTGGATTCCACGTGAGTATAATCCTTTCATTTTTGGAGATGTTCACTTAAAATTTTAGTTAAGTGACCACAAACAAAACAAAACAAAAATAAATCATAAAAAAGTCTGTTCAAAGGCTTACAGTACCACAAAAAGGCACATTTGGATTTGATTATGAACAGTTGTTCCAAAGCCAGCCTGAGTCCTTGCAAATTCCCATCATGTGGTTGAGATTACAGCTGGTTTGGGGAGCTGTTCACAGTTCTGAATTTCTGTTGGTCCATGGTGCTGAAAATAATCAAATCATAAATCAGCAGGGACAAGTAGCTATGCTGAAATACTCCCTCCTTTCCAGTTTGCCACAATCTATTTTCTAGTGTTACATTTAACTTTTCAGTGATATTAATGACCAATGAAATATACATTTTTTCCCCCATTTCTAACAGTTCAGCTATGCTGATAGCAGCCAGACTCCTAGTACTACCAGCATCCAGATGAACTTCCTGAGACTGCTGTCTACTGAGGCCACTCAGACCATCACCTACCACTGCAAGAACAGCGTGGCTTACATGGACCAAGCCACAGGAAACCTGAAGAAGGCCGTTCTGCTGCAGGGCTCCAATGAAGTGGAGATCAGAGCAGAGGGCAACAGCCGGTTTACATATGGCGTGGTTGAGGATGGCTGCAAGGTGAATCATAACATATAATATACTTTTCAAGCATACTGGCTATGGTTAAAAAAAAAATTCTATTACATTTTAATGAAATAAATGAAATAATATACACTAATGTTCAAAAGTTTAGGGCCAGTAAGCTCTTTTCTAAAGAAAATAATACTTTTATTCATCAAGGAAGCACCAAATTGATTAGAAATGACAGTTAAGATATTTATAATGTTAGAAAACATTATTTTAAATAAATGCTATTCTTTCGAACTTTCTATTCATCAAAGAATCCTAATAAAACATATCATGGTTTCCACAAATGTATTACGCCGCACTACCGCTTTCGAAATTGATAATTATAATAATAATAAATGTTACTTGAGCACAAAATCAGCATATTAGAGTGATTTCTGAAGGATCATGTGACACTGGAGACTGGAGTAATGATGCTGAAAATTCAGCTTTGCCATCACAGGAATAAATTACATTTTAAAATATATTAAAATAGAAAACTCTGAATTTAAATTGTAATAATATTTCACAATATTTAATATCTACTTACATGGCTTTTTTGCTGTCTTACAGAAGCACACTGGTCAGTGGGCCAAGACTGTGATTGAGTACAAAACTCAGAAGACATCCAGGCTGCCCATCGTGGACATTGCTCCAATGGACATCGGAGGAGCAGATCAGGAGTTTGGAGTGGACATTGGTGCAGTCTGCTTCTTGTAAAAAAAAAAACACATGTGGATGGAGATAAGACATGGAAAAATACCAATGACGAGCAATAACTGTGAGGATGCAATACACTCTCCAAATAACGAAATATGGAAGAAAAGAAAAGAAATCTGAAAATTGACGAAAGTTTTTTTTCTCTAAAACACAAAAAGTCGTGCTGTCCATGTTTAGTGTGCAGGAAAACCATCGCTAAATGGGATTGCCCCAAATAGTCTCTCCCTCTGAAATCCAGCCATGTTTCCCACAAGTCCTCAGTGCAGCGCCTCCTCCTGACGGGAGCCAAGAGGGGGACAGAACAAGAAGAATAAGAGATTCAATGAAAGACAGAAACATGGCTTGATGTCATCACATCCTGCAGGGGGTGGGTGGGTGGATGGGTGATGCTGTACAGCGTCATGGCTGGATACCACAGTAGTCCCTCCCACTAAAGAAAAAGGCCATACCCAGTCCCACTCCACCCCTCCTTCTGCCTCCTGACTGTGACTCAGAAGAAAACATCACATTAGGCGAAGATTTTGTGAAATGTTAAACCTGAGGAGGGAATAAGTTTATATTTACTGTGTATAATAACAAAAAACAAATCTTGATTCAGTCTTTACTGAAGCAGCCAGATCTATATATTTTCACAATTATGTGTTTGTGTGTGTGAGCATGTGCCTATACACACCTACAATTTCTTGGGGAAAGTGCAGTTTCATTTCTTTCTTTCTTTTTTTTTTTTTTTGTAAATCAATATTTTTTTCTCATGATTGCCCAAACAAGGAAGTTTTGGACCTTTAACATAACAGCAAAAAAGAAAAAAAATCAAATAAATTTGGAAAACATTTCTATTTTTTGTTTATTTGCATGATCTTCATTTTTCAAGAAAAGCTACCTCACACAGGAAAAAACAAAGTTAAAATCTGGATGTGAACGAAAGCAGCCTGGGGTTCGAGAAACGTCAGGAAGACACCCCGGCACGGCTCAGTCCATCTTCAGAAGGTGCTATTAGTATTGATCTATCAGTCAGTATTTCCCAGAATTCCCAGACCATCCCACTCCCTAACTGGCCTCATTCAACACACACAGCCTGCTCAGAGGTTGCGGAACTACACGGGATGATCAAAAGACAGAGGGACTCTTTTGGCAATGCCGGAATTTTGCTCCCAAAGGATCGCCGTAGCACTGAGCAGGATGTGTGTGTGTATGAGGGTGTGTATATTTTTGTTATAATTAATATTATTATGATCTTGGTCTTTTTTTTGTTTGTTTGTTCTCTCTGTTTGGTTCTGGTTTTGTTACGATTTTAATTAATGTAAATTGAAAATAAAGGAAAAAACAAGGAATTATGAAGTCAGATTTTAATTGTGTTTTTAATCCTCATGAGCACAAAATGTTAAATGTATGGATTTAGAGAACAAAACTATAGTTGCATTGCTTGTTTGTATTAGTTTCGTGTGTTTGCACTGTATATTTGTGAATTTTCTGGAATAGAAGCATACAGGGTATCAGACACAAAGGCTTGTACAAGTACTCAGCATAAATGAGTACACCCTGCTGAATTTCAACAAACTCAGCAATTACAGTACTTTTAGAAGACATGTTAGGGTTCCTTGAGGATATAATGTTCCAGCAAGTCTTCTTGATCAATTACCAAAGAAGCATGTCAATAATAATCAGGAAGATTTTCTTATCAAAGTGATAAAATGTTGTGTTGCAAAAATGTGAACACCCTCCTTTTCTGGTGCAAGTCAGGCAATTTTTGATCAACAGTATGTTGAATCAAATATTTAAATACGAGTAATTTCCCGACAATTAAAAGCCCATAGAATCATTCTCAGACTTGCTGACAACAATGCAATCATGTAGGAGAGAAATGTCAGAAGACTTATTTCTTTGTATAAAAGAGGGCCAAGGTAAATGAGGATTTCAAAAGCAATATTTTAAGAAAATATAGCAAAAGTTACACACAAACTTCGCTTCGTGTCAGGGTCCTGGTCACCCTGTCTGTGTTTATTCTGGGATAACAACCGGCTGGATGTACATTATTCCTTACATTTTTTATGTGACATTCCAGTTTTGCCCAATTTTGGGGACACGTGCCCCCTCAGGTTTTTGAGCAAGACTAAATAATTTCCAGAAGACAAGTTTAAAAAAAAATTTGCATTTGATAATTCAGTTCCACGATTATTTTTAGGTACAAAATTAGTAGTGCCCCAAGGCCGTCACATTTTGCCGTTCTGAAGCTAAATTACGTTATTTAGCCTATGTGATTTGTGCAGAATCAAGGAGGTTTTTTTGTGTGCGGGTGGTTGGAAAAATCCATCCAAAATTTTACAAAATATTGTCAACCCAACTGAAGAGCTTTAGCATTTAATGAGATGTGTATTATATATAGGCCTATTTAAAATGTTAGCCTTTTTGTGAAAATTACTGGAACTCAGTGCACTCGAGGGAATCTGTATAGCACAGGGTTGCCACGTCTGCATAGAAAAACTAGCCCGAAACAAGTCCAATGACCATATCCCAAATATCAAAACTCAAAATATGCCATCCCCATACATAAAAAACATATTTTACAATTGCTGTTATGCAAAATGAAAACCACTTTATCATAGTGATCATAAATACAGCCCAAAGACTAGTGGCCCTCCTTTACAAAACTCAATATCTAGCACAGTTTTATCATTGTTAGAATATAAAACATATAAATACAAGTATTTCAGTCAAATATATTTTATGAAATATGTCAAAACTTTTTTCAATCAATCCGAGGCAACAGTAGCTCAATTCCACAGGAAATTCGAAGATTTGGCAACCCCTGTGTAGCAGGTGTGGTTCATTTCTCTGTTTCGCTCAATCGTAACAGGTGTTGTGCCTAATTTTGACCCCCTGCCAAATTATTACCCCCCTCTTTGAAGTCAGTACCTGATTGCCTAATCCCAACCCCGCCCCTAATCCTAACCCCTCCCCCACAACTAATCCTAAACCTACCAATGCTAGGGGGGTAATAATTTGGTGGGTGTTGAAATTCGGCACAACACCTGTACAAGGCAACCGTGCCTCTGCCCTTAATTAGGCAACCTGAAATACAGGCCTACAGAAAATATCAAACATCAAATTTGTTTGATGATGAGTTTGGTCTTTGACAACTAAATAAAAATACTAAAATAACAAATGTAGCCTACTATAAATTATATGGAAAAAAGCAGCGTTAAGGGTGGTCATTTATGAAACACAAGCACTGTTTCACAGACAAGGCTTATATTAAGCCAGGAGTAGGCTATAGTTAAATTAGGACATTTAGATTTGACAAAAGTGCTTTAGAAAAAAAAATAAAAACATTACCGATGTGCATCTTCAGACAAAACAATGGCACTGACATATTTTAAGATTGATTTCAGTTAAAACCGCTCAAACTTGCATTTTAGTCTGGGACTAGGCTTAAACCATGTCTGTAAAACCGGGCAACAAACTGACAAACCAAGAAAGGGGAGGATATAGGCTACAAACATTTGGGTTTTCAATCAGATTGGCTGGCAGTCTGTAAGATCCTTTTTTTTTTTTTTTTTTTGAACATATTTTTATTTTCGATATTTCTCTTCGATAACTCTTTGGGGCAGTTTCCCAGACAGCGATTAAGCATAGTCCTTTACTAAAGTGACCTTTTAAACCAGATTAAAAGAAATCTGCTTTCTCTGTCATGGTTTTAAGTAGTCCTAGACTTGGTCTAGTCCAGAGTTTAATAAGCTGTTCCCCTTCGTCAGATCACTACAACGTGAGTCAGAAGTGATTCTGACGAATGGGGATCGCTTGCGAGAGCCTATCTACTTCGAGTGAAATAAAACGAGCCAATGCATATTGGGATGCGATAATTGCACCAGCTGCTGTGCATCGCGGCGCGAGCATATAACAAGCAGCAGGTGCATTCGCATCCTTGTCTTTCGCTTCGGAGCCAGATGGTGTATGCTGTTCCTGTCTCCTGCAAAGATCTACTGAGTGTCTTCGAGTCTCTGGCGAGAAGAATCTCTGGTTCGTGGTGTTGGTGTGACGGCGCTGACAGCGAGGGTCGCGATCTCTCTGCGTCCGTCTTCTCATAAGAGCACAAACAGCTGTTTTCACAGCTTTGTCGGTTCGGTGGGCGTGACAATTAAGAGTGAGTGCTCACACTAGGTTGCTTTCCTGGTGTGTAGCCGCGGCTATCTCCCTGTGCGTTTCACCACCTCAGAGCACATCTGAAAGAACTAAGACAATCTGTCTGCGTCTTTTTCAAGATGTCATTCAGATCGTGTGTTTCTGGATGCGGCCAATGTTTGACTCCGGCTGACGGGCATGATCGCTGTCTCACGTGTTTGGGCTATAGGCACGCTGAAATGGCGCTCATGGATGACTCATGTTCTCATTGCGGGAACATGACCATCGCGGCGCAAGCAGCCCTGAGACGGGCGACCCAGCGATGGAGGAAGCTGCTCTTCGGGAGATAGTCTCCCCCGGAGGAGGACCGGGTGGAGAATCTTTTGTTTCATTTTGTTTCTGTTCCGCTCCCCGGAGTCCAGCGGTACCCACATTTTCAATAAAAGAGCAATTTCTTCCATCTCTGGGTCACAAGAGGGCGCGGATTGCAGTGAGCGACGCTTCAATGCCTTGCCACTCCTTTCCCCCTCTTCCATCGCCAGCGGGCAGCAGTGTGCGGTTCAGGGACGCCACCAAGCCTTCCCACGCACCCTCTGCCCCACCCTGGAACCAGGTAAGTGTGCTACAACAAACTCAGACTCCGTTTCGGGCCGCCTCAGTGCCTCCCGAGCCGAGTCCCTGTGTTCCACCTCGCTGCCCCTCCCCGGGTACGTCTGTGGTCCCGTTGGTCCCGCTTGCGCGGTGTCTGGGAGCCTGGCTAGCGCTTCCCAGCCCGTCTCGCTGGCTCATCCATACCATCAGGCTCGGCTATGCGATTCAGTTCGCCCGGCGCCCTCCCAAGTTCAGGGGCATCCACTTCACCTCTGTGCGGAGTTCCGATGCCCCTGTCTTGCGGGCAGAGATCGATGTCCTACTGGCGAAGGACGCGATCGAGCCGGTTCCTCCAGCCGATATGAGGACAGGGTTCTACAGCCCCTACTTCATTGTACCCAAGAAAGGCGGTGGGTTACGGCCAATCTTGGACCTGCGAACCTTGAATCGGGCCCTGCACAAGCTCCCGTTCAAGATGCTCACGCAGAAACGCATTTTCGAGTGCATCCGTCCCCAAGATTGGTTTGCAGCGATAGACCTGAAGGACTTTCTTGTCTCGATTCTTCCTCGACACAGACCGTTCCTGCGGTTTGCGTTCGAGGGACGGGCATATTAGTACAAAGTCCTGCCCTTCGGGCTGTCCCTGTCGCCCCGTGTCTTCACGAAAGTCGCGGAGGCAGCAATTGTTCCACTCTGAGAACGCGGCGTTCGTATTCTCAACTATCTCGACGACTGGCTGATTCTGGCTCAGTCTCGGGATCAGTTGTGCGAACACAGGGACATGATGCTCCGTCACCTCAGCCTGTTGGGCCTTCGGGTCAACTGGGACAAGAGCAAACTCTCCCCTGTGCAGAGGATCTCTTATCTCGGTATGGAGTTGGACTCGTTCAACCAGACAGCGCGACTCACTGAGGAGCGTGTCCGGTCAGTGTTGAACTGCTTGAGTACAATCAAGAGCAGGACAGCAGTCCCACTGACACTTTTTCAGAGGCTCCTGGGGCATATGGCATCCGCAGCCGCAGTAACGCCGCTCGGATTGCTTCATATGAGACCGCTTCAGCACTGGCTTAACGGCCGAGTCCCGAGATGGGCGTGGCAGAGTGGCACGTACCTGGTGCACGTCACCCCGCACTGCCTCCAAACCTTCAGCCCGTGGTCGGACCCTTCGTTTCTACAGGCAGGCGTTCCCCTAGAACAAGTGTCCAGGCATGCTGTGGTCTTCACAGATGCCTCTGCCACCGGCTGGGGGGCCACGTACAACGGGCATGCAGTTTCAGGTCTGTGGACGGGGCCTCAACTGCATTGGCAAATCAATTGCCTCGAGTTGCTTACAGTACGCCTTGCACTGGGCCGCCTCAAAGGGCCGCTACGTGGCAAGCACGTTCTGGTCCGTACGGACAACACTGCGACCGTTGCGTACATCAACCGCCAAGGTGGTCTACGCTCCCGCCGCATGTCGCAACTCGCCCACCATCTCCTCCTATGGAGTCAGAGCGCCGTCTACTAGACGACTCTATGCCTCAAAATTGTCGGTGTTTGCTGGCTGGTGCAAAGCCTGAGGCTTTTCACCCCTAGACTGCGGGGTTACGGAAGTGCTCTCCTTCCTTCAAGAGCTGCTGGATAAGGGCAGAACCCCATCCACGCTCAAAGTTTATGTGGCGGCCATAGCTGCGTTTACAAAACCCGTGACTGGCCAGTCACTGGGGAAAAATGATCTGGTCATCCGCTTCCTAAAAGGAGCTAAGAGGCTGAATCCTCCCAGACCCCCCTCAATCCCCATGTGGGACCTTTCCACGGTTCTGGAAGCCATGAAAGGTGCCCCGTTTGAGCCAATTCATCTGTCGTTCAAGACAGTGTTTCTTATGGCTCTCGCTTCAGTAAAGCGCATAGGGGATTTGCAAGCGCTCTCGGTGAGCGCGACGTGTTTGGAATTTGGCCCAAATGACTCGAAAGTCATACTCAAACCAAGACACGGATATGTGCCTAAATCCCTCAACACACCGTTTATATCGAGGAGATGGACGCGAGTTTCCTTTGCCCAGACAGGGCATTAAGAGCTTATTTGTCCCGCTTGTCCGTTTTCAGACAGACTGAGCAGCTTTTCGTTTCGTTCCGTTCAGCGGTCGTGCTGAGGGACTAGCCGCGTCGAAACAGAGCCTATCCAGATGGATAGTTGACGCCATAGCACTGGTATACAAGTCAAAGGGCCTTAAGTGCCCTTTAGTTGTTAGAGCGCACTCCACAAGAGGCATGGCCTCGTCGTGGGCTTGGTCTAGCGGGATTACCTTACAGGATATCTGTATGGCGGCAGGCTGGGCCTCCCCGTCTACATTTATAAGGTTTTATAACCTAGAGGTTCCCGCCTTACAGGCTAAACTACTGTCGGTATAAAATCGAGTATTGTCTGCCCCACTGCTTCGGCACAGAATACTACAATCGCTTGAGCACCGCACGCTGACCGATAAAATTTCCCCATGGGCAAAAGTAAGACCCATACTGTTACACAGTTCAGGCCGAAAGGTTTCCACCCTGACTGTGTGTAACACTGTGACAGTGATTAGCTCCTTTGGGATGCTAACTTATTAGGAATGACGCTGCTAGCCTCTCTTCTCAGACTCTCTGTGAGTCCATGGTGATTGTGCACTATATGAGCCCCGGGCACCTGCCCTTGGGACTTTGGTGTTGGATCCCAGCACGCACGGCGTTTTACATTGTGTTCCCCTAGCGTAAGATATTACGCAGTACGAGAGAACCTCTCGTAAGAGAACGTACTCGGTTACTAACGTAACCTCGGTTCTCTCTAGAAGAGGGAACGAGTACTGCGTATCTTGCCGTGCCTGCAACACGCTCTGGTTCGCTTCGGCGATGAAAAACCAGTTATATCAGCCCATCGAGCTATATTTAAGGGGGTCGCACACCGAACGAGAAGCGCAGCGCCGCGTCGCGCAGCACCATGTCAAATTTGAACACATTATTCTCTATGAGTTTACACACACCGGCGGCGCCATTCGGCGTCTGTCCGCGGCGCCCAGCTACGGCTCAGGACCTTGTTCAAAACCTTGCCGCGCCACAGAGCGCCATTTACATAGTTGTATATTAAATTTACATTTATTTGTCTCAAATCGTCGTTAATGTACATACTGACTTCACCCTGTGCTGCATTATACATTTAGTTTTACATTCATTTACAGAAATCAGCAGCTAGAATTAAAATTGCTTATGTTCGCGGATTTTTAGGTGATATTCTCATTACGAACGCTCTGAGGTAAAGTGTGTTCAGACTGAAGACATAGCAACGATTGTATTAAACTGTTCAGTACAATCATAACATAGCACAGACATTATCTTAATTCCATAATGTCTTTAAACATAACAATATTGCTGGCCATAATCTGAGAAAGTGCGCGTCCGGTGTGCGATACCTCGAGTTGTCCTAGAAGCGATGCGGCTCTGCGCTTCTCGTCTGGTGTGCGACCCCCTTTATAGGGCTAGGCCACGCCCGCTTCTGCGGGAAGGTGACGCAGTGGGCGCGAAGCGCCCCCATTGGACTGTCACCAAAGGGCCTCTCTCGATAGGCTGCTGCAGTTGCCGCAGGACAGCCAATAGGCACGTGAGCCGCCTTGCATGTCTGCATGCTGCCGCAACGCGTTTTACATTAATTCAAAATTAAGGATCGTTTTTGGCTTCAATATCTCGTGGAAAACAGGTTTTCTCCTAGCGTAAGATATTACGCAGTACTCGTTCCCTCTTCTAGAGAGTACCGAGGTTACGTTAGTAACCGAGTACCTTTTCTCTTGTTCAGTAATTGTTTTTTTTGATTGCACTCTTTTTTCTGATGTCATTGTTTTTCTTGGATTTGCTTCTCAGTTCCATACAATTGTAACATTTTCTTGGTTCGTTCCATGGTTTATAGGCCACCTTGGTCATGCTAATTCAGATTAGCACAGTTGGTTTTAAATTAATCTTGTTTATTTTAATTTCATAGTCCATGTGTTAGTAATCTGTTCTTAATCTGTGTTTCAGAAAGCCATTTTTTAAAACATGATTAAATATTCTATCTAGATTAAAGCCTACTCCTGTTTTAATTTAAACCCTGTCCGGTAAACCGCCCCATAATCTATTCAGTAAACAGTTCAATTAATCCCCACCATCAGTAGAGTCCGGGCACCCCGTGACCTTGTTTTGACCAATCAGAAGCGCCATTGCGCTCACTAGGAAACACACAGGGAATCCACATTGATCCAGGCAAGAAGAACAGCAACAGAGCCAAACAGAGCAGGCGCAGTGCACGAGCGTCGTATGAAGGCAGCTTGACCGTCTGTGAGCCAGACTGAATCGGTGAAAAAGCATATTTTTTTTTAGCTGTGAGACTCTCGCTATGTCGTGAGAAGAGATGGCCCTGTCTTCGGGACTGACATAACGGTCAAAGGTAAAGCTTTCGAGCCGCGTATTTATTTCATTAGGCTTTATTGGCTTGTAAAAAACGCGTTACATAACGTGGGCCGGTGACCTAATTTCCCATGTTTGTTTTCCTATTGAAGTTTTTCCATATGTATTTCTTATATTTGTATACGTTTTTCTCGGAATATCTCGTATTTAGGGAACATTGTGGGGAACCCGAAATGTATAACTTGCATAACTCTTTTAACTACATTGTCCGCGCAGTTTCACCTAAATTACTTAGAAGAATTGACCTAATTTCTACTCCAGTAGCCTATTAGTGTGTCCGTGGAACATTGTCGCGCGCCACTGTAAAATGTTTTTTTTTTTATGTAAACAAAATTATTATATATTTTAGTTCCCTAATATATTTATGTAGTACTACTAAGTACCTTTTTTTCATCAATGGTAATTTGATAAGTATAAAATTATGAAACTCTGACCTACCTTTCTTCGTTCCCACAGAATCATTTTAATGTTAAGGTGTGGGTGCTTTTGGTAGTATATCCAGATTTTCTTCTGCCTGAGGTGTCCTACACATGTTGTACATTTAAAGCTGATAGACAGTTTAAACTACTGGTAGACAATCTTAAATGGGTAACTTAGGTCAGATTTTCAGTAGACTGCCTGCTGCCTGGTAAAATGTCTTTAAATAGATATTAAGGCAAGACAGACACGGGTGAATAATAGAGATAGAAAGATGGATATCGCCATATTAAGCCAGTTGATTAATTCAAGTACATTAAAGACAATTGTTTTATATTGCAAATTTTCTGAAATGTTTTGTTATGTAGGCTACATAATAATTAATTAAATATGCACTAATTTGCTACATTTCCAGAACAGAAATCTGAACTTTGGCTGAAGCCAGGTTCAAAATTATTTTTTTCCCCATTTTGTTGACATAATAGAAAAAAAAAAAAAGGTTTTTTTTTAACCAAATTTCTTTTTGGTAAAATCTTTTCAATCTCTTTTTATCACTCCATAAATCAGGAAATACCGTCAAAAGCCAGAAAAAAAGATCACGATGTTTTTAGGAAAACATTTTATTTTATAAATCAACCAAATGATATATGAATAAAAAAACATCTGTAAACACTTTCAGAATATAGAAGGTTTGGGGCAACTGAAGTGGAGATTTCTGTCTCAGTGCATGAGAAAACAGCCTTTTAAATATGTATTGTAATTGAAATCTACAGATGCAAATAGATAATGTGTAATAAAAGAAACACGTACGTGTTTGTTTTGGGTGTTTTATCCACTAGTCTGAAAGAAGTGTTATGGAACATAGCAAAATATCCCAAAATCTCAAAATTGACCAGTGCTTGAAAAAAACCAATGGTTTTGCCTGTAGTATATCTTGCCTTAAACAAAGATGTAATAGTAGCTGGTATATATTATGCTCTTTTTGTGATAACATGTGATAAACTGCTATTACATGGAAATTAAGTGGTCCTGTATTATACAAATGTAAACCATGTCCTGTATAATTAGCTATTAAAGTATAGTGTATGACAGATTTGAAGCAGGGTTCAAAGATGTCCATGATTGTCAGGCAGGCTTCTATAAATGTCACATCATTAATGAGAGGCAGTATGGCATTGACATATACTGTATGAATAATATTCAGTCCAGAGCAGACGTCACGCATCTTGACGTGACACAGACTGAGGCAAAGCCAAGAATTGAGTGTCACAGAATGACTGCTCAGATGGACAGATTTTATGTCCAGATTTGGAGGTTTCCTCTTCCATGAACGGAAACAGGACAAGAAGAAAAATAAAGGCTCAAATCTATACCAAATGGTCTCTGAGCAAAATTTTAAAATGGCAATCAATTTTTACGGTATCAGAGTAGGTTATCATCATCATCATCATCATCATCATCAAAGCTTTATTAAGGACACACATGGTCCAACCACAAACAGTTACAAAACATAAACAGTAACAGACAACTACAAAAAAAAAAAAAAAAAAAATACAAAACACAATGTTTACATATATACGCCAATGGTTCCACATACGAGAGGAGAACCTGACTGAACTTAGGGCCAGATTCGTCAATGTTGAAATTATGCTGTTTGCAGAATCTAATAACCTACACATACATCTGTACATGAGATTGCGCAAAACAGCAGAACAGGTGGGCACGCCAATTCTGTTATAGGGTGATGTTTTGGAGATTTCCTCAATTTCAGTCTTTTACAACATTTTTCTTGTCTCTGGATCTCACAAAATGCTGTTTCTAATTATGATACCAATAGTAAGATGCGCCAACAATAAGATGTTGAAAAAGGATAAAATTGGGATTGTAGGGTCCCAAATAAAATTATTTATTTTATTTTATACGTTTACATGACAGAAATGTCTTGTATTTTCTCTTTTCACACTGTTCAATGATGGTGTGATTTTCAAAAGAGTTTAATAAATATGTTTTAAAGCAGCGCTAGGTTACTTTTCAACCTTCATAATATATTTCCAAGTCTCTTGTGATGGTACATCGACTTACAATAGGTTGAATGACACGTCTGCCATAGCCTGACGGGGTCTGTAGCGTTTTTAATCGTACTTTTAAACTTCGGGTTTCGGGTAGTAACCGGCGAACAAAGAGAACTACAAAATTCGACTGCTTTACGGCATATACGTCACTTCCACCACCACCCCCACTTCCTTAAAATCGGACGTGCGAGCCAAATGTTATAGTCATGGCCGAAGCAGCACAGAAAAACAAGAAAGCAAAGGTTTTATCGGAGTAAAGCAAAAAGAGAAAAAGAGAAAGTGATCGCGTTAAAGGCAGAACGAGGATCAACATTGGGCCAGCATTTTCTCGCTGGCGTGAGCTGAAGGAGGAGGAAGGGTGCCCGACCGATGCGGACTTGGCAAAAAAAAAAAAAAAAATCAAATGAAAGCCTGTGTCTAAACGGCATGCACAAGTTTGGTAGGGGCTACATTCTTGCAAGTAAATATATAAGATGTACAAAATCATATTTTAGGATACCTAACATGTCTGTGATATTTGTTTATTTGTCTTGCCTCAAGCTATAATGCAAATCGATTTGTAAAATTTACAGATTCATTTATGGTAGCTTGATATTATAATATTGACGATATATGGTTATTATCGACCACTCAAACATTGCATTGAAGTATCATATAGATTCAGTAAAACAGTAACCAATAGACTAGGCTACTATAATGACGCTGGCTTGTAAACGTGATCATCGTGATCATTTGTCGTTAGAAAAAAAAATAAAACCCATGAAATTATATTCATATGACATGCTGAAATATATGCCACTGTACCTGGGATGAAGACATTTCAGACAAGACGCAAGCAGAACACCTGCATGTGACCTCCTCCTACAGTGTTCAGGGCTATCATGGTTGTCAACAATTGCACGTGCATGTAGGATGACAGAGTTTACGACAGTAGTAGAGGTCTAGAGGACAATACTGTTTCCCAACTGTAGGGGGACCCCACCCCGAGAGCAAAAGTTCCCTGGTGTTACTTTAAGGCTATTCATTTTATTGTTATTTTGCTTGAGATTATATGAAAAATCTGCAAATGACATCCTTTCCAATTAATCAACAGCCTCTAGAATGAATGAACCTGTCCTGATTTCATTTTTTTCTTTCTTTTTCGGAACAGCGACTCAGTGAACATGGCCCCAAATTCCATCCACTGGTTCCGGAAGGGACTCCGTCTCCATGACAACCCTGCACTTCAGGAGGCAGTGCGTGGGGCAGACACTGTTCGATGTGTCTACTTCCTGGATCCCTGGTTCGCTGGGTCGTCCAATCTTGGGGTCAACAGGTGGAGGTTAGTGCATTTCTATAAGAAAGCATCTTTTCATCTTATAATCAAGCAAATATCTCAATTATCAGTATCCAAAAAAGAGTAAAAGACACTAAGAATCTGTACCTTAAATTTTTGATAAGTGATAATTGCTGATAATTAACTGATGAACAATCAGCCATTGATATCATATGGAGTGACTTTTTATACATTTTATAGGACAAAAAACATTTCAAACATGCTCAAATGTGTTTGCAATTTACTACAAATACTAGACCTATCTAGGTCTTATTTTTTTACTGCATAGTGTGTGATGTGATATGCAACTTGAAAAGTAGAGTAGCCTTGACATATTTAACAACTGCAAGGAAGCTAGTTGCTAAAGTGAAAGGTTTTTCTTCTGATACATTCACACACAATATGAGTTAAGACAATTTGATGACCACATAAGCAGTCTTTTGTTTATACTGTTGCTGTTTATTCCAACTGTAAAATACGACAGGGCAAAGTCACAACGTTACATGTTAAAAAAAGGTTAAACAAAATATTTGATCACCTTGTTGTAAAATCACTACAATTTGCATAATTTTACTGGCACATTCTGCCTGCTGTGATCATACAGGTGGAGCCATATTATCAGTTGATGCAACTGCATTTTTATAGAAACAGAAATTTTATATTCTCTTATGACCTCAGATTTCCTCCATTTTTTTTAACTGTTGGGTGATGACCCAAAAATTGGATATATGTTGTAGACATCATATTGCATATTGCTGGGTCTGTCCAGTTCTTGGCAATGTTACAAATTTTTATTTAATTGATTTTAAGAACAGTTGTTTTATGTTTGTACCATAAACAATTTTAGTATTATGTTGGTTGACCACTTGATGTCTAATGGAAATTTGGGGTTCTGAAGCAAAACCAGTGATTTACACAATGGTTAAAATTAGGAAACACTCCTTTTGAGTCAGGCACCTGCTGCTTTCACGTAAAGGATTTCAGAATTTTGTTGCAGTCGGATGTGAACGGTCAGATATGCCTATGTGTTTCTATTTTAAACTAGTAAATACCCACACATTAGGTAATCTGACCACATGGCCATGTATGCAGATCGATCCAGTACTATAACAGTAATTCACGAGGAAAGTAGGCCAAGTCGCAGACCAGCAGATGCTTTACTCTCAATCACAGTCTGTCCTCAGAGCCTGTCATTCAGCTCTGCTCACCTACTGAATGGATACAGTGGCCCTCATTTATCATTCTTGCATAGAAACGGGCGTATATGTTGGCGTAAGATTATGCTTACACTCCTCTCACCGCCTGATTTATGAAGCTGTGCGTACCTTTGAAATCCAGGTGTACGCAATACCTGCCCTTGATAAATCCCACGGCTGAAAACGATCGTCATTAGAATAACACGCCCAAGTCTCCGCTTCCCCCACGCCCTCATTTTACGCCATGGACACACGGAAGACGGCAAAGAAGAGAAACTTCTCTGACGTGGAGCCGAAATGACCTATCACAATGCAATATTTTACAGCACGTCTTCTGAATTAGCATTCAATTTCGAATCACGTTACATGTATTGGGGTGTACAATAGTGATGATGATGATGTGATGTGGAGTAGGCCTACCATTCATTCACATTAATAATTGCATGACAATTTGTAATATGCTTCTTATTATTAGTATGATTTGTATTATTAATGACGCTTATTGTTATTTAGAAGAAGAATGTCATTATTATTATTTGTATTATTATTATTATTTAAAAGAAGAAGAATGTATTTTTTATTATTTTGTCAGTCTGAATTATTTGTTGGTCATTGAAAGCCTTTCGTTACCGAACCCAGTCCGTGCGCACCTGCCGGGGATAGGCCTAACCATGAAACGTCAGGGTAAAGCGCACAGGCTCGCAACTGAAGGAATACATATGCTTATAAATCAAATGCTTTGGTAAAGTCACACAAATTAAACATTGAAGTCCATGTTGCACAAAAATAAACACTGAAGTAAATAATTACTATGTTTTTGTTTTTTTGTTTTACAGTGGGTCATAATATATCATATCTTTTAGTTTGTCAGTGCATTTTATGGTGTTAGGAATTGTTTTTCTGCGCATTTCCGCACTAACTCAAAACGTGCGTACATGTACACCACCTCCTGAGCTGGCGTAGGATTTGAGCGTGCCATACGCCAACGTCCATATTGATAAATTTCAAAGTCACCATGGTTTTGGGTGTACGCCAGGTGTACGCTGGAAATTTGGTGTACGCACTTTTGATAAATGAGGGCCAGTGTGATCTGACTGAATGTTAATGAGAGCTAATTCAGCAGATTAAAAGATGAAGCACCTGTGATTAAATCACCTGTTGAGCTCCAAGTTTAGATACTTTAATGCAAGAGAAGAGATCGCAGGTCACAATGTGTGATCTGCTCTAAATTGCCTTTAAAAATAATCGTGTAAGTTAACTGCAGTTAGGATTCTTTGTCTTCACTGCTATTGTGTACACTACTCATTACATCCTCAAGAGGGACGTGTTGCGTGTTGTTTCATGTCAGTGCATCATGTCATAAATGTGCTTGATGTTATGCACTACAAAATTAGCAGTAACTCAGTAAAACACATTGACAGGTAAAAGTAATGTAACTGATTGAGTTAATGATACCTTGGGGCTCAACGTTAAGGATTTTTTCTACTGGCCTGATTCTACTTGGCCCTACCACAATAAAAAATCATTGTTAAAGTTATTGTTTTCATTGTGTTTAACCCATGCAACCTTAATCAATAAGGTTATAACACCAAATTTCAGATACCAGTGAAATTTCACAATTCTCAATTTCAATTTTGATACCACACACCAATTTTGATTCATAAATGACACCATCTTGAATCATAACGACATAATGACGTTACAATGACATTCGTTGGCCAGAGGAGAACTGGCCGCCCAACTGAGCCTGGTTTCTCCCAAGGTTTCTTTCTCCATTCTGTCACCTTATGGAGTTTGGGTTCCTTGCCACTGTTGCCTCTTAGTTGGGGACACTTAAAATTCAACAATATTATTGATCTGATTGTACTGATGCTGTTGTATGAGGACTGAACTGAGCTGGACAATGACATCATTTTTTGCAGAACTGCTTTATAGATTAAATTAACTAATTTACTATTTGAATCAACACTGAACTGACTTCCCCCGAACAACAGCCGTAATGCATAATTTTCCTGTTATCACTGTAAAACGGCTTTGCAACAATCTGTATGATTTAAATCGCTATATAAAAAAGGTTACTTGACCACAGCAAAAAACTACTGGCCTAACTAATATAATATATATTATAATATAATTATATCTCAAATATTACAAAAGACAGTCAGTAATAAAATAAGAAAAACTAGCAATAGCACATCAATAGAACAAACATACAATTGAAATAAACAGTCCTTTTCAGGATTTTCAGGGACAGAAATTTAAGAAAGTAATCAAATGTAAAATAACACTGCATAGTCTTCACTATAAAAGAAATATAGATTAATCTTTATCTATATTTACACATTTATTTCTCAACTGTTTACATTCACTTAAGACAACCTTTTTAACATAATTCTGTGTGAATTTTTCCATTCAAGCGCAAGAAGACGAGAAAGAGAACTCAATACAGTATTTGCATGCTGCATGTTCTTTGGATGTGTTGCGCACACAAAACTTCTTACACAGCGCTGGAGAACCAAATTGAGTTCTAGCTATCTAACTCTATCGTGTCTTCTAGCGCTTAAATATATTTAAATATTCTATAAATCATATTATTTGCAGTGTATAGCTGAAGGTCAATTACATTAATACTACCATTCAAACGTTTGGGATCAGTAAGAAATTGACCAAAAGTGACACGAAATCTTTTATAACATTATAAATGTCTTTACTATTCAAATTAAGGCAGCTCTTTTGAACTTTTAAGAAATTATCCTGAAAAAAGCAGCACATCTGTTTTCATCATTGATAATCAGCACAAAATCAGCATATTAGGATGATTTCTGAAGGATCATGTGACACTAAAGACTGAAGTAATGATGCTGAAATTCTGCTTTGCCAACACAGGAATAAATTACATTTTTAATAAATTAAAATAGAAAACAACTATTTAAAATTGTAATAAAATTTTACAATATTATTGTTTTTACTGTATTTTTGATCAAATAATACAGCCTTTTTGAGTATGAGACTTCTTTCGAAAACATAAAAAAATCGTACCACATTATTTCTTATTATTTCATAATCTACACTTTATTTTAAAAGACAGAACCTTCTATTCTCACGTCTGTTTTCACGTGATCTGAGGAAACGGCAATACAAGGATGTGTTCTTTTCTCAGACTAGGCATTGAGAGGGTTGTTATGGTTGAAAGTCACTGGGCTAATTTTATGCCCTCCAGTGTTGGAGACCATGCGTGCTGCAAATCTAGGCCAGGGCAGTTACATAAGTAATGTTGTGTGACAAGGCAGAGTTCTGGAAAATAGGTTTTCCATCCTCATACTCCCAATAGCTATTAGTTTTTGTGTTCTGTCTCATTCTTTTGTATTTTATAAATGCAGGTGTGTGTGTTTATATGCGTGTTGTGCAGTTGTGTGTCGACTGGTCAGCCTTGTCTGGTCCCTAATCTGGGCTTTGGTTGCAGACTTTGGGCTCAGTCAGGACTCTAGGACCAAATAACAGACATGGGGTCTTGATGCCCAAATCCGATTTTCTGACTATATCTGATTTTTTTGACGACCCGCTTACATCATCTTTTAAAAGTGACCCATATCCGATTTTTGCATTTACACTATACACTGCTGAAACTACCAAATGTAGATGTTCTGACCCGGAAAAGGAAGTAAAACAGCACGAAATACAATGGATGCAGATGTGAATAAAATTATCCAGTGTTTTGCTTTCCACAATATTTTTAAAAGTCATTTAAGCTTTTTATCTTACGGTGGCACTGTAGCCACGAGCGCTTAAAACCGTGCCTCCCCATTGTAACGTTTTCCCACACTCTTTGTTTGGGGTTTTTATATGCTGGGGTGCCAGACAGGATTTCTGTCATTAATTAAAGTTCACTTTAGGGAAACGTACAAAGATCTTGTGCATCTGTCTTGTTCTGTCACAAAACCCGACACTTAATGAGATAAAGATTATACACGCATACTCAATACAATAATACCCATAATAATCACTCTTAAATAGACCACCAACCATTCAATACGACAGGACACATAGAACTGCGTTCAAAGATGTATATTCAGCACAGCAGTGAAAGTGAAAAAACAAAAAACAGTTCATAAATTGTCCATCAGTAATCCCCACAGTAATCCACAGCAAAAATAGTTCACATAGTCAGTAGGAGGAAAAAAAGAATAAAATTCCCCACTCAAAAACAGTCAAAGTTAAGTCAGGTCATGTCATGTCAGCGCTGGCTAAATTGTACTCACGACTCCTTTTCCCCTTAAGAGTCTGGTCCACATTTTCCCTGGCTTCTCAGACGTGAAGATATAGGCTCTAGGCTCCTCATTCGTTAATCCAGTTCATGTTTTGGAATTAGGCTACTCACTCGTTCGGTTTCCTCTGCAGTATCTCAACGACAATCAGCAGGTCACACAACGATGAGGATAATTTCCTGTTAGTAATCCATAACGCGATCTGCTTAGCACGCACGCCGACGATACACACTCTTACCGCGGATAAAACAAATAACAGCCGCGGGAGTCTTCTGAGGAGCTCCGCGAGGTACTCACTGCATCTCGATAGCCGGCGCCATGTTTTTATAAGCGATGCACGTCATCCAGATAACTAGGGGCTGGACTAAAGACAGCGCCATCTTGACTCGACACACAGGTTACAATGACTGTAGTTACATAAAGGTACGATGACTGTAGTTTCATAAATGATGGAGATGTTTTGATTTTTGTAAATAATGAGCTCAATGTTATGTACAGATGAATAATGAGGAAATAAATGTAGAACAATTAAATTACAATTTATTTATTTATTTCCTGATGACATCGTCACACTCCCCCCTCCTTAAGAAAAGCCGGCCATTAGGGTAAGGCGTCAAATCAGATGTCTTCAAATGTCTTTCTCAGTAAATCCAAGAAACTCCTCCTCATCACTGTCCTCCTTAAAGATTTCTAGTAATGGACGATGTTGTGCTTCAAGTTCCTGTGCAGAGGGAAAGCAGGGTTTAAGCCTGGAGACGTGTACCACTCTTAAGTCTTCTCCAGTGTCCTCCAGGACAATTTCATAGTTCAGAGGTCCTAATTTCCGAACTATCCTGTAGGGCCCTTGCCATTTTGGAGCAATTTTTGCTGAAAAAAACTTAACTGCCTTGGAATAAGGGTGAGTGCGCATCCATACTCTGTCCTTCTCCTCAAACACCACTTCTCTACGATTTTTGTCATAGTTACGCTTTTGACGTTGAAGAGCGGAAAGTAGTTTCTTCTCAACGTACTCCTTCATTAGATTTAATTCTGTCAATTTTCCATAGCAAGAATCATCAGGAGACACATTTCGTGGTTGTAAGAGCACATCCATGGGCCCTCTGAGTGAGCGATTGAGATTCAACTCTGCTGGGGTGACTCCTGTGGACTCATGGACAGCAGAATTAAGAGCAAACCTGAACTCTGGTAGGAGCTTGTCCCAATGTTTATGATTGTCACTGACGTAGGAGGCCACCATTGTTTTTAGTGTACGATTCACCCTTTCAGTGAGATTGGTCTGGGGATGGTATGCAGTTGTCATTTTGTGTCCGATGTTCCAATTTTTACAGAGCTCCTGGAACACAGAGGAGACAAACTGTGATCCTCGATCAGACAAGATGTAATCTGGAACTCCCCATCGGGTAAGAATTTCTCTGACAAGTATTTGTGAGACAGTCTCAGCGGTGGCTTTGCGCAGACTAAAAAGCTCAACCCAACGAGAATAATAATCCACAAAAACGATCAGATAAACATTCCCAGATGAGCTCCTGGGGAATGGACCCATCAGATCCACTCCCAGCATTTCCCATGGACGTTGTACAATAGTTTGTTGTAAGGTGCCGGGAAGTCGACGACATTCAGGCTTGTAACGCTGACAAATGGGACAGTTTTGTACAAACTCTTTGACATCTTGGTTTAAGTTAGGCCAGTACACCAAAGCTTGCAATCTTTTGAATGTTTTGAATCTGCCAAGATGACCAGCAAGAGGGTCTTCATGAAGAGACTGGAGTAGTTGATATCGGAGAGCTTTTGGTATGTAAACTTGATACACAATTTTGTGTGGAAACTGGACGACTCTGTAGACTTTATCCTCTAATATGGAAAATTTTGTAGAGGAATTGACAATGATTTCTCCTGATTCTACTATTTGTTCGTACAGATGGTGAATATCTGAATCCGTCTGCTGTACTTTCCAGATGTCATGATCGGTGATTGGCAGATCTTCTGTTTCCTCGGATTTCACCTTTGATCTCAAAGATAGAGCAGTGGAACAACTCAAAAGGCCCGGTTCATTAATGTCCACAGGGGCTCGGGACAAAGCATCAGGAACCGTATTATACTTCCCCTTCCTGTACTCCACTGTGAAGTTGAATTCCTGGAGTCGAAGAGCCCACCGAATTAGACGAGTGTTAGGTTTCTGTGTTTTGAACACCCACATCAAGGAAGAATGATCAGTGACGACCGTGAAGAATTTTCCTTCCAAGTAGTACCTCCATTTTTCAAGGGCCCACACGACTGCCAAACATTCTTGCTCGGTGGTCGTGTAATTTCTTTCTGCCGGATTTAAGGTACGACTGGCAAATGCCAGAACTTCCTCCGTGCCCAGTCCTGTTTGCTGCACAAGGACAGCTCCCAAGCCGACCTCACTTGCATCAGTGTAGATGACAAATGGCAGATTCAGATTAGGATGTCCCAACACAGGTGGAGACACAATGAGCTGTTTTAGAGCTTGAAAAGAAAATTGACATTGCGAAGTCCAAAGGAATTTGGCACCTTTTCTTTTTAAGGCATTCAGGGGTTCGGCCACTTGAGAAAAGTTCGGTACAAACCGATGATACCAACCGGCCATGCCCAAAAATCTCTGGACTTCCTTCATGTTCTTTGGCACAGGAAATTCTTGGACTGCTCTGGTCTTTTCTGGATCGGCCTTAATTCCTGTAGCAGTCACAATGTGGCCAAGAAACTTCAGAGAAGTACGGAAGAAATGTGTTTTCTTCATATTAACAGTCAGGTTTGCGTCTTTGAGTTTATCCAAAACAGCCTGGATGTCCTGGAAGTGCTGTTCCATTGATGAAGAGTAGATAATTATATCGTCTAAATAGACGAAACAGTTCTTACGCTGTAGCTCTCCCAGGACTCTCTCCATCAACCGCTGGAAGGTCGCTGGTGCATTTTTGAGGCCAAAAGCCATGACCTTGAAATTAAATAGCCCCTGACTGCAAATGAAGGCAGTTTTATCTTGACTTTCCTCTTCCATACGAACCTGCCAATATCCACTGTTTAGGTCCAGGGTGGAAAAAACGACAGCACCACTCAAGGACTCAAGGATTTCTTGGATGGTAGGAAGCGGATAGGCATCTGATTGAGAGACTGAATTTACCTTTCGGTAGTCTACACAGAAACGATATCCTCCTGTTTTCTTAGGAATCAATACCACGGGAGAAGACCATGCTGAGGAGGAAGGCTCGATGACATCAGCAGCTAACATCTCATCAATGAGCTGTTTGATAACCTTCTGCTTCGTAGGAGAAACACGATAAGGCTTTTGTCTTATAGGAACATCTTGGGTAACATAAACTCTGTGTGTCAAAACACTTGTTTTACCCAAAACATCTGTGCAGACATCAGAATTCTGGTTGAGTTGTGTCAGAAAACGTTCCTTTCCCCTTTCATCTAGGCAGGTGTTTTGGCATGCTACATGCAGATGGTTTGGTTCTTCCTCTGTTGTACCAGGGGGAAGAGCAGAAAAAAGAGCAAGAGGAGAAGAATTATTCCAGTCATGGAAGTGATCATCATTTTTCAGAAAAGAATATTTTTGATCAGGATGAAACCAATAGACATTGTTCCGGATGTCCATTTGCAGTCCACTGAAGAAAAGATAATCTAAACCCAACACAACAGGAAAGGCAAGCATCTGTGGGGCAAGGACAACCACTGGTAAGGTGACTGTTAATGTTTGCACTGTAATTTGTACTTCACCCCATCCTAATGGTTGCCGAGCTCCTCCATCAGCCAGATAAATGGGACCCTCAATCCAGGATCTGAGCTGTTGAGTATGATAACCCAGGGTTAACCACAGCTTTTCATTTAACAGTGTATATGAAGATCCTGTGTCAACCAAAGCTTGACCTTGCCAAGAGTCAATATTTACAGGAACAATCAACTGCTGTGGTAGAGATGCGGAGAATGGATGAGTAGGTGAGTATACAGACTCCATATGAGTGACAGTGCTAACAGTAGGATGATTATCATGGTTACCTTTAACAGGATGTGAACTTTGCTGACCTTTATAGTTTTTGTTCTTCGCAGGACCGCCCTGAGGACAAGAATTCGGAGCGTGAGGGCCCTTACACCGCCAACAGAAGGGAGATTTAGCAGAGTCCTGTGGTACTGAAGCGATTACTGGGTTATTCAACTGAACCGGAGCAGGGCTGGATACTCTGAGTTTCCAAGGTTTTTTCCGTTGTTCATATTGTAGCTGGTTTTCCTTGTCTTTTTCTAGCTGTTGTCCAAGACGGACTAAACCATCAACAGAGGTAACTCCATTACTTCGAAGTTGACTTGCCATCTGAGGATTGATGTTCTTCAAGATCAGCTTAATAACGTCATCCTCTTCAATTTGTGGCTTCCAGCGTTTGCAGAGAGCTCGGTACATATAAGCAAAATCTCTTATGCTCTCACCCTCCTGCTGTACACGTGTTCTTACTCTCTCTGCCAACTCATCCTCATAGTCTTCTGACAAGAACGCAGAAAGAAACTTAGATTCAAACTCCTGCCAAGTGTTTGTCTCAAGTCGAGCAACATCCCACCAGTCTCTAGCTGTTCCATGGAGCACATTCCTGAGTGTTGCTATTAATTCTTCATCAGAAAGAGGGTGGAGTGCCATGAAATCATAACATTTCTCCAAAAAGATCAAAGGATCATCACAGTCTTCTAGTCGACCAAAGCATGGGAACTGGATTTTCACAGGCTGTTTCACAGACATCGGTTTTCCATCCTCATACTCCCAATAGCTATTAGTTTTTGTGTTCTGTCTCATTCTTTTGTATTTTATAAATGCAGGTGTGTGTGTTTATATGCGTGTTGTGCAGTTGTGTGTCGACTGGTCAGCCTTGTCTGGTCCCTAATCTGGGCTTTGGTTGCAGACTTTGGGCTCAGTCAGGACTCTAGGACCAAATAACAGACATGGGGTCTTGATGCCCAAATCCGATTTTCTGACTATATCTGATTTTTTTGACGACCCGCTTACATCATCTTTTAAAAGTGACCCATATCCGATTTTTGCATTTACACTATACACTGCTGAAACTACCAAATGTAGATGTTCTGACCCGGAAAAGGAAGTAAAACAGCACGAAATACAATGGATGCAGATGTGAATAAAATTATCCAGTGTTTTGCTTTCCACAATATTTTTAAAAGTCATTTAAGCTTTTTATCTTACGGTGGCACTGTAGCCACGAGCGCTTAAAACCGTGCCTCCCCATATCTCGTGAAATGTCTTCAAACACGGATTTATTTCTGTAACAACCCTGCATTTTTGCCTGCACTGTCTCTTCGCCCCAAACACTCAAAAGACATGAAATTTTTTATTCACTTTTTTAATGACGTACGACTCGCATTTACTGGGCAATATCCGATTTGTCTGCTTACATGGCAGACGCAAATGCACGTATCCGATTCATATCCGATTTATTACCACATATGAGTGAGGCCTGAATCCGATCTGAGAAAATCGGAATCCATGCAGTTTTTTCCTGCTTACACGTTCATGGGTCATATCCGATCTGTGCCACATGAGAGGAAAAAATCGGATTTGGGTCACTTGAACCATGCAGTGTAAATGGGGCCTAATATATTATAAAAAAAAGTTTGTTCTAACCTGCCGTGTGACAGTGGGTCTGTTAGACTATCTGCTCTAGACACCTGTTTTTTTTTTCATCTCAGGAACATTGCAAAGATTAGATCTATGGTTTCAAAAAAAAGAGATGGAGATGCTCGTTCATGCTTTTATTTCTTCAAGATTGGACTGTTGCAATGTGCTGTACACTTGTTTAAATAAATCTTCTATAGATCGACTGCAAGTTGTACAAAATGCAGTGGCTAGGCTTTTGACTAGGACCAGCAGGAGGTCACACATTACTCCTGTGCTGAAGGCCCTTCATTGGCTTCCTGTTGGTTTTAGAGTACATTTTAAAATTTTGGTTATTACTTTGAGAGCCTTGCATGGTCAAGCACCCTCTTACGTCCAGGATCTATTACAAATGCATACTCCATATCGGTCTCTGAGGTCTTCAGGCCAAGATCTTTTAACTGTTCCCAGAACACGCCTTAGGACAAGAGGTGACCGTGCTTTTTGTGTTGTGGCTCCTAAGCTCTGAAACTAAGAGTTCTGTGGAATCTTTTAAAAAACACTTAAAGACTCATCTTTTTGGACAAGCTTTTAACTAACAATATGATTTGTTTGTTATTGAATTTTTATGGAAATTGATGGTAGTACAGTTATGGAGTTGTACCAGGTTTGTACTTGTACAGTTGTTGTTTTATTTTACTGTTTATTTTTATTACTGTGCAGCACTTTGTGACCCTTCCTTGTCTGTGAAAGGTGGTATACAAATAAACTTTACTTACTCACTCTTCACACATATTTAATATTTAAAATTGTACACTGTAATTGAGTGGGGCATGGATACCAACTGTAGGCTTGAATAAAAAAAAAAAAGTCAAAAGTACAAGTGCATTATTTAGTTGCTAAGCACTTAATCATCTGTTTGCTGATTTATTCATTGTCTCTCTTTAAAGACTCTAGTACTTATGTCCCGGTAAGGCAGATGTGTATAGCAGTTAAGCTCCTAACGTTTTAAACAGGTCATGAATGAACAGATTTGTGAATGGAAACTTAGAGTATCTGTATGTTTGAGGGACAGCTTGCAGAACAGGTAAATCCTCAGGGATTTGCTGTAGATCAATAGTTCTCAAACTTTTCAGGCCAAGTCCCTGGTCAAGTCAAAACAGGACATGTCAGTACCATCTATTCACTACAGTGTTCACTATATTTTGGAATTTGAATCAATATAGCCAATCTTAAAGTGTCATACATTATATAAAAACATATACTTATTGATATATATTTGACTCATATTAGAATCATTCCATTGGAGGCGGATCTGCTTTTATGGTGGAAAAAATATGCAAAAATACCTATACAGGAATTTACATTAGTAAAGCATAAAAAAAACTGTCTAATAAATTGTGGATGGCAATAGTTCCTATAGCAGTAATGTTTAGGGGGTTTTAAAATATAATTCTGTAAGTCAGTCATGTTAAATTTTGAATTTTTCCTGACAGATTTCTCCTGCAGTGCCTGGATGATCTTGATTCCAATCTAAGAAAACTCAATTCCCGCCTTTTTGTCATCCGAGGACAACCAGCCAATGTTTTTCCACGCCTTTTCAAGGTGAAATTCTTCAGTTGAAAATACAGTCCTTGAATTAAAGGGATACTTCACCTCTGGAAAGATGAATATGTATTTAAAATGGGTCATTTATGTAGAAGAAATGTGAAATTATTTTTGAATTTGGAGCTTTCTAGACTGAGAAAAGCCAGAAAATGTATTTTTGGCTTATGTGGATGAAAGACAACAACTCCCAGAATGCACTTGCTTCGCTGCCCTAGGAGGCCACGCCTACCGGTAACAGAGCGCAGTAGTTAAACAACAAGTCTAGGCTACTAATGAGTCTCCGTGATGAGTCTGCCCGAAAATGTGTTTCGAGATCGCCCAAAATGTCCAGGATTCGGCTTTTGCGTTCTACAGTTGCCATTCATTATGTTTACTGTGGCGAGCAGGACGAGACTGAGGGCCGCGGGAGAACGGCGCAAGGCCGGTGGCGTGATTACAGATGAGCGACACCTGTGAGACGCACCGGTCTCGTATCTCTCACGGAGGAGCGGGAATTTTCTTAGCAATGTTATCAACCGATCACTTGTTTAGCGTTCATGTAAACACTACATTCAGATTCACCAATCGGAATGAATTCAGTTAGATTGAAACAAAAGGTGTGCATGTAAACAATGAATGGTGACTGCAGAAAGCAAAAGCTGAATCCCGGACATCGACGGCCGGACATGTCCGGGAAAAAGAGGATGGTAACCCCTACTACTCAGCTTTCTCCACAGAACAAGAGCCTGCTAGCTTAGCTTCCAAAAAAAAGATGGCTGACACTACGTGTACATTCGGTGAGTGAGATCCCACCCTCTATGGGCGGGTTGAGAATATGCGGGACAGCCCCTACTACTGACTGTAGTCTTTAGCCTCTGGCCAAAAAATCCTCCGATGACACAAAATGCCGATTTTTGTGTCATCGGAGGATTTTTTCCAGACAAAAAAATACATAAATCTCTTGTCTCAGAAGGATATGAGGGTGGAAAGCATGGTAATTCGAAAATACTACAGGTTTTCTACTAATACAAAGCTTAATGCTAAATCCTGAAGTATCCCTTTAAGTGTCACACAAGAACTTGCAGTATTTCTTTCTGAAAGTCACACATTACAATTTAGTTCAATCCACTGCCCTGATTTTTTTGAATAACTATCCAGTGTTTGTAATCTGTTTTTGCAGGAGTGGAAAATATCCAGGTTGACCTTTGAGTATGACTCCGAGCCATTTGGGAAGGAGAGGGATGCAGCTATTAAAAAGCTTGCGATGGAAGCTGGAGTTGAAGTCATTGTCAAGACCTCACACACCCTTTACAACCTCGATAAGTAAGAGTTATTTTCCTTAAATCTGAAATGATTTTTGATATTTACATTCTCCTATACCTGCTTAATGTACATTTATAAGTAAGCCATTTGTAGGTTAATTTTGCCCAAAAAGTGTTACACTGTGGCATCCCACTAGCCCAACAGTAACTTTTGTTCAACCAAATGGCACTTGGGGAGAGTTCAGGAAGCATGTTTGATATTTACTTGTTTGTTTGTTTTTATTTTTTTATTCTCTAAGCAAATTTTTGCTGATGCTAATGTCACAGAAACAACACACTTCAGCTTTAATGATCTTTACCCATTTAAAATCTAACATCACTTCTGTTGGACCATTAGTTTTGCTATATATTCTTTTACATTTGATTTATTTAGCTATATTCTTTTTCATTTTTATATTTTATTTTTTAATTAGTTTACCATCTCCATTATTTCAGGATCATTGAGCTAAATGGTGGTCAGCCTCCCCTCACGTACAAACGTTTCCAGACTCTGATCAGCCGAATAGACCCACCGGAGATGCCAGTGGAAACCCTCTCCAACACCATTATGGGCAGCTGCGTCACACCTGTCTCTGATGACCATGGGGACAAATATGGTGTGCCCTCCCTGGAAGAACTAGGTGAGCTAAATGAGATAAAGAGCTTTATCTGTCAGGTTTCAGGTGAATTTTAGTTAAGTCAGTTTGGAATGTTAATTAAAATGAATTTTAAAATAAAGATTCCCAGTATATTAGAAACAATTTTAAAATTAAATACACTTGACCTAAATGATACAATCACTGTGTCCATTTCCTGTGATCTAACGCATATTCACGAGTTTCATAAACTGCAACACGGGAACCCATCAGGTTATGCAAGATTAGTATTGGTTCTTTAACCTACATTATCTTGATTCAGGATTTGACATTGAGGGACTACCTTCTGCTGTCTGGCCAGGAGGTGAAACAGAGGCATTAACAAGGATTGAAAGGCATCTGGAGCGAAAGGTGTGATCACATATAGATGTACAGCAGGGGACTCAAACTCTTATTACCTGGGGCCATATGCCAGGTGGTGTTTAACAGCTAAAACAAATACAACAGAAGGTGGTTTTACAACAATGAATTTTCACTATAAATGCCTGGTTTTACAGTTATTGATGGACCTTTTCAGATACATTAGGCCAATGTTAAGCTTTAACAGAACTATGGGAAAACAGGCTGAAAGTGAATTATTATTATTTTTTTTGCTTTTAACTTCAGATATATTTAAAGAAGCACAAAAAGATAGTTCACCCAAAAATGTATATTGTCATTTGCTCACCCTCATGTCTTTCTAAGACTTTACATTTTCCCTCCTTACTCATGTTTTTCCAGGCTTGGGTTGCAAATTTTGAAAGACCCAGAATGAATGCCAACTCTTTGTTGGCCAGTCCGACTGGCCTGAGTCCCTACCTCCGTTTCGGCTGCCTATCCTGCCGCCTCTTCTATTTTAATCTCACAGACCTTTACAGGAAGGTACAGACATGATTCTACACTAACTATCTGTGTATAAACCTAGTGTGCTCACATTATTTCACTTTTTAATACAGGTGAATTGATTAGGGGTGGGCGGTAATGCTATACATCTTATATAGTAATGTCGGTTTTATTTTCTTCTGAAAATTCAGCTTAAAATGCTTTATATGTTAGTTAACCATGTGGTAATATACTGTTTGCATAAGTATAAATGAATATAAATATCTATGTGTGAAATTTCTCCTTTCAGGTAAAGAAAACCAGCACTCCTCCACTCTCCCTCTACGGTCAGCTGCTGTGGAGGGAATTTTTCTACACTGCTGCCACCACCAACCCACGATTTGATAAGATGGAAGGCAACCCGATCTGTGTGCGCATCCCCTGGGACAAGAACCCAGAGGCTTTGGCCAAGTGGGCTGAAGCTAAGACAGGTTTTCCCTGGATCGATGCTATCATGACCCAGTTGCGGCAGGAAGGCTGGATCCACCACCTGGCTCGTCATGCTGTCGCTTGTTTTCTCACTCGTGGAGACCTGTGGATCAGTTGGGAAGAGGGCATGAAGGTGCTAAATATATAGCTTCCTTTTAGGGTGGGGTCCATTGCTCATGGATGATCATATTGTGAGTCTGTGACATCTAAAATATTAAAACTCGTGTTATAGAGCAGGGTTCAGCAAACTAATGCACATATTAGAAATTTCAAATTGCATGGCAAAAACCCTCTTGCAGCATGTTTTATTAAATGAATAGGTCCATTTACATGTGCAACCTATTGCAGTGAGAGAAGACTAGTTTCAACCATACCTTTTTCAATACAAGTTGATCCGTTCCGCTCTTTCAGTGGGCTGCTCTGCATGGGTCAGTTGAATAACACAGTCCCTCTTGTGCTCATGGCGGTGATGCAGTATGGTCTGCTTTTTTTTCTCAGTACAATACTTTGAATACATGAGAAGGATGCTTAATGAGGATGAGATCTAATTATTGAAATTTAAAAATGGCACTTTTCATGTCAGAAAGGTTGAAATGAAAAGCCATGAAAAAAAAAAAAAGACTGACTAACCCCAAACTTTTTAACGGTAGGGCAGTAGGTCTCATTTTAATGGGTTATATGTTAATTTCAACCATCACTGATCGGTTGCAGAGTAATGGTAGTTATGATTGACAGGTGTTTGAGGAGCTTCTTTTGGATGCTGACTGGAGCGTGAACGCAGGCAGCTGGATGTGGCTCTCCTGTAGCTCTTTCTTTCAACAGTTCTTTCATTGCTACTGTCCAGTGAGTTTCGGCAGACGCACCGACCCTAACGGCGATTTCATTAGGTTGGTAACATTCCCAAACATGCACACTAATCCCAGGCTGAATTACCTGCTTTCACCAAAGGGCCCTTGTTTAAAATCTAAAATGCATAAAAGTTAACCACATGGAAGGACAGATTAATAAAATGAGGAAACATTTAAAGTAACTCCATTAGAGGAATGTATATGCATATACACAACTTTTATTGTACTATAGGGCAGCATTTGTCTTTATAGTTTATCTGACTGAGATGCACAAAAGTATCATTTGAGGTCTAGAATTGTATAAGTACCTTCCTATATGAATTAGTCAGGAAAGCAAGCCTGTCCCATGTAGTCTCTTTTTGTTTGAACTTTTCTACCTAAGGCCTTCTAGTTCCAGAAGTTGGTATTCCAGGATTTTGGACTTTCCCAACACATTATCCTCTTTATAGGCCACATCAAGGAACAGATGTTTGCTTGTAAACATTTGTTACCACATTTTGTAGCTCATATGCATTTTAACCAAAAGGTTGTATGTTTTTGTGTTTCTTGTGTCTAGTTGCTTTGCGGATTGGGTGAAAAGTTCAGCTTTCCCTTTCCCCTTTGTGAATTGTGGTTGATTGCTTTTAAGACGAAAGCCCTTCTCAGCCAAAGCATTTGGAAACCTGTTAGCTGTGAATGTGGTTGGAAGCTTGATGCTTTATCAGCGGGAAATGCAGTAGCCTGCTCTTTTGCTCGGTAGCATCTTGTTTCATCAAAGGGTATTTTAACTGCTTGGTAGGAAAATATTCAAAGCCTGGTCTGTTTGCATGACAGACCAGGCCGCAATGCATTTCCCTGAGAGCATGGAAAGCATTTCCACAATGCATTTCCTGAGAGCATGATGGGAGGTGAAGCCCAAAGCCAGAGCAAACGACTTCAGTCTAGCTCTGGAGAACTTCTCCTTATCAGACTCTTTTTGAAATGTTTAGCATTCCTCTAAGCGTTGAATGTTGCCCTGCTTCTGCAAGAGAACAAGAGTCCTCGCCTTCAGCGCACCACCGTTCCAGCGAAGTCGCTCACGGTCCATAGGTCGTCCTGCAATTTCTCAAATGTGCTTCTGTAGATGTAACGTGTTTCTGGTCATTTGCTTGTTCAGGCAGGATGTGACTGTTCCTGGCAAAAGGGTTCTGATCTCTTGGCAAAACGAGGGGGCCACCCAGCAGTAGAGGACAGTATACTGCATTTCTTCTTTGGCAGCTAGCAGGTTTCTCTGCTTTGGCTCGGGATCGCTGTCGTCTCAAAAATGATCATGCGAGGGGCAGGGAGCGAACTGAACCTCTCACTCAGCCCTGAGTTTCGATTTTTTTTAAGCGGGTGGGATGGGGTTGTGGGAGGGTGCTGTGTCATTAGATCTGGAGGTATTGGGAGGGTCTGGTCACTGCCTCTTTCTAATGCGTGTTGTAGTAGGAATCTCCGTAATAGGCGGGACCTGTTGCCCTGTTTAAACTGCGTCCGTCTGTCTGCAAGCAGTGCCTCCTGCAGCCCTCTGTCCCCATGATGTGGTAAGGTGGAGCACCTTAGGTAGGTGGCCTTTTCTGTCCCTGGGACCTGGAGGAGTGATGCAAGACCTGATTTTAGTAGAGCCTTACTGAATTTTTCAGTTCTTTTCCCTTTTTGTTGTTGTTATGGTGTTGACCGTTTCATTAGTAGTATGAATTGGCACATATCCATAAATTCACAAACTCAGTTAAATGTGACTTACCATTTTGAGATTCTTGTAAATTAATCACTAACACGCTGCATTCTTGGTGCTTGTTGTAATCGGAGAAACCGTGTTCTTGTTGTACCCACATGGGTACCCAATAACCATCTCGCGTAACCTTTCTCATGTTTATGATGAGACTGGTTTAATCTCTTTGTTCTTTCAGACGATATTTACCCATTCTCCGAGGTTTCCCTGCCAAATATATCTACGACCCATGGAATGCCCCAGACTTAGTGCAGGCCGCTGCCAAGTGCATCATCGGCGTCCACTACCCCAAACCAATGGTAAACCACGCTGAAGCGAGCCGCCTCAATATCGAGAGGATGAAGCAGATCTACCAACAACTTTCACGCTACAGAGGACTTGGCAAGAATTTCTTTCTTGTAACAAATAGCTAGCTTACATGCAATCACGTTTATCCCTGAAAAGAAGCCTTGTGCAATTATGACTTCAGAAATGGCTGCATGAAACAGCTGTATGTGGAAATAGAGTAAACGTGTTTGAAGTGCTAGCAAATGTATTGGTGCATTATAGCAGTGGAGGATAATTCTACTTTCTATGTTTTTCTATGTTTTTCCAGGACTTCTGGCCTCCGTACCATCCACACACAACGGAAATGGGAATGGGATGGCGTACTACCCAGGGGAACAGCAGTCCGGGACCAATACACCAGGTGAAAGTCATTGTTTTTCCCCACTTAATTTGAGATTACAAAGTAGTAACAACTTCTACTTCTTGCAGCCTATGAGTAGTTATTTTTTCTTTAAAAGTCTGAGAAATACTCACAGATAACAAAGGATAACATAACTTTATGGCTAACTTAAAAGAAATAATTTTTTTATACCAAGGTTTTTATCATGAATAATTGATTAATAAAATAAAATAATTTATATACTTTTTTATACAGTATGATATATTATTAAAATGTGCACATGACACAAAGAATAAAAAACAAGATATTGTGGCCACAAATGAATTTGTTTCCACAACTTAATTTGTCATTTTTGGCCACGTTGTACTAATTCATTCCCTCGTTTTAGTTTTGTTAAAATTGTGGCCTAATTACTATATACTTATGTACTAACGAATTGACCTAAAACGAAGGAATTTAATTAAACGTGCTCCCCACACGTGGTATGCAGAAAAAAAAACTATATATATCATGGCCATAAATTAAGAATCTATTTCCACGTTATCTTTGGGTTTTTTCCCCTGCATGTCATGTGCTGAGCACCATACTTATGTGGTGTAAATTGACTTTCTGACATCTCAATAGCACCAACTGTATCGGGCAGTTCTGTTGCCAGTGCTAACAGGAGTGGAAGTATTCTGCTGAACTTTGTCAGTGAAGAACACAAGGGACCAAGTGGAATTCCGCAACAAAAACAGCAGCAATTAGGTTTCACCTTGTACACTAATATAATACACTACTTGGTTTATAGTTGCAAAATATTATTTGCAAAACATTGTAAAATAAATTTTTTCATGCTGTCCTTTTCTCTTGCTTGTTTCCAAGGATACCACCACATGCCCGACACGGGGCACAACAGTCGACTTTACCAATGTAATGTCTCGCATGACATGGCAGGCCCCCAACATTCAGGTAATGGTCATGTATGTTATACGAGTATGATACAGTAAAAACAAAACGGTTAAAAAACATTTTTTTTTAAGGAAGTCGCTTTAAGGAAAGGTTTTTAATGTATGCTTGTTTTTATGCATTTTCAATATTCTGTGTGGTGTTCAGCAGTACATTTACATTTAATGCTTTTATCCAAAACGACTTGAATGAGAACAATAGAAGCAATCAAATCAACAATAAGGCAACAATATGCAAGTACTGTGACAACTTCCAGTTAGTCTAGCACAGTACACATAGCAAGTTTTTATATATATATATATATATATATATATATATATATATATATATATATATATATATATATATATATATATATATATATATATATATATATATATATATATATATATATATATATATATAATACAAATAGAATAGAATAATAAGTAGTAGTATGAACGGGTCATGTGTTGATGAAAAAGACACGTCTTTAGAAGTGGGGGGTTAGGCAGGTCGTTCCACCAGCAGTCCAGGTAAAGGTCCGTGAAAGTGATTTTGTGTCTCTTTGGGATGGCACCACTATGCGCCGTTCACTTGCAGAACGCAAGCTTCTGGAGGGCATGTAGGTCTGGAGTAATGAGGTTAGGTATTGGGGTGCAGAGCCAGTGGTTGTTCTGTAAGCAAACATCAGTGCCTTGAATTTGATGCGAGCGACTGTTGGCAACCTGTGCAAATTGATTTAGAGGTGTGACGTGCGCTCTCTGCAGGACACCTGCTGCACACAGGAGGAAGCGTGACAGGGAAGAGGGAGAGGGAGTCGGAACGAGATCTTGAAGGTGAAGATGACACCCTCTCCATCTCTCACAAGTTACAACGGAAAATTGCAGAAGTCACTTCGGGAACCAGTCAAGTATGGAAAAATGAACTCAGTTAAATCCTTGCTGTACTGTATAAATATCTATAAAAGAAATCACACAATGCATTTGTGATGGATATGTTTCTGTTCTCTTTCCAGAAGAGTTAAATGGACATATCATTGTACTGAGCAGAACCGATTCAAACGAAGCAGTCTGAATGGGACTGACTTTCTCCATTTGAGTTTAGATCTGTTTTCACTTAAACAACTGTTTCACACTGGACGCGCAAGCAGTGCGGAGGCAGCGCAGAAGCTGTGCGTATGCAGAGCGGGACTCGGGAGCAGCACGCGCCTGATGTGCTTTCACACTAGCTGTGTTTGTCGCGCGCAAGCTGAACCGCGGCTTGGAAATACAGATGAGTATCATCCATTCTGTCACCTTTTCCGGTGTTTTCCTCCGACCCTTGTCTGCCCTGTGCTTTGATTTATGATAAGCAGCATACTCTGCTGCGATGCGACCGTGTTCCCCTCTGCCCCACACACATACGCATGTAACATGCTGTATATAGGTAGTTTACATGATAAAAGTAATCTTAATATTAAGATGTACCTCTAGTTTTAATTAATTAAACAGGCCTTTGAAGTTTGGGCAAAAGCTCCTGGCAGTGATGTGTTTTTGAGTATTTATTTTGAATTTTTTTTTCACAGCGCTGAATGTTTTATGGTGATTGTGAAACACGAAACGCATCACTTACATGATTTTATGATAAAATGTGTTATTTTTCATGTTAATCAGGTCAATTTTGATCAAGAACAATGCATTTTGGCTTTAATTCAGCGCGAATGGCGCAGCAAAAATAGACTCAGCGCTGAAACGATCGCGACACCGCCTCTTCTGCTCTGCTCCTGTGACACGCTGCCGTGCCGCTTCTGCGTGCGGTGTGAATGCTCTAATCTGTTAACATGGCCGCCGGAAAAAAATATGCGCTGCTTACACTCTGTTTACGAGTGCGGTGTGAAACTGGCCTTAAACTTTGGGAAAAATCAATTTGACATTTATTTTTACTTCTTCTTTTTCCCCCATTGTTTCCCTAATACCTAAACCCTTTACTCTTTTGGTCATCTTTGTGATTTGTTTCATCATTGCACAGGTAAGGGTTTTGTTTACTGTCAAGTGAACCTTACCAAGTGGGATAAATGTATCAGATTTGATCAAGCAGAATAAATCTGAGCTTCATTGTACCCTCATCGCAGCTAGGATTTTTAAAGTATTTCTGGAGTCTGGTTGGCTACAGCACCAGCCATCGGTTGGAAAAATAAACAATCATCACAAAACACGTTTGTACCTATTTCTCTGACATTTTCTCATTGTACAGTTTCACTGATTCTCAATCGAGTGGTGTATGTGCCACTTTTTGTAAACAGAAATTTATACAGGCATATTTTTTTATTGGTGTTTCATTCTTTGCCAGTTTAATGTATTAGTGTTTCAATTTACTCAGAAAATCCACATATATATATATATATATATATATATATATATATATATATATATATATATATATATATATATATATATATATATATATATATATATATATATATATATATATATATATATATATATATATATATATATATATATATATATATATATATATATATATTAAATACCAGCAGAGCTGATGTTTTAAAATAGGGTTTAAAGATTTCTAGATTTTAAAACCATTTCCATGAATTGCTGACACAGACAGCTGACCTTCACGGTCAGGCCTTAAACACTGATAAACAAAAAAGCTAATTTAAACTCTGGCAAAGCCAGGAAATGACTCTGGAAAAGAACATTTCATTGATCACTGCATGTGTGAAGCAAACATTTATGGATCTTTATGAAGGTAATGTATTAAAAAAGGAATGAAGACACCCTGTTGTATCTATACCCTTAAAATCTCTTAGCATGTTTTACATGCAATGTTTTTTTTAAATTGTATAAATCCAAAATATTTTAAATGTATCTGTTTGTGCCTATTCAGGTAAACCAAAACAATCTAGAAGCATCATCTGACAGTATTGATTATAACATGACATTTTTACATTGACTGACATTCCAAAAAATAAGCAAAACACTTAATTGACAATCACTTTTTTTGTTTTGTTTTTCATTGTGATATTGGTTTTGCTGCTGTCTTTTTTTTAGTATAACGCTCTCCTCTTCTGTAACTTAAAAAAATGAGAGTAATTAACATCTGATTGAAATTCTAATCACACTGGCCTTTCTTCTGGGAAGGTAACCAGTTAGGATTATGAAAATGTTTTACCTCTGTCTAAGCCTCAAATGCTTTATACCAAATGACCCCAACAGACCAAATATCATTTATCAGAGTTAGCTGTTGTTTTTCCACCAGATTGCCCAATTTTTTTTTAAATTAATCTCTGGAAAAAAGTCATTAATAATAATAATAATAATTCAGTATTAGCAAATCTTGGTCACAATATTAAGGATGGTGAGACGACTTGTGATAAATTCACCACAATGTTTACAGTGTCACCAATAGATGTCCTAATGACAACTCTTGTCTTGTGCATAACTAACCATGTATGTATGGGCCCTCGAGTTCACATATGGTAGTTTATCATGGTGATCTGGCAACCTCTAACTGAACTGTACTAATAGCTGTTGGGCCTGAATTTGTTTGTATAGCTGGATCTGCTTTGACACTGTAACTATATGTATGGCTGTTGCTGACCGTTCTAATGTGAATGTTTTGATATGGCAATTGTATAGACCTCAGTGCTGCCTTTTGACTAATATCTGTGTTATGCTTTGTTTGTCACAGCAAAAGTGAATTATTTCAGTTTTCTCTTCATTTGAATTAGTCAGGATTGTTTTTCCCTGTGAAATAAATGTGACTTTGTTTAAATCGTGTCCTCAAGTCCGTGAACAGCAAAACAAATCCAGTTTCAATCAGATTTATTTTTGTTTTTACCAGTTGTAACCCCTCCACCCGGGTCCTTCTCACCCCGCTCTGAGCGGGTCTCCGGCGTGAGAGTAAGGCGCTCTAACAAGGAGCCTAAAGACTGCAGCCTCTAGCGTCTGTCGCTAGAGCGCCTATTGAGATTAGAGGAGTGAGGTTTACTCGCACAGCGACTACTAGCTGGCCTCCGTTACACAGTGTATTTGTTTGTTTTGTTTTTACCAGATAATGGTAAACTTCGATCATGTGGCGCCCCTCCATGAGTTACATCACCATCATTTCAATAAGTGTTCTTGTAACATCAAAATCAAGTATAATGTCAATAATTTTGTGGTTGACTTTTCCCTTGCCGTGGTTTTTCCCCACAGACAGTCAGAATTTGAGCGCCGAAGAATGCCATGCGCGAAACTGCAAAAGAAAGTGACGCGAGCGCATTTCACTCACAGCTCGTCAATAACATTTTATATTTGACAGACAGCTGTTTTATGATAGAAATATTAAACGACCTACAAAAATAATCTGGAAAACGAATAAACTTGACTAATTTCGCCATTTTGAATTGAAAATAGGCCTATTGCTACATTTTATTAATGTCCATTCCATTCATAAGACACAAAGATGCGATTAAAAAAAAAATCTGCAACTTTCATAAGAGCTCAAATCTATAGAATTAGCCATAAAGTTCAGGATTCGTGTAAGCCGTTATAGGCATAAATGTGTATTGTGAATGAATCAAAGAAACTTGGTTTCATATCTTTCCTGGTATCCTTCAGTAAATAACGTTTCTAAGAAAATGATTCATAAATCATCAGTTGACCCCAATGTTTACTTTTTTTTTCTTTCTTTTTTTTACGAAAATTAATTAGGATATCAGTCAAAGAAGCTCTAGGAGAAGAGTAAGGGCAAGGTAAGACATAAAAAGAAAGAGTGAGGATAGAGCAGGATAATCTACTGCCCACTGACATAATCTACTGCTCACAATCTACTGACATGTTTTTAAAGATATTATCCTCTTTTTTTTTTTTTTTACCTTCAGACGTCTTAAAATGCACACATAGATGAGAGAAATCCAAATTTCCCTGGGGGAATGCCCCCCGAACCCTCATAATTGTTTCAAATTTGTATCTCGATATGGCCCTGCACGCGGTCCGTCTTTCTAGCGTTTCTGTTTACATTACACAAGGAATGCAGCCAGCTGAAAAGCGGGGCTTATTGGTTTCTAATGGCCTGCTGGTTTCATCAAAGTGCTGATGCGGTAATAATATAAAACTGCAGCGAAATTGAGAACTTATGACTGGGTCAATATATAATTGTGGGAGATTTTGAGTTTGAATAATTCTGGGAAAAAATATATTTATATACAAAATATTATTATCTTCCCTGATAAATCATCCCTGAAATATTTTGTTTTTAGTCATTGCCAAGCTCAGGCATAATTGATTTCAGATATTTAGTTTTAAAAACAAGAAGTTTACTCATTATTTGGTCAACTATGTTACGGACAAAACCTATAAGTTTTAACTTTAAGTAAATGGCAGACATTTAAAAAAATCATTACTCTTGGAAGAATATGTGTCTATTTACCTACCTTTTCAATTAAAATACCCAATTAATTAAGAAAATACACATTTTGTTCAATTGAAACCCCAAAATTCAAGTACTGAAGTAACCGGTCTGTATATTTTGTTTCCAAACTGCTTGATTCATGATAATTTTCTTGATGAAATTATGCTGAGGTATATATTTGACAGGTCCTCAGTTTCTAAATATTTACTTGGAGATTAGGGAACCATTGAAATACATATATTTTTTAAAAAACATAATGGTAACTTAATTGACAGCCCAGTATCATAGTTGACAAAAGTAACATAGTTGACTGGACATGACAAAGTAGGATGATGTATTTAACAAAAACAATCCTAAACTATATCAATTATTATATGTTAGCTAATCTTTTATTGCATTTAATCAAGACCTGTTGAATATTTCATGACATAAAGGAGAAATACAGACACACATCAGTTTACAAGGATCAATCACAACATTATTAACAAGCACATATATCAAATGCTTGTACAGTCAGTCCAATACCCAATGTGTGCACAAATCACAATATAAGGGTATCAGGTCCCCCTACATTAGGCGACCAGCCCCAATCTGTGTGTCAAGCCCTAGCCACACGGGTTCTAGCCTGGCAAGCTATCCCCGATGTGTCGAGTTGGGTCATAAACACTATAAAGCGAGGTTACTCGCTGCAATTCGCTCGCAGACCCCCGAAATTTCAGGCGGTTCTCGAGACTTCGGTGAGAAGCAACGTGGGTCACGTGCTTCGCACCGAAGTACAGAATCTATTAGCAAAAGGGGTGATAGAATTAGTCCCCCCCGCGCTAAAGAATATGGGTTTTTACAGCTGCTATTTTGAGACGCTCTCATGAGACGGCCGTTCAAAATGTTAACGATCAAACATATCCTCGCGCAAGTGCGTCCAGGGGGATTGGTTTGTCACAATGGATCTGAAAGATGCTTACTTTCACATTCAAATAAATCCTCGTCACAGGCCATTCTTGAGATTCGCCTTCGAGGGGCCGGGCTCATCAATACACCGTTCTGCCATTCGGTCTATCGTTGGCACCCCGTACATTCACGAAGTGTGTGGATGCAGCGCTTTCTCCTCTGAGACATCAGGGAGTGCGCGTGTTAAATTATCTCGACAACTGGCTGGTGCTGGCACAGTCGAGAATCGAGCTATTAGCTCACAGGGATTTGATTCTCGGCCATCTAAAATGCCTGGGTTTCACAATCAATGTTTCAAAAAGCAAACTAACCCCCAGCCAGAGCGTGATCTTTCTGGGCACAGTTTTAGACTCGAGAGCTATAACAGCGCGACTCACACCAGAGCGCTTGCAGGCACTTTCAGATTGCGCGAGCGCGCGCCACTGAAGAAATTTCAGAAACTGCTTGGTCTCATGGCAGCAGCATCGCGAGTACTCCGCATGGGATTACTGCGCATGCGCCCGATGCAGCATTGGCTGACACGCGGTGTGCCAACTCATGCATGTCAGTCAGGCAGCTTACACGTGCATGCAATGGTGCATATGCATATGGTGAATCACGGTTGTTTAAGAACCCTGATTCCCTGGCGGGCTCAGAACTGGTACCACAAGGGGGTGACAATGGGAACAATTTCCAGGAGGAAAGTGGTTCTTACAGATGCGTCCAACCTGGGTTGGGGAGCGCTGCGCGAGGGCATGCCTGCATCCGGCCTCTGGTCGAGCACGGAGCAGAGCTTACATATCAACTGTCTGGAGATGAAAGCAGTTGGGTTGGCCCTGAAGGCATTTCTGTCGAACCTCAGAGGTCACCACGTCTTAGTCCGCACAGACAATACGTCAGTGGTGGCCTACATGAATCGCCAGGGGGGCATCAGGTCAGGGAACCTGCATGCGATGGCGAGAGACCTCCTCTATATGGGCACAAACCAACCTGAGCTCTCTGAGAGCAGCGCATATCCCGGGCGTCCAGAATGTGGGCGCGGATATGCTTTCACGGGGCAACACTCCCCTCGGCGAGTGGTCCCTGAACCCACAGACGGTCAGTCTGATATGGAAGGTGTTTGGCGAGGCCGAAATCGACCTTTTCGCCTCGAGAATCAACACCCACTGCAAATTGTTCTTCTCGGAGAACAGGGACGCGCTGGCCCAACAGTCCCCTTTATGCATTTCCCCCCGTCTCGATGATTCCACAAGTCATCAAACGGGTCAGAGAGAGCGGGTGCCCAGTCCTTCTGGTGGCCCCTCTCTGGAAAACCAGACCGTGGTTCCCGGAACTGGTTCAGTTATCGGACACAATCCCATGGCCTGTCCCACTGAGGAAAGACCTCCTCACACAGGCGAACGGGACATTGTGGCATCCGAGACCCGATTTATGGGCCCTCCATGTTTGGCCCCTCAACGGGTACCCAAGGACCTTCCTGAGAAGGTTTTAAGCACTATATCTGAAGCCAGGGCCCCATCGACTCGGCGCCTGTATGTTTCAAAATGGTCAGGTTTTTCCAGCTGGTGCTCGAAAAATCAGGCTGACCCAGAGTCATGTGAGATATCTGTGGTTCGCTCATTCTTACAGGAGCTGCTGGACGCGGGTTGCTCCCCGTCCACGCTCAAAGTGTATGTGGCAGCCATAGCAGCACATCATGTTCTGACGGCTGGCCAGTCACTGGGAAGAAAAGACCTGGTCGTAAGATTCCTGAAAGGTGCGAGGAGAATGAACCCCTCCAGACCTCCGTCTGTGCCGCCTTTGGACCTCTTCACGGTCCTGGGGGCTCTGAAAGGTCCGCCTTTCGAACCGCTCCAATCGGTTGATCTAAAAACCCTCTCGCTGAAGACCGCTCTCCTATGGCGTTGGCATCTATCAAGCGAGTGTGAGATCTGCAGGCGCTCTCTGTGAGCCCTGCATGTTTGGAGTTGGGTCCAGATGACTCCAGAGTCATCCTCAAGCCCAGACATGGTTACGTTCCTAAAGTGCTCTCAACACTGTTCAGAGCACAGGTGGTGACATTATCAGCCCTCCCTCCTTCTGCAGAGGATGGAGAGGTTAATCTTCTCTGCCCTGTCTGAGCGCTGAGAATCTATCGGGAGCGTTCTGCGTCTTTTAGACAATCAGAACAGCTTTTTGTCTGCTTTGGTGGTAGATCCAAGGGGGATCCAGTCACTAAGGGGATATGAGGATATGTTTGATCGTTAACATTTTGAACGGCCGTCTCATGAGAGCTTTGTTCAAATGTCTCAAATCTAGAATGGGTCTGAGACCGCCGTCTTTTTTCGGAATCAGAAAATAGCGGCTGTAAAAACCCATATTCTTTAGCGCGGGGGGGACTAATTCTATCGCCCCTTTTGCTAATAGATTCTGTACTTTGGTGCGAAGCACGTGACCCACGTTGCTTCTCACCGAAGTCTCGAGAACCGCCTGAAATTTCGGGGGTCTGCGAACGAATTGGAGCAAGTAACCTCGCTTTATAGTGTTTATGACCCAACTCGACACATCGGGGATAGCTTGCCAGGCTAGAACCCGTGTGGCTAGGGCTTGCTTGACACACTGATTGGGTCTGGTCGCCTAACGTAGGTGAACCTGCTATAATGGCGAATTCGGTGCTGCTTTTCTGCAGCAGATAATCGTGGCATTTGCCTGAAAACAAGTTTACTTTTATAATATTTATTGCAAAGTATTTTATAGTTATTGTACAATTAGAATATTAAATGAATACTAAACTATAAGAACATGTCATGAATGTCAACTATGTTACTCTTGGTCAACTAAGTTACCTTTGCAGAGTAACATAGGTGACTGGTAACCTAGTTGACATGTTTGCTGTTTTTATGGATAAAATCAAAATGGTTGCCTAGCACCAGACACCACATGGCATTTTACGGAGAGGTTCTTCTGAATATTATATCTACAACTGAGTAAAATTGAAATTCAAAGTTGTTTATGAATTCATTGTAGTAACATTGTTGACATATGATAAGTACACATTTGCCCCAAGCACTACTTTAGGTGAAATAACTGAAAATGTGGAGGGAGAACATACATTGGAGTCTTGCTAGTTTTCTCTTCAGGAGGAAATGACATCATGTGGAGCAGGTCATGTGATTTGGAAAACACACTCTTCCTTGAGGGGTGTATTTGCTATGGGTAACTTAGATGACAGCGACTTCTCGGACACATATTCAATTTGTCAATTTCTATTGAAAATGTGACATATTGCCCAAAAAGACACATTGTTCACAATTACCTCAACTTAATGTAAATACTATAATTAAAACTGTTTTTGAATAAGTTTTTTAAATGTTTTTTTATGTAATGAGATTGTGGTTGTAATTCATTTTGGACGGTTATTTAGTTGACATTTTAGGGATATCTAGTCAATTTTTTTAAATAAATGATTATTTCCATAATAATAAACTATGGAATCTGTAAAGACAAGATCATGAAGAACACTGAAGACTTTTAAAATTTTATTTTAATAAGCATGTTTGCGAGATAAATCTCATGGACATGAAAACTCCCTCAATTATATATTGACCCGACTAACTTCTAAACTTTATAACTTTTCCCAGTTTACAGTGGGACAAAGTTTTAAACAATGTGACTCAATGTAAACAAATAAATAGTTGTTTTTTCCCCCGTACCATTTCTCGGAGAAAGTAGAAATTTTTTGTTCTAAAAATGTTCTGAGAACATTACCATGCAGTGTTCTAATAATGTTTTCAGCGGGTAGTTTTATTTTGGTTCCCAGAATGTTCTCCTAAAAGTTCTAATAACATTCTTTAAAAACATTCTAAATATGTTTAATGCTAACATTGTTAGAACATTATTCCCTAATGTTCTTATAACATTTTCAGCGAGTAGTTTTCTTTTTGTTCCCAGAATGTTCACTTAAAAGATGGCATAACATTTTCTAAGAACACTCTGAAAATGTTTTGTGATGACCTTCTATAAAGGTTTAATAAACATTTTTAGAACATTATCCCCTAACATTCTTATAAAGTGTTTAGCGGGAAGTTTTATTTTTGTTCCCAAAATGTTCTATTAAACAAACAAAAAAAATGCTTAGCTATAACATTGTTAAAACATACAATTTTATTAATCTCAAAACTAAAACATCGAAATCTAACAGGTTTATAAATGGCATCCACATAAATTATTAGAAGTTCTGCGTACAGTAAATGCCCAACATTACATGAAGAACTCAGTAAAGTCACTCATGCGTCTTGACTGCTGTGTTTGCTCAGAGCACTCATCATCAGTCTTTGCTTGTCTTGGTTCTTGCAGAAGAGTATTCCAGTCATCTGTATTAATAGTGTTCTACTGTTTTTCTCTTCTAGTTGTCCAGTTGCTCGCCCAGTTAGCAGCATTGAGCTCTGTTCTCTGTGTGCATGGTAGAGTTTTTCCTCATAGCCTAAAAAAGATGATCATGCAAAAGTGTAAACAGAAAGAATACACATACATTAAGATCACAAGCAATATTGACATTGGAAACTTTCAAAATTAGCCAGCCTAATTAGTAATCAGAAATTATGTAAAGACTAATTTATTGAAAGTATAAATATGATACTTTATGAGTCTCTTTTTTGTAATTTAAAACATATACTTAATCCATTATATTCATGTTAATAACACAACTAGAGGCTAAATTATGTGAACAAACGTTGCTGTTGTCTTGAGAAGCCTGAAGCTGAAGCAGAACTGGAGCTCAGGTCGCCGTGAGCACAGCTGCAGCACGTCACAGCGCTCGCTGCCCACAAGGCTAGTGCTCTCACATAACAGCAATTATAGTGTCTATGGATGGTTACATTTCTTACAGATTTCTGCTTGTTTTAAATCAGATACAGATAAAGTAGCACTGCATTTGAATGCATTGGCGATATAACAATTTCTAGAGTGAATTAATCATACCTGTAAGTGTAGCGTCTCTTTGCTATTGGTAAAGCTGTAAGTTTTAGTTACTTCAAAAGCAGAAATAAATATATGCTAAGCTACTTATTTTAGTCAATAACGTTTTAAATATGTATATTTTTCTTACACAACTGCATCGCTTCGCTTCAAAAGGCCTTTATAACCCCGCCAGAGTCGTGTGGAGCACTTTTATCATGGATGGATGCGCTTTTATAGACGGTCAATCACTGCCATTATAAAGCTCAGAAGAGCCAGGAGATTTTTTTAATATAACTCCGATTGTATTCGTCTGAAAGAAGAATGTCATATAGGGGTGGTTGACATGAACTCAAATCCAAAGTGGAACAAAATATATTTCTAAAATGTATGTCAAATGACATATAATTATATTGCTTAATATGTGAAAAACTCAAAACTGAATGTGTCCCGTTCTAATTCCTTATTTATTTAGCATTTTATTAACTTTTTTTTGTGTGGTAGTCCCACATATTGTCCACCGGTGTGACAACATTTTTAATTCAGAGATTGTGTGACAGATAAGACAAATATGCACAATCCTTATCAATTTGTCCTAACTATATTCCCACATCAAAAGTAAACAATACAAATTCACAATCATGTTATTATCCTACTATAAGATGTACACATAGGGACTTTACCCAAACGTCTGGATTATATTCATTATAATTAGTATAAAACCTAATGAAGCTTCATTCCATCCTTATATGTGCATAGTGATGACATCATTATTATACTATTCAACACTTTTTACATTAATTTGTGCATTAAAATGCATTTTCCACTTATAATTCAGTTTGTCACACCACAGGACATTCCGTCACACCATTGGACAACTGTACCGGTACGCCCTTGTTTTGTACAAAGTCACATTTATTAATTCTTGTTCAAATTAATTTTAAAAATCATTAAAATAAAGCTACAACTTTAAGTTAAATTATAAGATTAAATGGCTCTGAAGGAAAGAAATGTTGGATACGTTTTGAAGTAACACCACAGACGTAATATAACACCACAGATGTAATATTGCATAAAAGGTTTAACAATTAAAGGCACATTATGCAGAAATTGTGTTTTAGTCAAACAGTGACCCCTATAGTCGCTGTGGAACACTTACACTGTCGTAAATAGCTATCTAGACATATGTGGACATTTTTGGACTGGTCTAATTATCAACAATGGATGAATGAACAGCATCGTAAAAAAAAATGGCATACTACAAGCAAGCGCAACAACATAGAACGCAATCAAGTTTAGAAATAAGAGATTTAGGCTACTTAATCCATCAACAAGATCGCCAGGTCAGCATCGCGGTTGAATCCAGTGCTGCTTTTTAGCTCGCGCCAACTAGTGAAAGCCCGACCGAGTGGGACTGTCACAAGGAAATAGTCAAAGGATTCAGTTGCGAGTAAACAGTTATTTATTGAGCACAATAGTAGATATCCGTGTGGGTCAAAATGGAAGCAGACAGAAGAAGACTCAGGCTCGGTAGCGCAGGGACGCAGTGGGCAGACACAGATGCAGGAACAGGTAGAAATTCCTCCGGGAAAATCTCAGGAAACCACAGCATGGTACAGGAGTGGAATGCAGGAGAACACGGCGAGTAGAACCCTGGTAGCCTCAACAACCAACTGACAAAGACAGGACGAGGTAACAAAGAATATATCGGACATCCTCATTCAAAACAGCTGGCGCTGATCAGCTCATCAGCCGCGCCCGCCCTCGCGCTCACTCACACAACACGCACACACATAGCGAGGGCGAATCAGGGACTCTTTTCCGGTTCCTCACGCGGTCAGATTCTCTTTTCCTTTTCCAAGTCTCTTCCGACCGCGTTTTCTTTGCTTTTTCCATCGTCAAGTATCACGTCTGAAATGCGCGCAAGTGTCTTCGTGCTTCATATGTGGTTGTTGATGTGTGTGACGTCGTTGCCGTAAAGCAAGTCGTGATTCTCGCGAGATTTGTCGGGGGCGCTCCTCTCAAACTTGCATTGCTGGTTTTTCCAGCGGCGACCTCGCCAAGCTTTATTACCAGGATGATTCGCCCTACTATGAGTTTGTTTACCACCGAAATGACTTTGAAGCTGTTATATCAAGGTACAATTCTTGCATAGTGTGCCTTTAAAAGTTTATTGAGCAAAATAAAGAAATTCATCATGAGTAGGATTACAAGTAATTGCTCTGATAAAATAACATTTAGACAACAACTGCATTAACAAATATAATGGTAACACTTTAGAATACGGTTCCTTCGTTAATGAATAACTACACAGGAACAAATGAGTAACACAATATTAACAATCTAGTAACTGCTAATAACTAACAAGAAATTCTGATTAACAAATTAATAAGTAACAGCGCACAGATGAAAGTGGTAGTTCACTATTAACTAATCAATAACTACTTTTTTTTAATGCTTCCCAGAGAACCACTGTAAGAATCATGGTAACTAACTAGTAATGACTCAAGTGTTACTACATACTTCTAAAGGAATGACTAATTATTTGGATCCGTATTCTAAAGTGAAGATCATGGTAACTAACTAGTAATTACTCAAGTGTTACTACTTCTAAAGGAATTACTAATTCTTTTAAGCTTTTGAGGTTTTTGGTGAAGTTTTAGATAGTAATTCCCATAGAAGTATGCACTTGAGTAATTACTAGTTAGTTACCATGATCTTCACTTTAGAATATGGATCCAAATAATTAGTCATTCCTTTAGAAGTATGTAGTAACACTTGAGTCATTGCTAGTTAGTTATCATGATTATTACATGAAAAGCCAATCCTAAAGTGTAGAATCTTCTAATCCTTCACAAGATATTTGCACACACGTATGAGGTAGGAGACATTAATAAAATCTTCTCTTTTTTTTTGCGAGGTATAGGTTAAATAATAAAATCACTGTATATGATATTTGGATGGCCGATATGTTCTCAATATCGATAATCGATAATGTTACTCAATATGTTCCAGCCGTCACCGTCACTCTGGCCAATTTTCTGGCATTCCTCTGGACTGGCATTGAATCACTACAGGACAAGTAAGGTCCCGACAACTGCATTTAAAAACCCATTTCTTTAAAATTATTCAGTTGATAAATAGTTCTCTAGGAGAGAGCATAGGCTAATTATTTCCCAAATCATAAGTCTGCTATGCTATTACATATTGATAAACCTTGTGTATTTGTTTACAGCAGTTATTAATGTTAATGTAGTACTAGTCATTTGTCCTGAATAGTTATTGATTAGTTTTGCATGAACTATTAATCTTCTTCAGTGGTTCTCTGGGAAGCATAAAAAAAATAGTAGTTATCAATTAGTTAATAGTGAACTACCACTTTCATCTGTGCGCTGTTACTTACTAAGTCGTTAATCAGAATTCCTTGTTAGTTATTAGTAGTTACTAGATTGTTAATATTGTGTTACTCATTTGTTCCTGTGTAGTTATTCGTTAACGAAGGAACCGTATTCTAAAGTGTTACCAATATGATTAAAACAACCTGCAACCTGTTTCTCACTTTCTCAAAAATTGTCAGCACAATGGATTGTGTTGCAATCACAATGTTTGAATCTGTTTCAATAAAGAACAAAAAAATCTGAAAATCTTCAGTGAATAAAACATGTATCCACAGACCTATTTAACACAAAACATTCAACAACAAAAAATTCAGAACATCTTTAGTGAATAAATCTCTCTTTGCTTTCTTGCCCTGTATTCTGCCTTATACACTTACCTAAAGGATTATTAGGAACACCATACTAATACTGTGTTTGACCCCCTTTCGCCTTCAGAACTGCCTTAATTCTATGTGGCATTGATTCAACAAGGTGCTGAAAGCATTCTTTAGAAATGTTGGCCCATATTGATAGGATAGCATCTTGCAGTTGATGGAGATTTGTGGGATGCACATCCAGGGCACGAAGCTCCCGTTCCACCACATCCCAAAGATGCTCTATTGGGTTGAGATCAGGTGACTGTGGGGGCCATTTTAGTACAGTGAACTCATTGTCATGTTCAAGAAACCAATTTGAAATGATTCGAGCTTTGTGACATGGTGCATTATCCTGCTGGAAGTAGCCATCAGAGGATGGGTACATGGTGGCCATAAAGGGATGGACATGGTCAGAAACGATGCTCAGGTAGCAGTGGCGGAACTAGAGTTTTATACATGGGGTGGCCAGGGGGTGGTCACTGCTATTTTCGGGGGTACACACACACACACACACGCACACATACACACACAGTGGAAGGAATTGGGTCACTCGGTTTGTAACTATAAGTGTTGAACATCCAAAATATTTGCAGAAAACAAAGCTGAAGCACCAAGGAGATAAGATACAGTAGCATGTGTCTGTTTTGAACTGCTGTTTATTTACAAAAAAAAATCACATTTACAAACATTTTTTTTAATTAGATATAGCAGGCATCAAGCAGACATGTACTTGGAAAATTTAAACAATTTTAGTGCCCATCAATTAATACAACATAATTCTGCGGTTCTGATGAGAACTGGCAAAATGTTTCACGAACTCATCCATGTTGAGGGAGCGTGCTCTCCTTGACTCAACACTGAGAATTCCGATGTGACTTAACCTGTCATCAGCCATTGTTGTCCTAAGGTGGGTTTTAATCAGTTTTAAAGCTGAGAAGCTTCTCTCACAAGAAGCAGTGCTGACTGGTGTAACAACAGAAATCTTACAAAGTCGAAATAGCTCATGAAAGACCTCTTTATAAGGTTCTAGAAACACAACAAAGTCAAGGAGAGTTGACGGTGTGTCACTTCCACTTTTCTCTCTCCTATCAAGAAGCCGCTTGGTTTGATGAACCTCATGTTTGAGGTCCTCTAAATCTGACTCGTATATCTGAGCAAAGGCAAACAGAGGCTTCTCATTCAAGAATGTTGTACTCTTTGGGTTGAGAGACTGGACCCCTTGCATTATCTCACAATTCTTCTTTGAAAAACGCCTCTGCAGTTCAGCTGTGAGACTGTCAAGTACCTGATAAAATATAGCTCTTTGGAAGCTCTCGCCATCACTTTGGTCATTATTTTTATGTCCTACAGTGCTCATCATCAATGAGTTACAAAATCTTAAGCTTGTTTTAGGTTGTCTTTTACACACTGTTTGAACAGTTATTTTGCAGTGCTCTACAATCTCTTCAACCTCTTTCCATAGTTTTCCAAATTCATCCTCACTTCTGTTGTTCTGTAATGTGTCTGTAAGGGCACCTACTAGATCAACAGCCCTTGCTAGGTCAAGAGAGCTTAATTGGAGTATGTCAAAAAGACATTTAGCATCACCAAGCACTTTACAGAAGGTGACCAAATGCCCAATGAAATGTACGTCTATCTGAGAAAGAATTCCCCTTGCCTCCACTGATCTATCACCACTCTTTTCATCTGCTATTTCCTGTAGCACTTTCAGAACTGCTGGAAGCCTTTCCCTCAGATTACGGCATGCCAAGTATCTGCATGCCCACCTTACATCTGTAAGTCTCTGTAATTCCCTGGGCTGCTGCTCTGGATACAGCTCTTTCTGAACTGCAAGCCACTTGAGATGAACGTACGAGCCTGATACAAAGTTATAAACCTTCTGCAGGAGAGCAAAAAAGTTAACTGCCTCAGGCACAGATTTAACAGAATCAACAAGAACCAAATTTAAACAATGTGCATTACAGTGCACATAAAATGCAAATCTTGCACTGGTTTTTAATTCGCGTAGACACACCAGAATGCTTTCCACTCATGACGGCTGCACCGTCATAGCCTTGCCCCACAAGATTATTTCTGTAGTCCAGGCCATGTTTTTCAAGGCAATCAATTATCATTTTTGTAAGGCCTGCCGCATCTAAGCTTTCAGCTGACTGAAAGTGTAAAAAACTTTCGTGGATGGCCCCGTTGTAATAGTACCTCACAACTAAAGAGATCTGTTCTTTTTTCTTTAAATCTTTGGTTTCATCTACAATTACACTAAAAACTTTACTTTCTTTTACTTCACTGATTATTTCACTTTGTACCATCTCAGCTAACCCCTCAAGAACTTCGTTCTGGATTTGGTGGCTTGTGTACTTAGCATTGCCAAATGCATTAAGCCTTTTCTTAATGAGAGGGTCATGCTTTGCAATTTCGTCCAAGATTGTCAAAAAATTGCCTTTGTTGTCAGAGTCATAAGACTCAAGATGACCTCTCTGTGCTATATTTTGAGTGGCAGTTAATAGTAGCACATCGGCAATTGTTTTAATGTAGGTACGGTTTTCCTCCACTTTCTTTTTCCTGTCCTCATTTATGAGATCTAACATCGATAAGTTGCTGTTAACAGCCCTTTTATGCTGATTCCAGGCATACATAGCATTTATATGATGCTCTGTCTTTGAATGGAGCTTAAACCCAGAATCTTTAAACAGCGCTTTTTTCCAGTTACAAAATCCTGACTGGGAAGTGAAGGCAGATTCAGGTGTATTGGGCCTACAGGCAAAACAATAAGCTGAATCTTGATTCACAGAATATTCAAGCCATGAATTGTCCTTATACCAGGAGCTGTTGAAAGCCCTTTTTCTAGTACCACGCTGAGTTCTGGGAAATGTTTTCAAACATGGCTGTACTGGACCCTCTTCTCTGGATCTAGAGATGTCTAAAATGCAAAATAAATAATATTATAATAATATAATGATAAATAATGTGCCAAATCTCTATGGAAATGTGTAATTAAGGGATCCACAAGATTAGATACTAACAGCTGCTACCTAAAAAAATGTATAGTTTAAAATGAAGGTCTGGCTTACCACTGGGTCCTTTTGGAACAGCAAATCTGGTGCTAGATGCAGTTGGGAGGGGCTCCATGACATCTCCTGGCAGCTCTGGTTCACTGTCTTGCTCAGAACCAGAGGTATCTGTGTCCTTCCTTGATGCATCTATTTATAACACAAGAACCATTAGTGTATAATAACAATATAAATGCCACCGCCATCAACAACAAGAACACACATGAACCAACATTTTAAAGGTCCACATCTGTATGACCTTCTTCTGCAGAACACAAAAGAAGATATTTTAAAGCATGTTGGTAACCACAGTTTTGGTTCCCATTAACATCCATTGTAGAAAGAAAAAAAACACACAATGGAGGTCAACATTCCTTGGTTATTTTATTTATAAAATTATTTGGTTACCAACATGCTTTAAAATATCTTTTTTTTGTTCATTTTTGGGTGAACTATACTTTAATCTGACAAAATCATCTCAACTTAAATTCCTGAATTGGGTATGTGATTGACTGCCTGTGTCTAGATGCTCTGACCTGTTGCTGGTCCTGAAGTCTGACCACACTGACTCTGACTAGCCTCAGGTAGGGAGCTGCTCTGGGTTCCAGTGGTGATGCAAGGGCTGGGGTCTGTTTGCACCTGATCTGTCTGTTTGTGCTTCTTTAAAAAGAACTCTGATATACCTCCCTTTCTTTTCATGTTTAATTGACCCTGTTCAAAATATGACAAATTGAAAATATGATTCCAATCATATTCTAATCATCATCCAATTACCAACATTTTTATCTTAACTCTCTCGCCAGCATAAAAAAATAAAAATCAGCCAACATTAGCGTTTTTGGTAATTTTCACAATATCTGAACATGTCAAAAGAAAGAACAGACCCTGTGCTTTAAAAAAAAAACTGTTTTATTATAGCTTTATGCATCCTTTTTTATCAACACTTAAATAAGTTTCATAAAAAGCAACATGAGCAAAAAGCTGAGAAAATCGCATTTTTATCAGACTACATCTAGATCAGATTCAGAATGATGATCAAAACACAGTAACTTTAGATCTTAGCCTCACAGTGTATAGTGATTGATTGCATTATGATATCGCTTTTGTTTGCTCTTCACTTCTTTGTCTGCGTTTATACTGTAACGTACACACCACGGCATGGTAGCCTAGTAAGCCTACTGTATGCGTGTATTAATGTATTCGAAGCAAACAACCCTGATGCTAAAACTTAAAAACTTACTTCAAATATGATGTTTCTTCTGTGAAGTTGAAGTATCTTCTTGACTTGCAACCATCTCTCGTCCTCTGCTCGTCTGTTTGAAAAATGCGCCCGCGCTGCCGGCGAACGTTTTTTTTTTTTTTAAATCAGCATCAGCAACTGCCAGTAGCAAATACAATTTTGGGGTGGCCAATCGCATGTCAGGGGTGTCCAGTGCCACCCCGGACCCCCCTCTGGCTCCGCCACTGTCAGGTAGGCCGTGGCATTTAAACGATGCCCAATTGGCACTAAGGGGCCTAAAGTGTGCCAAGAAAACATCCCCCACACCATTACACCACCACCACCACCAGCCTGCACAGTGGTAACAAGGCATGATGGATCCATGTTCTCATTCTGTTTACGCCACATTCTGACTCTACCATCTGAATGTCTCAACAGAAATCGAGACTCATCAGACCAGGCAACATTTTTCCAGTCTTCAACTGTCCAATTTTGGTGAGCTCTTGCAAATTGTAGCCTCTTTTTCCTATTTGTAGTGGAGATGAGTGGTACCCGGTGGGGTCTTCTGCTGTTGTAGCCCATCCGCCTCAACGTTGTGCGTGTTGTGGCTTCACAAATGCTTTGCTGCATACCTCGGTTGTAACGAGTGGTTATTTCAGTCAAAGTTGCTCTTCTATCAGCTTGAATCAGTCGGCCCATTCTCCTCTGACCTCTAGCATCAACAAGCCATTTTCGCCCACAGGACTGCCGCATACTGGATGTTTTTCCCTTTTCACACCATTCTTTGTAAACCCTAAAAATGGTTGTGCGTGAAAATCCCAGTAACTGAGCAGATTGTGAAATACTCAGACCGGCCCGTCTGGCACCAACAACCATGCCACGCTCAAAATTGCTTAAATCACCTTTCTTTCCCATTCTGACATTCAGTTTGGAGTTCAGGAGATTGTCTTGACCAGGACCACACCCCTAAATGCATTGAAGCAACTGCCATGTGATTGGTTGATTAGATAATTGCATTAATGAGAAATTGAACAGGTGTTCCTAATAATCCTTTAGGTGAGTGTATATTCTCCAGTTCTTCCTTGCTGCTCTCTTTCCCCTCTCTTGGAGATCTCCAATTCTCAGTCTTGTTTTGTACTGAATGTTTTTTTAAATAGGTCTGCTGTTTCTTTTGAAGGAACTCTGCTCTTCGAACTGGGTCTGCATCTCTGCGCTGTCTATAAAGACGCTGCTTTTCAGCAGCAGTTAATCTGGCCATACCTGACAAAAGTTCAGGTTCAAGTTCAAGTTCAATTTATTTGTCAATTCTTACTCCATGTACAGAACATAAAGAGGATTGAAATTCCGTTTCAGTCAGACCCATGGTGTTAAACTCCCTAACACAACACTAGACAATTAATCAAAAATTATGTATAAAATCACAATACAAACATTTGGCACCTGATTGTTTCAATAAATTATAAGTATAAAAGCAGCAAAAAAATGTTTTAAAGTGTCTTGTGCATTGTGTTCGTATGTATGTATCTATGTGTGTGCGCATGTTTGTATGCGTGTATGTGCATGTGTGTATGCATGCTTATATGTATGCGTGAATATATTAGGGATGGCTCGATACCACAATTTTGGCTTCGGTACGATACCAGAACCTAATACCTCGGTATCGATACTAAATCGATACCACAGGTTAAAAAAAAAAACAGTCTCAAAATTTAAGTGACACTTAAAAAACAGCTTGAAATTCTCCACTACCAAATGTGCAAAGAAAATGTATCAAAAAAATTGTAAAAAATAAATAAAATTCAGTCAGGGAACATACAGTAGGTTAAATTTTGATTTTGAAAAAAAAAAAAAAACACTGAAATTATACAATTAAAATAGGTTAATATCTATAATAATAGATTCACATATAATAATAATAATAATAATAATAGAATAATGAAATGACATGTAAACCATTAGCTGTCATGCATCAACAGATTATCAACATTTATTGCATTTATTCATCTTGGTTTGGTTACTGTTTTGGTTCATATTAGTTTAATGCATTGCATAAAGTAATGTTAACATGCTATTAGTAAATTAAATTTTCTAGGTCATTTTAATTACTGATTGATATAGATTAATAAATGCTATATTACTGTTAGGCCAGGTTACCTAATGAATGTTGACAAATGTAGCTTAATTGTAATATTAGTAATATTCATATTACTACTGTTACTCTCTCCCTCTCTCGGCTCATTGTTCTAGGGGTCACCACAGCGGCACTAATATGCCATTCATTTTACTATCACTAATACTAAAATGAATATTATTAATATTTTTATTCATTCAAATTCAATTAATACATGTTTGTTTGAAAGTGCAAAAATGATGAGACCTACACTTAATTGGTTCTAGCGTGTCATGCAAGCCATGATGCAAGCAGATTTGAGCCTTCGTGTTTACCGAATCATATATGATAAGCTCGTATGTGCGCTGTTCAATGTTCAATAAAAGTCTAAATTAAATCAGTTGAATGATGGATTAACCTGTCGATCTCTGAACTCTTTGAACAAGTCAAGATGAGCAACTGACAAGTCAAGTGCTATAGGCAGATTTGATGTGTTCCCGTTTGCAGAGTGGTGCATTGAGATCTGTTTCTTTACTTTTCTCATTACTTTTGTTGGCAAAGTAATGCCTTATTTCACTCATACTGCTCTCTCTGTTTATTAATTTCGGGCGTGTAGAAATTCGAATGACTTTCGTTTGATCCATCGTGTTCCTCTATTGTCACCGTTTGCCGGTTTCGCGTGACCCGCGTCAGTTTAGGTAGCGCACTGCCGCCTAGCGGTGAACTTCGAAACAGCACCGCATCGAATACCGAATTGAACAAAATTATGATATTGTACCGTTTGAAATATAATATATACCGGTATTTTTGCAGTACCGGTATACCGCGCATCCCTAGAATATATACATGTGTGCATACCCATTTGCTATTATGAAAAGAGTCAAAGTTCAGTGCAAAGAGGGAAGTACTAAAAAGGCAAGAGGAAGAGAGTTCAATTTCCTGACGGCCTGGTGGATAAATCTTTTTGTCAGTCTAGTGGTTCGGGCCTGCAGGCTCCGAAACCTCCTCCCAGATAGCAAAAGTCTAAAAAAGCCGTGTGAGGGGTGGGTGGAATCACCCATTATGCTGAGTGCTTTTTTGGTTAGTTGTGAGTTATAAATATCATTGAGGGGAAGCAATGTAGCACCTACAATTTTTCCGGCTGCATTCACTATACGCTGCAGCATTTTCTGGTTGTGAGTAGTGGAATTACCAAACCACACAGTGATGCAGCATGTCAGGACGCTCTCAATGGTACCACGATAAAAAGAGTACATGATGGGTGCCGGGGCTCTAGCTTTCTTCAGTTTGCGGAGGAAATAAAGGCGCTGTTGGGCCTTCTTAGCCAGTGATGTGGTGTTTGTAGACCAGGAGAGGTCCTCTGTTATGTGCACACCCAGGAACTTGGTGCTGCTTACTCTCTCCACAGCAACACCATTGATGGTCAAGGAAGGGTGCTGGGTATGAGCTCTCCGAAAGTCCACAACAATCAAAGAGATACAATTATATGATTACTGATGTCCTATGTGTTTTATTAAAAATACAACATTACTGGTATATTGTAGTTACTATAGAGTCTGTGGTGTTACCAGGAAAGACAGTAACACCACAGACAGTAACAGATTGTGTTTATCCTACAGAATACAAAAATGCAAACATTTTAGAATTGATTGGTATTTAAAGTTAATTTAAACTGTTGTAAAGTAGAGGGACACCACTTGCCACCACAAATTAAGAATGACCCACCCCTTGATAGAGCCTAAATCCACTGGTGTGACAGCCATTTCCACCAGTGTGACGCTGATTTCATGTCACACTATAGGACAGTGCTGTCACACCATTGGACGTTTTCAAGGTCAAGGCCAGTTTGCGGCCTAGCTATATGAGACAGTCTTCAATCCTGACTAACAGTGTTAAGGTTTACATTATTTTCAATAATTAATCAATATAAATTTTTAAATCACTTTTAAAAACTTTTAGATCAATGCTTAAATTACGTCACACCAAAGGACTGCATAATGGATCCCATTTCCAGCAGTGCACAGAAATAGCAATATTATCAAAATATTTGAGACAGAACTCACCTTGTGTGCAGTCCATGTGCTCCAGTGAGGTCTACTGTACTTCCTGGATGAAGAAGGGCCACTCTCAGTAATAGGGTGCCCAAATGAATGCCCATTTTATATCTGCAGTGTTTCCCCCCCCAAAACGCCCCCCCTAAAATGCTGACGAAATCCAGTCATAAAAAAGGAATTTAGTGTATAATGCGAAATTTCACGGAATTTGTAAATTTGAGGAAAAAATAGAAAGCAGTTCGGTACACTTGAAATCAAATCGCGATGTAGACTAGTGTGTGTGAATATTAAAACACAAAGACTATTTAAATACGAACCCTGCATGTTCTGAATGAATGGTGCCGCCGACGCGCAGTTTCATTTACCACACACACACACACACACACTGAAGCACGTGTGACGCTTGCGCTGTTTTTTGGCCTATATGAAGACACAAATGCATGAACTTCCTCTCCAGGCTCTAGATCCACTCTGAAAGTCACTTCGTGATCATTTCACCGCTTCATTTGAGAAAAACTATCATCATGACATAAACACTAGGGGTGTGCAAAAAAATCGATTCACATTTGAATCGCGATTCAATCTTTACCGATTCAGAATCGATTCATAGAATTCCAAAAATCGATTCATATATTTTTTTTAATGGCGTGCACGGGCGGAGTGGCAATCGGGTGAGTCGGGACTTTTACCGGTGGTCCGGTAGTGTTTCGAGGCCGCGAGGGCCGGTCTGATACATAGTTACTGTACATTGCAAGTTCTTGCCGCCCGCTGGTCAAACTGCAGCCTCTCTGCTCAACCCGTAAATAAATGCATCGATCCGCAGATCTTATGTTTGAGTTCTGTAGATCTTTTGCCAAGCGTGTCAGAGGTTACGGGTTCTAAACCGCACTCGTTTAGTTTTTTCTCTCTCTCATCAAAACCCATCATGTTCATCAAGTCTCCACAACGGCGATATGAAGCGCGTGTCCGAGTGAAGACTGTGCGAGCCACAGAGAACACTGTATCCATGACACTGATAGCAGCGGAAAACGAGCGCTCAGCTTGATTTCAAAAACAACAGATCTCTTATTTAATAGCGAACTAAATGAATGCTCTGCTAGTTAACTGGAGATACCCGCAAATTACGCCTATGAACGACTTCACTGGATCTAAACAAATTAATCTAACCATAGATGTTACCAGTAGCGGTGGCTTTTTAAAATCTATTTAAAATAATTTCGCAAGGGTTCTATGACATTAGTATATATTTTTGGGAAGTTCAATGTGGCCAGTCGAGTTCACATTTCAACAGTCAGCCTGGTAGCTGAAGTAGTCCTTAAACCACATTTAGCATAATTGTTTGATCTGATTACAGCACTTTAAAGCTAAATGTAAAAGCTTTTTATTTAAGTTTTATTTTAAACTTGAATTAAATGTATTTGAAAGCTGGCCAAAGCTTGGCACTTTGCACTTTTTAGTTGCAAAAGTTTTTATTTTTGTATGAAAACATATAAAGTAATATCAAACTACATTTCATTTGTTGTGTTTTTTGTTCTTTTAAATTGTGTCTACTGCAATCAATCACATAGGAAAAAGTAAACTATATTTATATACTGCGAATCGTTTTTTGAATCGAGAATCGTTTTTGAATCGAAAATCGATTTTGAATCGAATCTTGAGACAAAAAATCGGTATCGAATCGAATCGTGACATTTTCTGAATCGTGCACCCCTAATAAACACACAGAAACTCAAAAGGTCTTCACGGCAACCCGTCAAAATAAAAGTTCGGTTTAACTTGACAGAAATATATTACTGTTGTACATTAGAATTTAGATATGTCCCAATGTAATAATACACTAACACTAATCCAAATAAATGATCAAACTGAAATTAAGGAATAATCCATGTTTTAATTTTAACAGTAAAGCTCATTGTGCAGCAAGTTATTTGACAAAAAGTTTATTTAATTTCATATGATTAAAATTGATGATAAATGATACAATTTGTGTTTTATGTCTTCATTTGATTACCAGAAAAAACACAACACAGAATTAGTGTGAATTTTTTTTCATATATATATATAAATAAAAAAAATGTATAAGTTTAATGATTCATAATACATGATTTCAATTAATTAGACATGCTTTTTGATTGAAAAAAAATTTACACCACGTATCCGTAACACGCCCGCACCGCAACACTAGCAGTCCCCCCCCCTCCCCCCCCCTGAAAAAAAATCCTAGGGGAAACACTGTATCTACAGAATGGCGTCACACCAGGTGGACACCAGTTTTGCGGACAAAATGTAATGTGTCATAATTATTCTAAATGGGGACCTTAAGACTTATAACCTTTAGTTTCATTAAGTTAACTCTACTATATTATCTATTCAAGCATTTTTAATGTGTTTAGACTTATTTTTCATTTAATTAAAGTAGTTTTAAGATAAGGAACGCTACCCCGGACAGTCACGCCAGTGGACAAATGTCATGTTTAAAACAGAATATTTACATATTTAAATTATAATGCTCATTAATTACAGATGTATTAGTTCTGGAAGATTAAACTGTATATAAAAACAGATATTTTAATGAAATAATATACATTTTTATTTATATTTGTAACTATGAACACAAAAATGGAGCGTCACGTCAACCACCCATACACCAAGGATGACTTGAGGGTGCGTAAATCATGTGCTAATTCTCATTTTTGGATGTCTTTTGGATGAAATCCTTTATGGTCTGTGTTAGGTGCTTTTAGCACTAAAGCTCTAGGAGTTAAGAGTTGAACATTTATGTCTCAGAAATCATAATAATAATAATATTTAGTTTAAATAGGTTAACAATATGTTGGCTTTCTTAAACCAACAAAATTATTTCCTAACATTTTAACAAGATTACTATAATCTGTAGCCTACTATAATATAAAGGTAATTCTATGAAGACTTACAACAAAAGTTACAAAACCACTTACCAGTTATAAGGCTCTTTAGCTCCCATATCCATTCACCTCTGCAGGTTCATGTTTGCTTCAAGTTGCCAGATTGTGTCCTTTACATGGACCATCAGCAGAGTAGCAGTAATTACCTGAAATATTTTAAAACATGGTCTGTCAACATACAACGATATTACAAGCACATACAATATTTGCTAGAACACAAATGACTGAAAATTGTTTTAGACTGAATGCACTTTCCAATTTTTTCCATTACCTCTTTATGAATTACTGAAATATTATTAACTTTTACTTTCAAAAGACATAGGATTAAGATGAACACTTTTAAGTAGCAAAAATACAGTATTCGTATGCATAGAACACAATACCGGTATTATAGTAGGCTACCTTTGTTGTAAATGGGGACTTTATTGTGTCATCGGTGTTATAATCATCTTGAAACAGGGAGTTTGGAGTCTGCATTAAAACAAATCTAGCTGTTATTCAAAAGTAACATACACTCAGATTTATTGCGACTGTCATACAATTCTAAGAAAGTAAGATCTAATACTGAAAGACATTGATATATCAAGGATAAGAGAAAGCTATGTAAACTGAAAAAATACACAAAAAAAACTTACAGTTGTGAAAGAGTTCAGTTCCGTTGACCAGGAGTTCTGTTGTTTTGGGCCAATGTGTCAAATAGCCAATTTAGACAACGGACATTTTGCGCCGATTTCTTCAACAAAAACGTTACTTTATTCGCGCTGTTTGTGGATTTCAAATGTTCTTACGTCATGGGAAAATCACGCTGTGATTGGTGGTTTTAAACGTCGATCTACAGTGGCCTCCAATCAGCTTCTTGTCTCTTGTAAACACATTTCGCGCAACAGTTCAAACAGTTCAGAGCGAGTAATCCTCAAAAGACTTCACGAATGCTGTTTTGATAATGTTCCTCTTTTATGGAAAATTATGCCAATATTTTATAGGTAAAAATAATTCTGCAATCTGTTACCTAAACAGCTTCCCTAAAATATCCTTACAATTTTATGAGCTTTCGTTAACACATTATGAGATTTAGTCATCTCAGGCCAATAATCCTCAAAACATTTGATGAATGTTGCTTTGATAAGGTTCCTCCTTTGTTATTGTGCCAATGATTTATAAAAGATACAACATCCCTAAAAAATCCTCAAAATGTTTCTTACAAAATGTTCTACTTTTGTTAAAAAGTCAATTGAAAGGAATGTTTTATTAAAAACATTTTATCATCTCAGGACTAAATAATATCCTCAAAACATTTTACGAACGTTGATTTGATAATGTTCCTCCTCTGTTATTATGGAACATTGTGCCAATGTTTTTTTGAGAACATTGTATAATCTGTTATCTCAACAACATGCTCAAAATGTTACATTTAAAATGTTCTTGCTTTGTTAACACGTCACATTACAAAAACGTTTTATAAAAAAACATTCCCTCATCTCAGGCCTCAATGATATCCTCAAAACATTTTGCGAATGTTGACTTGATAATGTCCCTCCTCTGTTACTATGGAACATTGTGCCAATGTTTTGAGAAGATTGTATAATGTGTTATCTCAACAACATTCCCAAAACATCCTCAAAATGTTACAGTTATAATGTTCTAGTTTTGTTAACACGTCACATTACAAGCCTTAATGATATCCTCAAAACATTTTGAGAACGTTGATTTGATAATGTTCCTCCTCTGTTATTATGGAACATTGTGCCAATGTTTTATAAAATATCATTTTACAAACTTTTACCTCAACAACATCCTCAAAATGTTAAATTTAAAACGTTCTAGTTTTGTCAACAGGTCACATTACAAGAACGTTTTATAAAAAACACACTGTCATCACAGGCCTTAATGATATCCTCAAAACATTTTGAGAACGTTGATTTGATAATGTTCCTCCTCTGTTATTATGGAACATTGTGCCAAAGTTTTATAAAATATAATTCTACAAACTTTTACCTCAACAACATCCTCAAAATGTTAAATTTAAAACGTTCTAGTTTTGTCAACAGGTCACATTACAAGAACGTTTTTTAAAAAAACATTCCGTCATCTCAGGCCTCAATGATATCCTCATAACATTTTGCGAACGTTGACTTGATAATGTTCCTCCTCTGTTATTATGGAACATTGTGCCAATGTTTTATTGAGAACATTGTAGTTATCTCAACAACATTCCAAAAACATCCTCAAAATGTTAGCCTACAGTTAAAACGTTATATCTTAATCTTAGTTTACATTTAACCTTATAGGAACATTATTTGAAATGAGAAAATATCCTTAAAACATTCTTTAAACATTACATTCAAATGTTTTCTTTAAAACATTAACCAAACTTGTAGGGAATGTTAGCCAAAATTCTGAGAACGTTCCCTGCTAGCTGGGTGAGCTACTCTTGTAATGAACAGCTGTGACCACTGGGGGGCACTGTTGATACTTATTTAGGCGTTGTGTGGGCTTGTCCTATGCCAGGGGTAACGTCGGTCCCGGAGAGCCGCTGTCCTCCAGAGTTTGGCTCCAACCCCGAAAAAAACAACAACACCTGCCTGTAGTAATCTACCTTCATTAGCTGGTTCAGGTGTCTCTGATTAGGTTTGGAGCTAAACTCTGCAGGACAGGACCGACGTTTCCTCTGTCCTATGCTATAGCACAAAAGACTTCTTTTAAAAACATAAAACATCTTACCGATCCCAAACTTTTGAACGGCATTGTATAGGCCTACATATAATATTTTGACGTGTCTTGTATATATAAGATATATAGATATACGTCCTCGTATTTTGAGAATATGATAGTTTAGTTTTTCTAACACAAAGTGAGGAAAAACGTTTTCATTACTTTTTCCTCTGTGTATTGCATCAACAACTATTGCTGTTCTGACTATATTGAAGTTTGCAACATTTGACTTAAAAGTAAGAAGACTTGAGATTAAATTGAAAGAAAACTGACCAATGAAATATCCCATGATTTTGAACTGAATATTACTTCTGTTTTGTGATCTGTTTCTCACAACCAAAAGTAATTGTTGGACGGACTGTGCGGTTTATTCACACAGTGCAATTCTGTTCTCTATTGGAACCTTGGCACACAACAGGAAGGGGAAAAAAGGGTTGAGATGTCCTGAGCCCTCGAGAAGCAGGGAAATGTGGCCTCCCCGGGAGCCACTGCAGTACCTACTCTGGTTTTTAGATTGCCAAGTGCCTTGAATACACAAGTATGACAAGAAAGTGCAATGGAAAACTTTTTTTTCTATCCTTAAACTGGCATCATGATTTAGTGAATCAGAATGAAACTCACTAGCATTTCCTGTCTTCTATTCGCGGTGGTCCATGGCTCCGGTTGCGTTGTTTTTTTGTGCCCAGGACCTCAGTCCAGACCCTGATTTGTATGTTAGTGTACTCAAGGGGCCAAAACTAGTTGCCACAGCAACTGTGTTGAATCTCTCACGGACCCCCCGTCCCCTTCCACCCCCTCTCAGAACTCTGTGAAACAAAACAAACATTGTCCCTTAACAAGGCGCGGAGAGACAGCGTTCTGTTCAGAAGTGCAGGACATTCAGGTCATATTAGTCCTTCCTCATTGAGTTTAGTCTGAGAATAAGAGAGAGTCCGCATACAGGACACTCACCACTGTCTCACGTCTGCTGAGGGTGACTTGAAACGGGAAGCCCTGGATTCACCCCACCAGCCTGTCATCTTGGCCATGCCAAAATAGCTCTGAAAGACACACAAATATTTGATGAGTGCATCCTTCAGAACTAAAGAAGTGTCAGTAGCTGGGGTTCGAGTTCTGAGGCTTTCGTCTGTTAATGCACATTCGGTGCAAAATGTAAAGTGAACTGACTCTCAAGGGAGCACACATTCTTAAAAATGAGGGTAGAGGGTTTTCGTAGTGAACCATTTTCAGAACTCCACCTTTAACAGTTCTTAAAATATATATTTTTTCTTAGTGTGAAGAATATTTGAATAATCTAAAGAAACTTTTTCCACTATTAAGAAATGGAAAGTTTCCATGGATGCTAAAGGTTCTTCATGAAAAACCATAGAGAAAGAATCATTAGTTCGTTTTGAGATATGCAACATTGCAACATAAATTTGTAGAAATATCAAGAAAATGTGTGTGGTGTTTGCCCCTGGGAATGGGAGAAACCTAACCCATAAAGTAATAATAAACATTATTTTAGAATATATTACAATACATTAATTTAAAGAAATGTTTGAAAAACATAAATATGGAAAAAGGTAATGTCTTACAAGCTCAATTATATGTACCAAAGCAAGATCATGTGGTGTTACTATTATTCACTGTAAAAAATGATCGTGATTTTAACGCTAAAAGACTGTAAAAATGCTACAGTGATAAACAGTGAATTGGTTAACAGAAAATTATCTGTTACTATATACGGTGAATAACTGTAATAGATCGAACCATACATTTACAGTTTTTTAAAAGTGAAAAAGAACATCATTGTATAATCTACAGTGAAAAACGACATTCCCAGAATTCCATGCATGACACTTCATGTGATGCATTTTTGTTGAAATAACTAGTTTCTAGTTTTTCCAATCAGTTATAGACATTTAGATTTTATTTTAGAGATATATTGATTTTCTAATGTTGGTAAATTTACGTTTATTAAATTTTTTATTGTCATGTGTTTTACCATGATGGTGTTTAGTGTTTGTGTGAATGACACTGTGCACATTCTAATTGACCTTCTCAACTTGTGGAAAAGCTACTTGTGATGAGTTATGATTCATCATGTGACTTTCAGCACCACTGTGTTTGGTGGTTGTCAGTAATTATACAGGTACAAAACAGATATTAGCCTACTTCTTCAATATATTGGTAAATTAAATTAATATCAGTTAATGAAATACAGTATTTGACTGTTCTGTAATCTGTAAAACCTAAAACATTGCTACCATATTTTTTTTACAGTAAATTTTAGGACACCACAACTACAGTTTTTTTTCTGCAAATTTAACTAAGTTTTTTTTTTTTACACTGTTGCTATCCATGGTTTCCTTTTTTTATTTTTATTACTTTAGTGACAAATCCTTTTAAACCATGCATTTTGTACACAGACAGGCTAAATTGCCAACGTAGGCGTTATCTGCATTTGGAAGTGCATCTTTTGAATTAGAATTGTTTTCTGTAGCCCTTAGCTTAACGTTTGAAAATATTCTGTCGTTTTGTGTTGGCCAATAAACCACAACTAATCTTGAGCCCACTTTATTTTCTCAGTCTAAAGAGTTTTGGAGCATGACGACAAATATATGTTTGTCGACTGAAAGATGAGTGATGGGGTATGACCCAATCCCTCCATCTTAATTTTTCTCTTGACCATAGATGGCACAAAATCCCATCTCAAAACATTGAATTAATGGCAATGCTTTTCTTAAAAGCATATCAGACATTTTCACTATTCATTAAATTCTGTAGGCTAATTAAGTAAAAAACCATTTGAATTCACAATGTTGCTATTATGACATATCTTCAGTTATGCAGGCTATGGGCAATTATACTGTATATTAATATGCCTATAAGTTAAACCTTTTAGATCCTTCTCTTTTACTGGGATTCTGCTAATCGGTTATTCAACTATAGAAAAACGAAATTGTCAGAAAACCATAAAAAAAAGGACACTTTTAAAAATATATAAATATTAATAAGAATGATATCAAAAGTTATTTCTACATGTTAAACCCAAACTGACAGTCCTGGAAGTTACCTCAATAAGAACTCATGACATACTGCTGACTGTTTGACAGACCGCATTGAACAACAAATGTGAAAGCTGTCATGCTTAATTGAACAGTGAAACGAAGTACATTTGAATGCAATTGAATTAACATGAAGTAAATACCAATTTTACTTCCCAAATCCAAAAATGAACGTCAGAACTACCTCTCCTAATGGATGTGTTTTGTTTCATTTTGATGATTTACTGTAGTATAATACTTCCTGTCGCGTTGGCATGGAGTGTTGTGAGGTGAGTTGTTGATTTGTGGCACAAACTTCATTACAGGGAACAGAGCCTCGTCTGTTCTCCTTCAGTCATTATGGCCAGTGGAGCTCCTCTCTTAAAGCCCTGCTCAATTCTCTAATGAGGCCATTCTCTACCTCTCTCACTTGTCTTCTGAATCTCTGACAGGCTCTGAGTGTTAGCCAAAACCACAACCCCCCGCCCAACAACCCCAGCAGGAGCACACATGTCGGTCTAACCCAGACATTTGATTCGGATTATCATCTTTCACGGTCGTCAATGTTAGATGATCAGTTTGAAGATGAGTTTTTCGAGATCCGGTCTGCAAAAACACTTCTTTTATATGACTAATGACTCCTTTGAGTGTCTATACTTGCTTCCACGTGCACTGGTCAGCAGCACACCGACGAACATGACAAGCATTACAAACGTTGTACTATTGACAAATTCTTTGATTCCCTCATTGACAAGAAAAGGTGACAAATCCAAGTGGGTTTTTTGTTCACATTTGGCCATTCTGGAAAAAACACGTGAATTTTTTCGACGGTATCTTGGCAACTCAGCCGTAGTCTGGGCATTGATATTCACAGTAGAAGCTTCCATCTCCTTTTCAGAACAATAGGAACCTTATGGGAATGAACAAACCAAGTCTGCGAGGACAAATCTTCTCCCTCAGGCCTTGATGGACATTTGAGAGATTAGTACAACTCTTGACACCATTTCTTGCAATTTCAAAGATGAATGAGACAACATCAATTATTTAAAGGCATTTATTGAATAGAGTTTGATAAACTGTTTATGAACTTTTAAAGAATTTGCTTATGAAAGCAACTATGTGCAAAAGTTTCAATAGTCCCTTGACGAGATTCGCCATTCAATTTCTGTCTTTTCATATTACCATACTACATAACAGGGCTTGAAAAGCTAGTTTGCTCAGGGTTTTTGCTTTCAAAAATGATCTATTTACATTCTAATACAGCTGAGTGTTTATATACAGTACAGAAGTTGACAATCAACAATGTAGAAGAATGGTTCAGTGGTTATGAAAAAGTGGCATTAATTAAAATAAGTGATAAATAACATTTGCCTGAGTAACAGACAAATACTCCTTACATTTTTGTCATCATATGAACAAGATTATGTGTTATTTGTGATATGGTAGTATTCACTGCATTTCTGATCTCACAGTGTTTAGCTAAATATTTATACACTTGGAGCTATGTGTAAAATGTATATGTGTCTGTACATAAAAGTAGGAGTATGATTGTGGGACATTTGAAGTCAAAATTACAATGACTTAAAGTGGAGACCCTGGTGATATATTAAAGGGATAGTTCATTCTGTCATCGTTTTGTTTTTCCAAACCTGTACAGTATGTTTCCATTTTTTCACTGTTTTTGTCCATACAATGAAAGTCAGTGGGGTCCAAAACAACACTGAACCCCACTGACTATGATTTTGTATGGACAACATTTTTTTTAGACATTTACAAAAGATATTCTTTTTTGTTCAACAGAAGACGGAAAATTCATAGAGGTTTGGATGGTGAGTAAATGATTGGGTGAATTATCCATTTAAGACTTTATAGGTACATTGAGCCATTTTTCATAACTAAGAATGAATTAGTCTTTAGATGCCAAGCTTAGAATGTAATTAAACCATGTAGAATTTCAAACTGGCCTCAGATCAGAACAATGCTAACTTGCTCCAACATAACAGTAAGAACTGCAAATGTAAAGATGGCCACTTGTGGACGATGGGAAGAAGATATGTTGCAAGTGTGGTTCCATGATGTCATCACTTAGGGACAGGATCCCCCTACTCAACTTCCAATAGACAAAATGGTTGAACTGTCCTTGGCTTTGTCGAAAAAAATGGAGGAGACATCATTTGTGGTCTTGAGCTTGCCTTCAGCGACATTTTGGGTGGATGAAGAGTTGCTTGGTTGGCATTCTTCACAGCAGCAGCAGCAACAGTCCATGAAGGCCTGTCCCAGAGATTTACACAGGCAAAGCAGCAGCACTGGCGTCACGGATGACTTAAAGAACAGGAAAAACTGGTTTATGAGGGCCAGAAGAGAAGACACCTCCTCAGACACCTGGATGGGAGCGTACGCCAGGGTCAGATTACAAACGTTCTCCGGCAGCGTACAGACACCATAGACCACCGCTAGAGCCATGACTGTGCAGTTGAGCTGCCGTTCGACCTGATGAGCGTGATGAAGCTTTTGTTTTTTGGACAGGGATCGCTCCTCTGGCCGCTTGGGAGAACTTCCGCTCCCGCCGGACACGTGACAGGTGGCCAGTTGACAGAGCAGGGTGAAGACAACAGGTAGACAGAAGTAACAGCCAAAGTACCACCACATGCGTGCGTCGTGGTAGTTGATAATGAGAGAATAGATGGATTCAGGGAGATCTGGATATGGACTCATGATGCAGGTGTCCACTTGGTCACCAAGAGTAGGTGAAGTCACCTGATGCAGCTGCCACAGGAGCAGCTCAGGAGCTGCAAGCACCATGGAGCCAATCCACACCACGGCCAGCTTGGCCAGGACCTTCTGACAGCGCTCAATTCGCCGGGCCTTTGGCAGGGAGCTTGTGGCAGCGTAGAAACGGTCAATGCCCAAAGCACACAGACTGAAGGTTGTCACACCAAGAGATGTTACCTGGAGGGTGTGCAAAAAAACATTATTGTTATAATAGATATTTGTGTTTTCCATTATTTTATTCATGAGATTCATTCAAAATGAATTAGTAGGGATGCACCCAGATAAAAAAATTCTTCAATACCAATAAGGCGATAATTATTTTGGATCTTGACCAAACCAAAAACTGATGCACTTAATGTTGCAAATAAATGTTGTGATGGTATTTCCATCAAGAGGTGCATGGATTTTTGGTCAAGACCTTGTATTGGCAATGCAAGAGTCAAGCACTCTGTAAAGTCTACTCCAGCACATCCCAAAGACTTTCAATAAATTTAAGGTCTGGACTCAGAGGTGCCAATTAATGTGTGAAAATGATTCTTCATGCTCTCTCCCAACCATTCTTTCACAGTTTGAGCCTGAATCTTGACATTGTCATCCAGGAATATGGCCGTGATACGTCTTTCTACATGGTGGTTTAAGAAATGAAAAGCTACACGCTCCATCAATTCAGGTTAGAAGAACTGTTGCCAAACATATAAAATGCTAGAAACATAATAATCACTGCAATAATAATCCAATCCTTGACTCTTAAGCATTTACCTATTTAAATCCAAACAGCAGTAGTACATATATTTTGATTATTATTATAAATAATCATCATAGATGTGCATAAAGATTTTTAAGGATTTTTAGATATATTCTACTTGGGTGTTTATAATTGTTCAATCTGCATGTTATATGAAAACATTGAAGTTAAAGATAAAAGGTTAGGTTACAGGGTTTGTAGTGTTAGTAATCCAGAACTAATGGTGTCTCTGGCACTGGCTAAACTTTGGACACTTTTAAATTCTTCAGGTAAATTAAACCATGTGAAAAAGATCACAATTATAAGTAAACTTAAGACTTGGGCCTCACCTCTATGTAAGGCACAACTCTGCAAGAGAAATCCCCCAGCAGTCTCTTATTGGTGAGTTCGTTAAAGACCACCACAGGCAAACAGAAGCACAACACCAGAAAATCCCAAAAAGCCAGACTCGCAAGAAAGTAGTTCCATGCGCTCCTCATGAAGTAATTTTGCCAAACAATGCACATTACCGCCAGATTACCCACGATGCCGAAGGCAAACACCACAAAAGCCAGAAAGAGAATCCCATAGGCGCTGTAAGAGCTGTCAGTGACGGGAAACAAAGGATTGTGGATTTTTGTGATGCTCCTTTTTGTTGGATTGCTACTAGGGACATGTTTAGCAGTCATGTCAGTGCTGTTTCCAATTTCAGCCAGTGAAGAATTGGGCACATCTGTGAAGGGCAAATGACTTGTAGTTTGTGTGCCCATGGATCCTTTATCTTCATATTCCAGAGTGAGGAGTTCTTCTTGCTGCGTGCTTTCTTGTGAATCATCTTGATCAAAACTATCCTCTCCTACGGATGTCTTGTCTTCCTCATTCTGCCCTGGCCTTCCTCTTTTTTCTTCTGAAGCCCAAGCACTCAGAAGCAAAGTAAGAGTCATAAAATAAATCAGTTTATAATATCTACTCCCCATCTTCAATTCAAAGTCCAGTAATATACAAATCAGAGGAAACTACTTTAAACAGTCTGCAGAGGCTGAAGTGTAGACCCTGGTGAAGGCACTGCTGCAGTTTGGGATCCCTTGTGCCAAAAGGCTCTGTTTTCTGCAATCCTGTTGGCCACAGAGCAGCTCTCTTAGCAAAGCTATGGATGGCTGCTCCCTCTCAATAGGGGTCTATGGAGTCACAGCCCCTTTTGCTGTTGTCCCTCACTGACTGATGGGTGTGATTGCCCTCTGCTGGCATCAAAATTATATTTTAAAGCACTATAATTTCACTATAACGATTATTTACTGCACAATGGTCAAGCTGTGGTAATTCAAGAAACTACAAATCTATCTTATCTTTATCTATCTTAACTATCTGATCTATCTATCTATCTATCTATCTATCTATCTATCTATCTATCTATCTATCTATCTATCTATCTATCTATCTATCTATCTATCTATCTATCTATCTATCTATCTATCTATCTATCTATCTATCTATCTATCTATCTATCTATCTATCTATCTATCTATCTATCTATCTATCTATCTATCTATCTATCTATCTATCTATCTATCTATCTATCTATCCTAATCTTCTATCAATCTATCTATCATAAATATAACTTTGTGTTTAATCTCTATCTCTTTGCGATATAACTCTGTATCGTATGGATTCATTTCCCCTAGGCTGAAAAATGCATTTTGTGACGCAGTTCCTGTTTTGTTCTAGGGAGGGCGCAGTTTGTAAAATAATGCAGACTGCAATGACCATAGTTTACCGTAGTTTACGCACGAACACTTCTCAGGCAAGTGAGGCCACAAGCATTAAAATGTGTTGTTCATGTTAAATTAACACAGAGACAGATTCAGATACATATGTTCAAGATCCTTCTGTTTGCATATGTAGCTATAATGCTTAGTAAAGCAACGCCAACAACTTGAGTGTGAATGTTGCTAGTGATTCTGACACTCATTAATTAATTTTTAAAAAGGCCTAATAATAATTATTATTATAATTTGTTACATATAGCGCTTTTCTGGGTACTCGAAGCGCTTTACATGGAAGGGGGAATCTCCTCAACCACCACCAATGTAATACCGAAATCCATTAGGTTACCAATAAGATTCAAATGCAAAAAACAGTTGGTCAGCTCAAGATTATTTGCTCATTTAGGCTTTAGATACAATTACAACAGAAATAGCTGATTTTACTAATATTATCCTCTTTGGTATTTGTTCTCAATGGCTGCTCAGCCAATAGTTCACATGAATAGGCTACTGCTAATGAAACTGTGACTGTGAATAATTGGAATAATTGTAAATGAAAGATGTATAAGTGTCATCACGCAGTTCTTTGCACATTGGAGTCACAGCATACATGACTGCTAAACTTGATGCTTCATAGGCAGCGATATTACTGAAACAGGAAGGAGTGGCACATTTACACATTTTGTGGGTATGGGAGGAGAATAGATTAGCTATATGGATGATATTATCTCTCAGCTCTACACTCACACACGTGCATATAAAAAAGCAAAGAGCATCTAAGACTTTTAACAAAACATTTCCAAAATGTTAGCAAGCTTGCACATCTGTCAAAAAGAGTTAGGCGTGCACAGCAAACATCCATCTATCAATATGTATGTGTATATATATATATATATATATATATATATATATATATATATATATATATATATATATATATATATACAGTATACCACGAAAGTGAGTACACCCCTCAAATTTCAGCAAACATTTTAGTATATCTTCTCAAGGGACAATACTATAGAAATGAAACTTGGATATATTTTAGAGTAGTCAATTTGCTGCTTGTATAGCAGTATATTTACTATCCTCTGAAAATAACTCAACAGCCATTACTGTCAAAATAGCTGGCAACAAAAGTGAGTACATCCTAAGTGATAATAGCAGTACGTCGTTTAACCATGCAAAGCCACATCTCCTATTCATCATGTTCATGTTTTTGTCTGCTTGACAGGACCATAAAAATTTGTGTATCTTGTATTAGAGCAGTTAAAATTTGTGCTTTGAGTACAATTCTCTCATACTGGCCACTGGATGTTTAACATGGCACCTCATGGCAAAGAACTCTCTAAGGATTTGAGAATTAGAATTGTTGCTCTCCACAAATATGGCCTAGGCTATAAGAAGATTGATAACACCCTGAAACTGAGTTACAGTACAGGCCAGGGTCATACAGAGGTTTTACAAGACGGGTTCCACTCGGAACAGGCCTCGTGGGGGTCAATCAAAGAAGTCGAGTCCTCGTGCTGTGCGTCAGCTGCGTCTGGCTTAAAAAAGCAGACGCATGAGTGCTGCCAGCATTGCTTTAGATGTTGCAGAAGCGGAAGGTCAGCTTGTCAGTGCTCAGACCATACGCCACACACTGCAACAAGTCGGTTTGCATGGCCATCGTCCCAGAAGGAAGACTCTTCTGAAGCTGGCTCACAAGAAAGCCCGCAAACAGTTTGCTGAAAGCAACCTGTATAACAGCATGAATTACTGGAACAATGTCCTGTGGTCTGATGAGACTAAGATAAACTTGTTTGGCTCAGATGGTGTCCAGCATGTGTGGCGATGCCCTGGTAAGGAGTACCAAGAACATTGTGTCTTGCCTACAGTCAAGCATGGTGGTGGTGGTAGCATCATGGTCTGGGGCTGCATGAGTGCTGCTGGTACTGGGGAGCTGCTTCATTGAGGGAAACATGGATTCCAACATGTACTGTGACATTCTGAAGCAGAACATGATGCCCTCCCTTCAGAAACTGGGCCGAACGGCATGATAACGACCCCAAACACACCGCCAAGATGACAACTGCCTTGCAGAGGACACTGAAGGTGAAGGTGATGGAGTGGCCAAGTATGTCTCCAGACCTGAACTCCATTGAGAACCTGTGGGACATCCTCGAGCGGAAGGTGGAGAAGCGCCATGTGTCCAACAGCCAGCAGCTCCGTGATGTCATTACAGAGGAGTGGAAGAAGATCCCAGCAACAACCAGTGCAGCTCTGGTGAATTCCATGGCCAGGAGGATTAAGGCAATGCTAGATAACAATGGTGCTCACACAAAATGTTGACACTTTGGACACAGTTTTGACATGTTCACTTTGGGTGTACTCACTTTTGTTGCCAGCTATTTTGACAAAAATGGCTGTATGTTGAGTTATGATCAGAGGACAGTATATATATGATATACAAGCAGCACATTGATTACTCTCTCCAAGTTTCATTTCTATAGTATTGTCCCTTGAGAAGATATACTAAAATGTTTGCTGAAATGTGAGGGGTGTACTCACTTTTGTGAGATTGTGTATATATATATATATATATATATATATATATATATATATATATATATATATATATATATATATGTTAAATATGAGCCTTACAGAAAAGCTTTAGGTGCATTAACATTGTCAAAATAATTATTTATTTAGACAATAATATTAGCATAATGACATGCAATTACATCACAAAACATTATAGGGTTTTGATGTAGGAACTGCAAAACCATAAACATAAAATCTAAGTGCTGAAACCAACAGGAAATGTCATATAATGAGGTCAGAATCATTAGTGGTTACTGTGAAGAAAGAGTTCTAGACATTTTTTCTATTTTTTTACTCTACTCCATTTACAGGAAATGTGTAGTGATTGATATCTGGGGGGGGGGGGGGGGGGGTGGGGGGGGGGGGGATGAGATGCTGATCCAATAAGAAATGAACAACATGACAACATTTTAGAACTTGCAACAAACTGATGTTTAAAAATTGACAGAGGGCTTTTTTTGCGGTAACGAAGCTTTCCTCTTGTTTGATAAGTGGGCTGAGGAGTTGTAGACATCTCCCTGTGTCAATAAGGATATGAGGAACAAACTAGAGCTTGAGGATCCTTAGATCATGTGCCTAAAGTGAGCATATAATGCTTAACACACACATTTCCTAAGTGATCACACCTTTTTGTCTTTGCTACTCTCAGTTGTTATTTTTTTATTGGTGATTATTTGAGTTATGCAGTTCAGCTTGTGCAAGTTTCCTCAGACTCACCTGACTGTCTGTTGAGAGTCATTAATATGCTGTCAACCAAAATCTGTCTATGACCTTGCCCATATAGGGAGATTTGACCTAAAAGCAAGATTTAACAAGCCAATGGAGCCTGTAAAATACCGGGCTTGAAGATAACGGTGAATATAAGAATATTTCCAAATGAGGCCATAACTAAGGAAAATAAAATCTTCTATGGTGTCAGAGACTTTGTTGCGGTTGCACATGATGTATTCACTGACTGAAGTGCTAATTAGAAAAGAGTCAGTCTACTGTTTGTTTACTCTTATTGCATTTTAAATTACTGAACAGTTTAAAGCTTTGGCAAATATGAATCCTGATTTGAGAAGGTGCTGCTCGGATTCTTTGGCTCCAGAAACATTTTTCATTTGTGTAAAAACCATTTTGTAGGCCATTCCCAAAATATGCCAGTAGTTACTCGAGTAGAGTTTTCACATTTTAATCAAAATATGGGGTTGCATGAGGAGAGAGAGAGTGGGGAAGTCATGATAAACTTCTAATTGACTTTCAGTGCCAGCCACCGCAATACAAATCCAGCCACAATTGCATCCCATCTTTCCTGAATCTTGATTTGAATGCAAATTTGCCTGGACATCCATTTTGAATACGTAGAAACTCAGCTCAACATTTAGAGCAACTACATGTGCACTGCACAGATGTGATTTTGCATGTCGCAGATTTGTGTGTACCTTTTCTTACTGATGCCGGCGTTTTCCATTCGATTTGTGAATAATGATTTTATATACAACATACTGTGACCTTGTTTTCAAGCATTATTATAATTGAATGGAAAGATTGATTGCACCTTTCTCAGTTGTGAATCTAAAACCTCTCAGCATAAACCACAACACATCAACGTGTGAAACTCGCTTGATGCCTGATTATAGAGTAACTGTCAGTACGACATGTAAGTCCAAGAAAATACAGCTAAAGCATTAAATATTGATACTATTATATTCATGAAGCTTTTATTGTTACTATAGACAAAGAAATCAAACTGATATGACTAAACAATTACTGCAGAAGCTGAACTGACCTATCAAAATGATAACACATTTAGGTTGTGCATCCATGTATAAACCAGGTGCCCCTTGTATTGTGTTGCTAAATACCATGTTTTGTCTTATGAACTGAAACAGGAAATTTAGTTCTAGCTTTTAAAATGAGAGGTTGGGTGGGTCTGTTTTTATAGAGGCCTGTGCCTCCATTTGGAGTTCTCATTTGTCATCTATGCATAACACATAAATATAACTTTGTGTTTAATCTCAATCAACATGATATCTGTTAAAGAGATCTATCTACATAAATAGTTAATCAAATCTAATAAAACTCTTTTTATCTATTTATTTATTGTTGTATTGTGCCGAGAAATAAAATAAAAAATGCTACATGTACAAAATGATTTATGTATTTTTACTATTTTAACTAAAAATGACTTTTTATTTAAACCTACAACCACACATTAACCTGTTCGGTCATTTTCGACAGAAAATTTTTACGTTTTGTTTGTTAATTTTTTTTACTTCATCAGAATGGTTTAAAATTGGGTAAAGGTTTTGGCACTTTCAATGTAAATGGAAAAAAAAAAATTTATAAATGGAAATGATTCAAGAAGGTTAAATGGTCCTGAAGAAAATAGTCACACATGTAGTATAGGGGTAGACAATTGTGGAGAGGCTAGCAATAGCAGCTTTGAAAGCATCCCACCCTCCCTTCAGAGCACTCTCGGCACACCTCCTTCAAAACACATGAACGCACACCGCAGATTCTGCAAAGCGTCACGAGAGACAGTGTTAAATTGCCTCATATCTCAAACCACATAACATCACAATAATAATGAACGTAAACAACTTACAGAGCTCTTACTTGTACCACTTGACTGCTGCAGATTAATTTTACCGTTGATAGTGTTGACATAGAAACGCAAATCTGAGTCTGAGGACATGAACATCTCCGGGTAGAATGTCACATGTTGCCAACTCTCATAATTAAGGTTATGACATGGCGTGAACGCAGCATAAGCTCATTGTTTTGGTTCAGTTGGAAATATAAAAGGCGGCTGCTGTTTGATTTTGGCGCTTGGTGGCTGTCTGTCTGCATAGACATATGGAACGCGCTGATGACATGTGATGAAATACACATGTTTACAAACAGGACATCCTATCATTGCATTCGGACCAAATGCAATGATTGATTGGACGAACATTTTTTTGGTCCTGAGACATACAAAGATACAATATATGTAGGGTAAATGTTTTAAAATGTAGACCATTCTATTATTGATTGCTATCAGGATGTGAATAGAGTTTCAACCATTATAACAAAAAAGTGTTACCGGTATAGGCTACAATAAATTGCCTAGTACCCTACCTTTAAGTCTGTGCTTCAAAGCATTCAAGATTTACACAGTGTAAGTTTGAAATTTCATTTTCAGGTCTATATCAAAAAGTGGTTAGCTATAAATTGATCATACTATTCCATAAATATAATTTAGTACCATAAAAAAAACAATATCGATCTAAAATATAGTAGGTTACATTAATTTAGGCTAATTGAAATTTCCTAATAAAAAAAAAAATCGGTTATTTTTTAACAGCCACGCGAGCAGCACTAGAGGGTTACACGAACAATAATAACAATAATAGGCTATATAATAAATGTACAGCAGTCCCATTCATTGTTTTACTTGTTTCTCTTTCTGTCAAGTCCCTCGCTTGCAGTGTCGAGAGGGTGTTAGCGAGTTTCGCTCTCGTGTTCTGTATTCTTCCACGCGGTGCCCTCCCCTACAGGCGTGTTTTGACTTGACAAAGTTGCGCGTGCTTCCTGGTTTGAAGCATTATGACCTCGTCCTCAGGTACGCCGCAAAGTTCCAACAACAACTCACTTCTACTTGTCGGACCTCTGTGCTCTACATTCCCAGTGGCACATCCAACCAGGGATTAAACTTTTGCATTTTTTTTCCTTTGCGTGTTTCTCAACTCTACCGAGATGCATTTATACCTCAACTGTGGGTGAAGCTCGTGCCTACACCCGCTGTATCAGGAAGAGTCTGTAAGAAAAGTGTCCGGCTTCTTGAGAAGACCAAACTGAAGCATCCACACTGCAGCGTGCTTTAAATAGCAAAGATGTCTGATTCAGCGTCCAGTTTTCTGCATATAGGGGACATTGTCTCGCTGTATGCAGAAGGAACTGTCAATGGTTTTATAAGCACACTGGGGTAAGTGTCTTTCATTGATTTCTCTGTCTTCCTGCCTGCCTTCACCTCAGCCCAAGACCCTGCACCAAACACAGTTTTTATGTTCAGCTGACATGCAGTAAACCATAGCCATCAATTTGAAATTATTTCACATCAATCTATTTGTTTGTTAAATAAAATAGTAGTCTTGAGATTGCAAGCTTTGTTCTTTTTCTCTGCTAGTTGGTTGTACTGTGGCTTACTTATACACTTCGCTTTGATGTGTTTGAGTTTATGGTTTGCAAAGAGAAAGAGCTGCACACAGGTGTGCAGTTAAGTTAAAGAGTAAGTTAACAGCCTAGATTGTGAATCATATATATATATATAAAGCACAATTTTGAATTTAAATATACAATGAAGCCTGTTAGTCATGGAAAGGAAAAAAAAAAACTTGTTTAATGTTATTCTCGTTGTATGAACTTTTCAGCCCAAACCATTACTGTTGTTTTAATGTCAGGAGGAAATACCACCCCTGTTGTTTTGGATACAAGCCAGATGCAAGAACAAATAGATGGAGATAGAATGGAGCAGATGAAATAGATGGAGCATGCAGAAATGGCTCTCTGAAACCGCATTCAGAGGCGTCCAGGGTTTTTCCTTGGGCTATTTTAACCATTCTGTTTGATAGGCTCACTGAGTGTCTTATTGAACTGGCCTGGCAGCCTAAACATGTTTTAGCCTGTTTCTTAGAAACCCTCAAAGGCTGCTATAATTAGATGCAGGTTACCCTTGGGATATTGCCAAATATAATGGACATATAATAAAACTAGACCTTTAAAGCAACTTGGCAGAGCGTTTGGACTTTATCATTTAAAATATTTAGCAGGATGTCCTCCACAAGTGTCTAGAAACAAGGGCATTCACACTCCAGGCCAGGAATGAAGCTCTTTTAGAATTTGTGACCCATAATTCTTTATGACCACTGATATTGACTTGCCTCATAAAGGCTTTTGAAGAATTGTTTTATTGAGATGACTCTGTGCGTGTGTGTTTACCTTCCCAGACTGGTGGATGACCGTTGCGTTGTGGAGCCAGCTACTGGAGATCTAGACAACCCTCCCAAAAAATTCAGAGGTATTTTATATATATTTTTTTAAATAATCTTTCACACAGCTTAATGTACCTCTAGAATAATTATTGCATAACTCTTTGGAAGTCTTGATTCTGATTGGTCAGTTGCACATACAACCTTTGATTGATAGCTAGAAGTTTGAGGGGAAAAAAGAGTAAGACATGGTACATTTTAGCTAAATATGCTAGCTAACTTGTATCTATAAAAACTTAGATTGCAGATGAATAACAATAATGATATATAAAGGAATATTGTAATATTATTGCAGTGTTTTTCTTGTTGCTAGGCCATTTGTGTTGTGCGTGTAATGAGTTGACTATTTTTCAACTCGAATCAATATTTAATGTAGCCTGCATGTTTTATTTTGATACAATTTATAATGTACTTATATTATTATATAGTTTATTAAAATTTTGAATTAGCTTTTATTTTTATATTTTAAGTTTAGTTTAATTTTTTGTTATTTTATGTTCTATTTCACTGTAATTTATTTGTATTTTAGGTATAATAATTCTTGTACTTCAATTTATATTTATTCATTTCAATTAGCTGCCAAAGAAACATTTTAGTCATTGTAGTTTATGAACATTGCAGTCAGTCATTTTGTGAAATAAACCTCTTTGGTGTGATACAAGTTGTTTAGCAAGCTGCTATTTATACTGAATGTTGTACTATCTGGGTCAATGATGCAGAGAGATAACCTCTAACCATAACCTCTAACCATCGTTGATCTGATCTGCAGGTGATTCAAAAGTTTAGTTGAGATCAAATATGAATGAATACAAAATTATTTTTTCTCTTTTTCCTGTGAAAGTAAAATGTCAATATTCCTCTTGTTACTTTCCCCAAATTCTTCCCACAAGAACAGTGTCTACAAAGTGTTTTTGCAGATTGAATCACATTCTGCCAAAACAGCCACACATAAGAAATTAATTGGCTGATACAAATGTTATTTAATTGTTCTTTTTGATCTAGATTGCCTCTTTAAGGTTTATCCCATGAACCGATATTCTGCCCAGAAACAGTTCTGGAAGGCTAAACAGGCAAAGCATGAGAAGGATAAGATTGGAGATATGGTGCTTCTTCAGAAATTGCAAGTAAGTGACAAACAACTCTAATATATGTAGATCATGGAGCAGAACCTGCCTTTGGTTTTTAATTACAGCTGTAAGCAAAGAAGAATCTGATGAATTCAGTAGGTTTGCTTGGACGCATTACATATTTTGACATTTGAGCCTTCGAGCTGCTTGCAGTTCCTTGTTATTAATTTTTTTTAATTGGTTTTGCTCGTACCAAAGCATGCAGCTAATTTGGAACAAAAACAGAATGAGGCTGAAAACAAGAAGGTTCACGGGGACGTGGTAAAATATGGCAGCGTCATTCAGGTAGGAACTCACATTTGGTAAAAATTATACCTGTTAATTATCAGTCAGTGTGTTTGTAAAAAGTGTGAAAGTATGTTTTTCTCCATACATGGATACATTTCTTCAGGACATCATTACCCCATTTAATTATTATGGTAAAACTTTCAAAAACCAGGAGTTAAGCTCTATCAAACAGCAGTCTGGTCCAGATTGTCAGACCTAAGCTTAAAAGCATTTAAGCCCTTTTATAGAGTAGAATGTCAGAATTGTGCAATTATGTGCCATAAACCTTGTTTCTAGAAACAAAAGATTAGAAGTTATCCTAGTTACCCAAAGTAATCATGCATTTCATTCAAGATTCAAGGCGCACCACCAACTATGGACTCTAAAAAGAGTTATGTGACTTTGTAACTAAAAACCCCCCAAAGGTTCAAGTCCACATGCTTATGTGATATGATGCATTTTACAGTGGAAATAAGTACAGCTGGATTTAAATGTATGTATTGGGAATTGACTGGATCTTGCAAAGTGGTGGTCCGGATAAGAATGGGTCAGTGTATTTGTCTGGACATAGTGATGTATATAAGAGGAGCTGGGTTGGTAACGTCAGACGAAAAGTAAAGTCGTTTTGATGAAAGATTTGTTTTCTTCGGAATAGCATGCATCAATGAATTTTGCACAGTATGTGTATTAAAGGTCACTTTCGATTTTATGTTGACTTTTAAAGGCAAAAAAAGTAGAACTAACATGGCGAGTTTGTTAATGGAGTCACAACTATACCCGCACATCTTTATCTGAGTCAGAAAAGGCAAAAAGAAATGTGTTTCCTCCCTGTTAGTGACGTCAGTTACAGATAATGTGCCTACAGTTATGCCGCACTATAGGAAACCGGCCCTTTTCCTGATACTATAGGGTATCCTAAAATAAAAAAGAGCTTCCCATGCCCTGTGATTCCTGTGGGTTACAGCTTCTGCTCAGAAATCCAGCCAACACTCTTGTCTGCATAAGTTTGCCGTAATAAAAAAAAAACCATTATACTTCTGCATTTTTGCATGTTTTGACAGTTGTATCGACATCATTTTTATATAAATATGGTACTAGATAGATTATCCTATTCAAATCAATTTGATAAATGAGCTTAGTCAAAAGTAATCTAAAAGTTAGGGTAGATTATTTACAATTTGTAATCAATTACTGATTCCAAATAACATGACAAAAAATGTAGTTAATAAAGTAATTCATTTTATTACACATTTAAGGTAACTTTAGGTAACCTTTAGATAACTTTTGACCAAACTCACTTATCTCATTGAGCTATCCCGTTTGAGCTCAAATACTTTTTGTGGTCATCCTGTTTGAAATGAAGGATACAAACAGTGAGGTTTTTCAGATGTTCCATTGAGGTGTTCGCTCCATATTTACGATTCTTTGCTGCCATTAGCCAGTACCTACAACACTTTTGGATCCTTCACTGGAAACTGAATTTAACTCAATCCCGCCAAACATTTGAACATTTGAATTCTTGCACCTGGGAACTATACATGTCGACATTGTGATTAAAAGTTTGCTAAGAAGGATTTCCTACTTTTAAGCAACAAGGCGGTATTTCACGCTGGTCAAGAGTATCCGTAGCTGACTGGGAGTGGCTTTGAACGGCAACATAGCCAGTGTATTATGGGTGTTGAAGTTTTACTACCTATTTCCTACTTATTTGGCAAAAGAAAAGACATCAGCCCTTTTTCTCGGTTTTATATATTTAGGTAGCACATATAAAAAAAATTCAGCTTTTTACCACATAGACAGCCAAGTTTTATTCAAAGCTCATTTTGCCAGTGGTGAATTACTCCTTTAAGAATGAAATACCTCTGTAGTCAGTAGAAAGTGTTAAGTACTTTAAAGTGATCAGCTTTTTTTTACTGCCATCCAGCAGGCCCACAGTAGCAGAAGAGGTGGCACCATGCTGCAGCCTCAGCGTACCCATTCAAGATATTTGCAAAGATCTATTTTTAACAAAAAGGAAATACTTTCTTATTAATAAACTTTCTTACCGGTATTAATATACTTACAGCCACAAGAGGCTTGTTGTTGGCACAATGGTCTTGAGTGACATGCGTTTATAAAAAGTTGGCAACAATATGATTTAAGATACAAATGTTCTGTTCATTATTCAGTTTATTAATTATAATTATAACATTTTTTTCCAAGTAATATATTGTATTAGTGACAACTTGTGTGGCTCTCAAAATCCTGAACTGTCCATTTTGTATTTAATAAAAAGAGTATACAGAATAGAAATGTTTATTCTAATAAATGTCTATGTGTTTTCAGCTCCTACACATGAAGAGTAACAAGTATTTGACAGTGAATAAGCGTCTCCCAGCGTTGCTGGAGAAGAACGCTATGCGTGTCACTCTTGATGGGACTGGGAATGAGGGCTCCTGGCTTTTTATTCAGCCTTTCTGGAAACTCAGAGCTAATGGAGACAATGTAATTAACACATACATATACAATTTACTCTACAGTCACACAATATTAACAAGCTATACGGGTGAATCTCATGAAACTTGTCAAGAACATGTCTGGGTCATATTTTACCCCAAAATCTCATTCAAAAACCAAGACATTTGCATAAAGTTTTTTAGATCCATTAATATTTTTGCATTATGACATTATTTCCATTACTATAAGCCCTACCCACCACCGCTGTCTTGACTGTAATGCAAACAAATGATACACATAAAATAATATACCACTATAAAAATATATAAATTATTTAAATTAAGCATTTACAGTGGTTGGACAATGAAACTGAAACTAAAACACTGGCCAATATAGTGTTGGTGGTTTCACGCCTATATATTCCTGGTGACCAATCTTTACTGATTTTACCTTCCATCAGTAAGAGTAGAGTGTGAAGGTTAAATTAGCAGAACAATAGCACAGCTGTACATACAAATATTGCAATCCACTCAACATAATGAGAGACATATCAGAGTTCAAAAGAAGACAAATAGTTGGTGCCCATCTAGCGACAGAAAACGTTGTCTTCCACCAGCATCACATAGATACCCGGCCACTCTTCAGGAAAAGGAATGGCTCAAAATCCCTCTGGCCACCGTGATGGACTTGTATCTGTCATTCCCAAGACCAATTGATGCTGTATTTGCAGCAAAAGGAGCTACAGTACAGTACACCATACTAATACTGATTATCAAATGAAAATCTTAGAGAATAATGAGACTCAAAATAAATAAGCTGGATGCCTTTTAATCTGAATTTGAAGGGAATATGTACCTAATTGTCATGAAAATATCACAAATTCAATGCAAAAAAATCTCAATGATCTTTTCAAACAAGCTCCACTTTCTTTATGCAAAATATATATATATATATATATATATATATATATATATATATATATATATATATATATATATATATATAAAAATTTTTTTTGGGTGCAATATAACCATGACAAGCTTTTATAAGATTCACCTTTATACCTATATACCCAAACACCTATGTTCTTTAAAGGCATTCACCTGCACACCCAATTACATATCATAGTCTATACAAATATTGACACAAATACTCCATGCACATAGCCCACATACAAACTCACAAAGGTAAATGCATGCAAATGATCCTCTTGCAGGTTTACTGGGCTAATCCGTGTTTAAATGTTTGCAGATTGCTTCCCCCTTGTGTAAACTGATAGAGATGTACATATTTGCTTTTCAGATATCTGTGGCCATGACAGTCATATTAAGTCCCTCACTGAATCGTTTGTACTCCATTTCAGGTGGTAGTTGGAGATAAGGTGATCATGAATCCTGTAAATGCTGGACAGCCTCTCCATGCTAGTAGTTATGAGCTTCCTGATCACCCAGGGTGCAAAGAGGTGGGCATGTTCAAGAAAACGTGATCAGTTTGCCTTTCTTTGTCAACATGACTGTGAAGTAGACCGAGGGATTGTGGGTGATTGTAAGCAGTCCAGATGATTATTAGAAACATTTACTTGTGGTTTAACTTGAGACATGCTGTTGCAGCCATCTCCAACATGTATATGTTGTCTGAGATTAGTGATGGCTCTGTAAAGAAAAGTAAGAAAAATGAATAAGCTGAAATGAGTGCTGTGTGCCATTGTCTTTTTATAATGTAAGACTGCCACCTACAGATCAACTCAGTGAACAGCAACACCAGCTGGAAGATCAATCTGTTTATGATGTTCAGTGACCACAAAGATGAAGTCCTTAAGGGAGTAAGTGCAACGGACACATACAGACCTGTGCTGTAGTTAATCCACGCTGTTATTTTGCTGCTTTTAAAATAAATGCTATAGCATGTTCACATATGTGGGACCTTCAACTTTTGCATACATCGTAGCCACATTTGTATCAAGTTTTATGCTATATATCCAAAGCCAAGCCAGTTATGTTGACATTTCATAATAAAAGTCACGGATGACTGTTCTGTTCATGCATAGGGAGATGTGGTGAGACTCTTCCACGCAGAACAGGAGAAGTTTCTGACCTGCGATGAGTACAAGGCAAAGCTCCATGTGTTCCTGCGCACAACTCTGCGTCAGTCTGCTACTTCAGCCACCAGCTCCAATGCATTATGGGAGGTGGAGGTAAGACTAACCTCGTTCATTAATTTACCGTAGTAGATTTTCTGCATTTAATGGTAGGATTTAGATTTGGAAGTGGGTAGGGGCGGATACTCAAAATTATTTGTTATATTTAGTAATGTATTCAAAATAGATTCAAGTTAATTTAATAACTGTTTATTATTTTCTTGTGTTACGTGTAGACGTTGCAACGTATTATGTATTACGTTGCAATATGTTACGTGTAGAAGTCTGTTGTCTCAATCTTTTGGAAAGGTGCTTTCATAATGACATGATGATGATTGTTTGCTTGTTTGTTGTAGGTGGTTCACCATGATCCATGTCGTGGAGGAGCAGGACACTGGAACAGCCTCTACCGATTCAAACACTTGGCCACAGGAAATTATCTTGCTGCTGAGGTAAAACCCTTCACATTTATAGAAATCTTATATATGATTAAAAATAAAATTTTATTAAATATTAAAAAAATATTATTTAATTTATTTGTGTTGCAGGAGAACCCAGGCTACAAAGAAAACATCAATGATATAGAGGTTGGTAAATGGCATTTTCTGTATGAGTTGTTGCTATACGGCATGATAACACTGATGGAAAAAGCCTTCTGGTAAAACTTTAATCAGGAGTTGTTAAAAAATGTGTGTCACTGGTACTTTGTCCATAGGTGGACAGTAGCCGTATCAAGAGAAGCCTTGGAGAAAGGATAAAATACAAGCTTGTAGCAGTGCCTCATGGGAATGACATTGCCTCTCTGTTTGAGCTGGACCCCACCACACTGCAGAAGACTGATTCATTTGTGCCAAGGTTTTTCATTATATGCTTTACTTTCTCTCTCTATTTGTCTTGTTGCATTCTGTGGGTAGAAGGACATCTCTTGATTTACCCCCTAAATATTCATCTTCTCGACTGCCAACAGAAATTCTTATGTTCGATTCCGTCATCTGTGCACAAACACTTGGATCCAAAGCACCAACATTCCCATTGATATCGATGAGGAGAGGCCCATTCGATTAATGGTGAAAAACTATCTCAGTACCTACAGTACAATCTGTTTGACCCTAACTACTTCATGTCAAGAATTCTGTATATATTTACTGTATATCTGAAACATTTAATTCTGACTTCATTCATTAACTCAATTTTAAAACAGGTAGAATTAAAACATAAATCATTTGTTTTACTACAGCTTTCATTTTTATTATTTTATTAATTTTATTACACTACAGTTTAAAAGGTTGTTGTCAGTTAAATCTTTTTTTATTAATATATTTTAAAATGTAATTTATACATTTGTGACTTCAAAGCTAAATTTTCAGCAGTCATTACTCCAGTCTTCAGTGTCACATGATCCTTCAGAAATCATTCTAATATGCTGATTTGGTGCTCAAGTAAAATGTTTTATTATTTTTATTGTAGAAAACATCTGTGCTGCTTAATATTGTTTTGAAAACCGTCTTACATTTTTCACAGGATTCTTAAATGAATGGAAATTTCAAAAGAACAGCACTTATTTGCAATAGAAAACTTGTGTAGCATTATAAATTTCGTTACTGTCTGAATGCAAGGATGCATAATATATACTGTATGTCCTCTCCTCCTGCTAGCTGGGCACCTGCCCCACTAAAGAGGACAAAGAAGCCTTTGCCATCGTCTCTGTGCCAGTCATGGAGATTAGAGATCTAGACTTTGCGAATGATGCCAGCCTCATGTTGAGCACCGTAGTCGACAAGTTCAACTCTGGTTTTCCCAGTCCTAATGACAGAAGGTAGAGTTGACATGACACATACTGGAAGCACAAACCAGAATCTTAGCCTGAGATTTTAATGGTTGTGGATTTACTTTTTTAAACACTTGTAAAGTAAACCTGTTGTCAGAGATTTGTGTGTCCTCTGTGCACAGGTATGCCATTAAACTGCTGGAGGATGTGGTTTTCTTTGTCGTCGATCAGTCTAATAATGGCCAGCCTGCCCTGGAAGTGACGATGAACAAGGCCAACCGAGAGAGACAGAAACTTATGAGAGAGCAGAACATTCTTAAACAGGTCTGCTTTTCAACAATTTGAAATATATGGCGTGTCTACAGTTGAAACGTCTTGTTTAGTAAATTATCTAATGTTCATACTCCTCAAACCAATCTAGCGGTCTATTTTCTGCTTAGATATTTGGGATCATTAAAGCACCATTCAAACAGAGGGGCACCGAGCCTCCTCTGCTGACATTAGAGGAGTTGTCTGACCAGAAATACGCCCCCTATCAGTACATGCTCAGACTTTGCTACAGGGTGCTGCGTCACTCACAGGAAGACTATCGTAAGAATCAGGTACTCCAGTCCATACTAACAAAGTGGTTGTAACACATATATTATAAAAAGCAGTGATGTTGAATGTTTACATGGTTAAATGGCATTCAGACTTTCCGTCACACTAGAAAAAGCCACTAGACAGCATTCAAAGATGGGGATTTGATCAGCCAATATCTTTTTCTCATTTTATGAGACATTTTTCTCTTGTGACTTATAGGAGCACATAGCCAAGCAGTTTGGAATGATGCAGTCACAGATTGGCTATGATATTTTGGCTGAGGACACCATCACAGCCCTGCTACACAACAACCGCAAACTGCTGGAAAAACACATCACTAAAACCGAGGTGGAGACCTTTGTCAGTCTGGTCCGTAAGAACAGGGAGCCCAGGTTAGTGTTTCCATCAGATGAACCTACTTTGTAAGCAATTGATTGATGACACTGATTAAACACAGATTGCCACGAAAATTCTCCTTCTTTAAACCCTCCATTCAGGCACAATGAGGTAATAGGGAAAGGATTGAAGAGAGAGAGCAAAAAAATGTCCATGAGAAACAAAATTATGACTTCTTTTATTGGTATTTACCAAAGCAGTACATAATGGTACATTAAATGAATAGTAAAAATTACAGATTGTCTCAAATGAAACTTTTCGACAGCCCTCCCACTAAAAATTCCAAAATAGCATAAAACCAGTTTCCCACACCCTACATTCAAGGGGGAAAGGGAAAATAAACAAACAAACAAATATACATATACAATACCTCTCCCCAATATGTATCTTTCCTCTTCCCATTAGGTACATTTTTTTTTTAATAAACAATGTATGATTTTTCACTTTTAAAGTGCCCCATTATGCTTTTTCAAAATATTACCTTTTATGCAGTGTGTAATATAGCTGTTTGTGAATGTAAAAGATCAAAGTCCACGACAAATAAAGTTATAATCTCCTAAAAGGCCAATTTATTCTGAACTGCCAAAATGAGTCGTCAGTAATTTTACTTTGTGTTACATACCTACGTACCAATGTAACAGATTTGCCAGGCTATGGCCTTCATTGGGTGCCTGCGAACAACATCTACTTTGACCCACCCTCAAACACTTTAGTTGTAGCTGAGGCCTAGACGACTTTGGTTCGTGTTGTCGACATGTCGAGAAGACACTGTTTTCTGTGCCGCAAATCCACTTACAGAAAAAACTACGCTATCATTACTGTTTGTACTTTGTACATAAGCGCTGAGGAAGCCTCTGGAGCTGAAATTCAGATTTGGTAATAGGCGTTTTGTTACCGACATGCACTTTAAGCAGTTGACCAATCACAGACTGGGCCGTCTGACCAATCAAAGCAGAGTAGGCTGGCGGAAACCTTTAATGCTTTTAATGTAATCTATTGTAGGAGACCTCCAAAACAAAAATAGGAACCTTTAACCCTTAATGCCCTGAAGGCATTTTTAGAGTTGTGACATACACTAAGGTAAAGACTCATAACTCCAAATCTATTGCAAGGAGAGTGAAAAGGTAGGTATCGTTTGATAGAAAACATTTTAGGAAATTTTTTGGGAAAAATAATTCATTACATTTGAACATTCTCATGATGAGAAACTGCTGATAAAAGACAAAACAAAATTATTTATTATAATTTTACATATCTTTCTTATTTGACATGCAATAACTCAGGAAGGAAATAAGGTAGGAGGACAATTCTTTTTTTGGTAAAGTTCCCCTACATGTGAACTGCATCTGGATTAAATTTTGTGGTGATAGCATGAATGTAATCAAAATGAATTATGTTGATTTTGGACTCATTTTAATCCTGATAATCTGCTATAAATAATGACGTACATTTTCCAAGATAGGAGCATGTTTCATAAAGTTACGAGCGAAAACGTGACATAAAAGCCGCATCTGGTACAAGTACCAAGTATATCCAAGTACAAAAACTCGCTCAAGTTTAGTTATGCAATTATGCTTGTTTTATTCTACTCCGTGAGTCCTTTCATGACACATGACTATCTGAGCTCTATGATGTTTTTGACATATTACAGTACATAGTACAAAAAAAGTATTTAATAAATTATGAAAACATTTTTTTACTTTATTTATCAGCAAATAACTCAGCACTACTTAGGAGTTAATCAAATTGGCTGCATGCAGTGTAAAGTTCAGACTCTAAACTTTCAAACTTTTTTTTTTTGTAGCTAGGTGGCGTTTTAGAGGGACTACTCAACACTCGTTAAGAGTTGATCAAAATGCTAGATGCATGTTAGATGCATGCTTAGCAATTTGATTACAAATATTTGGGCGGTGGGGGGGAGCACTTCAGGTTTAAGGTGTTAAAATAGCATAATTGTGAGCACATGGATGACAAAATCTGGATGACAAGATCTGATTGCCTGTCTGTTACATGTTGTTTGTTTTGGTTTCCAGGTTTCTGGACTATCTGTCAGACTTGTGTGTATCCAATAATGTAGCGATCCCAGTTACTCAAGAGCTGATCTGTAAATGCGTGCTGGATCCCAAGAACCAGGATATTCTCATGAAAACCGAGTAAGTCTACAAAAAAACAACGACGTGTGTCTGTCTTGGGTTATGTGCTTGTGTGAATACTTTTTGTATGTGTTTGTGAAGGCGTCGAGCCGCCAAGGACACACAGCATACCTCTGAGTACATGGAAGAATTTGGAGAGGAGGATGAAGTTTGGCTGATCTGGTCTGAGAAGGAAAATAAGACCCATGAGAAGAGCATACGACAGCTTGCCCAAGAGGCCCGCCAAGGGAATGTGCATGACGAAAATTTGCTGACATATTACAGGTACTTGAGAAGGGAAATAACTACTTCTGTCAATAAAACATTTTTTAACTGATTGTACTATATAAAAATTGACAGCCGTGGAAATAACAGAAAAAATATATAATTTTTAATTATAACAGCATTGCTGGACAATTATTGTAAAAAAAATGATCTTCTGCTTACATCCATACAAATTGTTTTAATGTTTTTTTTTCCCAGGTATCAGCTCAAACTATTTGCACGAATGTGTTTCGATCGTCAGTATTTGGCCATAGATGAGATCTCAAAGCAGCTGGATGTGGAGCTGATTTCCCTCTGTATGATGGATGAGGCTCTTCCCTTTGACCTACGGGCGTCTTTCTGTAGACTCATGCTACATGCACACGTCGACCGTGACCCTCAGGAGCTTGTGACACCCATAAAGTTTGCTCGCTTGTGGGCCGAGATGCCCACCTCTATCAGCATCAAAGAGTGCGTTCACATACCCACACAATCACATTATATATGACTTGCTATTGTGTATTTTTTTTAAAGCATACTTTTAGTCTCTTATGCTTACCGAGATTGCATTTATCTGATCAAAATGACAGTAAAAATAGTAATATTGTGAAATATTATTACGTTTTAAAATAAATAATGTTTTAAAATGTAATTTATTCCTTTGATGGTGATTTTTCAGCATCATTACTCCAGTCTTCAGTGTCAAATTATCCTTCAGAAATAATTCTAATATGCTGATTTGCTGCTCAAGAAACATTTCTTATTATTATCTTATTATTCTTATTACTACTGAAAACAGTAGTCCTGCTTAATATTTTAGTGGAAACTGTGATACATTATTTTCAGGAATTTTAAATGAATAGAAAGTTCAAAAGAACAGCATTTATTTGAAATGGAAATCTTTTGTAACAATGTAAGTCTTTATTGTCACTTTTGATCAATTTAATGCATCCTTGCGGAATAAAAGTATCAATTTCTTTTAAACTTTTGAACGGTAGGGTATGCAAAGACATTTTTTTTATTGCATTATTCATTATTTAAACAATGAAAGGTCTAATCATGCTGTTTGCTGTTTTATGTTATAGTTATGACTCTCACCTGGACTACTCACGAGACAATAAAAAGAACAAGTTTGCCAATACAATGGCTTTTATGGAAGAGTACCTCAACAATGTTCTCATTGATGACCTGCCTTTTGCCAATGAGGAGAAAAACAAGCTAACATATGAGGTACAGTTGCATATTGTTATTAAAATGAATTGTCAAGATTACACAAGTGGTGCTCACCTCACTGCAAAGCAAAATGACCTCCAGCTCCCCCTCTCTGGATGTAAGCTGGATGTCAAGCGCCTTGCAGATGATAAACTGCCTGTGAAACGTGTATATGTTACATATTTGACACTAATATTTCCAAATCACATTCACATATTTGCTTTATTTACATTGTTTGTAGGTGGTGAGCTTGGCAAGACATCTCATCTACTTTGGGTTCTACAGTTTTTTTGAGCTCCTGAGGTTAACTCGTACTCTTCTGGGAATCATAGACTGCACTCCAAGTAATGCTACGATCAACCCACAGTTTAGTGAGGATGCCAGTGGTTAGTATTCAAGAACAAGAAAACAATTCAATATCTTGTGTGGTTCAGATTAACACAAGGCTTCAGATGACGACTAAAATGGTCACTTTTTTAAAATGTAGAAAATAAATAAAATAATATATATTTTTAATTATTTTACAAAAAAAAAACCCTAAAATAATGATTAGCTAAAGTGCATTGTTATTGAAGTTATATAATTTATCTCCTAAAGTTAAATTTTAAGCTCCATATTCTTTTTTTTTTTTCGAGTGAATAAATTGATCACTTTGTGTTGTATTCGCAATGACAGAATTAAACTTGCTAGAATTCCAGTGTTAAAATTCTTGAATCATTCTTCCTAGGTAAGAACGTCAGGCGCTCTATTCATGGGATGGGTCAGATGATGTCCACCATGGTGCTAAACAGGAAGCCGTCCCTTTTCTCCGCCCCTGGTCGCCCTGGTGCCCTAGACAGCCAGGCTGGCAGTAAAGATAGCATTGACACACAGGACATAACTGTCATGGACACCAAACTGAAGATCTTGGAGATATTACAGGTAGATGTTGTCGAAGAAGGTGGCAACAGCTTTGTGCTGTCAGTGCTGGCAAGATCTAAAACTTCTGGTTTTGTGCAGTTCATCCTCAGCGTGCGCCTGGACTATCGGCTTTCCTTTCTACTCTCCGTCTTCAAGAAGGAGTTTGTGGATGTCTATCCAATGGGTGATGCGGATGCAACACATCATACGGAGCAACAGGGTAACTGATGTGCAGACAAATATACCAAATGAAACTGTTGGATGAATGTCAGAACATACCTGCTAGTCAGATAACATATAAATATAATCAATTAACAATCTATAAAATAACATCATAATCAAATAACAACATAGCAACAATTCTTCCATTTCTTCTGTGAACTAATCCCTCTATTCTATTTTTCATTGTTGTGTTTGTCTCAGAGCTTCGTTCTGGTGAGAGAGTGGCAATGTTTCATAATTTCTTGATTCTTAAAATGAATTCCTTAAAGATGAAGTGTGGAATTGTTTTTTTGATGTTAAAATACTTTCTCCTGTCACTTAATATGCAAGACATCTATTAGTTTGTATTTTGGAAAAATTATTTGACATTTGTAGTTCCATTTGTTAATGCTAGTGGCGCAGAAATAACACACTTCCCCTTTAATGGAAGACCATTTTAAATCATATTAAATTTAGATTAGTAGTAGTCATACTTGAATTTGCTTTCTAATTGTGCGTTCTAATTATTTTTTAATTTTTTTTAAATACTTTAACAGTTACCATCAACCTCCAGCACATTGGAGAGCAGGCAGAGGCCATGTTTGGAATTGGGTGTGTTAATGAACAATTAATTATATTTCCACATTACAGTTCATCATAGTTAATACAGTGCTTGTGACCTATGACCTCTCATTGTCCTCTGACCGTACAGTAAAGGAAACAGCATTCTGGAAGTGGACGATGAAGGGGGGCGAATGTTTCTGCGTGTTCTGATCCACCTCATTATGCACGACTACCCTCCGTTGGTTTCTGGGGCCTTGCAGTTGCTCTTCAAGCATTTCAGTCAAAGACAAGAAGTCCTCCACACCTTTAAACAGGTAGAGTGTACAGCCCACTCAAACATATACAAACAACTTGCTTTTATTGGTAAAAAGATGTCCCTAGACCCCCTCAGGTCAAACATCTGCAGGTAAAGCCTATTCCCAGATGTGCAACCATCAGTACCATACAATTCACATTTTATGTGCCAAATACAATTCCAGTGCCACAAAAGTAAAAAAAAAAAACTTTTTAAAGTGGTTGAAACACAATCAGTTTTTAAGATCAAAATTGCTGATGTCAGTTTATTGATTTATTGATAATGTCAGATTATCCTGCTATGTTTGTTCTCTTCAGGTCCAGCTCCTCATTTCAACTCAGGATGTTGACAACTTCAAACACATAAAACGAGATCTGGATCTTCTGCGCACCATGGTGGAGAAGTCTGAGCTTTGGGTCATTAAAAAAGGTAGTTCTGGGGGAGATGGGAAGAAAGACAAGAAAGACAAAAAAGAGGCTGCACCGGTGAGTCATGCACTGGGGTATGTGGGATTGTGTATAATAGAATAATTAGGTGAAAGAGGCTCATTTTTCTTTTCTTTTTCATCCAGGTGTCTCCAGACGAGGAGACCGATACTAAGAAACAGAAGGTTGAAAAGAGCAATGAAAGCTACCAGAATGTCAAAGAGGTAACGTTCTCGGTTTATTTCTCTGTTACAAAAGATTAATATCTCAAATAAATGCTTGTTCTTTTTAACTTTCTATTCATCAAAGAATCCTTAAAAAACGTATCATGATTTCCACAAAAATATTAAGCAGCACAACTGTTTCCAACATTGATAATAATAAGCAGCATATTAGAACAATTTCAGAAGGATCATGTGACACTAAAGACTGGAGTAATGGCAGCTGAAATTCAGCTTAAAATTAGAATAAATCACATTTAAAAATATATTAAAATAGTGAAAAGTTTTTTGAAATTGTAATAATATTTCACAATATTACTTTATTTATTTATTTATTTTTACTGATCAAATAAATGCAGCCTTGGTCAGGATAAGAGACTTCTTTCATAAACATTGGAATAATTTACATACCCCAAACTTTATATTATATTATATTATATTATATTATATTATATTATATTATATTATATTATATTATATTATATTATATTATATTATATTATATTATTTAATATACTGTATATATAAATGAGTATGCAAAATAATGGCATAGATGGATGGAAATTTGTTAAATGAACAAACCAATATTTAAATCTTCTATCTGATCTCCAGATTCTAGAGCGTTTGAATAAAATGTGCAGTTCAGGTGTATTTAAGAAGCAACAAAGGCTGTTGAAGAACATGGGCGCCCACAAAGTTATGCTGGACTTGTTGCAGATCTCCTATGATCGGGTTTGTGGTCTTTTTAAAGCATATAAAAGCTGTAGTAGATCTTAAGCAAGGTCTTGATATTGTCCCTAAACACCTGATTTTCTTTCTGTTAACAGAATGATACCAAAATGCAGGAGATCATCAAGTATACTCATATTTTCCTGCAGAAGTTCTGCACAGGGAATCTGGAGAATCAGACTCTCCTCCATAAACACCTCAACCTCTTTCTCACACCTGGGGTGAGTGAAAAGTATAGAGGATAAAAAAACCCCATCGTGAAATAGCCAAAGATGTTTATCATGTTTGTTCATTGTGTTCTCATCTCGGTTTTTTGTTTTCTCTCTCTCAGCTCCTAGAGGCAGAAACAATGCAGCACATTTTCAGTAATAATTTCCAGCTCTGTTCTGAGATCAGTGAGTCTGTGCTGCATCATTTTATCCATTGCCTTGCCACACATGGCCGGCACATTCAGTACCTCAACTTTCTGCACACCATCATTAAGGCCGAGGGAAAATATGTGAAGAAATGTCAAGACATGATCATGACTGAGGTTTGTGATTGTGACTAAAACAAAGCAACCTTGAATTATTGTACCGTATGTATTCATTTTACCCAGTGTTTAAAAAAAAAATCTTCAATTAAAATACAAAAAAACTCCAGTGCTGAATTATAATGGATATTAGGGGTTTTAATGGGTTGGTATGTTATATAAGGTGCTTACTCTTTTTATTTTATTTTTTATTATGATTCACAATGTATTTTGTTAGATTTATCATTTATATCAAGTCAAGTCAAATATATTTATATAGCGCTTTTCACAATGCAGATTGTATCAAAGCTGCTTCACAGTATCAATCAAAACAACTTAACAGTGTTTGTTTATTACTGGAAAAAGACATCCAAGTTTGGTAGAGCTGATCAGTGGTATGATGGGTCATTTTATTTGACTATCCCCAACTGAGCAAGCCAAAGGCAACAGTGGCAAGGAACCGAAAAACTCCTTTTATCCGAAAAAATCATTTTATATAATGATTTTAAGGAAATGTCAATTCAGTCCAACTGGTGGTAGATACAGTCAGATGACATCTCTGTTCACCATTAGCTTACAAGTGCAGGCGAAGATGTGGTCGTCTTCTACAACGATGGCACATCATTCGACACCATGCTGGATCTGATGACACAGTCGCGGGAAGGGGTGAAGGACGACAGTCCTCTGCGGTACCATATTTCTCTGGTTGAGCTGCTGGCTGCATGCGCGGAGGGCAAAAACGTCTACACCGAGATCAAGTGCACATCTCTGCTGCCCCTAGAGGACATGGTGAAAGTAATCACACATGAGGACTGTATCACAGAGGTAATCACATGATGGCAGACATGAAATGAAAGCTCTTCTTTTAAAAAAATTACTTCTTTTTTTTTTGTCTGGAAGGATTATATTCAACCTCCCAGTTTTTGTTTGCTGTGTTGCAAGAGTCAATTAATTGATTACAGTAGAATTTATTGCATGAACATTTTTGCAAACAAAAGCCAAATCCTGTTGCATGTTATGAATACGAAAAATCGGGAATCTCCTCTGTGTTGTGCAGGTGAAAATTGCCTATGTAAACTTTGTGAACCACTGCTATGTAGACACAGAAGTGGAGATGAAAGAGATCTACACCAGCAACCACATCTGGAAGCTGTTTGACAGCTTCACTGTAGATATGGCCAGGGTGAGTCCATTGTACCACTGATGCTGGATAAGATGTGCTTTACTGAGTGGCGTTCGTTTAACTTGGTTTAATTTGAACTCCAGGTGTGTTCCAATCGTGAGAAACGCATGTCGGACCCCGTGCTGGAGAAGTACGTGATTCAGGTGGTTTTAGACACTGTAACTGCCTTCTTCAGCTCTCCCTTCTCAGAGAACAGCACCAGCACAGAGGTGAGGCTTCATCTGTCCTTCATATTCTTATTTCTGTTCTCTGCCACATCTGCTTTTATTCATTGTGAGAGTACCACAGATTATTAGGGCCCAAACATATAAATGTATTTACTGTCACTTTTGATCAATTTAATGCTTCCTTGCTGAATAAAAGTATTAATTTCTTTAAAAAAAAAAATCTTACTGACCTTAAACTTTTGAACAGTAGTGTAAATCTGACTGTATCAGAGTTATTTTTGTCTCGTATTTTATGACTGTCTTTAATTAAGGTGTCATTTGAGTGTTTTGAAAGGCGCCTCTAAATAAAATGCATGATTATTAGTAGATTAGTAGATAACTTTGCAGAAGGACTAATTAGATAAATATGACAACAGATATATTATGTATTGATATATCATGGTGTCACATAAAAAATGCTTTTCCGGCATTTCATCAGGTCACATTTAATTATCCTAATTTCTTTCTCTTTCTCATTTTCTCATTCAGGCTCATCACACCACTGTAAAACAGCTACTGCAGTCTGCTATGCGTCTGTTAGATTGTCCCTGGCTGCAGCCACAACAAAAAGTCCAAGTAGAGTCATGCATCCGAACTTTGGCAGTGACGAGTAGGTCAACTTGATTTATAAGACAATAGTTCAATTCTAAGGGATAAAAAAACAAAGAAAATAATTTAAAAAATGATTTTACAAGCCTAAACAGGAGTTACAGTTCTCATATACTGTAAAGGTTTTTAAAGTATGACGAGACAATTTATTTGTTTACCTGACTGTCCATACAGCAAAGAGTCGCTCCATCCCTCTGCCAGTGGAGTTGGATGCTCATGTCAACATAATGTTAAGTCACAGTAACGCCCTCGCACTGTCCCGCTCCAGCCAACAAAACAAAAGCCTGTCACGCCTCACACGGGCTGCTGTACCCACCAACCCCTGGGACTACAAAAACATCATTGAGAAACTACAGGTGTGTGTGTGTGCGTGTCTGAAAAAGAAGCATCATGCCCATTCAAAGTACTTCAGATTTTGGAGATATGTGACTTCCAAAATAAATAATTTGTATCTTTCACAAATTAAGTTGCTAGGTAGGTGTTTGTATTAAAAAAAATCCTGTGGCCATCTTTGCCTAGAGCACCTTCAAAAAAGGTGCATGACACCCCTGGACTGTAAAGCATTCAACACAATTCACGTTTTTATATAGTTTGTTTGGGTCTTATTTCTATCAATAATAGTGTGTGTATACATGTATTAATGCTTCTGTAACACTGCTGTCAGGATATCATTAACACACTGGAGGAGCGTGTGATGCCGTTGGTTAATGCAGAGCTGTCAGTGCTGGTGGATGTGCTGCACCAGCCTGAGCTGTTGTTCCTGGAAGGCACAGATGCTCGAGCTCGCTGTGAATCAGGAGGCTTCATATCTAAGTGAGTCTAAACTGTTAGGGATCAGTCAAATAAACAGAGATTATACTGCATCATGCAATATTACTGTTTGTGAGTGTGTGTGCATTCATCATCTCACTCCTTTTACTCTGTGCAGATTGATCCAACACACAAAGGCCCTCATGAATTCAGATGAGAAGCTCTGTATCAAAGTCCTCAGAACTCTACAGGAAATGCTCATTCGTGATCTGAACTTTGATGAGAAGGTGAGATTAGATAATAAGGTTGCGCTTTACAATAAGGTTTAATTTGTTAACATTAGTTAACTACATCAGTTAACATGAACAATACTTCTACATGAAATTTTTATTAACTAACATTAACAAAGGTTAATAAATGTTGTAAGAATATATTGCTTATTGCTAGTTTGTTTAATGCATTAACTAATGTTAACAAATGAGACCTTATTGTAAAATGTTACAGATAATAATACTAATTATATCACAATGTAATCTCATAATTTCTCATTCAAGATAAATGATCAAATTAACTAATATGAACTTCATGAATAAAAAAAAGAATTTATCAATTCTAAATATTTATTTATTTGTCTATTTAAATGTGTAAAGTATTCCATTTTAAAAATTAAAACAAAATATATATTCTTAATTTTACTTAAAGCTCCAGTCCGCAACTTTTTTTGGGTCAGAAATTATCCAAAATAAATTTGAGCAAGTACATAACCAGCCAGTGTTCAAAACTATCTGCTTGCCTTAGCTCGATTCAAAGCGGTAAGCTTGTAATAATGTTTTTAATTCCAGTGGTACTGGTGGATTTCCGCAGGAGATTCGAGCATGTCTTTGCATCATTACGTCACATCTGTAAACATAAAGGAGGAGTCTTGGCTAGTAGGCTATATTGCGTGTGAGGATGTTGGAGGTGGAGATTTACAGCCTTTTCTCACAGCACTTGATATAATTAAACGTATTAATTTGATGGCGGATACAGAAAGGTTCAAACGACAATCACCAGTGACAACTGGAGACTCACACGCTGTAAAATGCAAAAGACTTTGGACTGAGAGTTTGGAAAAAGAGACTGCAACCGGACCCATGCGGAGACAAGGATACATAACGCAATGCCGACGTTGTTAACATTAACAATTTGAGAACAAAGTATAATTTGCACGGTTTGACGTGATATGACAATCGATCGTTAGATTTAACCAGCGTGCTTTACTGCAATGCTTTTTTTCAGTTAGTTGGTCAAAAGAACAAAAGTGGATGTTACTTACTTGTTCAGATGACGTTTTAGGGTGAAATTTCTTATGTTGGTCATACTTCCAAGAAGTAGAATCTGTGATTCTGAATGCCAGTATCCACACCGGCGCGTGACTGACAGCTACACATTCTCCTCAAAACATTGGATTCATCCGCGCTGTGCAGTGCTGAGGTACAACTCACGTAAAGTTGATAATTCCGCGAATTTCGAACAGAGATGGCGACAAAGAGGAAAAACGCAGGACTGCAGCTTTAATATTCTAATGATATATTTTTATATTAAATGTAATAGAATAAACCTTATAATCTATTTTATACTAAGTAAGATAAGATTTAAGGTACATTCTTAAATAATCAGTAACATTTAGAGACATGAAATTGTTACAGCACATTTTACATGGAGAAAACCTTCCCCTACAGGAACTGCATAAATTGAAGTTCATCTTTTGATTTTGCAAATTAAGGAATGGGTGGAAATTATTTTCTGCAGATGCTGTGGACCGCTCTTAACCAAGAATGTTCATTTGTACTATCCACAGAGGTTAGCAAAAAAAACAAAAAAAACAAAAACAAAACCTTCTGGTTTATTTTTGGGCTAGAAGCGCCTGTTTAGATGGGTAAGGGTGTGTGTGAACAGTGAGCATCTATTAAATCAATGCTGTCTTTTGCAGGGCTTTGCCTTAAGAAAGGTGTTACTCCAGAATTACCTCTACAACAACAAAAAGAACATAAAAGCAGAGCTTGTTGAACACGGAGGAGGTAATTTTTTTAAATTTCCATTTATATTGTAGACTTTAAATTTACATTTAAATATTAAAGCAACTAAATGAATGAAAAATTGATAGAATTAAGAGATATCACACGAGCAAGAGTGCTGACTTATGACTGGTAGTGAAATTTGGATCAACACAAAACATTCTTGGTGGACTTGCATATGTCTTGTGTAAAATGGTGGTGTCTGTGTATGTGAAGGTGGAGAGGTAGAGAGAGACTGGCTGGCAGTCGCAGCATTACAGTGTCGTCTGGACAAAGAAGGTGGCACCAAACTTTTCACAGACCTCGTAACCAGCAGTAAGAACGAGAAGATCTTCCAGGAGAGCATTCAGCTCGCCATCTGTCTGCTAGAAGGAGGCAACACAGAGATCCAGGTAGGGAAGCCGCTGTCATAAAAATATTTAGCTATAGTCATAAATATTGTGCCCATTATTCTATATAAATTGTGTCCTGTGCATATTTATAACAGAACTCATTCTACAAACTCATGATGGGAGACAACAAGTCAGAGAAGTTTTTTAAAGTGCTGAATGACCGCATGAAGAATGCACAGCTGGACGTCAAATCCTCCATCTCTGTCAATGTGGGGGAAATGACCAATAAAGCCAAAGATGAGAAAGATCAAGAGACAGGTCATTTAAAAAAATGAATTTGAATGCTACATCTGATTTATTCAATATGCATTTCTAATAAATTAAACTAGTGAGTCTACATACATTGCTGGCTCTAACAGTGGTTTCCTTCAGGTGCTGTACCTTCCTTTGGCCAATCAGAGCAGCTATATCAACCTGAGCAGCAGGAAGTAGAAACAGAAATGGGCCCCTCTGTCACCATCATGAAACCCATCCTGCGCTTTCTACAGCTGCTCTGTGAGAACCATAATCAGGACCTTCAGGTCTGAACAACCCCAGATTAACAATCAATTTAGAATCAGATCCGATGATCGGGTCATCTAGGATGATTAGAAAATGATCCAAAGAGAGTCTTGTGCTTCAGTGGAATCTGAGAATCGGACCTTTAGAGCAAAGTAGTTCACATGCTCAGTGTCACAAATTGTTTAGTTACCTAGAAATGGTGATTTTAATTTTTTATATTTCTTAATTTTGTACTACAATGTCCTATAACTTTGTTTATTCCCAGATTTGGATTAAAAAATAATCCCACATGTTCAGTGTAGTCTCAGGCTTTTGGACCCAACTGTACATTATTGATTAACCCCATTTTTATGGCGTGTCTTTTTAGTATTTAGTTTTACTTAGTAAATAATTTAAATAATAAATAATTTAGTATTGTTTTACTATTATTTTACATGTCATTTAATTATACTGTTTGTTCAATTAAAAATTACCTAATTTTTGCTCTAGAATTTTCTTCGCTGTCAGAACAATAAAACAAACTATAACCTGGTGTGTGAGACACTCCAATTCCTGGACATCATGTGTGGAAGTACAACAGGAGGGCTGGGTCTGCTGGGCCTTTACATCAATGAGAACAACGTGGAGCTGATCACACAGACCCTGGAGACCCTCACAGAGTATTGCCAGGGACCATGCCAAGAGAACCAGGTCAATTGCTAATACTGGATTTATTTTATATAAAAACATTTTATATGTTTTTATATAAAATGAAGTCATCATTTATCCGTTCTAGTGTTGTTCTAATGCCATATGCCCTTCTTTCTTTTTCGGACCACAAAAGGAGAATAAAAAAAAGAATTCCCCTTCGCACACGTACATATAATGGCAGAGAATAGCAACCTGCATCTATATAAAAGCAAGAGTATCAAAGAATGGTCCGATGCGACGTGTCGTATATTTCAAGTATTCTGGGGTTATACGATAGGGTTTGATAAAAAACAATCTGAAATTTAATGTATTATTTAATGAAAACTCAGACTCAGACTTACCCAGAAAAAGCACAAAAGTTGTGAGAAATCAAGACTAAGAAAAACTTGACAAGAAATACAGTCCATGTACGCAAGTACTTCTCTGCTGTGAATAAATCCGTTGTGTTCGTCGCACCAAGAAGTTAACACATTCTCATCTGTCAACTGTCATTCTGATAGACATCTGACAACCGGATTTCTGGTCTGGAGATATTCAATTCAGTGAAGAAAATACACGGATACTTTTTTTTAGATTTCTATGCATCGTATTTCATGTCGTGTTTTATTCATCTTGATTTCTTACAACTTGTGTGCTCTTTCTAGTTGGAGTGCACTGTGGTGCTAATAGAGTCACATGAACGTGCAGTAGAGAAGATGACAAATGGCCGCGGTTAGGATTTTTATTAAATAATACATTATATTTCGGCTTGTTTTTCACCAAACCCTATTGTATACCCCCAGAACACTTGGAATAAACAGCACCAGTCACATGGGATCATTCTGATATTTTTGCGTTTTTTTTTAATAAGCTTGATGCTGGTCACTATTCACTGACATTATATAGACGAGTGCGAGCGGGACATTAAAAAAATAATAAAATAAGTCCCCTTTTTGTGGTCCAAAAAAGATAGAGGGATATACGGCATGAAAATGAAAATTATCCCTTTAAGTACTTAATTGTAAAATAAATCCTTAACATGCAAAACCAAAACCGGAGATATGAAAGAGCTTTACTGACCATGCATTAAAACACACACAAGCTGATATTTATTAAGAAAAAATTGTGTTTCATGAAACCTCTTTTTTGCGTCTCTAAAGACATGCATTGTCTCTCACGAGTGCAACGGCATTGACATCATCACAGCCTTGATTCTGAATGATATCAGTCCTCTCTGTCGTTACCGTATGGAGTTGGTGCTGCAGCTCAAGGTGAAGATGATGCAAACTCAGTCTCTGCTTTAATCATAAAAATAATTTTCATTACTCTTTATAACTAAATATGCGATTATTGTCAGGACAATGCCTCTAAGCTGCTCCTCGCTTTGATGGAAAGTCGTCATGACAGTGAGAATGCAGAGAGGATCCTGTTTAACCTTCGACCCCGAGAACTGGTCAGTCTGGCTATGTCATGTGTATTAAGAGTATGAAGTGTAGAAATAATATTTTTAACAGTTCTGTGTTGTATGTCTTTAGGTGGAGGTGATAAAAAAGGCTTACCAGCAAGAGATTGAATGTGAGGAAGGAGAAGTGTCCCCACGTGAAGTTGGACACAACATCTACATCCTGGCACTACAGGTGGACCACTGCATCATGATGCCATACTGTTGTATTTTGAGAATTGTTTTTTAACTGATACTGCTACTGATTATTTTTGTTTTGTCTTATTTATTCCAATACTTGATGTGCAGAGCTGATTTTTAATGTTTAATTTATATATGTTTAATTAATATATTTAATGTTTAATTAATATATGTATATATGTGTGTGTGTGTGTATATGTATGTGTTTGATTTTTTTTTATATTTTTGTAAATGTATTAATATCATTGTTTTTAATAATAATGTATTTTAGATTTTTTTTTGTTATATATAATTTATTCTATATTCTTTTTTTTATATATATATATATATATATAACAAAAACTTTGTGAAGTGAAATGTAATTAGTGAATATTACTTTGACTGGTAAAAACCATAAAGTTTCAATGTTGCTTTTTTTGCAGCTTGCACGACACAACAAATCACTCATCACACTGCTTAAACCACCAAAGAAGACAAAAGAGGAAGAAGAGGAAAGCATCTCCTCTATGGTAACTTATGGACTGTACTTTTATGAAGCACATTTGTAATATTTTCTAGAAAATGCATTTGTCTGGAATTTTCTGTTTTTGAGTTTTTGCTTGTTTTTATTGCAGCTCAACTTGAACAAGCAGCAGCAGGAGGAGCAACAGGAGGATCCATTAGAGCACTATGACCATCAAACTGCTCAGATTGAGGTAATTATAAAAATATAACATATGTGTGTGTATATACACACGGTTTGTATGATAAATAAATAAAGTTTTTCAGGTAGGTCTAACAGTAGTTTTCAGGTACAGAAATCGAATTAAGTAATCAAATGTAAAATAACACTGCATATAATCTTCACTGTATAAATTAAATTAAAGTTACAAAAGTTATTCAGTCAAGAATGATTTGTTTGATTAACATTAAAAACAGACAGCAGCAGGACAACGCATTGATCCCAATACTGTATATTACTGTACAGTATCAACACTGTACACATGCGTTGTCTTTCTCCACTGTTTCTGTCGTTTCGCGCGGCGGTGTGCACTGCATTTTTTGGAACTTTGCTCGAGCCTCCGCTTCCAGCCAGCAGGTGAAATTATAAACAAGGCTTGAAACGTGGATTTCCGTGTGTGCACTTAGGATCCAAATCCTAAGTGCACACAAAACTTCTCATAAAGCGCGCTCTAGTTTTTTCTCGTCTTCTTGCACTTGAATGTTTCAATTGGCAAGCTTAAAAACACGCAAATGATAAACCCAGTGTCCCAAGCGTCTTTTAAGCTAGCCCCGGGCCATCAGGCAGTCCTTATTGACGAACTCTACTCAGTGCTCTTGTTATTGTTTTGTGTCTGTTGGAATTAACACTGAGTGTATGTTTAAAAACAGAAGGCAATGTGTGCTGTTTCAGTCTCACTCTCGCTCACATCCTGCCCAATCAACAATGATGACGGCGTAAATGACTGGTCATGTTGGAGCATATGGCACTCGCATCGAACAAAGTTTACAAAGAGTGATTGTTTTGTCCCTGTTTTTTGACCATCGCTGTTGTAACGCATTGGGAAGCCAGAATGTTCCCATACAGAAGTGTATATGATGCAGGTGACGGCTCTATCAGCGACTTGTCTCCTTCGCTTGCCATGCTGAACTGCAACACAACAGCACATGAGGAACTGTGATGTCAACAACAGATTTACACGCTAACAGTTGATTGATCAGCTACTCTCGCGTGAAACGCATACGGACTGTATTTATTGGCAGAACATACATTAGCGGAACTCTGTATGTTTTACGCAGTTTTTTTTTCTTTCAACAAACCATATTATAGATGCGTCGTCAAGTGCGTGTAAGTGTGTGCCGAACCGTGGGTGGAGAACCGTATGGTTCGATTATTTTACAGAGAACCGTTACACCCCTAATATATACACATTTATCTTTGTGTGTTGTAATCATTGCTCTTATTGTAATTTGTGCTCTACTAATGTCACCAATTACATTTGATGGTACTGGTTAACCTTTAATGTGATCAAAATGAATCTGTAATTGAGAAGTTGTGAAATAATTTTCATTGGTATGTCACTTGCAGATTGTGCGGGAGGACCGCAGCATGGAGCAGATAGTGTTTCCTGTTCACCCTATCTGCGAATTCCTGACGGAGGATTCAAAGTTTCGTGTGTTTACCACCACAGAGCAGGATGAGCAAGGCAGCAAGGTCACACACTTCTTCGAGCAGACCTCCTTCCTGCACAACGAGATGGAATGGCAGAAAAAACTTCGCAGTAAGTATTGGGCCTGAGGTGTGGTGTGGCGTAGTGTCTAAAGACCTGACACCCCAAATAATGGTAGTACAAATTTCTACAAATATGTGCTTGAGCAAGGAGCTTTACACCAGGTTTAGTGAGATGTTTGTGTGTTTTAGGCATGCCAGTGCTGTTCTGGTTCTCTCGCCGAATGTCTCTCTGGGGCACCATATCATTCAATCTGGCTGTGTTGTTCAATCTTATTATCGCTTTGTTCTACCCACATGACTCTGGTCGCCCTGGTATGTTTTTGTGTGCATTACCTGTTGGTAGCTATAGAATATTGACTGTTTTATGCTACATTTTGCATCAGTTTCAAAGCACACAACTATTGGACCAACAGTTGGCTTTGTAAATTGCTTTTCTATGTAGTTTTAACAGTCTCTTGTGCCTCCAGGTAGCATAGACTCTTCGTTGCTGATTATGCTGTTCTGGGGTTTCGCTGGATTGGCTGTTTTGGGCCTGTTGTCCAGGCGCTATGGGTTCCAGTCCCTCACTGTCGCCATCACCCTGCGTTGCATCTATCACTTCGGCATCGGGCCAACTCTCATCCTGCTGGGCGCTCTAAATGTAAGTCTTAGAAAAAACATAGTACTTATGTTTGCTTAAAGCAAAGTGAATTGATTTCATTAAAAATGTGCCTCTTCCTCTTTTTAATTAGCTCATCAATAAGATAGTGTTTGTGGTGAGCTTTGTGGGAAACAATGGCACCTTCATCATGGGCTACAAAGCCATGGTAATGGATGTAGAGTTCCTGTACCACTTGGCCTATGTGTTAACCAGCACACTGGGGCTGTTCGTCAACGAGCTCTTCTACAGCATATTGGTGGGTGTGTCAACTTATTTTTACCACCGTTCAAAAGTTTGGGGTCAGTAAGTTTTTTTTTTTTTTTTTTTTTTTTTTTAAGAAATTAATACTTTCATTTTGCAAGGACGCATTAAATTGATCAAAAGACATTTACAGTGTTAAAAATTATCCTTTCAAATAAATGTTGTTGAGGACTGAGGATTCATCAAAGAAAACAATATTTGGGAAAAGTATGGTTTCCACAAAATATTAAGCAGCATATTTTCAACTGTGATACTGTAATAATAATACATTATTGTTGGGCAGCAAATCAGCATATTAGAATGACTTCTGAAGAATCATATAACACTGAAGACTTGATGCTGAATGGCTGCTGAAAATTAAGCTTTGCCATCAAAGGAGTAATTGGCATATTAAAAAACAGCTATTTTTTAAATGGTAGTAATATTTCACAATATTACTGTTTTTTTTTTTTGTGTGATCAGATAAATGCAACCTTGCTAAGCATTTCACTTGGATTTCTTTCTAAAACATAAAAAAATCTTACCAACCCTAATCTTTTGAAAGGTAGTATAAACTTTATTTGTTAGCTTTTTGCATTGCTGATTGCCCAAAAAATCTTTCCAAATACAGGTCAAATTACTTTTGGTGAATAAATAAAACTGAGATGCTGTACTTGCCAGTAAAAACAGAATACATTTGAAACAAATTGTGAAACTGTGGCGTAACATGATTGTTTATGACTAAAAGACATACAAATCATCTACTAATCCTCTACTTCACCTCATGTTCCTCTTTTACCTCCTTCAGTTGTTTGATCTGATCTACCGTGAGGAGACTCTGTTTAACGTCATCAAGAGTGTGACACGTAACGGCCGCTCTATTCTCCTCACTGCTGTCTTGGCCATCATCCTGGTCTATCTGTTCTCCATCGTGGGCTTTCTCTTCCTCAGGAATGACTTCATCATGGAAGTGGACAGGCTTGCTAGCCCAGATACAGGTAAATTGCATACACCTACAGTATTTATGATGAATTTGAACTAAAATATACCATTTATTATTCATTGATGCCACTTTGAGAGGCTTTATGATGTAATTTGTCCTCTAATCAGGTGAAGAGAACTCTATGAGCAGCTGCAGTGCAGACGGATTGGACTGCACAGAGGAAACTGGGATGATTGCACCATCAGAGGGTGAGTAGAACATTAAAAACAAAACAATATTTAATCATTATTGTACTGGCATCAGAACTCGGCTGTGATGATTATTTTTTCTGGCTTTGCAGAAGACGAAGACAACACAGAGAGAGCATGTGACACTCTTCTCATGTGTATCGTTACGGTGCTGAATCATGGGCTGAGGAATGGAGGAGGTGTTGGAGATGTTCTGCGCAAACCCTCTAAGAATGTATGGAGACCCACAACCATAATTAAATATGTGCACATTTGAATACAAAATCTAACCCAACTGATGCTATGTTGTTCATCTTACAGGAGCCTTTGTTCCCTGCTCGTGTAGTGTATGACCTTCTCTTCTACTTCATTGTCATCATTATTGTTCTCAACTTGATATTTGGTGTGATTATTGACACCTTCGCTGACCTGCGTAGTGAAAAACAGAAGAAAGAGGAGATACTGAAGACCACCTGTTTCATTTGTGGTAGGAAATCAATGGATAAATGCATGTTATTGCTTCAGCCTGATAATGTGACTGCTTGTCTGAGAGAGAAAAATCCATATTTTATATATATATATATATAGTATTTTTTTTAATCAAATTTCAATTAATCCTGTGATGGCAAAGCTGAATTTAATTATTAATTTAATGAACATAATTACTCCAGTCTTCTGTGTCACATGATCCTTTAGAAATCATTATAATATACTGATTTGGTTTCTTATTATTATCAATGTTGAAAACAATTGTTTGAATAGTAGCATAGTATATAATTTTTTGAAGCCTATTTTTAGGACAACTAAGGATTTTTTCTTTTTGCTTTGCGACATTATTTTTATGAAAATTAAGCACATTTATTGCATAATTACTGCAATGCAACACTGATTTTTGTTATGATTTAGGGGGTAAAATATGCTAAACTTCCTTATTTAAAAAAAAAAAAACCTATATTTTATATGTGACCTAAGTAATACTTGACAAGCTTTATAAAAGTCACTCAAATATAAAGCAATTTAGATAACGCAGTTGCTCTATATTTGTATTTCAACAGGTCTTGAGAGGGACAAGTTTGATAACAAGACTGTGTCGTTCGAGGAACACATTAAATTGGAGCACAACATCTGGAACTACCTCTATTTCATTGTGCTGGTACGGGAGAAAAACAGAACCGATTACACTGGCCCGGAGAGCTACGTGGCGCATATGATAAAGGTACATTTAGAAAAATGGAAAGCTCCAGCTGATTGGATACTGCTTACACTCAATGTATTAATAGCTATTACCAGTGTCATTTTAGTGTTATTTGATTACTATTATAGTATTTATTAAGACTTTTCTTGCAATGGTTTTGATTCAGACTTGTTGTCGCCTCTTGTTAGAATAAGAACCTGGATTGGTTCCCACGCATGCAGGCCATGTCTCTAGTTGTAACGGAGGGAGATGGAGAACAGAATGAGATGAGGAACCTGCAGGATCGGCTCACCTCCACCATGAAAGTGGTCACAAACCTCACTAGCCAGTTAACAGAGTTAAAAGAACAGGTATATTTCTCAATGTAGCTTTAGTCAGCACTATATAATGAGCTGTTAATTTCTCCGATTCAGTATTCTCAAGCATATCAAATAATGGTTGTGTATGGGTTGATTTAGATGACAGAGCAGAGGAAGAGAAGGCAGCGGATGGGTTTTGTGGATGTTCAGTCTGGCTCAAACCCGGGGATGCCTCTGCCTCCTAGTGCTGCTGGAGGAAATCATCAGGTCTACAAGGCCTAATTCCTCTGTCTAACCTTGCAGTGACTTTATAGAAGCAATAATGTAATCATGTGATGCTGGTGTACTTCTCAATGTGGAAAAGTTGCGTTCAACTGTTGAAACGGATTGACGGATTGGATCTACACACCCACAAAAGCACTACTTGACTCAATAGTCATTCTTTGAGGGGCTGATTACCTAAAGGTCTTAGTATGCACAAATTTGATATATTTTAAAGTATATGAAGTTTGTATTTCATTTTCTTTTTTTAAGAGCATTTTATTTCAAGATATTTGATAGCTTATCTTCAAAAACATTGTTGGATGTATGGATAAATGTAGCATTACTGTAAGTGAGGCTGATGTGTTTTAGATCATGAATAAGTGTATGTTAATATCGTCAAATGGTTCATTTTAAGATGCACTGATGAGAGTGCACATGCTGTATTTATAGGGATGAGCTTTATGCACCTGGCTTGATATGTACTGTATATGAGATGATTTGGGTAATATTATGATCTCTTAACCACATTATAATGAATGCTAACATGTTAATAAAGATAAATCTGTGTTGTATAAATGGAATAATGCATAGAACTATGGTTACATATTTCATACAGCTTTAATTTTAAAAGTCACAAGTGCCTAAAAATGACTTAAAAAAACATAACTTTTGCTCAGGAATATAGCAAATTCTTATTTATCTGTTTTCCGGACATCCTAATGGTTCTAACAGACATAATGCATGTATATCTATGTATGTGTCTATTTAATCATTGTGCAACCAAGGGCCGGTTGCATAAACTGCTAAGACTAGTCATAGTTAGTCATCAATTCTTTTTCTCTAAGACTGTTTATAACTTGAAGTCAGTTACATAAAAATGTCTTTAACGTCTTAACATAATGGTTATGTTTATGCAACTAGCCCCAGACTAAGACTTTTATGGCCACAAAAAGAATGCTGGAACATTCTTGTATGTTGGCCTTATTATTAAGAGCCAGTGTGTAATTAATCGGTTGTATTATTGATTCCAAATAATTCTCAATTTATTGCTAATATTGTTTATGTTGATATGAAGAGCCTCACCAAGTTTGCACAAAATACAAAATAAAACATTCGGCCATTTCACCTCTTGTGTCTCAAGATTATTAAACGGTAAAGGACAGTAAAAGAAACTGATTATACACAATACTACGATTTTACTAGAGTAAATTGTTTCAAAAATCAATAGAAAAACTTCGCAATTATTTTTATTCTTTTCACAAAGTAAAAGTAATTTGTAGTCGGTAATTAGTGCAGTTGTGTCCATTGACTTGACTTGTGTGAGATTACATCCCTCTGTCAGCACAGTTCACAGTATTAGGGTGTGAGCAGAGTGACTGACGGGATCAATTCCTTCGCTGTTCGTTTGAGTGTCGGCCGCCGTTCAGAAGTTCGTCCTCAGTGCAGGTCAACAGGTAGGCTAATGTTTTCCGCAATATTAACTCACTATTTAAAATGGGAACAATCTGTATCGCATAATTTTACAACAAAGGCTTTACAAGTAAAACTTCACGTTCTGGAAATTAAAATTCTGCAAATTACATTATTTCAAAAGACCTAATCAGTCTCAAATAAGTGTCAAGTCTTAATTTATAAAAATATAGAAAGTGTTTCTTTTCTGATCCATTGATGCTCATAATTGATTTTGAATTACCTCAGACCACAGGAATATTAAACAAAGAAACTACATTTTAGGTCTTTCTACAACAACTATAAATAGGCTAGGTAAAATGAATAGTGTGTGTGGTTTTATAATATATTATTATAGGCTACTACATCACATAATATAAAATTAAGTTGTTATTATTATTATTATTATTATTAGCCTAGTATAATGCTGATTATCATTATATTAACACAATGTCATTATTGTTATTATTATTATAAATAATAATGTAATATGAGTGAAATTAGTTTGTTTACAATCTTTCTTTGTTGTTGTTTTGGGCCATTGTAATAATAGTTCGGTTTATTTGGTTGAAACTTCTCGGTAAGTATAATCTAGCCTTTATCAATGTATATATGACGTCAGTTTTTAACTTTTAGAACGGCGTGCTGTGGAAAGCGCGAGTCTGCGCGTTCCAGATAAGGAGCGCTATCAGCCGCGCCCAGGTGCCCGGCGCGCCCACACATTCGTAATTTGGAATAGGGTCACTTGAGGGTCTTTAAGGCACTTAAATATTCATATTATATAGCCTAATCATTATTTTTAGCTGGCCCTCTTTCCTTTGAATCTAATAGCCTAGGCTAACATTGTTACAATATGTAAAAGTAATTTTGAAAATATTCGTCCCACTGACCAACATCTTTTCCATTGTTTACAGCTGTTAAAATCATGTCTGCTTTTCTGCATCACTGCCCATTCCTGAAGTCCACTCCAGGCCCCTCTTTAAGAAATGTGGCAGCTTGCCTCGGCTTGGCTGACCGATGTCCGATCATTGTCCGCCAGATCTCTGTAAAAGCCACCCAATCCTCTGAGGGAAATGGTAGCAGTTGTTTTCTATATTTTCTATAGTGTGTCATTGTAATGTTTACTATACCAGATACAATAATGACAATAATATTCCATATTTAGAATATTCTGTAATTCAAATTTGATTTACAATGACCAAGGCCTATTCTAAATCAGTAGTCAGTACCCCAGATGTATACATTCATGTACTTATTGTGTTCAGGCCTGTTCCCTCACAAGGAGCCAAAGCGACAGCTGGCGACCACAGCGACTCAGGTGGCGATCTCCATGTCCCAAAGCTGTCCTTTCGTTTCCTCGAAGATTGGACTGGTCAAAGCAAGTCCTCAAGTACAAGAGGATGTTCAGCCTAATCTAGAGAATCAAGACACCACAGGTAAAAAAGAACTCTGTGTGATAGATTCATAGACTGACTGACTGATCGATGTCTTTTAGCATCTTATTTGCCTGCATGTCTCTTTTTGCCACCACAGTATAATGAGTCGCTGCTGAAGAGGCTCTTTTGTCTGAGTGGTATCATGCAGCGGTTGGATGCATTTTACATAATAGCATGGAGAGCATTCTCCTCTCTGCAATTTGCACCATTTAACTCCAATTTGAGAGACTCCTCAGCTGTGAATAGTAAGCAGATGATGACTCAGACTGCTGATGTAACAAAAGCTAGTCTTCAGACAATCACATTACAGATTAAACTTCACACAGCCGCATATGTACTAGAAAATAATACCTACCATAATTGGAAAATTGTAGTTTTTGGTTTTTAAAGTACTGTGCATAGTTCATACTGCATGGCCTGTAATTTAAAGAAAAGACAAGATTTAAACAGTGGCATTAAATACAAAACACTTAGGCCTGGTTTCACAGACTGGGTTTAGATTAAGCCAGGATTATGCCTTAGTTAAATAAGGACATTTAAGTAGCCTTTATAAACGTGCTTTAGAAAAAAAAAACATTACTGGTGTGGATCTTGGGACAAAACAATGGCACTGATATATTTAATATTATGTCAGTGCAAGTTGCTTTCAGTTAAAACAGCTCAAACATGCATTTTAGTCTGGGACTACACTTTCCATGTTAAAGTGATTTCAGTGTGAAAACAGAGCGAAGAAACTGGATTTTGTGTTTGCTTGATGAATTTCTGACACATTGATGCCTTGTTTTCTCCAGGTTTAATGAGCTCGATGTTCAGTGGCTTGCAAAGTCATCAGTCCACTGGTCCTACACACCTTCTTCAGGATAATTTTGGTGAGTCTGGCCGCATTTTCCTTAATGATTTACAGTACAATGGTATACTACTAAATCTGCAGTATTATATTCAACATCAAATTTTTGTTTCATAATTTGATTAGACTGCCAAAACACTTATTTTTGTTGAACATATCTGTTTTATAACTGAACTAATGGAATAACAATATGACAATGTGGAATAATGGATGGTGAGTAAAAGGCAAGTTATCAAATTGATCCAAGACTGTTGTTTAATATAGTATACACTGTATATTCTGCAGCACTTAGTGTCAATCTTCTTTCATTCCTCCCTTTCTTCCTCACTTATTGACTATATTGCCTGTCTACTGTTTAAATAATTCAGCCACAGCCAGTTTCAACTACGATGACTTCTTCACTCAGAAGATTGTGGAAAAGATGAATGACCATACCTACCGCATCTTTAAGACGGTGAACCGTTTTGCAGAGGTTTTCCCGTTTGCTGAGGACTACTCCATCCCTGGACGCTTGGGTTCCCAGGTGTCTGTATGGTGCAGTAATGATTACCTGGGCATGAGCCGACATCCCACAGTTGTCAAGGCCATAAGGTCAGTACATAAAACAGACAATGAAACAAATGTTTGCCATCATCTGTTATTACACTTTTTCTTTTCATTACTTTTACAAATAAACTGTGGGATTGTAGTTTTGCTAAATGCTGCAAGTAAATTGAAGTTTCTAATTGTTTGCTTTTCGAGATACATATATAGTATGGCTGCTAACTGGTTAATCACAACTTTCATTGTATCTTAGAGAGGCTTTGGAGAGGCATGGTGCTGGAGCAGGTGGAACCCGAAATATCTCTGGGACGAGTAACTATCACGTGGCCCTGGAGAGTGAGCTGGCCCGTTTACACCTGAAAGATGGAGCGCTAGTCTTTTCTTCCTGCTTTGTTGCCAATGATTCCACCCTCTTTACTTTGGCTAAAATGCTCCCAGGTATCAAACACAACAGAATGAACAGCCTTTGCTTAATGAATGTGTGAATTAATGGATGAATTTAGGTTTTATATTGACTATATTTCAATAATAATAATTCAAAAAATCTTACTGACCCCAAACTTTTAAACCGTAGTGTGTTGAAATTCCTCTAAAAATGTATTTTCTCTGCAAAGGCTGTGAGATTTACTCAGACATGGGCAATCACGCCTCCATGATCCAGGGCATCCGGAACAGTGGAGCTAAACGTTTCATTTTCCGACACAATGATGCTGGTCACCTGGAGGAACTACTCAGCCGCTCAGATCCACTCACACCCAAAATCGTGGCTTTTGAGACTGTGCATTCAATGGATGGTGAGTAGAAGAAATCACACAATTGATTCAAAAGAGTTTGTTTCCTAGTATCAAAATAGCTGAAAACAGCTCTGTTAATGTTTCTTGTCCCGTCACATTCAATTATGAATTCTGCATGAATCATGAAAAATATAGGCTATAATTCCAATTCAAAATAGCTAAATCTGACCCAAAAAACAACAACGCCAATGTCATAGGTTCGATTCCCATGGAAAACATGTACTGATACGTTGTAAAACTGGAATGCAATGTAAGAATGCAGAAATGTAAAATGGAGCATCTATAATAAACTGGTGGGATACTTGTGTATCATTAATTAGTGATGCTAAAAAAATACAATAATTGAAGACAAGTGCACTCAGAATTTTCTTTGCTTATTAAAAATAAATTGTATAGTATCATGTACACTCACATAAAATGAAGATCCCACTCATCAGTAGCCTTATATGTTTTATTTGACGTGGAACCTTATTGGGACGGCCATTTTGAGATCACATGACCAGCCAAATACTACTCACTTTTTTCAATTCTACTCTGCATCTGTAACTGAAAACTATGCTGCATCAGTCAATAATACTGATTCAACGAAATACAGCTGAATGAATGACAATCTCAATTTGTTTCTCAGGTGCAATTTGCCCTCTAGAAGAACTGTGTGACGTAGCACACAAATATGGTGCTCTGACTTTTGTGGATGAAGTCCATGCTGTCGGACTGTATGGGGCTCATGGAGCAGGTGTAGGAGAGAGAGACAACATCATGCACAAGATCGATATTGTCTCTGGAACTCTAGGTAAGACAGATACAGTCAATGTCAAGTGCATGATTTTATCCAGTACTAGTCAATGTCATTCACCTGTGTTCTTGCCCTAATCCTTTTCATCAAGCTGGTTACATTGTTTGAAATATCTGTAGGCAAGGCATTTGGATGTGTGGGAGGGTACATAGCCAGCACTGCCGCCCTGGTGGACACTGTGCGCTCGTACGCCGCCGGGTTTATCTTCACTACCTCCTTGCCTCCCATGGTGCTGGCTGGGGCTCTGGAATCGGTGCGAGTGCTGAAGAGCGCAGAAGGCCAGGCCTTGCGTAGAGCCCATCAGAGAAACGTCAAACTCATGAGACAGCTGCTGCTGGACGCTGGGCTGCCTGTGGTCAACTGCCCCAGCCACATCATTCCTATACGGGTCAGTGTTTGCAATTGTAGTCCTAACAATTATGGGCTGTAAATACTCAAGTTACCCCTCAGACTTGGTCTGCACAAGTATAGATGTTTGAACTTTAAATCTAATATTTCAGGTTGGAAATGCAGCGAAAAACTCCAAGGTGTGCGACGTTCTGTTGGAGAAACACAACATCTATGTGCAGGCCATAAATTACCCGACAGTGCCTCGTGGGGAGGAGCTACTGCGGTTGGCTCCTTCTCCTTTCCACAACCCCATTATGATGAACTACTTTGTAGGTGAGTGGTCATGCGATAGACCTTATTCAGAGCAGCGCCATCTTTGATTTTTTAACGGGAATGAAAGCCAGGCTGTGAAGGATAGACATACTACATCTCTTCAGTGGGTTGAACTGTTATTTAATGTGTTTTTGGATTGTTCTGCTGACTTTTCAAGAAATTTCAGCTGACAAAAAACTACAGGCAATATGATTTTTTATATTTAAGCTGTCTAAAATAAAGTGATCTAGGAGCTTTATACAGCTTTTTACACTGGGATGGCACTGAGAACATGGCAAGTCTATCCCTCAAAGCCTCGCTTTCATACCTGTCATACCTTGGTCTATTGGGCAAACTTTTATTACTTTACATTACTTTGTAATCCTGGCGCCACTATACAGAATAGCAGTTTAGTTTTCAAACAGGTTTCTTAACACTCTGATTTTAATTTAATTTGTTACACAACATCTGCCATTACCGTAATCATATTTTACACCAAATATGATTCATATATGTATTTTTAATTGTATTTTATGTTGGACAGAGAAACTGTTGGATGTCTGGCAGGAGGTTGGACTACCGCTGAATGGACCGGCTATGGCCTCATGCACCTTCTGTGATCGGCCTCTCCATTTTGACCTCATGAGCGAGTGGGAGAAGTCCTACTTTGGTAACATGGAGCCGAGGTACATCACTGTGGCTGCACAGTGAATGAGTTTCAACACACCAAGATGAAGATCTGATTTATCAGATTTGATTGAATCTTCAAAAGAAAATCCTCCTCCAGTCTAGAATATTTTCATGGTATCTAAGCTAAATGTAAAGAGTGCTCAAAATGTCCTAAATCATTTAAAGCAATGTGTGTGGCAAAATTAGTGTTTCTGTATTGTTTGCTGTGACTGTTAATGATGCAAGAAGAATTTGTTTTCACATATTCATATAAGTGTACCACTAAAATGATATACTTAGACTTGGCTGAATTCCACATTAATTGTGTGTCCCCTCTGCATGACAGCAAACCTGCACAAGGCCACTTTTTGGTAGTTTACTATTATTGAATATATGAATCTCAATCATGGTTTTCAATAATACCCCAATATGTTATTATATGTAGGCTATACATACGCATGAAAGATCATGTTTACTAACAGCACACCGAGACTATGCCACATGTCCCCTTTCTTGTTTTGGACCGTTTTATTCTCTTGTACTCAAATTCATGAATTTAAAAATTCAATAAATATGGTCAGTTCCAACAAAATGACTCTGATAACTACTTAAAACCACTTGGTTACAAATACCAACAAAAGCAGTAGATATTTGTACTATGAATTTGATGTATTTAATTTTACAGAGAGAGACTGGAAATGGCAGAAAATTTTTTTAAAAAACATTAACAAACGATGGTCAACTGTGACATATAAAATTGTCTTGGATGGGACCCTATCAAAATAAAACACCACACTGTCTCATAATTTTGACAAAAACCACTAACAAGAACTTCGGACTAAAATGACTAAATCATATGCATCATAAGTGCATTTTGTTTGTGCATTTATAATCTTATAAATAATGAAAAAATGTACGTATAGTGCAAATACACTTACACAACTTTCTTATGTGTCTTTTAATATTTTTATTGTTCAAGGCATCGATGATACAAAACCCATTTTTCTGTTTGATCTTTAATAGCTGGCCATGTTCTGTAAGAGATTAAAAAGGAAAAGATTTTCAATTGTATTACAGTATTTTCCATAATGACAAACACTATCCAAAATGAGATTTGCAGGTTATTTAGCATGTTTGTTAATGTAAAACACTTACCTTGCTGATCCAGTCAATGTAGCCGCTCACACGAGTGAAAACGGTGGGCTTCTTGGAATAGTTGCAGCTCAGGCCTGAACCAAAGCTCACAATACCATGAACCTCCCAAGCGCCGTCGCTACCGGCACAGTTCAGGGGGCCACCAGAGTCGCCCTGTTGTGTGACAATTGTTTCCGAAATTATCCTTTACATTTATTTAACATTTCGTCATGTCTTTCACTTTTTATATGAAATTAAAGGCTGCAATACACGACATGACTTTTGCTCAGATATTTCCCCTGATTTAAAGTCTGGACGAATCGACGTTAGTTGCCGAAAGTCAGAGCCAATCTGCAGATTTGAGTTGACCGTTTTAATAGAAAATTGCGTAGTGTATTACGGGCAAAGACTCCGATTAAATTTTTTTGCTTCACACTGATTCTATTCGGATGGAGGATATCAAAACATATTGGATATCTTGAGCCGATTTCAAAACATATATTGTTTCATCTGCCATTTATCTCCTAGCCAGGAGGCGCATGTTTCTGCATGACTATGTTCGGAACGACCTGAAAGTCTGGTAGGGTGTAATCCTCAGTCAGTCAGTTTTTCTCATTACAAAGTCAGCAAATGATGATGCCTAGCGTTTAAAAAATTTGTTCAGATTTCATGTAGTGTATTCCAGCTTTAACGCGCGTACTGCACTGTATATGTAAGTCACTAGGATCTCCTTACATTACATCCAGCAACAACACCATCTCCACCAGCGCAGACCATGTTTTGTGTGACCTGAGAGCCCCACCAGTCAGACTTCGTGCAGGTGGCGTGATCCACCACAGGCAGGAGAGCCTGCTGCAGGATATCAGCAATAGGTCCATTGGCTAGAGAAGAAAAGAAAAGAAAAAATGTCTAAAATGTGAAAATCTCCACATTTTCTGTGATCGTGTTGCCTGTCTAAGTCAGTTGAGTTCAACACAACTTGATCCATATCCATTAGCGTTACTTACTGTAGAGACGTCCCCAGCCAGTGACGTAGCAGGGAGCATTGTGGGGCAGAACATGGCCGTCCGTAGGAAGACATGCAGGTGTGATAGTTTCACTAGTGGTGACAGGACTCTCCAGTTTGATCAGGGCGATGTCATTACTGCGGTCCAGAGACAACATTAAAACTATTATCTCATTGCACAATTGTTTAAATCTGTTCTTCGTGACGAGTCTTTTGGCCCAAGTACCGGATTGTGAAGGAATTCCAGCCCTCGTGGACAATGATCTTGCTAGGGGAAATGGCCAGAGATCCGTTGTCCTCCTCCTTCAGGTTATGTTTTCCCAGAAACACCCTGTAAGTTCTGCTACTGCTGCAAGGCCACAAGAGAAAGACAAAGCATTTCAGAAACAAATGGTAAGTAATACCATGGTACTACTTTGATATATACCATGTAACTAAATTGTATAGTAATATTAAAATAGTACTTTTGTTAACACTTTAGTTTAGGGTCCAATTCTCACTATTAACTAGCTGCTTATTAGCATGCATATTATTAGGATATTGGATGCTTATTAGTACTTATAAAGCACATGTTAATGCCTTATTCTGCATGACCATATCCCTTAATCCTATCCAGTACCTAAATTTAACAACTACCTTACTAACTATTACTAAGCAGTAATTAGGAGTTTATTGAGTCAAAAGTCGTAGTTAATATAGAGAAATGGACCCTAAACTAAAGTGTGACCAACTCGGGCTGCGTTTTAGATCCTCAGCCTATTCCTCAGACTAACCTGATGCAGTGAGCAGCGGTCAGAACCCACTCATTGGAAATAAGGCTGCCTCCACAAGTGTGGTACCAGCTACTACCGCTCTTGTACTGGAGGGAGACCTGGGTGAAGAACAGAACAGGGGTCAGTTGACTTCCTTGTGTCCTTTTGTTTGTAAGTCGGGCAAATATGAACCCTATACATTTCTAAGGCCTCTAAATGATCAACATGATCATAACTTTGCTGAAAAATCTGTTGTCTGATTGATAGTTTATACTTTTTTTTAACAAGCAAAAGGCCTTTTAGTAAAATGCTAAAAACATCCCTCTTCAGGTCAAGTAAATAACTTTTATATTGTTAGTAATATTTCAAGATGAACACTCACTGGACTGAAGCAACAACAAAAAAATAATTGTTAAAATGTATCAAATATGATACATCAGGCTTTTATTTATAGGAACGTTTATTTGTTCACACACACACACACACACACACACACACACACACACACACACACACACACACACACACACACACACACACACACACACACACACACACACACACACACACACATATATGTGATTTTTTTTGTGGGAGCAAGTGTGCTGATTTTTTTTTTCTCTCAACAAAAAAACTAAAACAAATATTTAACAACAACAACAACAACAAAAAAACGAATAATTTTTTGGGATCTTTTTTTAATGTTTTGCCTAAAGTTTCAGTAAACATTTCTATTACAAAAATGAATTGAATGTGCATCTACCTGCCAGGGCCAGCTGTGAGGACGGACATCCACACCCCCCACAACCCTCGTCACAATAGGAGGGTAGGTGGGCAGCCCACATCCGTAAGCTGAGGTAAAACATAACGCATCATGCTTTTTTGATAGCAATAAATATTATTAGGCATTTTAAAAGTAATATTATTGTTTAAACATATTTTTAAATATTATACAAAAAATAAAATGTAAAAAAATAAAAAGTTAATAATTTGAATAAAAATTAAGAGTGATGCTGCATGGCATTACCAGACCCTAAAAATAGTTATTAGGCAAACTACTATAATATATTATCAGTTTTTAAAGGATTCTTACCTCCAACAACCAGAACAGCAAAGACCAGAAACTTCATCGTGGCTATATCTTCAACGTTTGCCCTCTCTGCTGTGGCTTATATACTGGCCACATCACTTTCAGCGTAATGTATTACCACAGTTAACCAATCGTCGTTTGAAACGAATGTCCTTGACTGCTTTAGGAAAAACAAATAAAATAGCCCCACTTGGTACACTTTGACCTTGATATTTCACAGCAAATAATCAAATCATTTAAAGTAATTTTTACTATTGATTAACACCTTGAACATTTATGTTCTCACATTTCATTTCATTTCAGAACCACCTTTTATACATTTTCCCCCTTTTATTTTCCCCAATTCTTTGGATAAATGTATTTAACTGAAGACCAAATCGAAAAGACATGATATTATTTACTGTTAATTTATTTATATAGGCCTCTATTTTTGTCACAAATTCTTGTTAATAGCTAATTTCCTCTCACAAGATTCAGCTTAAAAATTCAAATTCAAAAAATGTATAGTTTGTTAGGCACAGGCTTTGTGCACAAGCTGTTATTGCTTATATCAGGATGTCATCTGTGCATTTCACAGGCCGCAAACATGCAGTACCTACAAAGTACAACATGTTTATCTACAAAGTTGAAAGGTAATGAAAATACTGTCGGTCAGAGGTGTGCACAGACCTCCGCTGGGGAAGGGGTAAAGTTGCATTTTGGGGGGCCAATGCAATACAACCGAAAGGGCACTATACTATTCGCGAAAAAAGGGGCAAAGGCTCAATGACCAAACAGGGAGCATTGTGCATGTCATCCGTAGGAAGACATGCAGGTGTTATAGTGTTACTTGGGGTGACGGGACTCTCCAGTTTGATCAGGGCGATGTCATTACTAACATTAGGATAAATAAGTACATTGTGTTGAACAAGACACATGGTGTTGAATAAACGAGGACGTTTTTTTTCTTTTTAGATCGAGATTGGCTCAACCGCAGATGCACACTGAGTTTTTATTGAATAATGTTTCTTTAGGGAAATTGGTACCTCTTAAATTTTTTTTTTTTTTTATATAAATAGAATTCTAGAATTACTATTTTTCCAATCTTCTATTGTCCAATTATGATGAGCCCATGCAAATTGTAGCCTCAGTTTCTTGTTGTCAGCTGACAGGAGTGGCACCTGATGTGTTCTTCTGCTGCTGGAGCCCGTCTGCTTCAAGTTTCAAGAGTTGTGCTTTCAGAGATGCTCTTCTGCTGACCTCTGTTGTAGCAAGTGGTTATTTGAGTTACTGTTGCCTTTCTATCAGCTCAAACCAGTCCAGCCATTCTCTCTGGCATCAACAAGGCATTTTCATCCACAGAACTGCCACTCACTGGAGATTTCAGCAGTTTCTGAAATACTCAGACAAGCCCGTCTGCCACCCAAAACCATGCCATGTTCAAAGTCCCTTGAATCACTTTTCTTCCCCATTCTGATGCTCAGTTTAAACTTCAGCAGATTGTCTTGACCAATGTCTACATACCTGAAAGCATTGAGTTGCTGCCATGGGATTGGCTGTTTAGAAATGTATAATTACAGTAGTTCACTCATTTTAGTTAAATTGTGGCTATAAATTAATAATTTGTTCCCATAACTAATCAATTCGTGATCGTGGCTACATTGAACTACTTCGTTATCTCGTTTTTATTTAACTAAAACAAGAGAACAAATTATTACAACGTAATCATGATTTTAGTAAAACGAGGGAACAAATTATCATATTGTGCACATGATTTACTTAAAATAATTTAGTAAAACGTGCTGACAAATTAGTAATTTGTGGCCATGATGTACATATATTTTTTTCCTGCACGTCATGCGGGGCTCTTCAATTTCTTAATTACCTATTTTTTATAATATGCTTTAATTCTGCACCCCCTTGTGAAATGATTTCTACAGTACATCCCTGGTTAAACTCCTTTTTTTAAATATATAATTTGAAAATGATAATTAAAATGTATAAATTTACATGTATTTAAGATGCAGGAATATGTTACAACCTTTTACCTGATGGTTACTCCAGTAGTCATTAAATTGAAACGTTTCAAGAAAAAAAAATGAATAGAATGAGAACATTTTTAAGAAATGAAAGCTTTAGCATAAGTTCTGCCAGGAAGACTTAATTACTGCGTCACTTGTTACCTTCAAGTTTATCCAATCACGCCCTTATTCTTATCGTATAAAAGATCGGTACTTACACATTTTTGAGTTCGCAGATGCCGATGCGACAACACCCTCCACCCTCCCCACCACCACCAGGATGGTCCCGTCTATTCTTCCCTGGGGGGTCGGCTGCGCCCCTGCCTTCGTCTTCAGGCAGGAGATGCTGATCCGCTACCCTCGGATTACGATCTATGGACGGGGCCTACGCCAAAGAACTTTACAAATAATTGCTTGCTGGGCTGCCAATAAATGAATGCTTCGTTACATAATTTTATCTCCCGAGTCTTTCTGGTAGAACTTGACACATGTTCTACACCAGATTTTAGTTTAAAATCTCCTTCGAAAAGATTCTTCATTTTCTTAATTATGAACACTCTAATTTGTCATTGACCCCTAAGCAATTTGCATGATAATTAATAATTATACTACTCTCCTTGTGGTTACCATAAATAAATAAAAAATATATATTATCAGTCTTTAAAACTTCTTACCTCCAACAACTAGAAAAGCCAAGAGCACAAACTTACTCTTTTGGCATGAATGATTGCTTTAGAGAAAAACTATTCAGAAGTAGTTCTCTGGTACACCTTGAACTTAATATTTCACAAGGTATAATCTAATCAGTTAAAAATAAATTTGCAGTTGATTAACATGTTGACGTTTTGTTCTCGCATTTACTCTGACTGCAGAATAATCTTTTAATAGTTTTTTTTTCTCTTCCTTGAATTCTTACGACTTCAGATCAAGACCCAATCCAAAAGACATGACCCGTTTACATTTGTAGTTTTTGTCACAAATGTAGCCTATATTAATAGTTCAATCCCCCCCCCCCCCCAAAAAAAAACTTTTTGTGAAGCACAAAAAGCCATCTGGCTTTGGTAATGGATTTCTGCATCACATCTGTGCATTTCACAGGCCGCATTCATAAAACCTGAAAGATAACTGATATTTTGGGATGTTTATCTACAAGGTTAAATGATACTGGAAATGCTATCAGTGCATTGCAGCAGGAATTGTAACTAGCCTATTTTGCTGTCCAGGTTAGTTGCTGTCAGGGTTGCCAGGTCTGCGTGACAAAACTAGTCTAATAGCCAATCAAAAGTAGCCCAAAACAAGCCCAATGATCATATCCCAAATATTAAAACTACGTCACTACCATCCCTAAAATGCATACTTTACAGTCACTATATGCATTATACACAATTCAACTTGAAAACCATTATATAGTAGTAATCATAAACAGTCTGTTTTCATAAAGGAGCTCCCCCAGTGCGCTTCCACACAAAACTCATAATAGTTGTATCATTGTTAGAATGTAAAATGGGTAAAATATCTCAATACAAGCATGTCAGTCAAATAAACCTTTAACCCGCTAGGGAGAAAAAAAATCAACCTGTGGCAACAGATTAAAAGTAGCCCAATTCCATGGGAAACTGTGGAATTGGGCTATCTGGCAACCCTGGTTACTGTATATAAGTGATGGGTGTTCGCTTGTAGCCACTGAAATCAGGCATCATGATGTTTCTGATCTTGGCTCTGTTCATTGCTGGCGGTAAGATGATCATTTGTCTACTCTAACCTCTAAAAAGAGTTCAGAAATTATCTTGGGTTCCTAAGCATCGGAAAAAGCAGGGATATCTTTCACAATTCACGTTCACGTGCATTGTAGCTAATGAACCTGAGCAGACATGTAATTTATCACTGTGTGTTGTCTTGAAACAGCCTACGGATGTGGGCAGCCCACCTATAAACCTCTCGCCTCGAGGGTGGTGGGTGGAACTGATGTTAAACCAAACAGCTGGCCATGGCAGGTATTGTGAATGCTACAGTTCATTAATCTCATCCTAAAATGTTTAACCATCAACTAGTAATTATAAACTATAAATTATAAATTATAAAAATAATTTTGACTGTATGACTAAATGCACTGAAAAGAGCTCCGGTTTCAACACTCATTACCTCCTCAATATTTCAGGTGTCTCTCCAGTACCAGAGTGGCTCCAGCTTTTATCACACCTGTGGTGGCACCCTGATCTCCAAGGAGTGGGTCTTGACCGCTGCTCACTGCATTGGGTAGGCCTACACTGCTCCTTCTGTCACAATAGGCAACATGAAACATAATGCAGCACTGCTCTATAGCTGGCATTTAAGGAATGCAATGAATGTTTCCTTAATTTGCATTGTCTTAAACTTTTGCCAAGCAGCAGCCGAACTTACAGAGTCTACCTGGGCAAGCACAACCTGGCACTCAGCAGCGAGTCCGGCTCTCTCGCCATCTCTCCTGCCAGGATTATCGTGCATGAGAACTGGGACTCCTACAATATCCGGTTGGTCCTTATCTAATTTTAATGTACACTACAGGTCAAAAGTTTTTTTAATGTTTTTAAAGGAAGTCTCTTATGCTCACAAAGGCTGTATTTATTTTATCAACAACACAGTATAAACTTTAATATTGTGAAAAATTATTACAATTAAAAATGTCCTATTTGAATATATTTTAAAATGTAATTTATTCTTGTGATGTCAAAGCAGAAGTTTCAGCATCATTACTCCAGTCTTCAGTGTCACATGATCCTCCAGAAATACATTTTAAATGCTGATTTGGTACTGGTTTATCAATAATCATTCTTATTATTATAAATGTTGTTTTTGCTGCTTAATATTTTTTTTTTGTGGAATACATTTTTCATGAATACATCATGATACATGATATTTCTGTTTTTACTGTATTTTTGATTAAATAAATGCAGCCTTGGTGAGCATAAGAGACTTCTTTCAACAACATTAAAACAATCGTAATTATTCTCAACTTTTGACCGGGAAGATCTGTCTAAACTAAGAGTGTTTTTGATGCATTTGTGTGTTTCTCAGCAATGACATTGCCCTGATCAAGCTGTCGACTCCAGTGACTTTCAACGACAAGATCTCACCTGCTTGCCTGCCTACTTCTGGCAGCATCCTGCCTCACAACTTCTCCTGTTACGTCACTGGCTGGGGACGCCTCTGGAGTATGTGCCTTTCCACTGCAATGCTATTTTCTTATTTTTCAAGCCGAAAAACAAAACAAAAAACACGTTTTGCTTTCTCGTTTTTTCAGCCAATGGTCCCATTGCTGATGTAATGCAGCAGGCTATGCTCCCAGTTGTGGACTACGCTACCTGCACTAAGTCTGACTGGTGGGGCAACCTCGTAACCAACCTCATGGTGTGCGCTGGTGGAGATGGAGTTGTGTCCAGCTGCAATGTGGGTTTTATGCACACTTTATTTATTGACGTTGTTATTGTCCCTAATGAGTGTTTGATATTTCATTATAACCAGTATGTGTGAAAATGCCCTAATGATGTAAACTTTTGTTACTCACTTGTGCAGGGTGATTCTGGTGGCCCTCTGAACTGCCAGAGAAGTGACGGCACCTGGGATGTTCACGGCATTGTGAGTTTTGGCTCCAGCTTGGGCTGCAACTACCGCAAGAAGCCTTCTGTCTTCACCCGTGTGTCTGGCTACAGTTCCTGGATCAGTAATGTGAGTGTCTTTTTCTGAGCACACACCATCTTTTTTTTTTACACATCCTGTTGACATATATTTAAGACATATTAGATATTTAAATGGCCTCTTATCTTTCAGGTGATGACCTCTTATTAAAGTGTGGAAGGTGTTGTTATTTCAAAATCATCATCATCATCATCATCATCATCAAAAACAACAACAAAAAGTTCATTCAAAACTCTTGTCTAATTGCCTTTAAAGAAGTAAAAAAATAAAAATATTAAAAAGCAATATATATTCGTCTTCTTGTTGTGGTTATGTTTTTATTGGCCTAATAAATATATGTTTCCAATTAAATATCTAATTTAGATAATTCATCGGCTAAAGTGCTGTGGGTTGAGGGTGTATTATAAAGTTAGTTACAAATGCCGAGGTAAACATTGCTCTAGTCAGTGCTGTACAGACTGTGCGATTTCGGCAATCCTATAAGATCATTACAAATCACACTACGACACGGATGTAATAAACTTGGGTATGACATGTATGTAGACTTTACGATGATCATCATCATCAGCATGAGGTAATGGCAAACAAAATAGAGCAATATGAATCACTGAAAAAAACGAGGAGGAAGCGAAAGAGGAGAACATGGATGCGGTCATGGCTAGGGAAAAGAGGCCAACTTGGCATGCAAATTTTGGAGCTTAAAGTAGTTTTAAGTTTTAGCACCATGTCGCGTTCATCAATACACCATTTCATGATGCGTTTTTATTGGCTAGTTAGTAAGTGGACGTAGGCACGGCCGTAGCTAGAGGATTCGGGGCCCCCTGAAAAAATCTTGATGTGGGCCCCCCTACCCTCCACCAATATCAATATCATATACTGTACAATAGATGAGCATGGAGGCCCATATAACAGAAGATGGTGATGTTGTTGTAAAACCTTTATTTTAAAAGTTAAATGTTTATATAAAAAATACAACTAATAAAAACTAACAAAAAGCAAGAAATTGTTAAATAATAATAAAACCAATTTTAAAAAAAGTAACAGCAAAATAATGTTTTTTCCCCCATCAGTCTGTTATAATTCATAAATCAAAAAGTAAACATTTAGAAATTGACAAGAATGCAGTCAAATTTAAAAAATATATGTCATTATTTTTCGTGTCATTTTTTTAAACTCTATCTATTTACAATACTATTTGGAAAAAATATTTAACCAAATTGCATGTTTTTGTGGTTTTCATTTGAATCTCAGGCATACAACTAATATAAATATTAGAATTATTCATACAACAGGGGCCTATATAGTAGGTTATAACTGCTGGATTTTGTGGGCCCCCCTGGGCAGCGGGTGCCCTAATTGTCACCACCTTTCACCCCACTATAGCGACGGTCCTGGATGTAGATCGTAGCAGCAAACACACTGTGCGATGATAGGCTTGTTTGAGATTAGCAAAATCTGCGTAGAACCGATCACCGCGAGATGCATTCATGCCGGTTAGAAATGTGTCCGAGTGTGGTCCACCTTGCTCTGATATGCTGACGTATGGCAAAAAACTCTTGCGGTCACGTCGGATTCTGCAGTCGAGCGCAGTTGCTCTCCACCGACTGTGCTGATCAAAAGCACGATGGGAAACGACTTGCTGCCGACACAGTTTAAACAACCGTGATGTTTTAAAAATGTTTGATTTTAAAACTGTGATATGTGTAGCCTATAAATTATGTGTGAATATTCCCAAACTCTCTGACAGTCCAATCTCTATATAGGGTTATTTGATTGTTTTACCTCATAATAATATAGTCAACTGTCCCTTTAAATCATATGATCAAGAGGAAGTGACATAATCTTCAGAGGAGCCATGTTTAATTAAGTTGTATTCATCAACCTGATATAGCCAATACAAGTAATGTTAGAATAGAACGAAATTTAGAAATAAAATAATACGAGCATAAAATATATATTTTAAATGAAGGACTTAAATACAAAATTCTATTTATTTTGACAACCTTCGTTCAAGCACCAGCGCGTCTCGAAAGTTTCCAGGGTGGTTGACGTCGTCTGCTCACCCAGACAGAACGGACTGCACGCTGTGTTGAAGGCGGGGCAATACTCTTTTGACGTTACCATGACACTCGTACACAACCTATTTAGAGACAGCAAGAAACATGCCCATGAGCAGCAGGGTCGTACACAGTTTGGACGAATGCAGATGAAAACTCGTACTGGTGAGTTGTCAAGACACAATCATTGCAATCTACAGTATAAAAAATGCTGACCATGCCTATTATGTTATGCAAGTAACTTACTTAGGTTTTAAAAAAAGACACAGATACATAGAAATTCAGTAAGGGCTGAATGCCAATTTAATAGTTTTCTCTGCAATTCAGGTTGAAATGAGGGGTTACCTCAAAACTCTAAACTGGGTATTTAAACTCCAGCCTAAAAGAACTACTATAGGAACACACAAAGACTCTGACCTCTGTCTGCAGGTACTGTATTATATTTCTTTCCCAGATGTGTCCACTAATGTCAGTTCACAGGGTTATTGATTCAACTTTTAATTATGTCTTGATGAGATGATGATCTGATGACATTCTGAATTTCTGACTCCTACGAGACACGTCACTAGAATGTTTTTTTAAGTGTGTCTCATCTCATCTACTCAGAATAGTGGGGTGGACGAGTGTCATGCCACTATTGACTGGTGTGAAGCGGACAGCTGCTATGTTATTCGTGACTTGAACTCTGCCCACGGGACCTACGTCAATGACTGCCGGATACACAATGCCACTGTGCGCCTCTCTCCGGGAGACCAGCTTCACTTTGGCTATGGAGGATCAACCTATGAGCTCTCCACTGACAGCGAGAAATCAGTAACTTTTTTGATGTGTTTGAACGGAAAAGAGAAATGACATTGTGTCTTTTTGTTTATGTGTCTTGTTTATGTGTCTTTTTATATCCGTTCTGTTTCAGTAGCATTTTATATTGACTTAAGTTCAAGTTCAAAGACACAGAAAATTCATTATCATATATAAAACCTGTAATGTACCGATTGAAGTTTATATTAAATAATGATATTATAAATAACAATCTAATATTTATATTAAATACTTTTTTTGCCTTACTCCCAAACAGTTTCCTCTTCTGGCTGCTCAGTCTCCCATTCCGCAGGCCTGGGTACGAGCTCGGACCCCTTCTGTTTCACCCCACCCTCCCACCAGACCTCGCCCCATGAGCGCTGGGTCTAAACGGGGTCCAAATACACCTGATCGCAAAACCCAGTCCAGCAGACCAGGTAGCAGTTAAAGTCTTTTTCAGCATACAAGTAAAAAATGAAGTGTTACTTAGTTTATTTCAAACTGAATCCAATTTTCTTTTTTTTCCTCTTTTTTTTTGCAGGAAGCTGGAGTGGTAATACAGGAAAAGGATGTTATCTAAGAAATAAGACACAACCTCACAATTCTCAAAGCATTAACCCCTTGCCAATGGAGGAGGTGAGTGTAACATCCTGTTAAAAAAACCTTAGTGTTTGTTTGGTCACTGTACGATCTATGCAATTGTTATGCCATCTCACAGGGCTAAAAGGCTTAAACAATACACTGATAACTGTGATCTTTCTTAGGAGGAGAGGTTGCATTGGCCCGGAGAGGGACACGTTCGTGTGTCTGTGTGCTTTGAGGATGAGTCACAAAGGAAGGATGATGTGATCATGGCCCTGAAGGAGGAAGTGTCAGCTCTGAAGCTCCAGCTGTCTCAGAAGAAGCAGGGTGATCCAGATGTCACACTCAGACTTCGCTGCCTGGAGAGTGACATCAAAGAGAAGAAAGATCAGATACAGCAGCTAAAGGAGCAGGTGTCTGCTTTGTTACATTTCACTTTACATTATTTATTGTTTTGTGACTGTTTTATAATGGATGAAGCATCAGCCTCAGGAATAGGGGATTGTGACTTCAAGTCTCACCTATTTTGAAGGAGTTCAATAATAGTACTAACTTAGATTATATCAGTCGTCTGCAACTAATTGCTAGCAGCAGATTCATAGTCATATACAAATACAAAGGCTGCAGGTTGGAATTCATGATACAATAAAAATAAGGTGCCCTTTTTCGTGCCATTTGAGTTACAACTTAATTCATATGGCAGTACAGTAAAAATTTACATTGGGTAAGTCTGGGATTAAGAGCCCCAATTATGTTACAGGACAAGAATGAGATCACAGAAAACACCATGCGTTGTCTCCATCTCAAAAAAGAAACAGTAAACCTCTTATAAAAACGGCAATGACCCTAGTGGGACTTGAACTCACAATCTCCAGTGCCATATGCTGATGTCTTATCCAGAAGGCCACTGGTCCATGAGAAAGCATCCACTCTGTAGCAAAAATACCCATTATTGACTATAATGTTTCAAGTTTTATTATTTATTTTTTGCTTGAATATTCAATTTAAGAGAGACACATTTATTTGCTAAAGCTATTTATTCTCTCTCGAAAATCCCTTGGAAATCTTTCATGTGCTATTTAATAATTAACTGCCGTGCATTTTTGTAAGCTTTATCTCTTTATCTCTTCATGTAGATGATGGAACTTCAGGGACGTTCTGGAGAGATGCTCAGACAGGCTGTTACAGAGAGAGATCAGAAGATACGTAGTCTATCAGAACAGATGAATAAACTGAGGAATGAAAATAATTCCTCTACAGGAGGTATGATGATGATATTATAGATGATATTATATATTATATATATTGTTTTTTTTATGACATATGATATGATATATTATGATTATATTATTATATATTATTAATATTATTATTATATATCCATTTATATAAAAGTACAATTGTAAGTATATACAATAGTATTATTTTTATACTGCCTTTGATATACACACACTACTATTCTATGCTGTTCTTTTGAGCTTTCTATTCATCAAAAAATCCTGAAAAAGTGTATCACAGTTTAAGCAGCAGAACTGTTTTCAACATTAATAATAATAATTTTTTTTGAGAAAGATCATGTGACATTGAAGACTGGCGTAATGGCTGCTGAAAATTCAGCTTTGCCATCACAGGAATAAATTCAAATAAAAAAAGCAGTTCTTTTAAATTGAAATAATTTTTGATAATATTACTGTAGTTTTACTGTATATTTTTGATTGAATAAATTCAGCCGTGGTGAGCATAAATACTTCTTTCAAGTACATAACAAATCTTACTGACCCCAAACCTTTGGACATTTGTGTAATATTAAGATACACTTATATTGTTGTAGTGAAATTATCAATAACATAATTGTTGCATACAGGGACCATCCTGTTAGATCTGAGCAGGTAGTTACTCTGTGTTTTATTATTTTTAATTTTTGATTCAGCATTGATTAGCAGTTTGCAGAGAGATGTGTCTGCTCGAGAGAAACAGGCTCTTAAACTAGCAGCTGAGGTGGACAAACTCAGACAAGATGTGAGACACAAAGAAGCCAAGCTCACAAGCATGATGGACAAGGTTCCTGCATCAGCACTTATGTTTTAATGATGCTGTTTTTATGTTTTATCAATAAACATAACTGTTTCTCTTGTTTGGTGTGGTTTTAAAAGTTGAAAGACTCCCAGAAGCATCAGAATGAGTTACTTGTCAGGAAGAGTGAGGCAGAATCCCTCAAAAAAGTGAGTTTTCGGTTTCACTCACACCCAGTCCTGATCTCCACACAGTGAGATTAGTGACTTTTCAGACCCCTGTAGCAACTTTTTCTTAGCTAGCAACAAATCTGGTTAACATGTAGTCAGTAACTATATCATAATCATTCTGTTGTCTGACAGAAAATAAGTAAATGAGAACAGCTTTATTGGACATTCAGCTATATATTAATTTAAAATTACAGTATGTGAGCACGGATTAGGAGAGAAAACAGATGTAAATTGCCGACAATTGGTGCATTATGTCATCTAGCGATATTTAACTATTTTTGAGCAGACTTTAGCTACTTTCCATTGAATATATTTGGCAACACTGCTCCAGAGACTGATGTCTTATCCATTAAGCCACTGGGCCAGGTAATGGCAGCTTATGAAATCTGATTTCATGTATGTTCATGTGTGATGTGCGCTGTAGGAACAGGCTTCTCTGCTGACAGAGATAGACAGACTGAAGCAGTTTCATGAGCAGACGCAGCAGAGAGAACAGAGAGTTCTAGCTGAACTCAAACACACACAGTCAAGGGTAAGTGACCTCAAGACAGGAACAGCAGTCTGTAAAGTGTCTATTACTATAACTTATCTGACATTTCTTCAAAGTTTGACAGTTTTCGTAACCAGATCGTCAAGACTGTGCGTGTTTCTGACAAAGAATCAGATCAAAAGGTAAGAAAATATTTCAAGCAAATCAGAAGCCAAATTTCAGTCTCAGCTCGAAGTTCAGGTTTATTTGTTCATTAATGATGTAATCAGCGACTCGACTTTCATCACATAAAAAGTCGTTCAACCCCTCCTACTACTGTTACAAAGTGAGTCAATTTAGTCCCAAGCAGTATTGAAACAGTTCACTCACAAGTATACCACTAGTACATTGATATTAGTATATTTACTACATAAAGTATACTTAATAAAATGATCTTGAAATATACTTATTTTTTGTAAGGGTAGAAATGAAATAGAAAGAAGGATATAGTTGAGAAATGGATATTGTCGATTAGACCACATTTATGATTTTTTTTATTGTAATTTATGATCTATATTCTCTGTCATTATGTTGAAAAGAGTGGCCAGGATTTAAAAAAAAAGTCTTTTGTGTTCCACGGAAGAAAGAAAGTCATGCAGATTTGGACAGTCATGAGGGCAAGAAAACTGCCAGAATTCTTTTGTTGTTGTGAAATTGTTTATTTTTATTTCCGATTCTGGAGGTGTTGGACTGTTTATCAGAGCTAATGGAACAGATGGAGATGTACAAAACCAAAGTGCATGACTTTGAAATGAAATTCAAAGAGGAAGATCACACACAGAGTAAAATGTTGGATGAGACCCAGATATTTAGAGCCAGACTGCAAGAATGTCAGGTATTAGTAGGCGGAAACATTGATTATGCCAAGTAATGTTGTATGTTTGTGTTACAGCAATACACATGTTGCACAGCTATATAATATCTCTTTGTGTTTGTATACAGAGTCGAGTACAAGATGCATGCATTGCGGACACAGTGAAGATGGAAATATCTGGGCTGCAGGTCATGAATTTGAGTCCTGCGCTCAGCTGGGTTCAGGAGCATTCGCTGTTTTTACTGAACCTCCTGCTCACAGTACTGCAAAATACTGCGCAGATGTTAAATACAGCAGGGGTTGATGTCTCTTTGAAGACTGGAGGTAAGAAACAGAAAGTTTAGGAAGATTCAAGCAGGACTGTGACAAGCTAAGTGATGTTGAATTTAAATCACTATAGTATTACAAAATATTGAATTGTTATTGAATTTCAGTGCATTTTTTACAGAACCGTAGTCTGAATTATTGTTATCATTTGTTTTGTCTAGGAGTATCAGGTGCCTTACATATTTTATGCCAGGACCACAAGGACATCCAATCAGAGCTCAGGAAACTAAAGGTATTGCAGCAAAGTCAGTTAAAGAATAAGGAAACGAGCAATTTCATGTTTCATAAGACACATGACTGTCTTTCTTTCCTGTACTGAAGTCAGAGATGCAAAAGCTTCAGGAGACAGAGATGCATGGCAGAGATCTTCACAGCAGGCTGGAGTTCATGCAAAAGCAGTTTGAGCTGGAGAAACTTCAGGTGTTGCTGCCTCTCTCAAAAACACCAAATGTAGTCTCTGAGACATAGACCTATTGAGGGATGTTCTCAATTACTGAGATTGTCATTTAGATTTTTCAGTTATAATTAGAAGTGAAACTCATCTCAGTTCCAATGGAAATTCATATATTATTGAAAGTGTTTCAGAGAATTGACTCCAAGCTAATAGACTACACTAGATTAGTTTAATGAATTGAATTTACTATCAAATTTCAAGTTTCACTGAAGTTTCTCTTGACCTTTGACCTTTTAATGATGCAGACAGCCGAGGGACACAGAGAGATGAAAAACACACTAATGCGACAGCTGGAAGAGGTTAAGGATGACCTTCAGTTAGTAAGACAAACTGAGGTGAGTTAAAATTAAGAATTGAATTCATTCCCTGAAATGAAATAAAACTGACCTCAACTCTCAACATGTGCTGCATCGCTATATTCTGGTTTCTGAGAGTCTAGTTTCCCAAATATTTATCCACATGTGTTGGTTATTTGCTTCTCCCTTTGACACATATTGAAGCCCATTTTTCCACCACATAAAAAATAACATAATTATATAAATATTGCATATTTTATTTACTTTTTTAATTCATAATGATGTTTTTTTATTCATAATTTTGACATCATTCATAATTAGGATTTACCAAAGTGTACGTTTTCTTATGTGATGGAAATGGGCTTTTATGACACAGAACCACAGTGATAAAAAAAAAAAACTCCATGACAATAACTTTATTGTCTTCCAAGAGTGCCTTGCACAGGGAGATAGAGACACGCAAGACTGAGTGGCAAACCAAATTTGAAGAAGCCAAGATACGAGAAGCAGAGTTGAAAGAAACACTGCGTGAATTCCATCTCAAAGAGGAGAGGAACAAGAAGATGAAGCAGTGTGAGGAAAGAGAGGCGAAGGCCCTGCAGAGAGGAGCTGAAGAGGAGAGAGAGAAACACAGGGTCGAGGTAGAGGAGTACAGGGAGCAGGTGCGACAGCACGCATACACCATTGTTGCTATGGAAACACGAATAAACAAAGCCCAGCAGAGTGAGGAAAGATGGAGAGTGATTGAGGAGGAGAGGGACTCACTGAAGGACCAACTCAAAGGTGAGCACAGCCTTATATTCATAAACACGACCAAAAATATTCATATTTTCATTGAAACTCACTTAAAATAAATTAAAAACAAATAAACATTATGATCACTATTTAAAATAAGCAAATTTGTGGCATTTGGACTGTACTGATTGCCTTAACTCATGCTCACAGAAACATGTTTGTTTTACATTGTTTTGAAATGCTGCAGTTTTATGTGTTACACATAGAGGGCAGCTTCTCAAAAGCATTAGCTAATTAAAACTCATTTGTGTAACAGATTTTATGTATCCTACATATGTGTTCATTATCATGTTTACCCTTGTTGTACTTGTCTCACAGAGGCGCTCGATAGACTGGCGGGCTTTGAAAGCAACAGCACGTCTTGCACATCAGAAAAACAGGAAAATTCGGAACTGGATCAAACCATAAAATCCCTCCGGTATCACTGCATTACCCATCATCCAAAAACTATGTTGTATATTATTATTCTAAGTATTTAGCCATTGGGACTGCCCCAAAACCAGATGCAACAGCTCTGCGTATGTGAGCTTGTAGCTTAGCGATTTATATATTGCAAGTTACTTTGTAAATAGATTTCCTTTCTCTGTTGTCACATTCACCGTGAGCAGAATAATATACATACAGTGTGCTCTTGTTAATGCATAATGCATGCCTTTTTTTATGCATTATTTATGAATCTCTTGCTCAATAACTAATTACACAGTCCATGTCTCTCTCTTTAAATCATTTCATAGATCAGGCACTGTTAAATTGTTGCTGCAAATATGTCTCTTTTTTTGTCTCAGTCAATATCCTAAAATCTTCTAATTTATTTAAAATTATAATGATAACCAAAGACCATGTATACATCATTTATTGTTATTTATCTATAAAAGATCAGAAGTGTTTATTCTGTTAATGGAATTCTTTTTTTTGTGTGTGGAATATTGCAGAAGTTATTATGAATGATTTAAATTCATGTGCCCCTGTAGTCTTTAATCAAAATAACTTCCCCTCCCTCCTGCAACAACATCTCTTCTCTTCTCTGATGATGAGTTTACCAGCGTGAAGGCAGGACAACCTGTCACTCTCATGACATCTCAGAAATATAGCAAACCACAACGATCCAATCAAATCCCAATGGACAAAATCCTACATTTTTTCTTGTTTGAGAGGCCATTTCACTCGGATATACATCACTGTAGGGAAGAAAAGACTGTTGCACTTTTGTCCGTTTCATGCCGACTTTAAACAATCTATACTGTATGCTATACTCATCATCATACTCAATCTGCTTGTCTACTTACAATATTCTTGTATCTAATTTGTCCTGCAGGGCATCTCTGGTCTCATCCCAACAGGAAGTGGTCAGTCAGAGTGAGATCATCAATGCCTTAAGTTGTGACCTGGCCCAGGCTCATGCTCGGCTCTCTGACATGACAGGTCAGACACAAAGCAACACAATCGAGTACATCTGCATTCTGTGTTTGTCTTTATGTTTCTTACCGAGTGTCTGTCTGTGCAGGACAACTAAGTGAACAGCAGAAGTTGGAGTTGGAGAGTCATAAAGCTTTAGTTGTAGACCAGAAGATTCAACTGAGCATGCTCACACAGAAGCTTACCATGATGTCACAACTAGTGGAACAGAAAGATGAAGTAACAAAGAAGCTGGAAGAAAAACTGAGGTACGACCAAAAAAAAAAAGACACATACAATGGCCTCAAACTTAAATCTTTGCATTATAAAACGATTTATCAAACAAAGTAGTGGGTTTTTTTTTTGAAGATGACTTGTCTGCTAAATTAATCCACAACATGTGAATGTGTTTCTGAGTAGATATTGTTCCATTTTTGTTAGACAAACTGAGGAGGACCTGAAAATTAAAGCAGCAGCATACAGAGAGATGGAGAACACAAGCCTTGTTCCACTTCAGACCTTAAGAAACACTAAAGTGAGATCGGCAACAAACTGGACAAACATTAACAAAACTGAAATGACCTATATTTAGACATATTTTATGAAAAATCGAGACAAATTAAGATAAAGAAGAAAAATATGCTCTGTTTGAATTTTTTCTGAATAGAAAAATATTAGTCACATTGAGGAACAGAATGTGCCTGATATTAGCCTAAAAAGCACATCTGGATATATGCATAACCATTCAAAGGTTTGGGGTCAGTAAGATTTAAAAAAAAAAAAAATTAATGCTTTAATTAAATAAAGATGCATTAAATCAAAAGTGACAGTAAAGACATCTATAATGTTACAAAACAATTATATTTTAATTATGTAACACTAAAAACTGGAGTAATGGCTGATAAAAATTCAGGTTTGCCTTTACAGGAATAAATTACATTTTAAAATATATTAAAATAGAGAACTGTTATTTTAAATTGTAGTAATATTTCACAATATTCCCCTTTTAACTAAATTTTTTTTTTCTCAAATAATTGCAGCCTTGTGAGCACAAGAGACATATTTTAAAAACATTGAAAAATCTTACCGACCCAAAACATTTTAATGGTAGGGTACATTCACCAAAAAAAAAAAAAGGAGAATAAGGGATCACAAACACAGACTCACATAGATCACACATGGACACTGCTAACTGTTATATGGATGTTGTTTTCTCAGGATGTGGCACTCATGACAGCTCCTAATGATGTCATCAATCAGGGGTCAAAACACAAAGGTCATCGTGGTGAGGAAGCGATACTTCAACAGCAGGAAGGTTTGCGTGACATGAGGGAGCGAATCAGAGCTCTAGAACAGAAGTGGCCTAGCAGTGAGTCTTGCAATCCTTTTTAACTAATGATCAAACTTTTGGATGTGGTGATCCTGATCTGATCTAATTTTTGGCATACATTAACCTAACATGATCAATTTTCTTCTGTGTGGTTTACAGAGCGTCTGAGCCAGCAGGGGGAGCCAGAGAAGCAGAGTTGGATGAAGAGATCCGCAGCTCAGAGGGGATCCATCAGTTCTGTGGTAGTAGCTTCACTTATTCCATATATTTCAGTACTGAAATACATAAGATGATATATTCAAGAAATATTTAAGATTATGCACCATTTCTAGGTCACTAATCAGATAAGCAAATTTGTGACACTAAAACTGAGTCATTTTGAACAGATGTTAGATTTTCTTGATTCCATTGAAGCGCAAGTTGCTCTTTGGATCATTCTCAAATCATGCTGGAGAACGTGATCATCAGGTTTTAAACAAGCTTGTGGAGTTCAAGTAGTTCAAGTGCTGCTGTCATTAAAGCAGAAGAGGGACACTTTCTGACATCTGTGTTCATTTTTGTGTGTTTTAAGTGTGCTTATTTTACACACATGCAGAGTGCTTTTGGGTTCCCTGAAGCTTTGACCGAGGCAGCACGAGAGCGTACAGCCAGACTGGACATGTCTGATGCTCTGGAGCTCAGTGAGAGAACAGTGAGTGACACATGGCACGTACAAACTCAAACTAAATTGTGTGAAAAGAGCATCTGTGGCCCTGAGATTGTGCTCTGTTTTTAGTTTGTGTTGGTAAATCATTATTTTTCGTCTTTCGTTTAGTACCTGGAGCTAGTGCAAGTGCTGCGTGAGGCTCTGGAGCTAAGTGATGGTGAGATGTCAGGTTGTGCTAGTTTAAAGCACATACCTCCTAACGAGAGACAGCACATAGTCTCTATGAGACAAACAGACCTGGAGTTTGTGAGAACCCGCTTAGAAATACAGAACAGCCAGAGCCAACAGCAACAACTACTGCTGCAGGAGAACCAGAGAGAAATACACACACTCAGGTGCAAACAGAAAAATACACTCACCACAAATAATTATCTCGCTCTCTTTCTCAGTGTATTTTTAATACATTTAGAAAAAGTTTCATTTCAAAATAAAATAAAAGTATGTGTAATAAATGCAATATGTACATGCACCGTTCAAAATTTTGGGGTCATATTTTTTTCTTCAAATAAATGACATTTTACATTTACGTTTATGCAATTGATACTTTTATTCAGCGATGATGTATTACATTGATCAAAAGCTTTCTATTTCAAATATATGTTGTTCTTTTGAGCTTTCTATTCTTTAAAAACATGGAAACGTATCATGGTTTCCTCAAAATTATTAAGCAGCTTATTAAAACTTATTATTTATTATTGATAATAGTAAATGTATTTTTGAGTACCAAATCAGCATACTACAATGATTTGACTAGAGTAATGGCTGCTGAAACTTAAAATTACATTTGAAAATATATTAAAATAGATATTATATTATATTACTGTAAATGAAAGGTTTTTTTTTTTTTTGCTGTGTTTTGTCCGTCTATGCTGTGTCTTTCTCTCAGAGAGAGACAGGTGCTGGGTTACGAGACACAGGCCGAGCTTGAGAGTGTGAAGGCAGAACTGGAGGCTCAGAGACAAGAAACAGACCAGCTTCACCAGGCTCTACAGGAAAGCATCAACCAGCTGCAGAGAAACCAGCAGGAACGCAGTGTAACCAACAGAAATAATAGGGTATCATAGTGAGAAAGTCTGACTGAAACTCTGTGACAGAGAGAAAAAAATAAAAAGTCAAAAGTTGCTCTACAACAAACTTGCATGTAGCTTGCTGTTGATTACCTCAGAAAACAGTTCTGATTCTTACCTAAGTTTGTAAAAACAAACAATCCAACAATTGCATTGCCGGTTAGAAAGTCTATGGTACCCTGATGCTTTTACTTACAAGTTAATTGATTTATTTACTCACTCACGGATGCCTATTTTAAGGCATGATGGATAAGTCATACTTCAAAATAGACATTTTCAACATCTCAGACACACCATCTCTCTGTCTCTCTATAGAGAGGCACCTTTAAGTGGCTTCATCGCTCAACCAAGTGCCGTCTATAATAAATGCTTTCTCTACAGGGCTTTAGTGCAGAGAGAACGGGCAGAAGCAGTAGAAGAGTGGGCCATCACAACTGTATACCAAATGAAAGCTATGAAAAGGTACACTCAATGGCAACAGTGGATTAGAATCAGTGACTTGATAAGTAGAGTGTGTGTGTGTTTGATCTTCAGAACATATGCACGGTCTAAATCCATGCTGTTTGCCACAGGCTGCCTTGGGTTTTATAAAGAAACTCCACGCTGTGCAATTAATAGATTTTTAGCAGCACCAACAAATTTGTTCTTTCCTGAGCTCATAATCTCAGCGCTATAAATGGAGCATGAATCTGTTCCTGTTTGTTTGATGTTAGACCTATTTAAAAAAATTGCAGACAAATACTTTCGACTCCCACTATAATGTAATGCCTTTTATCTTCATTTAGGGGTGTTTCTTAGCAAATATTTACATACTATATAGGGGCCTGTGTACCTGTGTACAGTCCCCCCTTTCCCCTGATATATATCAGGCATGTTGTGTAATTATTTTATTAAAATGTAATCATTATTTGTCAGCCCTAGATTTTACTGTGTGTGTTCACAGGCCCCTGCAGTGAAGAAACGGATCTCACAGATGAAGCTAAAAAAGAGAGAGAGTGAGGTGAATAATCTGAATAAAGAAATGGGGCAGAAACAGCAGATCTGTTCAGTGGTGTCTGATTTGGCCAGCCCTCTGCAAGCCCCAGAGAGCCCCCAAATCCCCCTGCTCACTGAGGCCCACTGACATGGACACAACTTAAGACCACCTAAAATTATGCATTGTGTATTATTCACACTTGGGTACAGTGATCAACATTTTTTAATATTAAATGATGTTATAATATTTCTTAATAGTGTCATTTTATTACAATATGTGTTTCATTCAATACTTATTCATTCATGAATGAAACAGTCTCTTTTGGAAGGCTGCACCCTCCAGAGGTGAAGGACAAGGATGTTCCATTTCAGAAAAGTGGTGTAAATTACTGTAATTTTTTTACTTACTTTGGAATGTAATGGTTACTTTGCAGAAGTGAGGCAGCCTCAAGTTGACGTATGCAACCTCCAAATGAGAGACAAGGCTCTCATCGTCCGAAATCGCATACTCTCTTATAGGTACTTATTTTGTAATTACTCCTCAACCGCTAAAAAAGTATGTTCTTTAAATATGAATATGTGTAGTATGAATACAATATGGACGTACTACATTCGTACCATATTCTCATTATCATGTGACCTATTTGCGTCGCTTCCCTGTCATTCACAAATTCTCTCCTGTGGCCTCATGGGATAGTAAAGTGTCCATCGTATGCACACTTCAGAATCTCGCCGGAAATAGTAGGTCATCTACTTTTTGCCTAACGTTACTCTTTTATAAGTACTTTGAATTGGGATATCGTAGGGAAGTATGCGATTTCGGTTGCAGCCAGAGCTGCAGTCACTGAATCATTTACTCAAGTGATTTGTTCAAAAACACATTTACTGAATAAAGCCCTTGATGTGCAACACAAGTCTCACGTGACTTTACCTAAACAGATCGGATAACTTGACTCCGCCTTTGAACGTCATCTGCGCGTTTTGAGGCGCAAGTAATTTATGATATAAAAAAGAGAGCCAAAAAGGCCTCCCCGATATCTCGAGATGGTCCTCACTGCAGAACACGAAATCCAGGGGGAGGAGTTGGATCCAGATCCAACTCCTCCCACCTTACATATACCTAAACCCAGAGCCATAGAGAGAAAGAGTTGCGACACTCTTTGATGTCGCCGCGACGGCTGTCACGTGGTTCATGTAAGCTCCAATAGTTCCAAAACATACGCGGGCTGTCATGTTCTTCTATGGACAGACAGCAGCGATTGCATTATTAAACGGTAAATATAAAATAAAACACACACCCAAGTACTTTTTAAGCTGTTATTGCGTTTTGTTAATGTCAGTTTTGCATTTGGAGAGGCAGGGTGACAACTTAGATAAGTTTTAGGCTATATTTTTGGAGGGAAACGCTAGTGTTCATGTTCGCATGGGTAGTAATAGCACTGGCTTTAGCGGCTCTAACTTAACTTTTCCATGTCATTCATCTGATGATGGACGTCTCATGATATTTATTTTAGCACAACTGGGCTGTATTAGGCTATTGATTCCCGTGATCTTGCTTATAAATTCCGCTTCGTGATCACGCAAAGAGGTCTGCGGTCCGTTCAGAATTCCAACCAACATAAAATATAAATAATTACGCTGTGCATGTACAAATGAATGATTTAGGAGGGAATAGACTGCTCCCATAACGTAGAAAGCAACGACTATATACAGCAATGTTCGGTAAATATTCAACCGAAAAATATTCTGCATAAAATTAAACCGGAGAGATAGTTAATGAGTGAATTAACTATGTTCCTAAATACATATAAGCACATGCATAGCCCTAACCCATTTAAATAAATGAATTGTGTGTGTGTGTGTGTGTGTGTGTGTGTGTGTGTGTGTGTGTGTATGTATATAATATTATATATAGGCTATATATATATAATATATACATATAAAATATTATTAAAAATATTATATATTATATACATCAGGTTACCAGTTAGCTAACGTTAGTGAAGTGTTGGTCACGTAAGCTATCGCTGCAATTAACCTATTATCTTCCAATAAACATTTACTAAAACTGGCTACATAAAATATAACTATAGACTAGATTCACGAGAGGTCGGCTAATGTGTGTAAAAATAAAAAAAATACAGTAATTTCATTCATTTACCAGCGAACGTACTTCGGAAGCACTGAAAATGAATGGGGTTCAATGGGGGAAACTATCAGTGTTTGGAACTATTGGCCGCTCCACGACACGCGTTACTTCCGCATTCCAAAGTTCCTATGGCGGTCTATGGGAGTGTCGCAACTCTTTCTCTCTATGGCTCTGCCTAAACCTACCCATCTCCGCCCCCTGATCCCTAACCCCACCCCTAATCCTACCCATCTCCGCCCCCTGTTCCCTAACCCCACCCCTAAACTTACCCATCTCCGCCCCTGTTCCCTAACCCCACCCCTAAACTTACCCATCTCCGCCCCTGTTCCCTAACCCCACCCCTAAACTTACCCATCTCCGCCCCCTGATCCCTAACCCCACCCCTAATCCTACCCATCTCCGCCCCCTGTTCCCTAACCCCACCCCTAAACTTACCCATCTCCGCCCCTGTTCCCTAACCCCACCCCTAAACTTACCCATCTCCGCCCCCTGTTCCCTAACCCCACCCCTAAACTTACCCATCTCCGCCCCCTGTTCCCTAACCCCACCCCTAAACTTACCCATCTCCGCCCCTGTTCCCTAACCCCACCCCTAAACTTACCCATCTCCACCCCCTGATCCCTAACCCCACCCCTAATCCTACCCATCTCCACCCCCTGATCCCTAACCCCACCCCTAAACTTACCCATCTCCACCCCCTGATCCCTAACCCCACCCCTAATCCTACCCATCTCCACCCCCTGATCCCTAACCCCACCCCTAATCCTACCCATCTCCACCCCTTAGATCTGGATCCAACTCCGCCCCCTGGATCTCGTGTACTGCAATGAGGTGCTACTGGATACCTCAGTACCTCCCCCTGGATTTCGTGTTCTGCAGTGAGGATTACAGTTATTTGTCACTTATTCCCAGGAAGTGATGTTCTTTAACACATGAGATGGAAACCTGGCTTTATTCGCAAATGTTTTATGCGGTTTTCCAATTCTGTTACTTTGTTTGAGAGTTGGAACCATTTTAGTTGGCAACAGACACCGTCCAAAATGTTAAGTCAATTAATATTAACTCATTGTTTATTGAACTGTTTTATAAATACAAACACAAGTCTATACGGACAACATTTTGCAAAAGAAAACCTCAAGATGTTTATTATAAATAAAGTAAGACAGAAACTTTTTCCTCAGCTGTAGGCAAAGGCAAGCGCGTTTCAAATCAGCTTCTCCCGGGAGAATAGCGCTAAATTAATCCCCTATTTTAGCGCCATCTGCTGTTTTAGAAGAGGAAGTTACTCAACTGCATTTGTGAGAAAATCTGCCTGGACATATTAGTGAGAAAATCGAGCCGAGAGATCTCACAATCGTAACAGACAGATATGCATTTGTATGCACTAGATTTGGTATTTGTTCAAAGGTTACATGCAATTTGTAGGATGGTTTGTATTTATTTGTGAAATATTATCTTGGCTCATTTATTTATATTTGTAAAACACAATATTGGTTACTCCATTGCATTTTCGCACAAATTGACCTTTGTTTTTGCAAATTGCTTTCTGTTTGTTTGCGAGTCAAGTTTTCCTTTGCAAAGCAGATCGAGTTTGTTTGCAAAATGCTGGATTTGTTTGTTTAATTACGGCACATAATTCTCTCCATAAAATTGCGCTGCGTACTCGACACACGCTTTGAAGCTTCAGTGTCAAATGCAACATCACTAGTTCTTTGGCTTGTACTAGGCTCAAACGCAGAGGAGACAGAGCCTTTTCGGTGGTGGGGGCCTAGATTGTGGAACAGCTTGCCAGCACAACTTAGAGTAGGCCTACTCTCCTACTTTATCAGTTTTTAAATCGCTGCTGAAAACCCATTTGTTTTCTTTAGCTTTTAAAACTTGTTAATGTCTCTCCTCTGCATGTTTCAATTATTGATTTTGTATATTTGACTTCTTTATTTTATGTTTCAAATCTGCATGTAGTTTCTTAGCTGTTTCTCTTTAGCTTTGTGCTTGTAAGCACTTTGGTCAGTCTTGTGGCTATTTTAAATGTGCTTTATAAATAAAAGAACTAAACTACTGAACTATATCAGTAATGTCACTGGAAATGTGGCATTTCCAATGAGTAAATCTCTGCATATCTCATTTTAAAGACATAATATCTAAGGTATTAAAAGCCCTCAAATGAAAGAGAGCAAATATCTGGTGTTTAACAACAAACATGCCTTTGGATTGAACTTTCTGTGGGATCATTTCCCAACTGTTCTCCACAGTCTCTTCTCTGAGGAAGAATTACCTTAGTACTTTTTGTTCCTCACATCTGTTCCTCATTTACAGAGCTATCTGACAACAGGGTAGAGATTCAGAAAGTATGGTGATGTATTACGTTAATTAAATACACTCAGTGCTGTGTAGACAGGCATCAAGGGTAAGTCTCCTCTCATCGTTTTGTCTGAATTACTGTCACACAACTCTGTTTGCTTGTTGTGGGTAGAGGAGAATAGAAGAACATAATGGACAGTTTTCAATAAAGGAAGGCTCCTGGAAGTGATCATTAAATTTCATTATACAAGCAGATAGGATCACATTAAACCATCTGAAGTACCCAATTTGCATTATCTATATTTGTTGACTTTTTTCTTTGAATGTAGAATCAGATTATTAGAAAAATACCAGTGGCCCACGTAATATTTGAAATGATCCTCATCTTCCTCATTAGTGCTGATCACTATATGAAGTGGGTGGATGAATTCCAGCTGGCATCTGCTCCATTCAGACTGCTGGCTTCAATCCAGCACATTAGAGGATCAAGAGAGAAAAATCAGTTCAAATATTGAAAGAGGGTCCAACCTTTTGTTCATGGTAATTCAAATAGTACAAGCTATGCTGAGCTCCCCAAACTGTCTCCTTCGATTAGAGACTGCTTCCCTGTGGCAAAATGTTGGTATTGCATTATCAGATGGTATTAGAGTCCATACTTCATGCTCATACTGCCAACAAAAAAGCCCACAAATATAACACAATCAATGGCATTTTTATATTATATTCATATTTTATGTCATTTTCATTTTAACGGGAAGACAAAAAGATATTTGGACATATTCTGGTTGTCAAATATAGTGAGACTCATCTAGGACATCTTGATATAAGACTTTATATACATCCATAAAAATGAAATTATCTTGAGACTGGTTAACAGTAATGTTTTTAAAAAAATATATATATTTTTAAAATGGCCTGAAAAATTAGATTAAAGGTAAAGAATCATTCTTCAAAAGCCACTTGTTCGATATTTAGTTTTGAATCCAGTGCAATACTTGATTTTTGAGTCTCGCTAATGTCTAAGTAGTTTTTGGGGTCACTTTATATGTAAATGTGTCCCATGTTTTAATTATATTAACACAATATACATTACATAACTGTCAGGGTGGGTTAAGAACTGGACCAATAATGATATTGTTTAACGCATAATCCGTTTCTGTCATTGTTATTTGTTGTGAGCTGTGTTTCTTTGTCTGGGTGCTTTGTGTATACATACCGGTACATTCATGTACATACAAAAATCGAACTTCTGATCTTTTTTATCTCATAGCCTACAGACACTGACAGCATTCTACATCACAGACAGCCTGTGCTGAGAAGACTATAAAGGCAACTGAGTGCTGATGGATCATTTCTTCAAAAGCTATTCTATCATTCACAGATATCCGGCGCTCCCCTGAGAGAGATCTAAAAGTGTAGGCATTTTCCCATCTTCTCCCTTTTTGAAAATGCTGATGATTTCATGAAGGAGAATGACAGAAGCACTCTGAGAGGGTCCATAAATAGCAGTGGGTAGTGAGGTTGATGGGCCTAGCTAGAAGTAGAGATGGATTTCTTAATGACCAAAATAAATGGCCACTCAATCCATCCACAAACACAGTTTGTCTTCACCTGAATCCCCCCTGACAGCCTGTCCGCCCTAAACAAATGTTCACTTCTGATGTAGTGTGCCTTGCTCTAGATTTATTGTGTGGTGTGATGGGAGTCAGTCTGTCATGTCGTAGACATTTCATTCCTGTAGGTGGCACCATAACACAAAGACTGACACTCTATAAATCAAATGTATCCCATTTCATATTAATTCAGTTAATGTATTTGCCAGGACAACTTAAATGATCTGTAATATTAACCTAGTATTAAATAATGTTATACTATTTCATAATTATGTCATTTGATAATAATAATGAATGTATGATAATAGGTATGTTCATCAGAATGCTATTCGCCTTATTCACCTCGAACGTTCCATCGAGCCTGAGGGGTACACTTACCACTTCCGGTTGTTCTCACAACGCGATTTCTCCGTGCAATGGCGCCTCACTGCTGTGTTCCCCATAGACAGTATAGGCTATGTGCACAAGCGTAATTTCGAACTTCCGCTATTGTCAGAAGTCGGCATGTCAGTTTCCGGTTTACGGCTGTTCATCCGCAACCGCTAAACGAACAAGATGAGTGCTGCTGTTGTACGGAAAAAAGAGTTGTTAAACACATCTAAGTTTCTAAGAACTGTAGGTGGATCTATCATCTAACGCCCGTTTCACACATACCCCGTTTGCAGTGCGTGTTGCGGTGCAGGAGCAACGCGCGCTATAGTACTTTCACATATGATGCGTTTGCAGTGAATAACTGATCCGCGGCTGTACCACAAACACATACTTACTATTTTTTTTTTGCGCGTCGCCCAAAATGTCTATTTTGTGCAGCCACTGCGCACGAAGGTTGGTGTTTTTCGGGAAGCGTTTGAAGCTCAAATGGCTGTTAGCGACTTGAAGCAGAGCAAAGTGGCACACAGCAGTGCTCCTAACGCACCATGTTAACAGGTTAGGGCTTTCACTTTTCACACAGTTTCAGATGCGGCACGTTTAACAGCAGTGCAGCGATCGTTACTGCACCGAATCTATTTCTGCTGTGCTGCATTAAAGTGACACCGCATGTTTCGTGGTCAAAATGCACAAAGATTGACCTGAAAATGTAGTAATTTCACCATAAATGCGTTTCATTAAATAAAATGTAGTAATCTCACCATAAATGCATTTAATATACCGGTACTACTATTTTTCACAGTCATCTGAAGACTGTGAAAACCGGGGTAAATCAAGGAAAACTACAATTAAGGCGACATAATGAACAACACTCGTCTCATTCGTGGAGGTGGAAAAACAAGTTCTTTGTGACATGCAAGATCTATTGTAGGCTATTACAATTTAAATGCAAAAGAAAAGGCATGTGAGTCGGCTGTTTTTGCCAATTTTAAGTTTTAATTTAAAATATTTGCCATTTTAATATAGTAAATTTGACCACTTGCTTGAGCAAATTAATATAAGTAATGCATGGAATAATAGCCCTAACTTGCGTTGTTTAAATTGTGTTTAAACGTGCATACATCCATTAAAGAGTGTGTACAAAGAGAATCGCAATGCTGACGACTTTTTTTTGAAATAAAAGTTGCAGCACAACTTTTGGATTTTAAATAAAAATAGTAAGTATGTGTTTGTGGTACAGCCGCGGATCAGTTATTCACTGCAAACGCATCATATGTGAAAGTAGCCTACTATAGCGCGCGTTGCTCCTGCACCGCAACACGCACTGCAAACGGGGTATGTGTGAAACGGGCGTTAGATGATAGATCCACCTACAGTTCTTAGAAACTTAGATGTGTTTAACAACTCTTTTTTTCGTACAACAGCAGCACTCATCTTGTTCGTTTATAGCGGATGCGGATGAACAGCCGTAAACCGGAAACTGACATGCCGACTTCTGACAATAGCGGAAGTTCGAAATTACGCTTGTGCACATAGCCTATAAGAAGTGGACAGAGCCATCTCATTGACACTCAGTTGAGACAGTTGAAGCCCATTTTTAGCGATTTTTGAGCACTTCCGTTCGTGACGCGCAGACTCAAACCGACTCAAACTAAGCTTGATGACGTGAGCAACCTGTTTGACAGACGTTAATCTTCTAGTAGCTGTGCGTGAAAATTGACAACGTTAAGGTGATGATACACAGGGCAACTTTTTGAGCAATCTTGCTGGGCAATGTTGCCGTCAACGGGCAACCAGATAAGACACAGGGCCCACGACCGATCTAAATTATCCAGATAGGAATGTATTGCCCATTTTCAATGGGAAAGTGCCCAAGCAACAATCGCTCGGCAAGATTGCCCAGCAACATTGCTCAAAAAGTTGCCCTGTGTATCATCACCTTTAATCTTGCAGAGACGGGGAACTTGAGCAAAGCGTTCTTTGTCGTGAGTGAGCAGGAGTAAGTATTCCGTTGCTTTTATGGACTCATTATCTATGGGCTTCTCCCTTGACGGGACGTCCCCCCGATTGCCTGCGAGCTTCTCCTCCTGTCTGTACGGTAATTTCTGTACAGCGCGACAGAGAGTCGAGTGGTTATGACGCAATCGTTAGCCTACTTTTACTAAATCTGTTTCTACGGGGCCATAATGTAACATAGAAGGTAATGGAGCCTTTTATACATTGTCGTGTTTCTTTAGAAATAAATAATGGACAAATGGAGTCTTTAAACGCCCCAGACGTAAAGTTAATCACTGTCAAAGTGACGCCAAAATGAATGGGAGTCAATGGAAATGCTAACGCAAGTGAAGTTCTGCTACAACATGGCGGCACCCGGCCGGCTTCAACTTCCGGTCGATGGATTACCCCCTTGGTGTTCCCCAATGCACTTCATCACACAGGAAAAAATCAAACCGAGGACAAACGTTTCACCGTTTCCCCAAAGATCATGGACTACGTCGACAATGGATAATAAACATCAGAAGGGATCCTGGTCGTAATTTTAAGGTAAGTTTTATTATGTCTGGTGCTGTGAGGCTGAGCCGTCTCCATAACGAGCTTGTATCACTAGCAGCTAGCTAGGCTAATAGTATAGTTAATTCGGGCAGACAGGAGAGATTGGTGGTCCACGGAGTTTCCATTGTTGATGCTGCTGCGTCGGAGTCAAACTTCCGGGTTTGTGTATCCCTCAACGGCGTACGAGTTATCAAAATGGCCGCCAGGTGAATAAGGCAAATAGCCTACTCTCTGCAGGTTACATCGTTTCGCCAGTAGGTGGCGACAAATTACGTCTTCATGAGGGAGTCATTTGAATCATTCATTCAACTGATTCATTATTCATGAACAAAGTAACTGGAGGTGTGCATCCTCATTTCCTTGCTTCCTTTGTATCAGCTCCATTCCCTTAGAATGTGAGAAAAGGATGCAAGGAAAGAAAATGAGGGCGGAAGATTAGAAGGAAATCTGATATTGGAATATTTTTGATCACTCAAGCGTCACTTCAAATCGTCATCAGCTGTGCTGCAAGGATCTGCCCTTATGTTATTAGTTTAGTTATTTAAGGAATTCATGATAAATAATAATAAAGCAAGATGCCCTGTTGAAATATGTGAGATATATGGTTTATTTAAACTGCGGTAAAACATAAATTCATAATGAATTAAAATTATTGTGACAGATGTGAAGGGGGAGAAGAATTTATTTAAAGAGTTTTTCGACAAGAAAGACTTCTGCATGTGCATCCTCACTCACAGATCCTCTGGAAGCTTCCTCACTCCTCGCGGTGCAATTAAAACATGAATAAAACAAGTCTATGTTTGTGAGTGAGCCATTGAATCATTCACTCAGCCATTTAATTCAGGAAGATAACGCCAGTGTTCCTTGGAGACACGCAACAGGTTTGCTGTTTGGAACTACTTTTGTTGACGAGGAAAAAACAGACAAAGTAACTTTCTAAAATGTAAGTCACTCAGTATTAACTTATGTTTATTGAACATAATTATAATTACAAACACATAGCCTATGTACAAGCAGTTAAATAATACAAAACATGAAGACTGAGAATTGTGACAGTGTTGATAATTATAGTCATAATCACAATAACCGATTCTCAATTGATCCCTTGGCAGCTGTAAAGGTTGCATTACTCAGTTTTTCTGTGGAGGTGTCTTATCACTGCCCATGATTTTGGGTGGTACTACTATGGCATGGTGAAATCATGGGTGTGTATGTGTAAAATGTGTCTGAAAATGCCGGCTAAAGGACTAGCTCCTTATTGGAGATAACTTTGTTCTTGGGGCCCTGAAGGATGACATCATAATGGATGATCATACGGCAGCAGGAAGTGTTATCAGGGACATGTTCACTCACAATAACCTCAAAATGCACACACACACACACACACACACACACACTCCATCATACTCTCTTCCAAAAGACTGCTTTTTATCTGCACAAGATAGACACACACACACACCCATTCACATCCTCTCACTGTCCCTGAAACCTCAGGGGGGATAAGTTGTGTTTGCAGTTATAAAAGGACTGCCTCCAATTTAGGGGGTAGACAGAAGGTTGTGGATATGGTAGAAGCTTTTGTTTTGGTAATCTGTGAAAACAAGTGGAATATATTTTCTAAAAGTCACTTTGCAGTATTTGAATCTGGATCCTTTGGCTGAACCCACTGAAAGTAAGTCTGACATCATTTTAGACTACATTTAAAAAAGGCTTGATCAGGTAATTAGACAACTTGACAGAGTATGACTAAGCATTTGTTTACACGTGGGTTTTAATAGTGTACAATTCTGATTAATTCAATTAGAAACTAAGTTTTTATTTTTAAATTGATATAAGAACCATTCATTCAATGATTAAAATGACCAATGAATGAATAATTCAAAATTGAATAAAGCTAAGTAATGTTTTAGGTGCACGTATTGTATTTTAAATATTTAATTTATAGATTAAAAAAATGCATCATAAAAAAAAATCTTTGTCCTTCAGTTCTGTCTGCATGGTTCGGACTGCATTGATTGGACAATGTGCCGGGTTCTGAACATCTTATTGGCTCTTCTGAGTCGCTTCCTGTTCGCGGTGCATGGCGTCCTGACGGTGTGGCGGGTGGTGGAGGTGACAGGAGAGTCCTCCTATTGGCTGCTGCTGACGGGGGTGGCACTGCTCGGGGTCGAGATGGCAATCACAATCAAATACACACGCAAAGCAGAATGGAAATGGTGAGGTTACTGAATGCTATCATAGTTCTAACATAAATATAATGATCCTGATGTCCCTGAAATTATTGCAGAGCTCATATTGCCGTAAAATAGAACTCTATCTTTTGCAACATTTTTTGACTGATTGTTTAAAAAAAAAAAAAAAAAAATACAGTAGGCCTACATTGTCCTTCAAAAGTTTGGGGTCGGTTAATTTTTTTGAAAGAAGTCACTTATGGCTGTTTTTTTTTTTTTCAAATATACAGTAAAAACAGTAATAATGTGAAATATTTCAATTTAAAAAGTTATTTTATTTCAATATATTTTAAAATTTCATTTGTTCTTGTGATGGCAAAGCTGAATTTTCAGCTGCCAATCATTCAGAAATCATTCTAATATGCTGATCTGGTTTTCAAGAAGCATTCCTTACATTATTATATTATTAATATTGAAAACAGTTGTGCTGCTTAATATTTTTGTGGAAGCCATGATAATTTTTTTTTCAGGATTCTTTGATGAACAGAAAAACGAAAAGAACTGCATTTAATTGAAATAGAAATATTTTTTAACATTATAAATGTCTTTACTATCACTTTTGATCAATTTACTGCATCCTTGATGAATGCAAATATGGATTTCTTTCATAAAATAAGCAACAACAACAAAAAAAAAAAATCACACTGACCCCAAACTTTTGAACAGTATAACTAGAAAAAGCAAACATGTTGAATATAAACAGCAAGGCAGTCACTTTAGAATGATATAAATAGATTTTTGATATAAATCAATTTCCTGATCGGAAAAAAAAAGAAGGTAATTTACTGAACACTTTATCATAGAAATAACATCTTTTGTGGAAAAAAGAAAATAATATTAGTTCGGAACAACATGTGGGTAAATCTATCTATGAGTAAATGATGACAGATTTTGTCTTTTTCTGGTGAACTATCCTATTAAGGACTCTTTCCACTGACTGTGTAGGACATGTTGTGTTTGGCAAAAATAGCCTTGCCAATTGTCTTGACATTCTCAGAAAAAAAGAGAATCGGTTTTGCCTTTTTAAAATAACTTTACTGAGTTACTCCAGACGTTCTGGTATAAAAAGACATGGGGCTTAGAAGCAGGGCGCCATGATTAACACTAACGAGAACGTGGGAAATTACTTTCTCGTTTCTTCAAGCTCGGCACGGCACTCCAGTCTGTCTTGCGGGGACGGATGATAATAATAACCCTTCCTCTCAACACAGCGACGGAGAAAAACAACCTTTGCCTTCCCAACCTTTGCATTCACAGAGCGGCACATGGTCGCGTTCAGTCAGACTTTAAGAAAAGTATGTACATTGTACAAAAGTATGTAATGAGACTCTCCCCTCCCACTGACATGGACGGAGGACCTGCTGAGAACATATCCTCCCTCCCTTCGTCTTTCTCATCATCCCCTTCACTCTACCATGATCTCCATCTCATCCTTTATAACTCTCTTTCTCTGCCGTGCTACTTTTCTATGCATACTATCTCTCTCCTGCACACTACACTTTGAAGTCTCTGTGCTCTTTAGAGAGGCTTGCTTGTGTCAGTGGGGATTTGCAAATGGGAGTAATTTGCAGTCAACGTTGGGCTTGTGTGCCTACAGCACTGGACTCTGTAGTGTGACCCAGCTTTACCACCCAATCAGATGCATCTGACACACATAGAACTACTTGGTGGCTTTATAAGTAGAAAGTAAAGTATAAGCAAATGTGTCCATCCATGAATGTGATGTTTCTTCCACTCTTCTGCAGGTTCTCACCTATGGTGTTTCTCTATCTGTGCACTGTGATTCCATCAGTCTGGTTCCTGGAGCTGAACCTCCTACAGTCCAATCTGCCCATCAACTCGAGCACAAACTCTGACCCACAATTCTTCTCACAGATCCCAATAACAATGGTGGGTGGAAAGCAATCGTTAACAATAAAACTCAGACCTCACCAGTTAAGAATGAATTCAGCTTTGAACCAAATCACTTAGAATCTCTCTCTCTCTCTCTCTCTCTCTCTCTCTCTCTCTCTCTCTCTCTCTCTCTCTCTCTCTCTCTCTCTCTCTCTCTCTCTCTCTCTCTCTCTCTCTCTCTCTCTCTCTCTCTCTCTCTCTCTCTCTCTCTACTGTGTTGGATATTTCAGTACTCATATTTCTGGGAAAGCAATAAACATAAAATGCTCGGATGGAAATTGATTCGCGTGGAAAGCAGACTGTTTTCTGTAAAATGTCTGCAATTCTGGGGGGGGGGGGGGGGGGATAGGGAAAGATTCAGGCACAGATTTTTAAACGTCTTAACCGCAAAACCTGACTCTAAAACTATAAAAACTAAAACAATAGCTTCCTCCAGGATGATTATAATCCAGATTCAAATCTTTTTAAGAAAAATTCTTTGCAAAAAAAGTAGTAAAAGTTCTCAAAAATTTTCTCACATCTTAATTTTTGCTTTAGAAATAAAATGACAGGCTTTGATGTTGTCTTAATTTATATGAAAATGCAAACGTATCGTCAGCTGTCTTTCTATTCGTAAGAACCCAATACATTAATTAAATATCTTACCTTTTTGGCATTTAATTAAAAAATTGTTTTCACAAATTTTAGTTCTTGAAAGTTTTTTTTTTTTTTTAAAGAACAATCTAAAGAAAAAAGATAGAAATATTACAAAAATATAAGTATTTTTGGAAATACAAAATATTCTTAATTTCTGAAGTTAGAAATCAATCATAATAATAGTTAGAATAAATTGATAATTTAGAAGAATAAAGAAGAATTTTACTCTTCTTATAAAATTTGATGTGTTCCTATATTATGTGTTGCGAGTTCGGCTGCAGTTTTATGTATTCTGAATACCCCCACTTCTAGGTTTGTTAGGCTCTGGCAAAGTAATCTGAAACTTACTGAAGCTCATGGTTTTAAAAATGTATATAAATGATTGTTTTTTTTTTATAACCCAGCTCGAATATGTTGCATATATAATGCTTTTTTACACATTGAAACTTGATCCTGTTTTTAAAGGTTCAGACCTCCATTTCCTCCTGACAGCTTTGTATCTGAATATTTGTAATACTGATGACTGTGGTATTTTCTTTGTCTTGCGTTCAGGTGGGTGGAAAGCTCACAGGATGTTTTGTAAGAATATGCTGCAAAAGCTAATCAGTGACTTGACTGAAAAGCTTTTTGGGAAACCATATCATCTCAGTTGTCCTATTTCATTAAGTTAATCCTCCGATGGATCTTTTGTTCAGGCACTCCAATGAGTCAAAGCAATCATTTTTTTCTTATAAAATGTTTGAACCTTTTTAATCTGGTATTACAATAACATCTTAACAACACATGATTCATCCATTCAAATTATCACAGTCTCGCTGTGTGCTCTCGCTGTCTGGTCTGTTACCATGGCGATTAACCTATTTGTGTGTGTGTGTGTGTGTGAGACAGGGGTTGGCAGAACTTGATCCTGAGAACTGGGTGGAAGCTTTGGAGCAGACCATGTTGATAGTGTTGGTTCTGGGCCGCTGGCTGATGCCGAAGGGCGACATGTCACGTGACCAGCTATCTCAGCTCCTCATGGTTTACGTGGGGCTTGGAGCTGATATCCTGGACATCTTTGACACTTTTAAGGAGCCACAAGTGAAAACCAAGCAGGCCGTGATCATTGTTGGGCTAAGTTTGTTCTCCTGGGCCTTGATGCAGTTTCCTCTTGTTCTTACCCAGACCAGCCACCCCAAGGTCCAGGAGGAAGATCATCCAGAGGCTGCCCAGCATGGCCGAGCTGGCTGGACCGTTTCCTGCTGCTCGAGTGAAGTCTGGAGCCTTCTGCTAACGGTGGGTCTGCAGGATGGACCTTTCCTAATTTACCGTCTGTACCTCATGATACGTGAGAATGTTCTGAACCAGCTGATGATCTTCTTCACATGCAAGAACATCCTCATTGTTTTGCTGGAGGTCTACAGGATTTGTGTTGTCCACTTTGAGAAGAGCATTCCGGGGAGCGGAAGTCAGTCATGTGACCCGTCTCATGGACACTCAGAATGGACTGACGGAGAGGCTATAGAAACCAGCTGAATCTATCTGTCTGTCTATCTATCTATCTATCTATCTATCTATCTATCTGTCTGTCTGTCTGTCTGTCTGTCTGTCTGTCTGTCTGTCTGTCTGTCTGTCTGTCTGTCTGTCTGTCTGTCTGTGTATGTCTGTGTATGTCTGTGTAGACAGTATTCAAACAAAAAGTGCCTTGTAAGGTTTAACGTTTTGGAAGTTTAAACTTACTTAACATTCACCTTATCATAAACATCTTGATTCTGAGATTGTATTATTTAAGAATCTGACAGCCAGCATGGACAGCACTGTACAGCACAATTGCTACCACTTGAGGCCAGCAGATGGTAGTATGAGCAAACTCATTGTAAGGACAGAGCTATATGATGAAATTTGGAAATTGCTCTGGAGATCGTGACGCCTCTTCAACGGTACCCTGACACCGCAACCTGTGACATTTTTGCATCTAACATCAATAGGTAACAAATCAGCTCCTGAGTGCTTCCTGATGTTTGTGAATGATCTGTCCACGGCTGTCTCATTACTCAAAGTTCAAGCCTTTCCCCTTGCTCAGAACTCTTGTATCTTTTTGACGATGACATATTAGATTGAAGTACTGTCATGAAGACCAAAATATCATTCTAAAAAAAATCAGTGAGATTGGGATACACAGCTCCTGTCAATCATGGGATTTAAAGCAGTAAACCCGACCTTTGCTTGTGGTTAATTAGAACGGCAGCTAATTAGGATATCAGTCAGAATAAAAACACATATCATGTATAGTTGTGATTATTGTTTGTTTTGACAGGCTCTCAGAGAGAGACCCGACAGACGTGTAGAAAGAAAGACAGAGGGAAACACCTCAAAGAGAGCTCTGTCATTAGTGCTGTTCTGTCACAAAATCTTTCATTCCTGTGAAGGCTGACAGTGCTTGTGACAAAAGAACTAGACAAAAACAGGGCAACAGACTTTCTTCCCCCCCATCTGCATGTCTGTCTTTCTCTCTCTCGGTTCTGCATTAAAATAAATCAGAAACAATTAAAGTCCCCTGACAACGACGTAACACAATGAAACTGTTCTGCATCTTTTTCTGTCACCCCTCGGCTCCCCAGAGTTGTTCACATTCTCATTTTCAAAGTCCTCTCCCCAAAATCGAGTGCACTGTGGAGACTGTAATGCACTGGATACGGCGAGGATCGAGAGTGAGAGAACGAGAAAGAAAAAGGTAAAGAAAGGAGAGTGAAGAGCAGATTGTTGGAGGAGAGAGATGAAGTGCACGCTTTAATGAGATTTGAACTCGTGGGAGGAGACACGCAGTCAGCTGATCAAACGGTTAAACAACGACCTGCCCTAGATAGACAGAAGAAAAGAGGAAAGGAAATCATACAGTTCTCTTTGGTTTGAAAAGGTTCAGTTCCAAAAGGGAAGAATGGGCAACGCAACGCTTCGTGTCACAGCCCGCAAAGTACTGCGTAAGTAAAACGATTTTACAGCATAACTTTCGGTAATTATAGTCTAGGCCTAACTATAAAGTACGTACAGTGCGTGTAGGTATAAGTTTGGAGAATAAAGGGGTAACATCCAGGAAAATTAACAAATTATTTATTCTTTAAGTGGGCCTATTTTAGAACTAAGGGGTAGGGCCTACTTATTCTACTATTATGATAGGCAACAATCTTACGTTTGGGAGCAATTTAGCGAGAACATAGACCGCACTGCGTACATTTGTAATAGAGTAGGCTATGCGTAAAGGCTTTTTTTTAATTACAGGGTACATATCAGTGCATTTATATTATAACAAAAGTGCACTGGTTAAGTTTGGTCTTCCATGTTTCAAGTAGCCTAAAACTAAAACTATTACAACTCCTCAGATCTACTTTTTTTAAATACTGGGAAATATACTCTTCTTCCATATAGTTATAAGGTAAGGGGTGCTTGTTACCCTCTGGTTCTATGAAGTTACAGGGTAAGTCTAACATCTGTGTGTTGTAAATTAAAGTGGTGATTGTTACCCTCTTGTTTCATGAAGTATGTGACATCTCCAGGCTGTAAATAAAAGTGGTGCATGTTACCCTCTTGTTCTATGTTGCATAATAGTAGAATAAGTACCCCTTTGTTCTAAAATACTTACTGTATAAATCATTTGTTAATTTTCCTGGTTGTTACCCCTTTATTCCCCAAACTTTACATATTGTTCCTTTATGCCAACACATACTTACTTTATAGGTACACAATAATTACCTAAAGTTATGCTGTAAATTAGTTTTACTTACGCAGTACAGGCTGTATAATCAAAAGCGTAACCGAAGGAAAGTAAATTAAAGAAGCATAAAATTAATCATTTACACACTCTTAACTTACCTGTATGACAGTGACATACTGGCCCTCATTTATCATTCTTGCGTAGAAACGGGCGTATAAGTTGGCGTAGATTATGCTTACACTCCTCTCACCGCCTGATTTATGAAGCTGTGCGTACCTTTGAAATCGAGGTGTACGCAATACCTGCCCTTGATAAATCCTGCGGCTGAAAACGATCGTCATTAGAATAACACGCCCCTATATATTCAAGTCTCCGCTTCCCCCACGCCCTGATTTTACGCCATGGACACACGGAAGACGGCAAAGAAGAGAAACTTCTGACGTGGAGCCGAAATGACCTATCACAATGCAATATTTTACAGCACGTCTTTTGAATTAGCATTCAATTTCGAATCACGTTACATGTATTGGGGTGTACAATAGTGATGATGATGATGTGATGTGGAGTACCATTCATTCACATTAATAATTGCATGACAATTTGTAATATTCTTCTTATTATTAGTATGATTTGTATTATTAATGACGCTTATTGTTATTTAGAAGAAGAATGTCTTTATTATTATTTGTATTATTTAAAATAAGAAGAATGTATTTTTTATTATTTTGTCAGTCTGAATAATTTTTTGGTCATTGAAAGCCTTTTGTTACCGAACCCAGTCCGTGCGCACCTGCCGGGCCAAACCCTGAAACGTCAGGGTAAAGCGCACAGGCTCGCAACTGAAGGAATACATATGCTTACAAATCAAATGCTTTGGTAAAGTCACACAAATTAAAAATTGAAGTCCATGTTGCACAAAAATAAACACTGAAGTTTATAATTACTATGTTGTTGTTTTTTTGTTTTACAGTGGGTCATAATATATAATATCTTTTAGTTTGTCAGTGCATTTTGTGGTGTTAGGAATTGTTTTTCTGCGCATTTCTGCGTACACCACCTCCTGAGCTGGCGTAGGATTTGAGCGTGCCGTACGCCAACGTCCATATTGATACATCTCAAAGTCACCGTGGTTTTGGGTGTACGCCAGGTGTACGCTGGAAATTTGGTGTACGCACTTTTGATAAATGAGGACCACTGTCTCTTGCACAGTACAAAATAAGATATTTTGAAGGATGTTTTTTTTTTCATGAAACATGAAAGTCAGTATCCAAAACAACATTGGGCCCCATTAACTTCAACCCTAAGGACAAACATAACATTGAGACATTGTTTAAAATATCTTCTTTTGTGTTGGCAAGAAGGAAGATCTCATACAGGTTTGGAAAAACATAAGTGAGTAAATGATGACAGTATTTTCACTTTAATAGAGAAATATAATAGTAGAGAAAACGCACAAACCCACAAATAAATACTTGTGTGGATATATGAATTTTCTTTCAAGTAAAATACATATGGTTTGAACAGGTGCATATCTGTAGAACACCTGACAAGAATTATATTTCAGAATTTTTCTCTGAATTCACACCAAACTCAAAAGCAGCACATGTGAAAAAGCAGCTTTGAAACTTCAACAGCAGGCTCACATTGTGCCGTTAATGTGAACTAGGCCTACAAAAAATCCAGTTCCTCAATCCCTGCCTCAAAACTCCATCTGTACTATAAGAGATTTGATCAGCTCTTGTTACTGTCAGTCCTTTTTTACCAAGATATAGAGCAATAGCACTTAACTTGAACTATTTTATGGCACATTTATGAATGATTGAAGCTGCTTGTTTGTGACCGGGAGCACAAAGTACCAGAGTGGTGCAATGTGACAGCTATACATTACAATCTATATAGTAATCTGACAGTAAATGCCACTGTTTTGTAGAACATTTATAAAATACATTTATTTCTCTCATATAAAATCAAATTCAACTTTCTGCATATTTTCTCCCTCGAGCTGATCTAAATCGGCTGCAGTCATCACACATGTATTTTGCATAATTTAAGGCTCATACATCATGAGCTGTCCATCACTTTCCCTGGGGCTTTTTATCAGATGATTCACATATGATGGCATTCACTCTCAGTTTCCACCCCCTCTGCTGCTCACCCACTGCACTACACTCACCCTCTGCCACTGCAATGGCTAAAAACTAGCAGATACTTTTGACATTTATATAAAAAAGTACCATATTTTTAAACAGACAACTCTCACTCTGGCTACGCTAGGCATGGACAAACATATTTAATAGCCCATGGGCCTGTTCACACAGAACGCATTTTTGTATTCCACTGCTGTTTTCCTATTGTTTTTCTTTTTAAATCGTGCTCGAGAGACCATTGTTTGACCATTGCCCTTGAGTATTTTGCAGCATCTTGCACATGACACAGCGTTCTTAAAACATGGCACTCAGAAGATGCACTTTAAAAACACTAGACCATTGTTGAGGAAAGTTACTTTTTAAAGTATTGCGTTACTATATTGCATTACTCCCTAAACATGACTACTGTTACTTGAGTTAATTAGTTACTTTTTATGGAAAGTATTGCATTGAGTTATATTTGGGTTAGTTCTGACCTGGGCTGGGCTTGCTTGTTTATTTTTTAATAATAAGTTTTGGCAAATGTAAAGGCCTTTTCACACCAAAAGTGAAATGAATAAGCCGAAGGAAATGCAAATTCACGCCTGTACATTAGAAGGGCACAGCTCTGTAGCATTTTGGATTGCAGAAGAGGAAAGTTCAACACTCATTTTTGCTTATTTTTTTGGGGTTGAATTGGATCATCAAAGCTTAGCAGCAAAGACTGGTTAATAAAGTGAGATTAAATACATAAAGTATATTTGTATTATTTAACATTTAATTATTGCAGGTTTGCCTTTTACTGTGTTTATTCATTTTGAGGAATACTGAATCTGTATTTGTGCAAGTGAGATGAGTATATGCATGCTCACATTTAGTCTAAAACTATATGTTTAGAGAGCGCACACAACGCCTCTGCACCTTACTCCCAATTTATCTCAACATGGGGACAGGGGAGTCAATAAATGGGAAAACAAGGTAACTTGCGTTTGGGTTGATGGGTTAGCTGAAAGAGTAGCTCAGATATTTTGTTGTGAATTTAAAAGTAATGCTTTACTTTACTAGTTACTTGAAAAAGTAATCTGATTACATAACTCGCATTACTTGTAATACATTACCCCCAAACACTGCTCTCTAGACCTCGCGTTTTTGTTCTGCGTGTCTCTTCTTTTTTTAACACAAAAACGCTATTGTGTGAATGGCCTCTGAGGGCCACATCAACAGTAAAAAATTACAAAGGAGATGTCTTTAATGTCTCAATTTCTTTAAAAGAGCGCTCAATTCTTAATTCTCTTGCTTCTCAGATTTTTCTCTTGAGAAAAATACCCCAGTGACCTTGCATGAGTTTTAGATAAGTCTGCAATCATCACTCAGAGATTGAACTCTCATCAAAAGAACCAGTGGAGGTCACACCCAAAACCCTTTAATTTTTGATTGATATGAAAATTGAGAGGTCATTAAAGTCTCCTGGGATATGAAAGAACGTCCTCTGAGCAATTTTGCTCCAGGCATGCACTTTCACATTCAGCAAAAAGCATTTCCCCAAACTCCCACAGTCTTTCCACACATTTTCGTGGCTCAAGCTCATGTGTCTAAGGTCTATAATTTCCGGGCAGAGGGCAGACTCGTGGGTGGACAGTTTCCTGAATCTTTTCGCATGAATTACTCAAAAAACACTGAGCATATTGAAGCCATCAACCTGATGACACTTCCATAAGATCATCCAAGAATAATGATTAGATAAATGTACTCACTGAGATAATTGTCACCGTAATTGTCAAAACATATTTAGCAAGAATCACATGCGATCATAAGAGTAAGAGCGAGATAACAGAAATCATAATTCATGTTTATAAACCCATTATTTCATAGCTGCTGCAGTCTACTGTGAACAACCTCTCTCGCATGTACAGAGCCTAGATACTGATTCTAGAAATAAGTCTGACACATTTACTTGTTGGATCTATTATACTTGGCTTATTTACTGGTTCATCAGTTCTGAAGGCGAAAGAGGGCAGAGAGGTTTTTAATTTGAGCCAAAGTGGCACAGTGGAGCGTAATATCCTGTGATTCATTTGTGTAATTGCTCATCCATGTACAGAGAGAGTTTGGAGTCGTTGACACTTTTGTGAAATGAGACACACTAAACTTCATGTTGGATTTTGAAGGTGAATGATTTGTTTTTATTTCCTTTAAGCAGTAGTCTGGTGTAACTTCACTAGTAGACAAAGTGTATATAGGAAAAAAAAATACTATGGAAGTCAATGGGGTACATCAAATGTTTGATTACTGACATTCTTCAAAATATCTTCCTTTGTGTTCAGCAGAAGAAAGAAATGCATACAGGTTTGAAACAACTTAAGGGTGAGTAAATGATGACAGAATTGTCATTTTTAAGTGAACTATTCCTTTAAATCTGATATAATGGGAGAAAAAAGGATTTGTCAATGCATTTAGCTGTATGTAAATATATTATATATCAGTTTTGTGTTTTATCAGTTGGCATCATAAGTTTAGTAAGGCTTGCTTGTTTAAAAAAAAAGAAGAAAATAGCCTATTAGTTTTATTCAGTCAGGATGTAATAAATTGCTTAAATTGATCATGTATAATGTTACAAAATTCTATTTCAATTGCTGTTCTACTGAACTTTCTATTCATCAAAAAATGCTGGAGAAATATAAAAATAGATTTCCACAAAAATATTTAACAGGTTTCAATTCATGCACTGAAGTCTGGAGTAATGGCTGCTGAAAATTCAGCTTTGTCATCACAGGAATAAATTAAAATTTTAAATATATATTAAAATGAAAACAGTCATTTTTAATGATTCTCAGTATTATTATTTTTTTTTTTTTTACTGTATTTTTGATCAAATAAATGCAGCCTTGGTGAGCATAAGAGACTTCTTTCAAAGACATAAAAAAATCATACAGACTTTATACAATAGTAGTGTATACAATATAAAATCTATCATGTAAATATGATTCATTAGTTGAATTAATTAAGCTGATTTTCTCAGCTCAATCCCTAATTGTGGTTCATTCTGTCACATTAAGAATCCAGTTGGAAAACAGCTTCATTTCCACTTCTCAAGAGTTACAGAGTGTGTGCAGCTCCTAAACTGAGAGAAGAAGTGTTATCTGCGTCCTGCACTCTGCCTCCAGACAGAGTCAGTCAGTCAGTCTCAGACTGAGTGCGGAAGGGCTTACCGAAGCCTTTTCAGGGGTGTCGAGACAGGGATGAAGCTATCTGTGAGCAGTGCTCTGGAGTTTTCTTAAGGAAGGAGTGCAGCTTGTGAGATATATATGTGCGCGCTCTCTCTCTCACACGCACGAACTTGCACACAAAGTTCAAACATCTTCACTGGCAAACAGGAAGATGTGTGTGATAATTTGACTTTAAAAGCATTCCGCTTCCAGAAACGAGTGGAAATATCTGTGGCAGGCCTGAATCTGAGCTCTCAGAAGTATACGAGCTGCATTAATAAGCTCCGCTCGCCTGTTCGAATTTATACAGACCTACACAAACTACAAATAAGGAATCAATAATAGAAGTACCTATCATGCACACATAAACACACACATATGAGATGGATACAGGGTATTTGAAATACAGTATATACAGTAGGCAGTTAGATCAGAGAAAGAATATTCTTTTGATATCATAGCTCCTTGGTAAAAGATCATGGACATTTTTCAAGACTAAAGATCATCTGTAAGTGCCTTTAAATGTTTAAGACAAAACTTTGAAAAAGTTTGCGGTTGCACTTTTGCAAGATTACAAAAAATATAACGGCCACGATGCATCGCAAACGTCACACTGCAGCCAATCTATATTTGTGCCCTGAAAAACATTCATCCCTGACAGTGAAATTTGCTTGGTTGACAGTAAGGGAAAACAACAGCACAAAATTGTAAGGTTATTTATCTTTAAACTCAGCCTTAGTATGCAAGCAGCTTTTCCGAGATAGCCTGACCCCCCAGACTGACAAGAATATCATAGAAGCAAGAAACAAATCTTTCAGTGAATACTTGAGTCTCCCTGTTCAACAAACTCCTATTTCCCAACTTGACAGTTTACTGTAGTGCTGAGCAGTATTTCTAGTGCAAGTACATTATGTTTCTGAAGAGAGACCTCCTCATCTAGCCATCTGACCATTACTGACTGACTGTCTGTTCCACCGCTGGATCCCTCTAAATTTTTATTTTAAAGGTGTAACATAAATTATATAGAACGGTGTCTTACCAAAGAGCAGAATCAGAATAGCCTTATCCCCCCAAACTACCACTTCAAAGTCACTGACTTGCTTTTATCTTAGCTGGTACAGCTTTCTCACACATGACCTGTGGTGACTTTTCTGATGTGGTTTTCCCACAATTAGAAAAAATTAAAAATAAGGTCACGTTTAATTTTAAAGTGACATAGTTGTAATTACTCTCCTATCTCATGATTATCCATCAAATATTTTGAACAGACTGATAGCGTCCATTCATCTGAGCTGCATAACATAATTGAATTATGCATTTTCAAGTCACACCCAAGACAATGTGATAAAGACATTCAAATGCTGCCGCTGTCTCTCCACCATTACCAATTCATCATGTGGTCCACATGCACGCAAACAGTCACACTTGTTTTTCCATAAATTCAAACATAACTCCGGGCTCGTCAGTTGGATGAGATCTCCCGAGCCGACAATCAGAGGAGCAAATTCAATTATGAGCAGCATGGTGAAAAATCCCATTCTCGCTCTGACCCAGACAAGCTGTTGTGTTGCCGGGATGAACTTTACAGGATAACTTCAGCTGGTTTGATAATTGGTTTTTCAGCCATGAAAAATAAGGATGACATTTGTATTAGGGGCAGGAGATTGCGATTAAATGTGTTGGTATTTGCTTCACTAGTAGATCCCGCTGGGAAAAGATCTTTTAAATATTGCAAATGGAATAAAAAAATCACTTTTAGGTATTAAATAAATGAGTAAAAAGCCAAGGCCTTCAGCCATTACATGAAATATGCTGAAAGTATTAATGTCAGTTTTAGTTATAAATCAAATGTATAAACTGCTTATTTTCCCATTTCCTTAAAGTGCGGTCCTGTCACCTGTGCGGTCCTGTGCAACACCATCAACAGTAGGCAAAAATACCTGGATAACCTACTGTTTGCTGAGATTCCAACCCGATCTCACGGCAATTCGTACGAATTTTACAAGGTGGCTAATTCGTACGAATTCATACGACATCACTCGTACGAATTAGTAAGATTTTTGCTAAATCATCTAGAAATTTGTACGAATTGGTCTCGTGAGATAGCGTTGGAGATTCTGAAGTGAGATTCGATTATTCCATAAGGCCACAGGAGCTGATGATGTGTAATGTTGTTTGAGCTTGAAAATGGTCAGCAAAGTTACAAAACACAAAGTCCCAAAGGGAGTTATTCTCTACATCAGTAAGCACTGTTCCCTTTCGTAGTCACTACGTTGAGTTACGTCGTGACGACGAATGGGGTTTCGCTTAGAAAGCCTATCAACTTTGAGTATTACAAAACGAGCCAATGGCAAAGAAATGCCATGGGTATGTGGATTTTGCATAGCGTGGCTCCGCCCCACCTCGTGGGTATATAAGGAAGTGCGCTGGCAATATGCAGATATGTTTCTACTTCGGAGCCAAGAAGTCCTCTTCACTCCTGAAGCCTATTCTCTGACTATCTTCGAGAATCTTCTAGACGAGCAGCTTCCAGTCAGTGTTGGTGTGATGGCGTGTTCCAGCGAGTTTCACATTCCTGCCTGCTGAACTGAACAGCGTGTGTGTTTCTCCCCGTGCGCTTCAGCACTGCTGCGAGCTTTTCTCTCACAAACAGAGTGTGCACGCGTAGGGCTGATTCAGGGCTCATACAAGAGCTGCCTGTCACCACCGACCTCGCTCTATGAGCGACGAAGGTGACCGCATGCTCCCTGGGTCAGGTGATGTCCACTTGCGTGGTCAGACATGGTTGATATGCGCGAGGCTGAGCGAACCCGCTTCCACGAACTCCCCCATATCCCAGGCTGGCCTCTGCGGTGGCGCTGTCGAGGACTCTGCCCAACAGTTCTCGGCTGCCCAGAAGCAGACTGAGGCTACCAAACATGTTCTGACCCCGCGGCCAGCTGCTGCCACCCAGCCGCCGGCTAAGACACCTCAGTCCGCTTGCTGCCGAACGCGTCCTCCTGCGACTTCCGCCCCCTCCTGCCCGGCCCCAGCAGCACCGGGCCGTGTCATTGAGGTGGTCGCAGGAAGGCGCCCCAGCCCGTACCAGTCCCGCAGCCTGCCGAAATCCAGGTGATGCGGCGCTCCCGTTACAGGCAGCTCAGAGATGGGTTGCAGTTCTTTCAGGAAGTGGTTGCAGGGCCACTCCTTCCCCCGGTGGAGGGCCGGGGGAGAACCTCTTCTCCAAAGAACTGACATCCCATCTCTGAGCCCCCAGAGGGCGCAGATGGCAGTGCGCGCCGCTTACGAGCCTCGCCACTCTCATCCCCCTCTGTCGCCAGACCCCTGATAAAGCAGGCCCCCGTGGAACGCTGGTCCTTCCCTGGCCTTCCTCTGTCAGGATGAGGCATATGACCGTGCCCCCACATCGGGACGCTCCACCACCCACGTCTGGGCCGGTCATTCTGCCTCACTGCCCCATCGTGGGCACGTCTGTGGTTCACATGACCCTGCTGGTTCAGTTTTGGAGCTTCCTATCTTTCCCGCTGGCTCACGAGAATCATCAGGCTCGGCTATGCGATTCAGTTTGCACGGCCTCCTCCCCGCTCCGGGGAATCCGCTATACCGTGGTGGGTGGCAATGCCCCTGTCATGCGTACGGAGGTCGTCACCCTACTGGCGAAGGGTACGATCGAGACCACCCCTCCAGCCGAAATGAAGTCCGGCTTCTTCAGCCTCGAATTCATTGTACCAAAGAGAACCGGTGGGTTCGACCAATCCTGGAGCTGCGCGTCTTGAACCGTTCCCTTCTAAAAGGTTTCCGTTCAAGATGCTCACGGCCAAACGCATTTTCGAATGTATGCGGCCACAGGATTGGTTTGCAGCGATCGACCTGAAGGACGCCTACTCTCCTTTCGTCCTCGACACAGACCGTTCCCTCGTTTTGTTTTCGAGAGGCGGACATACAAGTACGCGGTTCTCCCATTTGGGCTAGCCCTGTCTCCTTGCGCCTTTACAAAAGTCGTCGAGGCAGCCCTTGTGCCGCTCGGCAACATGGGGTTCGCATCCTGAACTATCTTGACGACTGGCTGATCCTAGCTCACTCTCGAGACCAGGTTTGCGAACACAGGGACCCAGTGCTCTGGCACCTAGCTCGTCTGGGCCTTTGGGTCAACTGGGAAAAGAGCAAACTTTGCCCCACGCAGAGGATCTCTTTTCTCGGTATGGAAATCGACTCGGTCGCCATGTGCGCGCAGCTTAAGAGCAAGCACTTGCACCCAGTCACTGCTAACTTGCCTGAGACAGTTCGAGGGCAAGAGTACGCTCGGCACGGACGGATTGGCGCACAGCTAGCCTTCAAAAGTATGTGTTTCCCCCAGTGAGCCTTCTTGCACAGACCCTGTACAAGATAAGGGAGGACGAGGAGCAGGTCATATTGGTTGCGCCTCATTGGCCCAGCCGGACCTGGTTCTCCGAACTTGTACTCCTCGCGACAGCACCTCCCTGACCAATTCCTCTGAGGAAGGACCCTTTCTCAGAGATGGGGCACCCTTTGGCACCCTCATCCTGATCTTTGGAACCGCGACGTGTGGCTCCTGGACAGGACAAGGCAGGTTTGAGTACCCTACCACCAGCGGTGGTGGCTACCATCACTTCCGCTGAGCATCGTCCACGAGACATGCCTACGCGTTGGAGTGGAACCTCTTCGACAACTGGTGCTCTTCTCACCGAGAAGACCCCAGAAAATGCTCGAAGTGTCATGCTTTCCTTCCTGCAAGATGGGTTGGAGCGAAGCCTGTCTCCCTCCACCCTGAAAGTCTATGCTGCCACTTTCGCCGCACATCACGACGCAGTTGAGGGTAAGTCCGTGGGAAAGCATGACCTGATCACCAGGTTCCTGAGAGGAGCGAGGAGACTGAAACCTCCTCGCCCTCCTCTCGTTCCCTCTTGGGACCTCTCAGTGGTTCTAACTGCCCTGCACAGTGCTCCCTTTGACCCTCTTCAATCATTGGAGCTTAAGTTCCTGTCAGTTAAGACAGCGCTCCTGGTTGCATTGGTCTCCATTAAGAGGGTAGGGGACCTGCACGCATTTTCCATTGACGAAGCATGCCTGGAGTTCGGGCCGGCCTATTTTTAATGTAATCCTGAGACCCTGGCCTGGATATGTGCCCAAGGTTCCCACTACTCCCTTTCGAGATCAGGTGGTGAACCTGCAAGCGCTGTCCCTGGAGGAGGCAGACCCAGCCTTGGCACTGCTCTGTCCAGTACGTGCCCTCCGTGCTTATGTAGACAGAACGCAGTGTTTCAGGACCTCAGACCAGCTCTTTGTCTTTTATGGTGGGAAGCTGAAGGGAAAGGCTATCTCCAAGCAGAGGCTGTCTCACTGGATAGTGGACGCCATTGCTTTGGCATATACCAGCAGCAAGGTCGACCGTGCCCCCTTGGTGTGAAAGCTCACTCCACCCGGAGTGTTGCTTTCTACTTGGGCTCTAGCGAATGGCACCTCGCTAACAGACATCTGCAGAGCTGCAGGCTGGGCGACACCCAACACATTCATCAGATTCTACAATCTCCGAGTGGAGCCAGTGTCCTCCCATGTCCTCGCTTCAACCAGGCGGTACTAGGACCTGCTCAGGTGTCTTCGCTTGCTCGCCATTCCACTCCTCGGACTGGATACATGCGATATATTCCTCAGGTGAGCTTTCCCACAAGCCCTGAGTTCCTCCAGCCCAGTTGATGTCAACGCCAGAGTCTATGCCTGCGGCAGCTTTCGCGTTGGCTAGGTGCCTCCATGTGCTTGGTTCTCCACTGGTGACCCCCACATTTTGTATTTCCACTGTAAGCCTCTCCGAGCATGTGTCCCCTTCGGGCAGGCACTGATTGCATATTTCCACTGAGATATTTTTCACGACATAACGTTACATCCGTAACCAAGACGTTTCTGAACTTCCTGAAATGCCTCAATTCTAGTCTTGAGTTTTCTTCCGCGAAAGTACATGTCACAATATCCCTCATTGAAGTAATTCCTGTACAAGGCATACACACACACACAAAAAAAGGATGATGCTTGTAGTGTGTTGAAATTTTAAGGGATGTGACATTTCCTAAACATGCTCGAAGTGGTTGATCAATCACAACACATTGATCCAAGTGACCAATCCGAGCACAGTGCACTGTTTCGAAAGAAGTGGATTCATCGGGACCAGAATTTAGAGCATTACTGACAGAATTAGAAGAGACAAGATAAAACTTATTATTATTTAAAAAAAATATTATTTTTTGAACATTCAAGTGTGATTACCTATTCTAGCAGACCCCAAAAAACATAATCAAGAGCATAAATTATGTTTTTTTAACAAAGTTCGGGAGGAGCACGTTCAAACGATCTACCCAATCAGTATGATTGGAGGCCTATATATATATAGCCGACTCACCTCCGTTCCTTGACAGTTTTTTTCCGCATCCCTCCACCAACCTGACTCCTCAACCTCGGCTAGTTCCTATCCCAGCCAAGGATAGGGGGGAGTCCTCTGGGTTCGGGCCACATTTCCTCCCCCGGACAGCACACCAAATACGCATACTCTTTTACTCCATCTAATTATTTGTCAGTGTGAACTCGCAAATAGTTCCCCTTAAAAAGCACCTAAATGTTTTATTTTTGTAGTTGTTAGTCCATCAAAGGTCAAAGTAGATTGTCATACAAAGGCAACATGGCAGATATTGTATATCCAGGAATGTATTTATTCTACACACATGCATACCGAACGTACTTTATCAATAGTCGAGAAGCATCAAATTCAGAACATGAATTTGGACACAGATAATGACACAAATAATGCTGTTTATTCATAAAAATAATCTACTTCCTTTTACCATTAGCCCACTTCCTGAAATAGATCCTCCCCATTCACACTCGCAAGTGTTCCAAGGAGAGATATTGCTTCTGGCGGCCAGTGTCCTACATTATGCCATTATGTAAACTCAAAAGATGAGGAGGAGAGAAAACAGACGTAAATGAAAAAAAAAAAATATATATATATATACAGGCGATTATACAAAACTCATAACTGACAGCAAAGCAAAGCACCTGATAAGGGCCCACACAGAAAGGATGTGATGTCACAGATGGGTTTAGGTTTCATGATTGCCAATGAGCATTTGCAATCTGCCTTTGACAAAACCATACCTCAAAAGAAATTTCAATAATGGAATACTCATTTTAAATTTTTGGAAAAAACTTTAAAACCCCATTTTTATAGTCACAATCAGATTTTGCACGGCAACTGAATATTAACCATCATTTTTCAAAATCCACCCTCCTCGTGAAATGACTTTTGTGGTAATGTATTGCACAGTTCAAATAGAAATTTATCAAATTTGTGCATTCGCAATAAATTAGCCTACTACTTATTTTTCGCTAAATAGATCAAATATAAATATTCATGAAGCCATCATTCGTCAACATAAAATAATGCTGAAAATGAGCCATGAGAATGAGAGCCTCAGTGAGGCTAAGTATCTCATTCACTCACTCAAACAGTTCTGCGGTGGACTGAAGTCACACGGCTCATTTCCGCAAACCCCTCTCTGCCTCCCCTTCATGGGTCGGTAATTGAAAGTGAGAAAAATTGATTTTTAAAACATTTCTTTTACTGTTGACAGACAGATAATCTTTATATCTTCCTTATAAATTAGTCCCAGTTCATCAAAACGTAATTTCCTGTTGCAGAGGTGATTGGAGATAATGTGTCCTGTCAATATATTATATCAAACATGCTGATCTGGAAATGTTTGGAGGATGAGAAAGCTTTGGAGTGGAGGTTTGGGGGCACAGATCAAACAGGATGAGGAATAATGTAGACTAATAAAGTCTGGAATCAGCTGCCGCTGCTTGATTTATGTGTTCACTGTAAAAATCTGAAGTTTTATCAGCTTTCATAAAACATAGTATAGTCCTATAAACTCAAAAGTAATCATAATTTATTCTTGTGGATCCAAGTTCAGTAAGCTTTTGAAGTTAAAATGACTATTTATATTGCACATCATTGATGTAGAAATGTCATATTCTGGAAGACTTTTCCACTAAAGTGTTAAAATTTGTGTATCAGTTAGTTGCACAAACTCAGAAGGTCATATTATTTCTATGCACCAAAACATGTGTTTACAATTTATACCATAAATTAAAGAAACTTGACCAAAGGAAACATTACCCTAATGGTGAATTAAAACAAAACAACTTTTTATTTAAAATTCTAGATAAAGCTAAAACATCTACTTCTGACTATCAAATATTTGCATGTACTCATAGATCCACTTTTACCAAAACACACGATTCAAATGCAATGGATTAATAGGTGAACAGTGATTAATTTGATTAGTTGTCATTGTTAGTTATTGCCGCTTAATATTTTAAGTTGCTCATACTAAATGGCCTGAAAGTTGACTTTATTTAATATTTATATAATTTCAACTTTTTTTTTTAACAGTAGATCTGATTTTAAATCAGCTTTTAAAATAGAATTTGTTTGAAAAAATGGAAGTTGGATGTTTTAAATTTTGATTACATTTTATCTCCAAATAATTCCATGTACAAAACAAAACTGTCAAACACTGAAAATCATTATTCATTATTTTCTCTCCCAAGAAAATAAACAAATGCCCTCATTACTGATTTTTTTTATATTCTCAAAATGCCCACACTGTCTAAACATTTATTAATGTGGACAGGCAGAGACGGTTACACAATGGAAACTGTTAACCATGAAAGGTAGAGATGCTCACACTGTTGAACATTTACTAATACCAGGGCTGCCAACTTTTGAGTTCAGCTTAGAGTGAGATTTTGGGGGCGGGGCTTTGTTATGGGGGAGGGGCTTATTGAGGGGCGTGGCTTGGTGTGGGGAAAAATACAAACACAAAATCCTTGCATTAGCAGAAGTGTATTAAATATATATTGATTGTCAAGGTATTTGGTATCTGTACAGAATTTCTTGGGAGATTTACATTTAATTTTACATTTTAATTGACATTCTGTTCTTAGAAAACAATAATTAACATTAACTACTAGGCATGTCCATATTTGTCATCTGGAAATGCTTTTGTACTGTTTTTATGATAAAGTTATGTAAAATAACTGCTCAGTGCTGCAAAACAAACAACTCTGCTATTGCTAACTTAATTCTATATAAACTATATAACAGGCCTATTACCAGCCTAAACTGGATGGAGACAAGGAGCGCCCTGTAACTCACTGACCTGCCTGCGTTCACAATTCACACGGTGCAGATGGGAGGGAGAACGGCTGACTACACAGTTTATGGGAATAAATTGTGTATTTCCCTCACAATTGTCACAAAAAACTCACACTGTCTGTCTGGTCTCCAGAGCCGGTCCGAGCCTTTTGGGGGCCCTAAGCAGAATTTGATTTGGGGGCCCCCTCCCACTACGCGAAGTCCCCTGTGCTTGACGATTATTGACACAAATGTCACGCAATAATGATACATTATGAATGAATACAGTAAGGTTATGTATTAATACAAAATAAATAGGCCTACTTAATAAAAAATAGATGCCTACTTAAATAAAAAAAAGTTTTAACTTTTACTTTACTCTTTTACTAACTCTTTAAAACTTCTTAAAACAAACTGTCTCAAAACATATAAAATAAATGATTTGCTAAAATAATGACAAAACTGAGAAATCAGAAATATAATAAGAGCAAGGGTTCAACAATGACAATTATTGTTGAAAACTTTAAAAATATTATTATTTCTCAACTGTCTCAATACAGTGTAACTGTCCACTGGGTTATGTTGCGAAAGACACGCAAGCTCGCTTAATCACCTCTCTGCCGTCGTGCGCGTGCGCGGTTAGGAGCGCGCCGTTAAGAGCTCAACACATCTGTCTCGCATGCACGCTCGCTCGCTATAGATTACAGGATATTTTAACTAATTTGCGGTAAAACTAGTCGATCACGAATGGCTCAACTGGTAGATCTATAGATAAACTTATCTTTCAGGGATTTGACCGACCGGGTTGACACTTCAGCGTGAGAAATCGGGGGTGTGGCGTGAGAGCGTGAGAATTGGCTCAATTGCGTGAGTCTCACGGTGAATGCGTGAGAGTTGGCAGCCCTGTAATACAGTTCAGTTCTGCTTCATGAAAGTCAAAGATCTGTTCATACATTCCTGTGACAGCTTCAGATGACATGCGTATGTGTTGAAACTCACACCAGACATTTTTGGTCACATAGCACTGTCTTGGTCTCCTTTTCTGCAGTTTAATGAGTCTGCAGTCTCTTTCCAAGATACAGTCAGTTTTATTGACACAGCAATTTGTGAAAAGACTCTATAGTTGGAAGGAAGATTAGGAGTAGAGAATTTGGCAGATAATTAAAATGAAAAGTTCACTCACAAATGAAACTTCTGTCATTATTTACTCACCCTCATGTCGTTCCAAACTTGTTCAAAGTATACTTGCTATGGATACTTGCAGTGGATTAACTCTTTTGACCGAGTAGCCTATTAAATACTCTTTTTTTTACATAGTTTTTCATATACAGTGTATGAAACTTATAATGTTTGAAAATATTGATTAAAATATTGATATAAAACAGATATGTTTCTAATTCTGCATCTCTGAATTATTTTTGTGTAGGCTAGTCCACTGGTAGTGTACAGGAATTTACTTTAATTCTACTTTACTCTTTCCCCACCATTGACTGAATTTTCCAGCTATCCATGTTTTCACTGTTATACGGTAGGGGGCGCGTTATGACACATCTTCCAGTACAGAATCTCCGGTTTAAAACACAGGAGAAGAAGAAGCTGAAACAAGTGATAGAAGATTGCTCACTCAAATGTAAAATAATGTGATCATCAAACATTAAACTGCGTGTAAATCAAAACTGCTTAATGTTTCCAAATGAAATGAAGCGTAACCCATGAAGAGAAAACGACTGTGAAGCTTTGGGGGTGTTGGACTCGATCTACTACTCCATCTGTGTTTTGATCATCGTTCTGAATCTGATCCAAGTGTAGGATAGTCTTTGACACAAATGAGATTTTCACAACTTTTTTGTTTAAAATGTTGCCTTTCTTTATGAAACTTACCAACATTCAAGTTAATTAAATGAAGCTAATTAAATGTATTTTAATATTAAAGTAAAAGGTATTTTTTTCAAAGTATAAAAAATAACATTTGAACATATAGTATAGGCCTCCTGCAAGTGCAAAATAATATATAAATAGTAAACTATAAGTATAATGTTAAGTTCACTTAAAGAAAACTTGTAGTACAAAACTACTAAACTAGTACTTTACTGAGAGTACACTAAAAGAAAACTTGCAAGTATACTTGGAGTATAGAACTACTAAACTAGTAGTTTACTGAGAGTATACTTCAAAGTGTACTTTCATAAACTAAAAATTTGCTACAAGTATTAAAATAGTAAACTACTAGTATACCCATAAGTTCACTTGCAGTACAAAATGAGAAACGTAATTATGAACTAGTTGTGCACTTAAAGTTTACTACTGTTACACTTATAGTACACTTATACATATACTTTTATAAACTACAAGTGGGCCAATTTAGTCCCAAGCGGTATTAAAATAGTACACTTACAAGTTTACTACTAATACATATTGACATTAGTATACTTACTACATAAAGTATACTTAAAAATATACTTAAACATTACTTAAGTATACTTCATAAAATTAACTTTTTCGTAAGGTCATGTATCAGCACATTATTTAAAAAAAAGTCTTTCCACAGAAGAAAAAGGTCAGGTTTAGAATGACATGAGAGCGATAAATTATGACAAAATGCTTCATTGATGCCAAGATAATTACAAAGAAACGTAACAGTTCTGTTCCTTCGATATTATGTCCAGCCTTAATACTTCTGTCTCAGAGATTCATGTGCAGCATTTTTATTAGCAGACAGTGACTATTGGATACTGCCGGACAGACCAATTAAAGCTCAGTGCTGTGCATAAGCAGTTCTCATATAGAAGAAAATTCGTTTTGTACTACAACCAAGGGGTCAAGGTTTGGCTGGTCAGCATGGCTTCGTTAGCCCCTGCTGGTAGAAAAATTTAACTACATCATCTGGCTGAAAATCTTTCTCCCTTCCTTGAAGGCCATTCAAAAATGTGTGAATTGCTATTAATTAAAATAATAATAATAAATGATCGTTAATTAAAAAAGTGATTAGTCACATGGCATTCTCTAGCCTAGGTGACCGGCTCAAAAGAGGCAGAACCTGAGTATCTTCCTGAGCAAAGAGGGCAGACTTTTTTTTTGAGTATGACACTAATGCTGAAAAAACAAGCCGATTCCTCTTGAAAGAACTGAAGAATTGTTAATAATGTGCGTGGCACCTGTTGCTTTGTTTCTGTCTCCTCCTCTGTCTTCATTAATTGCTTATTGACACGTGTGTGCTTTAGCATGAAATCTCCTAATTGGTTTATTGGGCTCGTTAGTCGTTAGAAACACAATTTACCCACAATCCAAAGTGAAGTGGCTGTATTGACCCCAGCACTGAATCCAAACATCCATCATAAAATAATTGAACCTCATTATGTTGTCTTTTATCAGCATAACTTATGATGTATACTTAAAATACAGTTCTTATGATTTACAGATCAAAAGATTCATCCGTTTGCCTGCGAGAAAAGTTACAGATAGATGTTTGCATACTTCAAGAGTACATAAATAAAGAAAAACAACATAATTGTTATCCTTTAAATACTGACATTATGATCAACAGCTTTGATCTTTTCCCCAAGGGAGAAAATATTTCGGTGTAAAATATTTTGACAGGATGATAGCATCTCAGAGCCGCAGAAGGATTTTGATGGGCTATCATGTAAATCTGTTAAACTGAGCTCAGTTTATCTGGGGTCACTGAGTCTGACTGTTGTGTGTTATCAGTCTTCCTCCGTCTGCTCTAACAGCCGTTTAATTCTGTTCAGGACGTTGGATCCTATTGGATTCTCACCTGTGTGATCTGTCATGATCAATCGCCACTGCAGCCGTAGGGATAATGAATATAGTTAATGATGGGGACGCCGGTGGAGAAACTGCCTGCCTGTTAACTTATCTAATTAAAACATTGCATCACCAGACAATTAGACTGGCATTGCTCTTTCTTTTCTCAGGCCAAAATCAGAGCCATTAAGGGTCTACGTCTAATAAAAAATAAAAAAGTATTTTCTGCACCGTGGGGTGTCCTGCCGAGGTGAAATCACATAAAACACTATCGATCTGTCCTGTTTGCCCTTATTTATTTTTTTAGGTCACTGGATACAGAGACAAAGAAGGAAAGCAACTGACAGAAGGGACAATTTAAAAAGAGAAGAATGTAACAATTTGGAATAAAAGAAAGAGGCTCTTACAAACGTTGAGCATTTTCACTATTGCTCTTATATAAGTATAATATAATATAAGTACATTTAACTAAGAATAATTCACTGGAATGAACAATGGACTGCAAGACTGGAAAAAAAAATTGTGTAAGAAACATAAAAGGGTTTTCGAATATTGACCTTTCAAAGTGGGAAACAATCAAAATAGCCAAAATTTAACCCAAAAGTTAAGTCCAACTTTCCAGTCTGAGTTCTCTATTACTAAAAGAGGTACTGAAGTAATGAAGGGTGATAAATTGTCTCCCCATGGCTTCTCATTACACACCTCTACACTGGCCTAGTCAGTCTGCTGACACTATATTGTAAATGTTACATAGTCTTAGGTATACAAGGTCTTAATATATTACTAGAAAATTTAAAATACAAGGTACGTATTCACATTATAAAATGGACAATGGCCTCCTGGACAAGTGTTGCAAATTAACAGTTTTGCTATAACACTAAAAACAATGTATCTGGTTTGCAGAGATGGGACCAAGTCACACATGTGCAAGTCTCAAGTAAGTCTCAAGTCTTAACCTTCAAGTCTCAAGTAAGTCCCAAGTATTTTTTTCCTGGGCAGGTCAAGTCAAGTCAAGTCACAGGCTATGTCAAGTCAAGTCAAGTCAAGTCTTGTAGTAGGTCAAGTCAAGTCCAAGTCAAGTCACCTTATTATTGTAATTTTACCTGCAGAGTTTGATCTATGGGCGTCAGTTTGGTTTGAAATGAACAGAGGCGCATTCGGAAGTGCATTTGGGAACAATGACGCATTCATTCACTTTTTTCTTTCACGCAGGTCATGTTTTGAAAGATGGTGTCCTGTAGCTTACTAATTTAAAGAAATAAAAATGTATACAAAAATGTGATGTCCGACTTCTTTTATGAAGAAGAAAGCCTTAAAGGGGTCATATAATGGTACATGCACTTTTACAAGTTGATTGTACTGAAATGTGTGTTGGCAGTGCCTGTACACAACCATCATATAATGATAAAAATCCATCCAGTGGTTTTGTTTTAATCTCCTTATATGTTTTCCCCTGCCTCAAATCGAGCCGTTCGAGCCTGTGACGTCACAAGCTCGCACGCCCCTCCCACGATTGTTGAATGACAGCAGCGTTTCAACACAGACCCGCCCTCGCTCGTGAGAGCGAGCTGTCAATCATAGTCTGCGCGGACCGGCGCGGTCATTGTTGATATGCTGGAGCACTGTCTATGAGCAGAATGGCGTCTAAGCGATTGTGGTGTTCTGTTCTTGGGTGTAATAACGAACACAGTCATTTTAATGTTCCTAAATCCGAACCGCTGAAGACGCAGTGGCTGAGTTTGTTTTCGAAGGGAATATTCCCCACGAGCAACGTCAATGCTCTCATGTTTGCCCGAATCATTTCACACACCAGACTGCTTTATAAACGAGGGTGAGTATAAAGCTGGATTTGCTAAGTAGCTGCTCATGAAAAAAGATCGGTACCAGATATTCGTGTTCCTGCTGAATCTCCAGAAGAACTGAAGTGAGTGTAACGTTTTATTCAACTTTATATTAATATTTATATCTTTGCAAATCGCTAGCTGCACACTTCACAATGAATGCGTCTAAGGTTTACACTCAGGGTACATTACGGCATGTTTTCTATGTATGACTTTCTCAATATAATTCATAATTCCACGTTTATACTGAACAACGCGTTATGGTTATTGTGTTATTGTGTTACAAACGGTGTACGCACAGAACAGAGGGGCGGGGTGAGCAAATTATCATTTAAAGTCATATGCACTGAAACGGCGTGCTGAAAACAGAGCTGTTTTTGACCAAGTAAAATAAGTGTTTTCTTACAATACTAATGAGAATTTTTAATTAAAGTATATTACAAACTTTTAATTTAGACCCCAAAGAATCATATTAGCTTGTACAAAAATGGCATTATATGCCCCTTTTAAGTTTTCAAAAAGCATTAGACATATGACCCACTATTCTGCTTCGTGTAAGTTATTTATCAATGAATTCAAACGCGTTGGCTGGCGCTGAGCCAGAGACATACGCTCTCAGTGCTGTCATATATCACAACTGTTCAGTGTTTTCAACCACATCATTATTATTTTAGGTTTCAGACATTTAAATACACATAACTACTAGCAAAAAATATATTTGTAGTTTGTAAAATATACACTGATGTCTATGGAAGCGTCAATAATAATCATTTCCATTATAATAAGACGCACGTTTTATTCATATCAGATACACATTGTGTAAGTAGCTTTACATTTTACCCTATTCTTCTCCCAGTTCACCGGTCACTTACTTTCATGTATTTCGTGAGAAGTTGAGAAATTGACGTGTTGTAAACTAACGTTAACATGGCACCGCCCATTCGCACATACAGCTCAACTAACGCGATCATTATAAAGGTGTTTAAACAACAAAACACATCCACTTACACATATTTGACAATCGGAATATCAGTGTTGCATGTTATAGCTAATACATTTGTGAACATTTTGAATAAAACAGGAAAAATGACATAAAAGCAGATCATTCATTCAGCGCTGTGTTGTGGTTGCGCTGTGTCACTTGACAAGCAATGACGCGTCACCATGAAACATTAAAGTGAGTGACAGGTTCTAAATAACGGTCGCCTAAAAAAACTCACGCTGGGGGATCAGTTAGAATAGTTTAAACTTACTTGTGAAAGGGTTAATGGCTACTTTAGCTATTACATTAGCTAACTACCAACTAACATTAACAAATTGACAAGCACTTACTGGGCAGAATGGCTCTTCAAATGACGGACGAAATTGGAGGTTGTCGTCTGGCTGTCCGCAATGTTAATGTTGTAGCCTATGTCTTGCAAAGCGCTGTTCGTCTTTTGCCATCGTGTGAATAATTCTTGAAGCCGAAAGCAATGACCCTCGGTACCCCTCCGGCTGACATTTTGATGCGATATCTGATCTAAGTGGGCGTGGTGTGCGTAAGGTACGAGGTATGACTGATGATAGTGTCGTGATCAACTTTAAAACATTTTTTTATATATATTTTATATTCAAACTGAAAACATGATGTGATTAACACTCAAGTCATTCAAGTCATCGTGTCTCAAGTCAAGTCAAGTCCCGAGTCTTTAACTTCCAAGTCCGAGTCAAGTCTCAAGTATTTCATTTTATGTCAAGTCAAGTCACAAGTCATAAAAATAGCGACTCGAGTCGACTCGAGTCCAAGTCACCAAGTCACAAGTCCCCATGTCTGCTGGTTTGTCCAATGCTGTTGTTATGTCCATATCAAAAAAAAAAAAAAAAAAAAAAAAATTGTCCATTTTTACCTTTATTAAGGTGGGCTACTTGTAGGTAATCAATATCTGAACACAAGAAATGCAATTTAATTGCCAAACGAACAATAACAGTAATTCTTTTTTTTTAAAATGAAATACTCCAGTGTAACTACTCTTGCAGTTAGATGGGTCCCACTTTATATTAAGTGGCTTTAAGTACTATGTACTTACATCGAAAAATAAGTACAATGTACTTATTGTGTTCAGATTGTATTGTAAAATACTTTTGCTGCTATTTAGATGTGATACTGGTAAGGTTAGGGTCAGGTGGGTGGTATGGGTAGGTTTAAGGGTAGGTTAAGGTGTAAGAGAAGGGTCAACTGTGTAATTACAAATGCAATTACATAAATGAATTACAGCTGTAATTACATGCAGGTATTTTCAAAATATAAGTACAATGTAAAAACATGTAGGCTATGTACACAATAAGTCCATTAAATCAAATTAATTAATTTCAATGTAAGTACACAGTACTTAAAGCCACTTAATATAAAGTGGGACCGTTAGATGTAAGCTGCTGAGTCTGATTCACAGAAATTCAGAAAAACAACTGACTCATAAAAAGTGTTCATAAGAGTTGTTCGTTTGGGACACTGGTTGCTCTGTATGCTTTTGATTCACACAATAAAACAACTCATTAGAGCTATTCTTTCTATATAAAAAAAGTCATCCGTTCTGTATTCAGGCTATATCAGTCATGTGGAATGTTTTTGACTGAACAAAATTCTCACCATCAGGTTCTGTATAAGAATCAAAAAGACATGGAATCACAGTATTTTAACAACTTATATATACTGTACATAAGTTACAACCAATTAAAACAACCGTTTAGAGGAACTGGAACCAGAATAATTCAAATCTTTACGATTCCCACATCCCTATACACAAAACAAACCATTTCCTCTTGTGTATTTCCAAAACAATGGGATAGTTCACCCAAAAATGAAAATTTTGTCAACATTTACTCACCCTCATGTTGTTCCAAACCTGTATGAATTTATTTTTTCGAACACAAAAAATATATATTTTGAAGAATGTTGGTAACTACATGAGAGGTGATCCATGATTGGCTGACCCATTTTGAAACTGCCAGCTTTGGTGGTGGTGTCTGACATGTAACTCACTTGAAGTTGAGGCTAGGACTTCAGTGAATACTCTTAAATTAAATATGTTACAGTATAACATAATAATAATAATAATTAATTACATTTATATAGCGCTTTTCTCGGCACTCAAAGCGCTTTACAGAAGGGGGAATCTCCTCAACCACCACCAGTGTGCAGCATCCACCTGGATGATGCGACGGCAGCCATATTGCGCTAGAACGCCCACCACACACCAGCTTACTGGTGGAGAGGAGACAGTGATGAAGCCAATTAGTATATATATATGGGGATTATTAGGAGGCCATGATGTACAGAGGCCTGGCAAATTTGGCCAGGATGCCGGGGTTACACCCCTACTCTTTCGAAAGACATCCTGGGATTTTTGTGACCACAGAGAGTCAGGGCCTCGGTTTAACATCTCATCCGAAGGACGGTGCTCTTTGACAGTATAGTGTCCTCATTACCATACTGGGGCGTTAGGACCCACACAGACCACAGGGTGAGCGCCCCCTGCTGGCCTCACTAACACCTCTTCCAGCAGCAACCTGGTTTTCTCAGGAGGTCTCCCATGACCAGGCTCAGCCCTGCTTAGCTTCAGTGGGCAACCAGTCTTGGGCTACAGGGTGATATGGCTGCTGGCTAACATGAATATAAGATGAAACAATAATATACTTCCACATCGGCTTCTGCAGAAAATCTGTCACAGATGACTCTGGATGCATTTACAGAAAAAAAAAAAAACGCCTTTTGCCTAGCAGCTTTCCTGATATTGTAACATCTGCCAAAGATTCTAGTCAATCTCAGCAACGTCATAATTTCCACAACACTGCTAGAAAGTCTATATGAGAATGTCTGAGGTCAGCTGTAAGCCTCTTTCTACCAATCACCTACATGTTTACTGAGAGAAAATGACACATGTAAAGGCCCGCGCTGTTTCCCTCAGATTCACCCGCAACCTGCAGGTGCATTATCACCATGGCAACTGCTGATGCGATCGAGAAGGGCTCACTCCAACTTCTGTGTTACAACATGTCTATTTGAACCAGACAGAATGCGTCACAGGTGTAACATCCGAATAACAATGACTTCCAGGTGCATGAGGATCAAAGAACAGTCGACAGCTCCAAAATATTTGTGCTGACAATGACAGGGTTTCATAAAGTTATCTGAGTGAAGCTTTGCATGGAACCGGTTGTAATAATGCTAATGCTATTACCGGTAAGTATCCTTGGAGGAACATTTACTTCATTCCCATTTATATCCATGACAACAAGAATCCTTGTGATCCTTAATTGCTAAAACCATAATGTGTGTTTGCTTCAGAAATCTGAAGGATGTCTTAATATGCTCCAGTTCACAGGATTAGAAATTAACACCTTCAAATGTCATTAGGATGAGAACCTCCCGTAAAATAATCAAATCCAGCATTTTAAATATATATTGACCCACTCAGACGGGGCAGACTCAATCTGTTTCACTGAGAGGAACATGTCATTACAGAGAAGTACTGAGAACTGCTTCATTTTTGCCTCCTCCTGCACTTTCTTGCATGGAGATGTTTTTTTTACTGCATTTATGTAATTCTCCAAAGTGGCAGCACGCATCACTGGCATGCGATATGATTTCAAGCTCACGACAATAAAACATTCATGTCCCACATCCTCTTAGCTGGGGTTACAGGCAGACTGCTCACAAATTCATTACAAAAATATGTGCTTTGGAAAGAAACTTTGGGGTCTTTTGGGTCGTCCTGTGATTAAATGTTGAATGGTGCTATGGAAGTAAAATAATGCCAAATGTTTTTGAAACAAAAAAGCCTGTTGAATTGCACTACTTGAAAAAAATAGGCATTGCATTAACCATGCTTCCATTTTAATACATTGTATTTTTAGGGCTTGCATTTTTATGGGCTGAAATTCAACATGGTTAAATATGGTTAAACCCTAATTTCTTTTATCAAAGTTCTCACTAAATATTTGAAACTGGTATCAAATGCACTGAAACATTTCAGTAAGCATTCCTATTTAGAAAAAAATCATAAAACAATAACTGCTCGTGGCAGGTGCGCCTGGGCTCGCTAGCATGTTAGCTTAGCACACCATCAATACACGACCATTTATGAGATTAAAACTATGTTTGCGCTCCAAACTCACTATATAACGCAAGTCTAGTGTTTTAAATAATCTTCTGTGATCTAACTTGGCTTCAGATAAAAAAAAATCAGACAGAAAATGTATTATTTAGTGTTCTGAACGATGATGAAATCTATATCGATTAGCATTACATTATAAATATAATCTATTATTATGAAATACCTGGCATGGCTTGAAGAACACAGGTAACTCAAATATCATTGCAATCATGTTTATTGTCTTCAAAACATCTTTATCTGCATGTTACAGCGATCTCTGTACTTTCTGTATCACTCAGTGACGTCCTGGAATGTCACATGACTATGGGTCTTCTTCATGATCCATATATGGACTTTTATTGGACATAATAGCGCCCCCATGCTATTGGTATGAATGGAAAACACAGCACATCTCAGTAAGAAGCGATAATTATGATTACATCGACGCATTTGGGTATAAATTCAATAAATATTATTCCTGTCTATAGAAATATGATGTGAATCTATGAGAATATATCAATATTTCTCCACATCTGCACATTGTTGAGCTAAAAGCCCTCAGGGACGTTGTTTTGTGAATCGCTGTCATGACGACAGCACGGAGTGTTTTTTATGAATGGACCAGCTGACGCTCATAATTCATATTAAAGGTATCGACTCATTTTTTTCATTTCATAACTCCTGACACAAATTAAGACATAACTGTCACTATAAGTTTCTCAGAATACAATAGTGGTCAAATACTGAATCTTGAGTCTTATATCTTTTTAATGATGTATAGTTTGTCAAGGTATAACATTAAATCTGATAGTATATTTGAACTAAATAAAAAAAAAAAACGCTTCAGTGCGCCGACGCTCTGGAGAAGGTTAAGAGGTTAAGCAGTGAATATTTCAATTCAAAACATTTCAAACACTTTTCATTATTTAAAATGCAATAATCCATATTCACGTTTCATATTTCACTTCCAAAATATTCAAACTGTTTAAAAATACAACCTATTATATTCAACAGGCAATTTTCGGTCCATTTTATTTCGCTTTGCAAATTCGCTTCGACAAATTCAGTGGTTAAAATTCGACAGTAAATTCAACAATGACATCCAGGAACTGCAGGAAAAGCAGTAGATTACCGAGCATAATCTCCATCTGCTGTTAGTCGACCTCACCAGCAGGGGGTGCAAGCGTGTGGTTTTGAAGACCAGAGCAACAGTTAGAGCAAGCCCTTCATTCATAAAAACTCATTTACAGCAAATGAGCATGCATTAAGTTTTTGTGATGATTATCTGACTGGGTCAGTATATGCGGAAAAGATGATAAAGACACAAAAGCTGTGTTTATGTTTCATTCAATAACTTCATACTTTCCCTGTGTAGCCTACATGTTCAGTTTTCTCTACCATGAACGGGATTATAATTGGTTTCCCTCAATACCTCATCATACTCAAGCATTCCCCTTCCGTCGGGACAAAACGCTTAAAAGACTATTACAGTGATATAAAAGACCAAACTCGCACCTTATTGGGGATGTCTGTAGGCTACAGACAAGCAGAATATGAACGTTACACGCAAAGTTTTATGCTGAGCGTTTCCCAGTGATGTACTGGCATAAAATCAACACTAAAGGCCCGTTCACACCAAGCACGATAACTATAAAAATAACGATAAAGATAACTATATATGCGTCCACACCAACGACTGATAATGGTCTTTTTATTCTAAGCACGCGCGCGCCCGCGCTGCGGTTTCAAAGTAGACCTTTAAATTAGAATGGATTCTGATTGGCTGTCAGTGTTTTATCGTTCGACAGCTGGAAAAAACGTTTACATGCAGCCAATAACCCGTTGAAAACGGGATATTAGCAATAACCCAGTCGCGAACGGCCATGTAAACAGCGCCAAAAACCCGAATATGCTCATATCCCGGATTTTAAAAACCGGGATATTATACCTGGGGTACCCCTTTTCTAACCCGAATTTTTGGTCATGTAAACGCGCATCGGCATATCCCCATAGTGATGTGTGTTCTGCGCATGTTCTATTCGCAAGGAATCTTGGTCTTTTGAGTAGAGAAACTTCTCGGCGCATACAAAAACCCGCGTGCAGTATAGGCTACCGGAAGTAAACATGGCGAGACGCAGCACAGCATACTTTTGGAGCGAGGTCAGTAACGTTACCAGCACCAAAGCGCAAACAAAGGCGATCACTATCTGCCCCGAACTATTCATTATCCGCGTGCTGCTGTTGTTGTTGTCTTTGGATACAGGAAGAAGAATCGGAAATGACGCATATTGCGTCTTAAGGTTGTCCGTACGTCCAGACGCTAACCGCGCGTCGCGTTTACATCGGGATATTGCAATTATACAGGAGTAACTCTCTCTGCTCACGCATGTAAACGGGTTATCCCTAATGTTTCAGAAACCCGAATAGTGACCTTAACCCGACCATAACCCGAAATTTGGCTGCATGTAAACGTAGTCATTGTTTCTTTTATGAATTTAATAAAGAACTCTGTCTCGTATTATGTCCAAACGGTCAGTGTACTTTTGTGTCCATTCGTTTTTCCTTATTTAACCCGTAATTACAAAACGAAAAATAAACGGTTGTAGCCTATTTTTAAAATGTAAAGTCGAACACCAAAATTTTAATTTGAACTGCTACACACCAAATGCTGCGCAAAATAAATAATATGGACGAATTTTCAGATTTTTGTTTATGACTTTTTGCCCCTTTATTAAACATTTAAAATATTGACAAATTAATATGAAAAAAAAAAGTAGATTTAACTGGTTTTCTAAGGCCAAATTAGAAACTGGAAATTCTATATTTTTCCCGCAGTGCTGAATGAGAAGATAACCACAGGCTACAGAAAGGGGATTTATAGGTGAGTTATAGGCTATAATAATTAATAAATGTGTCTGAAAAAATAACAAGGCATTTTAATTGTTTATTAATAAAAAATTCAGTGTCGGCTAAAACATCTCCATCCCCGCTGTATAAGGCGGATGCACCTTTAGAGAGAAATGCACCTTTCATACGGATTACATAATCAGAAGGTATTAGCTTTCGATTCGAATTTGTTCGTTTTAAAGTGGACATTTCAAGCTTTAGCTTAGGCTATTTTGTTTTAGTTATAGCGCTTCAGTTCACGGAGACCATGAAGCGCGCCTGATTGTTTTATTTTATTTTACAAAAGCACAACGTTTTCTTGTTATTGTGAGTGTACACAAATAAAAGTAGTTGCGAATAATGTATTATTATTTTCTGTATGACCAGAAATGATAGTGTTGTGGCAAAAATTCATCTCAAACAAACATCACTGCGTAAGAGACACTCAGAGTCAAATTATATAAAATAGAAGTATTTATTCTTGCAAGAATAGGAGCAGTCTAATACACAGTTGTTACCCTGTGCAGAAGAGTGACACACCCCCAGACAGACTGAACTAGCTTTTATCTTAGTTTCAAGGCCTTCTTCCCCCCAGAGCCTTCCTCCCAGTAGTTTTCCATAGACGTCACTAGTTGGCCCACTAAGCTCCCCTGCACCAAAATGGCCTTCTGACATCTAGGTCAGAGGTCCTTGTTCGTCTGTTCTCTGGAGTGTCTCCCTCTTCTGCCTCCCCAGGTACATAAACAGAATCTTCTCTCACTACAAGTGAGAGACACACATGTGACATTCTTTGAATCATCTATATTTTACTAAAGATCAATGAATATCATTAAAATTGCCACTACAACTCCTCACTTTTTATCATTCTGATTACCCATAATCACAATAATAAACAATAAAACAAATTTTAAGTCATATCATCACACTTATACTCTTCATCTCTGATTTTTTGCATAAATGATCACTCTCCTTGAACCTGTGAAGAAAAGTTTAGAATGAAGAAGCATAAGGCTGTTTTTGAGGGGGAAAGGCCCCGTAATATTTTAGCTAGCAAGTAAACATTTTTACGACGCCGGGCTAAGCGAGAAATCACTGTTCCTGCGCTCCTGTAAACAGACCCTCAGTCACGCCAGTAAGGAAAAAGGTAGTTATAACATAGTAAGGAAAACAAACAGATAAAGTATAATAAAAATCACTCAGTTTCAAACCCTATCTTTGTAAGCCATCTCGTAACACGGATGACCGCTGCTTGTAACCTTCTTTAAATCTTTTGCCCTTAATCTTTCTCAGAAAATAAACAAATAGAAGAAAAACAAACAGAACATACATTTAACACATATCTCACTGTAGCTCCCGCTACATGTATCGTCACATAATTTTGTTCATCCTTGGGATAGACTGTCATTTTCACCAATTGAACAGACAGCATGTTTCACCTGTCACTGTAATCGTATTCCCCCATGAATAACAAAATTATTAGAATAACAATCCTAACTCCTATCATTAAGCCTTTTCCATTATTCTACGCCCATCTCCATATTTCACCTCGGTTTTCCTAACCATATTTTGTTCACTTCTAATTCAATTTAGTAAGCTCTATTTAATGCCATATTTAACAAAATCTAACCAGAGAAGTCTTATAATTTTATCCATTCTTCTAACCAATGCAGTTGTTCAATATTAACTCTAATATTTCCATTACGGACACAATCAATATATTTTCTACATTTACAATCAAATCAATACCTAGTTTGATTCAATCAAACCAAATCATCACAAAACCAGATTCTTCTGTTAAACTTAAACCATCAGTTGTGTTGATCATCTCGTTCGCCCCACGGACGTTCCGTGTTCGCCAGGGTGACACTTTGCGTGCCGTTGCAATGGTCTTTCCCTCGTAGGTTCGGGAGGTACGTTACTAGCACGTCCTTGAATCCCTCACTTTGTGCTCTATTGGATGGTTGAGGCCTGTTGGTGTTGTCTAAGGTGAAAGGCTTGGACCCAGGTGTCACACTCTCCAACCATTTTCTGATCCTTATAAGGTTTTCCCTTATATCACGACCGCTCCCCCACTGGAGTGAACTGTCATCTGTGAATGGAGACCTTAAGTATTTTGTTAGTGACCGCTTGACAACCGCTCGTCCCCTTTGGTGTGACCTGTGGAATCAACAATCTGAAACATTATCTCCGGATAATTTCTTGCTCACTTAATAGCACTCGGGGTCCTTTTACCCTGAAAAAACACTCAACCCACTTTGCTCATGTCCACACAATATTTATACATTTGGAACAGAATTAGTTCTGTTTGACCCAATCCATCCTGACATTCTGTAAAAGGAAAATTTTAAGTTATGCGCTGCGCAGGTGTAGCACCTTTCTGCCACAATAATAACCCAGGCCAGGATAGTTAGCCAAATTCATCCATAACCATTATTTTATTGGCACATTTTGCCCTGTCTCCCAATCCTGCATGCTCTCTGTAAAGAGAAACAAATTTCGAGGTTATTGTCAGATAGTAAAGTGCGTAGTTTCTTTTGTCTACTGTTCTCCCGTGTCCTTCGATGCCCTGGCGTTTCCTGTTGAAACAATCTTTGTTATTGGTGTGTGCACACTCACAGACATCAATTTTGTTAGGCAGAAAAAATGGCTTCTTTCAGGGCTTTTATCAAATTACCCCTAGTGTTCTCCCAACATTTATTCAGCAACTGTGAACCCCTTAATAAACCATATTTGGCAATTGTTATACCATCTCCCTCTTGATGCACGACACAACTCGAGCATCAATTTAACATAACATTTAACATAGTGTTTTTTATAAAGTTTGCCATCAACACTAACCCAAACGTTGTCCTTCAGACAAATTTCTCCAGACATCTTTCTCTGCCTCTGAAACAAAAATATTACATTCTTCACTTAAAGCCACAATCTCATCTTCTTATCGAAGTATTTGAAAGGCAATGGCCCTCAGTCTCACAGCGTATTCTGCTTTTCAGGCCTGTTGTTTGGTCTCTCAAGTCAGTCATCAATTTTCCCTATCATGTCAGGTCGTGCTGTGCAGACTTGGTCAATGTCAGTCAACCATTTCTCCCTTTGTTCACAATAATCATAAATGTGAGGGGCTCTCTTGATAATTTCATGTTGACTTAGCCAATATGTCACTTTGTTGTTTCCCTCAAATCTACAACATTTTCATTTATCTCAGCCCATGCCAGTTGGTGATCTACAACTACACAATTCCAATTTACTTAAACTGATCTTCAAATCTACATTATGTATGACAAAAGTATTACTACCAGACAGAGCTTGATGGCCAATCAACTTAAAGCTTGTCCCATGTTCTGTATTGTCTTTTCATCAGAATTATCAGCTTCTTTAAAATTCGTCATTTGCCTTAACCCATCTGTAATGATAAACTCATTCCAGAGGTTAATGACGCAATATACACACCATTCAGGCGGAATATTAGTGCCCCAAACTAATACATACAAGACATAAAGTGCTGTCACCATCACACACACTCATACTAGACACACATAATATGTTAACTGTAATATGTTAACTGCTCATTCTCAATGTTCACTTTTCTTTATATTATTGCTTAAAGATTTAAATTTTAAATAAGATTTTAACCTTTCCATTTTCCTGTAGCTTCTACCTAATTTACATGGTATCTTAACCACTTTCAAAGCACGTCTGTTCATTATTTATTTGATTTTTTAGACAAGTCAGCTGGGTTGTTTTGTTTCATTATCATTATTTTGCTTCAGCTTGCTCTAGCAGGCAGATAACAGAAAGACAGACACAGTTACCATCCCTTCCTCCAACTCAGGCAGTCTCTCTCACTATAAATACATTTCTAAGACTGTAACTTATATAAAATGTAATATTAAATTCGTTACACTAATCTTTGACCATTCACCTTTGTTATCCAGACTTTTCTTAAATCAAAAGCTGTCTTCATCTTTAGCCACCACCATGTCTAACGACCTTCAAGAGTTAAAACTATGTCATAGACCTATTAGTTCAAAATCAACACTATGATTTTCCTTGCCCATAAGGCAAACCAGTACATAAAAAGTTTTGCTACTGTCTCCACAACAACTAATGGGAATCACTTCATGGCCTCAGCTGGCTCTTGAAAGCCCACTCCTGTTAGCCCTTTATCTATAATCTCCATCAGGGTGTTTTCCCCTGGCATATTTGCAGACGCTTGTCACAATAAAAACAAGCCATACAACTAATGCGGTTTCTTGTGATTGGTATAGAGGAACACTCACGTTTCTGGGTCAGACTGCCTGTAACTCCTCACAGCTCATCTGCCCTAACGATAAAGGATGCTGCTGGCCTCACAGTCATCCGCTCCACTCTCATACCTTTCTCACATAAACACCTCCATCTTGAGATGCCCAGTGACTTTACGTGATCCACTCTGGCTTGGGTTGCCCCCTGTCTGGCCAAAGAAGGTCTTACCCGTCATCGAGATGGTCACTCGTGCCCACTGGTGACCGCTCTTTCCAATCACACAATCAGTTCTCTTCAACAGAACTCAGCTGTTTTCTGGAGCTTAGGAAAGGCACGTTCAAGAGTCACCAGGGCCATTCGGATTGCCTAATAGTGTTCACACAGGGAGACAGGTCAATAACAACAGTATTTAATCACTTAAATCCATTAACTATCTTAAAAGCAGCAACCTAGCTACTTGGATTATACTCAGTGAATTTAGATCACAACCGTACATTCAGTGTACTTCATCTGTAGCCGGAGCCATCGGTCCTGAATGGTGGAGACTAAATGAGACAAAGAAGTTAATGGTCCTAAAATAAGCTACTCAAAATGTCATCTCTATCTGTATTATTATTTTAAATACTTCTTTAAAGTCATTCAGTTTTATTTTTAAAACATCTCTGTGTCTATGATCTTCAACTGAAACACTGTGCTTTACTTATTATCACAGATACCAGCTTTTAGCTGACTCATTGAATGAGAGAGACTCTGAGACTCTATTGGATGGTACACTGCTCTCTCATATACTTCTAACATCAAACATTTATCTATCATCTTTTAACTCTATCCCAGCTTAAGGCATCTTTGCCAGAAATTACATACGGTTTCAAATAAACATATTATTTATATTTGTCTTTTGCCCACCTCAGGGAATTTAGACATTACAAATTTCCACTCCGATTGAGTCTCTGTCGCACTGGCAGTTTCAGGCACAGCACACATCAGATTTTAGATAAGCGAACTGTTTCATTACAGCCCATAACAAACTTATCTTTTGAAAGCAAAACATCAGCTTCTAGTTCTTTCATGGTCAACTTTTCAAGCTGTTTGTTTAAGCAGATGCCTTTCAACACATTTTACATTTAGCAACTGTTAAATCAGTAGCCTACTGCTTCTGCTTATTTGTTCTTACATAATGGTAATTATTCTAGTTCTCAATAACCAGAGGCGGACAGAGTACAGAGCTTTGTTACTTGAGTAAAAGTACAGATACCCCTTGCTAAATTTTACTCAAGTACAAGTAAAAGTACTACAGTCAGATGTCTACTTAAGTAAAAGTACTAAAGTACTTGTTTTTAAAAGTACTTGAGTATCAAGAGTACAAGAGTAGATTTTCTAAATATTGCATTACTAATCTACTGCCACAGTGCTTACATTTATGCACAGAAACGTCCTACATGGAGTTATGAAAAATGTTAATGTTAATACCTTGGAGAATGTAAAAGGAATTGAAAGTAAAATCAAGTCATTTTCATCTTTTTACCATGTTGCTTTATTTAATTTAATTTAATTTTTGGGGGGTCCCATCTTTAAATGCAAGGACAACACACACATCACATGTAAGGGTGGCGCTGCCAATAAAGCACCTAAAAGCTCTCACAAAGAACCGGCAAAAGGAATGATTATGAATATGTAAAATATAGCAAGGAGATATTTTAATTGTTTATTAATAAACACTTGTTAATAAACAAGAGTTTTCTTTGTCAGTGTCGGCTAAGATGAAGTTGACGATGACGACTCGCAATCTTCAGTAGCCTAGTGAACGCGCCAGAGAGAAATGCACATTTCATACGGATGACATAAGCAGAGAGCAGTCTGTCGTCTGTTTTCTGTTTTGCCTCCGTAAGTTTTTTTTTTTTTTAAGCAATCAGAAATCCCTCGTGGCTACGCCACTGCCACATTTGAACCTGACTGTGTTAAACACACCGCATACTCAAGAACATCACAGTAAATGCTTAGCTTACATTAATGTGTAATATAAAATCTGACCATGGAGTTGACTTTGTCGGAAAGCTGAAGGTGATTGCTGATAGGCTGTCCCAATCAGTGGCGCCTGCACAATCCAGTCACGTTTGAGAGGGAAACAACAAATTGAGGGTTTCCGAGATTTTTTTTTTCCTTTTTTTTTTTTTACTCTGGTACTCACGGTTATGGATAGAAATGTAGTGGAGTAAAGAGTACAATATTTGCCTCTCAAATGTACTTGAGTAAAGTCATGAGTACTCCCCAAAAATGATACTCGAGTAAAGTACAGATCCCTCAAAATTGTACTTAAGTACTGTACTCAAGTAAATGTACTCCGTTACTGTCCGGCTCTGTCAATAACGTTTCACATTTCTCAATCTCAATTACCATAGCTTAATCTCTGACTTCAAAGTTTTCTCTTCTAGGAGTTTATCAGTCTCCAATCAGGATTCACACTAACTTTGACAAGGCTACTCTGCATCTTTTGCAGTTATTATAAATCATCTTTGAGATCTGTCTCTCTATATTACCTTTACATATTTTGCAACTCACATTTGTTGGAGTCACAAAAGGATTCACTTTAAGACTTCAATCTTTTGACCTTGTTTTTTATCTCTTATTTCTCAGACCAAAAATTGTCACTGTCGTCATTTAAACACTGATCTATTTTCAACCCTACATTATTATCAGAAATGTGTCACGTGTTAAATGGTCCTACTGACCACAATCCAGACACTCTCTGTCATCTGGTTGGTTCGTGTGTCAGCCTCAACTACAGCATCAGACACCTTGCAGTTTGATCACTGTGAGCTTCCAAAGGGCTTCAACACGCCCTTGAAGCAGTGTGTGTCCCATTCAGGAATGTAAACAGAGCCACTGATAAGCAGTTCTCTGTATTCTTTTTACAGTCCACCAATGGCGGATTTAATCACAATAGCCAAATCATAATCTTCATCATTATTATTGGCAGAACATTATACATTATTGATTTCCAGAATCTTTGGACATAGCTGTCTTTACACCTTACAAGTACTGTTGCTGTTATCCCAGCTTATCTTTTACAAAACATCATCTGCAAATCTCTTCAAAGTGAGATCTTCAGAGCAGAGCTGTTTACAGCATTTGCTCTCTTCTGTCTCACTATTTATTTATTTATTTATTTATTTATTTTCCCGGACTGTTCAGTTACTCTTCACAAAGTGTAACAATTTGTACATCATTCTTTTCATTACCACTGGTTTGAAGCCTTTTTTCCTTCCATCACATTATTGTCTCAGTCTTATCTCTACTGTTTCTCCAAAACAGATTATATTACTCAGTCCGTAAATTACACAGACAACCATTATAGCTACTTGCTTCAATACCCTTATTTTCTTAACCTTAATAAAATAAGGCAGATATATCATCATTTCAATCATTATTTTATCAAAATCTAGAATTGTTCCCCATTCTGCTTAAAACATTCTTCATATCATGTTAATCCCTGTCAATCATACAATGCCTTATTTTATTCTAAAACTTTTCATATCATTTAAACAGTTAATTTGACTTCCATAAATTCTGTCAGACCATGTCTATTTTCATCACATATAGTTCCCTTTCGAGAGGTTCCTCCTATTGCGTAAGCTTACGCTATGGGAAAACTCCTTTTCTCGAGAAATATTGAAGTCTTTATGTAAAACGCATTGCAGCTGCACAGCATACAGCAATGAGCGAGGCAGCTCGGTCATTGGCTGTGCTGCGGCAACTTGCACGAACCAATGACGGGGCGACTCTGAACCCGCTTCCAATGAGCGTGCTTCGCGCCCACGCGCGTCAGAGCCCGCCGAGATGGGCGTGGCCAAGGGCTATATATTGGGCGCCCCGTCGTCTGAGTTCTTTAGATTTAATCTCCTTCAGCAAAGAACCTTCTCTTCGCTGGATCCTCCGGATTTGTTGGAGTCTTTTCGCCGCTGCCGTCGACAAGCCTACAGCAGGACTGCTTCGAGGACGCCGGCGCCTTCAGCCGCCTTCGATCGCCCTTCTGCTAAGCCATCCGGCGCGCACCATCTATATCCTTTTTCAAAGCTATCAGTGTTCGCCCCCGCGACACTTTTTCGAAAAGAGTCAAATTTCTCAAGGCGTTGTTTCAAATGCCTTCCTGCGCCTCGTGTCGAGGCCCTCTTCAGGACGGGGATCGTCACATCATCTGCGCCCGCTGCTTGGGACCGGACCACGCAGAGGCTGCCCTTACTCGAGGCGGATGTCCCGAGTGTGACGCCCTGGGCCTCACCGAGCTGCGCGCTCGCTTCGCCGTTTTCACCGCGAAAGAGCCCACCTCTTCCGTGCTGCCATCTCCTCTAGTCGAGCCGCGAAAGAAAAAACGCCGCTCACAGAGGCCGCCGGAGCACGCGGTTTGCAGTGATGTCACGCCGGGCCAATCCCCGCGTGCTTCACCACCACCCGAAGACTCCCCGCCGCCAGTCCAGTTCACACAGGCGGACCAGCACCCCTCCAGCGGAGCGATGGGGCTCGTCTCGTTTGGCGCGTCAGGGGATGACGATGATAAGGATGACAGTTTTTCCTGTGATGCTGCATCCGACGATTGGCCGGGCTCGTCCTTCGACCCCGCGCCATCGACATTAGCGGGCACGAGCGCGGGCTCCAGCATGGACTCTGAGATCGTCCGCATTCTCTCTAAGGCCGTGGAAGACCTCGGGCTCGATTGGTCTTCCCCGGAAGAACCCGCCCGCAGCCGACTGGACGAGTGGTTCCTGCAGGGGCGCCGACAGGCCCCTCGACAAAGACCCTCCCCCTTCTTCCCGGAAGTTCACGACGAACTCACGAAGTCGTGGAAAGCCCCGCACTCCGCTCGCCTGAAACCTTCTTTTTCTTTGTCGCTCTCCTCTGTGGACGGCGCAAAAGAAAGAGGCTATGAGGGGACTCCGCCCCTCGAGGAAGCTGTGGCCAATCATCTGTGTCCACCCTCCAACGCTGGATGGAAAGCTAAAGCTTCTCATCCCTCGAAGCCTTGCCGATCTACTTCAGCTCTCGCCGGTCGCGCATACGCCGCCGCCGGCCAAGCTGCATCAGCGCTTCACTCTATGGCTGTCCTCCAGGTATTTCAAGCCAAACTTCTCCGCAGTATGGACGAGTCTGGACCCGATCCTGAGGCATTTAAGGACCTACGCAGCGCCACTGACATAGCGCTGCGAGCTACAAAAGCCACCGCCCAATCAATCGGCCGTGCTATGGCTAACCTGACTGTCCTTGAGCGCCATCTGTGGCTGACGCTAACAGAAATGAAGGATGCAGATAAGGCGTCATTTCTCGACGCGCCTATCTCCCAAAGCGGCCTGTTTGGACCAGCGGTGAAGGAGTTCGCCGAGCGCTTCACCGAAGCCCGTAAGGACTCACAGGCTATGCGTCACTTCCTGCCCAAGCGATCTAGCTCATCGCAGAGCCGCCAACGGCCGCCTCAGCAGCAGCGAGCTAAGACGGCGCCCCCCGTTTCTCAGCCCAAACCTGAAACGGATTTTCGATGCCGCTCGCGCTCCGCCAACAGGAAACAGCCGCCCGAGCGACGGGGACCTCGGCCCAGGATTGTGCTGAACCCAGAGCCTCGTAAGTCCTCCTAGCTACAGGGAGGAAAAGGGAGAGCGCGTGTCTCGCAAGAGCCGGACCGTTCTCTCCAAAACGTTTAAAGCATTACCCAGTCCCCTTACAGGCGGCTGGAAATGTCTATACAGCAGCCAATGTGCCAGCCACACAGCTCGCCCACCTGCAAACAAACGCCGTTTTTACGGCGACACACAGAAATCACATAAAGAGCTATTTTCTGCCTGTGTCATTAAAGGGTCACGTGTCCACACCAAAGTGCGCATTCCCACATATCAAAACTGTAAACCCAGTGCCAAATGTTTTTCCCAGCTCAGGCTGGACGCCCCATAAATGTAGATTGTGTGCCAACTGTTACGTATGCACCACTACACACAAGCACTGTTCCCACAGTTATAAACACTTCCCCAGTAAAAGCGGGAAGTTGTATAAGAGTAGCGCGTGTGCCCGCTGTTATGCACGCACCCCATCTCACAAACACTGTTTATATGGCCAAAAACCTCCCGCCACGAGCGGGAAGTTTTATGAAAGTGGCGCGCGTGCCTACCACAGTCTATGCACCCCCACCCATAAGCACTATACACACAGTGTTAAACATTTCCCCATCTCACTCTGTGAGCGTTACAGCGAGCGTGCCTGTAATCTCACACGCACCCCTGCACTCGGCATTCAACAAAGCTGCTCAGCGCGCGCCCGCGCCGCTGACAGCTGTGAGCTCGGTATTTACACAGAACGATTCGCTGGCGGGAGCCATACGTCACTGCGACACGCCCCCGGCCAGCATTCAGCCCATATCTGTGCGAGCGAAAGCTTGGGAAAATATCCCCGACATGCCGAAATGGGTTTTGAACATAATAAAACACGGTTACTCGCTCCAATTCGCTCGCAGACCGCCCCGCTTCACAGCAGTGGTAGAGACGAAAGTGAGAAAAGATGTTTCACATGTTCTACGCACCGAGATGCTCAAACTGATAGAGAAAGGCGCTATAGAAACAGTGCCCCCCTCTATGAGCGAGGCAGGTTTTTACAGCCGCTATTTTCTCGTCCCGAAAAAGGATGGCGGTCTCCGCCCCATCCTAGATCTCAGACATCTGAACAAAGCTTTAATGATTCGCTCGTTCAGAATGTTAACAACCAAGCATATCCTCGCGCAAGTTCGCCCGGGGGATTGGTTTCTGTCAGTGGATCTGAAAGACGCTTACTTTCACATTCCAATAGCGCCTCATCACAGGCCATTTCTGAGATTCGCTTTCGAGGGACAGTCATACCAGTACACAGTACTACCATTCGGCCTGTCACTGGCACCCCGTACATTTACGAAATGTATGGATGCAGCACTTTCCCCCCTGAGACAGCGGGGAGTGCGAATACTGAATTATCTCGACGATTGGCTAATCCTAGCACAATCAGAGAGCCAGTTAGTGACACACAGGTCTTGGATTATCAGTCATCTAGAGTGCCTGGGTCTAAAAATCAATTTTGCAAAGAGCATGCTATCCCCCAGCCAGAATATTTCTTTTCTGGGAATAGTGCTAGACTCAGTGCAGATGACGGCGCGCCTCTCATCAGAGCGCGCGCTCACTATCCGGCGCCTTGCAACATCGTTCAGAGCGGGTGCGCGCGCCCCCGTCAAGCGATTTCAGAGGATGCTCGGTCTCATGGCCTCAGCATCAGCTGTACTCCAGCTAGGATTGTTGCACATGCGTCCTCTCCAACGCTGGCTCAAAAGCCGTGTCCCCACTCACGCGTGGTGCTCAGGCCACTTTTTAATCAGAGCAAATCACGGCTGCATAAAAGCCCTGACGCCCTGGAAAGCTGTCGACTGGTATCAGTCCGGTGTGAGTTTGGGCGTGAACACAAGGAGAAAAATGATCACGACAGATGCCTCCAAAATAGGCTGGGGGGCCCTTTACGAGGGCAGGCCTGTCTCCGGCTTGTGGTCAAACCCGGAGAAGCGCCTACATATAAACTGTCTGGAATTGAAAGCGGTCGCTTTGGCTCTCAGAGCCCTGCTCCCGTACCTGAAGGACGAGCACGTTCTAGTCCGAACGGACAACATGACGGTAGTCTCGCATATAAATCGTCAGGGTGGACTCAGATCGAGCTCCCTGCACTCGATGGCCAGGGAGCTCCTCCTATGGTCCCAGCGCAACCTGCGCTCACTGAGAGCAGCGCATGTGCCAGGCGTTCTGAACCAGGGAGCGGACATGCTGTCCAGAGACAAAGTTCTCCCAGGAGAATGGTCTCTCCACCCCCTGACGATTCAGTGGTTATGGCAAACCTTTGGCAGAGCAGAGGTCGACCTCTTTGCCTCCAAGGAAAATGCGCACTGCCCTCTCTTCTTTTCAAAGAGCACAGACGCGCTCGCCCAAGTCTGGCCGAGCCGCCCGCTGTATGCCTTCCCTCCGGTCGCGATGCTACCTCAGGTCATCAGTCGGATCAGGGAGGAGAAATGTGCAGTGCTCCTGGTAGCCCCACTCTGGAAGAACCAGACGTGGTTTCCAGAACTGATGCAGATGATGCAATCTGCCCCATGGCCGATTCCACTGAGGCTAGATCTCCTCAGGCAGGCCAACGGGATGATCCTCCATCCCCGCCCCGATCTGTGGGCCCTCCATGCGTGGCCCCTCAACGGATTCCCGGGAACCTCCCCAGTGGAGTGTTGAGAACCATCACTGAGGCGCGAGCGCCCTCTACGAGGCGCTTATATGCCCAGAAATGGAAGGTGTTCAGTGACTGGTGTAAACCCAGGAACCTGAACCCTGAGACATGCGAAGTACCGAGTGTGCTCGTTTTCTTACAAGAGCTGTTGGAGGCAGGCCGCACCCCCTCCACGCTCAAAGTATATGTGGCTGCCATAGCGGCATCACATGAACCGGTCGAAGGACGCACACTAGGGAAAAACTACCTAGTTGTTCGTTTCCTGAGGGGCGCCAGGAGGATGAATCCCCCACGCCCCCCCTCGGTGCCGATTTGGGACTTGGCCACGGTCCTGGACGCACTTAAGCGTGCCCCGTTCGAACCCCTCCGAACTGTGCACCTTAAACAGCTCTCGCTCAAAACTGCTCTCTTGCTGGCTCTCGCCTCGGTCAAGAGAGTGGGCGATCTGCACGCGCTGTCTTCAAGCGCTAACTGCCTGGAGTTTGGACCTAACGACAGCAGGGTTGTCCTCAGGCCAAAACACGGGTATATTCCTAAGGTGCTCTCTACTCCTTTCAGAGCACAGGTGATATCTTTGGCCGCGCTATCGTCCCCAGCAGACGAAAGTGACGCTAATTTACTCTGCCCGGTCAGGGCACTCAGAGTATATTTGGAACGCTCTGCCCTGTTCAGACAGACAGAGCAGTTGTTCGTATGCTTTGGCGGCCGCACTAAAGGTCTGGCTGTGTCAAAGCAAAGAATATCGCGCTGGATAGTTGATGCTATAGCGCTGGCTTATGAAGCCAAGGGCCTTCAGTGCCCCTTGGGCATCAGAGCTCACTCTACGAGAGGCATGGCCTCCTCGTGGGCGTGGTCGAGTGGGATACCCATTCAAGATATTTGTGCGGCTGCAGGCTGGGCCTCACCGTCCACATTTATCAGGTTTTATAACCTACAGGTCCCCTCATTGCATTCTAACATACTGTCGGTCTAACCATCATAGGCTGGGGTGTGTACATGCTGAGCATTGTCTCCTCCCTCATAGAATCACATCTTGAAACTGATGTGGAGGATTTTTTCATACATGACAGTACATGAAAATGTGCTTGTGTGTGTCTCTGGACGCCCATCGGGCCGTTCCACGTTGTCCTTTATAAAACCCGCCTTCGGCTGGCTCGTTGGATAATTACTTTGCTCAAAGGCTCAGGCTCCGGCCTCCGGCTTAATAGAAGCGAAGTCAGCACGCACGGCGTTTTACATGGCGTTCCCATAGCGTAAGCTTACGCAATAGGAGGAACCTCTCGAAAGGGAACGACTCGGTTACTAACGTAACCTCGGTTCCCTGAGAGGAGGGAACGAGTATTGCGTAATCTGCCGTGCTTGTGCTTGGTCAGTTTGCTTTAGTCGAATTGAACCTAAAGAACTCAGACGACGGGGCGCCCAATATATAGCCCTTGGCCACGCCCATCTTGGCGGGCTCTGACGCGCGTGGGCGCGAAGCACGCTCATTGGAAGCGGGTTCAGAGTCGCCCCGTCATTGGTTCGTGCAAGTTGCCGCAGCACAGCCAATGACCGAGCTGCCTCGCTCATTGCTGTATGCTGTGCAGCTGCAATGCGTTTTACATAAAGACTTCAATATTTCTCGAGAAAAGGAGTTTTCCCATAGCGTAAGCTTACGCAATACTCGTTCCCTCCTCTCAGGGAACCGAGGTTACGTTAGTAACCGAGTCGTTTTCTACTATATTTCTCCTTTCTTTTCCCTACATGCCAGTTCCTTCATTATCCTCTCCTTTCTTTTCTCAAACATGCCAGTTCCTTCATTATCTAACCAGTACATGATTGTTTGAACAATCCCCACACACACATATCTCACACACCAACCTTTTTGTTTTTTCACTTCCCTCTTCCACCAAGTCTCACTTACAGTTCCCTCTATTTCACACAGACAGCCTTATTGCTTCTTGCTACTTCAATCCTTGTCATATAAATTTAAGTTCTATAGACATCTAATGTCATGCATCCATTTACTGGATGAAGAAGTAAAAACATTATTTCTCCTGGCAGTTCGACATTTTATCTTCAACTGAACAATCCATTATCTGTTCAAATTTTTTACACACATGTTGAACGCAGCCACAACAACCTTTTGTCCCGCTGCCCTGTTCCACTGATTCTCGCACACTCTTAGTCTATTTGTGCTCATGGTAGCTCATGATCATGGTATTTTCTCAGTTTTTTTTTCCAATATCTAAAACATACATTTCCCCCCATACTTTCCTAGTTCTACAGAAAACCGGTGTATCAAATTTCGCAAGCTTGCTTTTGAGACATCCCCATACTGGCTGTTTTCTGTTCTCTGTGGATTTCTCTTCAACGCGCGTTTTCTTTAATCTGTTAGGCGTCCCTAAACAAATCCGATTCTTTCTTTTAACCCAAATCGGTCGGGTTGCACTATTAGTGCCCTCCTAATTACGGTTTACCAAAAAATTCTGGTTCCCCCTAATTAGCCTCAGTACCTAAAAACAATTTGCTCCGTCGTGGAACAACTAATTTTCAGGGTACCTATCTGTTTGAAATCTCTTGATCTGTTACAGTTCTCACTTAATCCCAGATTATTTATCTGCTTGAAATTTCTTGTTCTGTTACAGACCTCAATTAATCTCAGATTTTTCCCTCGTATCTGTTTGAAATTTCTTGATCTATATAGATCTCAATTAATCTCAGATTACGTACCACAGAAACAGCCTTCAGCCAATATGGTTCAATTTCACTCTTCTCCCCAATTAAACTGAATTTAATTAACTTACCCAAAAGAAAATAAATTGAACTGTCTCTTACCAGAGATGCTTCTGTTGCCACCTGCGGGTTCTTTAGATTCCAGTGGTCGATTCTCCCGGCCCTGATATCGGTCGGCCCCTCTCTCTCAAGTTTACGAGGTAGAGCTGGAACTTACTTAGTCCAGGTGGCCAAACACCGTCCGATCTCAGGTCCAGGAGGCACGTCCAAGGAATATCACTTCTGACACCAAAACTGTTGTGGCAAAAATTCATCTCAAACAAACATCACTGCGTAAGAGACACTCAGAGTCAAATTATATAAAATAGAAGTATTTATTCTTGCAAGAATAGGAGCAGTCTAATACACAGTTGTTACCCTGTGCAGAAGAGTGACACACCCCCAGACAGACTGAACTAGCTTTTATCTTAGTTTCAAGGCCTTCTTCCCCCAGAGCCTTCCTCCCAGTAGTTTTCCATAGACGTCACTAGTTGGCCCACTAAGCTCCCCTGCACCAAAATGGCCTTCTGACATCTAGGTCAGAGGTCCTTGTTCGTCTGTTCTCTGGAGTGTCTCCCTCTTCTGCCTCCCCAGGTACATAAACAGAATCTTCTCTCACTACAAGTGAGAGACACACATGTGACATTCTTTGAATCATCTATATTTTACTAAAGATCAATGAATATCATTAAAATTGCCACTACAATAGGTAGGCTAGCCTATTTTAAGTTGTTTCCACTGTTGATAGGAAAATGCAAGTGTTCGCGCCCGCGCCCCGCGCCTCCGTGCCATCCAGTGCGCGCTCCACATTCCGCACACACACTTGGATATGCGTCAAAATCTTGTTTAGCCTATTTGTGATCATCTTAGCCCTGTATTATGAATGATATGTGATGAATTGCTTTGTTCCTTTTTTTTTGATAAGCGTCTTCTACATATGTAGCCTAATAAATGTTATAATAATGATGATAATTATCATTATTATCCCCGCGTCTTCTCTAAGTCAGCTGACTGTAAATGCGCAAAACCTGTTTCCATTGCAGTTTTTTTTTTACTAAAGCAGTATATAAAATCAGATGTGTATTACCTACCACCATTTAGTTGTTTTGTGTTATTTAAAATATTTATAATATATATATTTTTTTAACAATGCAAATTTTTTTTTAAACGGGTTTCAGCCAGGCAACAGCGCCGCACACAGTCTGCTCCGGTCCAGAAACACGATAGCACAGAGCGGATCATATGAAACCGGAAAACGTATCGGACCCATTTGAAATCTGCACAGAATGCTATATTTTAAAGCAATATGGAGGAGAAACGTTTAGAGATTAGGAGGAAACTGCGGCTTTACAGAGCTCAACGGCTCTGGCAGAGCTGTGATATAAATGAAACGCTATTTTAAAAAAAGGGTTCGAGATGTCCCGCCCTGTCTTCCTGTTTCAGTGGAAATTACATAAACACATTGAATCAAGCTGTGACCTCCAAGGCACTTCAGTGGGCCTTTAAAAAGATAAACGAATGTCAGATTTTATCTTTCTTGCTTGACATGAAACAATTTTAGCGACGTCGGGATGGCAGAAAAGATCAAATACAGGTACGTGCGTTATGTTTTGATGTTCAGGAGATTGAGTTTATTATTCACACACATTTTGATTTTTCTGATTGATAAGTAGCTCTGTGTATCTCAGCATATTTCAATCTGCATATATTCAAAATAACCAGGCAGACACAGACAGAAAGAACAGCCAACAAAGAACACTTCCTCGATCTGAAGTGTGTTAGATGGTGCAGGAAGGTCTAAGCTGGAGATCAGACTGAAATCACCAGCTGCCAATGGCACTTTTTTTTTTTAAACTGCAGCATTTAATCTTGTGACTGAAATAAATCACAACTATAGTTTTTTTGCTTTGCCACTGAGGAACATGCATTGTTGGGGTTTAACTTTTATATGATCAATGCATTTTATTTAAAGTCGGCATGAAACGTAAGTTGCGATAGTCTTTTCTTCCCTATTGTAACATACTGGATACGATCTTTAAAATATTACAGAAATCTCTGCAGACACAAAATTTGCTTTCTTTTTGTGGTCAAGCAGAATTGGAGAGAGGGGTTGAATGTGACAAGGAATCAAGGCAAGATTTGGACAGGAGTGGAGAGGAAGTGTGAAGTCATTGTGTCACTGTCTATAATACAACCGTCGCAAATTCACCTTCCTAGTGGCAGTCTTATGAAAAGTTTGTTGTGAAGACACCATGTTTTCGTTAATGCCTTTAGTAATGGAGCACAACTATCGAAAGTGACTGACCTTTTGATCAGATATCCACAGAGGGTCAAAACTTCATTGGAAATGAATGATTTCGTCTGTCGTTTGTCATAAACGTTGAAAAGGACAGGATAAGGAGTAGATAGAAAGTGAGATGGAGAATGAGACTTTTTTGTTGTTGCATTCTTTCATGTTTAATTGTTTAGTGATTCTTGAATCTCTCTCGACTATGGTAGCTGTCCTCAAATTACTGTTCAGTTTTGTAAATGCGTTCATGTGTGTGTGACACTCTTGCTGTGCGAGACTGTAATATGGTAGCATTGTTCGTTTATTTTGATGTTTTCTTTCGTCTCGGGTCTAAGGAAGAAAAATATGCAAATTAAATATGGAAATCATAACATCCCACTTTTGCCAGCCACCTATGAGGTCATGTGATATCAGAGCCCCTTCTCACCTTTGCAAGCTTTCTGACATTTTGTCAGCCTGATCTCATGAGAAAAATGTGACAATGCATAATTTTTTTTTTTAAAGTTTTATGTTATTTAATACAGATGAGGCTCAATTTTTAATCAAACCCAACAAAAAGGAATACCTAGTCATGTTTTGCAAGAACATAATCAAATTTCCCCCATTTTATTTAATTAAAGTAGTATATTTCATGACATTTTTGTGACCCAAAAATCATTCATCACTGCTTGTGCGTTTGAGGAATCCTGGACTGTTGGAGTGGCTGTTCCAGTACATGCTGAGATTTTACAGTCTCCCTAAGTGCTGACTGGAAATTGTGGGCTGTCAGAAAGAAAATGTCAATAATTCACTTGCAAACAAATGTCTTACAGAATCAGCACAGAAAACAGGACTAAATTCAGATTTTCAATTGAGATGTCACAGAGTGTATGGTTTGAGCTTGCAGTATACATAATTTGTTTGTAGAAAACAATTTGGAAAAATTGTCTGCATACACTAACTGTACAGTGTCCTGTTAAGAAACCAGCTCATAGTCAATAACTGAGCCTAGATTACTCTCACATTCCTCAGCATAAAAAGCCCCGGGTTATAAAAATTCATAAACTAAATGTAAGATAATACTGTCCTTTTGGACACGTCACTGGCTCTGATTTCTGTCACCTGAGTCTGAGCTCTTCTGTCAGATAATAGACCTGTTTTAATATTCAGCCTGCAGCTGACCATAACCTCAGTGTCACGAATACGGCTCAGGTTATTTTAATTTCTTTGTCGCTCACATTAATTAGATTTCCTGCTCGTCTTTTACAGCGGCGGCTTTTGAATGGTGCTTTGAACTTGGCTCCTCTCTGAGGTGGTACAGGGAAGCGAAACGATAAGAGAGGAAAACCGTAGGATGGTTAAAGAGAACTTCCTCGTGGAGGCGAGCCTTGGGAGATTAGGATCTAAGATGAGTCCTGGCTGTCTCTCCCTCACTCAAAAAACCGTAAGGGCTCATGTGTTGTAAAGTATTATATCGTGTGAGTTGCTCTGTGCTCAGTTTCTTCATCAGATAATTATCTAAACTGTTTGCACACACAGTAGATCCCTAGATGAAGACAAAGAACAGCCAAATCCATTTCCACCATACGTGCTTTATTAAAATAAACGGATCAATATGTTACACATTTCCCATATTTGTCATCATACAGTGTTCTCTGGATTTATCAGTATTAGATTTGAAACTCAAAATATTATTCAAATGCTCGCCCACCCCCGTCTACTTGTCTGTCTTTATCCATTTTGTCTCTCCCTTGCTATCTCTCTCTCAGTCTTTCTCTTTCTCTCTCTGGCTCTTGCGAACTTCACAGACCATAAAATCAGCTAGGCCTATTTCATTGCTAGGCAACTAGCATTTGCCAGAAGCAGGATGAAGTGGAAGCTTCTCAGTGCTGTTTCAAATGTAGAATATGATCATGATTGTTAACGAGACACAACATATTCAATTGGAATAAACTGTTCATCTAGCATGCTAAAGTTACTACTTTACACAATGGGAGTTTTATATTACTGTAGATGTAACCCTGGAGTCTTTATGTGTTTCTGTATTCTAGAAAAAGTATCTAAAGTCACTTTTGTGTTTAATGCTGAGCAGACCAGTGTCACGGATGACAATGTGCTTGTAGAAAATGTTCACACCACAGGGCGGCTTTTAAAAAATAGTGTGCAATACACAAAAAAGTTGGCAACACTTTAGAATACTGTTCAGTCATTAATGAATAACTACACAAGAACAACCGAGTAACGTTGTAACTACTAACTAACAAGAAACTCTGATGAACAAATTAGTGAATATATAGTGCTTAGTCGAATGAGGTAGTTCATTATTGTAACTATTCAGTAACTACTATTTTTTTTCATTTCTCCCAGAGGACTACTAAAAACTATACAGGTTCATAATTAACATGAATAATGCATAATATATAATTAACTGTAAAGTGAAGGTCATAGTAACCCACTAGTAATGACTCAAGTGTTACCAAATCCATTATAAGCCATTACTATTCATAAGCTTCCAAAAACCTCATTACTAGAGAGTTATTATGTTTTTCGAATACTGATCCAAATCATTAGTAATTCCTTCTAATGGATTTGATAATACTTGAGTCATTACTATGGGTTATCATGATCTTCCCTTTAGAATGAATTATACATTATGCATTATTCACGTTAATTATGAACCTGTATATAGTAGTTCTCTGAGAGGTATGAAAAAATATTGATTAGCTCATAGTGACCTATACCTCATTAAATTAAGCACTATTACTTACTAATTTGTTAATCAGAGTTTCTTGTTAATAAATAGTAGTTACTTGAGTGTTAATAATGCGTTACTCATTTGTTTCTGTGTAGTTATTCATTATTAATGACGGAACAGTATTCTAAAGTGTTACAATTACATCTTGAACTTTGCGCCAAAATCTGTTATCAACCTGAGGCTACTTACACACACTGGGCAGCCAATGAAAATGGATCATTATCTGACTGGGTTGCTAATGTTTTCTTTTCATCACCTCCTCGAGTGTTTTTGAACTCTAGAAAAGTTCCCAGGTACACAAGTTGAACTCAAAATTCACATATTTTGTTACTGTCCACACAGAGCCTCAATTTTGGATGCGTTTTGGAAAGTATTAAAGGACAATCTGAATAATCAGGGAATTTAGGTGATGAGAAAAACACAAACCCTTTGTGTGAAATAATGCATTAAACTCACACAAGTTATAATCAGCTTTGGGTGTGATGGAAATGGAAAGAATTTGAATAATAATTTATATTTTTGATTAATTTTCATATTATAAAAATTGAAAAGAATGCAGGGTCCCCAGGCGCGCTTTTAAAAGTTGAACCTCTTTTAACTTGTCATGGCGTCTAAACGCGGTGCCCATGTGTCAAATACCACCTCGAAAATGTATATTTACTGTACGACACAGCGCAGTGGACCGCAAACATGTTCTGTTAGGTTGAACACCTGCATGCGAAGCCTGTGAACACTGTACTGAAGGTAAAGACCATTTACAATCAAAACATTACTATACGAAAGTACATACCAAAGTAGGTTAACATGTGCTTTGGACATGTTTCAGGCCAGTTGATAACTGTGACTTGCTATTTTGGGCCAGTGCTGCGTTAATTGTGTTGAAAAATGTGCATTAATTGATCTTGCAAATTCTGCTGTTAATATTATTTAGCAAGCTAATATAGATGAGATTTTATATGATTTGTAGAAATTACTTGTGATCATTTTTGTCTTGTTACTTATAATAAACAATTCAGTCATGTTTTGACTTATATGCCACTCTTTCCCAGCATAAATGATCTGATTACTTTTTGAGTGGTGGGGAAAGGAAACATTGGAACTACAGGAAAATTCATTTATTGAACTTGATAAGACTGGTGTAACCATTCAGTTTCCATGGTACGGTAAATATAAAGTACCCAGTAGTATAAAATCAGATACAATCTCTACCGCCGTAGTGTATATATGACACTGTCACTAGGCAACTTTTTTGAAAGGTAATTTTGAGAAAGTTCAGCTAGTGCTTTGTCATGTGAATTCTTTGTAGCCCATATAGTTACATTAATGCGAAACAATAGAAGGCCTACTGAAGAAAATGCAGCTCCTGAAATCAAATTGAACTCTTTGGTGCAGCCCTCGCAGCCTAGATTGAAAATGCACCTTTTTATTTATTTGACTTTGTCTCAATAATCTTATGAAAGGTTAGAAATGCCCCTCAAATGTGTAATGTACATTTTTTTAAACATATTTGGGGTTACATGTAACAGTTTTATTTCTTTCTGTTTATGGTTTCCATTCCAATACAGTTCAGTTATGCCTAGTTTCCAAAGCAGTTTTAATGTGACCTTCATTATAACAGAAATTAAAGAAAAATCATTCTTTCATTATAAAGGAAAAAATGTGAACAATTAAAACTGGGCATCTTCTATATGCTGCTAATTTCCCAAATATTTGAAGTTCTGGAAGTGGTTCCCCTAACCATTCATTAAACTGTGTGTGAGTGTGGCCTGATTGAGAGAAAGAGTTTGTGTGTGTGTGTGTGTGTGTGTGTGTGTGTGTGTGTGTGTGTGTGTGTGGGAGAGAGGTGGGATAAAAGATCATTAGAGCAGAGAAAATGATGAGTTAGCTAATCAGTCACCCTTATCTGCACTGCTTGTTAACTCAACTTAATCTGCTGCCAGAGAGAGAGATGGAGATGAGGGAGGTCAGAGAGAACATGTCATTTATTAGTATGACCACCAATGACTTACACTACCAGTGAAAAGTTGGACCCACCTGATTAAATATACACTTCTCATGATCATAAAAACTCTTTGAAGTCTTATGATTAAATGCTTGAGTTAATTCGTTTTTTAGGCAAATATAAATTGTGACTACATTTGAATTTCTTTACAGCTCCATTTTTAATGGATGAAAGAGACCATAAAGTAAATCCGCAAACAGCATGGATGCTACTTCAATACTGTTTAAAAAGCAGTACTCCAAAAATATGAGTTTTGATTTGGTTTGGTCACTGTGTAATTCTCTCCTTTTTCAGTTTTGTTTCTAATATATTTGATGTTGTTGATCAAACCTTTGCCTGCTAGTGTACATTTAGAACTGTCTAAATAAGACTTTGTTGAGTTTTTCTATAAAAAGTGCTGACATTTAGCGTTGCTCAACGAAATTTTGCATTTGGAAGTAATTTCCTTTTGAGAATCAGAGCACCTGGGACTTTTGAGTGAGGGGAATTTTTTTCCCTATAAAGATTCGTCATCAAGTTCAAGTTAATCGCGCAAATTCTTCAAGCATCGCAATAGAACTTTTTTTTTTTGCACAGAAAATTTCGCCGTAATGATGCCAATGTAACTTCGCACCTTCATTCTCTTTGTCACTCCGTCTCAGATCCCCTGAAGGATCTCGGGCAGTTTCAGGTCAGCAGCCTCTTCCAGTCTGCCCATTTTTTAAAGTGCAGTCACTGCTGGGCTTCTCCCAGTGGACTTGCAGCAGGGGATCGGTTCATGCAGTGGAAAGCTGGTATCTTATTTTCTTTTAATTTCGTCGAGTCTTGTGTGGCGAGGGTCAGTGAGCTTAGAGACGCCCCTCTCCACAGTTTACAGCCTGGAAAAAAAATGATGCAAGGCTCTAAAAAAACACAATAAAGAAAGGGCAAGGCGAGAATAAGAAACATGAAAAACACTGTTGTTCCTGATCGCACCTCTCATTCGACATGGGCCAATGAGTCAAAAGAGCTCTCAGGCGTAACGAGACAGACAGCGTGAGATGGATGTATCACTGTATTGTTGTGGACCTTGACCTTCATGCCAACAGAACATAGGCCTCTCTCACCGAGAAATTGGAAAGTGCTGCCTTATTTCAAAACAACTCCAATGTCAAACAATCGACACATTAAATTTAGTGACATTGGCCTTCACTTTGTTTTAAAAAGTGGTGAAGATAGTTGGGTCACTCATAATGGGATGCACTGACTTTCTTTTTTTTTTTTTACAATAAAAAAAGTTATTTTATTTAGTAACATAAATGACAGCATACAATTGCAACAAGAAACAGCCACTTCATATGAATCGAGGGCCTCATCAGTCATTGCCTTTTATGTGTGGTTTCTGCTCAATTAAGTCTCAACTGACGAACAAATAATAGATGGCTTGTTGGAAGTGTGAAGGGATGTCATCAGGACGTACCATAGCAGGTTGGTCTTATTTCAGCATGTGTGGAAGAGGAAATAGGTCATTTCTTTGTCATTTTACTGGTCACATTTTCCACTTTGCACCTGTCTCAGGAGCTGCACAATCTCAGTCAGATTGACACACCTCCTGATTATCACAGTCATGCGTCTATCACAATATATCCGGAGGGTGACTTAAGAGCAACCTGTCGTGTAGAATATGCACAAAAAGACCTCATTTATGCTTTAAAATAAATCTTAACCATCCTCAATAGTGCTCCAGATTGCACATATTCTTGTTTTGTGATTAAACTTGTTGATAGTGCTATAACCTCCAGTGTGTGACTCAAGAATGGTACATACGCTTTTTTATAAGACGTTCTGAGTTTCACTCAGAGGGATGCAATTTTTCCCTCGATGGCTTGTACACAGTGTCCTCTGTTAGCAGTCATGTTGATTTACCAAGCTCTATAGTACATGCACTCAGAAAATGCTGCATAGGTTTCGTATGCAGCAGTCATAAATTATGGGGCGGATACGTAAGCGGGATGAATGGCTTTATGCTTCACTGCTGTCTTTTTCCACAGTGCACCTGTATGGCCGAGATCCCATTCAGAGATTCCCTTCATCTGCCCCACTGCGACTGTATTCAGAGACAATATTATTAACAACAATAAAACAATAAAATTAGCTTTTGTAACAACATTTTTTTTTGGCTTAACTAGACATATCTTTCCAGAGTTTCAGATGGTACACTGTGTGTTTGGCTGAACACTCCCTGACAGTCTGGAGAATTTGTAATTGTGACAGTTTTTTTTAGATGCTTTTGTCGAGGTTTCTGTGATATAACCAAACTGTTGAGGGACCGGAGCCAGGAGAGAGTGCATGTATGTTTGGAAATCATGACACCCTCACAAAAGATGACTTTAATATGTAAACCCAATGTGAACAAGCTGTGGCTTCAATGAGAAGAACAGCGAGCGAGAGAGAAAACTGATAGCTTTTTACAGTGGTGACGTTGGAAGGCATCCCATGTTCTGTTTTGCTTTTCGCCAGCGGGTGAGAAAGAGAGATTGAATTGGTCTGTTATCTGCTGGCAGCCTTGTTATTTATTCCATGGTAATTCTGGCCCTCCCACTCCATTCCCTCTCTCTCTTTTTCTCTCTATATTTACAACCCTATCCCAGCCCACCTTTCATACACGTAGACTTACTTTATCTCTCTTCCTGTCCCTTCACTTAGTGCGGTATACAGATGATAAGGTCAGTCATTTAAGACTGAACTTTTCAAGAGTTCTTGAGGCACAGGACCAAAGTGCCTCTCACAATAAAACAAAAAGGCTCCAAATAAAATGTTTTCGTAAAATTCTCGTTTGATTAATGATATATTTTTTAAAATAAAAATTCTTCTCACTTTTTTAAACATGTGTAATGAATTAATTTTGATAGGTGTTCTCTGTGTTTTGACCAGCGAATGTCAGACATACTATACACTGCCGTTTAAATTTTTTAGATCAGTACGATTTTTTTTTATATTTTTAAAAGAAGTCTCTTCTGCTCACCATAAGATTGCATTTATTTGATCCAAAATACAGCAAAAAAAGTAATACTGTGAAATATTTTTGTTTTAATTGTTTTCTATTTCAATATATTTTAAAAAGCTATTTATTTTGTGATGGCAAAGCTGAATTTTCAGCATCATTACTTCAGTCTTTAGTGTCACATGATCCTTTAGAAATCATTCTAATATGCTGATTTTCTGCTCAAAACAGTTGTGGACTGTCACTTTTGATCATTTTAAAACATCCATGCTGAATAAATGTATTCATTTATTTTAAAAAAAGAAAAAAAAGAAAAAAAAAACTTACTGACCCGAATTTTGAACGGTATTGTATAATATTACAAAAAGTTTTCTATTTCAGATAGATGCTGTTCTTTTGAACTTTCTATTTATTAAATAATCCTGAAAAAAAGACATGTTTCTTGAGCAGCAAATTAGCATATCAGCATATTATTTCTGAAGGATCATGTGACATTGAAGACTGGAGTAATGATGCTGAAAATTCATCTTTGCCATCACATGCTTTTTTTTAACCATTAAAATAGAAAACAGTTAATTTAAATTGTAAAAAAGTTGGATCAAAAAATGTAAAATTTTTGGATCAAATAAATGCAGCATTGGTGAGCAGAAGAGATTTCTTTTTAAAACATTAAAAAATCTTAGCAATCTAAGGATGCTAAACATTTTATGCATTTTGGTCATTCATTTACACGACAACGGTGTTTTGGGGGCCTTTACCAACAGCAAATACACATTTTTGTTGCTTACTTGGAGACGGTAAAGGCATCATGCCTTTACTGTCTCCAAGTAAGCAACAAAAATGTGTATTTGTGAAAATGGTGACATCATGCGCATATTAGGCCTATGTTCATGAATGCGTATTACGTGTTCTCGGGGTGTTTCTTGACAAAGTGACATAGCCAACTACTGGCCTGGCATGCATAACACGCAGCCTTTTTAGTCATTTTTGCAGATCCATGTGAACGGGGATTGTTTTGACAACTTTGTCATCTGTTTTAAGTACATCGTTGTCATGTAAACATAGCAGGGACGTGCAGAGAGCTCCTCAAGGGCAGGGGCTCAAATGTAAAAAAGAAAAAGAAAAAAGGGGCATATACAAAAGTTTGGAAACATTACTATTTTTAATGTTTTTGAAATAAGTCTCATATGCTCATCAAGGCTGAATTTATTTGATCAAAAATACAGAAAAAACAGTAATATTGTGATTATTACTACAATTTAAAATAATGGTTTTCTATTTTAATATACTTATAACATTTGATACTTTTTTCAGGATTATGAGTTTAAAAAGTTACAAAAAGAACAGCATTTATTTAAAATTGAAATATTTTGTACTGATATGCACTACCATTCAAAAGTTTGGGGTCAGTAATTTTCCTTCTTTCTTTAAAAAAAGAAAAGAAATTAATACTTTTATTCAGCAAGGATGTGTTAAATTGATAAAAAGTGATAGTAAAGACTTATAAAATAATTTCTATTTCAATTAAATGATGTTCTTTTTAACTTTTTATTAATCAACGAATCCTGAAAAAAGTATCACAGGTTCCAAAAAAAAAACATTAAGCAGCAACTGTTTCCAACATTGATAATAAATCATCATATTAGAATGATTTCTGAAGGATCATGTGACACTGAAGACTGGAGTAATGATGCTGAAAATTCAGCTTTGCATCACATAAATAAATTATATTTTGAAGTAGGCCTATATTAAAATAGAAAACCATTATTTTAAATTGTAATAATTGTTTTCTGTATTTTTAATCAAATAAATGCAGGCTTGAAGCGCATATAAAGAGACTTCTTTAAAAAAACATTACAAGTAATGTGTCCAACTTTTTGACCAGTACCGTACTAATATGCTACTATTGCTGCATAATTATCAAAAATGTTAATATAATAAAGTCCTTTCACGCAACGTCGTAACCATTTCGCCTGTTGTTGTTAGCCTACAACTTCACATAACAGGCCTGTAGGTGGCGCTTGGGCTTAATTTGACCAACTATGATAGTTTTCAAATGATGAACGGTGTATACACAAATCCGGCGAAACACGGAAGTAAAGCAGCGCCGCCATTACTGCGGGCCTTTGCTGCTAAGGAAGTAGCGGAAGTAGCGTTGGTCCCGTAGGCGGCTGTAGCAGATGTTAGCTGTACGAAATGTTATTTCTTTGTAGTTTTTTTAGTACGTATGCTGTCCAGTGATGCCGAGAAGAGCATGTTGTGTGGTTGGCTGCTTTAACAACAAATAAAACCGTTTCTGAAATTCACAAACCTTGGTTGCACATTGAATGCCCATGTTTACGGCCATACGGATTACACAGAGTTCCTGGTGCGGGCGCGGGCGGTAATGCACTCACTCTGTGTGTGAATTCTGTATGCTGGCAAATCCTCTAATTATAACAAACAAAGGGTATATATTATGAAAGATTCATTGTGCAGTCAGCTTCATTGATAATAACAGAGATGTGTGAGATCGCGATGAACTGATGTCAGCTTTTTAGGAATTTTAAGGGAGCGCACTTGTGCGCATTCAGTCATGCCAAACCATGCACGCAGTAGCTTGCTTGCTTTTATAACAGTGTGGTTTGTGTGTGTTAATGCTTTAATAACATAATTTATCAGGAGCATTTATGCTGATGTGTATGGTGGCGACAAGTATGCTAACTTGAAACTATTTGGAGGTACAAAAAAAAAGTCTATTTGCGGGCTTTTGCGGGCAGGAGAAAGTAACAGAAAGTAGTTGCAGGGCTCTCAAGTGTCACGCGTTGAGCATAACAGTCACTCATTTCGGTCTTTTGTCACGCTCTCCCGCCACACATTGTATTTCTCACGCTGAAAAACTATTTATAATATAATATGCCGCAGCGCCCAACATTTCTCTGGCCGCGCCGCTCTCACTATGGAACCGGCAGGAATCAAGTGCGTCTCGAGGAAGTTCATGCAGTCGTGTCCTCATATAGGCAAATAAACAGCTCGAGCATCACACGTGCTTCAGCGTGTGTGTGTGTGTGTTAAATTAAACTGCGCGTCGACTGCACCATTCATTCACACAGAACACGTAGGATTCGTATTTAAATAGTATTATTGCGGGGTATAGTATTATTACAAAACAATGGTAGGGGTGTCATGATCCTGGTATTCTCCTTCCTTTCTCTGTCTCCCTCTTCTGGTCACTCACGCTATTTTCTTTCATTCATTCATTCACTCACACATACACACACACACACACTCTGTGCAGACACACCCATTTACTATTACTCTCTTCATTCTCTGCCAGCCCTCTTCAATTATCGCTATTGCATTCATCCCCTTCTCACCTGCTACCTCTTTACCTCTGATTAGTCTTCCTACTTCTTGATCCTTCTTCCACCTCTCCTTTGCCAGATTATTATCAATGATTGCGTACGAGTCTGTCTGTTCACCTGATTATCCTGTCCTGTCCTGTCTTGTTTGGTGAGTCCTGTTCTGCAGGCTTCCCTGATTGTTTGTTCGCTAAAGCTATTATCTGCCCAGTTACCCTGCTACTGAAGACTAGAGACGGGTTCCTTACCTGAGTCCCTACCGCTGCTGTTGTGGCTCTGCTTTTCTCCTGTGTTGCCACTCCGGGACCCGCCAGCCCAGTCCAGGGTTACATCTCTATTGTTTGCAGCATTTAATGAGAGACTTTCTGTTGCTAGCCCTACGAGGCGCATTCCTTTGTTATATTAAAGACATTGTTAATCTGCCATCGCTCTTGGGTCCTTCCTTCAGACATCGCTGACAGAATAATCTGGCCAAAATGGACCCAGCGATGGAAAACTCCATTCAGATGGCGATCGAGCATCAAGGAGCCATGCTGGGCCGTCACGAGGAGGAACTGTCCACTACCAGACACGCAGTGGAGTCCTTAGCGGCTCGGATGACCGACCTCTCCGAGCAGATTCACCATCTCCGGCTTGATCCTCCACCCAGACCTCAAGACGTTCATGAGCCCAGGGTTAACAATCCGCCCTGTTATGCCGGTGAGCCTTCAGAATGTCGCTCCTTTTTGACACAATGCGAGGTGGTGTTTTCTCTTCAACCAGTCACTTACTCCCAGGATCGAGCCCGGATCGCCTATATTGTCTCCTTGCTCACTGGAAGGGCTCGCGAATGGGGCACGGCGGTTTGGAACGCCGAGTCGGACTGTTTAGACCGGTATTCGCTGTTTAGAGAAGAGATGACCCGAGTTTTTGACCGCTCCGCTCATGGAACAGAGGCTTCTCGTCTTCTCTCATCTCTTCGTCAAGGTAGACGTTCGGTTCCCGACTTCGCTATTGAATTCCGCACTCTCGCTACTTCCTGCGGATGGAACGAACCCGCCCAGGTCGCTCGTTTTTTGGAGGGACTCAATGCAGACATTAAAGATGAGGTAATCTCCCGGGAACTTCCTACTCGTCTTGACGCTTTGATCGACCTGGCCATTCGCATCGACAAGCGGTTCGAGCTCCGGCGTCGATCTCGCAGTATGGAGTCCACTCTCCTTTCTCCGCTCCCCGCTACCACCATTTCCTCCTCCGCTAGTGCTGGGACGGAGCCTATGCAGCTGGGAGGGATTCGCATTTCCACCGCTGAACGCGAACGCCGAATCTCTAATCGACTCTGCCTTTACTGCGGGTCGGCTGGTCACTATGTGTCGACATGTCAACTAAAAGCCAACGCTCGCCAGTAGAGAGAGGGTTACTGGCGAGCGCTACTGCCCTTGTCCCTCCACTCAGAACCCGCACTACTTTTTCTACTGCTCTCCACTGGCCGGGCTCCTCCGTTTCCTGTCAAGCCCTTATCGACTCGGGAGCTGAGGGAAGTTTTATTGATGAAGCCTGGGCTCTTGAACAGGGTATTCCTTTAATTGATTTAAATCAGCCCACTTCTGTTTTCGCTCTTGATGGCAGTGTCCTCGAGAAGGTTCACCGTGCTACCATACCGGTGAGTCTTACTGTCTCGGGTAATCACCGAGAGACAATTTCGTTTTTAATTTTTCATTCTCCTTATATACCTGTTGTGTTGGGCCATCCTTGGCTTGTGGAACACAATCCTCAGATCGATTGGGCCAGGGGTTCTATTCTTTCATGGAAATTATCATGTCATGTTAAATGTTTAGTGTCTGCTGTTCCCCCCGTTTCCTCTGTTTCTGTGTTTCAGGAGGATCCAGGTGATTTGTCTGGGGTGCCGGAGGAGTACCATGATTTGCGGGCGGTCTTCAGCCGTTCCCGGGCCACTTCTCTCCCTCCTCATAGACCCTATGACTGCGGTATCAACCTCCTCCCCGGCACAACGCCCCCTTGAGGGAGGCTATATTCTTTATCAGCCCCAGAACGCGAAGCCCTTGAGAAATATCTCTCTGAATCCTTAGAAGCCGGTACTATTGTCTCGTCCTCCTCTCCCGCCGGTGCTGGATTCTTCTTTGTGAAAAAGAAAGATGGTTCTTTGCGCCCTTGCATTGACTATCGTGGGCTGAATGACATAACGGTGAAGAATCGCTATCCTCTTCCCTTTATGTCATCCGCCTTCGAGGTTCTGCAGGGCGCAAAGATTTTCACAAAGCTGGATTTACGCAATGCGTACCATTTGGTGCGCATTAAGGAGGGAGACGAGTGGAAAACTGCGTTTAACACTCCACTTGGGCACTTCGAGTATCGGATTTTACCGTTCGGGTTGGTCAACGCTCCCGCCGTGTTCCAAGCTCTGGTGAATGATGTTTTGAGAGATATGCTCAATATATTTGTTTTCGTTTACTTGGATGATATTTTGATTTTCTCCCCTTCTCTCCAGGTGCATGTCCAGCACGTTCGTCGGGTTCTCCAACGGCTTCTAGAGAATCGTTTGTTTGTAAAAGCAGAGAAGTGCATGTTTCACGCCCAGTCTGTCACGTTTCTCGGTTCTGTCATTTCGGCGGAGGGGATCAGCATGGACCCTACTAAGGTGCAGGCTGTTACCGGGTGGCCGGTGCCTGACTCTCGCGTCGCTCTTCAGCGTTTTCTGGGGTTTGCGAATTTTTACAGACGGTTTATCCGCAATTTTAGTCAGGTAGCCGCGCCTCTAACCGCACTCACCTCCGTCAAGTCTCGTTTTGAGTGGTCTCGGGCTGCCCAGACAGCCTTTGATCATCTCAAGTCTTTGTTTACTTCCGCTCCCATTCTCACTACTCCTGATACCTCCAACCAATTCATCGTCGAAGTGGACGCGTCAGAGGTGGGCGTCGGGGCCATCCTCTCCCAACGCCTTTCCACTGACGGCAAGGTTCATCCGTGCGCTTATTTTTCTCACCGCCTTACACCGTCTGAACACAATTACGACGTGGGTAACCGCGAACTGTTGGCCATTCGTTTAGCGTTGGGCGAGTGGCGTCACTGGCTAGAGGGCTCCCCCGTTCCGTTCATAGTCTGGACCGACCACAGAAATCTCGAGTACATCCGATCTGCTAAGCGTCTTAACGCTCGTCAGGCTCGTTGGGCGTTATTTTTTGGTCGTTTCAATTTTACCATTTCTTATCGCCCCGGTTCGAAGAATCTCAAGCCCGACGCGCTTTCTTGCCAGTTCGCTTCCCCCAAGGAGGTCCCTGTCAAGGAAGAGATCCTTCCTCAGGGATGCGTCCTCGGTGCTTCCATCTGGGGAATCGAACGACTAGTCAAACGAGCTCTTTCCCTTGTCACCGTTCCTCGTCAGTGTCCTAGGAATTTGTTGTTTGTTCCCGTCACTGCGCGCTCTGCCGTTCTGCAATGGGGGCATTCCTCTAAGCTGTTCGCTCATCCCGGAGTAAGAGGAACACTTGCGGCTATCCGCCAAAGATTTTGGTGGCCCACCCGCGAACGTGATATCCGCCGGTTCGTTGCGTCTTGCTCTGTCTGTGCTCAGACCAAACCCAGTAATTCACCGCCCGCTGGACTTCTCCGGCCGCTTCCTATTCCGTCCCGTCCGTGGTCTCATATCGCGCTCGATTTTATAACAGGACTTCCCTCCTCGGGGGGAAATACTGTTATCCTCACGGTCGTTGACAGGTTTTCCAAAGCCGCTCATTTTATCCCTCTTCCTAAGCTCCCCTCCGCCAAAGAGACTGCACAGACTGTCGTCGATCATGTCTTCAAGATTCACGGTCTCCCCTCAGATATCGTTTCTGACAGGGGACCCCAGTTCACTTCTCAATTCTGGAAAGAATTTTGTCGACTAATCGGTGCGTCCCCTAGTCTCTCTTCCGGTTTTCATCCGCAAACTAATGGTCAGGCCGAGCGCGCTAATCAGATTGTTGGGCGCATTCTGCGCAGTCTTGCGTTCCGCAACCCCGCGTCTTGGACTGAACAGCTTCCTTGGGCTGAGTACGCGCACAATTCTGCTCCGTCCTCCGCCACCGGCCTGTCTCCTTTCCATTGCTGTCTTGGGTATCAACCGCCGCTTTTTCCGTCCCAAGACTCTGATTCTAGTGTCCCGTCGGCCAAGGCTTTTATTCGCCGCTGTAAACGCACATGGAGAAGGGTGAGATCAGCATTATGTCATTCTCGTTCCCTCACTCGTCGGGCTGCTAATAAACACCGCGTTAAGAGTCCTAGGTATACTTGTGGTCAGAGGGTGTGGCTCTCCACCCTTAACCTCCCGTTACAGTCCGTTTCTCGCAAATTGGCCCCCAAATTCATTGGACCTTTTCGTATTTCTAAGGTCATGAGCCCTGTCACTATCAGGCTTAAACTTCCTCCCAATCTCCGACGTATTCATCCAGTCTTTCACGTGTCTTGCGTAAAACCTGTCATACGCGCCCCGACCCGTCCTGCACCTCATCCCATTCGCGTTGAGGGTTCTCCCGTCTATAGAGTTCGCAGGTTATTGGATGTCCGTCCTCGAGGCCGCGGTCATCAAATTTCTGGTCGATTGGGAGGGATACGGTCCTGAGGAGAGAAGCTGGATCCCCTCCCGGGACGTCCTGGACCGCTCGCTCATTGATGACTTCTTCCGCTCCCGTCAGGCTCCATCCTCGGGAGCGCCTGGTGGCGCTCGTTGAGGAAGGGGTACTGTCATGATCCTGGTATTCTCCTTCCTTTCTCTGTCTCCCTCTTCTGGTCACTCACGCTATTTTCTTTCATTCATTCATTCACTCACACATACACACACACACACACTCTGTGCAGACACACCCATTTACTATTACTCTCTTCATTCTCTGCCAGCCCTCTTCAATTATCGCTATTGCATTCATCCCCTTCTCACCTGCTACCTCTTTACCTCTGATTAGTCTTCCTACTTCTTGATCCTTCTTCCACCTCTCCTTTGCCAGATTATTATCAATGATTGCGTACGAGTCTGTCTGTTCACCTGATTATCCTGTCCTGTCCTGTCTTGTTTGGTGAGTCCTGTTCTGCAGGCTTCCCTGATTGTTTGTTCGCTAAAGCTATTATCTGCCCAGTTACCCTGCTACTGAAGACTAGAGACGGGTTCCTTACCTGAGTCCCTACCGCTGCTGTTGTGGCTCTGCTTTTCTCCTGTGTTGCCACTCCGGGACCCGCCAGCCCAGTCCAGGGTTACATCTCTATTGTTTGCAGCATTTAATGAGAGACTTTCTGTTGCTAGCCCTACGAGGCGCATTCCTTTGTTATATTAAAGACATTGTTGATCTGCCATCGCTCTTGGGTCCTTCCTTCAGACATCGCTGACAAGGGGAAACACTGAGTTATTTGCAACTTGTGAAGCTTAATTGTGAACATATTAGCAACACAGCTAATAATGACAGCATTCGGTTTTATTGTTGTCATCAATTAATACACGTCTTAATTACATTACATTACATTACATTTGGCTGACGCATTTTTACATTAATACATTATGTTGTCAATAAATTACCTTTATCTGTAAGTTTTGGCCACTACCTGACATCATCTACCCAATGTTCCCTTTCACCAGACATTTTCTTTCATGAGCAGGATCCGCTTTCATTGGAATATCATTAGAGAGCACCCGGCAAGTGTCACACCGTCACCCTTAGCAGGCCCGCAGTAATGGCGGCAGGCAAGATGGCGGCGCCCATAGAGTTCGCGGCCGATTTGTGTATAGATAGATAGGCTAAATACAAGTAACTTGAATACTACTTACCATTACTGCGACTTTTGGTGCTAGTTTTGTGCAGTGCTTTGTAGTCAATTAACATCCATTGTTTCAACGACGCAGATTCAGATCGTTTCATAATGTAAATTCGTCTGTAATTTTCAAACGATTTATGAATGAGTGGAAAATTACTGCTCCACCTCCACTTCACATTGTCCAATAAAATTTGAACTTGTTGTGCCAGATGACGATCGGTCGGTGTATTATACATGACAAACAGGCATCAATGAATTATGTAATATTTTAAAATATGTAATATGGGGATTTTTTATTGAATCGAAAAACGACCTTTGATTATTTAAAAAAAAAAGTTTAAAATGGTTTAGTTTATTTTTTCCTGCCGTCGAGCCGTAGCTTACTCACTGAAAGAGCCATATTTGTCTCGAGAGAGCATCGGCTTCCGAGCAGGCTGTGGAATACCTACGTCTACGTACACTAGTGCATTTTCGTTTTAAAACACATACCTTTTGCTAAGGTTACGCCCTGGTTACGCCTAGCCTGGCTAACGCCAGACCCAATTCTCGTTGAGACTTGGGTCTGGGAACCACATGTTCATTTTCTCGTATTTGAGGCGTGGTTTACGAATGCCCAGAGCCGTTTATTGGGTGCTAAGAATGTCTATCAAATGCGCCTGTACGTAGCTCATAGCCAATCGTTTCGATTATACCAGATGACGTATGTAGAGCGACAGAAATTAGACGAGGGAGACGACGATGGCCGATGGGTCAGAGATTTATGTGTAGCCTACACGATGGCGTGTAGCTAACGGCCGTTTCACACCGCATGCGTGAGCGGCGCGTATTTTTTTCGGCGTGCATGTTAAGCAATGAGTGCATTCACACCGGGAGCAGCGCGTGAGCGTCGAGCAGGAGCGGCGCGTGAGCAGCAGTGAAGCGGGGGTTTCGAATCTGTTTTTTGCTGCATTGCTCACGCTAAATTAAAGTGAAAGCACACTTTTGATGGACAAAAATAAATGTGATTTCACACAAAAATTGCCACAAAAAGTTTTAACAAGAACTTGAGTAGGCAAATAAAAGAAAATAAAGACTCTAAAATATTTATAGAAGATTTACCCGGTAAAAACTTGTTTTTAATTATTCAGTTTGGGTGAAAGTTGTGTATTATATAAATTAAAAAAAACTAAAGTAAACTAGCCAGAAAATATGTATAAACGTTAGTTCATGTAACGTTAGCACACAGACAGCTACAGGCTAGCACAACCCAAATCAAACCCGAGTGTGTGGTTTATTTGTGTGTTTTGTTTTTTATCCGCGGAGTTGCGGTCTTGTAAACATCGAAAGTATGACTGAAACTAATAGATTGGAGCCATTTTCTGGGTTGTTTTGTTGTATTACATTTAACTTATATGCGAATATTGTACACCTCCCCATTACAAACTTTCAAGACTATCAATGTTATAAAATGACCAACTTCAAAAAACAAATGTATAGTTGTCTTTGTAAAGAATTGCTCGCTTATATATAATGCCGAAGTCATATTTCAATGTCTTTGGAAAACAAGAAAAAACACAAAATGACTTAAGCAATTATGCTATGAGGCTAACGATATGTAGCTTTGGAGCCGCTGCTGTGACACTGTCTACAAACGCTTCCAGTGTGAATACTCTCGCGCGTCTGCAGCTGCAGTGACGATGTAGTTACGCTGACGCGCTGCTCAAATGCCGCTCACGCTTGCGGTGTGAAACCTACGTGTGAAACGGCCGTAAGGCTGCATTGAAAGGTAACTTCGCGTCTACTGCCATGTTTGATCCATAGGTATAAACAAACTGCTTCGGTGTGTCGCATAGACGTGTCATCGTCTTGCTGCTCCCTCCCCGTTCTGTGATTGGTTCCCTAAATGAGGCGAAAATTTGGTCCATGGTATCCATACCGCCTTTCAGCGTGAATAAAATCGCGCTGCGGGAAGGCAGTATGGGGAAACCCAGACTAGGTTACGCCTGCCGTCCACACACATTACTCCGGAGTTTTAGACCCTCGAAAACTGGACAATTACCCCTTAAGTCATATCAAGTCCGAGGCAAGACAGGCACAAGTGACGCAACCCATAGCAATGAGTTATGGCAATTGGCAACGGCACCTCAGACTGACAGACACGTAAAAATAAACGTGAATTTAGGCTGCTTTAGTTTTGTACACACTGACATGTCAATTATAATCAAATGCATTTTGTTTTATTGACCACAATATTATCATTGATATTTGTTTTAGAGGAGCACTTTCGATTTATTTTGAAAAAGGGCAGGGCCTCCAGCACCCAAAGTTTTTTTTCTGTCATTTGGCCAAAATCTCATGTTATAAAAGATGCTGACAACAAATGCTAGACTAAGACACGTTTCTCCGCTCCTCAAATACATAACCCATTTTTACCATTGCATTGCAAACAAGCAGAGGCACTTCATTTAAGATTAAGGTGGGTTGAAGTTATGAGGTTTTACTGACAGTTTGAGGATCCAATGGAATTACAGACGTAAGGGGTAACCAATTGTAATTATATATGAAAAAAAGACGACAGTGACAATATGGTTTAGAGTTTTGTTTGATTGCTAACAGTGTTAAATTGTGGAGATTCATCTTCCTTCTAAGTTTAACCACTTTTCGTGCTGTTATATTTTTCATATTGAGCATAATGTGCAGTATATTACAACTCTATTCTACCAATATCTGAGAGAAGGAGCTCAAGAGGAAAGGCTTGCATCAAAGTGTTCATGTTATCATCTGCGTGCTGTTGTAAAAGGCTTTATAAACATGAAAAAAAAATCTGTTTGGAAATTACTGAATTTAATTACATTTGCCACAATTGATCTAAAAAAACAAAAAAAGAAGTAGTCAAAATAATCATCTCTAGGAGATTCTAGAGACTGGATGAGGGCAATGACAAAAGATGGCAAAAGATGGCAAGGATTTGTGTCTGTTTCTGGGGATTAAATGTGTTCCCTTGAGCAGAGAATGTAAGACATATATTCTCTTTTCTCCCCTGAGAGCTCTGGTCACTTTTCTTTTTCACATATAAAGCCAGTTGATCTCTCTCAACCGTTCACATCCATGAACTCTGTAAACAGGCTCTTCAAGTGTCTTTGACTTTGTGGCTTTTGCTCTTCAAGAATCATGAATACTTATAAATGTTTCTTCTCAAACAAACAAAATGGGACAACAGTTGCAACGGAAAGAAAAGGAGAATAATTTCTAATGCAGACCCATAAACCAGCAAAAGAACACGAAAAATGGGGTCATTGTTATGTGGCAAGTTTAATTTGTAGCTCAGCTCAAGCCCCATAAGGACTCAGAGTCTGAATATGCCATCCTCATAATCAGGTAAGCTATTATAAATCAAATATTTTTTGACAAAGGCAAATTAGATTAGATTTTAATACCCGCAAACTCTGTGTGAATCATTTTAATGCATTGTAAAAATCTTCAGTAACTAATAAGCTGAAGAACCGAGGATGATACATTTACCTGATGCGTTTCACATAAGATCAACCCTGAGCTGACACTCTCATCATGTGTACTTACACCATGGGTTTGAACCAAAGCTCTAATGTGACTGCATTGCCTAAAATATATTACGATTTTATATTTTCAGTACAGTATACATATAGCACTAATTATTACTTAACATGTTAAGTGACATGTGTAACATCTGTAATAGGCAGAGTAAACAACATATAATAAATTGAATCACCACGTGTTGATATTTCCAAGTAATTCATCTTGTAGTTTTAGACTGTTAAAACATTAATAGTTACATTTACATTTATTCATTTAGCTGACGCTTTTATCCAAAGCGACTTACAATTGCTATATATATGTCAGAGGTCGCACGCCTCTGGAGCAACTAGGGGTTAAGTGTCTTGCTCAGGGACACATTGGTGTCTCACAGTGGATTCGAACCCGGGTCTCTCACACCAAAGGCATGTGTCTTATCCACTGCGCCATCACCACCCCAATAGTTAAGAGACTATGATTAATAAGCAATCACACAGAACTGAATAGTTAACTTCTCGATAGCTTCACAGTAGTATTTTAAATTGACAGGAACACTATGTTGTTCTTTTATCAAATATTGTAATGAACAGTGAATATTTTCTTTTATTTACCGTTCAAAAGTGTGGGGTCTGTAAGAATTTTTTCTCTCTGTCTCTAATGCTCACCAAGGCTGCATTTATTTCAAAATATTATGAAATACGATTACAACTTAAAATAACTGTTTTCTATTTTAATGAAATGCAATTTATTTCTGTGATGGCAAAGCTGAATTTTCAGCATCATTACTCCAGTCTTCAGTGTCACATAATCCTTCAGAAATAATTGTAATATGCTGATATGATGTTTAAGAAACATTTCTTATTATTATCAATGCTAAAAAACAGTTGTGCCGCTTAAAGGTTCTCTAAGCGATCCTGGGTGACGTCACTTCTTGTTGACGTTCGAACTATTGTCAAACAAAACGGAGGCTAGCTAGACCCTCCCTCCTCCTCATCCGCACACTAACCCCCCAAACCACACCCCCAAACCCTTCTTGTCGGTCATTGGCTGGAACAGTTTGTTATGTTTTGGGGAGCGGGTCGCTGCAGTTTGTTTTTGGTGCTGTTTGTGAAGCATGGGCTGTCTACAGAGATCGCGTTTCTTTACAGTGTGTTCAGGGGACAGGCAGCCAGCGGATAGTGAGGAGATGTTTGCTGTATGTGACAAAAAATGTTTTGGCCTAAAAAACACATGACATCGCTTAGAGCACCTTTAATATAGGCTACTGAACGTAATTTAATTATAATAAATAAATAAATAACATTTTGGCTGTTTTTACTGTCAATTTGATTGAGGGATAAAATTATTACTTTCTTAAATAATGTATTTACCCCAAACTTTTGAACAATTGCATATTGACTGATTTTCTTTCTGAGACTGATTTTACATTGGATATCAACAAATAAGTGTGAGTTTTAATGGTTTTATACTCTTCAAAAGCAATAACACAGCACACAAAACACAAACCATGTTTATTTATTGCAGTTGTACCTGTATTCGTTTAGTTTGAGTTGTAGATTATTTCTGGTTTTGAGGATGAGGACACAACAAGCAACCTGTCCATAGCATGTACCTAATTTGGCTGCTTCCACCAGTGACTGGAGTTTGAATGGATGCACAGCCTTTGACGTCATGTCAGCTTTAGAAAAAGAGAGATATTTTCTCCCTTTTGTTGAAAAGCCTTTGTTTTGCTATACCCTATGCACGATTGTATGGTTATTTGCTTTTTATTATTTGCATTGAGCATTGTCTTTTCGCTGCTGTCCATGACCCTATGTAAACAGATTTGCCATCCATTTTTAGGTCACAACCCACCAGTTGAGAAGCTCTGTTTTAAAACATTTACTGCCTGCAGCAATGAAAGCTTCTGAGTGAGAGACAGTGAAACCACGGCTGTGTTCCAATTCGCCTACTTATACTACGCCCTAAAAGTATGTACTCTTTTTGTGAAGAAAAAGTACATACTTTTGAGTGTAGCAAAAGCAAGCTTTGGGAGATACTACTTCGTCATCTTTAACGGACAGCTTGCATCCTGTCACCGTAAAGCCCTGTCAATCATCTTGTCACAGTTAAAATCCTACATTCAATCTAATTTAATTTCTTACCTTTTTGGAGAGAAATGTTGTAGCACGTTCACCTGCCAGTTGTGCGTCTTTCATGCGGCGACTCCTCATGTGTATGCAAATTGAATATAATGATTTAAAAGGTAATGGCTAAACGTATTTTTACAAAAGTTCCCAATGCTTCTGCAGATGCAATATAATGTAGCCAACATTGAATAAATACATTTTTGTCAGGCTAGATACTAATAATGAATCACTCAAACCCTTTGTCTAAACCTCTCTACATAACCGCTGGACCTGCGCGTCCTCCATGTCTGTAGTTTTTTTTAATTACTTTGTAGTAATTACTTTGTGTGTTTGTAGTTCTAACCGAATCCTCGTCCAAATCGTGATGGGTTGTGTGCAATATTACCCGTTAGAGTGCGCATCGATCTGCACTTCGGATTCTGACTGGAAATAGTAGACCATCCGGGTATCTTTGGAACACTCATTTCAACATACTACGATTTGGGATGTACTAATTCTATTTTCGAATACTATTTAGGACGGATAGTATGCGAATTGGGACGCAGCACACGTTTCCTCCATCCCAATTCAGTCAGTCAGTCGACGCCACGTCGAGACCGACGAATAGGAATCTCGCTAGAGGGGCCAATCTACTTCGAGTGAAACAAAACGAGTCAATGCACATTGGCGTGCAATCATTTGCATCAGCTGTTCAGCCACGCATCTTTTTGTATTCTTCAATTGAGCAAAACAAAAAGGCTGTTTTCACAGCTGGTACAGTGCACCAAGAGCGCTGAAAAACCGTTTTCACGGCTGGTAAGACCGCCGTGAAGAGAGAGATGGCGCACGACCACGAGGTCTGTAACAGCTGTTTCCTTCGGCGCTCCCTACGATGAACAGATGTCGATCGCTGCATCGGAGGGTGGGTTAGACTTCTCCACAGATGATGATTCGGCGCCGCTGCCCCCTTTGGTTGTGACAGTGGTGCCAAAGGTGGACCCGGAGATGATAGCCATGCTTTCCCGGGCCGCCAACAGGATCGGGCTCTTGTGGAACCCTCCACAGTGTCCCGAGCCCTCGAGGCTGGATGATTGGTTTCTCAGGGTGGCGCGCGATGGTTCTCAGCAACCCACCCTGGTTCCTTTCTTCCTGGAGGTAAATGAGGAGCTCACTGGTTCAGGGATGGCACCTTTCACTGCCAGAAACCGTCCCGGTGGCTCCTCCTCCCTCACCACCCTTGATGGCGGGGCGGCTAAGGGTTACATGCGCATCTCACCAGTGGAGCGGGCCGTTGCTATGCAACTGTGCCCTAACTCCACTTGGTAAGGAGAGACGTGTCTCCCTTCCCGGGCCTGTAAGCACTCTTCGGACTTAACCAGCAAGCCTTACAAGGCCTTTGGGGAAGCCGCCTCTGCCATACACGCCATGGCGTTGTTGCAGGTCCATCAGGCCAAGGCACTGAAGGACCTGCACGAGCGTGGTCATGATCCCCAAGTTCTCCGAGAACTTCGTGCCGCAATGGACCTCGCGCTTCGTGCGGCGAAGGTGACCTCACGGTCGGTGGGTCATGCGATGTCCAATATGGTGGTCCAGGAGTGCCATCTCTGGCTGTGTCTGGCCGACATGAGGGAGGGGCCTTTACTCCCCCGTGTCCCAGAACGGCCTCTTCGGCGACGAGGTCGAGAACTTTGCCCAGCAGTTCAGCACTGGCTTCACGGCCGAGTCCCGAGATGGGCGTGGCATCACGGCACTAACCGGGTGACAATCACACCGGCGTGCTGCCAGACCTTTAGCCCGTGGTCAGACCCCTCGTTCCTGCGGGCAGGAGTGTCCTTGGAACAGGTGTCCAGGCATGCTGTGGTTTTCACAGATGCCTCTACCACTGGCTGGGGTGCCACGTACAACGGGCATGCAGTGTCAGGGGTGTGGACGGGCCCCCAACTGCATTGGCACATCAACTGCCTCGAGTTGCTAGCAGTAAGTCTCGCTCTGAGCCGCTTAAAGAGGCCGCTACAGGGCAGGGACGTGCTGGTCCGTTCGGACAACACTGCGACCGTTGCGTACATCAACCGAAAAGGTGGTCTATGCCCCCGTCACATGTCGCAACTCGCCCGCCATCTCCTCCTCTGGAGTCAGAAGCATTTGAAGTTGCTTTCGGGCCATGTATGTCCCCGGTGTGCTCAACTGTGTGGCCGACAAGCTATCACGAGCTGTGCCCCCGGGAGAATGGCGACTCCACCCCCAGGCGGTTCAGCTGATCTGGAGAGAGTTTGGGGAGGCTCAGGTAGACCTGTTTGTCTCCTCAGAGACCTCCCACTGCCAGCTGTTTTACTCCCTGACCGAGGGAACACTCGGGACGGATGCACTGGCACACAGCTGGCCCCGGGGCCCTCGCTAATATGCGTTTCCCCCCAGTGAGCCTACATGCACAGACCCTGTGTCAGGAAGGATGAGGAGCAGGTCCTTCTGGTGGCTCCCTATTGGCCCAGCCGGACCTGGTTCCCAGAACTCATGTTTCTCGTGACAGTCCCTCCCTGGCCCATTCCTCTGAGGAAGGACCTTCTGACTCAGAGACGAGGAACCCTATGGCACCCAGTCTAGGTGACTTACCCCCAGAGGTACTTAACACCATTACTTCAGCGCGGGCGCCGTCTACGAGACATGCGTAGACCTTGAAGTGGAAACTGTTCGTCGAGTGATGTTCTTCTCGCCGAGAGGACCCCCGAAGATGTTCGATAGGGTCCGTGCTTTCCTTTTTGCAGCAAGGGTTGGAGCGAAGGCTATCTCCCTACACCATCAAAGTACATGCTGCCACTATTTCAGCATATCACAACCTCATAGATGGCAAAACAGTAGGAAAGCACGACCTGGTCGTCAGGGTCCTTCGGGGGAGAGACGGTTAAATCCTCCTCGACCCCCCTCCATACCCTCTTGGGACCTTTCCCTGGTGCTTCGAGCCCTCCAGGATGCTCCCTTTGAGCCTTTCAGTTAGCAGACTTAAAGCTTCTCTCCATGAAGACTTTGCTGCTGGTTGCACTGGCCTCTATCAAGAGGGTAGGGAACCTGCAGGCATTTTCGGTCGACGAATCATGCCTAGAGTTCGGGCCGGGTGACAACCATGTTGTACTAAGACCTTGGCCTGGCTATGTGCCCAAGGTTCCTTCCACTCCCTTCAGGGACCAGGTAGTGAACCTGCAAGCGCTGCCCCTGGAGGAGGTAGACCCAGCCCTGGCTTTGCTCTGTCCCGTCCGCGCTCTGCGACTGTACATGGACAGAACTCAAAGTCGTATGTGTTTTTCTTCCATGGCTGCTCCTAAACGGAAGCCCGTGTCGTTCCCTTGGGCTAAGTCACCTAGTATTCATATGCAGTACAACCTTAACTTAAGTCCTTCGGGGAAGAATGTGAGTTCCGCAGCGTTCTCCTTCCTAACAGAAGGGCATGCTTTCCCGGTGTTATCCAATAATCCCACAGTATGGGTTATCACGGAACAACAGTGACAGATATAGTTTAGTTTCACTCGAAGTAGATTGGCCTCTCTAGCGAGATTCCTATTCGTCGGTCTCGACATGGCGTCTCTGTTCCCTCCTTCAGGGAACAAGGGTTGCCATATGTAACCGAGACGTTCCATACTTTCATTAAAATCATGAAAAACTCCATCCAGCATAATGTTTTTTAAAAATTAACTCAGACATTGCTTCAATTTTAATTAATTTGTTTGAGTAGAAGATGCAACAGAGAGAAATTGAAAAAAACAAAGCAAAAGCCGAATATGAAACCAAGACATCTCCTAATGCAGAGAGTGTCTGATGTTCTGCTGGATACAGGGCATGGATTATGAAATTATTCAACCCCCCTCCCTCAGCTCAGATGAATAAATGTGCATTTTAGGAAGCAATCCCTTGCTTGCAGCATAAATTAAACATGACGGTCCATTTAGCCCATCAACATTGTCAGGCAACTCCTCAAAGAAGAAAACTGATTTACAGAATTAGACTATTGATGCAATTCAATCAATCATTGTGAAATGTGAATAATCCTTTCAGAGCAATGCTTCTTTTTAAACTGTGAATTTCAGAATCAGATGAATGGAATTAAGCTGCATTCACATACCTGAAAAAAAGGTGTTTTCATAATTTATTTCAGAAGCTTTGAACTTTATGTATAAGAGATCTTGAGTTTCAGAACAGGAAACTAAACAAAGCCATCACCGGCACATTTCAGAAAAGTGTTATGTGTGTAATAGAAGCATTGAGCCATTCTCATAAATGTCAGATGGCCACCCTTCAGGTCTGTTTTTATGAGGCAGACACAGGGAATATAGTGTGAACTAAAAAGGTCGTTCTGATTTCTGGCTTCAATCGTTCTTCTGTAATTCCAGGTGGTGCGGATCTTTTCCCTTGAGTTTTACTGTATGTTTTTATTTTAGTATTGCCTTGTGTCTCACAAACCACACATTAGTCATTCAAAGTTAATGTTATTTGAGAAAAACTGAGAGAGCTCCTCCAGGGCAAGCTACTTTGTAAGAGTTTTAAAATTACTCTAAAAGAATGTACAGAATGCTCTCTAAATATTGAGGAAATGTTTGGGCTTATTTTATTTTTGTTTTAGTGAGAACAGCTTCTCCTTACTTGTGCTTGTTTGCTGCATATATTTGACCAAAATACAGTAAATATTGTGAAATATTATTACATTTAATAATAATAACTAACTAACTATATAAATAACTGTTTTCTATTTTAATATATTTTACAATATATTCCTAAATTTTTAGCAGCCATCTAGTTTTCAATATTGGGGTCAAAATCTTTTTTTCTCTCTCAATGTTGCAAAGTTGTGCAGCTTAATATTTATATAAATATATGCTTATATGATAGTATATATTTGTTATATTTTTTTAATCAAATTTATTTCAGTTTTGTCATTTAACACTGATTAACATGCTCTTAAAGGTCCCATAGTGTCAAAACTGAAATTTCCTGGCTAAAGGCTATGTAACTATCATATAAGTTTCAAAACATTCAATCCACAGACAAATGCACACAGCCTGCATAAAGTAGCTGTGCCTTTTCACGAGCCGTTGTGACTTCTGTAAAAACGTGACGTCAAAACTACTCAGTCGCCGCCTTCAGTCACCACCCCGAGCACTGCCCATCATCATTGCACAGGCTTATGAACACCATTAATATAAGAGACCAGTGGCTAATGTTTCTTTATTTGGAAATACCACAGCAATTTAGTTCGACCTTAACCGTCTGTTCTGCACATTTCACAAGTGAATGCTTTGTCAATCAGGCACAGTTTATGCCGTTTTTTGCCGGTCCCTACATTATTCGGTCCGACCTCATTATTCGGCCTGACCTCAAAAAAAAAGTTTGTAAACGGATATGCAACACTAACGTGTTGGTAAGTTAATGCTGCCGTGTGATTTTGTACAGTCGGTTGCCACAAACTTTGATAGAATATCTGTTAGAAACAAGACAAAATACGTTGTTTGTTTTCCTAAGTTACAGACACAGGCCCTGTTGGTGTCTGTTGTTTTTGGGTTAAAGATGGTGAGATTGAGTTCACTCAGTCTCTGTGTCTTTTGTTTTGGTAACAGAAAGTAACGTTTAGTGTACTTGCATGGGTAACGTTATTTCAAAAGTCTGAGTTTGTTTACAGGCAGTTTAAATTAGCGTTAACGTTAAACCTGCGTGCAGCATTGATGTAATGGTAATTATAATACTCTTACAATAATGCAGAAAGTAAGAAGAAGAAAAAAACAAAAAAAAAACATGAATTACCATTCTGAAACATCCTTTTGTAAACGCGTTTGAGGAGGTGGTTGATTGTCTCCTGTCGTCGCCGATTCGGGGTCTAAATCCGGCTCGAACATATAAGGCCTGAATCTGAATCATTCCCTTCCGAATCTTGCAGAGATGGAGAGCGTGAGTATTAGCTGTCCATGAGCTCGCAGCAGGATCAACTTTATGACTCTCTATGGGCTTCTCCCTTGACTTTATGCCTCCACGTACCCCCGATTGCACACGAGCTTCTCCTCCTGTCTATACGGTAATTTCTCTATTGTGCGATAGAGAGTCGCGTGTTTTGACGCAATCGTTAGCCTATTTTTACAAAAACTGCTTCTACTGGGCCATAACGTAAGATACAAGGTAATGGAGCCTTTTATACATTGTCGTGTTTCTTTAGAAATAAGTAATAGACAAATGGAGTCTTTAAACGCCTCAGATGTAAAGTTATTCGCTGTCAAAGTGACGCCAAAATGAATGGGAGTCAATGGAATGCTAATAGCAGGTGAAGGCTTGCTAGCCAATGGCGGTCCCCAGGGAGGCTTCAGTTTCCGGCTGATGGATTACCCCCTTGGTTCTTAGCAGAGCTCCTGGGAAAGGAGCTGTAGAAATATATTGAGATGGTTTTTGGTACTTATAGGCGGTGGGCCGGACCTCGAAATTACGAATTTAATACTTACCTCACAGCTGTGTAAGTCTTTTTTTGCTGAGGTCATGTAATAAAATCGTATAAGTACTACAGACATTGTTTCCAACTTTGTTGTATGCACATTTGACGCAAAATGTCCTTACAAACTCTTACCTTTTTAAACCGACAAATAAGCAGGAGTACTAATCATAACGTTAGAAAACCTCCCATTTCCTTGACAACCAATGTAAATAATGAACACAGATTCTAGAGTGGAGGTGGAGGGCGGCAAAGTAATCTTTGTCGGTGACCAGGAAGCTGCGTTCTTGAAATTACAATTTTGCTTTAATCATAAAATATGTAATTTTAGTAATGTAGTTCAGTAATACTGAGGTAAAAATTAGGTGTTTTATCCAATTAGCCTCAAATGTAAAAAGCCCTGCAACCCCCTTTTCCCAGACAAGTTGGGCAAAGTTTGTTAAATGTACACATTTATGGATGAACCTGCAAACCACAGAGAGTACAGTAGCTGAAAAAGCCGTATTGGCATTTAACTTAAATTCCGAAGACATCCAAGATGTGCCGGCTAATGTTGGATTTCACAGCGAATGTTACATGCTCTTCTTATGTATTCTTTGTTGGTGAAGAGCATGTAACATTCTCTGTGAAATCCAACATTAGCCGGCACATCTTGGAACAAAGATAGAAGAAGATAGAAAAAAAGATAGAAAAGGCAGCTAACAACATGAAGGTTTGTATCAAATGTATAATTTTTATATAAAATAAATACAACAATGTCCAGACAGTAATGTGAAAGTAGTTGTCCAGCTGGAAATCCGATGAAATTTGAGCAAGCGGTGGCTGTTCTCTGTAATTTATACCCCTGGCTGCGCCAGAAACGCCTCCTATTCCCACAATGTCACACAGCCAATCAGAATTAAGGTTTTTTACCCCAATTTGGCTTATGGCCTGGACTTTGGGCTATTCCAAAATGTTATCTAGTAGGAGTTATCCTATTTCATTCTGATGCATTAGTTTCATTCTGAGGGATTGCTTTTGAGCATGTGCACACAAACTATTATGCATCTCATGCATCATGTCAAATAGAGCAAGTAGTGCTTCATTGTCTCAGAAACATACATTACAGCAAACTGCAATGAAGTGTAGGGGAGCAGTTATTCATTAACATTGCAGACAACATGTACACTGTATTATATTAGGGATGGGCATTTAAAGCAAAAATAATATTCGAAGATCTTTGGGTAGGCTATTATTCGAAAATCGCACCCCTCCACCATGCACACACCAGAGCACGTGAGTAAAGCGGATCGGTGTGACGCTTAAATATAAGTTAAAAAACTTAAACATACGTTTCATTTCTATACGTTTAACCCCTTAGTCAGTCCCAATTTTGGCAAGTGATGCATACATGACATAACCAAAATAAAAATGTTTCTGCTCATAAGTCATTCTGAATAGACACATAACCAACATATATTTAGAAAGCCAACCCTTGAGAGTTTACATTTCAAGACTCAAAATTAACCAGACTGTTATTAATATTGAGATATAAGCTCAAAAATAGAAACAAAAACAACAAATAAGAATATATTTATTAATATCCTATTCAATATTCTATAATAAAATCAACTAATCGAATATTCGAAAATCGTGACTCATCCCTAATTAATATAGCATTTCAGTGCAAGTGGCTGACATGACAAGTAGCAAAAGGCAGTGCAATATGTGTGTAAGTGGGGTCAAATGTTCATAGCAAATAAAAAAATAAAAAAATAAACCAATGTAGCAGCATCATAGTGTAAACTACCAGTGTATTTGTGCAAGAGTCAATCAGCTGCCCTTAGGTTATCAGAGGGTGGGGGTGGAAGGAAGAGGCTCTCTATGATTCCCCTATAGAAAGTTAAAGAGGATGGATTTTTGGGAGATGAGCCTTCCTCAACTGTGGGAGGAAGTGCAGAGGTTTTTGGACTTTCTTGGCCAGGTTCTGTTGGTGGTGTCGATAGATCAAGATGGGTCATCTGTGGACAGAAATTATGGGATAGCCTATATAAAAATGATATTGGGATTACAATTAGATGAGACCTTTTCTGTGTTTTACCTTGGAAATATAGCCTACCAAATGGGACAAGAAAGGAAGACAGATATCTGCTACAAATCTTACAAGCATCAAGCAAGAAGGCCATTACACGAAAATGGCTGAGCATAGACCCTCCTACTTCATCGCAATGGATAGAAATTACAAACGAGATATACAACATGGAGAAACTGACCTTTTTCTTAAGGCATGCTTCGGAAAAAGGGGAAAGTTACTGGAAGAAATGGAATGCTTTCTTTGATAAATAGATGCTATTTATGTTAGAAAATATATATAATAATTCCACCTAATATGTATCTAAGGAACATGATTCACTGTATTATGGCTTCACATTATAGAGAATAATTTCTTCTTTGGTCGGTCTATCTGTTTGTTATTTTAAGTTCTTTTTGTTTTCGGTTCAAATGTAAAATCTTTAAAAATAAAGTGTAAAAAAAAAAAAAAAAAAGATGGGTCATCTGTGATGTGGATACTAAGCAACTCCGTGATCTTGACCTGCTTCATCATGGTGCTGTTGATGTGATGATTGTCAACGATAACCTCTGTAGTCATTTGGGTGTGGAGAGATATGATGTTGTCCTGTCCGTGTCTGTGTGAACAACTGAATTATATTCAGATAAATAAAACATTTTAAATCACATTTTTTCATCTTGACATTTGTATTAAGATGCTAACCATCTTAAACGAGCTTGACAAGACTACTGCAGTTCTGACCACAAATAATTTTGTTAAATAGCTCAAAAACAGCCATCTTTAACTAAAATAGTTTTAAAATCATTTCTTTGTTTTGCTTTGCATTCTTTTTAGCTGATAATTAGTCTAGCTTACTTGTAGCCTAGGTAGCTTTTCTGTAACCAAACCAACCTGGACATACCTGCCAAATTATTTCCTGCTGTCTTCCCGTTTAAATATTTTCCAGTAATAATCCCGTATTTGAATACTTTTTGCTTAGTTCATTGTGTATGTACCGAATGATTATTTTGGATTAGCCAAAGCAACATACCGTTAGACCTAACGTTGTAGCTTTACTGCTCCACTACCAACATTCTTTCGTGGCTACTGTTCTCATCAACGACAACGCATATATTCACGACGAAGTATAGCTTGCAGTCTTAAATACAACTTATATGAAAAGCATTAAGATATAGGGGTGTATAATCACTATAAAACGAATCGGTTACCTAACGTAACCTCGGTTCTCTCTAGATGAGGGAACGAGTATTGCGTAAGCTAGTTTACGCTACGGGAAAGATTCATCTTTTCTGAGAAATTGAAGCCAAAAATTATCCTATAATTTTGTATCTATTGTCAACGCAGTTCAGCTGCAGCAGAGCATGAGCAGGCTAGCTAGCAGCTCATTGGCTCGCTCACAGGGAACTGCTTAAGCCTATGAGGAGACACGAATGAACTCTCGGCCAATGAGAGTCTGACCTGCTCTCATTGCGTCAGAGCCCGCCGAAACGGGCGTGGCCAGAGAGTATAAATTCGCCTCTCAGGCTGTAAATTCTGGTTTTCATAGAATGAAGCGAGAACGCTAGTAGCACAAGCACGGCCAGGAACGCAATACTCGTTCCCTCATCTAGAGAGAACCGAGGTTACGTTAGGTAACCGATTCGTTCTCTTACGAGAGGTTCTCTCGTATTGCGTAAGCTAGCTTACGCTACGGGAACACCTGGTCAACGCCGTGCGTGCTAAGCATCCACTATGAGTCCCAGGGGGGACCCCGGGGAACCCTTATGAGTGGGAATAAAATATGTACATGTGACAAAGGCCAGCGGAGCGGGCCGGGGATTTGTGAAGTACATAAGCACATGATAAGGAGGGACAGAACGAGACCGGTCTGCGTGAATAACTCCCTATAGTGCAGCTCAACCAGAAGAGCTGTAACATACTAGACTGCTAGTAGTTTAGCCTGCAAGGCGGGAACTTCCAGATTGTAAAATCTGATAAAGGTGGAGGGGGAAGCCCATCCCGCTGCCACACAAATATCATGAATGGAAATTCCGCTGGACCAAGCCCACGATGAGGCCATGCCTCTAGTGGAATGGGCCCTGATGCCCAGAGGGCATGGCAGGTCTTTTGACGCGTATGCGGCTGCAATGGCATCAACTATCCATCTGGACAGAGTCTGTTTCGAGGCGGCCAACCCCTTGGTGCACCCACCGAACGAAACAAAAAGCTGCTCAGCTCGTCTGACCGGAGCAGTGCGAGTAAAGTATAATCTCAGGGCCCTGACCGGACACAGGAGATTAGAGTCAGATTCGCTATCGGATGCAGGCAGAGCCGATACAGAAATAACTTGTGCCCTGAATGGGGTACCAATCGCTTTTGGGACATAACCATGTCTAGGTTTGAGAACGACTAAGGAGTCATTGGGCCCAAACTCCAGACAGGAAGCGCTGCTGGAAGGTGAAGGTCCCCCACACGCTTCACTGACGCGAGCGCGAGCAGGAAGATAGTCTTGAGCGAAAGGTATTTGAGCTCCACGGTGTTTAACGGTTCGAATGGGGGGGCTTTCATAGCTTCGAGAACTATGGAAAGGTCCCAAATCGGCACCGACGGGGGGCGTGAGGGGTTCATCCTTCTAACTCCCCTGAGGAAGCGGATGACTAAGCCATCTTTGCCCAGTGACTGGCCGCGCCGGGGTTCAGCGAACGCTGCGACGGCTGCCACATACACCTTGAGAGTGGAAGGGGACCTGCCCTTATCCAGCATCTCTTGGAGAAAAACTAGCAAGGAAGGAACCTCGCATGACCGTGGGTCCAAGTTTCTGTCGGTGCACCACTTAGAGAACACAGACCATTTAGACGCATAGAGCCTTCTAGTAGAAGCCGCTCTAGCCTGCATGATCGTGTTTAACACTCCTTCTGGCAAAGCAACGGGTAGTCGTTGATCACCCACGCATGAAGCGCCCAGCGCTCTGGGTGGGGATGCCAGATCGTGCCGCGAGCTTGGGAGAGGAGATCTGTTCTGACTGGAATGGGCCACGCTGTGACAGCTGAGTGAGCTCCGGAAACCAAGTCTGACCTTCCCAACGCGGGGCTATGAGGAGCACCGAGTGGCGTGTTTCCCTGATTCTCTGAAGCACCTGTGGTAGCAGAGACACCGGAGGGAATGCATAAAGCGGGCGGCTGGGCCAGGTCTGGGCTAGCGCGTCCTCGCGTTTTGAGAAAAATATTGGGCAGTGGGTGTTTTCTTCTGAGGCGAAGAGGTCCACCTCTGCTCTGCCGAATATTCGCCACAGCTTTTGGACTGTAAGAGTGTGCAGGGACCATTCGCCAGGGGGAATGGGGTTCCTGGACAGACTGTCTGGACCGTCGTTCAGATGGCCCGGCACGTGCGTCGCTCTGAGCGAGAGCAGGTGACACTGGGACCAAACTAGGATGCGTTCTGTCAGCCGGAAGAGAATTCTGGATCTGACTCCGCCCTGACGGTTTAGATAGGAGACCACAGCCATATTGTCCGAACGGATCAGCACATGGTGACCGTGAATGCGCGGCAGAAAGCGCGTGAGCGCGTTCTCGACCGCCAGCATCTCCAAACAGTTTATGTGGAGGAGACTCTCCTGAGCTGACCAGGGGCCGAAGGCCGGTGAGCCCTCGCAGACCGCACCCAAACCCATGTTGGATGCGTCTGTCGAAATGACTTTTCGGCGAGAAAAGGTCCCCATGGAAACGCCCCGCTGAAACCATTCTGTCATGGTCCATGGCTGCAGAGCTGTGATACAGGTCTGCGTTACCTTTATCAGCTGGCGGCCCGTGGTCCACGCGCGGTGAGACACACGGCTCTTCAACCAGAACTGAAGCGGGCGCATGCGCACTAACCCCAGCTGGAGCACTGCGGAGGCTGAGGCCATGTAACCCAGCGCCTTCTGAAAAGTTTTCAGAGGTGTGAGTCTGTTCATCTGAAAAGATGCGGCGAGACGCTGCACACGGCGCGCGCGCTGTGTAGACAGACGAGCCGTCATTGAGACCGAGTCTAGCTCTATACCCAAGAAGGAGATAGTCTGACTGGGTTGAAGTGCGCTCTTTGTCCAGTTGACAGAGAGGCCCAAACTTTTCAGATGGTCGAGGAGAACTGTACGATGAGACAGTAGCTCCCTCTGTGATTGTGCCAAAATCAGCCAGTCGTCCAAATAGTTCAGTATTCGCAGCCCCTGACTCCGCAGGGGGGCGAGCGCCGCATTCATGCACCTCGTAAACGTGCGGGGTGCTAGGGATAGGCCGAACGGGAGGACGGTGTATTGATAAACCTGGCCTTCGAAGGCGAAACGTACGAATGGCCTGTGAAGGGGATTTATCTGAATCTGAAAGTAGGCATCTTTCAGATCTAGTGAAATGAACCAGTCCCCCTGGCGCACATGCGCGAGGAGTTTTCTGATAGTGAGCATTTTGAACGGTCTCTTCATGAGAACTTTGTTCAGAAATCTGAGGTCTAAGATTGGTCTGAGGCCGCCGTCTTTCTTTGGAACCAGAAAATAACGGCCGTAAAACCCCGACTCACTCATAGATAGAGGAACTCTCTCTATAGCCCTTTTGCACAATAGTTTTGCTATCTCTGAACGGAGCAGAGTCACTGCTTCTGGGTTCACAATAGTTTCTAGCCGCACTCGGAAACCTGGAGGGCGGCGGTGGAACTGTAAGCGATAGCCTAGCCTTATTGTGTTTAGCACCCACTGGGAAATTCCCGGAATAGCTTCCCACGCTTTGAAGCGTAACGCTAAGGGGTGAATGGCTACATGGTCCCCGTTGCTGCACACAGCGGGCCGCGCGGGCGCGCTCATAGTGTTTATGACAGCGGGACTTACACTCAGAGAGGAGTTTAAGGGCCGTGTAACAGAGTGAGCAGAGGTGGGACGCGCACACGGGCTCGTGGGCGCTTATGCACTCTGAAACTCGAGCGGGTTGGAACCGCTTTATGAGAGTGGGCTCTGTGAGACACACGGGAACTGAAATGCTTTTGTGTATGAGTGAACACAGTGTTGTGGGCACATTTTCTACACGTGAGGCTTTTATGCTCTTTTTGAGATATCTCTGGGTCGCCGTGAAAACGGTGTTTGTGCACATGCAGTGCTTTGTGTATGAGTGAACACAGTGTTGTGGGCACATTTTCTACACAATAGGTTTTTATGCTCTTTTTGAGATATCTCTGGGTCGCCGTGAAAACGGTGTTTGTGCACATGCAGTGTTTTGTGTATGAGTGAACACAGTGTTGTGGGCACATTTTCTACACAAGAGGCTTTTATGCTTTTTTTTTTTTTTTAGATTTCTCTGGGTCGCGGTGAAAACGGCGTTTGTGCACATGCAAGCGGGAAAAGAGACCGGCTTGTTGATGGCGGTGTACACTGCTGCAGTAGCCGTGTGAACGGGGACTGACAGAGGGCGAAACCTTGATGGCGGTTCAGCCATGGTGAGAAATAGCCGTCCTTTTCTCAGCTGAGGCTGGTCACGTGAGCGGCCTGCAGCGGGATATATATATAGCCTGAAATCGGCTGCACTTGTGACGCGCGTCGCGTGCAAGTGCGTGTTAGAAACGTGAGCGCTGCAAGCGGGCACGAGACTATTTTTAGCCTGCAGAGGCTGGACTTGTGACGGCATAAAAATTATCTGCGAGAGCCGGAATCGAACGCAGGTCTCTGGCGCGAAACGCTTTGTGATACACCACTGAGCCACAGGGGTAATGACACAAGCACAGTAGCGCGAGCAGATAAGAGGGCGTGATAGCAGTAACAGGTTCGCCTCGGTGGAACTAACACACTATAACCCATTTGTCCAGCTTTATGCTCGGAAATGAGAACGTTTCTCATGAGCGCGGGAGAGCGCGGCCGCTTTCTATCACGTAAGAGAGCTGGGCGCGAGCTCAGAGCTGCATAAAGATTATCTGCGAGAGCCGGAATCGAACACGGATCTCTGGCGCGAAAAGCTTTGTGTTCCACCACTGAGCCAGGGGTAAAGACACACACATAACAGCGCGGGCAGATAAGAGGGCGTGATAGCAGAAACAGGTTCGGCCTCAGCGGAACTGATACACTATAAACGCTTTATGTAGCGGCGTTATATGCAGGCGGGAGAGCGCGGCCGCTTTCTGTAACGTAAGAAAGCTAGCCGAGAGCTCAGAGCTGCATAAAAAAGTTATCTGCGAGAGCCGGAATCGAACACGGGTCTCTGGCGCGAAAAGCTTTGTGTTCCACCACTGAGCTAGGGGGGAAGACACAGGCTTAATAGCGCGAGCAGATAAGAGGGCGTGATAGCAGCGACTAGTTCGGCCTCGACGGAACTAACGCACTATAAACCCACTTGCCGGTGACGCGTATGCATGGGGCCGGGCTAGCTCTCTTGTAAAGTAAAGAAAGCTAGCCGCGGTTGGCACAGCTGTAAGCGGCTCGTCCCCCATTCAGCGCTCGTAGGCGGTGAGAGGGGGAGGCGGCGTAACGCTTCGAGTCGAGCCCGCAGGGTCGACAACAGAAGCCCATTCGCAGAGATCGCAGCCGCCATCGGCGAGGGCGAGCTCGGCGTGCTCCAATCCGAGGCAGAGAGCGCAGATGACGTGGCGGTCTCCAGTCTCGAGGGGAGCGCGGCAAGAACCGCAGGAGGAAAAACGAGACATCTTTACAAAGACGCTCGGCTCTTTTAGATACACACACACAAAACAAGAAGCTTTTGGTAAAGGATATGAATCCGTCGGATGGCGCTAGCTTGCAGGACGGCTGAAGGTGGCGAAGACGGCCGGCTTCCTCAGACTCCCAGATGCTCGCTAGAAGGTGCCTTTTCCACGACGGCGGCTTCTCTCAGGATCAGCAGATGCGTGTAGCCTCGCTGAAGAGATGAAAATCAGAATTTACAGCCTGAGAGGCGAATTTATACTCTCTGGCCACGCTCGTTTCGGCGGGCTCTGACGCAATGAGAGCAGGTCAGACTCTCATTGGCCGAGAGTTCATTCGTGTCTCCTCATAGGCTTAAGCAGTTCCCTGTGAGCGAGCCAATGAGCTGCTAGCTAGCCTGCTCATGCTCTGCTGCAGCTGAACTGCGTTGACAATAGATACAAAATTATAGGATAATTTTTGGCTTCAATTTCTCAGAAAAGATGAATCTTTCCCGTAGCTTAAGCTAGCTTACGCAATACGAGAGAACCTCTCGTAAGAGAACAAATCTTACCTTGACGTTGTCTTGCCGAGACACACCGGTCCTCCAGGTTGGGTTGTAGACTCACTGACTCGAGTCACGCCATGCCACGCGACGCCGGTTCAACGAATAACGTGATTGGCCAAATCAATTCAACAAGGTAACAACACAAGCGTTGATTGGATCTCACTCCGGCCAATGTTTTTTTTTATCAGCTAGCGAAATTAAATCTATTTTTATACTATAATGTGCAACAATAGGCTTTATGCACAGCTTCACTACTTCCTGAACTTCAGCCAGCCCTTTGTTTCCTGTCTGTCATTATTGGACAAACTGATTAATCCAGGTGTGCCTGATTAATGTTACTGAGGCCAGGCACACCTGAATTAATCAGTTTGTCCAATAATGACAGACAGGAAACAAAGGGCTGGCTGAAGTTCAGGAAGTAGTGAAGCTGTGCATAAAGCCAATTGGCGTTGGAAACAATCGGTAATCTTTTTGTGAATGATTCATACAGACAGATAAAAAAAATGAGCCACACAGCTGCTGGGGAACTATCAAATCAAAAACTAAACGAGATAGACGGACTTGGCCCACCGCCTATTATACCGCAAATATATATTCTCAAGGACAACAAAACCTAAAATAAAACTACAGAAAGGTGTACAATATGGGACCTTTAAATGAAGGGGTCATATAATGCCATTTTTGTACAAGAATCTGTAGGGTCTAAATGAAAACTTTGTAATATACTTTTATTAAAAATTCTCATTAGTATTGTAAGAAAACACTACTTTTACCAGGTCAAAAACAGCTCTGTTTTTAGCACGCCGTTTCAGTGCATATGCCTTTAAATGATAATGATCTTCGCTCAGTCCGCCCCTCTGTTCTGCGGGCCTTTTGACACAATGCACGTTGAGTGTTGCCTTGACAAAAGTTGAGGGTATAGTTTGGAGAAAGAATGGCCGCGGGAGTCTCTGAGGACACATCTGTGCAACCGTATCAGTTTGAACCGGAGTCGCACCCGGAACAAGATGACGGCCGCAAAGAAGTTCGACAGTTAAGGCTCGAACAGGACGTTTCTGAGTGGTTGGTTAACGTAATGTCACTTTGATCTATCTTTGTATGTAACTTACTGGCAGGGTAGAGTAGTGAGATACGAACGCTATGTGTTTACTGATGTATAGGTTAGTTCGTTGACAGATTGATGTACAGTTAATGGTCATGAACACCTTTTTTTTACAGATTAATAACACTTTACAGTCACTTCTTCTGGAGGTGCAGCAGAAACACGAATAGTTGGTACCGATTCTTTTTTCAAGAGCAGCTTCTTAGCAAAACCAGCTTTATACTGACCCTTGTTTATAAAGCAGTCTGCTGAGAAATGAATCGCGCAAACATGAAAGCATTGACGTTGCTTGTGGGGAATATTCCCTTCGAAATCAAAACTCAGCCACTGTGTCTTCGGCGGTTCGGATTTAGGAACATCAAAAGGACTGCCGTTTTCGTTATTACACCCAAGAACAGAACACCACAATTGACCCTTCGCTAAGCCACGCCCGAAAACCGCCACTGGCCAATCGTGGCTTAGCAACCGTAACTAGGCGCGGGAGGTCTGTCAAGCTTTCGAGCGAGGGAAACATGCCGACGCGTTGGGCGTATGGATTGTGCAAATCTGATACCCGGTATTCTAAAAGTTTGGAGGGTGGGGTGGCATTTTTTCTCTTCCCGAAACCTTAAAGCCAAAGGGGAGAAATCCCGGGCGTGGATCAAGCAGTGTGGAGACCCATTCACAACTAAATGTCGACAGGATTAACAAAAAAAAAAAACGCCTATTGCTTGGAAATAATGGCGGTTCTTTGTTCATAATGCATATATTTGAACGTAAAATAAGACGATTAAAGGCAAGACGGAGGCTCACTGACATACTTTAAAATATGTTTCAGCATTGTGTTAATCGACGGCGGACGGCCTAACGTTAACGTTACCCCTGTAACTTTACCCCAATCCGATCGCGGCTCTCCCGGTGTTAGATTGATGGATACCGGTGTTGTGCCGAATTTCGACACCCGCCAAATTATTACCCCCCTAGCGTTGGTAGGTTTAGGATTAGTTGTGGGGGAGGGGGTAGGATTAGGGGCGGGGTTGGGATTAGGCAATCAGGTACTGACTTCAACGAGGGGGGTAATAATTTGGCAGGGGGTCGAAATTAGGCACAACACCGGTAAGCTGTTTGATTTAAATTGATTTGATATTAGATTATTTTCACATTTCACTTACTCTGCTGTGCATGAACATAGCTGTTCAATTTGTGTGTTTCCCATTTGAATGGTCTGCTAAGGAGGCGGCTGCTGCTTGCGCTGGGACCTAACGTTATAGGCTTTAGCTTCAATTTTGATGAAATTATTCTCTAATCGTTTGCATATTATGTCGTGGATATATCCCTCGAATGTAGGGGTGTAACGGTACACAAAAATCACGGTTCGGTACGTACCTCGGTTTTAAAGTCACGGTTCGGTACGTTTTCGATACAGCAAAAAGTAAGAAATGCCAGAGAAATTTCCTATTTGTTAAAAGAAATTTTTTTTTTTAAATAAGTGTGAGTTTTCCTACATCTTGAAACTTTCAGGTTTATAAATGGGTGTCATCTTTGAAGGTTGAACAAATAATGTTTTGGTCATCACATTAAAAATAACATTTAAATATATGAAGAGTTCAGATGCAAAAGCCATTTGAAATTTTCTTCTAGAATGATCATTTTTATCAAGCTTGTATATTTAAGTTCAGTAATTTCACTTAAATGGCAATGAAGATTGCCTATTAATTGTCATTTGAGTGAAATTACTGAACTTAAATGTACAAGCTTCATAAAAATGATCATTCTAGAAGAAAATTTCAAATGGCACTTATAGGCTTTTGCATCTGAACTCTTCATATAGGCTATTTATTTATATAATATTTGAGTTTTGAAGTGCTGGAAAAAGATGTGTGAAGTACTTGAAAGCATTTCACTATTCCAGCCAAACTGCTTACAGTTAGTGTTACTATATTAAATCCATGGTGAATGTTGCTGGTCTGTGGACGTAAAGTATTACTAGTTCATTCACGGCACAATATTTCTCCTGGTGTCCACGTCAGCGCTGTTTGATCTAATAGAGATCTACGGTTAATAACGGAGAAATTTGAATGGTTCTCACTAGTGCTCGCAGCGATGTTATTACTTCAGTGGCGAACTCAAATGTTTTCTTTACTGGATCTCTTAGCGCTGTGTTGTAACGGTTGTACTTGTAACAGTGTCGCTTGATCGAGATCGGCTCCCGCTGCACAGATGTTGCTGCTCCGAACTGATAAACGATCCGTGAAGCACAATAGCGCAGTTTCGTTCCGCTTTCATTACGCTTGCCATTTGATGTTGCGCAACGTTGTGGTGATCGCGCCAGCGCGAATTTTGTCGGCAGGAAAAATGGTCCAAGGAATCGTTCGGTTTAATGCGTACCGAACCGGAAGCCTCGAACCGAAACGGTTCAATACGAATACATGTACCGTTACACCCCTACTCGAATGCATACTGCTGTCCCTTTTGTCTTGCTCTCTCAGATATTTCACTTGTTCGCCAAAAATGACTAAATATCTCCTTGGGAATGTCTGACACCGGTGCATTCACACTGTAATTGATGTGGCAGCCGCGAAAGCTTGACAGGCGTAGCAACAGTAACTAAGGAGGGCGGGGCTTAGCGAAGGGTCAATTGCTTAGACGCCATTCTGCTCCAGTGTATCAACAATGACGGACGCTGTGTTGAAACGCTGCTGTCAATCAACAATCGTGGGAGGGGCGTCCGTTTTATTGACGTCACAAAAACGAACGGCTCAATTTGAGGCAGGGGAAAACATATAAAGAGATTAAAACAAAAACACTGGATGGATTTTTATCATTATAGGAATGGTTGTGTACAGGCACTGCCAACACACATTTCAGTACAATCAACTTGAAAAAGTGCATGTACCAGGTCCATTATATGACCCCTTTAAATGAAAATATAAGACCTGTTTTGTCCTGTAAATCTGTTATATTTTTACACAGTCAACACATTTACTGTCACCTCAGTGATTATTTATAATTGTGATTTCAACACTGATGGCATTCCAACTCGACTCGTGTTACACCTCCTGCTCTCCTCGTCTACAGCAGTAACGGTCAGACCATAAGAAACATTTCCATACTGTATGAAAAAGTTCCTGACATTTTAAAAATAGCTTTTTTAAAATCTCATTTACAGTCTCACTCCTGATCAGAGTATAGTAGCATTGTCTGACTTCCTGCTATCCTTAGACAATAATTCCACAGCGCTAGCAGAACCACAGGCTACATAAACAGAAACAAATGAATGCAAAGGTGAAACATTAGCTTAGCGAAGGCCGTAGAAATAAGACAGAGTCAATATCAACACACATACACTTCCACCCACACCTTACTGAATTACGGCCCTCAAAACAGGCCATTAACACTTTTGGTGCTGCTATAGGAAGCACAAGGCAACATAATACATGTGTTGTTATGTGAGTGGGCCATTTTATGTCTTTGTACTTCTGACTGTTGCCCCCCCTCGCAGGTCCCTGAGTCTCCGTGCAGTGTACATGGTGTGCTTGTGCAGGCTGGAGCCGAGTGCATTCACGTTGCACTGTATATGTGGGAGTGTGTGGGAGTTCTGTATTTTTTTATGCTCAGAGCTGCCAGATTCTCATACATACGCATTAAAATGCAGGATTTTCTTTTCTTTTTTCAAAGGTAATTTTTCTTTTCTCTGCGAGGCAGATAAAGCTTTGTGTTTTGGCCAGGGACTGCTGAGGTTATACAACATGTGTGAGTGATAGGGAAGCAGGCGAAGAAAGAACTGTCATACGCCACAGAAAGACTTTAGTTCCACAGACAGATCAGCTTTGGTTGGAGAGAGCACGAAAACAGAGAGAGAAAGTGTAGATCTAAGCTGAAAAGATCTGAAAATGTAGTAAGTTTTTGAATGTGCTTATTGTAACTTTTCAGATTTGTAGTTCATATTTGTGGTCCGTAATTTGTTAGAACTTTAAAATGACTTGCAAATGCAAATGTTTCTCCAGAAGATATGGTTCAGGATGGTTCACACAAAAATAAAACTTCTGTCATTATTTACTTGAAAGTTCATGTTGTTCCAAAGTCAATATTGATCATTTTCCTCTCCAGTGATTAAGCCTAGATTGTTTGTTAATTTATGAGTATTTAAGCTTGTTCGCTTTTCACTTTCGCTTTTGAATTCACAATCACGCGTACTCTCTATAGGGAGCGTGGGATCTTGGAATCTCTTTTGAATGCGTGCTCGCTTTTTTTACTTTCAAATTCATGATGGCAAGTATTACTCTGTGTGTAGGGAGCAGCGGTACTGACCGCACATTTTACAAGATGAGATATTTATCAATGACGCTCAGGATCTGTTGCGCACCAAATCCTCCGCCATCGTCCTGTCAGTCATCTCATCTCTCCGAGACTTAGAGGGTTAGTCACCCAAGAATGAAAATTATCCCATAATTTACTCACCCTCAAGCCATCCTAGGTGTATATGTCTGACTTTCTTCTTTCAGACAAACACAGTCTGAGTTATATTAAAAAATATCCTGGTTCTTCCAAGCTTTATAAAAGAAGTGAGTAGCGCCTGAGAATTTAAAGCTCCAAAAAGTGCACCCATCCATCATAAAAGTAATCCATACGGTTTCAGGGGGTTAATAAAGGCCTTCTGAAGTGAAGCGATGTGTTTTTGTATGAAAAATATCCATATTTATAACTTTATAAACTATAACTGACTTCTGGTAAAGTCGAGTTCCGGCGGAAGAGTGACCTCTGACCGGAGGTATGACGTAGGATTACGTCCATTACTGGCAGCCATTTATTATAGTTTATAAAGTTATAAATATGGATTTTTTTTTTACAAAAACGCATTGCTTCACTTCAGAAGGCCTTTATTAACCCCCTGGAGCCGTATGGATTACTTTTATGATGGATGCGCTTTTTTGGACTTTAAAATCTCAGGTGCTTTACTTACTCCCATTATAAACCATATGTTTCTAATTTCATTATAATGACAGAAATTTTATTTCTGTGGCACAGTTTCGTTAAGGTTTCCCAGTAAAATAAAGTTGATTTTCAAAAAGTGAAACTGTCTTCTCACCATTTTAGCCCTTAAACGCATGAATGTTTCGCCAATCATTATTACATATTTCGGTCTATAGCGACCCGGATCTATATCTAACATGGATGGCTGTCGACGACAACATAAAACTCTCCTGAAATTAGAGTAACAATTACAAAATAATCAAATAAAGCTTTTTTTTGTTACCTTTTGAAACTTGGAAGGGTTTAGTTTGAGCAGATGTTTTATACCATCATCACTGTCCTCATCAGAGCTGATTTCCCAGTACATTCAACATCTGGCTCATATTCGCAAACTCAAACATATTCTCAAAACTATCATTTTTAACAGGTTCTTTTAGCAGAGGTTGCTTTTTTAGACAGAAAAATGTATAAACAGTCCTGTATAATGAACCTTTATTAGACCCTTGGAGCCTTTCAAGTTAATGGAGAAATAAATGAGGACAAGTACATTTTAAATGTAGTTTTTTCCCCCTGATGGAGTATTTTAGTTCAATTAAATTGTGAAACTTCCAGTAAAAAATAAAAAAAAACTTAATTTGCGAAAATTAAAATGTCTCTAGGCAAAAGCGATCAGTGCCAATATTGTGTCAGTGAGTGAAATGGCACAGTTTCTTTTGTTCCAGAGACAGATCTAGTTCTGGTAAGTTGAAACTTTTCTCCCGTTGTCTTCACAAGAAAACTATAGGACAGCCAAAGACTATTAGATGACCAGAACCAAATACATTATGAAGTAGTATTAGCCTAACATTTGTAACATTTAAGTAATGAGGTTTTGTGTTCAGATTGCATCTCGTCAACTATATTTGTATATGTGGCCTAAAACAATTGTGCTGGTGCTCTGTCCTCAATAAAGTTACACTGCTATTAATTTCTGTGGCATAGTTTGAAACCAGTGTCCGAGGGACAATTATCTTGAACACTTGTTGGATTTTGTTCAGTCAAAGAGCTTCTTCATGAGTAATGAATGTTCTTTATCTCCTGTCTGATTTAAAGCTTGTGGATGAACCTTTCGATCTCTTTGTATATTTAAATTTCAGTCTGTTTTTTACACAAAGCTAACTTGGCTTCAGAAACATACTGTTGGATGTATAGTGTATGGACAAGTTTTATGGCACTTATTTTTGAAGCTTTTGTCCTATGAAACGATCTGCAAGAACATTTTTTTTTAAAACAAAATGCATCAGTATTTTGTTTCTTTGTCAGATTTTTGACTTGTTTTAAGCATAGACCTCGCATTTTTATTTAAAATTTTATTTAAACTTTTTATACAACAGACAATTTTTCTAGTATATAATAAAACAAACAAGGTTTGTAAATTGCTTTCTCTGCATTTAAAGTTGGCACAATATTGAAGTTGCGATAGTCTTTTCTTCCTTATTGTGACATATCCGAGTTAAACAGCTTCTCGAACAAGTAAAGTGTAGGGCGGGACTTCATTTTGTACATCGGGAATGGAATACGTCATCAGAGAATGTCGTGATGTCGCTATAGAGGGAGGGGATTTTTTTTATTATTATTGAAGATTACATGGGCACATGAATTTAAAAAAAATAATGATGTGCACAGATAAATCATTTATAGTATACTGCAATATTCCATAAAAAATCGTTTTAATTTTATGGTGCCTTTAAGCATAAACCTCACTTATTTTATTCTAGATTTTTATTTTATTTTTTATAATAGACAATTTGGCAGTATGTGCAGTAAAACAAATGGCAGAGAAAGTATTTTACAATCCTCGTTGAAGCAATAAACCTCACATATCTTGAACTTTATTATTTTATTTTATACAATGGACAATTTGGCAGTATACGACAGTGAAAAAAACGGGTTTGTAAATGACGTCCTCTGCCATTTTGCATAGCTAGCGGCAGTTTTGGACACAACACTAGCATGTAGCACAAGACAACATCCGATGACCTTTGGGCCGCCAGCACTTGGTGCCGAACCAAGGAGATTGAGGGTGGTGGCCCACTTCTCTGAAACAGAGACACCCTCCATCAACAGCACTGATTATAGTTTCAGGACAATTTAATTGAGAGGCAGACTCTCTTCATTTTCGCTTTAATTGTCTTTTGTTCTCTTGTTCCAAATATCCGTACCTCATATTACTCTTAAGTGTTCCAGAGGGACCATTTGAGTCACTGAAGTCCCCCTCCCCTTCCCCGTATGCGATGTCTTCGGTACAGCCAGTCAGCATCTGACTGTCTGTCTGCAATTAAAGTGGCTATGGAGGGTAGCGATGCTAAATTAGCCTGTGTTTATAGCTGTTGGTGTACTGAAATGTTGTGCAACACAACACTGAGGGACTCATTAAGTAATGATGTAATATATTGCAGTCTCTCTTTCTCTCTCTCTATACATCTTCCTCTCTCACTTGCCTGCTCTCTCTCTCTTTGTCATCATGAATGCATTTATGTCTCACGTAATGGCTGAGTTATTTCGAATGTGAAAAGGTGGGAGAGTTCTGTCTCTCTTAATTTCCCCGCACTGCAAACGCTGTAAGGAGACACTGCTGAGCTCTATTAAGATCTGAATGAACGTAAACAGGAGGCAGATGCTTAAAGAGTCGACACCATTACCCTCATCACACTGTGTGTATCTGCCTCATTGACTTTTAGAGGTTTCTCTTTTGTAGCCGTATTATCCTTAATACCAGCCAGGCTGTCAGTGAGATGTGAAGAATGGGGCAAGTGAAAAAAATTAGCCCTCATTTATAGATTACACGTTTATGATGTCATTATTGCGGGCTGTCACCGGGACAGATAAACGTAAATGGTAGTTATTACATTACTGAGTGAACATCACCAGAGAGGAGATTATAACCTTCAGTCAATAGTCAAACGCCCCTCTCTTCTCCCACGCTAAAGTAATAACTCATAATACAATGCACTGTTTCTCTCTCGCTCACTCTGGTAAGGATGATTAGTGCTTTGTGAATGCCGTTAATGAGCATATTTAGATTTGAATATATCTGCAAGAACATGTTTACTGCTCACGATGAGGCCCTTGTGTCTGTGAAGCAGCCCAACCACAACAGACAGACGAGTTCAACCCTAATGAGGATTAATTGGCTGAAACATCTTCGTATTCATTTGGAATGCATTCATAGTGGTCGGGAAATCCAAAACAAAGAACTATAATGGCAGTAATGAAAGTAATAAATAGACGTTTGATAATTAGCTTAAGAATAAAAACAGCCAGAGACTGTTACAGCGCATAAGTGCTTTGTTTTAAATTCAAATGCAAGATGTGATGACAATGGTGTGTTTTGGCATGATTTATGGCTGGTGATTGCAGGGGCCGCCTGGCGAGCGAAGTGTAAAAAATTAAATGATGTGTAACAAGATGTGGCCGGGGTGACGGAGGCTCCCTCCAATGCTTAATAATGTCCATTTAATGAGAAGTCGGCCTTCATAAAAATGGCAGCACTTCTCGCAAAGGGAGTTTATTAATGGATTCATTATGGTGTCAGTATCAGCATGCTGTTGGTGAAAATCATTTTTTCCCTAGATTTTCTGCTCCAAAAAAAAAAAGGACCAACCGTGACACTATAAACTGGTGGTTTACATGCAGAATGTCATAGTTAATTCTCTCGGCACAATTATTTGCAGGTTTGAACCATTTGATTGTATCTAAACCATTTTATTTGAGCACATTTTTTGTTGTGACATGGACAGAGTGAGTGCTTATATTTTGCAGTGTTTCTCTGCATGGATGTAGATAAATGACCTTGTTTTTAATCCACTATTATCAGTGTGACACTTCTATAATTGCATATTGCCATTTACCTGTGAGAGGTTCCAAACATGAGTAAGTGCCTCATCATGAACATTAAACACCCCCTCAAATTCACTTCAGTCCAAAAATGTTTAAAGGGGTCATGAACTGCTTTTTTTATTTGATCATTTTCTCTGAGGTCCACGTATAATGTTATCAAGATTTCTACATAAAAAAAAATCCTAATTTAGAAGTAATAGGCTATTTTCTATCCTGTTTTTGACCATTGCTGCGAAACACTGTTTTGATAGGCCTGCCGCATTTAAGACTTAGGAAGTAAATGCCCACTGCTTTGATTGGGTAACAGTTTTGCGTATTAAAATAGTTGTTTTGAGAACCTCCGATGCTGAAAAAAAAATCTGTAATAGCCTATCTCTAAAAATATCTCTAAAATACTATTCCTCCTTTTTAATGAAGTGAAAAACGTATCATTGTCATTTGTAGTGTCGTGTTTTAAATGAAATGAAACTTGCTGTAATGTCTTACTGATGAAAAAACAGATGTCACTCACTGAAGCTTTTATTCGGGATTACATATCCGGGAATCCGTATTAACCCGATAAATGCAGAAGCAAAGGAAAGAACAGAAAAAAAACTATCACAACTACTAAGTTTGACTGCGGCACTACAGTATAAATACTCAGCACATATCAAACGATCTTTATCAGATAAAGCAATAGTGACGCATAAAAACCCCCCAAAAAACACTGTTACTCACACTTGTGTGTTACGACATTAGGCTACTGTCGGCACTGCGTCTTCTTTTATTTTCAGTCTCTCTGAAAAGCCTGTCGAACTGTGTCTTGTTTAAAAACTAATCCGCAGTAAAATGAAGCGAACAAGCGAAGTGTCTTACTGACGCGATTTGACTGGAACTTTGTTAAAAATAGCCTAGTTCATCCACTTTTTCCTAATGTTAGGATCACAAGAAAAGGCAATGCAAAGACTGTGTTTTTCTACAGCTTGGCACTTCAACGGGTCTTGTAATACTCAGAGCTATTTCTATGGTTAAATCGGTGGGCGGGGCTAAAGAGGCAATGATGTAGAAGTAGGTATTGCTCTTCTTCTTCATGGTCTTTTGTCGCACTATGATGTAATACTAGGATAAAATCCAAAATGAGTCGTTTTCAGAGTTTGGTTTCAATAAAATCTGTTTTTGGACTAACAAAGAAGTATTGAGTTCTGAAACTTACAGGATATTTTTATAGTACAATGACCTCTTATATGTCAAAAGATCAAGAAAATTTTGATTTCTCAATTCATGACCCGTTTAAAGGTACAATATGTAAGAATTTTGTAATACAATATCCAAAAATCACTTGCACAGTGTGATATATTTCCTGCAGTTGTGTACTTACAATATCCCAAAAGTCTCCAAAGATTTTTTTATTTCAGAGAAATTACAATTTTAAATAAGTGGCCGTCCCAGAAAAAAATGTCGCCTGTCAATGACGCAATATCCGCGCTATCCTCGAATTCCGTTCATACTGCCATAGCCATGACGTAACCATGGCGACAGACGTGGACAACTGCGTAGTGCGTAACTAATAGCGGCACGCAGTTCTTGTTTCTTTCAAACATAGACCATGGCAAGCAGACTTTGGGACAAACAAGGAGAACTAAAATGAGGATCAATATCAGCGTGGCGTTTTTGAGATGCCGAGAGCTCCACGTCCGCGACTAACTTGGACTTGACAGAGCTTCACAAGTCACGACTTGACAGCTTTATTAGACAGGTGAGCAAATGTACATAAAACAAATCAATGTTATATAACGTTAGCTCAACATGATGAAATGTTAGAATATGGTCAGTATGTTATTCTAATGTTGATCTAGCTTACTGCTAGTTTCGTATAGCAAACAAACTAACACGTAGTATAACATTATAACTTTCAACACACATTTAAATGCCGTTTAGTGTGATAGTGTAACGTTAGACCAAGTGAAGCAGCGCTGCGTTACCTCACAAGTTTAATTCGTCTAATAAATTGACCTGTGTGAGTAATCCAGCACTTGCGGGTAGTTCGGTAGAATTAAATGTCCTTATTCCTTTATATCCGTGGGACTCGTGTGTGATATCTGTCTCTTTAGCAATCACGACCTGCTTCATACCACTGTAATGTTAAAAAACATGAATGTTTGCACTCATCCATAAACATTATTAGATCCATCAGCTTGACAGCAAGTCCCATCATTCAGCTCATCACTGCATCATCAACCTACGCCTTTGTTATTGTTGGAAACTGTGCCCTCTTGTGGCGAAAACAACCTACATATTGTGCCTTTAAAGCCTTTTTCCCCAACTCACTCTGAGCGCCTTCATCTGCAGTGAGACATGTTGGCATTTTCCATGAAAATGGTCAATTTTGTAGTCCCTCCTGAAAGGAGACTTATACTGTCATGCAATTTTTTTTAAAGAAATTAATACTTTTAGTCAGCAAGGATGCATTAAATTGATCAAAAGTGACAGTAAAGACATTTATAATGTTACAGAAGGATTTGTATTTCAAATATTTGCATTCATCATAGAATCCTGGAAAAAAATGTATTGCAGTTTCCATAAAAAACAACACAACTGTTTTCAACATTAATGATAATATTAAGAAATATTCCTTGAGCATCAAATCAGCATATTATAATAATTTCTGAAGGATCATGTGACACTAAAGACTGGAGAAATTATGCTGAAAATTCAGATTTGCAATCACAGAAATACTAATTAAAATAGAAACTAGTTATTTAAAATTAATATGTAACAAAATTTTGACCAATTTGTATAAAATAAATGCAGCCTGGGTGAACATAACAGACCTCTTTCAAAAACAATTTAAAAAATCTTACTTACTCCAAACTTTTGAATGGTAGTTTATGTGAATTTACTCTCTGAAGAAAAATCTATTGGGAGAATCATGTACATTTCCCTTTGTGCTAGATATTTCTTCCAATTTTTGCTTCCGATAGGAACTTCATACCTGCAGCACATATTGTAACTAACTTATACCCAATTGAAGCCTCTGCAGACTTTAAATCTGAATCTAATGGAGTATTAGACTTTTACAGACATGTTCATGCAGACGTTTGTCCACTCAGTCAGGCGGTCTAATAAAAGCGTTCAATTGGACTACAGGTAGCGTCTGGCCCTGGTGTGTAGAACAAACCTGCTGCTCACACACTGCTGTGTTTGCTTGCCCTGCAGCGACAGTGACAGAGCTCTGTCTCGCACACTTCTCATTTCCCAGCATGCTCTGCGCTCAAGGCCTAACCCTGCCCTAAATATTTAGCACTCCTAACACAGTTTTCCTTTCTTTCTTTCTTTCTTTCTTTCTTTCTTTCTTTCTTTCTTTCTTTCTTTCTTTCTTTCTTTCTTTCTTTCTTTCTTTCTTTCTTTCTTTCTTTCTTTCTTTCTTTCTTTCTTTCTATCTTTCTTTCGTTCTTTCTTTCTTTCTTTCTTTCTTTCTTTCTTTCTTTCTTTCTTTCTTTCTTTCTTTCTTTCTTTCTTTCTTTCTTTCTTTCATCTGTGCTTCTTTGCTCTCTTGCTCTGTTGTTTGTTTCTAATCTCTCTTTGTATTATTTTTTTTAGGTATCATGAACTGTATTTCATAATAAGTAACTTTTTTTTACAACATCTATTAATCTACTGTTTACAATTTTGGGGGCGGTATGATTTTTTTTAAATAAAAATGATTACTTTTATTAAACAAGTATGCATTAAATTGATCAAAATTGACAGTAAAGATATTGATAATGTTACAATATTAAGTGCTGTTCTTTTGAAATTTCTATCAAGGAATTATAGGAAAAAAAATCAAGTTTTCCACAAAATATTAAGTAGCACAACTGTTTTCAACATTCATAATAATGAACAATAAGAAATGTTACCTGAGCACCAAACCAGTTTATTAGAATGATTTCTGAAGAATCATGTGACTCTGAGGACTGGAGTAAGGATGCTGAAAATGCAGCTTTGTCATCACAGGAATAAACTACATTTTAAAATATATTCAAATAAAAAAATCATTTATTTATTTATTAACATTTATTAACAGCCCAAGCATTATTATGATATATAATAATATTTCGACTGCTTTGTCTGTAGCTCGCAATCCGAGGGTATGGACTCTGCTTTTCCTGCCTGAAGAAATGGCGCAGCCGACCCCCTGTGCTGTGAGGCATGGGAAGGAGAGAACAGAGGTTACGTTAGTAACCGAGTACGTTCTCTTACGAGAGTATCTCTCGTACTGCGTAATATCTTACGCTATGGGGAACACAGTGTAACACGCCGTGCATACAGGGATCCAACACCAAAGTCCCAAGGGCAGAGGCCCGGGGCGCATGTAGTGCATAATCACCATAGACTCACAAAGAGTGAAGGAAGAGGGGCTAGAAGCGTCATTCCTTATAAAATAGCATCCAGAGGAGCTAATCATATATTATACCACGTAGTCAGGGTGAAAACACTTTCAGCCTAAACTGGGTGGCCATACATGTGTTGACACTCGTGGAGCTGCTGTATCAGTCAGTGAGCGATACGCAGGCCAAACTCAGCATCTGGGCCGACACAGCGGGGCAGATCGCACTGAATTCTAGACCGCCAAAAGCTTAGCTTGTAAGGCGGGGACCTCCAGGTTATAGTATTTTATAAATGTAGAAGGCGAGGCCCAGCCCGCAGCCGTACACATATCTTGCAGGGTAATCCCGCTAGACCATGCCCACGAAGAGGCCACGCCTCTCGTGGTGTGCGCTCTGACACCCAAGGGACACTGCAGGCCCTTAGAGGTGTAAGCCAGCGCTATGGCATCAACTATCCATCTGGATAGGCTCTGTTTTGATGCGGCAAGTCCCTTAGAACGTCCGCCAAACAAAACGAAAAGCTGCTCAGTCTGTCTAAAACCAGACAAGCGGGACACATAAGCTCTTAGTGCCCTGACGGGGCAAAGAAGACTCGCGTCCTTCTCCTCATTGAGAACCGGAAGGGCGGAAAGGGAAATCACCTGGGCCCTGAATGGTGTGTTGAGGGATTTCGGCACGTACCCGTGCCTAGGTTTGAGTATGACCTTTGAGTCATTAGGCCCAATCTCCATACATGACGCGCTTACGGAAAACGCTTGTAAGTCCCCTACGCGCTTCACTGAAGCGATCTCGAGCCATGAGAAACACCGTTTTGAAAGACAGATGTTTCATGTCTGACAAATGGATTGGCTCGAATGGGGCACCTTTCATGGCTTCAAACACCGTGGAAAGGTCCCACATCGGGACTGAAGGGGGCCTGGGAGGGTTCAATCTCCGAGCTCCCCTGAGGAAACGCACGACTAAGTCGTTCTTCCCCAGTGGCTGGCCAGACGCCGGTTTTGCAAAACGTTGCTATGGCCGCCACGTATACTTTGATCGTGGATGGGGTTCTGCCCTTATCCAGCAGCTCTTGAAGGAAGGAAAGCACTTCCGTAACCCCGCAGTCTACGGGTGAAAAGCCCTGAGCTTGACACCAAGCAGAGAACACAGACCATTTCGAGAAATAGAGCCGTCGAGTAGACGGAGCTCTAGCCTGCGTGATCGTGTTTAACACTCCCTCCGGGAGGTTAGCGGGTACCCATTGATGGCCCATGTGTGCAGTGACCACAGATCCAGGCGAGGATGCCAAATCGAGCCCCCTGCCTGAGAGAGGAGGTCTCTCCTCAGTGGTACAGGCCACGGGGCAGTGCTGGCCAGCTGCATCAGGACTGGGAACCAGGTCTGGTTTGTCCAGAGCGGAGCTACGAGCAGCACTGGGCATCCGTTCTCCCTGATTCATTCCAACACGAGGCCAGACATGGGCCAGCGCATCCCTGCTCTTCAAGCAGAAGTTCGGACACTGAGCGTTTTCGTGGGACGCGAACAGGTCCACCTGCGCTCTGCCGAACGTTTCCCACAGCAGTTGGATCCTCTGCGGGTGCAGCGACCATTCCCCTGCTGGGACATTGTTTCTGGACAGTCTGTTTGGTCCCACATTCAGGCGACCAGGCACATGCGCTGCTCTCAGCGAGAGCAGGTTGTGCTGAGCCCAGACCAGAAGGCGTTCCGTCAACCTGTAAAGGTTTCGGGACCTGACGCCGCCCTGGCGATTTATGTGTGCCACCATTGACATGTTGTCCGACCGGACCAGGACGTGGTGGCCTTTTATCTGGGGACAGAAGCACCGTAGCGCTTTGTCGACTGCTATCATTTCCAAGCAGTTTATGTGAAGGAGCTTTTCCCGTTCTGACCACAGGCTAGCGAACGGTCTGCCCTTGAGCAGCGCTCCCCATCCCGAGGTGGAGGCGTCCGTAGACACCACCTGCACACTCGAGGCGGTCCCCAGACTCACACCTGACTGATACCAGTCGGTTACTTTCCAAGGTTTCAGAGCTGAAACGCACTTTAGATCGACCCTGAGGCGAAACAGACCAGTGGTCCGTGCCCGGGGCGGAACTCGCGCTTTCAGCCACATCTGCAGTGGGCGCATGCGAAGCAGGCCCAGCTGGAGTACAGAGGCTACTGAGGCCATCACGCCTAGTATTTTCTGAAACCTTTTGAGTGGGACTATAAAGCCGTGGCGGAAGGAGTTCGCGACGCGCTGAATGTCTAGTCCGCGCTCCAGTGACAGGCGTGCTGTCATGGATAGCGAGTCCAGCACTGTTCCCAGAAAATAAATTTTCTGACTGGGAGACAGCGAGCTTTTCGCCCAATTGACTGTGAGGCCCAGATTCTCGGTGTTCGAGTAATGTGGCCCTGTGTTCTATGAGCTCTGAGTGTGATCGAGCTAGAATCAGCCAATCGTCCAAGTAGTTCAAAACTCGCATGCCCCGAAGTCTCAGGGGTGCGAGAGCCGCGTCCATACACTTCGTGAATGTACGGGGTGCTAGGAACAGGCCGAATGGCAGGACTGTGTATTGATATGCCTGGTCCTCGAAGGCGAATCTCAAGAATCGCCTGTGATGGGACGCTATTTGTATTCGGAAATAGGCGTCTTTCAGATCTATTGACATAAACCAGTCCTCTTGGCGAACTTGCGCGAGGATTTCCTGGTTGTAAGCATTTTGATCTGGCGCTTCACAAGTGCTCTGTTCAGCTGTCGCAGATCTAAAATGGGTCTGAGACCTCCATCTTTTTTCGGTACCAGAAAATATCTGCTGTATAGGCCCCCTTCGCTCTGAGCCTGAGATAAAGGTTCTATAGCACCTTTGCTCAGTAGTTTCGCTATCTAGGCTCGAAGTAGATGTGCTACTTCTGTTTTCACCGTGGATTTGATGCGTGCCGTGTAACGGCGGGGGCGTCGAGCGAACTGTAGCGAATAGCCTCTTTTTATAGTGTTCAGCACCCATTCTGTTACCCCAGGAAGCTGTGCCCACACTTTCGCGTGAATAGCTAGGGGTAGAATGAGATCTGGGCTCTGGCCGTGACATAGGTACGGCAAGGGAGCTCCGGCGTGCTGTAGCGCAGACACTGTGTTTACAGTTTGTGAGGCGGGGGGCGCGCCGATCGCGGCGGGCAGCCTGGCCGCGCTCAAATCCCTTATAGCAGTTTGCTGAGGGAGAGAGAGCGGGGCGAGCCCCGTGGGGCTCAACATGTCTGTGAGTGAATGTGGGCGCGGGACAGCGGGCACATTTACTGCACTGAAAACACCGTCGGCCTGAGCTGACTGAATGTGTGTTGGTTTCGTTTTTACAGAACCCGTGGGACATGTGGTGTGTAGTGTTTGTGGGCACTGAGACGTGGGCACATTCCCTACGTTTAGTGCACAATCGACATGAGGCGATTTTGTTTGTGCGAGGCCTGCATTTTTGCGGGCTGTGTTTGTGTGTAGAAATGAACCCTGGGCTGTGGGCATTTTATTACACTCATAACACCATCGGCTGTGGCCGGAAAACCAGAAAATACAATGCTTCTATGATTTTTCTGGGTCGCTGTGGAAACGGCATTCATGTGCAGGCAAGCGGGCCGTGGAACCGGCTTGTTTACTGCAAAATACACTGGAACAGTCGCATTTTCTGGAACTGAACGAGCGAAAAGTTTCGGTGGAAGTCTGGCCGCGGCGAGACTAAATTTCTATCTGCTGCGAGAGCCGGGATCGAACACGGGTCTCTCGCGCGAAGGCTTCGGGTTCCGCCACTGAGCCACAGGGGAGAACCACATTAGCACAAGCATGTCGGCGTTTGTTTGCAGGTGTGCGTGTTATACACAATATTGACATTTTCAGCCGCTCAAACTAGGAGCTGAGAAATGTTTGAGAAATGGAGATTAGTCCGACTTTGGCGGGACTAACACACACTCTTTTCTCATTTTGCCGGTGACGCACGCCCATGGGGGGCGGGGTAGATTTCTTATAACGTAAAGAAAGCTAGCCGCGGTTTTAGGGCTTGCGGTCTTGATGCTGGCCCGTTTCCCTGACGACTCTCGGACAGAAGGGGGGAGGTCCACAGAGCTCGCCCAGTCCTCACTGTCCGACGCCAGGATAGAGCAGCAGGTCTCCTCTACAGATGCAGCTATCTCGTCGTCATTAATGGCGGCGCGCGGCGGACGTTATCCGTCCGTGAGTGACTCGAGTGAAGCTGGTGAAGCTGGCGGGCGAACCGGCGAGCTTTCACGGGCTGGAGAAGGCTCGGGGACCCGCTGAGTACGGCGCTTTTTTACGGCGCGGCACTGTAGCGGGTGGAAGTGCAGTCTCGTTGAAGGATGCCAGGCGAGTCCTCAGAGTCACCGTAGGCAATAGCTCGCAGTGAGGGCAGCCGCCGTCGGCGAGCGCGAGAGCTGCATGATCCTCTCACAGGCAGGAAACACATCACATGGCGCGGTCCCCGTCGCTGAGTGTGGCTCGGCACGAGCCACAGGAGGATGGCATCTTTAAAAAGACACGGCTCTTTTAGATGATAGACGTGTGAGTTGCGGGGCGAGCACACACACACACACACATACACACAGAGCAGAGTAAAGGATGTATAGTACGCCGGAAAGCGCAGCAGGTATGGCGGCTGAAGGCGGCGAGGTGAAGGCCAGCGACTTCAGGCTCGAGGGCTCGTCCCGCTGAAGGCTTGCGTCGACAGCGTGGCTTCTCATACCGGATCCAGCGACGCGTGAGGCTTCGCTGAAGAGATGAAAAATCAGTGTACCAGCCTTATCGAGCTATATTTATAGGGCGAGACCACGCCCTTTCTGGCGGGACGTGACGAAATGGGCGCGAAGTGCCCCCATTGGTCAAGACGTCACGCAGAGCCGCTCTCGATAGGCTGCTGCTGTTGCCACAGAGCAGCCAATAGGCACGCGAGCCGCCTCGCCTATGTCTGCTTGCTGCCGCAAAGCGTTTTGCATTGATTAAACATTAAGGATCATTTTTGGCTTCAATATCTCGAGGAAAAGAGGTTTTCCCCATAGCGTAAGATATTACGCAGTACGAGAGATACTCTCGTAAGAGAACCACAGCTCCCGGATCATCGGGTCCAATCAGCACAGGGGGGTGTGAGATCTGACTGTCAATCACAGATCGGGCACACGCCACCCCTCGCGCACGTTACAATCACATGCACACGCCTGAAGTTTGCGCAGTAACGAAGAGTGATGGCGGATGTATCTCGCTTTCAAAACACTAACAAATCAAGTAAGCTCATTTAGAGTATAAATGACGTTAGCAATTGCAATCTATCGGTAGATTAGCCAGGGCAGCACACCTCCAAATACTCCATGGTGTTGATGGATGCTGATGAGACGGGCACGTTCACAGATAACCTGGTGCACACGCACTGACGAGCACGAACTCGGTGGGAGGGTATCCGTTGATAGTGGGGGAGGGGCATAAGAGTTGTAAACATTCAAAATTTTGCCTAAGTCCACTCAATCTGCCAGACTTGCCGACTGCAGCTTTAACTATTTAACTATTTTATTTATTATAAAATAAAAAAAATAATTAAATAAGTGAATTATTAACATTAATAATATAAATGTAAATAATACCTACATTAAAATGTAGCCTTCAAATATTTATCCAGTTTGAGCGGATAGGAATTCTGATTTGTCACTTATATGCTCAACAGACTTCTCTGTGATTGGCTACAGTGCTCAACAGACTTCTCTGTGATTGGCTAAAGTGCTCAGCGCTGCAAACAGGAACGCTTGTAAACGTGGACAGTTTGAATGCAGCCGTTTATCTGCGTGTATCTAATTTAAGTCTCTGTACTCAGTAAAACCGTGCAGAAAGACTGGTATTGTCATGAAACTGCACAAGGAACATGGACAGAGGTGATCCAGACGCAGGCTTTAATGAGAGGAAGATCCAGGGACAGGTACAGGGAAACATGCAGGGGTCAAAACCAGGTAAGCAGTCCAGATCAGCAAACATATAATGTAAGGATAAGGCAAACAGGAAGACCAGATACAGGCAGGGAGTCCAGGAACCGTGAAACTAGGAAACACTAAGAAACTAGGAAACACTAAGGAACTAGGAAACACTAAGGAACTCGGAAAACGCTTAGAATGCAGTGACACTTACAATACTGAGCAATGAACCAAGGGAAAACTCAGGCTTAAGACAGGTGCGCTAAACAAGATAATCAAACACAGGTGCATGAAATCAACCATAATCAGTCCAGGGTGAAACCTGATGGAAACAATAAACTAGGAAGGAGTGCCCCCCAGAGGCTCAAGCGGGCACTCCAGCCGCAGATCGTCACAGGTATAGTCACATTTGCACAATTGAATTATTTACTTTGTATAAAGTGCCGTAAGGCTACTTTTGATAAGACTACTTCACTGAGAGGTAGCTAAAGGGATAACACAGTTACACTTTTCTCTCATAAGCCTTTAATATTATGGATTATCAATATATCTTTGTGCCCCCCCCCCCCCCCTCGCCGAGGGCCCCTGTTACTCAGTTCCACCCCTGTTAAAAAGGCTACTTTTAGTTTGACTGTTTCTGTATTCAAGCACTAGTAGATCTGAAGAACATAATAAAGAAAGACAGAAGAATCCTTTTCAACATAAATATTTTAGATGCTCTCTGTGGACAGAAAAGCTCCTCTGAATGTAGATTGCCCACAAACCCATTACTCCGAAATGATGAATCAATGCATTGGAACAAGAAAATATTACATTAAATAACAGAATTCAATCTAAAAGGAAGCGACGGACAAGTCAGATTATGTTCTGATCAATAGGGATTATAATAGTCATTACACAGCTTGCAGAATACTGCAGTCAATCTTCCCATGCCTGCTGTTCACTGTTTTCTTGAGCTCAGACGGGTCAGAGGATGGGGAGATGAAGGAAGGTGTCCATTAAAATACCCCCAGCCCAGCCCAGACTCTCTCTGATCCCTATCAAATAATTTATCGCCTCACTATGATGGATGGAAGGAAAAGTAGCGCCCAAATCAATAAATAGGGGGCGTCGATAAGCACAAGGAGTGACTGTTGCTCACTGATGTGACAGGTGATGGCATGGAAAACTAAATGAACGCTGGCATGTGTGTTTTTAAATGAGATTAAAGTCCCATCCTGGGCAAGAAAAGCATGACATGTGTATTTAGCATCATCTGTAAATAAAGGTGCTGTCGGTTGTAGTGTGTTGGCAGTTAGTGGTCCTAAGAGACGTATGGGTCAGAGACTGATATCATAAGTATTCACAGTGGTATTTCAGTAGCTGCAGAAAGTTTTCATGCAGAAAATCACTTATAAAAACCAAGTGTTTTTTTAACAGCAGGCAGTGTAATTTGATGGTATGATTTATCATTTTTCACATGATGGAAAAAGCAGCTCTCTCTCAGCCCACTCTCATTGTGCCTTCGGCCCCCCCTGAGAACAGAATGCCTTATTTCCTGTCTCTGTGGACAGTTTATTCTGTTTACGGAAGGTAAATATGCCCATGTTGATTCCCTGTATACATGACTGAAGGAGAAATTAAAATTGTTTCCTGGAAATATGCCTTTGAATAGACATTAAATTATCCAAATACTCTGTGCTTTCACATTTTCTTCTTCTTTTTTTTTTTTTTTATGGTTGGCAAATCAAATTTGCCATGGTCTAACAGCCTTCAAACTGACACATTGTGCCTCATTTTAATTATTTTGTGCGGAGAGAATCTTGTTTGGGCTGTCTCGGAATGAGTCAAATCTCACCACGGGTCCTCGGTACACAAATACAAGTGGCAGACATGACAATATGCAGGTCTTTGACTTGATAATCATGAGAAGACAGAGAAAGAGGCAAATGATGAGAGAAACAGAGTCCCCTACGCTGGAAATGGAAATGAGTTCAGGAATCTTAAAAAAAAATGAGTTGATGAAGAAGCCAGAAAGTGTTGGAACAACTCAAACAGATATTGTACACTCTGTTGTATGAAAAACTCGACCGTTAAGGGCACTTCCTCCTCCACCTACTGTACATCACCTGAGTGTGGCTCTGTTCCAAAACATAGCGAGCGGTTTCAATGCCAACTGCCAGTATTAATAACCGACAGTATTAATAAAAATATGTACATATTATTATTATTTATATAAATAATATACGTTTATTTTATATTTAAATATACAGACCCTATATATTATGTATAATAGAATTATATATATATATATATATATATATACAGGTCCTTCTAAAAAAATTAGCATATTGTGATAAAGTTCATTATTTTCCATAATGTAATGTTAAAAATTAAACTTTCATATATTTTAGATTCATTGCACACCAACTGAAATATTTCAGGTCTTTTATTGTTTTAATACTGATGATTTTGGCATACAGCTCATGAAAACCCTAAATTCCTTTCTCAAAAAATTAGCATATCATGAAAAGGGTCTCTAAACGAGCTATTAACCTAATCATCTGAATCAACTAATTAACTCTAAACACCTGCAAAAGATTCCTGAGGCTTTTAAAAACTCCCAGCCTGTTTCATTACTCAAAACCGCAATCATGGGTAAGACTGCCGACCTGACTGCTGTCCAGAAGGCCATCATTGACACCCTCAAGCAAGAGGGTAAGACAGAAAGAAATTTCAGAACAAATAGGCTGTTCCCAGAGTGCTGTATCAAGGCACCTCAGTGGGAAGTCTGTGGGAAGGAAAAAGTGTGGCAAAAAACGCTGCACAACGAGAAGAGGTGACCAGACCCTGAGGAAGATTGTGGAGAAGGACCGATTCCAGACCTTGGGGGACCTGCGGAAGCAGTGGACTGAGTCTGGAGTAGAAACATCCAGAGCCACCGTGCACAGGCGTGTGCAGGAAATGGGCTACAGGTGCCGCATTCCCCAGGTCAAGCCACTTTTGAACCAGAAACAGCGGCAGAAGCGCCTGACCTGGGCTACAGAGAAGCAGCACTGGACTGTTGCTCAGTTTTGCATGTCATTCGGAAATCAAGGTGCCAGAGTCTGGAGGAAGACTAGGGAGAAGGAAATGCCAAAATGCCTGAAGTCCAGTGTCAAGTAGCCACAGTCAGTGATGGTCTGGGGTGCCATGTCAGCTGCTGGTGTTGGTGCACTGTGTTTTATCAAGGGCAGCTAGCTATCAGGAGATTTTGGAGCACTTCATGCTTCCATCTGCTGAAAAGCTTTATGGAGATGAAGATTTCATTTTTCAGCACGACCTGGCACCTGCTCACAGTGCCAAAACCACTGGTAAATGGTTTACTGACCATAGTATTACTGTGCTCAATTGGCCTGCCAACTCTCCTGACCTGAACCCCATAGAGAATCTGTGGGATATTGTGAAGAGAAAGTTGAGAGACGCAAGACCCAACACTCTGGATGAGCTTAAAGGAGTAGTTCACTTTAAAAAAAACTTTTGCTGATAATTTACTCACCCCCATGTCATCCAAGATGTCCATGTCTTTCTTTCTTCAGTCGAAAAGAAATTAAGGTTTTTGATGAAAACATTCCAGGATTTTTCTCCATATAATGCACTTTACTGGGCACCAAACTGTCCAAGGTCCAAAAGACAGTTTCAGTGCAAACTGCAAACTGTTCAAAGGGCTTTAAACGATTCCAGACGATGAATAAGGGTCTTATCAAGCGAAACGATCGCTCATTTAAAAAATAAATAACAAAGTTTAAGTTTTATAAGCTCAAATGCCCGCCTTGCTCTGTTCTGTGTGACTCTCCTGTTCGAACTCGTTCATCAAAATGAACGAATCTTTTTTCGAGTCATTTGATTCATTTAACGAACGAAATGAACGAATTGACTCGGAAAAAAACGTTTGGTGCCCAGTAAAGTGCATTATATGGAGAAAAATCCTGGAATGTTTTCATCAAAAACCTTAATTTCTTTTCGACTGAAGAAAGAAAGACATGGACATCTTGGATGACATGGGGGTGAGTAAATTATTAGCAAAAGTTTTTTTAAAAGTGAACTACTCCTTTAAGGCTGCTATCGAAGCATCCTGGGCCTCCATAACACCTCAGCAGTGCCACAGGCTGATTGCCTCCATGCCACGCCGCATTGAAGCAGTCATTTCTGCAAAAGGATTCCCGACCAAGTATTGACTATTGAGTGCATAACTGAACATAATTATTTGAAGGTTGACTTTTTTTTTTGTATTAAAAACACTTCTTTTATTGGTCGGATGAAATATGCTATTTTTTTGAGACAGGAATTTTGGGTTTTCATGAGCTGTATGCCAAAATCATCAGTATTAAAACAATAAAAGACCTGAAATATTTCAGTTGGTGTGCAATGAATCTAAAATATATGAACGTTTAATTTGTATCATTACATTATGGAAAATAATGAACTTTATCACAATATGGTAATTTTTTTAGAAGGACCTGTATATATGTGTGTGTAAGTCATTTCACTGACTAACCAAAAATATGTAGGTATTTAAGGGTTAATTCACCCAAAATTGAAAATTCTGTCATTAAAGGGATGTCTAATGCTATTTCATGCATTCTGACTTATTTATACTGTTGGATTCTCATGCTAAACAGGGCTAAAGTTTCAATAAATGAGTTGGACGTATGACAGAGTATTTCTGTGCCAAATACACTCCTTCGGGATTCGTATAAGTTTTGGAAAGTTTTTTCAAGTATGGCCCTCTATAACGTCATAAAGGGCGGCACTCCTTGTATGGGCACTTCTTCTGGAAGAGCGCGTGCGGTGCACACGTCAACCAGAGCGAGAGCGAGAACTTAACCTCCATCGGGTTACGGAGGCCGTCTGCAATGCTGTCATTCTGTTTTTAGACCACGAAATTACCAATGTCACCAAAGAAGTGTGTTTTTGGTTGTGAGGGAAAGACAACCTTGTTCAGCTTACAGTGGATGAAGTTAGTTTTTCCGGGACAGCAACGGAGTTGTGCAAGTGTGTTGTTTCTTACAGGCATTTCGGTGACAAAAGTTTTATAAACAAGGCCCAGTTTGACGTTGGATTTGCAGATCGTTCGAAACTGGAAGATGGAGCGGCGATAAAATATTCCGGTGTCGGAATTGCAGGCGGTAAGTAACATTAAAGGTTCTCTAAGCGATCCTGGGTGACGTCACTTTTTGTTGACGTTCAAACTATTGTCAAACAAAACGGAGGCTAGCTAGACCCTCCCTCCTCCTTATCTGCACACTAACCCCCCCAAACCCTTCTTGTCGGTCATTGGCTGGAACAGTTTGTTATGTTTCGGGGAGCGGGTCGCCGCAGTTTGTTTTTGTTGCTGTTTGTGGAGCCTGGGCTGTCTACAGAGATCGCGTTTCTTTACAGTGTGTTCAGGGGACGGGCAGCCAACGGTTAGTGAGGAGATATTTGCTGTATGTGACAAAAAATGTTTTGGCCTAAAAAACGTGTGACATCGCTTAGAGCACCTTTAAATGTCTGTTTTGTTGGCAATCGGCGCGTATTGGATATAATGTAAACAACGAACATAGTATCTATCCAGGAATAATGCGATGATGTATTGTGCGAGACTCTTTGGCTCCGCCCACGGCACGCCTCCAGGAGCTCGGCTGTTTTCGGAAAGAATAAAGAATAGGGGTTATATGCAAATTAAATTCCATACTCTGTAACAGATCACATCGCTTCCGGTTCAGGTCTTTTGTATGTGCTACGTGAAAAATTTGCTGTTTTACTCAATATAACTTAAAAGGAGCAAGCAAAGATGAGCATAACCAATATCCCTTGCTTATGCAGATTGATATCTAAAAGTTTTTTCATTTTTTTTCTTCACACTAACGTTTAAATATTTAAATAGAATAAATGCATATAACAAAGTGAACTAGGTAGGTTTAGTTGATTACCTTCAAGTCCATAGATATCGGTGTCAGCATATACGGCTGTTAAAGGGGAACTTGGCAACTCTAGCCATTTCTTCGCTGATTTTCACTTTTGTTGTCGCATGTTTTCTCATCGAGCTCCCCCTACAGCTGTGGGGCGTATATTTCACAACACTGTCGTAAAAAAACTCACTTGCGGCACCCTCCTCCCCCTTTCTACCGCTGCTTATGTGCATTTCTTATTATCGGAGCCTGTGGAGCTATGTCTACCGAGGTGGGTAATACATCATACACAGTATCACAGAATTATGTTGAATTGCCATAAAGCAGTTCGTGTTTCTCGCTCGTTCTCGCTTCTCACGAGACTTCCTATTTCCAACTTACCGGGACGTCAGTCCCCATGTTGCAAGGATGGTTTTCCGCCTGGGAGCGCTGGGGGGAGTGGGGAAAGTCACCATTTTCACCAGAACAGGTTATTTAACCATCCAAATGATTTCTAAATGGTTTTATTGAGTTGAAATAGTTGCCAAGTTCCCCTTTAACACTTTCTCTGACAAGCGGATGTGATAAGACCAGTGTTCCGGTTTGGTCATGCGACGTTCGACATAATCCCTATTGGTACAGCGTAACATTACCTCTTATGTCTTTTATAAATCGGATAAAACTAAAGACTCTTCGGAGATATGAAGGATGCAATACCACTCAGTACTCAAAATTAACATGAGATTGGCAGAAACTTTGTGTGTTATGTGCCCTTTAATTACTCACCCTCATGTCGTTCCAAACCCATAAGACTTTTTGTACATCTTCGGAACACAAATGAATATCTTTTTAAGGACTGTTCCACCATTGACAGACTACGCAACTAACTTTAAGAACCAGAAAGGTAGTAAGACATTAAAGGACAACTCCGGTGCAAAATGAACCTCGGGTGTAATAACACATTGGTACAGACTAAATCGTTCCCTGAGATTTGTTTTCATGATAATCGAATGTAAAGAGTTCTCTTACGAGAGGTTCTCTCGTATTGCGTAAGCTAGCTTAGGCTGCGGGAAAGATTCATCTTTGCTGAGAATTTGAAGCCAAAAAATTATTTCATAATTTGTATCCATTGACAACGCAGTTCCTCTGCGGCAGACCTTGAGCAGGCTAGCTAGCGGCTCATTGGTTCGCTCAGAGAGAACAGCTTAAGCCTATGGGAGAGCGGGGCTGAACCCGCTGCCAATGAGAAGCGCCCGCGCGCTCATTGCGTCATGGCCCGCCAGAATGGGCGTGGCTATGGTGTATATAACAGTCTCTCCCAGGCTTATATGTTGATTCATTTCATCTTCAGCGAGCTACACGCTTCTGCTGACTTGAGAAAAGCCGTCGCCGTCGAGAAGGCATCACTCTAGCGAGCTCCCGGACCCTGAAGAAGCCGGCCGTCTTCGCCACCTTCAGCCGCCCTGCAAGCTAGCGCCATCCGACGACTGTATCCTTCTCTCATTATCTAAAAGAGCGCGAGCGTCTTTTTAAAGATGTCATTTGAATGTCATTTGCGCTCTCTGCCTGGGACTCGAGCACGCGGAACTCGCCCTCGCTGATGGAGGATGCGACTTCTGTGAGAGCCTGCCGTTGTCGTCCCTGCGGGCACGACTTCTGGCGGCTAAATCCGCTCCCGCGCCGCCTCTCTCTTCGCCGCGGAAGAAGAAACGCCGCGCCCAGAGGCCGCCGGAGCCCCCTGCGGAACCATGCGGGCCGCCGCCGCCGCCTCCCGCTTCCCGCTCTCCCTCCCCGCCCCAGCCGGACATACAGTTGCCGCCGAGTGGCCGCTCTGTCGCTTCCGATGACGCCGCGGAGGAGAAGGATTCCTGTTCACTGCTCGCGTCAGACAGTGAGGAATGGTCATCTCTCGGATCCACGAGAGAGTCGGCGGGGATCCGCGCCGGAATAGAGGAGGAACTAATGCGCCTCCTCTCACAGGCCGTCGAACGTGGTCTCCTCCACCCGAGCAGGCCCCGAACCGGATGGACGGCAGCTTTTTTCATCGGCGCTCGACCCCCGCGTGCAACCGGGCCGCCCCATTCCTGCCTGAACTTCACACAGAGCTGACGAAGTCCTGGAATGCCCCACTCTCGGCCAGAAACCGCTCCGATATCTCCGCCTCGCTGCGCTCGGTGGACGGAGCCGCCGAAAAAGGTTATTCAGCCATGCCGCCCGTTGAGGACTTGGTCGCCGCCCACCTCTGCCCGCCCTCTGCTAGATGGCGCTCTTCCCCCACGCTTCCTTCGAAAGCTTGCAGAGCGACCTCGAGCTTTCATGCTCGCGCCTATGCCGCCGCCGGTCAGGCCGCCGCGGCGCTGCCTTCTATGTCTGTCCTCCAGGTGCTACAGAGCGATATTCTCCGTGAGTGGGCCGAGAGCGGTAGAACCCCCCCCTCCGCTGTCACGGATCTGAGAAGTGCTACGGACCTCGCCCTTCGCGCCACTAAAGCCGCCGCACAAGCTCTGGGGAGATGCATGGCCAGCCTTTGTGTATCCGAGAGACACTTATGGCTCACGCTCTCCGTCATGGGAGATTCTGAGCGCGCCGCGTTTCTTAACGCGCCCCTCTCCCCGACGGGCCTTTTTGGATCTGCTGTCACGGGGATCGTCGATCGCTTTTCCGAGGTCCAGAAAGCCACTCAGGCCATGAATTTGTTTCTGCCCCGCCGCGCTAGCTCTTCCGCAGGCCGCTCTCGCGAGCCTCCTGCCAGAGCCCCACCACAGCGCCCTCCTCCGCAGACTCAAACGGCCCAGCGCAGACAGGGCGGCCGCCCTCGCTCTCGCTCTGACAGCCGCCGCAGACCGCCGCCCCCACGGGGTCCGCGACCCAAGATCACGCTGAAGCCTGATCATCAGAAGTCTGCCTAGCACAGTTAAGAAAACGACGGCGCTCTCCCGCTGCGGCCGGACCGCCGTCAAAGCTTCACCCTCTGCCAGTCCCCGTTGTTTCGCCGACTGCTGTAGTGTTTACCGCCACAAACAAGCCGGTGTCCCAGCCCGCTTGCGAGCGACAAAAAGCCGTTTTTACGGCTACCCAGAGAAATCTCAAAAAGAGAAAATATGCCAGTTGTGTAGAAAATGTGCCCACAATCATGTGTTCACCCATACACACAAGCATAACATATCCCGTGTCTCTCTCAGAGCCCCCCCACATGAAGCGGGCACAGCCCGCTCTAGTATCAGAGAACATAAACACGCCCACGAGCTCATGCGCGTGTCCCCTCTCTGCTCGCTCTGTTTCACGGCCCATAGACTCCTCTCTGAGTGTAAGTCCCGTTGCCACGCACATTCAAAGCGCGCCCACACACTGTGTCCAGCCCGCTATGTGCAGCAATCAGGGCGATATAGCCATTCGGCCACTAGCCGCATGCTCCAAAGCGTGGGAAGCCATTCCAGGCATTTCCCCGTGGGTGCTAAGCATTATAAAGAACGGCTATCTGCTACAGTTTCGCCGCCGCCCGCCTCGTTCGCGCGCTCGGCTCGAATCTACTGTCAGCCCGCTGGCCGCCAACACGCTCCGCTCAGAAATTGCGACGCTGTTGCAAAAGGGCGCTGTAGAGAGAGTCCCGCCATCTATGACCGAGTCGGGGTTTTACGGCCGTTATTTTCTGGTTCCCAAGAAAGACGGCGGCCTCAGACCGATTTTAGATCTCAGGTTTTTGAACAAAGTGCTCATGAAGAGACCGTTCAAGATGCTCACTATCAGGAAACTCCTCGCGCAGGTGCGCCAGGGGGACTGGTTCATCTCTCTAGACCTGAAAGACGCCTATTTTCAGATCCAGATAAATCCCCGTCACAGGCCATTCTTACGTTTCGCCTTCGAGGGTCATGTTTATCAATACGCCGTTCTCCCGTTCGGCTTATCCCTGGCGCCCCGTACCTTCACGAAGTGTATGGATACGGCGCTCGCCCCCCTGCGGAGCCAGGGGCTGCGCATGTTGAATTATCTGGACGACTGGCTGATTTTGGCTCAATCACGGACGGAGCTTCTGTCGCACCGCGCAGTTCTCCTCGACCATCTGAAAACGCTGGGCCTCTCTGTCAACTGGACAAAGAGCTCCCTTCAACCCAGTCAATCGATTTCCTTCCTAGGAATAGATTTGAACTCGGTCACAATGACGGCTCGCCTGTCTACACAGCGCGCGCGCAGTGTTCAGCGACTAGCCGCCTCTTTTCAGATGGGCACCCGCACACCTCTGAAAACTTTTCAGAGGATGCTGGGTTACATGGCCTCAGCCTCCGCTGTGCTTCAGCTGGGCCTTCTGCACATGCGCCCGCTTCAGCTCTGGTTAAAAAGCCGTGTACCCCACCGCGCGTGGAACACGGGCCGCCAGCTGATCAGGGTTACGCAGACATGTCTCACGGCACTGCAGCCATGGACAGTAGCAGAATGGTTTCGGCGAGGCGTCACGATGGGGACCTTTTCCCGCCGAAAGGTCATCTCGACAGACGCATCCAACACGGGTTGGGGGGCGGTCTGCGAGGGCTCACCGGCCTTCGGCCATTGGTCGACTCAGGAAAGCCCCTTGCACATAAACTGTCTGGAAATGCTTGCGGTCGAGAACGCGCTCTCGCGCTTCCTCCCGCTCATTCGGGGACACCACGTCCTGATCCGTTCAGACAACATGGCTGTGGTCTCCTATCTCAACCGTCAGGGCGGTGTCAGATCCAGGAATCTTTTCCTGCTGACACACCGCATTCTAGTTTGGTCTCAGAGCCGCCTGCTCTCGCTCAGAGCGACGCATGTGCCGGGCCATCTGAACGACGGTCCAGACATACTGTCCAGGAACCTCATCTCCACAGGAGAATGGTCCCTGAACACACAAACGGTCCAAATACTGTGGCGGCTACTCGGCAGAGCAGAAGTGGACCTCTTCGCGTCAGAGGAGAACGCTCACTGCCCAATATTTTTTTCAAGGAGCGAGGACGCGCTAGCCCAGGAATGGCCTCGCCGCCCGCTCTATGCATTCCCTCCGATCACTCTGCTACCGCAGGTAATTCAGAGGATCAGGGACACACGCCACTCGGTGCTCCTCATAGCCCCGCGCTGGGAGAGTCAGACTTGGGTTCCGGAGCTCACTCAGCTGTCACAGACAGCCCCGTGGCCCATCCCAGTCAGAGCAGATCTCCTCTCTCAAGCTCGCGGCACGATCTGGCACCCCCATCCACAGCGCTGGGCGCTCCATGCATGGGTGATCAACGACTATTCGTCGATTTGCCAGAGGGAGTAAGAAACACTATCATACAGGCTAGAGCACCTTCCACGAGAAGGCTCTATGCATCTAAATGGTCTGTGTTCTCAAAATGGTGCACCGACAAAAATCTGGACCCACGGTCGTGCGAGGTGCCGTCTTTGCTTGTTTTCCTTCAAGAGATGCTGGACAAGGGCAGGTCCCCCTCCCAAGGTTTACGTGGCAGCCGTCGCGGCGTTCACTGAACCCCGACGCGCTCAGTCCCTGGGCAAAGACGAGTTAGTCATCCGCTTCCTCAGGGGAGCTAAGAGGATGAACTCTCCGCGCCCCCCTTCGGTTCCTATCTGGGATCTTTCTATAGTTCTCGAAGCTATGAAAGCACCCCCGTTCGAACCGCTCGAGTCTGTGGACCTAAAATACCTCTCGCTCAAAACCGTTTTTCTGACGGCTCTGTCCTCAGTAAAACGCGTGGGGGATCTTCACGCGCTCTCATCCAGCGCCGCGTGTCTTGAGTTTGGACCGAATGATTCTGTCGTCATTCTCAAACCTAGGCATGGCTATGTCCCGAAGGCGATTGGTACCCCGTTCAGGGCTCAGATTATTTACCCTATCGGCTCTACCTTTATCCGATAGTGAGCGCGACGCCAATCTCCTCTGCCCGGTGCGGGCCCTGAGATTGTACACTACGCGCGCTGCCGCGTTCAGACGCGCTGAGCAGCTTTTCGTGTCGTTTGGGGGGCGCACCAAGGGTCTGGCCGCCTCAAAACAGACGCTGTCTAGATGGATAGTGGACGCGATTGCCTCTGCTTACGCATCTAAATGCCTGCCCTGCCCTCTGGGCATCAGGGCTCACTCCACTAGAGGCATGGCCTCATCGTGGGCATGGTCCTGTGGAATTTCCATTCATGACATTTGTGTGGCCGCGGGATGGGCCTCCCCGTCCACCTTTGTCAGATTTTACAACTTGGAAGTTCCCGCCTTGCAGGCAAAAGTACTAGCCGTCTAACGATCAGCTCCCTAGGAAGCTGCATTACTGGGAGTCCCTCACACAACCGGTTCGCCCCTTGTGCTCCCCTTAGATGCTTATGTATACACTTCATGTGCCCGCTCTGCCGGCCTCATATTACATTCACTCCACGTTAAGAATCCCCCGGTATCTCCCCGGGATTCATGAGTGGATTCATAGCGCGCACGGCGTTGACCAGGTGTTCCCGCAGCGTAAGCTAGCTTACGCAATACGAGAGAACCTCTCGTAAGAGAACGAATCGGTTACCTAACGTAACCTCGGTTCTCTCTAGATGAGGGAACGAGTATTGCGTTCCCGGCCGTGCTTGCGCTACTAGCGTTTCGCTTCACGCTGAAATAAATCAACATATAAGCCTGGGAGAGACTGTTATATACACCATAGCCACGCCCATTCTGGCGGGCCATGACGCAATGAGCGCGCGGGCGCTTCTCATTGGCAGCGGGTTCAGCCCCGCTCTCCCATAGGCTTAAGCAGTTCTCTCTGAGCGAACCAATGAGCCGCTAGCTAGCCTGCTCAAGGTCTGCCGCAGAGGAACTGCGTTGTCAATGGATACAAATTATGAAATAATTTTTTGGCTTCAAATTCTCAGCAAAGATGAATCTTTCCCGCAGCGTAAGCTAGCTTACGCAATACTCGTTCCCTCATCTAGAGAGAACCGAGGTTACGTTAGGTAACCGATTCGTTTTATCTCTAAAAACAGTTTAGCTTATAACGCTAGTATATTGGGCATCGAGTAAGCAAAAATAGATTGCTAGTTAATACCATTAACAAGGCTCAAATTAGCCCCACACTAACACGGCAGCATAATGAGTGTCCTTACATGCAAACCGAAGCATTGAGAACTTTGTAAGTGTATAGACAGTTTAATAAGAAGATACTTTACACAGACAGTACAGTTAGCGCATACAGACAGCAGCCATCTTGGAAAACAGTCTCGATCAGTCAAACCACGAACACGGTGATACGTGAGCTGAACTGTGACTTGGAATCTCATATGGTCCGTTGTTTCCGGAAGAAAGCACTGAGCGCATAAGAGAAGCACTGAACGCAACAGAGAAAATAAAAAAATAAATATAATTTATCTTATCTTCAATATCTACACGTACTGTTCGCTCACCTTCGTGGTTCGATTGATCGAGACTGTTTTCCAAGATGGCTCCTGTCTGTATGCGCTAACTGTACTGTCTGTGTAAAGTATCTTCTTATTAAACTGTCTATACACTTACAAAGTTCTCAATGCTTCGGTTTGCATGTAAGGACACTCATTATGCTGCTGTGTTAGTGTGGGGCTAATTTGAGCCTTGTTAATGGTATTAACTAGCGATCTCTTTTGGAGATGTTGCCGGAGTTGTCCTTTAAGTAATCCATGTGACTCCAGTGGTTTAAACTCGATGCGAGTGCTTTCTTTATTTAAAAAAAATCTTTAAATTAAATTCTTGAAATTATGTTGTTTTTTTTGCACATGGATTAAATGATGTCTTTACTACCTTGCTGGGGCTTGAAAGTGGTAGCTGCATATGCTGTCAATGGAGGGACAGAAAGCTCTCAGATTTTATTAAAAAGATCTTCATTTGTGTTCCAAAGTTAAACAAATGTCTTAAGCCTGGGACACACCAGGCCGACTAGAGGTGACAAAAACTGACGGTGTTTTCGTCTCCTCACATTGGGTGCTTCTGGACCAAAAAGCTGCGCTTGAACACACAGCACAGACTACAGCCGACTGCAAACTAGCACGCGCCTGCCTGTAAGGAATTAACTGTCTATGGCTGTGTCTGAAATCACATACTCTCTCGAGTAGGTAGTTATTTTGAGTAAGTAATTACTTCACGACTGGTAAAAAAAGTATGTTCTATATGAATGTGTGTAGTATGAATGTCTGGACGTACTACATTTATCATGCTGTCATTATCATGTGACCTACCAGTGTCAGTTATGTCGCTTCACTACCATTTATAAATCCTCTCCTGTGGCCTCATGGGATAGTAAAGTGTCCATCGTAAGCACACTTCAGAATCTCACCAGAAGTAGGTCATTCTGGGAATTTTTGCCTACTCTTTTATCAGTAGGCCTAATGTGAATTCGGAAATACTTCTTTTGTCATGTTTTTCACCTACTATATAGTAGAGTAGGGATATATGCGATTTTGGATGCAGCCTATATCAGCAGGTATCAATAGTCTATATTCGCCATTCAAAAGGAGAAACCCGAAACAAGGATATACAATATAAACGCAGATATAGGAAATGTAAACGTAAGTGCTTGCTTAACATTTTGAATATCAGTTATGGTGTTAACTTTCTACTTTTTAAGTGGCTCATGTCGTTATGAAAATAACAAATAACCGGCTTGATGTGTCCCGGGCGCTATGGGTTTGGAACGGCAAGAGGGTTAGTAATTAATGACAGTTGAACTAACTAAATAAATAAATAATTATTTTAAAAAGTTCAGTGTAATTGTAATGGGTTACTATACTGAATATTTTTATGTGCAATTAAGTAATTAAAAATAATTGTTTGCTTAGATGACATGCTGTGGACAAAATCAATTGTGAGTTGCTGCTTTTGCAGATTTGTCCAAATTGGCATGTTATAAATTTCACAGAAAGACCCCTAACATTTAATCTCCATATGTTTTTATGTTGTCAATTAATCATTGGCCACAGTCAACCATAAAATATAAACATTGAGAGGTTTAGTTGTGTGTTATGCTATTGATACTATCCAATTTAAGATTCATCTGAGGGAAAAACTAAGTAAACATTCTGAATTAAAGTGCTTCAACGGTAAATAAGAACAAGTAATTGGATGAAGTAAATGCAGTCTTATTCAATGGTTCATTGATTCTAGTGAATCTAGAAAATGTAGAATATTAGCCTTCTTGTGATTTCACCTGAACCTCATAGTTAGAGGATTAGAACAGTGGTGGACATCAGTGTTGTGACCGTTGGTGTGCTGCACAATATTGTGAACTGTTCAAAGATGAAGCTTTAAAATAGTATTTTACTGACGTCAATTAGAGGAAATGTTTTTTTTTTTTAGTATCTCAGAAAAGGGCTCTCAAATATTGCATTGATGAGCTGAAGCCGTGATTGTGTGTGTGTTGAGCTGAGGTAGTCTCTTGCAGGTCATGCGCTCTTCAGTTAATTGGACATTAAATCAAACTCTCTGTTGCAGCCTGTCTGTGCGGTCTTTAGTGAATCACCCTGGGCCATTGTGTGCAACCAGCTATAGGCATCCATCACTAAACATGAACTTTGTATATCACTGACTTAGGGAAATGCATTACTATATGTAATTTAAAAAAAAATCAAAATAATTGTGTGCCTCAGGATTTGATTGGATCACTGTTGGGTTGCTTCGCTTTGATATTATTGGTTAATATTACTTTTCACCACCTGCACAGCCTTTATTATCAGTGAAAAACAAGTCATTTCAGTAGAGAAAAGTTTAATTGAATTATTATGAAATAATCTTTTCAAACAGGGTGCACTATGGATATTTATTACACAGTAAATATAGTTCCAGTTTTGATTTCATGTGGTCTTCAACTTAAAAATGATTCATATCAAATTCAAGTTTCTGTCATAGTGTCAAATGAACAAGTCACTTAATTTAAATTCATTTAAAATTGTTTTAGGTATTGTGAATAAAGCACAAGCAATAAACCTAATTTACATCAAATGAGCCATGTTTGACAAAGAATGACAATAATTGTATTTAAATGTTCTCAGCATATAATTTATATGTTTAACATGTGGCTAAACTGTGTGATTAAATAATAACCCTTTTTATGCAGCTAAAATACTGCACATAAAAGTGGCGCAAATGTTGAATGAATTTGCTCCTTACCGAATCTCTTGACAATCTAAGAGGACAGCTTTATTAAGGGCATTTTTAGCAATAAAGTGAAGTAAGTGTAATTCTGATTAAATTCTCTAGTTAGTTGTGGCACAGATGGCAAAACTCAATTTCTCAAAAGGGTCAATCAAGCCGAATACTGCTTGCAATAACACTGTCAGGCTCCATTGATCCATAAGAGGAGAGCATTAGAAGCGCATTAGAGGAATGTTGTTAGAGGAGCATTGTGTTGTGGGAAGGCAGTGTTAGTATTGATATGCTCCTGTGGTGAGAAAGTGCAGCTGATGAGGAACTGGAGATTACAGTATAGATTTACACTGGAGCTTCATGTCTTCAATTAACACTCCTTCTTAATAAGGCCAATAGTGCAACAAAGCACACTGTGCTGCAGAACTACCAGAGAGGCTTGGAATGGATGCAAACCGACTTTTGCTTTTATGCTCTTGGTCTCAGTATAATTTAAGAAGCATATAAACCTGGTCTCATTCTTGGTCTTAGATCTCAGACAAGACTGAAGTTTGATGATAACATTGTGCCGCTTCAAATTAGCGCAATATCTTCAGAGGTCTGAGTGATGAATTATGGTAATGAATATACAGATGAGGCACTCAATTGCTTCAACTTCTATGCTGAAAACCAGCATCGCTGGTCACTTATGAATGGGCTCTTTTGAGTTTGATTTGGGCTTGCTGAAATCTGGAATGCGCATCTATATACACTCACCTAAAGGATTATTAGGAACACCATACTAATACTGTGTTTGACCCCCTTTCGCCTTCAGAACTGCCTTAATTCTATGTGGCATTGATTCAACAAGGTGCTGAAAGCATTCTTTAGAAATGTTGGCCCATATTGATAGGATAGCATCTTGCAGTTGATGGAGATTTGTGGGATGCACCCAGGGCACGAAGCTCCCGTTCCACCACATCCCAAAGATGCTCTATTGGGTTGAGATCTGGTGACTGTGGGGGCCATTTTAGTACAGTGAACTCATTGTCATGTTCAAGAAACCAATTTGAAATGATTCGAGCTTTGTGACATGGTGCATTATCCTGCTGGAAGTAGCCATCAGAGGATGGGTACATGGTGGCCATAAAGGGATGGACATGGTCAGAAACAATGCTCAGGTAGGCCGTGGCATTTAAACGATGCCCAATTGGCACTAAGGGGCCTAAAGTGTGCCAAGAAAACATCCCCCACACCATTACACCACCACCACCAGCCTGTACAGTGGTAACAAGGCATGATGGATCCATGTTCTCATTCTGTTTACGCCAAATTCTGACTCTACCATCTGAATGTCTCAACAGAATTCGAGACTCATCAGACCAGGCAACATTTTTCCAGTCTTCAACTGTCCAATTTTGGTGAGCTCTTGCAAATTTTAGCCTCTTTTTCCTATTTGTAGTGGAGATAAGTGGTGCCCGGTGGGGTCTTCTGCTGTTGTAGCCCATCCGCCTCAAGGTTGTGCGTGTTGTGGCTTCACAAATGCTTTGCTGCACACCTCGGTTGTAACGAGTGGTTATTTCAGTCAAAGTTGCTCTTCTATCAGCTTGAATCAGTCGGCCCATTCTCCTCTGACCTCTAGCATCAACAAGGCATTTTCGCCCACAGGACTGCCGCATACTGGATGTTTTTCCCTTTTCACACCATTCTTTGTAAACCCTAGAAATGATTGTGTGTGAAAATCCCAATAACTGAGCAGATTGTGAAATACTCAGACCAACAACCATGCCACGCTCAAAATTGCTTAAATCACCTTTCTTTCCCATTCTGACATTCAGTTTGGAGTTCAGGAGATTGTCTTGACCAGGACCACACCCCTAAATGCATTGAAGCAACTGCCATGTGATTGGTTGATTTGATAATTTGCATTAATGAGAAATTGAACAGGTGTTCCTAATAATCCTTTAGGTGAGTGTACATCCAGTATTTGTATCCACTGCTATCACACACACTACTCAGAGCTTCTGTCTGGATATCACACATAACCCACACATTTCAAATGAGGCACAAAACACACAAGCTTCTTTTTTTTTCACCACCAGTTTTTTTTACTTTTTTTTACTTTTCAATGATCTCAAAAAGACCTTCCCCATTTCTTTTATACAATTTTTTATTTTCTCTCATCTAATTTTTCACTCTTTCTGAAGAAACAACATATATCAAGGTGTCATAGCTCAGAGAAACCCCTCGGTATCCAAACAGTCTCGGAAACAGACATGCCTTCTGGCATCAGTGATCTGTGATGCTGCAGAATCAGGTTTAGAACGTACAACACTATTTTTCTATGGTGGTCTTTGTGGAGAAATATACACAGTACATTAGCAGTCCCATTCATCTATCACTAAACATCTATAATAAAATATTAGCAAGTATTGCTTTCCAAAGATTTCATTTAGTCTGAATACACTTCTACTTTTAAAAAGGCAATCAAAGGAGAAGGAGGCTTTCTGTCCATTTAAGACTTCATCAAGTCCTGATGAGAACAGTAATATGATTATGAAACATGTTTATCATTGATTAAATTGCTGTTAAGGAGAATGGCATACATGGAGTCAATCAAAATGCTAATGATGTATAAGTGGCTGCTTGCTTCACTCCTGCAGTTTTTCTGGCATCACTTCACCTTCCCTTCCCAACTCCACCTTTATTTCTATTAATTAATTACATCTGGAGCTTCATGAGCTCCTTAAATGTGACAAGCAAGCCCTTTTATCAGACTCGAAACACATGTTGATTATACGTGTGGACTACATGTAAAATCAGTTACATATAATTTCAGTTATCTTCAATTATTGCATCTTTTTACAGTTAAAATGGAGCATTCATATACGCATTTGAAATAAATGGTATGGTAGAGGAAAATACATTTTATCTGTGATTTGATTTACTTATTTCTAAATTGTGCGCAAAACTGAAACATAATAGGTTCTCTTACGAGAGGTTCTCTCGTATTGCGTAAGTTTAGCTTACGCTACGGGAAAGATTCATCTTCTCGAGATATTGAAGCCAAAAAATTATCCTAATTTTGTATTCATTGTCAACGCAGTGCAGCAGCTAGCAGACCTAGAGCAGGCAGTCTAGCGTGCTCATTGGCTGCCCTGCAGGCAACTGCTGCAGCCTACCAGTGAGCCCGGCGTGACGTCACGCCCAATGAAGGGCGCTCGCGCCTTCATAGCGTCACAGCCCGCCAGAATGGGCGTGGCTTAGCGTATAAAAGAAGGGGCTCGTAGGCTGAATTCCCTGATTTTTCGACTCTTCAGCGAGCTCTTCGCATCGCTGGATTGAGGGAAGCCACCGTCGCCGTCGAGACAGCGAACAGCCAGCCAGGACAGCGCTGAGGAAGCCGGCCGTCTTCGCCACCTTCAGCCATCCGTGCGAGCTACGCTATCCGGCGACGTATCCTTTTTACATTGTTGTTGTATTCTCTTTTCTCTTACTCCTAAAAGAGCAGCGAGCGTCTTTTTCAAGATGCCTCGCACTTCCTGTGGACAGCCGGAACCTGTGGCCACAGCGACGCGCTCGCCGGAGAACCTCCCTCGAGCCTCGCTCTCGCCTTCCCCGCCTCTCTTCACCGACGCGCAGCTGCCGCTCACGAGCCTCACTGCCGTCGCGTCTGAGGATGAGGTTGAGGGACACGCCACAAGGGACTGCTGTTCTATCCGCGGCTAGCTTCCTTTACGTTACAAGGAAGCTACCGCGCCCCCGCAGAAGCAGTCACTCCGCCCTTTGTGGGACCGCGCAGTGATAAGCGCCGTTCCCAAAGGCAGCCGGAGCCTGTAGCCACAGCGACGCGCTCGCCGGAAAGCCTCCCTCGAGCCTCGCTTTTTCACCTTCCCCGCCTCCCTTCACCGACGCGCAGCTGCCGCTCACGAGCCTCACTGCCGTCGCGTCCGAGGATGAGGTCGAGGGACACGCCACAATGGACTGCTGTTCTAACCGCGGCTAGCTTCCTTTACGTTACAAGGAAGCTGCCGCGCGCGCTCTTTGTTATCTGATCGCGCTACTTAAGCTTACGTTGTTTCCCCCGTGGCTCAGTGGCTAAACTCTAAGCTTTCGCGCCAGAGAACCGTGTTCGATCCCGGCTCTCGCAGCAGATACAATTTATGCAGCTCTCCTCTCTGAGCTCGCGACCAGCTTTCTTACATACAGAAAGCGAGCGCGCGCCCCGAGCGACACGCACACGAAAACTGTGATGACGCTCTCTCTCTTATCTGCTCGCGCCAACTAAAGCTTACGTTGTTTCCCCCGTGGCTCAGTGGCTAAACTCTAAGCTTTCGCGCCAGAGACCCGTGTTCGATCCCGGCTCTCGCAGCAGATAAAATTTATGCAGCTCGCGCGACCAGCTTTCTTACGTACAGAAAGCGAGCGCGCGCCCCGAGCGCATGCGTCACCGGCGAAAGAAGGAAAGAGTGTTTTTTTGTCCCGCCGAGGCTTGACAAACCCCCTCTTTTTCTCAAACATTTTCCAGCTCCTCCTAGTTCGAGCGGCTGGTAATGTCTATACTGCAGTAGAGAGCCTGTTATAACACGCACGCCTGCAGACAATGCCGACACGCACACGAAAACTGTGATGACGCTCTCTCTCTTATCTGCTCGCGCCAACTAAAGCTTACGTTGTTTCCCCATGTGGCTCAGTGGCTAAACCTTAAGCTTTCGCGCCAGAGACCCGTGTTCGATCCTGGCTCCCGCAGCAGATAAAATTTATGCGGCTCTCCTCAGCAAGCCGCCGTTTTCGGATCCGGCTCACGCCGATGGTGTTTTTTAGTGTAGAAAGGTGCCCACATCTCGGTGTTCACCCCTACACACAAGCACAACACTTCCCGTGTTATTCACAGAACAGAGCCCACTCCCTTAGAGCGGGAAACCGCTCGAGTGTTGAACGTAGGATATGTGTCCACGAGTTCGTGCCCACGCCTATTTTTCTGCCCGCTCTATCACTAAAGACTCATATCAAACTATGAGAGAGAAAGACGCGCGTGTCCCGCTGCGGCCGGACCGCTGTCAAAGTTTATTTCCCTGTCAGTCCCCTTCAAACAGGCTACTGCAGTGGTCCATTTAGCAGCCAACGAGCCGGTTCATTTACCCTCTCGCCTGCACACATACGCCGTCTTCACGGCGACCCAGAGAAATCTCAAAAGAGTATAGTGTCTGGTTATCCGGCTCACGCCGTTGGTGTCTTAAGTGTAGTGAAAGTGCCCACGCCCCAGTGTTCACCCCTACACACAAGCACAACACGTTCCGTGTCACTCACAGAGCACACTCTCATAAAGCGCAGAAAAGCCGCTCGAGTGTTGAGTGTAAGAAATGTGTCCACAGGTTTGTGCCCACTGTCTGCCCTCTCTGTAACACGGTCAATGAAGCAGGTTATGAATGTAAGTCTCGTGCCTGCCAGAGAGCGTTCACGCTTACTAACACACACTTCTCCCCGGGCGCCGCCCGCGCGTCTAAGTGTTATCACAAGGCGCAGGGCGTTAATAAGACGCTCCCCATCCTATTCGATCGGGGCGTCAAATACACTTGTAAGTCTCGTGCCCGCGCACACGCGTTCACGCTTACAGAAAGCTTCTCCGCCCAGAGCGCTGCTCGCGCGACAAAAAGTGGAAAGAGAATGTTCCCCATCCCTTATGATTGGGACATCCCACATAAATCAGCCGGTTTCGGTTTTCAGCGAGCAGCCATTGCCCAGAACCGAGAGCGCGCGCGCCACGCTTTCGGCTCCGGTTCAGTTTTCACAAGCCCGCGAATGGCGGCGATCTGAACCTGGAGGCCATTCGCCCCCTAGCGGCTCACGTAGCTGCATGGGAAGCTATCCCAAGGGTTTCAGAATGGGTGCTGAGCACAATAAAGCATGGCTATACACTTCAATTCATTCGCCGTCCCCCGCGCTTCCGAGCCCGGACCGCGACGATAGTGAATGCGGAAGTAGCACACCTACTTCACGCAGAAATAGCAAAGCTGCTGTGCAAAGGGGCAATAGAAAGGGTACCGCCTTCTCTGAGCGAGTCAGGCTTTTACAGCCGATATTTTCTCGTACCCAAGAAGGACGGAGCCTTCAGGCCCATCCTCGATCTGAGACATTTGAACAAGGTGCTTGCGAAAAGACCGTTTAAAATGCTTACGACCAGAAAAATCCTCGCGCACGTTCGCCCGAGGGACTGGTTTATTTCTCTAGATCTGAAGGATGCCTATTTTCAGATTCAGATAATACCCCGTCACAGGCGATTTTTGAGATTCGCCTTCGACGGTCAGGTATATCAATACACCGTCCTGCCGTTCGGCCTGTCTCTAGCACCCCGTACATTTACGAAGTGCATGGACGCGGCGCTCGCCCCCCTGAGAAGTCAGGGGCTGCGAATAATGAACTACCTGGACGATTGGCTGATATTGGCACAGTCAGAGACAGAACTGATGTCTCACAGAACAGTGCTTCTCAGTCACCTGGAAAGCTTGGGTCTCACGGTCAACTGGACCAAGAGCTCATTAACGCCCAGCCAGTCAATTTCCTTTTTAGGAATAGAACTGGACTCGGTGACTATGACGGCATGTTTATCGACGCAGCGCGCGCGCCGTGTTCGACACCTAGCCGCATCTTTCCAGAAGGGCAGCTTTCTCCTTCTGAAAACATTTCAAAGGATGTTGGGCTGTATGGCGTCAGCTGCAGCGGTCCTTCAGCTGGGCCTACTGCGCATGCGCCCGCTCCAGCGCTGGTTGAATGCTCGCGCGTCTTGCCGAGCTTGGGTGTCTGGCGGCCAGAAAATCAGAGTGACTCAGACCTGCATAGCGGCTCTGCAGCCCTGGTTAGTAGCCGACTTGTACCAGCAGGGAGTGATGATGGGAACCATCTCTTACCGAAAAGTCACAGACCGGCCTTCGGCCAGTGGTCAGATCAAGAGAAGTGTTTCCACATATACTGTCTGGAGATGTTAGCGGTCGAGAATGCACTGAAGTGCTTCCTCCCGTTCATACAGGACCAACATGTTCTTGTCCGCTCGGACAACATGTCTGTGGTATCCTATGTCAACCGTCAGGGCGGTGTCAGATCCAGGAATCTCTGCAATCTGGCGGAACGCCTCCTAATGTGGTCTCAGATGCACCTGCGTTCGCTGAGGGCGACGCACGTGCCTGGCCATTTGAACGACGGCCCAGACAAACTGTCCAGGGACAATGTTCCCCCAGGGGAATGGTCCCTGCACCCACAAACGGTCCAGAAACTGTGGCGCCTATTCGGCAGAGCGGAGGTCGACCTATTTCCGTCAAAAGACAACGCTCAATGTCCGATATTCTTTACGAAAGACGAGGACGCGCTGGCCCAGGTTTGGCCCAGCCTCCCGCTTTATGCTTTCCCTCCGGTCTCTCTGTTACCTCAAGTGTTCAAGAGAATCAGGGAAGCACGCCACTCGGTGCTCCTCATAGCCCCGCGATGGGAGAATCAGATTTGGTTCCCGGAACTGACACAGCTGTCACGCACAGCTCCGTGGCCGATCCCGGTGAGGGCAGATCTCCTCTCTCAGGCTCGCGGCACGATCTGGCATCCCTATCCAGAGCGCTGGTCTCTGCACGCATGGTTGATCAACGGGTACTCGTTACCCTGCCAGAAGGAGTGATGAACACAATCACACAGGCTAGAGCTCCTTCCACGAGAAGGCTCTACGCGTCTAAGTGGTCGGTGTTCTCCAGATGGTGCACCGACAGAGGTCTGGACCCGCGGACATGCGGGGTGGCGCATCTGCTCACTTTCCTACAAGAGATGTTGGATAAGGGGAGGTCCCCATCCACGCTCAAAGTGTATGTGGCGGCCGTGGCAGCGTTCGCAGAGCCGACGCACGGCCAGTCATTGGGAAGACATGAGCTGGTCATCCGCTTCCTTAGAGGAGCTAGAAGGATGAACCCGCCGCGCCCCCCGTCGGTTCCTGTGTGGGATCTTTCATTGGTCCTCGAGGCCCTGAAAGCTTTTCCATTTGAACCACTGGACTCCGTGGGGTTGAAATATCTATCACTAAAAACCGTTTTTCTGATTGCACTGTCGTCAGTAAAACGTGTGGGGGACCTGCACGCGCTGTCTGTCAGCGCATCGTGTCTGGAGTTCGGGCCGAATGACTCTAAAGTCATCCTCAGACCTAGACATGGCTATGTCCCTAAAGTGATGGGCACTCCATTCAGAGCGCAAGTCATTTCACTGTCAGCTCTGCCAGCATCTGACAGCGAAAGTGATGTGAATCTCCTCTGCCCTGTTAGGGCGCTGAGGTTTTACATTACGCGCTCCGCCTCCTTCAGGCGTTCGGAACAGCTGTTTGTTTCGTTTGGAGGGCGCACCAAGGGTCTCGCCTCCTCGAAACAGAGCCTGTCCAGATGGATAGTGGACGCTGTAGCAGCCGCTTACGCGTCAAAAGGTCTGCAATGCCCTTTGGGTATCAGGGCTCATTCCACGAGAGGCGTTGCCTCGTCGTGGGCGTGGTCCAGTGGGATCTCTATCCATGACATATGTGTAGCGGTGGGCTGGAGCTCCCCGTCTACCTTTGTCAGGTTTTATAACCTAGAGGTTCCCGCCTTGCAGGCTAAACTTTTGTCAGTTTGAAAGGGATGTGTATTCTGCCCAGATATTCTGCTCAGATCACTCTCACGTGACTCAGCTCTCCTGGTTGAGCTGCACCAGTAGGGTATGTGCCATGTGCCTATACAGACCACCGCGCTGCTCTGTATTCCCTATGTGTGCTTATATACAAGTGATGGCCCGCATGGCTGGCCACCTTATTTTTCCCACTTATTGGGCTCCCCTGAAGTTCGGGGTCTCATGGTGGATGCTTGGCGCGCACGGCGTTGACAAAGTGTTCCCGTAGCGTAAGCTAAACTTACGCAATACGAGAGAACCTCTCGTAAGAGAACGATACTCGGTTACTAACGTAACCTCGGTTCTCTCTAGAGAGGGAACGAGTATTGCGTAACCGGCCGTGCTCGCGCCACGAGCGACTTCGCTTCAGTTTTCGAAAAACCAGGGAATTCAGCCTACGAGCCCCTTCTTTTATACGCTAAGCCACGCCCATTCTGGCGGGCTGTGACGCTATGAAGGCGCGAGCGCCCTTCATTGGGCGTGACGTCACGCCGGGCTCACTGGTAGGCTGCAGCAGTTGCCTGCAGGGCAGCCAATGAGCACGCTAGACTGCCTGCTCTAGGTCTGCTAGCTGCTGCACTGCGTTGACAATGAATACAAAATTAGGATAATTTTTTGGCTTCAATATCTCGAGAAGATGAATCTTTCCCGTAGCGTAAGCTAAACTTACGCAATACTCGTTCCCTCTCTAGAGAGAACCGAGGTTACGTTAGTAACCGAGTATCGTTTTACAATTTCTCCTTTTAGTTCCTCATTCAAAATATTCACAAATGTGTTTGTTTAATTAAAGTAGATAGATATAGAAATGAAAAAGAAAAGAAGAATCGGCAGAAAAAAATCCAGCTTTACCATCACAGGAATAAATGACATTATAAAATACCTTAAAATAGAAAACAGTTCTTTTAAATTGTAATATTTCACAATAGTGGGCTCACACTAATAGCTTGAATTTCTTTGAAGGTATGAACATTTCTTATTAGACTTTACGCACAGGTCAGGGGGCATGATTAATTGCGATGATTAGTTTTAAAATAATTAATCACACTAAATTAAACCATTAAATTGACAGTCCTACTAAAAACTGTTATGCCTCTGAAGTCTTTTCTGTGAGCAGGTGATCTGGTGGAGGAGATAAAGGAGCTGAAAATGTACAGCTATCTGATAGTCTTCGAGTGAGGATCCTGGGCCACTGTGGTGTGTGTGAAGCTATGGTCTGTGCTGACCATTTTTGATTGCCTTAGGAAGAGACAGAGTGATGGGTCTTATAGTGCCTCTGTAAAACACCACTACACTTCAGTTGATAGCATTTTGCTCTTTCTGTTATATGCTTTATCTATTTTTTAAAATGCCCCCCTTCCCAAAAAATATTCTCCTTTCTTCTGCGTATCCCCATCTCGCTCTGACACCCGTGTGATTAATGTTTTTCATTTGATGTCCCCAAGAACCAACAAATAAAACTCCCAGCCAGAGCGTGCAAATGATCTCTCGAAAGAGCTGTAAAAGAGGAGAGATAAACAGAGAAGGTGGGAGAAACAGCAAGAGAGAGGATGAGCGAGTGTGTGTTGGGCAACATAGGACAATTCAGTAGTTGAAATCTGGCCTTTGGAAAGGAAAAACATTTGCGGAGGAATGTGACGGAGGTGTTTCTCTGTGTATAGCTCTCTTCCCTAGAGAAATTCCCTCATTGCTAATCTGCAGTTATTGCGATTGCCAGAGGCACTTTCCAAATTAAAGCAGGAACTCTGGGAGCACTTTAAAACCCCCCCAATCCCACAAAATCGTCATTTCCACTCAGCTGTAACTCTCTCCAGCCTGTTGTTACGGATAAATTATCAGTTGTATGCTCTTTGGTCTGATTTTTTTAATAGACACATAGATGTGTTCCTCAGGATAAACAAAGATAATGAAGTGTTACTGATACAGACTCGTGGGAGATGTTGATGTGATATTGTTGCAATTTAAAGGAATAGTTCACCCAAAAAATGTAATATTCTGTCATCATTTAGTCACGCTGATGCTATTCCGAATTTCTTTCTGCTGTGGAGCACAAGAGAAAATATTTTGAATAATGTCTTTTTTTTGTCCATACATTGAACAAAAAGGTGAACTATCCCTTTACAAGATCCCTTAAGATGTATTTGTTATTCTGGCCTCGTTAACCTTTCCATATACTGTTTTTAATATTATTTTTTTTAACAATGAAAAAACATTGTTAAAAAAAACAACAACAAAAAAACAGCACAGCTGCAGTGGATGTCTGAACATCGGCATAAAAAAATACTGTAGCAACATTTTAGGACTTGTGGATTGAACAGTAAAAAAACGTACATATCAATAACTGATCTAATGTTAATATACCAACCTTCTGAAGTAATACAATCTGTTTTGTACCTTTTATAATACACTGACAACCACCATAAAAACACAGGTGGTGAAAAAAAAAGAGAAATGAGAAAAACACGTAAAATCTCATCATAGTTTTTCAAGCTAAGGTCAATACTATAATTTACACATAGTGTCCAAAACACCATTATGGTAAAACTCAAAAGATGTTTCCTAAAACCCTAATACAAAACCAATAATACTCACGTGTGGAGCAAAAACAATGCAACATCAGTGTCTGTTTTCAATGTCCATTTCCACTTAGGGCTCTTCAGCGCTGGAAAGCTTTTCGAATATTAACGTGGTTCCTAGAGCTCTTGCCTGATCGTAACCCTTCTTTTTCTAGTCATTTTCCTCCGACCTTTTCTCTTTTGTAATGTTCCTCATCCATCTCTCTTATTACAGTCAGTCTTTCTTCAAATCTCCCTCTTGCTCACTCTCTCTCCTCCCCCATCATGACCGTACCTGCTCCCTACTGCTGATTGTGGCCACAAGTTTGCGATCCTTTCAACAGGGTTTCTCAGAAATTGCTTACTGTTAAATTTAAAATTCAATTTGATGTGCCACACAGGGAATTCTGGGAATGTCAGTTTTTAAAAAATTTCACTTTTAAGTATACGATGATATAAGGTGGGTATAAGGTGAGATTATTCACTTGTAATTATAGTAAAAAAGAGACTGAAACATCTACATCTTTCACATTCACAACAATGGGATGTGAAAAAGTGCAACTGGGAAGAAAACTCTGCAGGGCCTCCTTTTATGGTTGATCTCATAATATAAACACTCGTTATGAGGGTTGTTGAAAGGCTAATAAAAAGGCAAGTAAAAAGACTATTTAGACAATACAACATAAAGGTGACAAGGAGTAAAATGTAGTGTATGATACAGACTGAACTTAAATTTGGTATTTCTATCAGAAGGTTAAACTGCAGTTTTGTAGGATGTCAAGTGTTGTTTGCTGTACAGATGATGAGGGATTTCCTAGAGTTCACTGTCCAATAGAGGTACTTATAGATAACAAGTGGCAGTTATGTCAAGAATTTCAGATGTGCATCAGAAAACACATCGAGAACCAGTATATAAACAATTTCGAGCAGATGTTTATATGCAACTTCTCTTGCACATCAATGTGCAGCGCAACTTTTGAGCAGATGTTTACAGTCAGCCTTTCCTTTCCTGCAGGTTGTTACTAAACGAGTACAGTGGTACTATAATTTCTCTATCATGCTGGTACATAGGCTATACCATATTCTTTTATAGTTTTGCTTTAACTCTCTAACCATCTCTAACCAAAAAAAAAAGCACCGGTGTTGAGCTGAAATCTTAGTAATTTGTTTACATCTTGACTCTTACTCGAGTGATATTCTTTTCTTAAGGTGACTAAACTTCTGATTCATCATATATTTTGAGGATTTTGAGTAGGCTATTTTTATAAGAGCCTCCGACTCATTACTTTGCACAGTGATTTGGTTTATCAGGATAGAACGGTATTATTATGCCTACAGTAAATCTTATGATTTCCTTTAAAAAGTAATTTAAGAAAAATGTATTCCCTTATCAATCATAAATAATCAGTTAAATCACTTTACCTAGATGGAGTCATATTAATTATATGGAGACTCATTAATCTTTGTGTGGAGTCAGATTAATCCGTTCTAACACTTTATCCTTGTACTTGGAATGGTTTCGGAACACCGACTCCCATTCGGTTACATCAGAGAATGTTGATAGAAAAGTAGGATGTTGTATTTCTGTTATTCGGAAATTCACTAGAAACTCTCTGGTTCAGACAGATTGAAATCAGTAATAATATTTTTCCAGTGATCCTAAAGGAAAAGAGTCTCTTTTTGAATCTGTGGCACTAGCAGTATATTTTCCACTCGTATCAGGAAGTTGAGGTGATCATCTGGCAGTTCAAAGTCTTCTGTTCAGGCTTTAGATGTTCTCCAAGTGGATTCATTCTGTTCTCACTCTGTGTGGATAAAAAAAAATGCTGTGCTCATGCACACAAACTGCACTCAGCAGCACATCAGCCTGTCATCCTTCCATGGCAACAGCAGTGAAAGAGAGCTTAGAGTATGTGATTAAACACTGCTTCTCATGTGGATGTTTCAAACAGCCCTCTACAAAACCACCACTGCCCATGACTTCTGCATAAAGTCTGGCCCATTTAAGCTTCTTACAGCCAAGAACTACAGCCCACTTAGACTGTCTGGTGGTTGTAAGAAATGAGAAATAACCAGCTATACAGTAGTTTGCTTATTACAAGACGTTTAGGGGTCAGATTTCTATTCTCTATTCTATTTTTGTGTATAATACACATTAAGGCATGACTGTGAGGTTTACAGATAAAGAAGCAAATCTATTTTTGTTTTCTTGGTGGCACAGCAAGAGAGAAGTGCAGCCTAATAGGCTATTGAAGTAATGATGCATAAACATTGAACTTGCAGTTCAGTAGTCATATTTTAGGTTGATGCAGTAGCTGCTCTGACTGATTTTAAAAAAAAGCATTCATTGAAGGATTATTCAGAATGATTTAGATTTTTTTTTTAAACTAATAATTACATTCTAAAACAATTGTAACAGGTCACCTGAATTACTTTTTAGAGTAAAGAACTGACATGTAGTAATTTCTATTTCTGAATCAGAGAACCGGTCGGAATTTTGGAATATTTTTTTTTTGTGATGGTTTTTAAAAGAAGTCTCTTATGCTCTCAAATAATTTGAGCAAGAGTAAAAACAGTAATATCGAGAAATGGTATATACATAAAAAAAGTTTTCTATTTTTAATATATTTTAAAATGTTTTAAAATATATATTTAAAAAATGCCTGTGATGTCAAAGCTGAATTATCAACATCATTTTACTCCAGTCTTTAGTATCACATTTTTCTTCAGAAATCATTCATAATAATGCTGATTTGGTGCTCAAATATGATCAATTATTATTGGTGCTGCATTGTTAATAATGGTTCTTATTATAAGTGCTTTGAAATCTTTTGTAACATTATACATGTATTTACTGTCACTTTTGATAAATTTAAACCAAACAAACAAACAAACAAACAGACAAACAAACAAACCAAACAAACATTTATAAACACTAAAATCAGAAGGATTTCTAAGGATTTCTGAAGAATCACATGACACTGAAGACTGCACCAAATCATTATATTAGAATGGTTTCTGAAGGATAATGTGACTCTAAAGACTGGAGTATTTATGCTGAAAATTCAGCTTTACCATCCCAGGAATAAATTATATTTTGAAATATATTAAAATTAGGGCTGTCAAATGATTAATCACGATTAATCACATCCAAAATAAAAGTTTTTTTTACATAATATATGTGGGTGCACTGTGTACAATTATTTTGAATATATATAAATACACACACATGCATGTATATTTAAGAAAAAAATATTATTTATATATAAAATATTTATATTTATATATAATATAAATTATATATAAATCTATATACAGTATATACATGAAAACATTTCTTAAATATATACAAGCATGTGTGTGTATTTATATATATAAAATAATTATACACAGTGCACCCGCATATATTATGTAAAAAAAACTTGTGATTAATCACGATTAATCATTTGACAGCCCTAATTAAAATAGTACTAATGATAATATTTCACAATATTACTGTTTTTACTGTATTTTTGATCAACTAAATGCAGCCTTGGTCACCATAAGAGACTTCTCTTTAAAAAACATTTAAAAAACTTAATTATTCCAAACTTTTGGCCGGTAGTGTGTGTGAAATACTCTTGTGCATCATTTACATCAAGTTTTGCCCAACAGGGAACTTGTTTATTGATTATAAGAACTCATATTTTTTCACATTTCTGTCATGGCATGAGCACACCACCATTTTCCCAATTTGCACGACCCACTTATTCCCACAGTCGGAAAATGGCTGTATTAGACGGTCTGTGAACAGCCCATTGGTGGTCCGTGGGTGGTCTGTGGGCTTGCTGAGACTACAACCTACAAGACATTTCCTAAATATATTACCACCCAATGACCAGAACACACATTTCCCAAACACATTACCACACTTAAGTGTATGGACATGATTAAAACGAGTCACAAACACAATTTATAACTAACATATAATTTCATGTTTACTAGTGCAAACATTACAACATTTAACCCTCATTCATAAAATTTAGGAACTGTTATAACAGTGCAGTTATTGATGAGTTTGTTGCATTTTTGGTTTAGAAGACCCTGGGGCATTTAGCAAAAGTAGATCCCTAATCAGGGAAGTGCTGGCAAGAGAAGCCGGTTTTATTTGAACAAGACGTGAACCAATACACAGAGCACATTATAAATCAGCGGCATCAGTCAGCATGCACTCTGAGGCCAATACATCACCTCAATGACACTTGAACCCATAAGTATAACACTTTTGAATCCAAGGGCGCTGTTCTGAGATTAGTTTCCTATCACTTTATTCTTTTGAAAATGAGCTGATCTCACATCAGCAAAGTTATTGAAAGAAATTCAAACAAATGACTGGCATATATTAGACCACAGTCAACTATTCACTTCATGCCAGTATTTTAGAGGCCTTGGTGCCTCTCAGGAACTGAGGATTTTGACTTAATCAGCTATTATGTATCATGTTTTGCTTGAGCTCAGTGGAGAATATTTGAAGGCGGGTACAAAGAAACTCGTATGAGTCAAAGAAAATCTTTTTCTAAGCTCGCTCTCAGTAAGCACAGCGAAACAGCTTTATGACCAGCAGGAGTACCGCAGTGTAGTTTCTAATAAATACAGCCCTTAGGAGTTTTGTGCATATTTAACATTCAACTAATTAAAGCCCTTCAAAAATGTATGAAACGGGATGATGCAAACCAAGTTTTTTTAATTTAAAGTCACAGTTTTATAAGAAAAACACCTTTAGGTGTTTTTAAGCTTGGTTCGAAATTTAGATAATGTAGTGCAAGATTCATATGAGGCAGGATTTTGCCAATATAACTTGACTAAATGTCAATGTTTTGCCTCAACAAATTTCAGTTACATTAAAAGGCAGTTTGGTAATTGAGTCAGGCACTCACAGAAAACAGATGATGTAGAAAAAAATTGACATTTCCATTGCAGGACCTCCTAAGGGATCTCTCCCTCTTTCTCTGCCAATGGAACTGGGTTGTGTCGGAGTGCATTGCTAAGACAGGCACATGCTTTGTTAGATAATTTAATGAAGGTAAAGCTTTTTGTATGTGGAGCTAATCAGTCCTGATCTATTGGAGAGCCAACAGAAAACGCACATATATTAAATCCAAATGATGTGGTTGATTGGTGGCCATCACTGCTAAAAAATGTCCACCTTAGTTTATTACTGGCACAAAGCAGTTGGTAAAGCTGGTAGATCAGCATGGTATTTGTGGTGAAGATACTGTAGTTGACATGGATGTCAAGATATTTAAAGGATAGTTTACACTACAATTCTTTTTTTTACTTAACCTCATGTCATTTCAAATTCAAACCCATAGAACCCATTTATTTTCCCTCTTTTCTCTTTGTGCAAGAAACATACCAAAAATTAACTGAATGAATCAATGAATTATGAGTTGAATCGGTTGATCCAGTTCCCAATACTTGAAATTGATTTATCATACTGATCTGGTTCATTGACGTCTGGTTCATAGTTCAAGAAATTATTAAAAATTCATCTTTTTAAACGTGTTTATAATATTTATTATATTTCGTTTATTCCTGTGTATTGTTCCGGATGTGTAATTGTTTTGATTTTCTTTTATATATATATATATATATATATATGTATATATATATATATATATATATATATATATTATTTTTCTTCTTATTATTATTATTTATTTATTTTTGGGCATTTTTGAGTGTGAGAATAGCACTTTATAAAAAGATTTTTGACAATAAAGTTTAATTCAACACATTCTCATCCTCGGGCGTCATCTAACTGACACTTTTGACCATGCGTCTTAATCCGACACACATGGCACCCTTTAGCGTCAGTTAGATGACGCTTCCGTTATGGGTTGGTTTAGGTCTGGGGTAGGGTTAGGGTTAGACCACTAGGAGGCGCGTCTCATATTGACGCTTAAGGGGTACCATGTGCGTCGGCATGTTGACGCATGGTCAAAAGCGTCAGTTAGATGACGCCTTGGGATGAGAACGGGCTGTTTAATTAAAAGTTTGTTTCTCACACAAAACTATATGTGAAGACTTGGAATACAGTGCATAAATTGTATGATATTTTTTACTTTTGTGTCCTTTTTGAAGTTTGAAAGCTCCAGTGCCCATTTATTTCAATTCTAGTTTTGGGTGAACGATTCCTTTGAGATTCCTGCCCAGGGCACCAACAAATCATCATCTCATGTTGAGGATCAGCATCCAAAATACAACATAAGTGTCTTTTCAGCATGTATTGTTAAACAACTTGCCTTCTTTTCTAAATATCACATACTCAGTAACTATCAGATCGACAGCCCATAGCATATCCAAACTAAACTTGTTCTGTTCGGGAAAACACAGAAGACGGGAAGGGGAGTAGGGGGACGGTCATGGATACTGAATTTGTTTATATTCATTGCAGTAGTCCACAGGTCAAACTGATAGGCTCTACTAAATCATTCCCGAAAAGCATTAAAAAAGGTCACAGCAGAGATTTAAGGCACTCTTAGCATGAGCTTTCCCTTTAATTCTCTATCTAGCACTCTGTCTTTCCTTCTCATTCTTTTTCCATACCACCCCGCCCGACTCATTTTCACTCTTTCTCTAACCCCATCCTTTCTGAGGTTGACATTTAGAAAGGAGCCTGTCAGTGTGTGCGTGTGAGTGAAGGAAAGAGAGTGATCATCTCTGCATTATAATAACTTTAGCCATACACCTTATTCACCCAGCTCCTGTCAGAGAGAGAGAGAGAGAGAGAGAGAGAGAGAGAGAGAGAGAGAGAGAGAGAGAGAGAGAGAGAGAGAGAGAGAGAGAGAGAGAGAGAGAGAGAGAGAGAGAGAGAGAGAGAGAGAGAGAGAGAGAGAGAGAGAGAGAGAGAGAGAGAGAGAGATGTGGACCGCTCACAGTTAAACATCAGCTGTTTTAAACAGCATTTATCTGAGACTCTGAGGGATTTTCATCTGAATGGTGTTCACCAGAGTCCTGAACATCTCATTGGCATTTCTGCATTCAACTTGTCTCCTTTAATACTTCTTTCATTCTTTCATGCTTTCAAAACAATACCGCTCACCGCATATGGTGTAGTCAATGAGCTATAAATTTAATAAATTGCTGTTTTGACATAAATCAGCATCACGTTTCCCCTTCTTTTATGACGTGTGTGCAATGGCCTTTCATAGTGAGCCTAAAGGAACTTCATTTAGAATTGTGTGTTTAAAAGATTATCCAGTCAACCTTGATCCTACTTCATCCTTATTATCTCACAGTAGCTGAGTGTGCCAAGATTGTGAATACTGAATAATGTTTTGGGTCTCAGCAGCATAGAAAGAATTTGAAATGGTCTCTTCAGCCTGGAGAGGAAATTGAGAGTTATTTTTATTTTTAATGATTGAATATAGTAATTAATCACAGGAAGAGCGGAAACAATAGGAATAAGAATAGCCTATACTTCAAAATAAGAGTACTTATACACAAGAGGAGCACAAGATAGGAATCATAACAAATATACTGTTACATAAGCTGTCGAGAATCTCCATCTTCTTGAATATTGACTTAGAATGCTGGTGGATATTTTAAGTTTAACAGACACAATTGTAATAAGAATTTCTTTAGAACCCCAAACTACTCAGACTTAAAATAAAGAACATTATCATATTGGTTGGCAAATGCTTAAATATATCAGATTATTTACTGCCAAGAAATCTGTATGAGATATATGCATTTGAAATATGTATGAGCATGTCAGGATACGTTGACAATGTTTTGAACCTTCAGGAGCTTTTTGCATTAGACTTCTCTCTATTGAGAGATACAGCTTGATAAGCTGCAAGATACTGCAATGCCCAAAGCATCAGCTATTTATTATATATGAAGGAAACACGGTTAGAGAGCGGCTTGATTTTTGTGATTTAGATTCTCTGTTTATGCTATTTAAATGTACACAAAGTAATTTTTTCAGGGGTAAGGTCCTTGCACACCGAGTTTGAAATTTTCACGTGCCTATTTTCCTATTCGTCATACGGTGGCTCTAAATTGTCAAAACACCTCTCAAAATGGTTGCTACGGATGTGAAGAATCGAACCAGATCCAAATTTTTTTTATGATGGACGAAAGTTTCGGAGTCAGTGTGTAAACGTGATTGACAACGCGAGGTTGTATTTATTTTTTAACGTGCAAATATTTCGGACGAGAATTTCGGACTCGGAGTGTGAAAGGAGTCAAGGACCTTTACACTTTGTTTCGATGGTCAACTTTAGACATTCTATTAGATATAAGTAATATATAGTATAATGAGAATTAGTTGACATGACTTATAGGTGTATTATATATTAAAGTAGAAGAAGACTGTTAGGTTAGGATTATTTGTTTGGTTACGGGTTTAAGTAGTTATAATACTGGTAAGTTGACACGTAGTTGCAAAGTTACATATAGTCAGTGGTAAAATGTCTGTGGGGGGAGCATCAAAATAAAGTGTTAGCAGAGATTAAGCAGCAGACAGTCTACTTACTCTCTAATGAGAGTTAGTTGACATAGTTGCAAAGTTACTTATAGTTCGTAAAATGTCTAAAGTGGGCCATTGAAATAAAGTGATACCTTTTTCAGCTTTTGGAAAATGTTTTAAAAAAAACTAAAAAAAAGTCCACAAATCTCTCGCTTCCCACACCTTCTATAACAAAACACATGTTGAGGTGCAAGGGCTGAAAGGGACAGAGGTAGACTTGGGGTCATTTGGAGAAGGGTTAGTTTTTTCACACTCAGATCTCATAAAGTGTCAGGACAGGAAAAAGACTCAGGTCTCACTGGTGACTGTGTGCACAGAGCCCAAAGAAAGAGCAACTGCTGCCGGCATGTTAAACCTGACCACGGGGGTCACTGAAGGGGTAAAGAAGTACTGCTATACCACCCATTAACCTCACCAATATGAGCACATGCTGGGAACATGAGTTCAGGGAAAACACGTCACTCATTGTCTCTCTCTTATTCTTTAATGCGTCCATTCTGTCTTTTTCTTTCCCTTCAAATGGATAAAAAGGTCACTAATGATCTATTAAATACACAAATACTTCTAATAACTTAGTGCGATTACCGATCTCGATTACCGACCGAAGGCACTCAAATGAACACTTTTATTGTAATATACATCCTCTTGTTATCGCTCTCAGTGTATTTTGAGTTCTTCAGCACACACTTTAGTTTCATTTTTGAGGTGATAAAGGACAAGTGAGCTGTCAGATGGAATAGAAGAAGAGAGGATGTGACAAGACACAGGGTTAATGGGTGTTTCCGCTGTAGCTGAATTAAAATAGATGCACAGATTTCTTCCTTCCCTTTTTGCATGCTATAGTCACTGGCTTGGGTCCATGAAACTCACATATACAGGCTGGTATATCAGCTCCTGTCAATCATGGGCAGTGACGCATAGTGAGTTTTAGAACTCAAAGAAATCGCATTGAATATGGTTGTTATTCTATTAGAGATTAGAAAGCTTTAAAAGTTTACTCATTATTTAAATGTGATTATGAACTATTTTTCAGGTCATAGAGTTTAGATATCTGCTGTGCAAATATCTGCTGTGCTTAGGGCTAAAGAAATCACAGTAAGAATATAATACAATAAAATAATTGTCCCTGATAAATGAAAGTACGATGTTTAATTGCAGTAATTAGCGGCCATTACAGACAACAAACGTCTTAACACTCCTATTTGCTGTTCCTTTGTCATTGTAGTGGCAACAATAAAACATTTAAATAGATTTAAAAAAAACATATGGTGACAGTAAGTATCAGTTACTATGGGTTTGGGCTTTAAAATTACAGAATAGATTTGCAAAAATCCGCTGATTAAATTTTGTTTTATTTACTGTATGCTTAGAAAAAAAAAGTGGGGAATACGATATCTAAAATATTACAATATCTACGATATTACAAGAAACATCTACAAACAAGTGTTCTTATCTTGTGCAATATTTATGCTTTTGTAAATGTATCTTGTTTTGAGGATGTCTAAATACTTTTACTGGGAATTAAGACATACTGTGTAATAAAATGTTTTTGCTGTGTTAGTCAAGCTTTGGGACTTGCATAAGAGCTGTCTTACAAACGATAAAACAACAGCAACCTGCACCTGTTCATGTACACTTGCATTTTCTGAGTGTTTTAATGAGGTCTGCTTTCAGCCTGCTTTCAAAGACTTTCAGAAAACCTCTTCATGATCATTATGAAATGGATGCATCAGCTACATGCTGACATCACAAAAAATAAACAGCTCTTCATTAAAAAAAAATTATGTGTTTATATATATATATATATATATATATATACACACACACACTGTTCAAAAGTTTTTGTTTTATGGTTTTGAAAGAAGCTATATTTATTTGATCAAAAATAAAGTAAAATCAGTACTATTGTGAAATAATATTCCAATTTAAAGCTGCAGTTTGTAGCTTTTCCTCTTTGTCGCCATCTCTGTTTGAAGTCTGCAATTGCAGTCATTCGCGGAATTATTAATTTTACGTGAGTTGTACATCGGCATGAAACAGCGCGGATGAACACAATGTTGTGGGGAGAGTGCGCGTCGCGGCTGTCGGTCACAGCGCCGTTGTGGATACTGGCATTCAGAATCACACATTCTACTTTTTGGAAGTACAGGATGACCAACATAAGAATTTTCACCGGAAAATGTCCTCTGAACAAGTAAGTAACATTCACTTTTGTTCAGATCAACTAAGGGGAAAAATGCATTGCACTGTCTGCAGTAAATCGCGCTGATTAAATCTAACGATCGCTTATGTCGAACCGTGCAAATTATAGGCCTACTTTGTTCTCAAATTGTTAATGTTAACAACATCAGCATTGCGTGATTTAATGTGTTTTATGGTTACCTGTAGTTCAGAATTCATATTCTCCATAATAGCTAAACGAGAAAGGCACAACAAAGGAAACTCCATAACTGTGTGAATTAAGTAAACAATTGTGGTACTGTTACACGATTGAACTATTGAAATGTCTTACTTGTCCAGCAGAAAAAAGCGTCTCTTCTTCCGTTTTGAACCCCTTCACGCACTTTTCAAAAGCCCTGCCGATGTTTATCCTTGTGTTCACATGAGACGGTTGCTGTCTTTCTCTAGCCACTTTAAATCCGAAGTACGAAGTCTTTTGGGTTTTATAACTGGTGAATCTCCAGTTGACACTGATGATTGTCGTTTGGATCTTTCTGGATCCGCCATAAGTTAAATTATGTAAAGTGCTGCGAGAAAAGGCTATACATCTCTACATCTCCACACCGTCAACGTCCTCACGCGCAGTATAGCCGGCTAGCCGAAACTCCTTCTTTGTGTGTACAGATGTGACGTAATGACGCAAAGACATGCTCGAATTTCCCGCGGAAACCCACCAGTACCACCCTAATTAAAATCATTATTACAAGCTAACCGTTTTGAATCGAGCTACGGCAACCAGATAGGTTTGAACACTGGCTGAATATGTTTTTTTTTTTTAAATAATTATTTTGGATTATTTTTAACTTGAAAAAAGTTACGGACTGCAGCTTTAAAGGGATACTCCACCCAAAAATGAAAATTCTGTCATCATTTACTCACCCTCAAGTTGTTGCAAACCTGTATGAGTTTCTTTCTTCTGCTGAACACAAAGGAAGATATTTTGAAGAACGATTGGAACCAAACAGTTGTTTGGCACAATTGACTTCCATAGTAGAAAAAAAAAATACTATGGAAGTCAATGGTGCCAAAGTTCCAATCGTTCTTCAAAATATCTTCCTTTGTGTTCAGCAGAAGAAAGAAACTCATACAGGTTTGCAACAACTTGAGGGTGAGTACATGATGACAGAATTTTCATTTATCATTTTTACTAACATTTTCCACATAATAAAATACATGATTCCAGCTGTTCCTTCTTGCTCTCTTATCTCTCCGACAGCGAGTTGACACACAAACCCGCCTCCCCTCACTCACTCATTTGATTTGCTCTGGATGAATATTGTTGGTGTTACAGGGATTGAACTTTGGTGTGGGGTTGCGCGTATTGTGCATAATTTTACTCATTCCCGCAGATTTTGTGTTCACACCCAAAGTGCGTGACATAAACCCGCCTCTCAGTACTACTAAATTGATTTTTTTTCGCTACACAAAATAATGTCAAAAGGGCCATCTTGGTGAGTATTCAAGTAAACACATTCAGTTAGGCCTATGTTTTTAAAAAAACATAAACGGTTGAGAAAGAAAACGCATGTGTAACAGTATAATGGATTGGTGCATTCGGTCTTAAAGTGACAGCAGCCTAGTATACCTACTGATAAATTATGAGATAATATAAAAAATATCCACATGGCAGTTTCCCATGGTATCAATGTCAAAATTGCGGCCAGTAAAAATGCTGAGTGGCTTGTAACTTTGGAAAACCGTTAGCCACAGTGGCTGGTGAGCAAAAAAGTTAATGTCAAGTCCTGTCCATCATGCCAAACCCTCAGAGAGTTGTCATGACTGAAGTTTGTTTTTGTTATATTTTATTTTATTTCAGTTTAGTACAGGAATCTTTATGGTTAGCTAAAATAACCCTGGTAACTATAGGCATAGTATATCAAAGTGTCACCTATGCGCATTGATCACAGCCAGTTAGTGATACCATTCAGGTCAGGCAGAATGGCTCTTGGTCTGCTCATACTTTCCCCCCCAAAGACTTTGCTGACCCGAACGTACCCTGTAATCTGCTTCCTTCTGTTTTTTTTTTTTCAAATGCATTTCTACGCTTTCAGTATTATGCCTGTTTCCATAGCAATGACTTTTTCTACACTTCAGCATTCAGACCCTTCCCAGGTGAAAACTGTGCTACACTCTAGACTCCAGAGGCCTTGTCAGGAATCTTAATCAAAGACAACATCAGATGTCGGGCAAATCTGAGGTCCGCTTCCACAGCCTGGAGATGAGATTATTGAAATTGCCTGGGTGAAGATCCCCACTTAAAAAAACGGCAGAAGGTGGTCCATAATATGTGTCCATATCAGCGTCTGCATGTTTTTGAGTTCTCAGATCCACGTGTACATCAAACATACACCCGACCTGATGTGTGCTGATAGAAATGCAAATATTTAAAAGTCAATATTCATCTACACTGTGTATGTGTCGTACCAAAGTGTGCATCTCTAGATGGGGGAGTGGTAATATGTCATGTCTTGCCCTTCAGAGTATAGATGAGCAGAGAATTAATGCACAAGGCCAGGACTTACACCTCCTCATTTGGCTCCTCTATCTCGCTCACTCTGTCCCAGTTCTGTTTTATTCTTTGTCCCTCTCATGCACTGTCTATCACCTGTGATTCTTCCCATCATCCTCTTATAGAAGTCTCTTACTGCCTGAACGAGAGCTCTGTGCATCAAAAGCAGTTGAATGCTCTGGGTTATTTTGTCTGGAGGGTAAGGCCCATGGTGGGGCTTATTGCAGGCATGTTACTCTTAAGAGGTTTGTAAGATAAGTGGCTGTTGAACTGAAAGCCTCACTAGTTGCAGAATGACTGATGTAAAATGAGCTTAAAGCAGCTGAAACTCTCAAACATTTCAAACAAATCTAATTTTCACTCTGTATTCTTCACCATAAACACCTGTAATAGAAAGTGGATTCTCTGATGTATACTAAATAATACCATCTGTTTCCCAAGTACCTACTCAAGACTGCTCTACTGGTGTGAATACTGATGTTTTTTCATGTTTGAGTCACCGGTTTTAAATTCAAGGAATTGTGGCTGTTTAAAAAAAGTGTTTCTGAAAAGTTATAGACCTATTAAAGGGATAGTTCACTTAAAATTAAAAATATATATATATCATTATTTACTTACTCTCATGTTGTTGACTTTCTTTCTTTAGTGGAACACAAAAGATATTTTGAAAAATCTCAAATTTGTACAAAAAAAAAATTGGTCTATACCGATGTTGTATTGGACCTTTGTGACAAACGAGTTAATAATTCTTCAAAATATCTTCTTTTGTGTTCCACAGAAGAAAAAACGCCAAACAGGTTTGGAACGATGTAAGAGTCAGTGAATAATGACTGAATTTAAATGTTTGTGTGAATTCTCACTTGTAAAAAAAAACAAAAGTGCACTTAATTCTATTTTAGTTTAATGAAATCTAAGGCCACTTAAAGGCAGTGTTGGGCAAATTACTTTTAAAAAGTAATTAGTTACAGTTACTAGTTACTTCTTCCAAAAAGTAACTAAATTAGTTACTCAGTTACAAATTTTAAAAGTAACTAGTTACTTAAGAAAGTAACTTTTGCGTTACTTTCAAGTAAAATTACATTTTAAATGCTCAAATGTGACCCCACCTCTACCCCTCTTTAACGGAACTTAAAATACATGTGCATGTTCAATTATTTATGATAAATCTGAATATTATAATGAAATGGACACTTAATACAATACATTATTAACTGAAACATTGTACACACATCTAAAAAAAATTATGTTGCTGTGGGACAAAGTGAGACTAGCCTCCAATCAAATGCCATGTATGTAGATATTATGTTTATATAGTGGATCAATGCAAATAACACATGTTTTGGAACTTTTTGATATTTGTTGCCCCTCAACAGGCCACAATTGGGCAAAATTTAATTAAGCTTGTTAAGCAATATACCAAAAAGGCTGACTGGCTTGTGTTGTTCCTTGTGTGTCCTGTCCTGTCCTGTCAGACTATGCGTTATGATGATGGGTCGTTCGCAATTCATGAGCGTTAGCCGTTAGTGATGATGGGTCGTTTGCGAATGAGCGTTAGTGATGATGGATCGACTCGTTCGCGAATGAGCTTTTTATGGGTCGTTCGCGATTCGCGAATGAGCCGACTCTATGAGCCATATCTCGCATATCTGAAGAGCCGACTCTATTTTTACAAATTTAGCCTATAGAAATTAAATAATTATGTAATAAAAATTGAAATATTATAGTCAAAGTCATTTAAAGAGCCGTTTGTGAGCCAAAAGAGCCGGCTCTTTTCAGTGAGCTGAGTCAAAAGAGCCGAATGCCCATCACAACTATGCGTGCTTTCGAACACCCGCCCAACTCTACCTCTGATTGGCTTACGATGACATTTTACTCTACCTCAGCCAATCGTCAGCATTTATGCGCTTGTCTCGTGCTCTGCCCTACCCTGACTACGTCAGACTTCCTACTTCCGCTAATTTCATTTCGCTCCTGTAGTCAGTTGCCCTGTCCCAAATGGAACCCTAAGCACTCGCGGTCTTCCTCTGAGTCCGCACTTTCATGACGTAACGCCGCTTTGAATGTCGGGAAGAAGTCTGCTGTGGAGTCCGCATCAGCGCGGGCTCGGCAAAAGTGCGCATCAAGGGCGCAAATCGACCGCAGAGGGGGCGCTCGCGAGCACCCTTCTGAGATCTAAAAATGACAAATGGGACACACTACGGTCTCACGGACTTAACGGACACGCGCACGTGGCAGCCATTGTAAGTCCACAAGACCGAAAGTGCACATGAAGTGTGCCATTTGGGACAGGGCCAGTCTGATGCCCTGTCCCAAATGGAACCCTAAGCACTCGCGGTCTTCCTCTGAGTCCGCACTTTCGTGACGTAACGCCGCTTTGAATGTCGGGAAGAAGTCTGCTGTGGAGTCCGCATCAGCGCGGGCTCGGCAAAAGTGCGCATCAAGGGCGCAAATCGACCGCAGAGGGGGCGCTCGCGAGCACCCTTCTGAGATCTAAAAATGACAAATGGGACACACTACGGTCTCACGGACTTAACGGACACGCGCACGCGGCAGCCATTGTAAGTCCACAAGACCGAAAGTGCACATGAAGTGTGCCATTTGGGACAGGGCCTGAGATAGCAGCCTATCTTTCTGTTTTCCACCGGCCTGAAAACAGCCTGGCCAATCAACGAACAGAGGGCGGGCTGAAAGCCGTGACGTAGTCGGTAAGCGCCGTACGTGTTTAAGATTAGGTCAGGGAAATCGAAAACGACCGCTAATATGGAGACGCGGATGCAATTAGCTCTGTTGTGGAGAATATTCCCGGCATTAGCAAACTGAAGCCCGAACACGAAGAGTGTGTATTAAACATTTTGAATGGAGGTGATGTTGTGGCCCTACTCCCTTTGGGAAAAGTTTAATTTATCAACTATTACCGATCGTCAGCGAGAAACTGGGGAGCCTTTTGACAGGTCAGTGTATCTTTTCTTTTCCAGGTCTTAAATACCGTAAAACTTCAAATAATAGCCCGGGCTTTTATTTGCCCAAATCGTCGAACTGCACCGGCTTGTACTTGAGATAGGCGTCTAACTTATATGAGACAGGCCTTTATAGTTGAGATGTTGTTCATTGAGATGTTGTTCCTAGAGTCTATAATCTCTAAAAATCTCCAAATGCTCCACGTGAAACCGCGGTCTTCCGACCTCTTACTATCTTGTCGATTGATTTTTATGAATATGCGCGAGGGAGAGAGAGCAAGACAGCGCTCGTGTTGTTTGTAGACGTGGGAGTGCGCGCGCGCGGCCGGGGCTCTCTCTCTCTCTCTCTCTCTCTCTCTCTATCTCTCTCTCTCTCTCTCTCTCTCTCTCTCTCTCTCTCTCTGCTCGTTTGTGCCCTGTCAAGCGCAGCAGTCATTCTATTACATCACTCACAGATCAAAAAAGTCGTTTACAGCCATGTTCACTCGGGTATTTCGCTCGCATCATCAAGTGTTTACAGTGGAAGTTCGATCATAGATTTGAGTTCGATGCATGATGTCTGTGGTTCGATGGCTGTGTCGGCGCATAACATACGTCATAAACAAACTTATCTGATTGCCTTACGGGTAACCAATGATTTTAAACTTCAGTACGCGCCCCCTAGCGAGAGAGAAAACACTTCTCTATTATGCTATCCCAGACTCTGTGTACGAAGCAAAGTGAAGTAGCAGAGTCTGGTATTACCAGGCTAGCTCTGCCCACTAACCAAGGAAGAACAGTAAAAAAAGTATTTGCCTCTCGCTCAGAGATCTAGTTGGTCTGATGAAAAAAAAAAACAGCTTCATCAGTTATAGTAATGCACCGCATTTTTTGGCAGTAACGGTAACGGCGTTATTAAGATGAGAAGAGTAATCAATTAGATTACTCGTTACTGGAAAAAGTAATGCCGTTAGTAACGGCGTTATTTATAACGCCGTTATTCCCATCACTGCTTAAAGGAGTAGTTCACTTTTAAAAAAACTTTTGCTGATAATTTACTCACCCCCACCCCAAACTGTTCAAAGGGCTTTAAACGATTCCAGACGATGAATATGGGTCTTATCAAGCGAAACGATCGCTCATTTAAAAAATAAATAACGAAGTTTAAGTTTTATAAGCTCAAATGCCCGCCTTGCTCTGTTCTGTGTGACTCTCCTGTTCGAACTCGTTCATCAAAATGAACGAATCTTTTTTCGAGTCATTTGATTCATTTAACGAACGAAATGAACGAATTGACTCGGAAAAAGATTCGTTCATTTTGATGTTTTTTTTTAAAGGTGAACTACTCCTTTAAGTGTACTTAAAGGTTCATGACTATAACACACTTAAAATTAAAAGTATTATTAAAGTATATTTTAAAGCATTGTTTAATCGTTTGACATGCTTTAAAGAAGCACACTGATTTTGATATGTTGACTATCATATATTTTTAAATGACAGACTACAGTTGAAATCATAATCAAGTACTTTACATGTGCTTTAGTATATGTAAATACATGTAAAGTTCATACATTTTAAATGTACTTAATTGCAACTTCTTTATTACAAATGTGTAATTACAGTTTTATTTAAATGCATGACATACTGTACAAGTTTCAATAGAAATTACAAAGTTTAATATAGTTCACCATAAATAATTCTTGTCGGTACATTCAACAGGACACTTAAACCATATTTCAAAGACAATAGAAACAATTATGAAAAATACATGTACTAAAGTGGATCAAAAAAGCACTCTTAAAATCAACTAATTGTTTTTAATTCAAATGTAAACTACAATACATTTCCATTTAATTGTAAATAACATGCTCTTAAGTGTCTGGAAAACATACATTCAGTTTCACTTAAGTATAATCTTTAAGTGTTTTTTCTATGATAACTAGTCTTTTTAAATGTAAGCTAAAGTGTACTTCTTTTTTTCACAAGGGATCTCTTTGAGTCTAATGTGTCCAGCATCATCATTGCGAACATTTTGCAACTTTTTGGTGACCAATCTATCAAACCTAAACTTCAAAGAGTTAAAACGATCAAATAAGCCCTTTTAGGTGCTTATTGCTCTGTTAACTATCTTGGTCTCACTGCTCATTGTGCTCAAATAGGCCCTTTTGTTTCTCTCATCTCCAACGTTTCACTATCAGATAGAGGAGATGTCCTCTCTTCAGTCCGGTTGTCATGGTCACTGTCTTATTGTTGTGGCAGCTATTTGTGTCTCATGTTGTGTTCAAAGTGATTTGCAATTATTCCACCTTTCAATGGGTTATTATAGCTCTGAATATTGGGAATATTGAGCACATAATGCAGAGCATTCCTTGAAATATACAAGGCACTGTTCTTTTGTACGAGTAAAAAAAATGTAGTCATAAAAAGTTAGTCAAAAACGGATTGTCATCTTGTAAATGATTATTGATTTGACCCTGGCCAAATATTATGGTTTCAAGGTGTTCCACTAATAATTTACTGTGTTGCGGGTTCAGCAGAAGGATCAATAAATCATTATGTAGTTTTACAGTTCTAAATATAGAGCATTGATTAACTCCTCAAAATATAAACATGTCTTGATGTATTGATTGCTAGTGAGTATCTCATTAATGAAGTGACATTTGGGGAACGGAGGTCTGACATATGCTAACTGGGCACTACTAGTCAAAACTGAAGCTTAAACCTATGTATGGTCAGGTGACTAGATAGTAAAAAAATGTGTATGTATTTATCTAGATGTGGGCAAAGTATTAACTGAATGTGTATCAAATATATTAACTAAATATTCCATATGTAGTTTCCATATGATAACTGTCTGTATGCCTTGTATAATTAATAAAAAATAAAAAAAATTATTACAAACATACACTACCTTTTAAAAGTTTGGGGTCAGTAAAAAAAAAAAGTTTAGGGCTGTCACGATTCCTCGGTTAAATTCGAGTACTGCCGTGTCGAGTGAACAGCAAAATAGGAAGCGGCGCATTCCACGGACGAGAATCCATGAACCGCATTATTATACCGTTTTCTAAGGATGCCCGATATAGGCTAGTAAAGCCATTTAAAAACTACTATATAGCATAGTGCTATTGTGAATTCACAAAGGCTGCGATTCAGTTGAAAAAAATATATGCCCTGCTGGTTATAATAAATCTTTTTTTTTTTTAATTGAATCGCAACCTTTGTGAATAATTATTCTAACATTATTTATTTAGGCTACATGCGTGTAGGTTATGTGTCTCAGAGCTGCTTCCTTTTGCTTTCTGGTGGATCATGCGACACTCACGACTGGAGCAACGGCTGCTGAAAATGCATATTAAATCTTGTATTTTATCAAATATTTAAGATAGAAAATAGTTGTAATAATATTTCACAATGATATTGTTTTACTGTATTTTTAATTAAATAGGTAAATGCAGCCTTGACGAGCATACAATACTTTGTTCAAAACTGATTTTTTTGGAGGGGGTGAATTTTAAAGTATATTGTTTCTGAAGTTCTGGTTGAAGTATTGGGTCTATGGTCACAGTGAATGATCCATAAACCACTGTTGAACATAAATATAAACATAAATACATAATGCTGAATAAGATGATGTTTGGTTTTTAACACGCTTTACACAATAGACATGCATAAACATCCTTGTAGATTATTCTGTCCTAGAAACACCTGCTGGCTAAGTCTGTCTACCCCACATGAACAACAAAGCACTCACTGAATCAACCCTGTACCTTCTAAACACAACTTTATTTCCAGAAGGAGTAGTGCACCCCGAATGTCAGAAATTGCATAGGATCGGATTGACTTGCCTGTTTTGCGATTATGCATCAGGCTGTCAGTGGATGTACTGTGGGCGGTCCGACTAAGGTTAGGGATTTGATGGATAGGGTGTTGATCCCAACAACGTGTCTGTCTTGTGTAAATCACATTGGGCTCCTATGGACAGTGTGGTGAACAGTGATTCAATATCTGCAATCTCTTTCTAGGTCTGTTTCGAAAAATCTAATCATCATAAAACATCTAAAGCTGAAAAATCCTGCAGCTGCTTCAAAACAGACTGTATCTGTATAGGTTTAAAATGAAAGTTTTAAAGGGATCATCGGATGCAAAATTCACTTTTATGTGGTGTTGCATATAAATGTGTCTTTGCAGTGTGTGGACACAACTACCATACAATGAAAAAAGCAGTTGCTCACTATCATTTAAAGAGACATGCACCGAAATGGGTGTCTTTGAACAGAGCTGTTTTTGAGGAGGTAAATACAGTAGGGTGTTGTTTTACACAACCATTGAGGAATTTTAACCAAAGTATGTTACAAACTTTACACTAAGACCTTTAAGAGTCTTACCAACTTGTGGAAAATGGGCATCCGATGACCCCTTTAAAGGTGCCCTAGAATTTGAAATTGAATTTATCTTGGCATAGTTAAATAACAAGAGTTCAGTACATGGACATGACATACAGTGAGTCTCAAACACCATTGTTTTCTCCTCCTTATTTAAATCTCGTTTTTGAAAAACACCCCTGAAAAATAGGCGAATCTCCACATAACACAGACTGTGACGCAACAGTCGGGATCATTAATATGTACGCCTCCAAAAATTTGCATATGCCAGCCCATGTTCAATGCCAGGCAGAACTTTTAGGAGGGGGCCCAATAACATAAACGTACAACATATAATATACAAGTTCTGCAGGTGAAGAAACAAGCGAGGATCATAGGAAAAATGGCAGATCATGGAAACAAATGTGATGTTCAAGGCTGTGCAGGGATGTGAGGACTTTTCATACGCTTCCCACAGAAAAGAAATGTCAACAGGCGTGGTTGATGTTTATCTATAATCGGATACCGCAACAATTTAATTCGAAGTTGTTAGTTTGCTCTGCCCATTTCACTGACTTATTTTCTAACCTGGGAAAATATCAAGCAGGCTTCTCTCAGCGTCTCATACTGAAGAAGGAGGCAATTCCAACTATATTCCCGCAAGCGGTAAATAGTGATTTTATTAACGATAATTTACACTGTGTTATCTAGATCCAGCGCAAGATACAGTAACAAATAGCAAACTCCAAGTAACGAGCATACATAACTAAATAGTATGACAAAGTATTTATGCTGAGGTTAATATTTCTTGCCTGTGTTGTCATATAAATCGAATCGGTTACCTAACGTAACCTCGGTTCTCTCTAGATGAGGGAACGAGTATTGCGTAAGCTAGCTTACGCTGCGGGAAAGATTCATCTTTGCTGAGAATTTGAAGCCAAAAAATTATTTCATAATTTGTATCCATTGACAACGCAGTTCCTCTGCGGCAGACCTTGAGCAGGCTAGCTAGCGGCTCAATGGTTCGCTCAGAGAGAACTGCTTAAGCCTATGGGAGAGCGGGGCTGAACCCGCTGCCAATGAGAAGCGCCCGCGCGCTCATTGCGTCATGGCCCGCCAGAATGGGCGTGGCTATGGTGTATATAACAGTCTCTCCCAGGCTTATATGTTGATTTATTTCAGCGTGAAGCGAAACGTTAGTAGCGCAAGCACGGCCGGGAACGCAATACTCGTTCCCTCATCTAGAGAGAACCGAGGTTACGTTAGGTAACCGATTCGTTCTCTTACGTGAGGTTCTCTCGTATTGCGTAAGCTAGCTTGCGCTGCGGGAACACCTGGTCAACGCCGTGCGCGCTATGAATCCACTCATGAATCCCGGGGAGATACCGGGGGATTCTTAACGTGGAGTGAATGTAATATGAGGCCGGCAGAGCGGGCACATGAAGTGTATGCATAAGCATCTAAGGGGAGCACAAGGGGCGAACCGGTTGTGTGAGGGACTCCCAGTAATGCAGCTTCTTAGGGAGCTGATCGTTAGACGGCTAGTACTTTTGCCTGCAAGGCGGGAACTTCCAAGTTGTAAAATCTGACAAAGGTGGACGGGGAGGCCCATCCCGCGGCCACACAAATGTCATGAATGGAAATTCCACAGGACCATGCCCACGATGAGGCCATGCCTCTAGTGGAGTGAGCCCTGATGCCCAGAGGGCAGGGCAGGCATTTAGATGCGTAAGCAGAGGCAATCGCGTCCACTATCCATCTAGACAGCGTCTGTTTTGAGGCGGCCAGACCCTTGGTGCGCCCCCCAAACGACACGAAAAGCTGCTCAGCGCGTCTGAACGCGGCAGCGCGCGTAGTGTACAATCTCAGGGCCCGCACCGGGCAGAGGAGATTGGCGTCGCGCTCACTATCGGATGAAGGTAGAGCCGATAGGGAAATAATCTGAGCCCTGAACGGGGTACCAATCGCCTTCGGGACATAGCCATGCCTAGGTTTGAGAATGACGACAGAATCATTCGGTCCAAACTCAAGACACGCGGCGCTGGATGAGAGCGCGTGAAGATCCCCCACGCGTTTTACTGAGGACAGAGCCGTCAGAAAAACGGTTTTGAGCGAGAGGTATTTTAGGTCCACAGACTCGAGCGGTTCGAACGGGGGTGCTTTCATAGCTTCGAGAACTATAGAAAGATCCCAGATAGGAACCGAAGGGGGGCGCGGAGGGTTCATCCTCTTAGCTCCCCTGAGGAAGCGGATGACTAACTCGTCTTTGCCCAGGGACTGAGCGCATCGGGGTTCAGTGAACGCCGCGACGGCTGCCACGTAAACCTTGAGAGTGGAGGGGGACCTGCCCTTGTCCAGCATCTCTTGAAGGAAAACAAGCAAAGACGGCACCTCGCACGACCGTGGGTCCAGATTTTTGTCGGTGCACCATTTTGAGAACACAGACCATTTAGATGCATAGAGCCTTCTCGTGGAAGGTGCTCTAGCCTGTATGATAGTGTTTCTTACTCCCTCTGGCAAATCGACGAATAGTCGTTGATCACCCATGCATGGAGCGCCCAGCGCTGTGGATGGGGGTGCCAGATCGTGCCGCGAGCTTGAGAGAGGAGATCTGCTCTGACTGGGATGGGCCACGGGGCTGTCTGTGACAGCTGAGTGAGCTCCGGAACCCAAGTCTGACTCTCCCAGCGCGGGGCTATGAGGAGCACCGAGTGGCGTGTGTCCCTGATCCTCTGAATTACCTGCGGTAGCAGAGCGATCGGAGGGAATGCATAGAGCGGGCGGCGAGGCCATTCCTGGGCTAGCGCGTCCTCGCTCCTTGAAAAAAATATTGGGCAGTGAGCGTTCTCCTCTGACGCGAAGAGGTCCACTTCTGCTCTGCCGAATAGCCGCCACAGTATTTGGACCGTTTGTGTGTTCAGGGACCATTCTCCTGTGGAGATGAGGTTCCTGGACAGTATGTCTGGACCGTCGTTCAGATGGCCCGGCACATGCGTCGCTCTGAGCGAGAGCAGGCGGCTCTGAGACCAAACTAGAATGCGGTGTGTCAGCAGGAAGAGATTCCTGGATCTGACATCGCCCTGACGGTTGAGATAGGAGACCACAGCCATGTTGTCTGAACGGATCAGGACGTGGTGTCCCCGAATGAGCGGGAGGAAGCGCGAGAGCGCGTTCTCGACCGCAAGCATTTCCAGACAGTTTATGTGCAAGGGGCTTTCCTGAGTCGACCAATGGCCGAAGGCCGGTGAGCCCTCGCAGACCGCCCCCCAACCCGTGTTGGATGCGTCTGTCGAGATGACCTTTCGGCGGGAAAAGGTCCCCATCGTGACGCCTCGCCGAAACCATTCTGCTACTGTCCATGGCTGCAGTGCCGTGAGACATGTCTGCGTAACCCTGATCAGCTGGCGGCCCGTGTTCCACGCGCGGTGGGGTACACGGCTTTTTAACCAGAGCTGAAGCGGGCGCATGTGCAGAAGGCCCAGCTGAAGCACAGCGGAGGCTGAGGCCATGTAACCCAGCATCCTCTGAAAAGTTTTCAGAGGTGTGCGGGTGCCCATCTGAAAAGAGGCGGCTAGTCGCTGAACACTGCGCGCGCGCTGTGGAGACAGGCGAGCCGTCATTGTGACCGAGTTCAAATCTATTCCTAGGAAGGAAATCGATTGACTGGGTTGAAGGGAGCTCTTTGTCCAGTTGACAGAGAGGCCCAGCGTTTTCAGATGGTCGAGGAGAACTGCGCGGTGCGACAGAAGCTCCGTCCGTGATTGAGCCAAAATCAGCCAGTCGTCAATATGCGCAGCCCCTGGCTCCGCAGGGGGGCGAGCGCCGTATCCATACACTTCGTGAAGGTACGGGGCGCCAGGGATAAGCCGAACGGGAGAACGGCGTATTGATAAACATGACCCTCGAAGGCGAAACGTAAGAATGGCCTGTGACGGGGATTTATCTGGATCTGAAAATAGGCGTCTTTCAGGTCTAGAGAGATGAACCAGTCCCCCTGGCGCACCTGCGCGAGGAGTTTCCTGATAGTGAGCATCTTGAACTGTCTCTTCATGAGCACTTTGTTTTAAAAACCTGAGATCTAAAATCGGTCTGAGGCCGCCGTCTTTCTTGGGAACCAGAAAATAACGTCCGTAAAACCCCGACTCGGTCATAGATGGCGGGACTCTCTCTATAGCGCCCTTTTGCAACAGCGTCGCAATTTCTGAGCGGAGCGTGTTGGCGGCCAGCGGGCTGACAGTAGATTCGAGCTGAGCGCGCGAACGAGGCGGGCGGCGGCGAAACTGTAGCAGATAGCCGTTCTTTATAATGCTTAGCACCCACGGGGAAATGCCTGGAATGGCTTCCCACGCTTTGGAGCATGCGGCTAGTGGCCGAATGGCTATATCGCCCTGATTGCTGCACATAGCGGGCTGGACACAGTGTGTGGGCGCGCTTTGAATGTGTGTGGCAACGGGACTTACACTCAGAGAGGAGTCTATGGGCCGTGAAACAGAGCGAGCAGAGAGGGCTGTGCCCGCTTCATGTGGGGGGGCTCTGAGAGAGACACGGGATATGTTATGCTTGTGTGTATGGGTGAACACATGATTGTGGGCACATTTTCTACACAACTGGCATATTTTCTCTTTTTGAGATTTCTCTGGGTAGCCGTAAAAACGGCTTTTTGTCGCTCGCAAGCGGGCTGGGACACCGGCTTGTTTGTGGCGGTAAACACTACAGCAGTCGGCGAAACAACGGGGACTGGCAGAGGGTGAAGCTTTGACGGCGGTCCGGCCGCAGCGGGAGAGCGCCGTCGTTTTCTTAACTGTGCTAGGCAGACTTCTGATGATCAGGCTTCAGCGTGATCTTGGGTCGCGGACCCCGTGGGGGCGGCGGTCTGCGGCGGCTGTCAGAGCGAGAGCGAGGGCTGCCGCCCTGTCTGCGCTGGGCTGTTTGAGTCTGCGGAGGAGGGCGCTGTGGTGGGGCTCTGGCAGGAGGCTCGCGAGAGCGGCCTGCGGAAGAGCTAGCGCGGCGGGGCAGAAACAAATTCATGGCCTGAGTGGCTTTCTGGACCTCGGAAAAGCTATCGACGATCCCCGTGACAGCAGATCCAAAAAGGCCCGTCGGGGAGAGGGGCGCGTTAAGAAACGCGGCGCGCTCAGAATCTCCCATGTCGGCGAGCGTGAGCCATAAGTGTCTCTCGGATACACAAAGGCTGGCCATGCATCTCCCCAGAGCTTGTGCGGCGGCTTTAGTGGCGCGAAGGGCGAGGTCCGTAGCACTTCTCAGATCCGTGACAGCGGAGGGGGGGGTTCTACCGCTCTCGGCCCACTCACGGAGAATATCGCTCTGTAGCACCTGGAGGACAGACATAGAATGCTGCGCCGCGGCGGCCTGACCGGCGGCGGCATAGGCGCGAGCATGAAAGCTCGAGGTCGCTCTGCAAGCTTTTGAAGGAAGCGTGGGGGAAGAGCGCCATCTAGCAGAGGGCGGGCAGATGTGGGCGGCGACCTAGTCCTCAACGGGCGGCATGGCTGAATAACCTTTTTCGGCGGCTCCGTCCACCGAGCGCAGCGAGGCGGAGATATCGGAGCGGTTTCTGGCCGAGAGTGGGGCATTCCAGGACTTCGTCAGCTCTGTGTGAAGTTCAGGCAGGAATGGGGCGGCCCGGTTGCACGCGGGGGTCGAGCGCCGATGAAAAAAGCTGCCGTCCATCCGGTTCGGGGCCTGCTCGGGTGGAGGAGACCACTCGAGACCGAGGCGTTCGACGGCCTGTGAGAGGAGGCGCATTAGTTCCTCCTCTATTCCGGCGCGGATCCCCGCCGACTCTCTCGTGGATCCGAGAGACGACCATTCCTCACTGTCTGACGCGAGCAGTGAACAGGAATCCTTCTCCTCCGCGGCGTCATCGGAAGCGACAGAGCGGCCCTCTCGGCGGCAACTGTATGTCCGGCTGGGGCGGGGAGGGAGAGCGGGAAGCGGGAGGCGGCGGCGGCGGCCCGCATGGTTCCGCAGGGGGCTCCGGCGGCCTCTGGGCGCGGCGTTTCTTCTTCCGCGGCGAAGAGAGAGGCGGCGCGGGAGCGGATTTAGCCGCCAGAAGTCGTGCCCGCAGGGACGACAACGGCAGGCTCTCACAGAAGTCGCATCCTCCATCAGCGAGGGCGAGTTCCGCGTGCTCGAGTCCCAGGCAGAGAGCGCAAATGACATGGCGGTCTCCGTCCTCGAGAGGAGCGCGGCAAGAGCCGCAGGCGAAGCGAGGCATCTTTAAAAAGACGCTCGCGCTCTTTTAGATAATGAGAGAAGGATACAGTCGTCGGATGGCGCTAGCTTGCAGGGCGGCTGAAGGGGGCGAAGATGGCCGGCTTCTTCAGGGTCCGGGAGCTCGCTAGAGTGATGCCTTCTCGACAGCGACGGCTTTTCTCAAGTCAGCAGAAGCGTGTAGCTCGCTGAAGATAAAATGAATCAACATATAAGCCTGGGAGAGACTGTTATATACACCATAGCCACGCCCATTCTGGCGGGCCATGACGCAATGAGCGCGCGGGCGCTTCTCATTGGCAGCGGGTTCAGCCCCGCTCTCCCATAGGCTTAAGCAGTTCTCTCTGAGCGAACCAATGAGCCGCTAGCTAGCCTGCTCAAGGTCTGCCGCAGAGGAACTGCGTTGTCAATGGATACAAATTATGAAATAATTTTTTGGCTTCAAATTCTCAGCAAAGATGAATCTTTCCCGCAGCGTAAGCTAGCTTAGGCAATACGAGAGAACCTCTCGTAAGAGAACTACAAAATAATACTGTGTAGATACACGTTGTGGTGAGCAGGACGGCCGAGGGACGTGAGAGAACATCGCGAGGCCGGTGGTGCGATTGCTAATGAGCAGCACCTGTGAAGCACACCGGTCTCGCATCTCTCACGGAGAAGCGGAAGGATAAAGGAGGAGCGACGGAGTGGATGAGAGAGAGGAGCAGTCCTGCTCACCACACACGTCAATTCCATTTTGTCAAATAATTTTACTTTCGCCTATTTCATCAACAACACATCAGAGGGTAACTACGTTAGTTTAGTTGCTCACAAATAATGTTAGCTCACTCGATCCTTCTAGCTAACGTCACATTCTCCACCACATAAGTTGAAGCTGTATTTGACAAGGCATTTAACGCTAGTCCACTTGTTAAAAAAAAATATTTTTGGAAAACTGACGTATGATTATTTTGCACGCTTGTAATTCAGAGTGCACCACAGCCCTTGCGTACTAATGATGTAGGCTGCCAAACAGATGATCCTATCGTCTTGTGTAAGGAACACAGCTGTCTTTGAACACAACGAGGCCACAGTGAAACAGCCAATCAGACCAGAACTCCTCATTACTATTCATGACCCTTCCAAATAAGGTAAAAAACAGACCATTTCATTCTAGGGCCAATTTCTAGAGTTGAAAATGGACCTGTAAAACCATTTCTGGACATTTTGAATGCCCTTAAATAAGCCACATACCCTCTATGTAGATATAAGAGACAAAATTAAAATATTATTTCAACACATTCTAGGGCACCTTTAAGAATCCAATAAACTTTCATTCAGTAGCATAACCTCTGCTTCAAATTCATGACAAAGAATTCTCTTGTCCACGCCTTCACCTTTGGCCTCCTTGACAATATACACTATCTCACAATAACTCTTGGTCTTGACCGCTTAGCCTTTCAAATTAGAAGCAGCTAAATGAATGCAGTAAGATTCGGCTTATTACCAAAGACAATACACTGTGAACTTCACTTTATTTGCATATGATAATACAATTGTCTGAAGCTGAAGTAATGGCTCAATTAAAACAAGACAGATAAGACCTCAGTTTCTTGACAAGTTTAACTAATCACAGTTATCGAATTATTGCAGGTTAGCAACGTGCCCAAATTGTTATTGAACCTGGAATTGCTGTGGTCGATGTCGTTGTCAAAATGCTTTTTTGAGTCAGCATTTCAGGCTCTTTACATTGGAGGCTTAAATCATCAGTGTAAGGATTACACAGTAATCCTGTGTTAGTAAATACCCAGCCTGATATACAGAACGTTATGAATAACTCACTCAGCAAAACTGCTCAACTATTTTCTAAGAACTGAGGTTTCTGCTAGGATTTCGTGTTTTACAGGAAGTGAAATGACTGTAGGTCTTCTACCATATACCCACAGAATAAAGATTCTCAATTTGTTTGATTCTGTTCATCTTTTTCAGCATGGATTGAACACAAAACTGATATATAATATATTTACATACAGGTTAAATGCACCGACAAATCCTTTTTTTTTCTCCCATTATATCAAGTTTAAAGGAATAGTTCAGTAAAAAATGAAAATTCTGTCATCATTTACTCACCCTCAAGTTGTTTCAAAAATGTATTTCTTCTGCTGAACACAAAGGAAGATATTTTGAAGAATGTCTGTAACCGGACAGTTGATGGACCCCATTGACTTAGTAGGAAAAAAATACTATGGAAGTCAATAGGGTCCATAAGCTGTTTGGTTTCCGAATATCTTCTTATAGCTATCTTTTAAGAAGATCTCTTCTTTTGTGTTTGGCAGAAGAAAGAAATTCATACAGGTTTGAAACGACTTGAGGGTGAGTAAATGATGACAGCATTTTCATTTTTAAGTGAACTATTCCTTTAAGGTAGTGTAAATGATCTTGTTACATATGCTAAAATATATAGTTTCTCCAAAATGCATTTCCAGTAAGATTGTAATGGCGATAAAATGCAGAGCTGATGGAATCTGCTGAACATTTGCTGTTAAGGCTGGATTTGATATGCTGTACTGCTCTTTAATGCTGCTTATTTATCTCTTCATTTTCTGTTTCCACAAACACCCGATTTATACTGGCACGATTTAAAACAGCTTTCCTAGATGATCACAGACGTTGTAAACCTTCTATGCCTCGCATTTAGAAAATGCATCTTTTAAACTCTGCTTATCTGCTGTAGAAAGTGTTATACATATAAGCCTGCTATTATGTGGATGTCTTTCCTTTGTTTTTATAGTGAGCTAATGATATATTCTTTTCCTTACCCCAAGACGTAACCCTTGCACAAACCTTTTTGTATTTTCAGATTTTTATGAAGGCATTATTTATTGTGTTTATTAAGCCGTTTCCTCGTGGGGGTCATCGTGGTCACCACAAAAAGTGTGATTTCACTATTCTTGTGGGGATATTTTGGTCCACAATGAAGGAAAAACGTGACATTTCATAACCTCCACATGCAAGAATGTATTTTCTTCATCAGGGTTGTTTTCTTAAAGCCATTCTCTCAAACGCACAAGCTTAATGAGCTTTCCTGCTGTTGCCTGACAGTCTACAGAGGTTTTATTCATTTTCAGCCGGCTAAAGCCATTCCTGTGAAATAAACAGGAATTCAAGATTATTTAACGCCACCGCTGTCTCTTTCTTCTTCTTCTTCTTCTTATATGGTAAATTGGAGTGGAAGATCAATCATCTTAACAACAAAAAAAGAGTTTATATGTTTCACAAGGAAGAAAAATGTAGCATTACACTCTCATGTAATTTGCAGGATATGGCTCTGTTGCTTCAGTAAACCCACCTAACACTGTATTAACCTTGGGATGAGAAACTGATCTCCCCCTTAGTGGAAAGTACTGTGGTTGAGCTTTTCATAGCCCATATGCAGACTGATTTATCTCTGCGAGCAAAGATTGGGATAGAATTGAGTTCGGATGAACTCCTCTGAGGGAAAAAAGGGGAAGGATGTCTAAAATGTTACATATTTTACTTTAAAATGACGTCACGGGTTTGTCAGCTAAAGCAGGACTGGCAGGTTGTTAGTCAGACGGAAGAGGAAAGGAGAGAGAGAGTATGTGTGTGTGTGTGAGAGAGAGAGAGAGAGAGAGAGAGAGAGAGAGAGAGAGAGAGAGAGAGGGTGGATAGCGCGCGCAGTGGTGATAACACTATCTGTCTATCTACCAAATGACGAGCGTTGCTTTCACGCGCTCTACTCATCACGCGCGTCTGTGAAGTGGTGTTTCATTCCTCATTCTTGTTTTTTTCCCCCCCGCATCACCAATTTATTTGGACTCTAGGAAGATTGCGCGAACTATCGAAGATCTTCTACAGCCGATGTATGACATGCTTTTGCGCCACGGAAATCTCAATGTTTTATCTTGCGTTTTTTTGCCTGCGCTCAGTCTCATAATGACAATGTAGAAAAAGTGCGTGGTGACCGCGAGCGCAGCGCACGGGCGATGTTGACGCCGTCACCTTGCCGCCTGGTTCCCAACGCTTCTTGACTTTTTTTCTCCAGTGGAGTATAATCTAGATGAACTTGCGAATGTAAACGAAAGGCTGTTGAGAAGCAACTGAAGCGTCCAGCTGCCCACGCTGTCGCTGGGTCGCTCTGCACGTCCGTGCGCACTTCTGAGGAGAAAACAGCGAGCAACTAAAAAAGGGGACAAGACGCGTCCTTTTTTCTTTTCTTTTTTTTGGTGAATATTTCGCACAGTCCTCGTTTGGTGCGCTCTGGAGAGACGTGGAGCTATTTCAAGCTTTCTGTTTCTCGGATATAACATTAGAATGCTAGCATCCATAACATTTGGAGTAAGGTGTCTAACTTAAGGTGACCATTACGCTTGAGCGTCGACGTTTGTTGGAACGCATAAATGGACGAATACCAGAAGGACTGATTCGGAATTGTCTGGAAAAATGTGGCTGAAACGGTGTGTCACACGCAGGTAATAAATATCCCTTTTGAGATCTCTCAGCTAAAGGCTGAATGCATTAAACGCCCATTGCCAAAATCCTGTCATCTGTGAAGAGTTTTGTGGCAAGTTGATGCGCGTCATGCTGTTTTCACTTAACTTGTTTTTAATGTGATGTCTTACTTAAACCTCACAGCTTTGCTTTGATATTATTCCTTAGGAAACCTTTTAAGTGATGCTGGTTTTTGTGAATAACTAGAGGGCTCGTAATTAACAAGATTGCGAATCGAGTTGAAGTTATTCACGGGGCTCTCGCTAGGGGCCGCCAAATAACCGCCATTCAATACCAAAGACTTGACGCGCGCAATTAGGTCGAGTATCAGCTAAACACACCCTCACATACCACAGTATACCATGCCAGAACAACATTTTCTGTGTGGTCAAGACATTTATGCCATTTTATGAATCACATCTCTCACTGTTTTTGTGACATTTTGATCATAGGGTTCAAATGGTGTGCAATTTGCCAGTGAAAAGTCAAGTTGAGTCAGAATCATAAGAGCTGTAATGGCCAGGGATTTATTTATGGTTTACAGGAGTTCTTAGAACTTATTGGCAAGAGTAGGATTAAATCAGACATGCAAGCATGATGCAACACATCTTTATTATACATTCTGCATGGACAAAAAGTCAGCCAAATGTTAAGTAATACACTATGCTCGTGAATTACAGCAGCCCATGAATATGAGAGCCACAAAAAGGAAGCACTTTTCATTGAAATGTTCATTACTCCAGTCTAAATAGTTTCCTAGAACTTAGGAACCCCATTCCAAAGATGATGAAAACGGCACAGTTTAAAGTTCGGTTATTCAAAGTGGCAGAATTTGACAGCTGTCCTTGCCATTACATCTGTTTAGCAGCTGTTCCAGAGGCATGTGGAGAGCATGTTTAAGGTGGGAATGATGATGGAGCCAGGTGAACATCATTGATCATTCTCTACCTGATGAATGCAACATCTTGCATTCACTGGTTCTCCAGAAGGTGCACCCTTACTACTTTGACGCACAAGTGTATATTTTACATATTATTTTGCTGCATGTTCTGTTTAGATGAGTTCTTACTTTGTAGAGCAATGTCATACTGGTCTTCCAACACAATCCAGAATGGTTAGTTGGGCTTACTCAAACATTTGTGCAAACTCGTTGTTTTATGTTCAGAGACAGAAAGTGTACAGACACTCAAGGATCTTGGTTTTTAGTGGATTTTCTCTGCGCTTCGTTGATTTAAAGGATCAATAATTATTAACAGTTCAGTATGGTATTACAGTAGCAAATAAGAAAGTTTAGAGTTTAGCAGTGTGTTACATTTGGGGAAAATTAGGTATGAAATTGCCGGTAAACCAGAGGAATTTTTTTTTCTTCTGCTTAAAAACACAACGAAATACAACAAATGTAGCCTCCCCATGCATTATATACACTCACCGGCCACTTTATTAGGTACCCCATGCTAGTAACGGGTTGGACCCCCTTTTGCCTTCAGAACTGCCTCAATTCTTCGTGGCATAGATTCAACAAGGTGCTGGAAGCATTCCTCAGGGAGTTTGGTCCATATTGACATGATGGCATCACACAGTTGCCGCAGATTTGTCGGCTGCACATCCATGATGCGAATCTCCCGTTCCACCACATCCCAAAGATGCTCTATTGGGTTGAGATCTGGTGACTGTGGAGGCCATTTTAGTACAGTGAACTCATTGTCATGTTCAAGAAACCAATTTGAAATGATTAGAGCTTTGTGACATGGTGGAAGTAGCCATCAGAGGATGGGTACTTGGTGGCCATAAAGGGATGTACATGGTCAGAAACAATGCTCAGGTAGGCCGTGGCATTTAAACGATGCCCAATTGGCACTAAGGGGCCTAAAGTGTGCCAGGAAAACATCCCCCACACCATTACACCACCACCACCAGCCTGCACAGTGGTAACAAGGCATGATGGTTCCATGTTCTCATTCTGTTTACGCCAAATTCTGACTCTAACATCTGAATGTCTCAACAGAAATCGAGACTCATCAGACCAGGCAACATTTTTCCAGTCTTCAACTGTTCAATTTTGGTGAGCTCTTGCAAATTGTAGCCTCTTTTTCCTATTTGTAGTGGAGATGAGTGGTACCCGGTGGAGTCTTCTGCTGTTGTAGCCCATCCGCCTCAAGGTTGTGCGTGTTGTGGCTTCACAAATGCTTTGCTGCATACCTCGGTTGTAACGAGTGGTTATTTCAGTCACTGTTGCCCTTCTATCAGCTCGAACCAGTCTGGCCATTCTCCTCTGACCTCTGGCATCAACAAGGCATTTCCGCCCACAGAACTGCCGCTCACTGGATGTTTTTTCTTTTTCGGACCATTCTCTGTAAACCCTAGAGATGGTTGTGCGTGAAAATCCCAGTAGATTAGCAGTTTCTGAAATACTCAGACCAGCCCTTCTGGCACCAACAATCATGCCACGTTCAAAGTCACTCAAATCACCTTTCTTCCCCATACTGATGCTCGGTTTGAACTGCAGGAGATTGTCTTGACCATGTCTACATGCCTAAATGCACTGAGTTGCCGCCATGTGATTGGCTGCTTAGAAATTAAGTGTTAACGAGCAGTTGGACAGGTGTACCTAATAAAGTGGCCGGTGAGTGTATATACACTTTTTTTTTATTTATTAATTTTGCAATACACAGTGGCAATATTAAGGCAGTCTTTGTTGCTCAAGGTCTGAGGTTGATCAGCTGCCAAAGTTATGAGACAGCGGGGAATCTCTCTCTTTTGCGGTTTATAAAATTCCTCACTATCCTGAGTAAGCTGAACAGCCTTGATGAAGATTATTAGCTGCATCTCTTAATTGCTCCATCGACTGCTTTAATATCTTCACATCAAGGTTATGCATCCTCACGGTTCTGGCTTTCTATCGAGAGCCTTGATTCTCCAGTGCACCTTGAGGAATTATGCTGATGTTCTCATGCATATTAAGACAACCTGGCGAATGGCTCCTCATATGCAACAGACTGGGCATGTATCTCAGTGTTCAATTAACTGACCTGGAAGCCGTTAGGGGAGTAAAGAGTGACGTGGGAATGTGGGGAATATCAGCCTGTGTACTGACCTGAGCAGCAGCTGGTTCATTACAGGCTCTGTCACTGGAAAGGATTAGCTTGTTTTTTTGCTTCGACACGAGCCGGTGGGTAAATCAATTTTTTTGTAAATGTTTTAAACGACTCAATTTGATCATATTTTTACATTTTCTTCTTCTCCCTGTCAGACGGGGTTCTTTAAGTGCACACCGTACAGCCGTCAATGTCTTATATGGCAGCACACAACTATTGCATTACCATGTACACTGTAGCGTGTAATAGCATGCCACTTCTGTAATTTTTTTTTTTCTTCCCGGATGTAAGCTCACTCACTCGCACACAGTAATGCATGCCTGTTTAGTGCGAGGACTCGGAGTGCTTCTGCTCTTCATTTGACACTCTTGATGGTTTGATATAATGGCAGGACGATTTGATTGCGCCCACCCCCGCTTAAACTGTTATGTAACAACGTCTTCAATGGTTCAATAAGCCAGAAACAACTCTATACCGCAGCTAATGGCGCAAATGTCAGTAAAGCTGAAGTTATCTTAATCAGGAGAGTTTTTTAAAGGCCAGGAAAATTTGAGTCTGAAAAAAAATGTCTACGATTCCACTCAGGAATAGTCACTCAAGGTTTTGACTACTTCAAAGGCATAAATAAAATTGAGACACCGTGTTTAAAAAGTAGAGCTCGACACATTCTGGTTATGTAACTTTTGCCATTTCACAAGGGAAATTGCCGGCATTAGCATATTCACATTCAGAGAGTTTCTTCAAAGCCTTGATCGGAGTCAAGTAAAATATAATATAGCATCCCGTCAGATTGAACACATAAGTTATAAAGCAGAGGTAATTAACATACAGACTCTCGAGACGTGCACACTCTTAAAAATAAAGGTTATTTATTGACGTCTATAATTCCATGAAGAAACCTTAACATCTATGGATCCTTTCCATTGTACAAAAGGTTCTTTCTAGTGGATAAAAGTTTATTTAAAAGTTCTTTAAAAAATAAAAAATAAAATGGTTCTTTCTGTTCATTGACAGGTTTTTTGGGTAACCGAAAATGGTCGCTGCAACACCCCTTTGTTTGGAACCTTTATTTTTCAGAGTTCAGTGTTGAGTCACCATGGCAGCCGAGTGTCCTGTACCCTTCAGCACGGCCTGTCTAACAGGGCAGAGAGGGCACACCTGAACCGCACACACACACGTTTCATGTAGTGCCTTTGTTCAATCAATACCACCTCTATAAAGCCTCACATTTATCCGTCATGACACAAGACCAGCAGTGGCTTGCTAGCCCTCCAGGGCCATGTCTTTCTCCCTCTCCTTCTTTTTCCACACACAATCTTGAAAATGAACAGTAAACACTTTTATATGAGGTTAAAAGGACTCTGAGGATTTCTCTAAATACCCAGGATGTCTAGGTTCGGCATGAGAACAAGAAATGAAACTTTTAGTAATGCAGAAGTGTATGTTTTTTTTTAAGCTTGAATGTATGTGCACATGTTTTATTGAGCCTGTGGGCTGTGTACACAGTTATGCTGAGGGATTTTAGTAATGCGTCTGTAAATGCCTGTGGCTGTTCTAGCTCTTTTATCTGCAAACTTTTAGTTTGGAAGATCCCTGCAGTACAAATGCAATGCAGATCTTTTCATCCGTAATAACAGCTGATCCTCTCCTCCAAGCCATGTTCTGTATTAGACACAGATAGAGAGTTAGGTTGTGTGTGTGTGCCTGCACATTTTTGTTGTTTACTGAGTTAAGGAGCCACTTGACTGTACTTACTTGACCTACTATAACGTACATACACACACACATATAAGTCATCTAGCGTTGGACACAGTCTGTTAACGCCTATTAAGAAAAGGATAGTAAGCGGGTTCTTATTTACTTTCGAGGCAGTTTAAACCAGTTTATGTTGGCTCAATGTCAATGGAACAGAATGTCTTTACTGGATTATTTGTGCATAAATGACTAAGTGGGGGCATCAACGTTCATTTTCACCGGAACATCTGTTTAACAATCCGTGAAATTACATCTGAAAAATACTATTCTTTACCATTAAATAAGAAAAATGTGTAGATGCTGAAGAGATTCTCAAATCTTTCACAAATCAATTTTTTTTGCACAGTTCCACTTATTTTTTATTTATTTATTTGAGAGGCGATCTTCATTTCAACCAATTTAATCCGCTCAAAGGTTTCATTCTGCCATTCAGTCTAATTATTGGATTAAAATTTGGATCATTCGTCAGGTTGCTGTTTGGCGTTCACTGTAGTATTTGTTGGATCTGATCTGAGCATTGTCTTGGCATTTATGGATTTAATGGGAGTAAACAGAATGTAGAAATATGACATTTCACGATTCAGCCAAACAGTTGTCCTGGGGGAGATGCTAGTGGCATCAGTCCATTATTCATCCACTCAAGAGGAAAGAAAACCATTACATATATTACGATCAAATTATGTCATAATTTTCCACTAATCTGTTCTTGTGAATCTGCTAGTAGCAGAGGTGGCAGCTAGCTGTAATGACTCACAGACTTCTATTCATTCATTATTCATCGCTGGCCCTTGCTTGAATTTGAATAATGTTTAATCTACTCACACTGAGTTTTTCAGTTTCACTTATGACTGGTTCAGGGGTGGATCTATGGGTGGGCCACAGCTTGCCTTACCCTGTTGTTGTTGTTTTTTATAATATATAATTTTCTAACGTTTAACAATTCTTAATTATTTTAAATGTGATTTGTTTTATCGTGCATTAGAACTGCATTCTAATATTAAGTATAAGCGAATTCATCTCTTCAGTTACGCGCCAATATATGGATTCCAACAAGCAGCGTCCTTTTTATGTTATTACAAAAATGGCTAAACCGCTATCTGTGATGCATTTAGGAAAGAAACACGTCAAGACAAAGATGACAGGACGCCGTAACAACTTGGCACTTTTGTCTTTTGAAAGAGAACTAACATAAAATTAGGATTATGACAATATCAACATCTCTCTCCTGCTTTGTTTTTGTTTTCATTTTCACGTGCAGGCCGTTAGCAATTGTGCAATTAGAGTCTGAGCTTTAGTGCTTAAAAGTGAAGTATGTAGCCTCTGCGACACTAGTGGAACCTAGCGGAATTTCAAAAATAAAACAACCTTGCAAACGGCCCTTCCATGTGTCACGCCTGAGCCTCAACTCAAATATCACAAACACAGCTCGTACGGGGGCTTGAAAAGGCGTGTCTCAGCAAAAAGACTATATTAAAAGTAGTGCTGTCAAATGATTAAAATATTTAATCGCGATTAATGTCATAGTTAACTCGCGATTAATCGCAATTAATCGCACATTTTTATCTATTCTAAATGTCTCTTGATTTCTTTTTGTCCCATTCTTTTTTCTCATTTTAATGCTCTTATCAACATGGAAAAGTGGATCGGCTTGCTTTGTGCAAATGTTTTTTTTTTCTTTTGAAAACAACATTGACAATACTGTGTTCAATTTCACACTAACATTCTCACTTGGAGCAAATAATCTCTCACACAATGTAACACGGTCCAACAATAAAAGGGTGAAAGAAATACTGACGAGGTCCTGATATTGACGAGGGGGTGGAGAATTTGCATCAGCTGTGTGTGTGTGCTTGGCCATCATCAAGTGGTATTTCAGACTGGATGTGCTGCGATGATGATAGCTCAGTTCACAATGACAAAACACACAGATAACTTTGGTCTTGTCAATGGGACCATTTGGCAACTTTTTAAAAGTAAACTTTCCATTCAGAATCTTATTGGCATCCATTTCGGTGTCTCGCGCTCGTCATCCACTCAAAACGTAACGTTAACCAACTATTTGGCCGGCTCGCAAGCCCAAACAAGTGTGTGCGGCGTCGTGCCTGTTGTTTTGTTTCCGGTCTAGCTAGATCCGCTTGCGCTTTCAAAACGTCCTCGCGCGGCGCAAGCCATTGAAATGAATGGGTTTCATAGCGCAGCGCCGCGCATGCCGCGTCCTGTTGCAAAAGCATGTGAAAAAAAAACTACAAAGTTTGCTAGGCCAAAAAGACCGTTAATCGCGCGATAAAAAAATGAACGCCGTTAAAATGGGTTTGCGTTAACGCCGTTAATAACGCGTTTAACTGACCGCCCTAATTAAAAGACAATAGACAATAAAAGGTCCATCAAATGAGGAATACTTTTAGCTGTGTTGCTATGTGTCACGAGTAAGCAGTTAAATAGGCAACACTGGCTATGTTTACATGCACACATTTTGTTTCAATTGAAATTCATTCATTCCGATAGATGAATCTGCACGTAGTGTTTACATGAACGATAAATAAAGTGATCAGTCTGATGTGCGCGTTGGTCACAAGCTTTACATCAGAATTGATTCTTTTGACATGCAAATATACAGTTTCCCTCTGTATGTGCATACTATCAAAGTCCTTTTCTGTATATAAAGTATTTGATACTATTCTCTTACATCGCTTCTTTTCTTTGTTTTAAAGAGATTACTTAATATATCTATTTTGGGTCCTGATTAGGAGACGACAAGCACATGAACAGTTATGCCGTGCTGCTTATATTATATCAAATTGTTATCAAAATATTATATACACTCACCTAAAGGATTATTAGGAACACCAGTTGAATTTCTCATTAATGCAATTATCTATTCAACCAATTACATGGCAGTTGCTTCAATGCATTTAGGGGTGTGGTCATGGTCAAGACAATCTCCTGAACTCCAAACTGAATGTCAGAATGGGAAAGAAAGGTGATTTAAGCAATTTTGAGCGTGGCATGGTTGTTGGTGCCAGACGGGCCGGTCTGAGTATTTTACAATCTGCTCAGTTACTGGGATTTTCACACACAACCATTTCTAGGGTTTACAAAGAATGGTGTGAAAAGGGAAAAACATCCCGTATGCGGCAGTCCTGTGGGCGAAAATGCCTTGTTGATGCTAGAGGTCAGAGGAGAATGGGCCGACTGATTCAAGCTGATAGAAGAGCAACTTTGACTGAAATAACCACTCGAGGTATGCAGCAAAGCATTGGTGAAGCCACAACACGCACAACCTTGAGGCGGATGGGCTACAACAGCAGAAGACTCCACCGGGTACCACTCATCTCCACTACAAATAGGAAAAAGAGGCTACAATTTGCAAGAGCTCACCAAAACTGGACAGTTGAAGACTGGAAAAATGTTGCCTGGTCTGATGAGTCTCGATTTCTGTTGAGACATTCAGATGGTAGAGTCAGAATTTGGCGTAAACAGAATGAGAACATGGATCCATCATGCCTTGTTACCACTGTGCAGGCTGCTGGTGGTGGTGTAATGGTGTGGGGGATGTTTTCTTGGCACACTTTAGGCCCCTTAGTGCTAATAGCTGGGTTTCAGTCACGTGATTATGATGACGCGCGAAATTCAGATGGAGGGCAGGGAGTGAAGAGCGCAATGGACGAGATGGAGGAAAGTCCGTACTGTACTACTTTACACGCTATTACAAGAGAAAGATATAAACAAAAAATCAAACATATGTTGGACGTGATCCTTACGTTATGAAGAGGAGCGATTTTCAACTGAATTGAAAGATTTTCCTGCCATCGAGGCGGTAGATATCAGCAACTACCTCGTCTTACAGACATACTTTGACTTTACAAAGTTCGGAAACGTTACACATTACACAAACATAGCCACTTAAGTTGTATTAACTCACATTTGATGAAGTGATCACTGCACACACGGGCATTTTCCCATTCGGCTCCTCCCGACCGCAGACGTAGCTAGATTTGCAAGCCGTTTTTCCGGAGTTTTTCGGTCAATGTCTTGCATTTTCCCCCCTTATGAACAACAACTTTTGGTATACGATAAAAACTCCTCGCGGTTTGATCGATTTAAGTAACCATAAACGAGGCAAAACATAGGCATTTTGAGTTTGTTATAGTGCTTTCTAAATACAGCAAATCACTTCCTGCCCTCCATTTGCATTTCGCGCCATGGCAACGCAGTAGCGTGACGTCATATGAAAACAAGCTATTGGGCATCGTTTAAATGCCACGGCCTACCTGAGCATTGTTTCTGACCATGTCCATCCCTTTATGGCCACCATGTACCCATCCTCTGATGGCTACTTCCAGCAGGATAATGCACCATGTCACAAAGCTCGAATCATTTCAAATTGGTTTCTTGAACATGACAATGAGTTCACTGTACTAAAATGGCCCCCACAGTCACCAGATCTCAACCCAATAGAGCATCTTTGGGATGTGGTGGAACGGGAGCTGCGTGCCCTGGATGTGCATCCCACAAATCTCCATCAACTGCAAGATGCTATCCTATCAATATGGGCCAACATTTCTAAAGAATGCTTTCAGCACCTTGTTGAATCAATGCCACGTAGAATTAAGGCAGTTCTGAAGGCGAAAGGGAGTCAAACACAGTATTAGTATGGTGTTCCTAATAATCCTTTAGGTGAGTGTATTTATCAATCAGTAAAAATGGCCCTTCCTGCACCCAAAATAAAGTGTCTGTGGATGAGAGTATGAAGTGAGGACTGATGGAACGTTGTTCGTGCTGTCATACGTCATAGCAGGCGTGTCATTACGCCATTTCTACATCATTGCGCGTGCAGTCCTTTCCGGTATCGGTTTTCAAGGAATAAACCACCCCTTTTCAGTCCGATTGAGCCGTCAAACCGATTACTAATGGATTATTTGGTGTGTCTCTAGAACACGAGCGTCTCGCTTATAATAAATCCATCCAACATATCTGCACCGGCAGTATTTTTTGACTTGACGCACCACAACTATTTGAGGCTGTTTGCTTTGACGTGTGCATGACCTGTTTAATCTTTATCTCGCATACTTCACCTTTAAGTCATGGGCCTTTATAGTGCCCTGCAGGGACCAGTCCGTACATTTTTTTTTCTTCCAAAAAGAAAAGATGCGAATTATTCCGGCCCACCCACACTTTTAGATGCTATTTATTTATACCAAAAAGCTACTATTGTTAAATAAATTCTAAATATTTAATGCAAAAACTGAAACACACACAAAAAAGATATGTTTACCTTACTATTTTGTGCTAAATTTACACTAGGAGTGATATCTAATCCTTATATTAACTACATCCATATTTAACTTCTTCAGAAAACATTTTGTTTTATTGATGATGCAAACGATTAAGAAATGATTCAATGAAACAGACAGTTTGTAGAGATTCAGGAAAATAAACTTACCTAACTAAAAATGATCTTTGCTCTTTTTTTAAGGCAAGGTAGCAGTCTTCTATTTTGTTTTCATATATATTGTTAAGATTTTATTTTTCATTTTATATTCCTAGGATTTTTTCACTCAGCCCTATAGTTTGATTAATTGAATAAGTGAAACATTTGTCCTCAGTCTTTAAGTTTCTTTCAGGTCGATGTTTTTTTGCCTGGGATAATGATTTGCGCTCGAGTTCCCCATAACACCACATCAGAGTGCGCAGACAGGGGAACTTTAGCTTACATGCTAATTACAAGTCTCAGATAGTTTAGAAATGTAATTGGACAGTGTAATTGCTAACTATGCGTGACAGCAATATGGACACCAGGGACACATAAACTGCCACAGAGAGTTCCTGAAGCTAACTGGATGTTTTACATACACTGTGACTTATTGAGGTCAAGCAGGGATCGTTTATTTAGCGTGACGAGGCATTAATGTGCTGAAATGCCATATATCATGTTAGTCCAAACATGAGCTTCTGTTGGTATAGGAGCTATCAGAAGAGATATAAATTACTGTGCTCTGTGCACCAATGAATCCTCTGAGTCCATATCAGCTGGTACGCAAAGAGCTGTTTGCGTAGCCATCCACTCTAAGAGACTTTGCACACTGAGGGTATGGATCTACCAATAAAGCCATCCTTTCACATTTAATACATGGCAAACAGAGGTAAATCTGGAAGGACAAATGCACTCTGCCATGGCTTAAATTGTGTGTGTGTGTGTGTGTGTGTGTGTGTGTGTGTGTGTGTGTATGTGTGGCCTGGTAAACCCTACGTTATGGGGACAAAATGTCCCCACAAAGATGGCAATATCCGAAATCCTTGTTCGTGTGGGGACATTTTTTGGTCCCCATGAGGAAATCAGCTTATAAATCATACTAAGTGATGTTGTTTGAAAATGTAAAAATGCAGAATGTTTCCTGTGATGGGTAGGTTTAGGGATAGGGTTAGTGTAAGGGAATAGAATATACAGTCTGTACAGTATAAAAATCATTATGCCTATGGAAAGTCCCCATAAAACATGAAAACACAACATGTGTGTGTGTGTGTGTGTGTGTGTGTGTGTGTGTGTGTATAAATAGATTATCGGTAAAAAGATTTTGTAATTGCTCTTATACTCACCAAGGCTGCATTTATTTGATTAAATACTGTAAAACAACTGTTTTTCTATTTGAATCTATTTTAAAATGTAATTCATGTGATGGCTAAAGCTAAATCTTCAGCATCATTACTCTAGTCGTATAACGTGATTCTTCAGAAATCACAATTATGCTGATTTGGTTCTCAATTATTATCAGTTATTATTGGTGCTCAATTATTAGTAATGGTTCTTATTGTCAATGTTAAAAATCATTGTTTTGCTGCTTAATATGTTTGTGGAAACTGATAAAAAAATTCTGGATTCTTTGATGAAAAGAAAGTTTGAAAGAATACTATATCATTTTTTTGTAACATTGATGTCTTTACTGTCAATTTTGATCAATTAAATGCATCCTTATTAAATGTATTCATTTAAAAAAAAAAAATGATGATGATGAACCCCAAACTTTTTCATGGTACTATATCATGGTTTCCACAAAAATATTAAGCAACTGTTTTCAACATTGATAATAATAATAAATGTGTCCTGAGCAGCAAATCAGCATATCATAATAATTTTCTGAAGGAGCATGTGAAATAATTCAGCTTTGCCACCACAGGAATAAATTACATTTTAAAATATATAAAAATTCTTTATACAGCTAAAATTATTTAAACACAGTATTACTGTTTTCTACTGTATTTTTATCAAATAAATGCAGCCTTAATGAGCACAGGAGACTTCTTACTTGCTTTGGATTTTTTTCCAACACCAGCATATTCAACATTTTACTTATGCAACATCAATCAATAAAAAATCAAGGATTTATTGGATTTATTTATATTGTTAAAAAAAAATTTTTATTAATATTATGAACAGTAGTACTTTACCATACTGAAACTAAACACTAGACTGAAACTCAATCAGAATTGGTAAGTCAATATGAATTCATTGAACTTGTGTTGAAGCATATGATGTCTCTATGGAGATTTGATTGGCATCACATTTGATTGGACATGAACAGTAATGACAAAGTAGTATAACGCTTGGCAGTTAGCAGTAGAGGAGTAGACAGAGAGAAAATAGATGAGACTGCCCTAGATTCTGTCCAAGGAGCATGCCGAGTCATCTGATGGACACTTTTGAGGTAAAAATATCCAGCTCGGGGGTCAGTTAGGAGTTACACTTGCTTTGATCCAGCGGTTACTGATATTCCATATACTCAGATCTGTTAAAAGGTCCTAAATGTTGATGAATCTCGCCCCTTTGAAACTTCAAACCCAGTTTGAAATTTGAGTCATGACCTTGAAACCAGACATTTCAGATAAAATTCAGCTTCAGTGATGGTTTCAGACCCCCACGGCCCTCTCCACACTGTTCCATATTTGCCTTCAATGGAGCTTTCTGCTTAAATATGATTCCATCAAACCGGCTTTATGCTTGGTTAACCAATTAATTTTCTACTGAAGACTTCAATATGAGGAAGATTTGAACATCCTCACACGGGCAAAACTAAATCTTTTCTCTCTAAGAAAAGAAGACGGTGGTATTCCTTGACAGAGCAGATATTGATTAGCAGTTGGCCGATTATTAATGTAATTTAATACTTACGACTGAACATGCCCAAACGCGCAGAGTCAGAGACAGTTGCGTTCAGTCGGTGTTCACAGTCGTGTTTGAAGTCTGCTCCAGTCGTTGAAAACAGTCTGCAAGTGTGTTCAGTTCAGTCTTAGAATGTTTCAACTAGTCGTTAAGTGTGGGACGTGGCTTAAGAACTTGTCACATTGACCACAATCCTGAAAGCTTGCCAGACACAGGAACAAAGAACATTGCATATATCCATCTTCATAAAAAATGAGTTAAATGCTTTGATATTTGATGCATGCTTCAGCAGTATGCAAGTATGCAACATGATGTTACATTGTACATCAGGGTTCCTGCTGTTTTTGGAATGCAAGTCAGTTTTATTTACGCCCTTTTCCTGCAGTTATGCAATACAGCATACTCAACATGAATCATTTATCTATCAGATTCTAGAATGCTAAATGCTTTAGATGCTCTAGCATGAATTTAATACGTTTAAACCCAAAAATAATTTTAATAATATTAATGTATGATTCCATATTTCCCTAATTTACTTATTATACCCAAATTTTATCTATACGGTAAATATTTCATTTTCACTTGGCCAACAAAATAAAACCTTTAATTAGTTGAGCTAGTTCAAATCTTCATTATTCTATTATTAGATTATTCTTCTACATTCTTCTTCTGACCCAAAGACTATAACACTAGGCGCGTCACCCGTAGTGTTTTGAATGGGGAAAAGTGCAATGCTCAATATGGCGGAATAAGTCCCTCCTTCTAAATAAGAGCCAATCGCTGATTGATAAAGTCATCGCGTCACTGCAGCTGCCGTTAAAAGCTCCGGATCATATAGAAACAGTCAGACGCACGCTTCCACTGCGCAAGCACATAAGCTTGATCCAGCCTGAAAAATGTCGTTTTCATGATTTGAGCGTTTAGAAACAAAATTTATGAGACAGTTGTTGTGTGATTTCAAATGTGAAATTTAATTGTAAGCTTGGCAAACAGTTTTGGAGAATTTGATGTTTCCCCATTCAAAGAGATAGGAGCTGCACTTGCATTCCTGAGAGGCGTTTCAAAGATGTCCGCTGAGTGAAGGGACTTTGTTCTGACCTCAATAAATCAGGCTTTAAGTGACAGCTTATGTTAATATAAGTCTTGATTTTGTTTCGGGGGTCTATAGAATGTTTTCATGCGTGGATGCTCAAAAAACAACTTATTTTATGTTGTTGCAGGCAGCACCTCTCTTCCCAGTCTGTCAGGAACGCTTAGTTTAGTTCCTGTCTCCATGATGGCCCTCCTTCCGAAAAGCTCAATGTGCTCTGATTGGTCGACTGGATCAGTGTGTTGTGATTGGTCAACCGCTTTGAACGTGTTTCGGAAATGTCCCATCCCTTACCATAACCATGTTTTTTTTATATTCAAACAACAACATTACACACTAAAGAAAGTAAAAAAAAATTTAAACAAAAGCATAATAGGTCCTTTTTATAGATACTCCTAAAGGCAGGTCAGAGCCAGAGAGTATTTTAGGTAACATAAGAAAATGAGGGTGAATATTGTTCAGGATTACTTTCTGAGTTGCATGCTCTCTCATCTGTGTGTAATTTATGAATTAATGAATTTTCTGGTATGCCAAATCGTAAATTGCTTTGACCATCAAATCACGTTGTGGCATAAGGGCACACACACACACACACACATCCACATTCATCATCTCAGCAGCGCTCTGGCTCCTCTACACTGATCTTCCTTTATGTTCAGTAAGGTCAGTAATCTCATCTCACAGATCTGGTTAGGGAAACTCACTCTCTCTTTCTCCTTCGCTGTCGCTTAATTAGTGTCTTGTCTTTACTGCTCCATATGTGTGTGGTGGGAGACTCGTGAAGTAGAATGGCAGGATTAATCTTGGCACAGGCGTTGCAGAAGAAAATGGAGTCCAGCCCTGCTCATAATTTGCTTTTTGCTCCTCTGGACAGGCGTTTTGCTCAGACGCTTGAGCCAGAACTGACCTTAAGGCTTTCAAATGCAGCAGTGTTGACCTCTCTCCTCTCTCCAACCGTTATTATTCTGGTCCACTCTGCCTTAAAGGTATAAACTCTTATTAAAGGCAGTGAAAAGAACAAGTCATTGTTTCTTATCTACTGTGAATCCTTCTTCTCGGCTATCTCTCACTTTTTTTCTCTCGGGAGCCATTGGAGAGCTTTTTGGAGTCTTGACCAGCATTTGATACCAAGAACCAAAAGAATAGTTTCTTTAGTACAAGAAAAGACCAAAACTTTAAATATACAGTTGCTATTGAGATACAGTTAGTAAAATTTTTTTGTTTTGTTTTGTTTTTGAAGTCTCTTATGCTCACCAATGCTGCATTCATTTGAGCAAAATACACTAAAAACACTTAGGGTGTATTCACACCTGCCTTGTTTGGTTCGATTGAATCGAACTCTAGTTCGTTTCCCCCCTTGGTGCGGACCTTTTGGGCAGGTGTGAATACAGCAATCGAACTCTGGTGCGGACCAAACAAACGAACCGAGAGCCAGCTGAAGAGGTGGTCTCGGTACGGTTCCAAACAAACTCTGGTACGGTTCGTTTACGGTGTGAACATGAACCGACCCAGTTGCAAGAAAGCACTGCGCCTTTGAGTTAATGCCATTTTGGCATAATGGTTTGTGTTATTGTTGTTCAAGTGCGAAAGAGAATTCCATTCCGGCGCGCTGTCTGGCCACACGATACTGTTGTGCGTCTTTCGGCGCGCCGTGTGTGCGTCATTGGAATGGAATGAATGAATGAAGCGTTCTCTTCAGTCGAATCGCGCATAGATGCAAAAAAAGCTTTTGCAGTTCATATAATGTAAACGATAGTTACAATACAAGGATGATGCTGCGTTAAACTGGACAAACTTAATCGCAAGCGTTAACATTGACAGCACTTGATAGCAGTATATACAATAAGAATCTCATTATTTGAATGTGTGAACATAGCCCCTCTCTATGAATGAAAACTTTATACCTTATCCGTCTTCTGTGCAGTTTCTTCATATTGTATTTTGTACAGAATAACACAAAATTAGTATAATAACAAATATTGCAGTACGAAATATCTCCATGCTGAGCCTTTTTTGCACTTCCTGATTTCCCTACTTGAGAATCCTTGTCCAATGAATGGACGACCTTAGCACACGTGTGGTTTTGTTTACAAATTTTGGTTCACTTGCAAAAAGAGCAGTGTGAAAGCGAACCGTACAAAAAAAAAAAATGTATTTGGTCCGGACCAAAGCAAGTGAACTATCGGACTTTCCTGGTGTGAATACACCCTTAAATTATCATTTAATCTTCTTGGGTCAACTGATACGCCGGCTCGTCCTGCTGGATTTTTTTCTCATAACAGCGGAAACAAGTCTTTTTGTCATACAGAAACGAGTAATGCATCATTCGATGCATCATACTTTTATTTGTCTACATTCACAATAACGACAAAACTTGCGCTTTATTTGTAAAATAAAGAAAACAAACAGGGTGCCGTCTCAATCTCTGTGAACTTCTTTCTGAAACACGTGACAAAAATGAACCGAAACCTAGCGAATACTTGCCACACAGACATGAGAGAGATATGTCTTAGAAAACTTGAAGTGTCTACTTTTAAATTTAGTCATTTATATCGAAAACAAATATTCTCTGTTTATGTAATCCATATGAAACCAACAAGAGGTACAGTTTCTCGTGTGTCTGCTCATTATTTTTAATGTGACCACACGCTGCACAGGCTATTCACATGGCAATCGTCTACGTGACGTGAACCACGCGTACACGTAAACGCACCTGTAAACGCCCCCATTTTTTTTTTTTTTTTTAAATAACCTCCATAAACAATGCATAAAGCTTCATCATTCCTCTGCTTTTCAACAAGTTTTGAAGTAGACGGGCTGTGAGGAATAAGCCTTGAATTACCTCAGAAGAAGAAGACTAGCTTTTTTTTCTATTTTGAAATATAATTTATCCCTGTGATGTGATGGCAAAGCTGAGTTTTCATCAGTCATTACCCCAGTCTTCAGTGTCACAAGATCCTCCAGGAATCATTCTAATATCCTGATTTAGTGAACAAGAAACTTTTCTCATTATTAACAATGTTGAAAACAGTCGTGCTGCTTAATATCTGTGAAAACTGATTTTTTTCAGGATTCTTAAACTTTATTTAAAATTTATTGGAACTAGAAATATTTTGTAACATTTAAATATTTCTTCACTTTTGATCAATTTAATCCTTTTTCAACCTCTTCTAGTTGTATTTCATGCTCCCTTACGGCTTGCTGTTTGTCCAACCTTAGAAAAGCCTGTGGGCATCTCAGGCAGGTTACAGGTGAGGCCGTGTGCAGGTGAGACAGCGCATTTCCCGTCTTGCTCCCACGCCCCGTGCTTGAGACAACCTCGTAGTGCAGCCGAGCTGAAAGCATAGATTATTAATAGAGCATATAGCCTGTGGTTTTAGGACCAGAATAAAACAACGTTGATGCTTGTCATTTAGAATTACACTGAGCCACTGAGCATTAAAGAGGCCTATTTTATAGACAGGTACTCAGTGATCCGGAGTAAGCGAGGACGTGTGGGCTGTCCATTCCCTTTTACTGATGAATCCACAGAAACCACATTTATTTCATTATTATTATAGGTCTTTTTGCATCAATTTTTTTTGGAGAGGTGGTTGTCGGTATTATTCCTGTCCAAGTGTAGGGGAGATGCCAAAAGCAAACTTTAAAGTCTCCTTCTATAATGAAAGAAGAGAGGGATAAAGCGAATGCACTGGAGGTCATCAGTTATCTGTTTTCCATCAGACTGCTTTTGGAAAAGGCAAATATCACTGTCAGATAAAGAGAAGAATGGTTGATGCTGTTGTCTCTCTGTTTCGTTCTATCTATCTATCTGTCTATCTATCTATCTATCTGGCTTTTCAGGCAGTTCAATCCAGTCAGATGAATAGGCATGTTTGATCACGAAGAGTTGCCCCCGGAGCAAGAAATGTGTGAGGAGAGAGAGAGAGAGAGAGAGAGAGAGAGAGAGAGAGAGAGAGAGAGAGAGAGAGAGAGAGAGAGAGAGAGAGAGAGAGAGAGAGAGAGAGAGAGAGAGAGAGAGAGAGAGAGAGAGAGAGAGCAAAAGGACCCTCATGGAGCTATTCATGAGCTTCTTCTTCTAACGCAATGCAAATGAAAGGATTCTTGTATCTGCTGAGTTCTATTTTAGGTGTGTGAAAAGCAGCATGGAGACTTGCTCAGGGAGATACTCACTATACAACCCAGGAAAGATGGGCTGAATGGACAGGAAGTGTGTGTGTGTGTGTGTGTGTGTGTGTGTGTTCTGGCACACATTTACTGTATGCATGTGCTGCTGTGTATGTGTGTACAGTGCTGAGTGTTTGGAGGATCTCATCATTTCAAGGCTGCTCGACCCACATGCTCACTCACACTTATGCTCTCTTGAGCCACAAGCCATGATGCTTATCAGAAATCCCCAACACTGGATTAATACATGATGGATTAGGCCGCTGCGGTTTTCAAAATTACCTCCATCTTTACTTATTTTTAAGTTTTCTTCTCGGCATCTTCAGCATAGTAGCATCTTCGGTACAATTCCCTGTCTGCCCAGAGAAGATGAATGCTATTTTTGTCAAATAAATCAAGAAATCTTTTGCTCATCCTGGATGACATTACCATCATTAAAATGAAGACAAGTATGCCATTTAATGGGACTAAATTGATCTGAATTTTTTTTTTATGTATATAAGTTTATTTACTTTTACTCAGCAAGGACACGTTACATTGATCCAATGTGTCTGTAAAGACTTTGAAACTGTTACAAAAAAATCAGTTTTAAATAAATTATGTTATTTTGCACTCTCTGTTAATCAAAGAATCCTGAAAAAATTTATCATTGTTTCCACAAAAATATTAGGCATCAACTGTTTTCATTATTAATAATAATAGGACTGGGCATTGACACAAATTTCACGATTCGATTAGATTTAATTTACAAATATATATATTTAGACCACTTCTATTGTTGATTGCTATCAGAATGTGAAGAGAGTTTCAACCAGAATAACAAAAAGTGTTTATGAACAAAAAAATGCCTGCCGTACCGTTACTAGTTTTTATAGAAAGTTATATGAAGTGTCTACAGCTGTTTCTTAAAGGTTGTGATGATCAAGTGGCGGTTTACCGCTCATTCAGAGGAACAGAGAAGGGTGAGGCTTCTAGAAAGTCTCATTGTGAAGCAACCACCAGTCACAACCAATTTACTGACAGTAAACAACAAATTAGCTTTCTCTCTACTCTTGCCCACCCATGCCTTGCCCTGACATTTTTTGCCAATGTTGTGCAGTTGTGACTGGCAGCCAGAAGCCGAGGCGCTGTCCAAGGTGCTGAAGAGAGGCCTATTGCTCATTTGATTCGAGTCTCAGCTCCAGACAGCACCAGCTGTCTAGCACGTCTCTGAAACAACTCAAGAAAATGTTGTTCAGTGTAATCCCAGTGCACTTTCTTGAGGCTTTTTATGTCTTATTTCTGCAGGTATGGCACTTTTTTTTTTCTTTTTTTTTTGCTGATTCATAAATCTGTTTGGAGAAATAACATCTTTACACTGAAGTGCTCAGGCATGTCTTTGAAAAACTGGGAAGATAATCTCACTGATTTGCTATACTACTTAATACCTGTCAGCAGATTAATGTGTGAAATCTTTCCTACAGCGACTAAATGGCAGGGCTTTGCAATGACGTCACATCTCCCCAATGAGAGAGCAGGGATTTGTCCTTTTCCTTGGCTAAGCCTCATTACACACACTCTCATACGCAGACACCCCTGTCATGTCTTTCCAGACTGCTTCTGTTCTGACGCTTCTATATTCGTATAATTACTAAGAGATACTTTCTGAACAGCTTTCCACTGGTCATTTCTAAGCCAGACAAATAAGCACTGCTGTCCACCTCAATACAGTATATACAATGTGGCTTTTTATCATTTTAAAAGAGATGTTTGTGTACGTGTTCTATTGATCATGGTAACAGTAATTCATCAAAAAATGGAGGCATGGAAACATTGTTTCCCTACTTTAATACTAATACTAATAATTTTTATATATAAAGGCAGCATTTAATTTTTGCTGTGGTTTCAAGAAAAGGTTTAGAGAATCTGTAAAGTTTCATTGGCATTGATTGGCATACTAAAATGTTATTATCATTACAAGCCTTAAGACTTTCTATCTCTCTCTCTCTCTGAGGCATTGCATGTGTGTGTGTGTGTGTGTGTGTGTGTGTGTGTGTGTGTGTGTGTGTGTGTGTGTGTGTGTGTGTGTGTGTGTGTGTGTGTGTGTGTGTGTGTGTGTGTGTGTGTATGTGTGTTGAGAGGGTGTATGTGTGAAGAGGGAGTCATGTTCTGTCATCATTGTGTCAGGGATATGAAATGTCAGTGCAAGGCTGTTGGAGATATCTCCCCCACAGTCACAACACACACAAACACTCACACAGCTGAGCTCTCCAGTGGTTCACACACACACACACACACACACACACACACACACACACACACACACACACACACACACACACACACACACACACACACACACACACACACACACACACACACACACTTACACAGATCAGAGCATGTGAAACAGTCATTTATATCCCAGTGGTCCAGCAGGAAGCATATTCTGATGCGGCGCTACCTATACGCTCATGTGCTAATGGGCCAGTGTGAGGGCAACAGCTGCCTGTTCATTACTGCCAGTCTCTAACTATGTAACGTAACCAAAAATTATTAGTATTAGTATTAAAGTAGGGAAACAATGTTTTCATGCCTCCATTTTTTGATGAATTACTGTTACCATTTTAAAAATGCACATAAAAAAAGTGCCATTCTGCAATGCCTGAGCAAAGTCTGTTGTCAAAGTGGTTTGGTATAATTACCTGTCAGAACTGTTACACGACTGTTTGTGTTCCCAAACAGCAGGCGGCATCCTCAGAAAGCAAGATAACTTTATTGCATTTCGTCTGCGTGCTCTAAGGGGCGAGTAAATTATTATATACGAAATTGCTATATACAGTGGCTTCTCCTATACTTCCGTTTTTCTTAGTGATATTTAGCGCCAGTTTATCAGGAGTGACATTTTGTTCTCTTTGGCTCACTGGATGGAAACGGTGCTTTATTTACAAATGTTTAATGCGATATTACAATTTTGCGCCTAAGTTAAATTTGCAACTTTGGATGGAAACATAGCAATTGAAGTTGGCATGAAATGTAAGTTGTGATAGTCTTTTCTTCCCTATTGTGACTTATATCTGAGTTAAACGGCTAAAAAATGTAGGCCAGGACTTGATTTTGTCCATCGGGAATTGATTGGATCATTGGATCATTGTGGTTTGCTATTGCTGCGTTCTCTTGTGAGAGACAGGTTGTTGTTACAATTAAAAGGGAAGGTATTTTGATTAAAGATTATGAGAGCACAAGTATTCCATAAAAAACAAGAATTGTCCATTTTAATTTCATGGTGACTTTAAATTCAGTCAAACAAAGGGTGCATATGACTTTTATTAGTCCAATTTCATCAATAAATCTACCAAAATAAGAGGTCTTTTTCTAACACCATCATACAAAAATGCATGTGTACACTTTACATACAAATAGCTATGATTACTAATGTGATCACCCTGTTTTTTAATAAGCAAAACAGCAGGGGGACTGTATTTTTTTAAATACAGACTATAAGAACTGAATTAGATTGGATATCTTCATTATTATGTGTCATTGGAAGTAAATATTAGCCCATTTGATGCTTTCAGACTACCATGGGTTATCTTATAAAATAGATTAGTAATATTTGTAAATACAGATAATTCTACCTGTTCAATTACATTTCTGTTATTTCCACTCTGCTTAGTATAAACCAACTGACTGATCCAAGGATTCATTCGGCTGTATGAGGATCAGACTGACTCACATTTAAGCTGCCTGCTTATCCAAAATACAGGCATGGAATCCATATTTATTTGCAACACTTCTCTGAAGTGTAATTTAGCTGAAAAATCGGACCATGAGTCATATGTCAGTGAGCATTTGGCTTGCCATCAGAAACCATTCGAGTCTGGTTTCTCAAGTTGCGTTTCTTGTGTCTGGAGAGAGTATGTGTGATGATTCGTAATGGAACAAACGAGTTCACAGCACTTGATTGTCTAGTGTGAAGACATTCACTCATCGGATCTGAACACAGCTGAGTAACTAGTACTGGATGTTCCTGTATTTTCCACTGGCCATACCATATGCTTATCTACCAAACGTCTGATCTCATTAATAATAACCTGGGACAGTGCTTACCATAATCCCTCTGGATATATAAGGCTTTGGATGTGTATGTTTTTGATATTCCTTTATTTTAACATGTGGTCTCACATTGACAATATGAGATTACAAATTTCATTTAGACCTGGAAAAGACCTAGAAAATAGAAAGTTTGAGGATTTCGAGCATTTTTTTGTAACACTTTATTTTACAGCGTGCCTGTCACACATCTTACATGTACGTACTATAACAGTAAATTATGCATAATTACAAGCAACTAAGCCTAAACCAAACCTAAACTGTTTTTAGAAAGGAAGTTAAAAAATTGCTTGTTTTTCATTCATTTAAAGGTTCATTCATTTCAATTGTGAGTTGCTGAACTTGATTGTGTTTTTTTCTCCATATATGATCCGTTCTTCCATTTTGTAAACATAAGAGGACCACAATGAAAATTAGCCTTTGGCTTTTCTGTGTATATTATCCTCAACAGTTTTTGAAATGTTGTATAAACTTTCTTTGTACAATATATATATATATATATTTTAAATCATAAATATATAGTTAGTATGTTGTTAATTAATGTTACTCAGTATTTATTTGTATAACTACCCAGTTACAATGACACCTTAAATAAAGTGTAACCCATTTTTAAATAAATAAATAAATGTTGCAATGTAAAATGAATTTAGATATTGTTATGATGATAGCAGAAGAACCCAAACGCAGACGGTAGACAATTACACAACGTTTATTATAACAGAAAAACAGGGGAAAATAAAGCCCACGAGGGGGCAAAACAGAGGCAATACAAACGAGGGATAACTAAACTAGATAACACTTGACAAACACTAGACTATTAAACAGCAAACACAAGATCAAGACATTCTTCAAAGACAAGGTACTCACAGGTAGACTTTCACAAAGTGTGACACAATGAACCGGCACAGGACAGCAAACACAAGGGGATGAAATAGGGGAACACTAATGACAAAGACAGGTGAAGCAGACTAGACAAGGACAGGTGAAACTGACTAGACAATAATGACGAGACAAGGATAACAAGGGGGCGGGGTAACATAACGAGACAACACAAGCACATGGCTCAAAACACAAGACCATGTCCTTGCACACAAAACATGATTCTGTCATGATCCTGCCTCAAGACTAGAGAAAATCAAGGACACGAGGGCAGAATCATGACAGATATATTTAAGATTATGCACAATTTCTTGTTTGTCAAATTTGTGGCATTGATCATGTGAACCACTGATGGTCAGATGTTCTTGATTCCATTGAAGCCCAAGATGCTCTTTGAATCATTTCAAATCATACTGGAGAACATGATCAGGTTTTACACAAACTTCATGCAGATTGAGTGCTACTGTCGTTACAGCAACGGTACATAAGGAATCTGCCAACCTTGTGGTATTATGTATTACTTAAATAGCTGTCAGTATTATTCGCTGGTTGTAAAAGTACTGTGTGATGTGTTAGTCATGGGTGGATTTTGACATAGTCCCGAGAGGGGCAGTAAATGACTGTCTATAAGAGGGAGTCACATAAGACCGGTTCCACACTGCAACACTGAGCAACACAATGAATCCACATGTTAATGTAGAGAAGAACAGAGAAATGTGGGAGAGGAAGGGATGAAGAGAGGGAAAGTTCAAGTCGTCAAAAGAGTGTTCTCTATTTTCTGTGTAATGGTTAACCCTTTTTATTGTATCATTCCCCATCATTTGTTGCATTATCAAACTAAGTGTCTGTAACCTTTAGTTTCCGAGTTCTAGGAACAATTGCTTCTGAAGTTCCAGATTGTGTTATGAATAAGTGAAACCACAGACAATATAAAGAGGAGGAGGAGCCAGGCCAATTATTAAAATTTCAATTGAAGAAATTGCAATGATCAACAAATGCAAGATGAATGGGATAGGAACATGATATTGGATTACACTGGACTTCACTACAATAGCAGATCTTTTACACAAAAAGACCAAAGCTGTAAGTCCTCCTGGAAATCAGAAATAAATCAAATGAATCTGGGTTTAACATTGCAAAAAAAAAAAAAATAGAATCTTTTTTTGGATCAGTATTTTTTATTAAGACATTCCGAAAAAGTATCTTGCATGAAGTTTGCTATGGAAGCTTATTACGCTGAGTTTATATCACATTTCTGAGAAAAAAGTTCACTATTCTGAATTTTTCTCAGAATTGCGTGAAATAAACTTGCAATTATGAGATAAAAAGTCGCAAAAATAAACTAACTGTTTATATCAGTCAAGTCTGTGAAAAAAGTCTGAATTGTGAGTTTATATCACGCAATTCTGAGAAAAAAGTCAGAATGTGTACAATTGCAAGATAAAAAGTCGCAATTGTGTTTTCAAATTTTTTTTTTTATTCCTTTGCGGAAACAAGCTTCCATAGTTTTTCTTACGCATAGTTTTTCTTACACTGGCTAATTATTTAAGAAACCACTTAATTATGTTTCATTTATGCATAAAAACTATTTGCAATATATATAACGAATACATGCATCTCTGAAAATCTCTATATCTCACAATTTTGCTTCTCATTAAATTGATCGTTTTTACGATGTTTAGATAATGTTACTAGAAAAGAAGACAAATGCTGATCAGGAAAAAGTTTCTTTTTGGCATTGAATACTTTTTTTTTGCCTGATTTGGTCTAAAGATATTGCATTTCTCATATTATTTTGGCAGGTTTTATTGGTGATTTGTTAAATGCCATTGGAATATAAGCTTGGCATTAGTTTTGGAGATTTGTTTCCACAGAGCTGGAGTCTGTTTTGCATATCTGACTGGAAGCAGCTGTCTCGGGTGTTACAAAGATGGCCTAAAAGGACTTTGGTCAAACTCATGATCAGTTCAGTCAGTGTTTTGAATGTTATTCCCTTTAACAGAGTGAGATTTAAAAGGAGATGGTCTTATCATAATCTTTCAGGCTTTTTCAGATCACATATTTTCTTTTTAGGAACTCCCAAGCTACTTCTTTTAACTTGCTTGTGTTAGGAAATGTTCTTTTAGCACTTTCATTTATTAAGTAAATTATATATTTCCCCCCATTATCATGAATATGGATGAGAAAAGAAATTATATATTCCCAGTGAGTCTATATTTGTGCTGCTGTTAAATCTAAGCAACTAAGCACAAATCTTATGCACGCTTGCAAAGATAGTGAACATTAACCTAATGAATATTCAAAAGGGGAAATTCTTCTTTATTCATCTACTTTATTCATAGTTGTAGTTTTAATTCATTGTATTGCCTTCTTTTGTTTCTTTTGTTATCAGTTATCAGCAGTTATCAGCAAAACTGCTCAGAATGCAAGTTTGGTGAGTAAATAAAACAAACTACTGTAATTCACCAGTTGGCTGGTAATTTTATTAAGAACTTTTACATTACTTGGGTTTAATGCTTATATATGCTTAATGCAATTAAATCAGTTGTTGGGGAACCAGTTGTGGTTAAAACAACCACATATCTTCATATGAATATTCATATGAATGGCAAGAAGAGGTTTCCCCATGTCATCTTAATTGGTCAGTGTGGCAAAAAGCTAATTTTGGATCCTGAATGTGTGTTTGTAGTCTGGAAATTCAAATTGGGTACTTTGAAAACCTAAATAAAAACAAGACCTTTGCTTTGTGGCTGACGTGTTGAATAACAATGGAGAATCTAAATGGGTTGCACAATGCTGAACTGACCCGAATCGTAGCTGATGCGTTATAAGTAAAGAGCAGGGATGGGTTGTTCATGAAAAAATGTCCTCAGTGTTTCTCACTCTAATTCACACCCTTTTTTTGTGTGACCCTTAATTTAGCCCTCATTAATATCACAGCACCCTCTTTGAATTCACAATGTAGCCACCCAATTTCATCAAAAACCAGCGGACGGGGGATCATTAATAGCACAACATCGGTTCCGTTACGTCTCCTTTAGTAAATACAATGATGTTCCTGACAGGAATTACATTCTAATGGAACACATTAGCACTGGGAGTGTGAGTCAGGCCCCTCAGGGTCCAGCCCAATGGGATTGAAGGACCTTATTAGAGGGTTAAAATCTCGGTTGAGTGGCCAACCCAAGGTTCTGACCCAGTTCAGTCAGACCAGATACCACAAGTACCGCTTTTTTTTTTTTTTCTGAATAGCAACGGAGAAAAATGTAAAGAGAGGCTGGAAGAGGGAAAATGGAGAGCAAGGGCCCTCTCATAGTGTGCTTGAAGAATCCATCTTAATCATGAACAGATGAAGCAGCATGCCAAACACACTCTTAAGTACAGGTAAATTATAGAGTTCTTTAGATAAAGGGGAATTTATTCCTCTTTGGAATGGTGGTTTTATTACCTCTTTTAGTAATTTTCAGATATATGATTTTCAAATATTACACTTTATGTTGTAGACTTGTTGGTTCAGACAGGCTGGTTCACCAATAGGTCAGATAACTCAATAGGTGTGGGCTCTTTAATCCCTCTAAATTAGCCTTTGACCGTGACCAATAGTGGAAGGACAGGAGAGATTACAGAAATGCCTTGATGAAGTCTCTTTCTGTTTGGATCAATAGAGACTCTTGGCTTCTAGATGAGCTAAGGGTATGGCAGCTCACTCCAATGTGTTTGAGGTTCTGGAATTAAAAACCAAACAAACAGCACCCTTCAAGTAGAAGTCCAGCTAAAACAAATCATAGAAGTAGAATCGCAGTGGAAATGGGACATTTTATGGTTTGAAGAGTCTGTTATTTTACCAATGGTTTTTAAACTGGTTTCAGGGATCCTCAGGGGACCACAAGGGGGTGCAAGGGTGTCCATGAAAATATTGAGAGAAATTGTACAAAATACTTTTTTATGGCTCTCATAACAATGAAATGTGATATTATTATTATTTATATATTTATTTTTACAACAACCAATTTGATCATATTACTAGTTTATTCTGCTTTTAAAAGACTAGTTAGAAATCATGAGATTAATTGCTGCTATTTTATTTTATTTGACAGCATTTAGGAACAAAATATTTGGATATAGTTTGTGAGGATATAAATATAAATATATAATATAATTAATTGTATATATATTTTTTATTTATAACTTAAGTTATTTTAAAAATGTTCTCAATATAATATAAATGGGTTTTCATACATTTATTTTTATACATTTTATAGCTATGTTTTTATTTAATAAGTCTGTGGCTCATCATTAGATCACTGACAGACACTAATTTTAGGAGATTCCGAAACATATCAGACATTTAGCACACTTTTAGCCAAAGCAACATACCATGCATTCAAGCAATACATTTTTTCAATACGTTTAAACCCATGACCTTGATGTTGCTAGTGCCATGAGACCAATTCAGCTACAGGAAAATTTGTTTACGAAGCCAAGTAATTGAAGAGTGTGAGGGTTAATACTTTGAAAGTAAATGTCTTTGAAAACAACATTGAAGTCTGCTTTTAGCATCTAGCTGTTAAAGGACAATCACACATCTAATTAATATTGGAGTTCAATTTATGAAAACTTAGTGAGTCACAGAGCAGAACGAAGCCTAGAGCAAAAATCACTAGACTGGAAAATGGTGTTGGAAATAAGGACATTACAAAGAGTGCCGTAAAGCCCAATCTACTCAGTCAGTCCTAAGATCTACTAAGAGAGTCTTTAAGGTAAAGAAGTTGTGTAAATTGTGTCGAGCACGCATACTCTTTCTGTGATGCAGAAATAACGCACTTTGATTGAGATTATCCAATGTGGCTGATTTCTCTCTCTCCTTTTTTCTGCTCTCCAGTTCCATGGTTGCCTGGAGACCTGGAGGAATGCTGGGATGTAGAATGTGGATCCTCTTCATCCTTGTACATTTCACAATGGATCTGTCTCTTTGTGCACCAGCGGGCCAGGGGCTTACACTCAAACTACTGCCCAGATCAGTGCCCCGCCGGCAGCCGCACCCTCTGCCCACCCGGGACACGCTCAACGGCCAGCACTTGAGGACTCTGGGTGTCTTGTTTCATGGTGTTCCCCCTCCCTTGCCATCACTAGGTAACCATGGGGAGCTGGGGGGCACCAAACTGTGGGGGCGGAAAAACCGCCGGTCTCTCCAAAAACGACAACTTTGTTTGGAGTGTAAATGGACCCCCTCCGACAAAGGGAAGTTGGTTGCACTACCGAAGGGGAGTAAATCTGATTTAAATCTGCATTTATCTCGCTCACGGAGGCAGCTGAAAGAGGACGGCTATGACTCCCTGGAAGGGAGGACCACAACAGTGGCAGGATTTATTGACTGGGGCCCTACAGGGGCCGACGAGGTGATTGAGGAGGAGGCGAAGGTGACCCCGAACACCACCGTCACCTCTTTAGCCCCCTCCACCACCACAGTTACCATAACTAGCACTACCACACGCAGCCCCCAAAGGACGTATGCGGTGATTACAACCGTGCATCCTAAGAGGCACAGCACCACACAGCCAAGCAACTCCAGAGTGACTGCCAAACCACCGAAACCTTTTGGGGACACACCAGGTAGGACATAAATCTGAATGGCAACTGTTATACTTTTTTTTTTTTTCATGCAGCTTTTGTTTTCTAATCAGTGTAAGGTATTTAATCAGCTTTTGGTGAAACAGAGGCGGTTAAAGGTCATTCATGAACATGGCACAGAGGTTCTTGGATCACAAACCATAATGCAGTGCATCAAAAACACTGTGTGGGTTCTTTGAAAAACTGTGGGTGGAAAATACTCACGAAGCTGTAATTGGCACACAACTGCCCGGTTTTTTACAGCAAAGAAGGTGGTTGAATTGTCGAAGGGCCAAGACCGTGCAGCTAGCTAGCTTTTTTTTTGTGGTAATATTGGCTTAAAATTTTAATTTGGTGTGAAACACCTCAGCTGCTGTATGGATAGGGAAAAAAAACACAATGTACTGGTGTTGTAATTTGGTCATTTTGGTTATTAGGCTAATGGGAATGTGGTGTCCAAGTAGAGATTATCAAGATTACCAAGTAATAGCAGGACAAATACAGAGGAAAGATGGCAATCCAGTGTTGGCCCTTTTTTTTTGTCTGAATGTGAATTGAGATTAAATATATAATGAATTGGCCACTCATAGCATGAAGAATCGGAATAACAGGAAAAGGAACTGGTGATGACATTCTGGGAAAAACAGTGTTCTTCCATGCTGGTCTATAAAATGAAAGTTGTGTTCAGTGATTTTTTTTACATACACACACACACACACACACACACACACGTAACATATAAATTAGTATATTTTTTATATTTTAATATATAAATTATTATATGTAATATATATTTATATATTTTATATAAACACTACCATTTTATATTTTTGAAAGATGTCTCTTATGCTTGTCAAGTTTGCATTTCTTTAATTAAAATCATAGAAAGCTGAATTTTCAGCATCATCATTCCAGTCTTCAGTGTCACATGATCCTTCAAAAATCAATCTGATTTGCTGTTCAAGAAACATTTCTGATTGGGATCAATGTTGAAACAGTTGATCTTAATTTTGTAGAAACCTTGATGCTTTTTATACTTCAGGATACTTTGATGAATAGAAGTTCAAAAAACAGCATTTATTTGAAAATATTTTTTGTATCAATGTAAAAGTCTGCCACTTTTGATCAATTTTCTGAAAAAAAGTAATTTCTTATGAAAAAAAACTTTTTGAACGGTAGTTTATACCAGTTCGGTCCTTGAGAGCATCTGTCCTGCAGAGTTTAGCTCCAACCCTAATCAAACACACCTGAACCAGCTAATCAATGCCTTTAGGATTACTAAGGCTATAGTTTTTTTTCAGGGTTGGAGCCAAACTCTGCAGTACAGAAGCTCTCTAGGACCGAACTTGCCTACCCCTGGTCTAAACATTTTATTTTTTTTAATTATTATTATTTTTCTATAAATGTTGCCTATTTAGTCTTTGACTGGGCACATGCAGGGGCAGCAACAGGGTTTTTATGCACTTCTAGTGTTACATTTATCATTTTTGGCTCCATTGCATAATCTAGATATCATGTCCCTGGCATGACAGAGTAGCCTACATATGTTAACCTCAGTATGTGTCAGCTGTATTTGTGTATGCTGGGGAGATTATTCTAGTCTCTGTCCTAGAAAGATGATGATTGGCATTAGCTCTCATGTATGCCATTAGGCAGCAATCTATCCTGTCTGTTTGGTATTGCACAGTATTAGGCTAGTCATCCATTCAATGCAAAGTCCTCTGGGTAGATTGACTATTGTGTTCCATAAATCTGTGCAAAAGGGGGGAATGTCTTGACACTTTCTACAAATTGGCTTGACTCTAGCTGTGTATGCCGTGCATTGAGATCTGTTATAGCTTGCTAAGTGGGCAAAAGTTTAATGCACAATTAAGTTTACACAAGAGCGTGGATCAGTGGCAGACATAATAAAAGACAGATAGCATGACCCCCCGTTGATGATTTGCAGAAAAAGATGTTTTAATCCCTTAATTCTACACTACTGTGAAGTTATTAATCTTCACACAAGTTTTGCACATTAGCATGCCATAGATTATATTAGCTGCAAAGGATATTAACAATAAAGACTCCCATAAAATTAGATTCATAGTGAGTAATATACAAGCGAGAATAGTTTTACGACTCCCCTGAATGGAAACTTACATACATCCATGCATGTCGAATTATATTTCAGCACAAAGGTCAAACTCCAATCAAATGTCAAGGCCTCATTAACCATAGGAATGATTAGCAAAGTGAAGTCAATCTGGAGTGACGACAGCAGTGTCATTACATCTAAAGGCCAGCGCAAGGTTTCTCTTAATCTCTAAAGTGCTGTTCCAATAATCCTCTCTGCCTTTCTTCTTCTTCATTTTGTCTGATCTTAATAAACGCTAGGTAAAATATCAATTGCACCTGACAGTTCACAACCACCCTAAAACACTTATAGAGGACTTGTAGGCTCATTTCAAATGTCTCATAAATTCAATTCAATTCAATTCACATTTATTTGTATAGCGCTTTTTACAATACAAATCGTTTCAAAGCAGCTTTACAGAAAATACATTTACAGAGTCTATGTGTAATAATAAAAAATAAAAAAAAGCCTTTATCCCACTATGATACAAGTGTGTAATTAGTGGCAAAAAACGGAATTATAATGTGTATTTACCGTATATAATGTTTATTTAAAAGGCCTGACTGGCCTGGACATAATATAACAATGGGAGAGTGTTTGAAACTTGTTAATTATTTGTTATTTTTGCATTATTTAGTTATTATGAATTATTTTTGGCTGGCCTGATTGCTGATGCTCTATCTGGTCAGTGTTGTAGGCTATTACTGTATCATATCATGTTTGTTGACCATGCATTGCAAACTTAAAACATTTGGTTTTCTAGAGTGCATTAAATATTTTTGTTGGAAATTCTGCTGACTTAAATATTAGGCTGGCTATCATAGTTGAGATTTTGAAATAGCTAAAATAGTATTCAATTAGGATCAATACATATATATATATATATATATATATATATATATATAATAAATAAAATACATTTGTATTTTTTGGTAAAGATGTTAAATGTAAAAAATAAATATGTATAAATATAAATGTAAAAAACGAATGACAAAAACATTAGGCTAAAAATAAAAGTTCTTATTTTTGTGGTGAAAATGTTGACATGGCAAGTTAAAATCTCAACTTCTGGGCAAACCAGCAGAAAAAAAATGAGCTATTGTACCAGTGTTACCTTATATAAATATGTTGCCTGATATAAATCATTTATATAAAAAGTCGATGTAAATATGCTGGTTATTTTGTGCTTTGCGGGAACCCCAAGGCAGTGGCTCATGTTCGAGAACTGTCACAATTTGTGCTGTAAAGCAGTTTAATCTAATATTTGCCGCTAAATTAATTTGACTGGTTTGTGTTTTTTTTATTTTACATTTTTATGCTCCTGGGTTTAGAAGCAAGTGTAATGGGTTCCTACAGACAACACAGCAGTGTTTTTGCATATGTTAATCATCTGGTGAATAGGAAGAATAGCGGTGTTAATTGCAGTTTTAATACAACTGAGGCGTGAACATTGAATAATTTGTTTGCTGCACACAGTCCATAGCTCTTTTTTTAAGTTCGATTTTGCCACAAGGGGGAAAAAAATGGTAAGTCACTCGTCAGTGACTCCAACAAATAACAAGCAACCTGAGAATATTAAAACGTAATGGAACTGCAGATGGAAAAAAAGAGCTTGCTGATAAATAAATCCCTGAACACAATCATTCATGTTCTGTTCTGTTCTACGCTGTCCACATGGAAAGAGTAGTAAAAAACATCAAATGCTGCATGGTGTCTCTTGAAGGTCTTATATTTGTCTCAAATGTCAAATGCATTATGTAGTATGCTGCCTTGGCATGTCTTTCATATATATATATATATATATATATATATATACAGTATATATATATATATATATATATATAGTATGAAAGTGAGTTCTATGTAGTGCCCTTAAGGCATGCCATAATTATCCATCTCTGTCGAGCTACAGCCGAAACTGTCTGATGAAACGAAATACCTATCAAGGTGAAACCCCTCCGCTTCCTCATTCAGCGAGCATCCCGGGTAAATCTAGCCCTTTGCAAACACCTGCACCAGTACTAAACTGCTTCTGACATGCAGAGTAATGGGGGGAAAATAAGCAATGGGCTGTGAATACAAAACTGGACCATTAGACATGCATACGAGTGGGTGTTCAGCTGAGTTTATGTCAGAGCAAGGGAAGTGCATGGAGGTCAGTAACTGTTCACATGCCAGATTTAAAGGGGCGATGAACTGAGAAATCAAATTTTCCTTGAGCTTTTGACATCTAAGAGGTCATCATATTATAAGAATATCCTGTAAGTTTCAGAACTGAAAACGTCCTTGTTAGTTCAATAAAAGCTTTTGACACCAGGCTCAGCAAACGACTCGTTTTTCAAAATGGGGAACTATGACAAAGAGGATAAAACACCACCCCCGCAGAAGAAGATCAACGCCTACTTCAACACGGATGGTTTAGCCCCGCCCACCGATTCGCGCATTACACGAAACTCATTATAATATGCAAAACTGTTATCCACTCACAGCAGTGGGCGTTTACTTCCAAGTCTTCAATGCCAGACGCCCATAAAAACCGAGCGTTTTTGAGCTAGGCTCAAAACTAGGGTAGAAAATAGCCTATTACTTATTCATTTTGATGTTTTTGAATGTAAAAACCAAGTGAACGTCATAAGTTGACCTCAGACAACAATATAATTTTTTTTAAAAGCCAGTTCATGACTCCTTTAAATCCAAATCCACATGCCAGATTTAAACACCAACAGCATCAACTCCTTTCATTATGGCATTATAGATGTTTTACCATTGCTGAAATTTTGTTATCATTTAGTCACCTTTTGTTCCAAACCTGAAGGACTATATATCTTCTGTGGAACACAAAAGAAGACATTCTGAAAAAAAAAAAAAGTATGTACATGCAATGAAGTTCAATGGGGTCCAAAACAACATTTGAACTTTTGTATTTGTGATTATGGTGCACTTTAGTTTAAATTCACATTCTCACTATTAGCATGCATATTACTGGGATATTGGCTGTTTATTAGCATATATTAATACCGTATTCTGCATGACCATATTCTACATCCCTTAATCCTACCCAATACCGACACTTAACAACTACCTTACTAACTATTAAGCAGTATTAGGAGTTTATTGAGGCAAAAGTAACAATTAAAAGTTAGGTAATGGTGTGAATTGGACCCTAATCTAAAGTGTGACCATATAGTGAATTTACTTATGTAACCATGGGGACAACAGCTAGTTTTTTATCCATTTTCATTATATCAAAAAGAGCATCTTGGACATTCTGCAAAATACCTCATTTTTGATCCACGCGTCAAAAAAAAAGTCATTTAGGTTTGGAACAAATATATGCTGACAGAAATTATTTCTTGGATGAAATATCTCATTAATTTTCTTTTAATAGCGGTCATCTAAGACAGTCTAGAAACCCTTCACTCAGTTTAATGATGAACTATATCAAGCTTTTCCCCAAGGACCATTGCTACTCAACTGTGTGCAATGCATCAAGTACGAGCTTCTCTCCATCAGCTCATTGCTGACTAGACTAGAATTTAGAGTCACGTATTATTCCTGCTGGTGACAGCCTTGACTTTGCGGGTCTGTTGATACAGCACAAGGAAGATTTTATCGCTGCAGACCAAACATGATTCAGCTGTTTACCCATAAGTTTGTCTGTGTGTGTTTGTGATTGTCTATGTGCATTCAGAGAGGTCAAGATTTGGCTGGTTAGCTTAGTCCAGTTAGTCCCTGCTTGTAGGGACTACACCATCTTGTTCTACAAAAAGCATATTTTTTTTTCCATTGATGGCCAACCCAAAGTAGCCTTTTTTTTTTTTTGCAAGCAACATTTACATCACAAATAATTAATTATTTTGCTCATTGTATTTATGGAAAAAGTGGAAAGTAAGTGAATTAGAAGTCAGCACCCATGAGCAAAGATGTCATATTTCAAGTGGCATACTTCCAGGGGTCATGTACCTGCTTAGATGAATAGAAATTCTAACAAATTGCTTTCTCCTGGTTTTATAAACGTCCTCAGTGCATGTGTGTGTCCTTTGTCTCCATCTAAGATGCTAGCATTAACATGAAGATCACAGATGGAGCCGTCAGGTTAACAACCTGCGTGAGTTGATTATGCCTTACAGTCCTGCTGTTCAGCACTGCATGCTTGTTATCACGTCCCCAGGCTCAAAGGTTAATTGAACATTTAATAAGGAAAAGTCAAAATTATGCATTTATCCAAGCGACAACGTAATTTTTTTGGGTTAAAAATGATCCATTTTTGACCAAGTACATAACCAGCCAGTGTTCAAATCTATCTGCTTGCCTTAGCTCGATTCAAAACGGTAAGCTTGTAATAATGTCTTTAATTCCAGTGGTACTGGTGGATTTCCGCGGGAGATTCGAGCATGTCTTTGCATCATTACGTCACATGATCTGTAAACATAAAGAAAGTGTCTCGGCTAGTATTGCGTGTGAGGATGTTGGAGGTGGAGATTTATAGCCTTTTCAAACAGCACTTGATATAATTAAACTTTTCAATTTGATGGCGGATCCAGAAAGGTTCAAACGACAATCACCAGTGACAACTGGAGATTCACCCATTGTAAAATGCAAAAGACTTTGGACTTCGGAGTGGCTAAAGAAAAAAAGAGACTATAACCGGGCCCATGCGAAAACAGGGATAATATCTGAAGGGCATTAAATGTAGTCACTCAATGCTGATGTTGAGAACATCAGCATTGAGTGACTATTAAGCATTAACAATTTGAGAACAAAGTATAATTTGCACGGTTTGACGTGAATCAGCGCGATTTACTGCAATGATTTTTTCCCCTTAGCTGGTCAGAACAAAAGTGGATGTTACATGACATTTTCTGATGAAAATTCGTATGTTGGTCATACTTCCAAAAAGTTTAATCTGTGATTCCGAATGCCAGTATCCACACCGGCGCGGTGACTGACAGCCCCACATTCTCCTCAAAACATTGGATTCATCCGCGCAGTGCCGTGCCGAGACACAACATACGTAAAGTTGCTAATTCCGCGAATAACTGCAATTACAGATTTCGAACAGAGATGTTTGAAAGAGGAGAGGAAAAACAGAGGAAAAACTACGGACTGCAGCTTTAAGTGAAAATGTTGTTATATACAAATAACTCCTAATTACGTTCTGCTCAATGAAGAGTGTTCAATGGTAAAATAAGATTTATAATAATTACTGGAGAGCTGGAAATATAATTTCCATGTTCCACTCAAATGCATTTTCTCATCTAATCCACACCTAATCCTTCTTTTGTAGATGAACAACAGTAAGTTCTATTTTACTGAGTCGAAATACTGTATCTGACCTGGGTCTCACATGTGAGTGTTGAAACTTTCGCTAAACCACAGCCGTAGTTGTAATTGTTTTTTTACTTTTCAAAGGAATGTGTTACAATATTGCATTTCTCATAATAAATAGTAACTAATTACATTTACGTTGTTCTTTTTTATGCAAAGTGACGTGGTGAGTTGGTTTTGCATTACTTTTTCTGACCAATTTCTGTATTTTTATTTTTTGGTGTTTTTCACCTCGACATAAGCTCTAATCGAACATGACTAGTTTTCCAGGGTGACTTTATTTACTTTGCAAATGTAATCTCGTTCGAATCTGCCAAGTATGTGTTTTTCTCACACAACCTCTGTAAAAATTCCAGAGCAAATTACCTACTGTTTTTCGGCAAACCAATGGTCCTCTGAGAAGTCTAATCCTGTCCGAATGCGAATGTCTGTGGTTGCTGATGTTGTATTATTCTAACGCTTCTCCTCAGGTATGCAAGTACAGCAGATGAGCTTCTGTGTAACGCCCACATCTAAAACACACACTCCCACCTCTGTAATAAACACAGACATGTTTGTCCCATCCGAATCGGTACATGAAATCATAGAAGTAAACCCGAGTGATAAGAACTGTTACTCAAAGCCGTTTAGAAAACTAGCCCCGTCCGAATAAGGCTATAGTTTGTAAGAAATGATATACAGTATAGGCTATACTGAAAAGATATGATTTCATTCAGACATGATATTTTAAAAAGACCCACAGTATGATTGTGTTTAGTTTGACTGCAATCAAACTCTTAAAGTGCATGTCAACGTACTGTCTGATAAATGTTACACACACACTCACTAGAATTATAATACCCATAATGCTCACATACTATAACTGCAGTTTCTCCCACCATGGGGCATGGAGATGTTTTTAATTGTATTTGTCAGTAAATAACTCACATATATATAAAAGTCATGTGAATAACTTAATTGAAAAAGATATGGTGTAAATGTAACACAAAAAGTAACATTACTTATAGGTTAATGACAAAATATGTAAAAAAATTTGTCAATATTGTCAAAAATGACAATAGTTTTAGATCTACGCTATGACTTTACAGAAGACAACAAAAGAAATGATAAATTAAAAAACAAATATGTTAAATGCACTTTTACCTCCATTCACACTATTTATAACATATTACGTCCAATGATCTTCCATTGTGCCACTTCACCCTGGATGTTATTATTCTGTCTACTGAAAGACAGACATAATTTTAGGCCTACCAGATCTGAGATGACCTTGTATTGTAGTCGCATACAGGGTTTGTGAGATGTTTTAAGGTGCACTGACTTTAGATAAATTGCTTTAGTAATTGCTTTCAGTTTGATGTGTTCCAGTTTTATTAAAAGGCGACATTTTCCTTGTCAAAGGTCTGCTAAAATCACTCACAAGTCCTTAAGGATGTGTCTTACCTGCATTGTAATACGTATTGTAATATAATATTTTAGAAGTGCTGTCTTTCTCAACATTGTTCATCCAATAGGACCGTTCGGTTTCATCGAGGTAAACCTTTTAAAGATGTGATAAGCTCACAAGGCTGCTCTGACAGACAGCTGTGAAGTAGTTCCATCCAGGACAACTTCATTATCTGTTAAGTAATACAATCATAGAGTCTACTTTGACCACCCCTCCCTCATACACTGTACAGAGCGATTGAATTATGCAGGGGAGCCTTTGACACTGGGAAAAGGCATTTAGAATAATTGCTTTGGATCCTCCTTGTCTTTTTTTCCCTCTCTCTCTTTTCTCTATTTCTCTCGGCCTTCTTGCAGTAAGGGTTTGGGAACGCTGTAGCTCAGTGGAAGTCAAGTGAGATTGACATCTTGACATCTACGTTAATTGGCAATCGTGAACCATCAGCAGGTGCGATGAGAGTTTTCCAGCGATCAGGTGGGGCATGTGGGAGGACAACAAACGGAGCCAGGGGGACAAGGTTAACACAAGGAGGAGGAAAGACTTCAAACACTTTCTCCCCCCTACAGCTCCAATGCATTAAAAATTAGAGCTGGATATTTGCAGTTAGTGGGTGTCGGTTGGTTGGCAAAGATTTGTATCCAGCCTGTTTCCACAAATGAATGAGAGAAGGGCACTCAGCAGGAGTCAACAGCTCTGCGAACAGAAAGCTGATGCAATCAAACGTAAATGTAGCTTGATTCACAAAGAGCACAAGGATGTAACTGATGGAGATTTTGTCATTCTCACTGGTTTGTGAGAGGAGAACTGGTGCAGAAATAACCGTTTTTTTATTTATTATAGGGTTTACACATGAGAAAGCCTGTACTTGTATTACTATTCCTATTATCGCCCATGAATAAGTTACGATTCCGTTAATAAGTGGAACCCTCTCTTTCATAACCATTTTTCAGTCTACACACTTTAAAAAGAAGTAATATTCAGCGGCCATGAAGCACATTCTGTTCCTCTGCTGAATTATAAAGCATCATTCTAGAACTGTGGGCTTTCTGTTACATCACACTTGTTATGGGACATAACATAAAAGAAGATATTTTGAAGAATGTCAGTGAACTTCTTTTATGTTCCTCAGAAGAAAGAAATTTCTAGAGGTTTGAAAAAACATGAGGGTGATTTAATGATATGTTCATTTTTCCATCTTTGAGTTCATTATATATAATATATAAAATAAATGTTTCTTATATTAGAATGATTTCTGAAGGACTGAATTTTCAGCAGCCAATACTCCAGTTTTCCTCCTCACAGGAAGAAATTAAATTGTATTGTATTAATATGTCCCATTATTATGGTTTTACTTACTATTTTTTTATTAAATAAATGCAGCATAGTTAAAAAAAAAAAACAAGACTTATTTCAAACACTATTTGAACGGTAGTGTGCATAAATTCTTATATAGAAGATAAAAGTTTACAAAAAGAAACATGCAGTTAAAGAAGTTTGTTCTCACTAGAGATCATAATATATCAAATATAAAAGCAGCTAAAGGGTTAAAAAGCCCCCCCAGCCTGTGGGTTAAAGGTCCATAAGATTCCCTCAATAACTACTGTATATTCCTATATCTGTCATTAGAAAGAGGGGTGCAAGAGGGACTTAGATTCTGAATTTGGCTTTCCACTGCAAATCCACATATTACGGAAAATGCATAATTGCTTTTAGAAAATGATTTAAAAATAGGTTCCTAAACCCCAGAGATTCTGCACAGAGAATATATGCATAGACTCATCATTTTTAACACACAGTGAAAAAGAACATTTTTAATAGCGAACAGTCATCATGGAAGAATGATTGCTCTTGCTGTCTGTCTCTCTTTCTCTCTGAGATTTCACTTATAATCAAATTACAACATTCCCATTAAAACTAAATCCACTTTTTAGATTACTGTGAAAAATCACCGGTGTTAGTGCTGGGATTTGCACCGAACAAATTCCAAGGTGTGATTTTGGTGAGATTGGTGTAAAGTCAAATTTAAACTTGGCGTCCGCACAGCAGTTAATTTGAAGTTTGATGGATCTGGATACTCCTGCATACAAATTCTGAAGTTACTTTTTTGGTTTTTATGTTGTTCCCTTTTGAATGTGAACTCAAAGCTGTTGCTTTGCCATGAGTACTCCTCCAGCCAAACCACAACATGATTGAAAGCACTCAGTGAAGGCATCTCCTTTCCACTTCATCTCACTAGCCCTTTGCAGCCATCTGTAGCTGCAGATGCCAGGCCCGGGCTGCACTAATAGAGCATTTAGCTGACAGATCCACACAATGTCCTGCTCCAAACCTCTAAATGTCCTTTAGGTGGATAGAGGAGTGTCTGTCTCTGTGGTCTCTGCTCTATGGGGTCCCAGCAGCACATACTCATAACCTTCAGTTAAAATACTGCCCCCTGTGTATGTGTCTCCTTTGCATATATTTTTTTTCAAGGTCCTGTCTGCTAAAACTGTGCTATTTAGGTTTTATATTTGTCCTAGATTTTTTAAACTCTTTTCTTTCCACTACTGTCCTATTTTAATGTCAGTCTCATGACATTTCACTTTGTTAGGCCTAATTTTGTCTGGACCAGTTTACTCTGCTATTATTGGTCACTTTATTGGTCTTTCTTTTTTTTAAGAAAACACTACATGGCATATGCAAGGGCATAATTCAATGTATTTCAAAGTTAAACAGAATAGATGGCAGAATATAGTATCTTTTATGATTTGATTGGATTGTGAAAAATTTCCTATGGTATTATTGATTGCAGGCATGTAGTGGAGGATAAACAGATTTACATTTCTTTTGTAGTGCAAAATATTTACTAACCTTTTTATCATAGTTTTTATTTTTTCCAAACATAAAGTTACATTATTTGGTGGACATTGTTGACTTACTAATGTGATAATTTGTGAATTGTTTTACAAAAAATGTATCATTTGACAAACTAGTAACCTCTCCCATTTCAATTCAAATACACTGCCCGACCAAAAAAAAAAAGAAAAAAAGTCGCTGTTTGGATTTAAATAGGCAAATGCTTAAGACTAAAAGTCTAGTATGATTGCATCATTATGGTCAATAATGTATTGGCAATGTCTTTCTACATGTTTTTAAAAGAAATTAAAAGCTACACTCTCCATTAATTAGGCTGTTACCAAACATATAACATGCTACAAACATAATAATCACTGCAATAATGATCCAATCATAAGCATTTATCATCTTAAGCATTTCCTGTCTTTTCCCCCATAATAATTGAGGAACAGATTGTGGAAAAGGTTTCAATGCAAGTCAAACCCCAAAAGACATCGGGGCCGGATGGAATAAAGGGCAAGGTACTGAGGGATGCATCTCAGCTGAAGGGTGTGTTGACACAACTTTTTCAGCTGTCTCTTGACTTAAATGTACTTGTACTTTAATGTACCACAGGCCTGGAAGGAAAGTACCATCATCCCATTACCAAAAAAGGCTCATGCTAAGGTGCTTGAGGACTATAGACCAGTGGCTTTAACATCTGTGCTCTGCAAGTGTATGGAGAGAGTGGTTTGTCAGCAACTCTCCCAGGCAATGACTGGTAAACTTGACCCTTTGCAATTTGCTTATAGAACTGGGCGCGGAGTTGAAGATGCCACCCTCACTCTGCTGGACAATAGGGGGGGTTTATCTTAAATTGTTGTTGTGTGGTTGTCACTTGACAAATTCATGCGTTAGGATTTTATTTAAGGACTTTTCTTCCGCCTTTAATACTGTGAATATAATCACACTTCTGAGGCGTCAGGAGGAGCTACAGGTGCATCAAACCTTGATTTTATGGATTAATAGTTTTTTACGGGACCGCCCACAACATGTGCTGGTAAATGGCAAAAAGTCAGAGAATGTGGTTTTAAAATATGGTCTCCCACAGGGATGTTTTACCCCCAATTCTTTTCTCTATTTATACAAATGAGATAACCTGTAATAATGATCATTTGATGCTTATAAAATATGCAGATGACATGCCACTGGTGGGATGTGTGAAGGATACACAATCACTGGACATTTATTTTAATTTTGTTAAATCTCTCACAGCCTGGACGGAGGAGAGTTCTTTGCAGCTTAATATTAACAAAACCAAAGAAATGGGTTGTGGGGCTAATAAGGCACGTACACTTTTAAATACAAATTATCTTAAATTGTTGTTGTGTGGTTGTCTCTTGTATTGTTTGTTGAGCAGCTTGTCTAAAGACAATTTTCTACCCCTCCGGGGATAGACAATAAAGCTTTTTAGAATTTGAATTTTGAATTTGAATTCCCTTTTTAAATCCAAACAGCTACTTTTTTGTTGTGTATATAAATGTATTATTGTTTTTTATTGCATTTTGATTTTTTGATTCAACTTCAACTTTTATTTATTTATATAGCACATTTTAATCGTAACGTTGTTGCCCAAAGTACTTGTACAAAGTACCCAACAGTATAATGAGATCAGTGTAGAGAGAAATAAAACTAACTAAAAATAAGTTATAACTACAATGTACACTACTCTTAACTAAAAGCTAAATTAAAAAGATACGTTTTTAACTGAGACTTAAAAATGTCTATTGTTTGAGCTAATCGGATATGAAGGAGAAGACTGTTCCACAACTTGGGAGCCACAACTGAAAAAGCTTTGTCACCCTTTGACTTCTTTTTAGAATAGGGAACCGCCAGCAAGGATTGGTTCGTTGATCTTAATGTCCTGCCTGCTGTGTAAGAATCTAAAAGGTCAACAATGTAGTTTGGCGCAACAATGTAGCAACATGTTATGCAATGCTTTAAAAAAAGCATAATTCAATTCACATTTATTTGTATAGCACTTTTCACAATACATATTGTTTCAAAGCATCTTTACAGAAAATGCATGTTTCTACGTTACAATTTAGAGTGATCTGTTATCAGAGGTGACTGTGTCCAAGTAATGTCCAAATGTATAGTTCTAAGATAATACAAATCATGCAGTTAGCTAACATCATGTATTCATTATAGGCAGAAACAATGAGCTCGTTAAAGCAATTATTACAAGTTGTGATCGTAATGATTACAATATATAGAAAATTTGGCAGTTGTGTATGTCGATTTAGAGTTGGCGTCATCTGAAGTCTTCGCAGGAGTTGGCATCATCTCTTCACAGGTGTTGGGTCACCTGAAATCCAAACTGGAGCTGGCGTTATCTCTAGTTCTCTAGAAACAGAAAGCAAATGGAAAATAATTAGCATAGCTGCTTTTCATAACATTTCAAGCAAAAGATGATAGTCATGCGCATTTCATCTGACATAACTGGAGTGCAAGATTATGAGATGTATTATGTGAATCCTTGGCTAAAGAGTTGTGTCTTTAATCTGGATGTAAGTGTCTCTGAGCCCCTAACATTATCAGGAAGGCTGTTCCAGAGTTTAGGAGCCAAATGTGCAACAGCTCTACCCCCTTTAGTGGACTTCGATATCCTAGGCACTACCAAGAGTCCAGCGTTTTGTGACATTAAAAGGGTGATTGATTGTAAGGCGATATAAGATCAGTTAATTACACAGGAGCTAAACCATTTAGAACCTTATAGGTCAGTAGCAATACTGTGTAATCGATATGGAACTTAATAGGTAACCAGTGTAGAGATGATAAAATATGGGTTATTTGATAATATTTTCTTAATTTTACTAAAAAGTCTTAACATACAGTAAATTGACTAGTTTTTATCACAGGAACGAACCTAAACTGTATTGATGAATAATTAAATAAACTTCTCTTGTCGTTTCAGTTTGAGGGGTGAAATCTTTTACACTCAACTATACATGCCAACTGAGGATTCTTTTCTCCCCCACAACATGCCTGATTGGTTAATATTTAAAATATTTTTTCCTTTTATCCATGCAACTTTCAGCATAAAAGAAAGGTCATGACTGAGAAAGTTATTGCATTTTGATGAAAGATTATGAAAACAAACATTTTGCTATAGAATAACATGCACTGATGGAACATGCACAATAAGACAAATGTTTATTAAGAAAGCATATACAGGCAGTTTTGGATTTTATGTTGCATTTGAATCGACTCCACCACAAAACACATTATGAATTGATTTATTTATTTAATTTTGAATCAAGTTATGTAGTTACAGAATCAACTAACTGGGGCTAACTAGATGTTAATGCTAATCAGGTAAAATCTTCGAAATAACTTAAACAAACAGCACTCCAGAAAAAGTGTAATAGTTCAGCCTGTTCCAGTAGAGACGTTTAGCAGTATCTCTGGGTGTAAGAGCTGCACGTCTCTGAGGTTTGGGGAGTTTGAGAAGTATAGTGCCTCTGAGGGTTGGTCTCTTTTGTCCTGATTATTGGCAAGGCGCCCAGGGAAACAAAGGCTCACCCCGAGCACCTGAAGCAAGGTGACTCCATCACTGGTAGAGTTAGGAAGGAGGGTGTCTGGTACCACAGCACCAGCCTGTGTTCCTCTTTTGACACTTTCCCTGATTGGAATTGGTGTGCCTATCTCTCTCATTGCAGGGCCAGGTGAGACAAGGTGATATACGTCCTGTTCTCTGAGCCTGGGCCGGAGTAATAAGAATATAATGGAGATACATTTGCATTCGTCTACTCTGGTATTATAAAGCTCTATATTACACAAATGTGATGGGTTCGGTGTGACAGAAAGGGGGGTGGGTGGGGGTAGGGGGATGAATCTTTCGAACTGAAATCAATACATAAAACAACAGACCTAGAAGCCAACGAGCGTTTCGACTCAGAGCAAGGTCGAGGACGGAGAGCTCGTCTCATAAAATTTCACAGATGCATAAACACCTGAATATATCACCCGGTACACTCTCTCAATTTAACCTGCTGCCTTCCATTTCAGAGCAAGAGGGACAGAGGGAGAGAGAGAGGGAAATTTAAATAGCTGTCCGATATGTTTATGTGTTGGTGTAGCTGGGGGACTCCATGCCAAGGAGCAGTGTTCAAGCCAGGGACTGAGATAAAATTAATCCAGCTCTGACCCGAACGCAGGACACAGGGAGGGAAAGTGAGGCAAGCATTTCCCAGATGCATCTGCATGCTTCCATCACTCATAGTGCCAGCTAAGCAATCAGGAAGGGTCAGAACATCAATATGAAGTAAACAAGTTCCTGAACTCCTCTGAACCGTGACCAATTTTCAAACAAAAAAAGGCACTACCAAAGACTTTATAGATGGTGCACTCATGTTAATATGAATGGGAGAAAGTGCAACACGCAATATGGTGGATAAAGTCCCACCTTCTAAATAAGAGAGCCAATCTCTGATTGCTAAAGTCATTGCATCACTGCAGCTGCTGTTAGAAGCTCTGGTTGCTATAGAAACAGTCATTGTTCTTAAGGTTATGATACACGGGCCAACTTTTTGAGCAATGCTGCTGGGCAATGTTGCCAAGCGATGTTGCTTGGGCACTTTCCCATTGAGAATGGGCAACAAATTTATTTCTGGATCATTTAGATCGGTATGGGCCCTGTGTCTCACCTGGTGTCCCGTTGACGGCAACATTGCTCAAAAAGTTGCCCCGTCTATCATCATCTTAAGACACACGCTTAGGACTGCACATGTGCATTGGCTGGTCCAGCCTAAAAAACGTGATTTTTTTTTTCAATGCTATTTGAGCATAAGATCCAACATTTATGGGAAAGCTGTTGTCAGATTTCATTGGTGATTTCAAATATGAAATTTAATCATAAGCTTGGTGAACAGCTTTGGAGAATTTGATGTTTCCCCATTCAAAGAGATAGGAGCTGCATTTGAATCCATGAGAGGTGTTTCAAAGATGGCCGCCGGATTAAATGACTTGTCTGAAAGAGACTTTCTACCGGTATATAGTGAATCAAAACTGCATTGGAGCATACAGATTATTTTCCATTTAAGTTCTTCACAGGTTTTGTTGAATTTTTTTTACTTATTTATTTTTCTTTAATGCTATTAACAAATGCTGTGGTAATAGTTAATAATGAAATGTATCATTATAGAGAGCTGGGTCCGCAGGCTTTGCAGAAAACCTCTACCAGTAATGTAATTTTACAGTAGTGCAAAATGCATCTAAAAAATAGCGGAGGTCACAGAGTAAGCTGCTGCGGGAAACGTGCACACCGCAAGACGTCCAAAAACGTGAGAATGCTTTACATATGTGAGTTTGATTGAAGCCCTTAATTTAAAGTTCAACGTGGCTTGCCATTTCAGATGCTTTGACAGGCGCCGTTCAGTGCATTCAGCGTTTGACTTATAGCCGTATCCTTATACGTAAATGTTTTCTATTTCTATTTTTCATAAAAGGTTCATCCTGACGGCAAACTTCACAGACTTCACTGATCGAGTGCAACAAAAAGGAGCGCAGTATTTCTGACTGAAATACCCAATATGATTTTTCTATTGGCTTATGGATTATTCTGTGAAAAACAAAAGTTTATGATGCTTACATGTTTCGTTCATCATGATAATCTTCACAAATGGACCCAACGTCTATGAACTTTGCAGCCTAAATACAATCGGCAGAAGTAAAAAGCTAAACGTATAGGCTATAAATGAACTACACGGTTGCATGACTTCAAAGCCACCACCACTAATATTCCAACAACTCTTTCAGTCTTTTTTTTTTTTTTTATTCCTTGAAAGTTTGAGGTAGAAAAGTTTGCAAGAGTGGACTAGACAGTAGATGAAGTTACCTGTTCAGTGTGATGTTTAATGTCCCTGACAACTTCTATTCAACCCCCCATTTAGCCATTTGTTAGCAACCATCTTTTTCGAGACAAGTAAAATCCCAAGGGGGTATTACTGATGTATTTTATGTCGTAGAATAAAACATGAAAAAATCTTGAGATTGTGTTAACCACAGAACTTATTTTAGGAATTTAAACAAATACTGCTTCAGTAAACCTATTGACTTCTGGACGATGGAACCGGAAGTGCTAAAACGCGATGTGAAATTTACTCAGATTTTAAAAGCCATTTCATTGGCATTTATTTGCATTTCTTGTTCAGTTACAAAAACATAATTGAAGCACCTTGATTGTAAGTCTAATAAGTGTTTTGTTACATTACAGTTAGACATTTATTTAACTTTTTTAGTATGCTTACTGAAGTAAGAAGTTAATATGAGGAGTTTGCAATTCTCATGCATTCTCAATGTAACATTAAGAGCACAGCCCAGCAGAGCTTGTTGGCCTTCAGGGCTAATGTAATATGTCAGAACTGGCCCAGATGTAACGTCACATTCACACATACATGTACAGGTGTGTAAACGTGCACACATGTGCACAAAAAGGCGTTTAACTCTCTCTTTCTCTCTCCGTTTTTTATGTCCCTCTCTCTTTCCTCTCTCTTCTCTCTCTCTCTCTCTCTCTCTCTCTCTCTCTCTCTCTCTCTCTCTCTCTCTCTCTCTCTCTCTCTCTCTCTCTCTCTCTCTCTCTCTCTCTCTCTCTCTCTCTCTCTCTCTCTCTCTCTCTCTCTCTCTCTCTCTCTCTCTCTCTCTCTCTCTCTCTCTCTCTCTCTCTTCTGGTATTGATTATTCAGCCAGAACTTGATGGACTCAGCACCCCACAGGTCTCTAGGGTTAAGTAAATCAGTCCAGTGTTTTTTTTTGTACAGCAACACAGTATAGCGCAACTTGACCCTTCCTGCCAGAACTGAGACATGCCTGTAATTGACTCTAAAATGAGACACGCCTAATACAAGGGCACTAGAAAGAGAAATGATGCGCAACTTGACAAACGCACACACATAGCACAGGCACTTGTGCTGCCCTGTTAGATAAATAAAAAAATGCATTAGGAAGAAGACGCTATTTGTGAGATGATATATCTCTTATATTACTATATACTGAATAATGCAAACAGTCAGATAGTGTAGTGGTTCCATACTGAGGACTGTGGTTGAATTAATTATTCTGTTAATCTCCAAAAGAAAAAGAAAATAAAGTCCTGAGTTTGTTTTTGTTTACTGCCAAACACTGTTTTCACGTTTAAAAAAAAATCTGCCCACCCCAAATATACCCAAAATCAAATTGAGGATGATAACTTTTTGTTCAGATTCCTTCCTGGTTATGATACACCTGATGCAGTCTTCATGAAAGCACATATTCCACGCAGCACAATCCAGTCAACATGCATTACTGTAAATCTAGTTTCAGCCTCAGATATTTTTGGCAGAAGCAAAGTATATGGGTAGTTGATGCATAACATGTCAATTTAAACTAAAATCAAGATACGCAAGTTATGTTTTTCACGTTTTTACCCTCATTCATTCAAAGGGTCCTGTGGTATGATAAATAAATTATACAATTGTATATTGCATTTAGTCTCTCAATTAATATGAGATCATAAGAACTGCATGCATAATAATTGTAAAATATTTTTTAAATCATTTTAATTGTCAATGTCCCAAAAGGATTTCATGTCAACTACCCATATATCACACTAAGGAGCATTTGCATAGACTCACACTTTGTACTTGAATTCGTAATGTACAGAGGTGGCATAAAAATATTTGCAGTGTTTGTCTTTCAATAAAATATCAAAAACACTAAATGAGTAGACAAATGTAACCAAGATAACATTATGAAAGAACTTGCATAGCAAATTAGTGCACACTCAAATGCACTGTCCTATATTCCGGTTGACTCTTAGTCCCATGTGAAGCTTCTGTGCCAGGTGTAGTAAGGTTAACTAGTGTATAAATTAATGTTGGAACTGTGAAACCCCTTTTGGTACTGCAAACTAACCACTTAAATAAATGCACCAAGCTGTAATGCATTCTCATATATCCCAGATACTTTAATATGGATGCTGCTGTTCCTCACAGACACAAACACTTTAATATTGATGGAGAAATCCATAAAATTGCTTCCTTCACTCTTATCAGCTCCAGCAAGAAATGGAAGTCGTGGCACTCTTTATATCTAAAAGTCTGTAACTGCGGCTCCCCGCGGGGTCTCATTTCTATCCATTCAGGAGTGACGAAGTGAGAAAGACAGTGTAGCTCATAGTTCTTGTGACACTCTTTATTCTGGAACAGAGAGTTCTTGTTCTGCATTAATTGTTGTTTGCTGACCTTTAGCCAGCTGGTGTGATTGCCATCTTCTCCCTGTTGCTTTCAGTCAAGCTGTTTCATAGTCCAGACATTGTGAAATGGTCAAATAAAGACAGGGCTTACAAAAAGGCGGCGCAGAGAGAGCAGTGCATGTTAAGATGCAGTATCAGTGTTATTGCAATCAAATACCTTACAAAAGGCACTGGCGCTCATGTTAGTTGCCATGGAGACAGTGATAACTATGCTCTTTGTTTTTCTCTTCTTAGGTCTGGCTGTTCACCAGATCATCACCATCACTGTGTCCCTCATCATGATCGTCGCAGCCTTGATCACTACTCTAGTCCTTAAAAACTGGTAAGAAACATTATTTTCTTTCAGCAGTTTGCCAATGACTTTTCTGTCTGTCTGTCTCTCCCTATTCCTGTCCCTCTATCTGTTTATCATCTCTTCAATCTGTCCCTCTGTCTGTCAATGTGGACAGTGACCCCTTATTGCACCAAACAATGCTGACACAATCGCTTTTTTCCCCAAACACAGTGAGCTTCCTCCTTAGGCAGCATTTCATGGCACCTAAGATAATTTCTTCTTTTGATGTGAAAAATCTCTTGACAATAATTATAAACTGTAATGTCCATTACCGAGATTAAATTAAATACAATTACATAAATTAATTATTAGTAAACACACTATTTTACACCAGTTTGTGTGTCATATTTATATTTATGCCAAAGTATCCATTCTTCTCAAATTATTGCAGTGAAATCAATCGAGAGTCGAGTCACTTTTGCTGCCTATGTAAAGTGTTTCAGATCAGTCATAGCCCCTTTCACACATACAGTCTTTAGGCCTACTGGTAAATAAACAATAAAAAAACCCATTAAAGTATCCATTCTTCTCAAATTATTGCAGTGAAATCAATCGAGAGTCGAGTCACTTTTGCTGCCTATGTAAAGTGTTTCAGATCAGTCATAGCCCCTTTCACACATACAGTCTTTAGGCCTACTGGTAAATAAACAATAAAAAAAAACAGCCCCACTCAGGAGCTCGACCCACCTTACGTCAAATAACGACGAGTACAATATTGGTGCGATGTTCAATTCAGAGATGATGCTTTTCGGGGTGCTTGGTATCAAAAATCGGCTTCTTATTTAGAAACTATAGCAGTGTTAGAAAGTGACCGCGATCTTCATAAACATTCAAACTATTTTAAACCGTTTAATTTCATTTGGTGCCCACGCTGTTTTCTGTGCGCATACACACAAAGCGCGCACACAGACGGCTGCGTCTCAGACAGTGCGCCAATACTGAACTGAGTTCTCTTTTCATGTGTGAACAGGACCTTTTAAAAAAATACTGGTAAATCGGTTCGAGCAATTTACCGGTATGAGAAGTTGTAACATTACCAATATATTACCGGTATGATGCTGTGTGTGAACAAAGAATGAAGATTACCAGTATGAGCATGCACAAGGTCAGAACGCGCTGACATAAGAAGTTAGCTTGGGCCAGTCTGCAGTAAGTTCCGCTGCTTTTAATTGATTTTCTATGTAAACATGAGCTAGACGAACATCTAACCGTTGCGCCGCATCTCGCACTCAAGACCCTGCCTTCTTTTCCATTCATCAGTGCTGTGACTCTGCAGTTACTATTGTGTAATATAGTAACTCTAGTAAGTAACTTTTATTCATCTTGTGTTTTTAAGAGCAAAATAACATTCTGTGTAGGGATGCAGCGATACCACTTTTTCCAGAATGAGTCCAATACCGATACTGTCATTTTTGGTACTTACTGATACTTTAACCGATACCTGTATTTTCACTGCATTTGTCATTTTTAAATGTATTGGTAGAGAAACCAAAAGAATATAAATCATATTAGTTGGCTAGGTTATTTTCATGCTTAATTAAGCCTGCTAAAATGCATTGTATGAGCTTCTTTTACTTTCACTGTTCATATTGCTCTATCATAATTTATCTTTCATTTAATAGATAAAAGCACATATTTAGAGCTGCTCCAGAAGGGCTCAGTGCTGAGGATTGGGTCAGTGGTACAAATGTTTAGACAAGTGAAATATCAATTATTGATTTATTATCATCAACATATCAAACATCACGCTTTGATGTTTGTGTTCATGGAACTTCTTGACCTACAAACATCCTGTAATAATGTAGGGAACCACTCGTTGTACATAAATCAGGTAACAGTTCATGTTTTACTTACATATACAATTTAGTTCTAATCCAAATAACATGTGCTGAGTGAACGATCAGCAATCAAGAGGATCTCTCTCTCTCTCTCTCTCTCTCTCTCTCTCTCTCTCTCTCTCTCTCTCTCTCTCTCTCTCTCTCTCTCTCTCTCTCTCTCTCTCTCTCTCTCTCTCTCTCGTCAGTTAACGTAAATAATAAGCTACATGCCGCGTTTTACTTTATTTGCCATTGACATCCGACTGAACTACAAACTTTCCACTGACGTCTGTGAAATAGCAATGCGCTCAATCCACTGCTTGTTTTTCTCTTATCAGCTCGCACACCACAGCTATGTGTTACTATTTCATTTAATATTCGACTAATATTATACATTTACTTAATAGACAGCCTTCTTTTTTATCCCCATTATACTCTCTGCTGTCAGTGTTTCTTTGTCTGGACACAAACACTGTACACATGCTGCCTGGTATCGGTTGTTGGTATCGGAGCATTTTTACGAGTACGAGTACATGAGCCCCATACCGGTACTGGTATCCCTAATTCTGTGTGATCATGCCCTTACGCCTGTCACTCAGAAGTAAAAAAAAAAAAAGTAGTTAAAATGAAAGTAAAGTGCTTCACCTCATCTAGGTGGATGAATAAACCGGCTCAGCGTTTAAAGGTCATTTACGATGATTGAATTCAGAGTTTGCCAGTATTTTGGTACTGGTGTGTGAATGGTATCTTACCAGTAAAAAGAGAGAACACCATTGCTTGTGTGAACAGCACATCTATGTATTTACTTGAACAGTCATTCTGATAATTTTACGTTATTTACCGGGATTTCTGTGTGAAAGGGGCTTATGAGGTTCCATTTCAATTAGGATGCCTATTTATGAAATTCACAGCAAGGCAGCTCACTAGGTTTTTGGAACAGAGCTAATATGTCTGTGTCTGTCTCCCCAGTTCATGTTAAATGTAGGACAGACACAGGGGTTCAAGGTATGATTTTATTTTGGCTTTGTGAATTTGGTGCGTGTTTTTGTAGTTGTGCACAGTCCGGGAATGGCCGACACAGCAGCCATCAGAGAAAGATCAACCAGCAAGAGGAGAGCTGTCAGAATCTGACCGACTTCACGCCTGCCCGCGTGCCCAGTAAGGTGGACATCTTCACCGCCTACAATGACAGTTTACAGTGCTCACACGAGTGCGTGCGGTCCGGCATACCGGTGTACACGGATGAGATGATCCAGCACACACCTATCTACAAGACCTCCTACAATGGAAACAGGCAAGAGGACATGATTCATATATATTCAGTAGGATCAACTGGGCTGGATGTTGGAGCTGCTGACCAAGTTGTTTGGACAGCGAGTCGACTGCATTGACAGCCCTGTCCGTACTTTCTTACAGGGTTTGGCTTCCTCATAGCTTAGAGTGTTTAGTGCTGACAGAAATAATGTTCATTCTGAAAACTTGACCATATTATGCACAGATGTTTAAAGTGCACAGCATATTTGACCCTGGCAGTTTACCATTTTTAAACTAAATTTCACAATCCAAGTCATCCAAGGTCACCTAATTTATTTATATTCTTTTTGATATATTTAGTCTTTTATATTTTTTTAACAGTGGGACTTTTAACTATCAAGCTGTGTTTTAGCTTATAGACAGTTTGCATGTTAAAACCTTCTCAGAAAAGTTTAATTCATCCTCTTTAGTGCACCACCACTGCAGCCATTCACACGCAGACAGACTCTTTGGCATTGCATATTGTCTCATGCTGCATGAGCTATTTTTGAGCTATTCATGACAGCTTGTCAAGTTCAATAAAACTTTTAAAATGCAGTGGTCTCAAAAGCCCTGCATTCTATTCCATTCAAACTGTTTTTAAATGTGTCTTTGTTTGAAAATATATAGGTTCATATTTTTCTTCGCTACAATCGTCAATAATAGAATAATTTAGTCTTTAATGTGCATTTTGCAAATAACCAGTTTAATCTGCCAGAGAGTCATTATTTTTCAGATAAGCATGTTGAGACGGTTGTGTAGTCTTGTTTTCTGTCCTTCCATTGCCCTCGCCTTTATAAAAGACTGAGTATGGGCTTAAATTGTATGAATAATTTCAGTGCTGCTTCATTTAATACTGTATGCTTCAGAATACAAAACCTAGATGAGAGGGTTTAGAGGAAATGTAACTGTGGGCGCTTTTGTCTGTGGTATAATGCCATTTTAAAAAAGAGAGTCTTGAATCAGGGAGTGGGACAGAAGTGCTTATATCTGCAGGATTGAAGAGCTGATCTGTCTGTCTATTTCAGACCGTCGCCCACTGAAAGGCAGCTAATCCCTGTGGCCTTTGTGTCTGAGAAATGGTTCGAGATCTCCTGTTGAGGCCCTTTTACTACCTTTGGGTTGAGCCCACGTCTTCAGTTTGTGCCCTGGTATGTACTATATTTCGTTTGGCTCTAAAATTCACAATGGTGTAATTTTGGCATGGTTTTCCAGTGCTTGTGTACTTTCTAGAAATTCACAGTTCTTCGGGGTTCAAAAAGAATAGTTCACTAGTCATAGAATTTAAATGAGTTGCAGGCTTGTACTGTAGCTCATATACTTTCAAAAATTGTATCCTCCATACACCAACAGCATAAATATTAGGTGATATACAATGGTAACACTTCCATTATATTGGGTAAAATGAACTAACAATGAACCACAGTCATTTGTTTTACACAATAACAATAAGGTCCCATTAGTTTGTGTTAACAAACATAAACAGTGAGCAATACATATGTTACAGTGTTTATTAATCTTTGTTAATACGTCTTTGTTACCAATTAATTCTGTATTTATCTTTAACATCAGTTATACAAAAACACAACTGCTGACTGTTAGTTACCTCAGGTTCAATAATCATATTAACATATACAACTTTTGATTTTAGTAATGAATTAGTAAATGTTGAAATTAACATTTAAGATTAAGAAATTATTTAGAAGTATTGTTAATTGTTAGTTTACTAATAGTTGACTAATAATAAAAAATAGAACCTTATTGTAAAGTGTTACCAATTAATTAATCTAGTTTAATGTTCATTTCTACATACACATATTTTTAACATAATCATATTTTTTAACATTTCAAGTTGTAACATGTAAGGTAATGCATTATATATATATATATTTTTTAGAGTAGTTTATTTACTAAGTTATACACTATCAAGTCTTGTTCTATTTAAAGGGATTGTTCACCCAAAAATTCTGTCATTTAATTACTCACCCACATGTCATTCCAAACCTGTAAGACGTTCATCTTCGGAACACAAATAAAGATCTTTTTGATGAAATCTGAGAGCTTTCTATCCCTTCATAGACAGTTACACAACTACCAGCTCCGTTTACCACAACTGATGTGTGAGTTGATGAATGTTTATATGTGAATAAAAGCCTAAATTCAATCTGTTCATCATATAAAGCGATCAGGTTTTAGAAAATTTGGACTAAGCCACTCAATTCAACTGGATTAGTTTTACGATCTCTTTATGAACATTTGGAAGCGTCAAACTTTCAGTTGCGTAGGCTGTCAATGGAGGGACAGAAAGCACTCAGATTTCATCAAAAAAAGATCTTCATTTGTGTTTCGAAGATGAACAAAAGTCTTACGGGTTTGGAGCGACATGAGGGTGAGTAATTAATGACTCGACAGAATTAAATTCTTTGGGTAAACTAACCCTTTAAAAGTGATGCCAGTTTAATATTCAAACTCAACTAAAATTGAATGTTCTGTACTTTCAGGATCTCATTGGAAAATCTGTGAATCAAACACAAAAAGACTAAAACACAATAAAGCAAAACAAAACCACAAGAACAACAACGACAAGCAATCAGAGATGGGAACTGAGACGAACTGGCAGTTTTGTACAAATGTTGGATCTCTCTAGAAATGGACTGAAGATGTTTATTTTTCTAGACTGATGCAGTGTTATGGAACCACTCCCAAATTATTTTCCATAGACATGTGATCATTTTAGAGATGATATAGAGCTGATATATTATATACGTGTATTACTGCACATGTGGGTGTGCTGGAGTGGAGTTCGGCTGCGGAGAGGCCGCGGGGACGCTCTCTGACACGACACGTCTGCTTGTGTGGAGAAAACACTCTCCTGAACTTTGTGCCAATAATGCCATTATGTGCCACTACATATATAGATGGGACGCGTTCAGTTTCGTGGAAAATTACTGACACAACATCAAGTAATTTCAGTGACTGTCTCCCAATATCAATCTGTCATCCGTTTTTGTATAAAAAGTATGCATATGTATTTGAAATATGTTTTGAAATAGCTGAGGAATCGTGTTAAAAATTTCCAAAAAATATTTATATGGAGCACTAGTCATTTAGATGAAAAAAAAAGAGTAAAAAATGAACCCAGTGAGGAATAGTACAATACCCAGGTTTTAATTTCACTACATTGTTACTAGACCCCGTTTTAAAGGAATAGTCTCTATTTTTATACAAACGAGGTTACTAATGAGTCAGACAGACCTAATTTAACTGGACTGTTAATCTGCGAGTGGAAGTTCAATGAAATGTTAAAGGGTTTTTCTTTTCTTTTCTTTCCTTTTTTTTTTTAAAGCTACCAAACAATGTGGATGCCAGATTCAGTATTCATTCAAAGCTTATTTGATTTGCCAAAGCCATGCTTCAGACGCTTGTTGAGTTTCAGTTTCTTATCACCGATGAGAAATGACATGCACTGGTTAATCATGTTTACGGACTCACAGACCCTCAGAGAGCCGTTAGTTTGAGGGTCGATCCTAAATAACACAATCAGTTACCTATTAGAACATTACAAAATAGCTAATAAACCTCAACATTTTAATTTCAAAGCTTAATTTGAATAAAGACAACATTCAACAGTTATCAGCTTTGTGCGTAGCTCAAAAAGAACAAAATATTGTATGTTTACTTGATTTTTGTGCCTAGTAATTTGTGCCAACTTGATTTAATTAGTTTACTTCTATATTGGAATCTGAAACAAAATCATGAATGTCCCTTTCTTTGTGTGCTACGTTCTACTTTTTAATTTAAGCTAATAGTTTATTATTTATTGTTTTTCACAGTTTGATTTATTTGAGGAGAACTGACTGAAAGGCAAATATTCCATCAGCAGAAACAGTAACGTCTAGTGCCAATCATTTTAATAGCAATCAAAAATGCAGTTATATACAAACAGCTCGAATCTTGCCAATCAGTTTCAGTTATTGATAAAGCCAGTGGAAATAGATAACAATTTGGAGTTGTGTGTGTGTGTGTGTGTGTGTGTGCGCGTGTGTGCGTGCATGCGTGCGTGCGTGTGTGTGTCTGAGATCACAACACTCTACTCGAGCATCACTAGACCAAAGAGCTCCATTGTGGCTAGCAGTATTCTGTACATAAGTATAGAAAATAAGAGGGAGGATAACTATAATTTTATCCCAAAAACAGATGTTTAATGGTTACAATTACATATTGTACAAAGGCAAACACTGTGAAAGAGGAAAATAGTTGTTTGCAATAGTCTGTCACTGAAAGTGAATCGTCTTGGAGTAAATTTAATCATAGGTTTTCAGATGTTACTCAAAATGTTTATAACCAGTAGAGAGTTGTGATTCCTGTTTTCATATTCAGAAGACAGCAATACATATAAAGTTATGTCAACCCCCACCCCCCCCCCCCCCCCCAATTGTCCATAATTAATTGACCAGTTTACCAGTTCATGTGAACCACACTGGCCAATCAGGTTAGATATTTAATAATCATATATCATATGGAACACTAAAGCTCTGTATTATGTACATGTGTAAATGTGTTTTTCTATATATTTACCTTTATTCTATCTTGTGTGATTTTTTTTTTGTAAGCTTTCTTTTTTCACAGGATCAGTGGAAAAAGCTTTGAAAAAGGTTTTTGTTTACATTGCATAAGTCGCTGCAGACGTTACAGACGTTGTGCCAAGCCTCAAAAACACTTGTTTCTGCTGTAGCTGTAGTTGTCTTAATAATTAGGATATTCCAGGTCACTTGCGTCACTAGGAATCTTCATGGGAGATGCATTGAAGGCATTTTGCCGGTTTCTAGAGTAAGATTGTTTTTTGTTTACTTGATTGTCCGGCAGATTGGCAGTTCGAAATCCATCCGAAGAACTATGTGCTAAATGAGACACTTTTTGTTTTGTTGGTTAAATTGTATTAAAAAACACTTCAGATGTTTGTCATTCTCATTCTCCCAGAGAAGGAAAATGGCTCCAAATCATCTCAGTCGACAGCTCAATAAACTGAACGTCAATTAAAAAAAAAAACAATAAACCTGAACAGACGACAGGCCCATGTGACTGCCGGCACAGGAGGAGAAGATTTGTGCTGTGAGTCTGATAAACATGTCTGGAGTTTGACTGAGTGTGGAATGTTGATTTGCTCTTCAGTCTTGACACAGAGCTCAGAATCAGTTGAATTATATTCAGCTGGATAAAAGGTTAATTGACTCTGTGCTAAGCCCCGCCTTAAACACTACTGACCTATTCTACCTTAGCAACTGTTGCCATTTGCCATAAGACAAGCATTTGCTCTACTTTAAGTTTATTGAAGTGTGTTTGGATAGTTTTAAATGCAGTTTTAAGGAAATAAAAAATTTAATATAGAATGTCCATATATTATATTATATTATATTATAGTAAAACATTAGTCATTTAGCCTTGACTTTGCCTAGATTTCATAACATTATTACATAATTAAATAGATCCTTATGGGTTTAGTTCACCCAAAAATGAAAATTCTGTCATTAATTACTCACCATCATGTCATTCCAAACTCAAATTTCCAAAGCAATAGTGTCTCTTCAGAAAATTTGGACTAAATGGCTCAATTCATATGGATTAGTTTTATGATCTCTTTATAAATTTTTTGAAGCGTCAAAGTGGTAGTTGCGTAGCTGTTTATGGAGGGACAGAAAGCTCTCAGATTTCATCATAAAGATCTTCAAAGATCTAACGAACGTCTTATGGGTTTGGAACAACATGAAGGTGAGTAATTAATGACAGAATTTTCATTTGGGTGAACTATCCCTTAAAGAATGGAAAATCCCTTTCCCAAATCCCCCAATCCCTTTTTAAAAAATGGGGGATGACCATAATTTGCAATTTTCATTCCATCCCATGTAAGAATATTTTTTTTGTATTTAACTGCAAGTCATAATTTTTATGTAAATCTCCAATCACTTCCTATGGTAGGTTCTGTAAGGCTTGTCTGAGTGGGCAACGGGTAACAAAGGGGGCGGAGCTTAGCGAAATTATCAATTGACCTTTTTCATCTGTGCGTTACACCTGAATGTGCTTTCTCATTCATTAAGAGTTCATCAGAACGTTCTCTGAATTGTACCTGCTGAGTCCAGTGCAATATATTGTTTTTCTTATATATATATATATGAAAAAAATGCTTCTAAATAAGAGCCCTCCTCATTGTTGACATGTAAATCACTCACTGCTTATTGTAAAGGCTTATTTTGTTGTGTTGTAATTTTTTGTTTTCATGTTGTACTATACTCAGGCATCATCTATCTATGAACATGTTATTTTATAAAAGACAAGTATTTAATGTTTACGAACAGGAATCTGGCTTCGGTTCTGTTAGATTTTTTTATTTTTATTATTATTATTATTATTAGCAACGCACATTTGCAGAGTCATGTTTCACAATGACAGGTTTCATATGGTGCAGAACGTACTCCCAACCCCCCACCCCACCCCCCCAAAAAAGCCCAGGGCTGTCAGGAGAGATTATGCCAAATTCCTCCTTGTGTGACAGAGATCCGTAAAAAGCGCTTAAACATAGAAACCGGAAACTCTTTGCTGAGGCTTAGTCAGGGAGTATCTGAGATGGTCTTTGGCTTTTGATTTGCTGCAGGAACAATTTATTACATTGCTCCATATTCCAGTCGAAAACAACCTGACACATGTCCTGTTGTTGCCATAGAAATAAAAAACTTTGTACTTTGTGTACCTTAACTTTTTATATTTGTGTCTAATATATCGATGAGTACCTCTTTTGCTTTTATATAAGATCTATGAATATAGTACACAACACAATAAACAAGAAAACACATGAAAACACATACACGGATGCTGTATGAACTAACAGTCTCTGTGTCGAAATAGTGCTGTGTACTTTTATTTTGTGTCTTTGAGTCTCTCTCTTTCTCTTTTTGTAGGTATTGGTAAAGTTACATTTCCAGGTGACATTGATTTTGATTCTTGTTCTAAAGCTCTCTGTGTTTTGGCCACTGTAAATGCAGCTGTCATCAGAATGAATCTGTACATTTAGTACTCTCTCAAGTTGCTATTAATAAGATGTTAAAATGAAATGGGCTGTCTTTCTATAAACACCATCAAATGTTTGTAAAATGATTATGGGGTGTTATTTGGACTGGGGAAATGATATTGAAAATAAAAGTCATTCAAAAAAGAAAATCGACGTATGCTGGCATATTACTGCTGATTGTTTAGTGAAAATATGTATTTCAGGTTCCACACATCCAGCGCTATTTGCGAAAATTGCATTTCATGAGCAAGATTGTTGGGAGCTTCGAACATTTAATCTTTTTTTGACTGAGCCAGATGAGATTGTTTTCCAGACATCTTTGTATTATTTAGCTAAACCATCAGGACTAGTCCCACAGCAGCACCAGACATGAAAAAGTCTAACCAGGTTTTAACCAGATGGACCACTGTATGATTTCCCACAAAATATGACGTTGTCTTGCCATTTATCAAAAGACTAGGCCTAATGAGCAGCATTTTTCTGGTGATGATCAAGATGAAAATGAAAACACTCCATCATGCTCCAAGGAACAACAGGAGGCTGAGAGACAGAATGAGATTGTGAAAAGGATTGTGCCATGAAATCAACACAACAGAGTGCCCAAATATTGTCCATATTGATGGATACCCCAATAAGCAGGTGCTTTATGAAAAGTTACTCATTAAAGTCAATGAAAGTGGCAGACGATAAGTTCAAGGCAGCTCAGATTTGATATGAGTCTATTTGGCTCATCTGAATCAAACTGATTTAATTTGATTCTATATTACGAATTCTGTAAAAACAAACCTACAGAATCTACTCAAAGTTGAGGTAATTTGCAATCAATTCGTTTGGGTAGATTTCATTCCATGTGTTGAGTAAAGATTAAATTAAACAGCTAAAAGAAATTAGGTGAAGGCTACCATTTGTCAATACATTATACCAATAAGCACTTAAAGTGAGTAAAATGAACTTGATGAAGCAACCCACTGTAGGAACTGTAGGGTGATGGAAATGGTTCAGGTAGAGTGAGGTTTGGTGAGCAAACAGAGTCTCGGTCAGAAGACGTAAAATGATATGGAACGATGAATGAGGCAGGGAGAAGGCAAGGACTTTTTTCAACACCAGTAGTATTTTATTGCATCATGCAGGTTGACTTTGGGTCAATGCATTGTCTATGTGGTAATTCATAAAGATGCACACAGTTATGCATCAGAGTGCCAGGAGAGAGTGCAAAGAATGAGCCAAAGGGTTCACAATCAATTTATAGGCAACAGGTGAGGTGTGCGTGGCCAGGTGACAGGTGGCAAAGTATCATTGAAAGAGCAAAATGGAGTTGAAAGGGAATAGAAGGGCAGCAGTCTTTTCATAGCCGCCCCGGAATTGGGATCAATTCCTCCTGGGAAAAAGACTCATTCCTCTGCCAGCTCCGGAAGCGCCATCAAACGTGACACTGGTCTTGTGTAAATCCGACTGCCAACTTGGACGTCCACTGACCGGACACGCCCATCCCTCCCGGTCGTGACGGTGGTGACACGCCCTGTTGGCCAAGAGGCCCGAGGCAGTTGTGGGTCAAAGATCAGAACAGTCTTCCCTACTTCGAGATTCTGGACTTCCCTCAGCCACTTTCCTCTGGGTTGTAGGTTAGGCAAATAGTCACGAATGCTACCCCACTGCTCTGAGCAGTGGGGTAGCATACCGCAATACCTCGCCTACTTCTTTAATGGCAGTCTTAGTCTCAAGCAGTTCCAGGCAAACATTATCTTGTTTAGATCGGGTTACTTCATTCTCTGTACGGTGTGGGAAGGAATCCAGTCTCCACAGTCTCTCCACATTCTCCATCAACTCCACAGTAGCCGGGCAGGATACACGATCACAAAGAGTGAACAAGGCTTGTGCAGTCGAAAGAGGAGATCGAGGTACGGCATTGGATGGGCCTTGAACAGCCCATCCCAGGGCAGTATGAACGGCGATGGGTCCTCCATAAGGTCCAATACGGACAGGCTCGTTGGGCACCAACAAGTGGGAATGATCTGAGCCTATTAAGATTAATGGCTGAGCATGGACAAAGTCCGGTAAGGGTAAGCCTCGCAGGTGGGAATATTCCCTCTGCAGGTCAGAGGCACAACAAGAATGCTCAGCCAGGTTAAGGACTAGGGCAGTAAAGGCATTGGTTATAGGAAAACTAATCTTCTTCTTCCTCTGGCTTACTGGGGAGATATGACAGGAGATGGTCTCACCACTCATGGGAATTACTTCGTGCCGCACGGTTCTGAGATTAAGGCTCTCTTTTGGGCCTTTAAGTTGTAGCTGGGACGCTGCAGAGGTTAGAATGATTGTTCGTTCTGAGCCATCATCAAGTATGGCATACGTCTGCAGCCTCTGCCGGGCCTTGATGAGTAAGACCGGAACTACCTTCAACATCACCCAAGGAGATCGGTTTGGCTGATCAATGTACAGTGTGCCCTCAATACAGGGTTCCCGGATGAGCACATTGAGAATGTCTGCTGTAGCCGAGGTCTCTGGGCGTTGTGGGTGTGTGGCCAGTTGACGTGCAATGCTATGCAGGATGGTGAGATGCAGTCCGCTGCAGGTGTTGCAAGGCTTTTTTAGGGTGCATTTATCCGGCTTATGGCAGCGGGCACATCTGTAGCAACGATCATTCTTCTCTATCCAAAGTTCTCAGTTCCAATGGGCTAAACTCTTTCACTTTTGGACAGGTTCCCAGGAAGTTGTCGTTGTTGTTACAGTATGGACAGAAAGGTTGGAACTTGGGTTTACCAAGGATGGTCATCCTACAGCCTCCTTGAACACTTGGCTGGCTTTCCACAGTGGCTGTGTTGCTTAGGAACATAGTGGTAGGCGTCACCCTTCTCCCTTGACTCTTCTCGACTGGCTCTCGTTTTTCCATTGAAGCAGGGACTGAAACTTGTTGGGCAATACTCTTGGCCCTGGCTTTCACCTGGAGCCAGGCAGAGAAGTCTTCTAAGGTATATGTTTGTTTTGCGCCATCTTTCAGGATGCCACGATTCAAACAGTGCTCAACGAAACTGTCCCGGTAATGAAGAAGAAGCTTGGTTAGTAGCCTGTCAACATGAGAGCCACACCGCAACTCACTTCCACCTGCACCGTCCACCGACCGCAGCATGCCGATCAATGATTGTACAGAAAGAGCAAAATCTTGGAATGTATGGCTGTCTCCGAATCTGACAGGTGGTGAATGAAGGATGTCAGCTAGTTCACTTTGGACCAACTGCCGTGGCTGGCCATACTTTGTCTTAAGGGCAGCAAGAGCAGATGTATAGGGAGTTGAGGCGTGCATATAAGACTTTGCTAGCTTGTACGCAGTAGGGTTCAGTCTCAAGTGGTCCATTAAAACCTGGAACTTATATTATTCAGAGAGGTGAGCATGAATATCTAACAGATTCTCCAATGCCATTTTAAGCAAAACAAAGTCACTTTCTCTTCCACTCTCAAAATAAGGCAGTTTTGGCTTGGGAATGCCAAAAGCAGTGGCTACTAACAGCTCCATGATACTAGCTCCCTCTGAGGTCCTTTCATTGGGCTTAAGCAAGGAAAGAGGTGCAGGCATTTTAGGAACTGGATCTGAGGGTCTTTGAATCTGGGCAGGACGAGGTACGGTCCGCACTAAATGGAGGAACAAAGGAGGTGAAGGAGTTGTCTGCTCTGGACTAGACGTCGGAACTGCGGGGTGGATCCCTTGAACAGGCGGGAGAGTCTCAGCCTGACTCACCGGATTCACATGCTGAGGTAAAGATTGGAACGAAGTGGTTGGCTGATTCACTGGAACGGAATCGGAGACAGATATTTGAGGACTAACACAGGGAGCTTGCTGCTCCGAAACCAGGTTGACAGGTTCACCTGAATCCAAAACTCTGGAGCTCATTGAAAAAGGAACCAACTCTCGAGGTGATGGCAGAGCAGTTGGATGTTCTATGGTCACTTCTACGGTGAATGAGGTTATTAGCCGAGCCTCTTCCAATTCTCGTTGAACTCTCCGCAGCCGTCACTGTAGAGTCAGAGATCGGGACATCCTCTCTCTCTCCGTCAAAGCGGCTTGTGCTTGCCTGTCCAGTTCTAGAGTCCGGCCATCTAGGGCTTGTTCCTCCTGGATTTGAATTTGGGTCTCTTGTAATTCTCCACGTTTCCTCCTCTCCTCAATCATGGCTGCCTGTAGAGGGGTGAGCTCCACCTGGTTCCTCTTACACGAGCTTCGGGAACTTCCACTGCCATATGTGTAAGTATAAGAGGTGGCTTTCTTCGACCTGGGTAATGACTCCTGCTTATCCCTCTTGCCTCTAGATCTTTTAGGTCTCCCCTCTCCCTGTGAGGGTGGAGCTGGTTGTGTGGCTAGTTGTGGAACTGAATGATCCTCTGGCGATTTGGGCTGGACATAATAGTGGGTGATTTCTTCTTCCTTCACTACTACCTCATATCGGCTTCGGTCTCCTCTTCCTCCTCCACGTCTCCATCCTCGACTGCTGTCGTGTTAGATGGTTTAGTTGCTTGGCTGTGATGAGGGAGGCTCTTGGGCTTACTAGAGGCTTTTCCAACCGGAGCCAGGAAGCCATAGCGGTCAGGTTGGTGTCTCTCCCGCCTTGATAAGGTGCTACGGGTTGTGACTGGGAGAGCCCTCTTCAACTCCAACTCTCCTTCATCTTTTTCATCCATACCAATGCCTGCCATGGTAACCCTCACTCAGTCTCCGGCTCGAAGGACCATTGTAGGAACTGTAGGGTGATGGAAATGGTTCAGGTAGAGTAAGGTTTGGTGAGCAAACAGAGTCTCTGTCAGAAGACGTCAAATGATATGGAACGATGAATGAGGCAGGGAGAAGGCAAGGACTTTTTTCAACACCAGTAGTATTTTATTGCATCATGCAGGTTGACTTTGGGTCAATGCATTGTCTGTGTGGTAATTCATAAAGATGCACACAGTTATGCATCAGAGTGCCAGGAGAGAGTGCAAAGAATGAGCCAAAGGATTCACAATCAATTTATAGGCAACAGGTGAGGTGGGCATGGCCAGGTGACAGGTGGCAAAGTATCATTTAAAGTGCGAAATGGAGTTGAAAGGGAATAGAAGGGCAGGAGTCTTTTCACCCACAACCTAACGCATTCTACTCTTCAGCACAATGGTAACCACAAAACCTAACATGGTAACCAGATAATCTTTTAAATGTCAAATATAACTTAACATTAAACATTATGTTCCATTTCTCTCCCATTATTTCTAGTTATTTTAGTTCTAACCATTTGATAAATGTTTGTCAGGCAGAATGCTTTTGTTGCCTCTCTTATCTGATGTCCCCATCAAATGGGACGCTTTAATCTGATTGGTTCTCTTGACAGGGCGCTTCCTCTGCTGGGGTGTTGTGAGCGAGACAGGAGAGGAACACCTGTTGTCAGACCTGCTTGCATCTCTGTTTAGAGCTTCAGTCAGTCCCACAAAAGCATCACCCCGGCACCAGACCGACTCACATCCACAACCCTCACTTATTTATTGATCAGTTTTTGCTACAAAAAAACGAATGGCTTGTGCGTGCAGGTGAACGGCACACAAGGCAACTGATGATGGGATCCGAATTGCATAAATTGCCTCTTTATTGCCAACATTCCCATCAGCCGGCTGCTCAAATCTTCATTAGCGCTGCAGCGGTGTTTCGGCGGTCTCTCTAGTGGGACCCCAGCCGCTCCTGTGACCGGGGTACTAACACGCCTACATTTGCATTAGCTTCATCGTTTCTCTCTGTCAGACTCGCCAAAAATAAATATCGAACGGCTTTGTAATCATGACAAGTGTATTTGTGTTGCTGAAGCAATTACGCGCGATAAAATCAAGGTAAATATTACAAAACATAAAAGCAAATTGCGTTTCTCTCTCACACTGCCTCCTGTTGCTCCCGAGGAAGCCTCACTGCATTCATATGAGACTGTTCTGATCCCTAGACTGCCTGACGCACACACATTCTGGATTCTCTATTCACACACACACGCACAAATACATGGATTCCGACTGACAGCCACACTTGCATCTTTTCCACCCCTTGACAGCTGCATACACACTCCAGACTAGCTGACAAAAGACCATCATCTCTCACACACACACACAGAAGATATGACAGACATCCACAGAAATGTGCACTCCGCACACTTCTGTGCTCAGTGACTCCATCACACATACACACACACACACACTTTTCCAGCTGTTAGTCTATTAATTGCGATTATGCAGGCAGTGCCCACGTCCTCATCACAGTGGAGGACAGCAGCTGTAAGATGGAGCTGAAATACCTTCAGCACACTGGAGCTGCTGTCACTCTCACTGTCTCCCTGACAGTCACGGCCTGCCGCTTCAGAGACCGTCCTTCACACACACACATCCTCTAGCATCTACTCTTCTGCATTTACTCCTCCATCATTCTCCATTGTTCTAGAATCTCCATTAAACTGAAGATAGCTATACAAGACTGTGTGAAAAAGCATGACATTATATACAGTTTATTTATTTAAATTTTTTTTGTAGTATTAGGGGATTTTAATATTGGCTTTGTGGATTGTATATTGTTGCTATATTGAAGCCAGAGCAAATTTATATATATATACACGGCACTAAGTATTTAGATAGCACATCTTTTTTTCTACCCTTAAAGTTGAAATGAAACAGAAGTAGTTACTTCCATAATGTTATGTACATTTGAGTGAAACAAATCATCTATAAAGAAAAAGTTTGACAAGGAAAGAATATCGCTTTGCAACACCCCGTACACAAAATAATGGTAACGGAAGCTAAGAGAAAAACCCAGAAAGATTGTACAGTGTTGCATACAGAAATAATGTAAGTATCTTGCAAGGTCTGAGACAGACAAAACACTGTGGAGATTTGCTTTTCATGTCATACTGGTATTTGAACTACTGTCAATAACAGTTGTGATTAATCAAATTATTTCCGGGCAGTCTTTAGAAAGCAGAATGAAAAATAAAATTAACCGTAATAATATGGTTAACCTTCGCCAGCCCATTGGACTTACAAACATTGTGCTGACACAATCCGACAGGACAGACATCACACCACTATATAACAAAATATTTGTCCACAATTGGCACGTAAACTCTGATCTTCATCTTTTCACAGAACAACTGACTCAATCCACACGGTCTGACCTAAATACATCAGCCTGTGGCAAACTTCATCAAATGGCTAAACAAAAGATCCGCTTTCTCTGCGGCAGGCTTTGTGCATGCTTGGTAAACAAGCACTGATCTGCAGCTCTGCATGACAGTACGGGGCAGAGATCCAGTTTCCACCAACAGTTGTTTGGTTAGAGTGGCTGGTTTACAGCTACTGCCTGGTAAGGACTCTTCAAGACAATAAATATTCGCGTATATCCCACCAATCGGCATCTCCCATTCATACGGAACACAATGAAGCCTGATGGGTGGCTCTCATTTCTACATTAGGTCTGATTTTGTAATCAGACATGTTGTGATTGCCTCGTCCTGTCGTGATTCCTCTCCTTAGAGGAGAAGGAGGAATGTTGTGTGATTGCAATTACAAATGAGAGATTTTCATATTTCCCAGACATGACTCCGCCAGCATGACCTTTCCCCTGTTTTCCTAGGACAGGGTGGATCTCTGAGCAGCACCCGGCTGGACGTGTGGGGACGCGACGTCTTCCGTGAATGTATTAGACTAATAAATGTAATACAACACAATATTACAACACAGCTCCTCCACAACTAATTCAAGCACTTTGGGGAAGCAAGACCATCTCATGTAACACACTCGTTTTCTTTGACTGCTTGTTATTATACTGTCTGTCAAAATTTGTTTTGTTTAATGCTATTTCTTTTGCCAGGCTTGTAATTTTGCAAGTGTTATTTTGCTTTCAAGAGATAAGTAATCATGTCAGCCAGTAGCACCCAACTAGAATGTAATATTTTCAGAAGACAACAGATGCCAAGTGATGCCTGTCCAGACAAAACCTGCAGCCACAATGCTAAATTGTTCTGGTCGGTTGCTAAGGGGTTTTGAGTGGCCACTCTAAAGTCTCTATCATATATCTCTATCATAAGTCTCTAGGGGGGTATCTTTCACCAGGTTCATCCACCAGGCAAAAATTGTAAGTCTGGTTGTTTCGAAAACATTGCTCACCTCAACTCACGGAGCAGCAAAATGTGGTGCATCATACAGGACTCAACAGTAAGGATTTATTTTAATATTAGTAGTATTAGTAGCTAGTTAGTGGTTAGGCCAAAGGTTCAGATTTAAAAAAAAAAAAAAAAAAAAAAAAAATAATGATTTTAAATGGATGATTTTATATTTACATCTCTAATTTAAATTGTCTAATTTTATTTTGGAATTTTTACATTTATTATTTATTATTATTTGTATTAATAACTTTTATTATTATCCATTTTTTGCACACATACAGTACATTTTTTCATCAAACGTTTGCAATAATAGCTGGAAATTATACACTGAAAAAAACGTGGCAGATTTAATTTAAAACGATTTGCACTCAAAAATTGCTAGCAAATTTCACAAATAATTACAAAGAAATAGCAAGTAACACATTGAATTAAACAACATTTTGAAGTAGAAATAGAAGTAGAAAAGTGTTCTTGTAAAACATCCTGTTTTATTTACAAAAATCCATTTAATATTTTAATCCTTGAAACAAGACCATAAAGACTAAAAATGAATGAACACTGCTGGAAAATGATGACATATACGTGTCAAAATATTACTGATTTATTTGTAATTTTATCTAGGCAATTTTGTGACAAAAACTGTCGAGCGATTTATCTTTGTTTGTGACCCAGAGAAAGGACTGTGAAGAAAGCAACAGAAATGATCGCTACAGTCTCCATCATTTACAGATATGTCAGAGAAAGAGACATTTGCGTCTGTGTGAGAGAGAGCCTTTGATTTTGTGTCTTTAGGTGATGATACACAGGGCAACTTTTTGAGCAATGTTGCTGGGCAATCTTGCCGAGCGATTGTTGCTTGGGCACTTTCCCATTGAAAATAGGCAATACATTTCTATCTGGATAATTTAGATCGGTCGTGGGCCCCGTGTCTCATCTGGTTGCCCGTTGACGCCAACATTGCCCAGCAACATTGCTCAAAAAGTTGCCCTGTGTATCATCACCTTTAGCGTTCTGCTCTGAGCAGGGCCGTAACTAGAGGATTCGGGAACCCCTGAAAAAATCTTGATGTGGGCCCCTACCACCCTCCACCAATATCATATACTGTACAATAGATGAGCATGGGGGCCCTCATATAACAGAAGATGGTGATATTATAAAACCTTTATTTTAAAAGTTAAATGTTTATATAAAAATTACAACTAATAAAAACTGACAAAAAGCAAGAAATTGTTAAATAATAATAAAACATTTTTTTTAAAAAGTAACAGCAAAATAATGTCTCCCCCCCCCCCCCCCCCCCCGTCTGTTATATTTCATAAATCAAAAAGTACACATTTAGAAATTGACAAGAATGCAGTCAAATTTAAAAAAATTAAATCATTTATTGTCTTATTTTTTAATAAAGATAATATGGAACTGGTTATATTATTAAATAAAGCTAATACATTTTTTCATCCAAGTGCAGTGTGTTGTATTTGTGTTTTCTTGATGTAATAAATACATCATCAGCCGGCAGGTCAGGTGCATAATGCAATGCGTCGTGACTAAATTTTTTAACTCCATTTACAATAGTGTAAAAAGACAGGAATTTTGACCACGTAAGATAATCATTCGGTCGATTGTGGTCCGCACCGATAATGAAAAGTGACAGTACCCGGCAGGCTGTAGTGTAGACGGTAGTTTTCTTATTCCCAGCGAAATAACAACCTGTCTTTAAGAACTTCTTGATCGACTGGGATACAACAACTCTCCTGGCCTCCCTCTCCTTCTTTTCATGGCATTTCTGGTACCCTGATTTATGTTTTCTTTTCCCCCGACATTTTTCAGTCAGTTATGCTGCGTTCACGTGCTATGGAAAATATGATATTTTCCACTTGTGAACTGGTATTTACCAGCGTCTTGCGTTCAAGTGCTTTTGTTGTCATAATGTGGTAAAAAGATGGAGATCCAGACCTGTTATTTAGCTAAAACTATTTCAGATTGCTTAAGTCATCTGCTACAGCAAGAAAATGATTGATCAAAATTCAAACGGTAAATAATATGCTGTATATTTTCTAGATCATAAAATAGTACATATTTTTACCATTGCTCTCCGCCATTTTGAAAAGGTCAAAGGTTATCTCATCTCGGCAACTCGTGCATCAAAATATTCTACGAGCTTCCCAGTGGAAAATACCACATGAGGGGGTGTTCATGTGCATTTTCCACGTTGGCTTTTGGTATTTACCATAATTACCATAGCACATGAACGCACCATTAGTCTCCTGCTCTTCCACCAAGTTTGTCGTTAACTTCAGGCAGCTGCCGCCTCAACTCTGATTGGTTCTTTTCACAAGCTGGAGCAGTAGTATGTTCCTGCACAACCGGAGGCTGCAGTTTTAGGCATAGATATCCATAATAAAGGCTAGATGTCTCGTCCGCGCTGCTGGCCAATGGAGGTCGACGTCCGCACCTGGCGGCCATCTTGTCACAGGCAGCTCGCTCACTCGTAACATTGTGTTTTAATGGTGCATGTACTTTTTAAATAACCATAACTTGCTCAATTTTCTACCGATTTTCAAACGGTTTGGTTTGTTATAAACGTCAGAGATGTAGTTATGACACTGTATACTTAAGAATAATAAGAGTGTAAGACTGGAAAACTGGTTAAAGAGAAATTATCTGACCACTGGTCTCCGAAGACAAAGGACCTTGCTTGCAAATTAACATGTGAACAACTCTCTCACACACACACACACACACACACACACACACACACACACACACACACACACACACACACACACACACACACACACACACACACACACACACACACACACACACACACACACACACACACACACACACACACACACACACACACACACACACAGCTTCCCCCCACTCTTGCAGATCACCTGAAACTCACATAAGAATATATGTATGGTTTTAATGTGAATGATTATCATTAAGGATTGTGTTTAGTATCATTTTAAAGGTCTCAGGGTGGCTGGTACGAGTGTCTCATTCCAAAAGAAGTAAAACAAAAGGTAATAAGGTTATTAAGAATATAGAAATATCCTTCACACAGAAGGGTTTGTCTTGGAGTTAACACCTTCTGGCCTTTTGTTTGAATGCAAATTACAACTAAGCAAATGGTTACCTACCAGTAAATTTCCACTGGAACTTACATATGAAATAAGGTCATGGTATATAAGGAAATGCAACTGGAAGATCAGGGCTTTTTCTGTATTTCAGATAGCCCGTGAGGTTTAGCTCATGTAGTTCTTAAATGTTGGGTTTGCATCTATTTCTCTTATCCTAGAGCATTTGATGTTTTGTATTGATGATATTTGAACTGATTATGAAATTGGCATAATACTTTTACCTGACATAATAAATTGTTATATTTGATTATTCTAACAGACTTTGATATTATTTTCATTGGAGTTAAAAGAAACAGTCAAACATTAACGTATACTTAATGATGCACAGATATCATTGAAAAACACTTTCATTTTATGGAGTCAGATGAAACGAGTTAATACATAAGATAAAAAGTATTACATTTAATTAAAAATCCCTTTGCCATTGGAAGAGACGGAACGCGCGTTGAGACCTTCACCGCTAATTTGAATGCCGCCCTTGGATCGAATTAGACGGACTTACAAGAGTATAAATAAATAATCATCCAGAATTATAGCCACGTTAATAACGTTTGTAAGAAACCAAACCGTTTGTAAATCCGTCAAGATTTCAACGAGATAAGAGTATTTGTGTTCGTGCTGATCACTCATCCTATCAGGTACCACAGAGCCCGCCAGAAAGCTTGCCTGTGACAAGATGGCCGCCGGTGATGACGATAGAGACTCCGTCGTAAGACATCTAGCCTTTATTATGGATATCTATGGTTTTAGGACCCCAGTTCTAGGACCGCAGTTCCAGGAGTTCCCTAGTTTTGTGTCACAGCGCCACCTACCGAACTGGATGATATAGCGGCGGCTGTGGTTTCAGGACCGCAGTTCTAGGATCCAGGTGGTTTAGTTTGTGCATAGTATCAAGATCCACCTAGTATCTTAAATCTTGTTAGATATATATACACTCACCTAAAGGATTATTAGGAACACCTGTTCAATTTCTCATTAATGCAATTATCTAATCAACTAATCACATGGCAGTTACTTCAATGCATTTAGGGGTGTGGTCCTGGTCAAGACATTCTCTCGAAGTCCAAACTGAATGTCAGAATGGGAAAGAAAGGCGATTTAAGCAATTTTGAGCGTGGCATGGTTGTTGGTGCCAGACGGGCCGGTCTAAGTATTTCACAATCTGCTCAGTTACTGGGATTTTCACGCACAACCATTTCTAGGGTTTACAAAGAATGGTGTGAAAAGGGAAAAACATCCAGTATACGGCAGTCCTGTGGGCGAAAATGCCTTGTTGATGCTAGAGGTCAGAGGAGAATGGGCCGATTGATTCAAGCTGATAGAAGAGCAACTTTGACTGAAATAACCACTCGTTACAACCGAGGTATGCAGCAAAGCATTTGTGAAGCCACAACACGCACAACCTTGAGGCGGATGGGCTACAACAGCAGAAGACCCCACCGGGTACCATTCATCTCCACTACAAATAGGAAAAAGAGGCTACATTTTGCAAGAGCTCACCAAAATTGGACAGTTGAAGACTGGAAAAATGTTGCCTGGTCTGATGATTCTCGATATCTGTTGAGACATTCAGATGGTAGAGTCAGAATTTGGCGTAAACAGAATGAGAACATGGATCCATCATGCCTTGTTACCACTGTGCATGCTGGTGGTGGTGGTGGTGTAATGGTGTGGGGGATGTTTTCTTAGCACACTTTAGGCCCCTTAGTGCCAATTGGGCATCGTTTAAATGCCACGGCCTACCTGAGCATTGTTTCTGACCATATCCATCCCTTTATGGCCACCATGTACCCATCCTCTGATGGCTACTTTCAGCAGGATAATGCATCATGTCACAAAGCTCGAATCATTTCAAATTGGTTTCTTGAACATGACAATGAGTTCACTGTACTAAAATGGCCCCCACAGTCATCAGATCTCAACCCAATAGAGCATCTTTGGGATGTGGTGGAACAGAAAGAGGAGACACAGATCACGCTGTGTTCGCTGTTTGAGCTTCAGATCGCATAATTTAGTTTTATTTTATTTTAGTTAATTTAGTCATTTCTCCAAATATGCGCACCATTGGACTAAGAACCCTGACGGATGCTGCATGTATGTGAAGACAAATAAACTGGAGAAGACGTGAATGACTGCTTTATGAGTGATGATTTCTATTCAAAATAACGAACGCTACAGATAAATAATTTTGCACTCCTGTCATAAATTAATGTCACTGCAAACCAGTTTTATCATAAACAGTGGTCAACTATCGAAGCTGGAGTCTTAAATCTTTCTAATGATGTTCAGTTTGTCCAGATCAAATAAGTAAGAGTCTGTTGTTTTAACGAGTAATGAATGTTGAACAACAATAATATGGGGATGTCTGTGATCTTTGCCGCGAAAGGGGTTAAATGAGTGTTTTTGGTGATCCAGTTTGGTAGGTGGCACTGTAACAGAAAACTATGGTCCTGAAACTGCGGTCCTAGAACTGGGATCCTGAAACTGCAGCCTCCGGTTGTGCAGGAATGTGGGACTTACAATTTTATTGGGTCCATCTGATGTTCGTCACAGACTGAATAATTAATCAATTATTTAGCTCGGACTAAACCGTTTTTAGGGAGGTAAGAGAAGCAGATAGGCCAATTTGGAATTACCAAATTGCCAAAATTTGAAATTACCAAATATTTAACCAAATTGCATGTTTTTGTGGTTTTCATTTAAATCTCAGGCATACAACTAATATAAATATTAGAATTATTCATACAGCAGAAGCCTCTAGTCAACCCACTATCGACGGCCCTCGGGCCCTGGCTCTGAGGTACGAGTGTAATCCAAAGGCTCTATTTAAAACCATCTCCTTCCTCAGCTAACATAATATTAATCTTGAGCCACACCAAATTCCCAGAGTGTGAATCATTTCAGTGTGGGCACATGCTGAAGAAGACTATCACACACACCACGCTGTGTTTACTAATGTCTGAATAACTGTGAGTATCAGCTCTCTCCATCTCTGACCTGAATAAACAGCACCCCCCCCCCTCCCCCTTTCACTAGCTTAATCTTTCTCAAATGTTTCGTTTGGAAGTGTTAAGAGGAAGAAGGCTTGCCAAATACAAGGACCAGTTCCTGTGGTGTAAAAGTCACTTCCTGCGTCTGGCTCTCTGTGAATGACAGCCGGATGAGTTGCGTCTCAGAGCTGCCGTAGGTTTGATTGGTGTGGATGAATGATCATAGCCTGTGTAGCGTGTTGAAATGCGTCTGCTCGAATCTGTCGCCACGATTAAACCATGCATAACGGCACGCTTCAGCACAGATGGACGTTAGTGAGCGTGTATGTGGCGCACCACTGTACCAGACATTTATCCGTGTTTCGCAGACCTCCACCAAGGCCTTACCGAGCTAAGAACCAAGAACGTCTGTCTGTCTGTGTGTGTGTCTGTCTGTCTGTCTGTCTGTTAATCAAATATCTCTCGAACCGTTAGTCCGATGGATTTCAAACTTGACAGGTGTCTTGCTACAGGCACGAGTAAGTGCAGTGCCGAGTTTGACGTTGTTTGGATTAGAAATGCAAAAGATATCGTTAAATATATCTGTAAAAGAAGAACACATTGAAACATTCTGATATTAGAGGGGGTTGTGGTTTAAAAATTGTGGTTTAAAAATAAACATTCTGATATTAGAGAGGGTTGTGGTTTAAAAATTGTGGTTTAAAAATAAACATTCTGTCAGCTAAACATTAAAGGTGCTATATGGAACTTTTCTTCTAAAATGAATCCTTTTTTTATTGCCTGTGTGTGAAGGGGTTGTAATCACACATTACAATGATCCACTTGTTGGGTTTTGCTATTACCTCTGAAGGCCAATATTCATATTTATATGTGAAGTCTCCGGGTCGGATTTACCGCGAAATCCATCGGATGTGACGTGCATGCGCGCTCCCGAGCCTCTCTCCTTATACAGTCTATGCGACCGACGGCACTGCAGCTGACGACATGGAGTCTGATAACACCCAAAAACGACCTAAATATGAACACTAACTCCACATAAATATAAAAAACAAAACAAAGTTTTATCTGCTGAAGCTCGTCAGGCCAAACGTGACTCTGATCGACTCAAGACGAAAACACGGATCAACATCGTCAGAGCTTTTGAATTATTAGTAAACTCAAATGAAATAGCAAGGTAAACTACATGAGACATGGAATAAATACAAAAGACTGTTCCAGGATAAGAAAAGGTGCTTTAGGATACTTGTTTTATGTACTAGATCTACGTTATGGATCGTTACGCTAAAACGTAATTCATCCCACTATCATATTGTTTATAATAAACATTTCCAGACACGTTCAGTACAGTAATGTTACTTCCTACTGTCTTACTGTTAAACTGACATTGTTCAGTCTAGTTCACTAACCGTTTTCGTTATCATTATTATACATTCACCTATGTTGACATTGTTGATTGTGAAAGATACACGAATAGTTAGTGAAATGCCGTAGGCTATGCTAGATAACATCACATGTCGGCTAAATGCAGTCAATGTCACGTTATCATGGTACGAGCGTGGAGCATTAGTTCAACGTCAAGCTGATAAAAGTAGCCTATTATTGTAACGTTTACATGAGTTTCCAGCATGTTGTGTGATGCTTTTGCCGTTGCTTTGAAAGTCTCCGTGTGGCCGGTAGTGAATGCTCGCTCCTGAGATCGCACATGCACACGAGCACGAGCACGAGCACGAGCACGAGCACGAGCACGAGCACGAGCACGAGCACTCTTGTTGCAATCTGAAACATCACCACTAGAGGCCGCTAAAAGTTCCATAGAGCACCTTTAAGGCAAAACACGGCAGGCAAAAACAGATTTTTCATGCAGTGATCAGTTTTGAGATTTTGGGCTAGTTTACTCCTTCAATATGTGTTCTTTCAAGCTACTATAAAGAAAACGTTGAAAATATACATTAAGATGTTTATTTTATTACATTTTGTTTACTTGCAGCAGTAAGTTTCTCCCGAATTTACCAAGAAGTTAGCATTCCAACGCGACATACCGCGTTCCGTCTGTTTACTGAAGTCTGTCATGACCGGTATCGTTGTCGTTGTAAAGCTCTGAGTCTCCTGCACAACGCTATGTAAAATATGGGCATTTCCTTTCTATCAGTAACCAGTCGTGAATGTCCGAAGGGTGATTTAAAGCTAATGATGAAATCTCATTGGCTGCTGCTGGTTTCTGCTAACGTGATTCGTTGCAGAGTTACTGCAGTTGTAGGCCTTGTATGCCTGCCATAGTATTAAATAATCAGTTTTCAGCTTGAAATATTATATATTATTATTACTAAGGGCCTGAGCATTTATTCTATTTTTGAGCTATGTTTTCCAATAGAAATGTATTAAATTCCCTACTTAAATCTTTAAATCTCTAAAAAATTAGTTTTTTTGTCATTCTCCTGTACAAACAACTTACCTATGTAGCACCTATGTACACCAAACTTTCCAGTTATACACTTAGCAGTATTCTGAAGATATTTTCAGAGGGGTTTGTTAATAAATCATTCCTGGCCTGATTTATGTGACATTTTAATTTAAAAAAATATGGCGAAAATCGATCTTGTGTGTAAACAAAATGAAAAAAGAATTTTGCACCTGGCTTTATCATATGTTCAGATCTGTCTACCGAAAATAAATGCAAAATCGTGCATATTTAATGAGATAATGCCTAATTTGCATAATTAAACATACAAATTAAAAACATCTTGTAATACATTTTTTTTATATATACTTGTGTAAGTAATCAACTGAGGAAGTTTCATTGTGATATCTATTATTTAAAATTTTACCCTATAGTGTCGGGCCTTAAGTCAGCTACTAGTTGGGTCATCTATAGCATTTCCGTAACCGTGGAGAGCGAAGGTTCGTTTCTCACTGGATTTATCATCTATAAAGGGTTAAAGAAAAAATTTAGCCGGGGTGCCCCTGACAAAAATGTGGGGAAATTTTGTGAGAGCCCTATATCCAAAATGGCTGCCGTCAGCCAAGCTGGAAATTAACTTTTTAATGGTTTTGCCCAGTGCTGCATAATACATGGTTTCTGAGACTACTTGGGTCAAGAAATTCATAAATTATGTAGATTTATTGATTTTACCTATTTTTGACCTTCAAATTCAAGATGGCCACCAATTTTTGGCTCTTTAAGGCGAGACACTACATGTGAATAGGGTAAAAAATGTAACTTACAGATATCACCATGAAACTTTACCAGTTGATTACTCGCATGAATAGGAGAAAAAAATGTATTGCGAGTTTTCTGTAATTTTATGTTTAAATATGCTAATCAGGCTATATCTAATTAAATATGCACTAATTTGCATATATTTTGAAGTGACGAATCTGACCATTGAAAAAAAACCAGGTCCAAAATTATTTTAGCATTTTGTTGATATATTCAATGAAAAGACATCACCTGAGGGGATTATGAATATCTCTTTTTTAGTGCTGGGCAACGATTAAAAAATTTAATCGCGATTAATCGCATTATTTTCTTGCGATTAATCGCATTGTTACGCGCAAAATTTAATAATGAATTCTAAAGTAGTGTATTGCGCACTTTTGATTTAAATGTACTGCTACAAAAGTGCAATAACAATAACATGCAATAACAATAGCAGTATTCCCTTTACACAGTATCAATAAAATATTTCTTGTAAATCTCAACTTAAACATTAATGTAATCAAATCAAATATTTAAACAAAGCTATTTGCCACTGCCAGGGCATTACCTTTTATCTAGCTTGTTAAAACGAGTCCAGTTTTCTTGTTTTTTTTTTCTTTTCTGAACAGGTATCTTGTATCAGGGAGCAGCAGAAACAGTCTATGTAGTCAAAGGGTCATGATCACTACTACAGATATAAGTCGACCAACGTTACTTCTCTGATAGCAACTTAGGTTTGGTCATGGCATGCCATGGTTTCCCACCTAAGATTACATTAAACAGATGTAAAGCCCAATTTATACTTCTGCGTCGAACTCACGCCGTAGCTGTGTAGCGCGCGTACCCTGACGTGCATCTCTCCAAAAATGTATTGTCAATTCTACGCGTACCGCAAGCGCTGTGATTGCTAGAACCGCTCCCCGGGTTTCACACTCTCCCTCTGCATGTGTAATTGCGCGTCAACGCGGACAACGACGCAGATATATAAATGAAAACCAACGCGTAGTCTATAGCGTAGAGGCTCCGGCGTAGGCCCGACGCAGAAGTATAAATCAGCCTAGAGTGAGGTGAAGTGGTCGAGCACAGGTGGCAGCGACAAGCGGGTGCGTTCCTGTGAAACTGTTGCGGTCATGCTCGCCTCACGCACGCGCCCGCGCGTTGCCGAAGTTGAATTGTCTAACTTTTTGTACACGACGCGCAGCACAAATCATTGGAAGAGAGACTGATCCTCGGCTCGCTGTTTGTGAGTTTCCAGAATCTAAATAGTTATCAGGACATCAACAGGAGGGAATTCACATGGCAGAGCATCCCCGCTAAACTAAACGCAGGCCTATCAGGTAAAGTTATGTATAATTTTAATTTAAGTTAAAAAGGCTACAGCTGCGTAGCGCACAGAAGCCGTCGCCATGGTTACTATCCATAGAGCGCCTGTCATTCACTCGCGGAGCGCTGTCTCCCTTTCTGTTCACCTGAGAGAACCTACCAAAGCCTCTCCACTGCTTGTTTGGGTGGGTTATTTGCTGGCTGACCAACATCCCACCCCTCCTGTGATCATGGTTTGACTGTAGGCCTATGTGTATTCAGAGCCAATGAGCATGGACTTTCAAAATAATAATAATAAAAAAAACTGCGTTAACGCGCGATAAAAAAGTTGTCGGCATTAATTAATAAATGCGTTAACACGATAATAACGCGTTAACTTGCCCAGCACTACTCTTTTTGTTACCCGGTAAATCAGAAAATACTGCCAATAGCCTAAAATTGATTTCCGCCCTATTTTTAGGCATAAAATGTCATATAAATCAGGCCAAGAATGATATATCAAAAAATCCCTCTGGACAAACCTTCACAATATAGTTAGGAATAAGACTGTACAGTTTGGTGTATGTAGGTGCTACAGAAGTGGAATATCGTCACTAGGAGTGTGAGAAAAAACGTCTCGGTTACGTATGTAAGTAGGGAACGGAGACGTTACGCCGAGTGACGACGAATGGTGTTTCGCTTAGAAAGCCTATCGACTTCGAGTATTCAAAAACGAGCCAATGGCAAAGAAATGCCATGGGTCTGCAGGATTTGCATGGCGCAACTCCGCCCCACCTTATGGGTATAAAAGCAGGACGCTGGCAACATGCAGATATGCGGTACAGCGGAAGTGGCAGGAAAACGTAACTTCTCCTTTCCCTACTCAGGGAACGAGGGTTACATACGTAACCGAGATGTTCCCTTTCGTTGTCACTCCAAGTTACGTCCAAGTTACGTCGACACACATCTTGTGGGATGTCCCAACCGCCGGGATAATCACACAACGCACACACGTCCGATAATGACACGTCCAATTTGCGAACTAATGACTCATTTGAACCGCTTCGTTTTATGTAAATTACATAAAAAGTACAGTTTGCTTAGTCAAGTGTAAGCTTTAAAACAAATAAAACCACTTGTTTTTTCCCCCGAAAAAGCATGAGACTACTTTTTCACACACAGTGCTATCAGGAATCGATAAGAGAATCGTTAAAGAATCGGATCGATAAGCAGAATCGTTAGTGGCATTGATATTGATAAAATTTTATCAATTCCCATCCCTAGTCTTAATATATATTTAGTACAATGTAATTATACGTTTATTACAATGTAAATATACATTTATTACAGTGTTATTATAGATTTATTACAATGTAATTATGTTTATTACAATATAATTATAAATTTATTACAGTGTTATTATAAATTTGTTACAGTCTTATTATACATTTATTACAATGTAGTTATACGTTTATTACAAAGTAATTATACGTTACAGTGTTATTATACATTTATTACAATGTAATTATACATTTTTACAGCGTATTATAGATTTGTTACAATGTAATTATACGTTTATTAAAATGTAATTATACGTTAGTGTTATTATACATTTATTACAATGTAATTATACATTTTTACAGCGTTAATATACATTTGTTACAGTCTTATTATACATTTATTACAATGTAATTATACGTTTATTACAATGTAATTATATATTTTTACAGCGTTATTATACATTTGTTACAGTCTTATTATACATTTATTACAGTGTAATTGTACGTTTATTACAATGTAATTATACATTTATTACAGTATTATTATAGATTTATTACAATGTAATTATACATTTATTACAATGTAATTATAAAATACAGTGTTATTATACGTTTATTACAATGTAATTATACATTAATTACAGTGTTATTATACATTTGTTACGGTCTTATTATACATTTATTACAATGTAATTATACGTTTATTACAATGTAATTATACATTTATTACAGTGTTATTATAGGTTTATTACAATGTAATTATACGTTTATTAAAATGTAATTATACGTTACAGTGTTATTATACGTTTATTACAATATAATTATATATTTATTACAGTGTTATTATACATTTGTTACAGTATTATTATTATACATGTTACATTATTCTTTTGTTACATTATTCTTTTTTAAAAAGTAGCGAATCTTTTCTGAAAAGTAGTGATTCTTTTTAAAAAAATAGTGATTCTTTTCTGAAAAAGTAGTGATTCTTTTTTTAAAATAGCGATTCTTTTTGGAAAAAGTAGCGATTCGTTTCTGAAAAAGTAGTGATTTTTTTTTAAAGTAGCGATTCTTTTTGGAAAAAGTAGCGATTCTTTTTGAAAAAAAAAAAGTGTAAAAAATGTAATTATATATTTGTTACAGTCTTATTATACATTTATTACAATGTAATTATACGTCTATTACAATGTAATTATACATTTATTACAATGTAATAATACGTTTATTACTTGTAACTATACATTTATTACAGTGTTTTTATACATTTACTACAATGTAATTATACGTTTATTACAATAGAATTATATATTTATTACGGTGTTATTATACATTTGTTACATTATTATTATTATACATGTTACATTATTATTTTGTTACATTATTCTTTTTGAAAAAAAGTAGCGATTCTTTTCTGAAAAAGTAGCGATTCTTTTTGAAAAAAGTAGCAATTCTTTTCTGAAAAAGTAGCGATTCTTTTTTTAAAAAGTAGCGTTTCTTTTTTCAAAAGTAGCAATTTTTTTCTGAAAAAGTAGCGATTCTTTTTTAAAAAAAGTAGCGATTCTTTTCTGAAAAAAGTAGCGATTCTTTTCTAAAAAATCAGCGATTCTTTTTGAAAAAGTATCGATTCTTTTTGGAAAAATTATCGATTCTTTTTTTACAAAGTAGCGATTCTTTTTGAAAAAGTTGCGATTCTTTTTGAAAAAGTTGCGATTCTTTTTGGAAAAATGTAGCGATTCTTTTTGGAAAAATGTAGCGATTCTTTTCTGAAAAAGTATTTTTTTTTAAATGTAGTTATACATTTTTTACAGTGTTATAGATGTATTACAATGTAATTGTATGTTTATTACAATGTAATTATACATTTATTGCAGTGTTATTATACATTTGTTACAATGTATTTATACATTTATTACAGTGTTATTATAGATTTATTACAATGTAATTACGCGTTTTTTACAGTGTTATTATAGATTTATTACAATGTAATTATACGTTTATTACAATATAATTATACATTACAGTGTTATTATATGTTTATTACAATGTAATTATACATTTATTACAGTGTTATTATACATTTGTTACAGTCTTATACATTTATTACAGTTTAATTATACGTTTATTAAAATGTAATTATACGTTTATTACAATAATTATACATTAGAGTGTTATACATTTATTACAATGTAATTATACATTTATTACAGTGTTATTATACATTTGTTACAGTCTTATTATACATTTATTACAATGTAATTATACGTTTATTACAATATAACTGTACATTTATTACAGTGTTATTTTAGATTTATTACAATGTAATTACACATTTATTAAAATATAATTATACGTTACAGTGTAATTATGCGTTTATTACAATGTAATTATACATACATTTTCTGAAAAAGTAACGATTCTTTTTGGAAAAAGTTGCGATTCTTTTTGAAAAAGTAGCGATTTTTTTTGAAAAAGTAGCGACTCTTTTTGAAAAAGTAGCGATTCTTTTTGAAAAAAGTAGTGTAAAAAATGTAATTATATATTTGTTACAGTCTTATTATACATTTATTACAATGTAATTATACGTTTATTACAATGTAATTATACATTTATTACAGTGTAATTATAGATTTATTACAATTTAATTATACGTTTATTACAATATAATTATACATCACAGTGTTATAAGTTTATTACAATGTAATTATACATTTATTACAGTGTTATTATACATTTATTACAATGTAATATGTTTATTACATGTAACTATACATTTATTAGTGTTTTTATAGATTTATTCAAATGTAATTACACGTTTATTAAAATGTAATTATACGTTAGTGTTATTATGTTTACTACAATGTAATTATAAATTTTTTACAGTGTTATTATACATTTGTTACAATGTAATTATACATTTAATACAGTATTATTATACATTTGTTGCAGTCTTATTATACATTTATTACAATGTAATTATACATTATTACAATGTAATTGTACATTACAGTGTTATTATACGTTTATTACAATGTAATTATACGTTTATTACAGTGTTTTTTATACATTTGCTACAGTCTTATTATACATTTATTACAATGTAATTATACGTTTATTACAATATAATTATATATTTATTACAGTGTTATTATACATTTGTTACATTATTATTATTATACATGTTACATTATTATTTTATTACATTATTCTTTTGGAAAAAAGTAGCGATTCTTCTCTGACAAAGTAGTGATTCTTTTTAAAAAAAATAGCGATTCTTTTCTGAAAAAGTAGTGATTCTTTTTTTTAAATAGCGATTCTTTTCTGAAAAAGTAGTGATTTTTTATTCATTTTTTTAAGTAGCAATTCTTTTTGGAAAAAGTATTGATTCTTTTTGAAAAAGTATCGATTCTTTTTGAAAAAGTAGTGATTCTTTTTTAAAAAAGTAGCGATTCTTTTTGAAAAAAGTAGTGTAAAAATGTAATTATATATTTGTTACAGTCTTATTATACATTTATTACAATGTAATTATACGTTTATTACAATGTAATTATACGTTTATTACAATATAATTATACATCACAGTGTTATTATACGTTTATTACAATGTAATTAAACATTTATTACAGTGTTATTATACATTTATTACAATGTTATATGTTTATTACATGTAACTATACATTTATTACAGTGTTTTTATAGATTTATTCAAATGTAATTACACGTTTATTAAAATGTAATTATACGTTAGTGTTATTATGTTTATTACAATGTAATTATACATTTTTTACAGTGTTAATATACATTTGTTACAATGTAATTATACATTTAATACAGTGTTATTATACGTTTGTTGGAGTCTTATTATACTTTTATTACAATGTAATTATACATTACAGTGTTATTATACGTTTATTACAATGTAATTATACATTTATTACAGTGTTATTATACATGTATTACAATGTAACTATACATTACAGTGTTATTATACGTTTATTACAATGTAATTATACATTTATTACAGTGTTATTATACATTTGTTACAGTCTTATTATACATTTATTACAATGTAATTATACGTTTATTACAATATAATTATATATTTATTAGTGTTATTATACATTTGTTACATTATTATTATTATACATGTTACATTATTATTTTATTACATTATTCTGAAAAAGTAGCGATTCTTTTTTTTAAAAAGTAGCGATTCTTTTCTGAAAAAAGTAGTGATTCTTTTCTAAAAAATCAGCGATTCTTTTTTACAAAGTAGCGATTCTTTTTGGAAAAATTATCGATTCTTTTTTACAAAGTAGCGATTCTTTTTTACAAAGTAGTGATTATTTTCGAAACATTAGCAATTCTTGATTCTTTTCTGACAAAGTAGCGATTCTTTTTGAAAAAAGTAGCGATTCTTTTTGGAAAAATTATTGATTCTTTTTGGAAAAATTATCGATTCTTTTTGGAAAAATTATCGATTCTTTTTTTACAAAGTAGTGATTCTTTTTTACAAAGTAGTGATTCTTTTTGAAAAAGTAGCGATTCTTTTCTGAAAAAGTAGCGATTCTTTTTGAAAAAAGTAGCGATTCTTTTTGAAAAAAAGTAGCGATTCTTTTTGAAAAAAAGTAGCAATTCTTTTTGAAAAAAAGTAGCAATTCTTTTTGAAAAAAGTAGCAATTCTTTTTAAAAAAAATAGCAATTCTTTTCTGAAAAAGTACCGATTCTTTTCTGAAAAAGTACCGATTCTTTTTGGAAAAAGTAGTGTAAAAAATGTAATTATGTATTTGTTACAGTCTTATTATACATTTATTACAATGTAATTATTGTGGAAATGCCTGTTGTGCACAGTAAGCAGAAATCAAATATAAAAATGGAATTCTTAGGAGATATCAACGAGGACAAAGAAAACGTTCGGAAGGCATGTCAGTCTTGGGATATTGTTTCTGTCATTGTAGGCGATTAAAGGATAGTTCACCCAAAAATGAAAATTTGATGTTAATTTGCTCACACTCGGGCCATCCAAGATGTAGGTGACTTTTTTTCTTCAATAGAACAGTAAAGAAGATTTTTAGCTGAAACCGTAGTCCTTGGTGATTCATATACAGTCAAACCAAAAATTATTCAGACACCAGATATAATTTTTGATATTTGCTTGGTAATTGGTTGACCTAAATTGGTATTATCTAACTGTGTACTTAAATTTAACAGCTGATAGTTATTTAACTTAATTAATTTGTGAGACAGTCTAACAGAAGGATGGCCAAAACCAGTGAAATATCAAATGATTTGGTCTTGTCATTATTACCATTTTCTAAACTATAGCGATTAAACTGTGATAATGTGAGAAATGTTGAAGGTGACTGAATTAATTTTGGTTTGACTGTAATGCAAGTCAGTAGAGTCAGTGGTCACAGTCAAAAAGAGCTATGATGCTGTAATAATAATGTGCTTGCACAGACCGATTGTTTTGCTTCATAAGACCTCAATGTATTGTCAAGAGCCATGGGTATTAATTTTGTTTTGCCTGTATATGTTTTTTTGACTCTCAAAGTGTCGGTATGTATTGACTTGCATTATATGAATCAGCAAGGACCACAAATACAAATTCAAATTCAAATACAAATCTTCTTTACTTTTCTAAAGAACAAAGTCACCTACATCTTGGGTGGCTTGAGGGTGAGCAAAATAACAGCAAATTTTCATTGTTGAGTGAACTATCCTTTTAAAAACTTTAAAGAGGGAAAACCCTTTCCAATATTGGACACTTTAGATCAGGATTCACAACCTGTGCAGTCCGATTCACAAGCAGATCAACAAATCAGTCGGTTCTTTTAATGAGTCGTTCAAAAAGATGTATACACTCAGGAAATACTCGTTTGAATCAGTCTGAACAGTTCTGACGAATTATTCACTTAATAAACTCACTGATTCCATCAGTTTCGGCTACTGAATCAGCATAAGACTCCGAACTGCAACTGGACTGCTGTGCCACCAAGAAAGAAAGTACATATTTATCTGGATACCCCACAGTCATATCTCTGATCATATTTGTCCTCATTTTAATAGCTTATAGTAATGAGATGAAATTGATAACCAGGCCTACTAAATATAATAACATGACAAGGAATATGTTAACTATAAAAGAGCAAGATGCATTTTTACTCATTATATTTAACAAGCTTTTAATGGGTTTTGAGTGATTTAATGGGTCTCAATTGATTAAACGCAACACACTCTCATGGCAATTCATAATTATTTTACAGTTTGACAAATTTGGTGGCTAATTTGTATGAATTTGTATGATCTCACTTGTACGTTTTTGTACGATTTGCTTATGCCCCATTTGTATATCTCTCTCAAAGAAGTCCTAATATTTGTAAAAACAAATGTTTGGGAAATGCATCCCTCATTAATAAATCCTGAAAAAACCTTCATATTTCCACAATAATATCAATAATTTTCAACATTGATAATAATAATAAATATTTCTTGAGCACCAAATCAGCATATTATAATGATTTCTGAAGTAATTGTGAATTTAAAACAATTCACAATATTACTGCATTTTTGATCAAATAAATACAGCCTTAGTGAGCATAAGAGACTTCTTATTTGTGCTCTTTCATTGGTCCCTGAGTCATCTCTTGAGCAGAAGGAGATACAAGTTTGTGTTTTGTTGAGTTCAGTAAAAATGAGGGCGTTGCAGTTTTCTGGCCAAAATGGATCAGCTCCAGACAACCGGATATATAATTCAAAAACACACCCTCTCGCACACACATACACACAAATTTTTATCATAACACACACTGTAAAGTATACTATATATGTCACATGATATATAAAATGTATTGTATAAGGCTGTTTGATTTGTGGTAAATTGAGGTTTGCTATACAAGGCACAATCTAGTTCCAGTGAATTGGCGAATGTATGGTGACAGACATGCACTTTTTCAAAAAGACAAAAATTTCTAATAAAACGTCTTCATATTGCATCATAAAGCAGTCCGATCGGATCAGGCCCTGTTATTGCTATATTTCAGAATCCATCATACCTCCGATGGGACAAAAACACAAGGACAGATTGGCTCGCTGGAGGGCACCTTTCCTCATACATCAAGCAAAACAATAGGCTACACACCTGCTCCATCACCATGGCAACACCACACTGAGAATGCCATTTTGGTGCACCTGTCTAACTTCACCTAAAATACCAGCGAATCACTGCACTCTGCTCTGCCAGACTGCTTTATTAACGGAATAGTTTCTCAAAAAATGAAAACTCTTGTCATCTTTTACTCAGCCTTAAGTTGTTCCAATCCTGTACGACTTCTTTGCTTCTGTAGAAATTGAAGAAAGTCTGAAGAATTGTAACTCTACTCCATGCAATGAACAAAGATAGCCTCATTTGGACTGAGGCTTTCAAGCTTCAGAAAGGAAATAAAAGCATCACAAAACTTGTGTGAGGATCAGAGAACAAAGTGAAAGTGAGTAAATGATGTGATCTATTCTTTTAAATTGCCATTATTGATACTAACCATTTAGATTTATTTTCAGAGTAATACTCAGGACTTTGGATTGATCTTCCTGGTCCACATGATTTCTAGAGGCAGCAGAATGATATCAGTTATCTTGTGGCCGATGAGTTCTATCAATCTATCTCATTCTATCTTCCCCTCTTTTCTCTCTGAAGTGGAAACAGTTTTCTCACAGCATGAGGTGGTGCAATATCCTCACAAAGGTTTCATCTCTTTGTCACATTCAAGAATAATTCCCTCCCCTTCTGTTCCTATATGGCGTCAGTACAGTAGATTGTCTCTTCTCCTCTGACAAACATGTTTCTGATACTTTTCAACTCATAAAGTAATTAATTTAGTGTGAAAAATGTATAGGGTCAAGAAAAACACTTAGTATATAGCTCATGGGTATCAGTCGTATTTCCACAGACCTCCCAGATAAACAAGTCAACTGATGGTAGATGGTTTTCTGTAGTTTCTGGATGGTCATTAGTAGGTCAAACCAGGGGGTTTCAAATTAGAATCTGCAAGGAACTTTTGCAGTTTCAGACAGCCGTCTGCAGAAAAGTTCAGAGTAAAATTCAGAGTAAAATTGTGTAAAAATGTGAAAGAACAAACAGATGAATGAAATTAACTTGACCAGAATTGCATTCTAAATTGGTAAAATAGTTTTTTTTTATAATCTAATAATTTGATAATAAAAAGAACTAAATATTGCACAGACAAAATTATGTTCAAGGTAATATTTGACATTCATTTTATAGTCGAAGTGTCTATTTAAAATAACTGCAAATAGCCCATTTTGTTAGTTGATAGGGACATGTAAGGTCCCAATAAGGTGCTTTCTATTTATGATTTTAATAAATATGATCATATACATAATATGTTGTCATTATTATAATGTTTAATACTGTACTACAATACACTGAGATGCAAATAGTATCAAGTAGCCTATTTGACTGCTAATTAAACTTATTGCAAAGAAAATACTTTTTAAATATTTATAGAGTAAATACCATCCATCGATTCCCTCATGTAATGAAGGGGGTTCATTACATCAAAAAGTCGGTAAACCCCTGAGCTAGACCACCTGCTGATGAGGCTGAAGTGAAACAAACAACACAGTACCATGTTCCAAAAACCAGCCCCATGCAAATCTAAAAGGTCGCAAGTTTAACAAAACACGTTGAAGCTAAGTTATCATATTGGCTGGAAACTGAAGGTGTCCTCACACATACACTCACCGGCCACTTTATTAGGTACCCCATGCTAGTAACGGGTTGGACCCCCTTTTGCCTTCAGAACTGCCTCAATTCTTCGTGGCATAGATTCAACAAGGTGCTGGAAGCATTCCTCAGGGAGTTTGGTCCATATTGACATGATGGCATCACACAGTTGCCGCAGATTTGTCGGCTGCACATCCATGATGCGAATCTCCCGTTCCACCACATCCCAAAGATGCTCTATTGGGTTGAGATCTGGTGACTGTGGAGGCCATTTTAGTACAGTGAACTCATTGTCATGTTCAAGAAACCAATTTGAAATGATTAGAGCTTTGTGACATGGTGGAAGTAGCCATCAGAGGATGGGTACATGGTGGCCATAAAGGGATGGACATGGTCAGAAACAATGCTCAGGTAGGCCGTGGCATTTAAACGATGCCCAATTGGCACTAAGGGGCCTAAAGTGTGCCAGGAAAACATCCCCCACACCATTACACCACCACCACCAGCCTGCACAGTGGTAACAAGGCATGATGGTTCCATGTTCTCATTCTGTTTACGCCAAATTCTGACTCTAACATCTGAATGTCTCAACAGAAATCGAGACTCATCAGACCAGGCAACATTTTTCCAGTCTTCAACTGTTCAATTTTGGTGAGCTCTTGCAAATTGTAGCCTCTTTTTCCTATTTGTAGTGGAGATGAGTGGTACCCGGTGGAGTCTTCTGCTGTTGTAGCCCATCCGCCTCAAGGTTGTGCGTGTTGTGGCTTCACAAATGCTTTGCTGCATACCTCGGTTGTAACGAGTGGTTATTTCAGTCACTGTTGCCCTTCTATCAGCTCGAACCAGTCTGGCCATTCTCCTCTGACCTCTGGCATCAACAAGGCATTTCCGCCCACAAAACTGCCGCTCACTGGATGTTTTTTCTTTTTCGGACCATTCTCTGTAAACCCTAGAGATGGTTGTGCGAGAAAATCCCAGTAGATTAGCAGTTTCTGAAATACTCAGACCAGCCCTTCTGGCACCAACAATCATGCCACGTTCAAAGTCACTCAAATCAACTTTCTTCCCCATACTGATGCTCGGTTTGAACTGCAGGAGATTGTCTTGACCATGTCTACATGCCTAAATGCACTGAGTTGCCGCCATGTGATTGGCTGCTTAGAAATTAAGTGTTAACGAGCAGTTGGACAGGTGTACCTAATAAAGTGGCCGGTGAGTGTATAGGCTATAGATAGATTTGGCCATTCCATAAAGCTGTTCATAGGCTGTAATAAGCTGAGACGCTCCATTCATCAGCTCTGGCAGGACAGGAACAAAGTGGGAGACCGCCAGCAAAGATAGGCATTCATAAATCACAGCACACATACAACTACAACAGATCCGCACACACCTGACTCCATATTGTGCTTGTATACAGACTCAGCAAAAATAAACAACAGAGAACCAATAAAGAACCTACTGAAAACACACCTGTTGAATAATTCCTTTGTGACTCATAAAATGGTTTTACAAACCCAGCCCCGGCAACATTGTCAAACTTACAGATCAACAATCACAAGGCATTGATTTCAGACTGCTATATAAAATAAAATAAAAAAGATATGCATTTTGTTTTGTCTGCAGGTGCGCGTGCATGATTGCAGCATGTGTTTCGTTTGACTCTTGATCTGTTCAGATCGCTCCCTCACAGCTGCTGAAACTCAACTCATGTGATTTGTAAATGAGATGTGGTTTGGCCTCCGTGACGACGTGCAGAGAATGTGATGTCTCCTTAATATGCCCGAACGGATGGATATTTAACACAAGATCAAAACTATATAGGACGGTGAGTGATCACAGAATGCAGTGTGTGTCCCCAGGCCAGAGTGATACATTTAAAGCATCAAAGCCGATACAGATGAAGATTCATCATGCATTCTCTGACCAGGTTTTATTACATTGTGGGCACGGCCTGTGAGGAGGACGGCAAGAGCTCATTTAAATATCACTTCAGCAACGAAATGTGATTATGCTAAGAGGGGATGGAAAGCAGAGCGGTGACTTTTTGTTTTGATTGTCTAACTTGAATCGTAACGATTATAATTGTGACCTTTCTGGCATATCAAATTCATTGAGGCCAATGAAAGACCAGCTGAGGAAAAGAAAAAAAATCTGTGACACAGAGTCAGATAAGTAGCAAAGCTTACTTCTGTCGAAGTTGTGTTTCTACAGATTGCCTTGTTTATTTCATTAAAATGGACAAATATTCAAACAAGGAGAAGTGGATTTCAATCCAAAAACAGTTATTAAAAGTGAGCATTTTCCACTTCCACTCAGAGGCCTGCTTATTCATATTTCAAACATAGTGCCTCTGTTTTCTTGCTTTGCATCAATGTACAATACATTGTGAAAAGTGGAGCTTGTTTTGAGCAGCTGTGCTGAGCCTTGGCTGCATCTCAGCTGAGGTTTTCCTAATTACCTCCCAAAGGAATGAAACAGAGAGAGAGAGAGAGAGAGAGAGAGAGAGAGAGAGAGAGAGAGAGAGAGAGAGAGAGATGAGAGAGAGAGAGAGAGAGAGAGAGAGAGAGAGAGAGAGAGAAAGAAAGAGGGAGGGGGGTAGTACAGAACAAGTGAGAAAGAGCCTTATGTGAAGTATGCTCTCTATCTCTCACCTGATCTAGATCAGTGGTTCTGAATTGGTAGGTCGCCACCCAAATATGGGCCGCAGGTCTGTTCTGATGGGACAAATGCAAATGACAAACCCCAACCAGCCATATAATCATGCAGAGTTAGGAGAGCGAAACAAATTAAAATTCTACATGTATTTTATCGTACTGGCAATGTAAAATCTGGGTCCCGAAGCAAAAAACACTGATCAAGATAGCACTCTCTTCCATAAAGTGCTCTTTAAAAATGCATGGACACATTGCTTTTACAGGAGCCAGGGACCTTATGCATGATAGCGTAAAACAAAGACCAGCCTTTTAACAAGACCATGGGCCTGTTAACTCTTAATAATCATGGATTTGAGAAGACAGACACTGAAACTGCATTATCTGTTCCAGTCATATGACACAGTCTAGTTTCTGTATCTTATCTTCTACTAGCTCAGTGTTATAAAATGATTCAATGACATCAAGGCTGTGATGTGATTGGCTATCAAGGCACATGCGATCCAAGTTAGCCGTTACGCTTTCTCCAATAACCAATAGTCTCTCCCAATAATAAGACCATCTCATGGCCGTCTGCTCTCTAATCGCTCTTGCGGTACTTTGATGTCAAACACTTCGGTCTGCCTAGCGCCGCTTCAAGTCGAACACACCTACTGTCAAAGAAACCCATGACCTAGAAACTAAACAGAACAAGACAATAGCCACGTTACTTTACCCTTCAAATTGCGCAAATTGAATGCGCAAATTGAAAATATGCCCAAAGGAAACGGAATATTTAGCAAAACTGCAATGGAAACAGTTTTTGCCCATTTACAGGTCACCTGACGTAGATGAAGCGGCATGTTTGGACAGAAGATGAGACAGAGTTCTTTATTAAACTCATAAAAGACAAAAGAATTATGTGAATACTGGATTCTAAACCACAAAGAAATGCCACAATTTATCAAGGTCTTGAAGCAGATATGAGGGAGAAACACCTCATATGTGCCGGTCCCAAGTATAAGGGTCTACGACTACGTCTCGGTCCATTAAAAATATTGGCTAGTGCGGTGGCTGAGATATATGTAAACCTACTAACATCCGTTGCCATAATTGTTGGACTGACTTATCGCGCAAGAAAAAAAAACTGACGTTTTAATCGCATCAGTTAATGGAAAAGCCATTTAGAAAAAAAATCTAAAGTTTTGCGCAAATCTGTAATGGAAACGCGGCTAATGAAACTGAACTAGACAAGATATGAATGTGACAATCTCCTCTACTAAAACATAATGGGGACACATTTGGTTGTATTTTCATTTGTGATTTCACCGAATTGATTCAATTGATCTGAACTTTATGTGGCTGTTAACATAAAATTTCAGACTTTTTGCTTTCAGCATGCAAGACTTTTTTTCATTGGAATACACACAGCAGCAGAAGTAAGATGGGGAAAACGCATGTACAGAAAATGTTACATACAGCTCTGTAAAATGACAGTCAAGTGGAGAACGTGTCTGAAAACGATATGCAGAGAACATTGCTGCCCTAGGCGGTTGCATGTAGCCTCTGCTAGTCACGATCTGCCACTATACACAATGAATGATAATGAAAAAATGTATATTGCAGACCTATATCAATTAGATTTTCATAAGCTACTTGTTAAGCATTTACAAAACATAACATTTCAATTACAAGAAAGATTTATATAAGGTCAAAACTAAGTCACAATTGTGCAAAATCGCAAAAAGGAATCATAATATGTTTATTTTGAACTCTTATTTTTCTTTTTTCTTTTTCTTTTAAGGGCACGATTCAAACAATTAGTGCCCTGGGTCCTTGTACTGCCATAATCCGTCCTAACAAGAATTTAGCATATACTGTCATATTTGGTAATGTACGATAAACTTTAGATTATTTCTATTGAGTATGCCTCTGACCTATAAGTACCCTCTATGATTATGCTGTTGAATTATGCACTAATGAACTATGAAAAGACAAAATATCTGAATATCTACCTCTGAAGAAATTGCACAGCAGTCATTGTTTCCATCTGCATAACCTGCTGTTTACCTGAACCTGTTCATCTATCAACAGGATGCACAGTGTTTGAAAAGGCAATGATGATTATGATGGTAATGATAATGACAATTATAATGTCAATGATAATAATAATGTCAATGATCGTATGAGCAATTTTGATGATGATGACCAAAACAGAAGGAAAGCATCTGACATAAGGGCACGAGAGTGTGAAAGAGAGAGAAACACCAATGCTCTGATGTCGACAAGAGGAGCCGTTCGTGAGCATGCAGGGCCTCTCTCACATGCCGATTACATTGACGAGTCTGAACTGTTGTTCAAGCGTGTGCGCACTGTTATGGAAAATCTTTTGGCATTCATTAACATGTTTAACCATGCATGCAGGCACTCTGCATCCCTCCTCTCTCGCACACACCAGGAGTTTTCCACACTCTGTCACAGCGGAGTTCAGCACGCAAAGAGTGCAAGCATATGCGATTCAGTTAGATACCACTCTGCGCACAATAACACTGACGATAACACATAAATGTGAGAAATATCACTTTTTAATGTGATAATCCCATGTGTTTGGTGCAAACATTCCTCCTTAAATTGAATTCCATAAAACATACGCTTCAATATTTTACCCTTTCAGCGTTTTTGGCTTACATGATTGTTCGCACTAAAAAAAAAAAAAAAAAAAACCCAGATAGGCTATGTATGGAAATGTGTGATTTAACTGACAAAATAAATAAATAAATACATTTGGGCAAGGTTCCTGAGGTAAACCTATAGAGGTAGCAATTTGACTTATGAAAATTCATTTATTTCATGCATTAGGCTTTACCTCAAAGGCATATTATTTGTGAAAGGTGCTAGGAGGCAACATTAGTAAACGCATGCTGACAGCAGAGGTTACCTTGAACGAGCAGGCAGACCTGGTGCTTGTATGTCTTCATTTAACCAAGTATCTGCAGATGCCAAGGGAAAAAATGAAACGCGAGAGAGAGAGAGAGAGAGAGAGAGAGAGAGAGAGAGAGAGAGAGAGAGAGAGAGAGAGAGAGAGAGAGAGAGAGAGAGAGAGAGAGAGAGAGAGAGAGAGAGATTCATCAAGTTATTCTCTGTGTCCAGCCCATAGGGAAAAAGAGGAGCTAATGATCTTGGCCTTGGTGATTGTTGCCTCATTCTCAGAATAGAGCGTGTGTAACGTGTGTGTATGTTGAGCGTGTGTTTGCGTGTGTGTATATGGTGCAGGGTGGTCCTCTGAAGTCTGAACCCAGATGTTTCATTACCAATGAGATTACGCTCGGATTGACCGCTTGTGATGAATGGACCCTACAGCTCTATATATAGCAGAATGCAAGCAAAGTGGGCCATTCACTCATCAAAGCGTGCACACACAAAGAAGCTATACTCTAATACCTGCATGGCAAAGAAATCAAACGGAAAAGGTATGTTTGTTTCATCATACATTTTTCATAAGGGTAAATGTATCCTTCTTGCAATGTTAAGCACAGCTGCGCACAATACCAAATGTGATGTGTTGTGTTCTCAGGGGAGAAGCAACAACTGCCTGTTCACTGACCTTTTGATGCATATTGTACACAAAATGGCAAATGCTGGCCATATATATATATATATATATTTATACACACACTCTCTCTATATATATACATATAACACATAGAATACACACACTCAGAATATGTGTTTTTTAAAACAACATATAGAACTAAAAAGGACAAATAAAAATGTGAAAAACTTACTGTTTTCAAAACAACATCACTGACTTGTGACTGGTTTTGTGGTCCAGGGTCATTCAAATAAAATGAAGCAATATTGCAAATGTCAGTGATTGCATTATCACTGACATTCGCAATATTGCTTCATTTTATTTTAATTTAATAAATAAATAATAATATATATAAGAACATAAAAATTAAATAAAATACATAAATAAATGATATAATATATGTGACCCTGGTCCACAAAACCAGTCACAAGTCAGCACGGGTAGGCTATATTTGTGGCAATAGCCAACAATACATTCTATGGGTCAAAATGATCGATTTTTCTTTTATGCCAAAAATCATTAGGATATTAAGTAAAGATCATGTTCCATGAAGATATATTGTAAATTTCCTACCTTTCAGGTGATGTAAAAATCTCAATTTAAAAAAATTGACCCTTTTGACTGGTTTTGTGGTCCAGGGTCACTTATAGTAAAATATATAAATAGTGCATATTCGTTGAGTAAAAAAAAAAAAAAAAAAAAAAAAAAAATTATAATAATGTAGGCTAATTAATTAAAATAACAGAAATAAAATTATAATTTCGTATACTAATATTAATATATTAATTCATAAAAAAAACATTAAACATATATATTTTGAGAATATCATTTAGAATATACACTACTTTTTGATGGTCATCAATGAAGAAAAATGCTTTTCGTTGCCGCATCTACCAGCAGGGGCTAAATGGGCCATGCTAACCTGCCATACCTTGAGCCCTTGGCGGTTCTAGGCCAGAACAAACTACAAACTGGACCAGACTTTATGCCGCAAGACAAAAGTCTGGCTATGCAAATATACACCTTTATAAACATAAGTCTTACTGTGTGGCTTGCATGGGTGGAATAAGGGTCTCCTCACCTGAAGCCCATACTATATGTCAGGTGAGGTAACAGCTTCCTGTCAGGAGAGTCCACAGAGATGGAGAACTCATCAGTCCACATATCAGAGCACAGAAAGTGTCCAGCTGCAGGTCTCTGTTTGAAGACTGGTAACTCTCTCTCTCTGCTAGCCTCATCTACTCAGCTTGTCTTTAATCTCTGGGAGGGGGGGGGGGGGTGGGTGGGGGGGAGAGTGTGAGTAAGTGAAAGAGCGCTTTATGGATCCTTTCAATGGCCCCGCTGTCCTGACCAAACATACCCGATGCCCCTGCTATTACTGTTATGATGTACAGCTGTCAGGCACAGCGGCCCGCACACACAAAATCACTTTAGCTTGGAGGCACAGATATATAGAACACAACAGCACATCCATGCACAATAATAAGTGCTAATGATGTCTCCTTTATATATCTGCTTTTTGATTGTGCTTTCATCACAGGAACTGACATCTGGCAAAGTGTTAGAGCAGCAGTCCGAATGAAAGAAGTTTTCTGTGGCCATGGCAACGGCCACTGGCAAAGTGAAAAGCATGAAAGGACGAAACGTCAAGGAAGTTCACGCACATTCTGATTTTTAGTAACAGAGGCCGGTCGGCTTTGCCCCCATTCATAGCATCCAGTCTCCAGCTTTATAATGGACAGCAGAGATGCAAAGGAGAGCAAAGGACACAGGGACAATCTGTGTTTTTACTGTGAGCAATGACACACAGGAGGAATGCAAAAGAGATATCGAGCAAGCAAAAGACCTCTCGTTAATAACCCTCCACTGGGTCTTATGACTTGACACTGTGGCTGGCTGGTGTTAATCGGTTAAGTACAGTGTTACCCTCTGGGCCCCGATGATGGACCTCATCAGCTCATTCAAACACCCTGGCATGGCTCCGGTCCATTTGGATCCATCTCAGACCTAGAGCAAAATCATTCAATAGACTTTTGGACATCTGAGAGTCAGGCTAGAGGAGTTGAGGCGCCAATCAATGACCATGCGAAACCTTGGCAGAAAACAGCTATTCATTCAGTGTCTCGCCCAGCTCTACAGTGTTATTACTGCCGGAAAAGAGAAAGCTTTTTAGTAATGCAAAAATGCCTTTTCTTTTGTTTTCTAGTGATATTTTATAAGGAATAGGGAGAGAAATTACCATGGCTCAATGTTTCAGAGCACATGCATTAACCACTAAAAAATTATCGCAATTTTAAGACTGTAAAAATGCTACAGTAAAAACCTGTTCATTTTTTAACTGTAATTTCTCTTACTATTACAGTGGGGGTGGGGGAATTGGTAACACATATGAAGTCCATGCTTATGATGAATTATAGCCCCATTACTTATAAGTCATGCAATGTGCATGCTCATAATCCATTATACATTGATTTATAAATGATCAATATAAAATAGTTTCAGAGACACTTGTTTGCTGTACCAATTAGTTATCAATGTCTTTAATGGCTAATGTTTGCATTAGAGGTCATGGAAATTTTGATTTGTTAAAATCTATATTCCTTAGCCATATGCATGGTATTGCTTATAGCAGTTTGAAATTATACTTTAAAAAAATTGTGCAGTGTTTTGCTAGTAAGTAATATTAAAAAAATTGTTCAACTGTTTGTATTAATGATTTATGTTGTTGTTGTTTTTTGACCATTTTGACAATCATCTTCATGATTTCTTAACATTTGCTTTAGGAAATTTGCATCCTATGTTTTCATTTTACTTAAAGGTTAGTAACTGTATTGTAACTCACAATAAGTATTTATAAGAACGCAACACAGCTAACAATATATTCACTTACTGAACAGAAATAAATCTGAATGACTAAAAAGTCATTGTAACTATAATATAATAACATTATAGCAATGCAGGTTGCATCTTTATAAATGCATGACTTATAATTCATTATAAAAAATAATATACATGTAACTATAACTGTTCTTATAATGCAGTATAGGTCTTAATGTGTCTTTATAAATATATTTATATAATAGTAATACTTACTTATAAATAAGTATAAATGGAGCTATAAATCATAAGCATGGGCTTCATAGAAAATGTTACCAAAAATAAATGGAACATTCAGATAATTGTACAGTAAAATACTGTTAAATACTTTTTTTTTAAAGAGAAAAATAATCAGTGTAAAGTCTTAAAATGTAAATTGGAAAAAACATAAATAGACTTCCCTGTGTGAGACTTAACATTTTATGTTTTTTCATTGAAATAACAGTTTCTTCTTAGTTTTTACTTATCAGTTATGTACATCAGGGTTATGTACATTATCAGTTATGTACAACTTGTTACGGAATGAGACTCGGGCGACAGAGATGAATGCAAACGGGAAGTTTATTGACAACAACAGGGCTGGTGAACAGGAAGCAGGTGAGTAGGAAGTGCAATGCTGGATTGGAGAGTGGTGTGATAGCAGTGAAAGGAATGAGAACGCTGGAGACAGGGAGAGAACGGTGGAGACAGGCCAGCTGGCATTCGACTGACATTAAACATTTAAATGTTGTTGAAATAATGTCAGTTTGGGAAAAACCATTAATTCAATGTCAAAACAACGTTGAACACCAAATAGTTGAAGTGGTGTTGTTAACTCACTACGGATTCAACATAGAAATATCAACCATTTTTGAGTTGTACGTCAAATCAACATTATTTTTACAATCATGACTTTCAAACATTTGTTTAAAATATATCAGTAGAAAAATAACGTTGTTCCAACATCCAAACAATGCTGATCAATTAACTGTTGATACATGAATAATGATACAACGTTGAAAGATCAACTCTGAATTAAAAAGTTTGTTGAGTCGTGATAAAAGCGCTTTCTACATCTCCCGGCGTACTTTGAGAGCAACTCCAGTCTGATTGACAGGGCTCTCAAGTTTTAAAGACAGGCAGTGGTGTTTCATTAGTAATATTATTATTAGTGTTTTTGTTAATAATTGCTCAGACTTGCAGAAGAAAATATTTGACACATGGCATGACAATTCAACCAAATACTAAGTATATTCTTCCTCTTCCACCTGCACCGTCTCCTCCTCTAATAGGCCTACTTCATTTGATTGAATGTCTGTATGACTTATTTTCAAATTGAATGATTTTCTTTATAAAACATCTAGGCTTAAAAATATTTAGTTTTTATTTTCACTCCCAGATGCAAATCCAAAAATGGAGGTTTGTGGAGGTCTGGACTCTACTGACCACTTTTTCAGGTTATATTTTTAATTTCTTGTTGCTCCTTTTCAGAGTAAACATCTGAAGAGGTTGGGAGGCGCTGATGCTGCAGACCATGTGAAGAAGTCAATGGCTGCGTAAGTAACTTTGTTCCTTTTTTGCATTAGTTTATAGTGATTATGTTCCCTGTCATATACTGTCATGCACTCCCACACACCCACTTACTCACTCTCTGCTACATTTTCATAATGAACTTGATTGCAATATAATATTCTATTATAAATCTGTTTTATCATGGCAGAACTATGACAAATAAAACGATGGCCATAATGAGCCTCAGAGGAAGAAGTGGGAAAGTTGCCTTCATAAAGACCCGTCTCTACAAGATAGTCTGTGGTGAGTTTGCTTTAACATAGTAGTTTTGTAACAATCTTTTAAATAATTGAATATAGTAAGCAGAATAATAATGCATAAGAAAAATCATTTTAGTTGGAGGACTCTACAGAGCACATTGCTCTAATATTATTTATAATACTCCATTCTGGGCTCTAGACTAACTTCTCTACCGGCAGCACTGTTACTACCAACTGCCTTTTGTTGCTCGCCCAAGCACATGATTATCAATGACCTTTCACGTTGATAAATACAAATTTATATACTTGAAACATTGGCAATGCCACAAGTTGATATTTGCAAAATATTTTAATTTGAGAGGTTAGCGTTTGCTAATATCTGTTTTTTTCCCCCTCATCAGACTTTGAGCTCATTTGATACAACTACAACAAAAGTAGACGAATACATGGCCAAATACTTGAAATATGCACCAGAGAGGATGGGTGGCGGTGGCAGAAAGAAGTAACAGGAAGGGAAGGTTTAACCAGCCGTATTCAATGTTGCCCAAAGTTTGAGCCGTTTTTCTAAAGGTTAAAGTTTGACACGTGTAAAATTACGTTGTGTGAAATGTTGGCACACTTGCAGCCATGTAATAAAGCATGTTTCTTACGTCCGTGAAATGTCTTTATTAATCTTCTTCCTGGTCTTGCATTGACCAATTGGCTTCTTCCTAGCTGATTGTGCGTGTCCGCGAACTTAGTGTTTATGTATCCATTTCAAGGTGTTGGGGTTACTGTTGAACACATCAATACTTTATTGAAAACAGTTTAACAAAATAACCTATGTTGAAAAGCAGGACTTTATAGTGACGTTGAAATTTCAACGTTGATTGGATTTGCAAAATCTAAACTAAAATCAATATTGATTCAATGTTGGCTCATTCACCTATGTTGAGAAACGTGACGTTGGAATGTCGTTGCTATTTCAACGTTGATGAGGTTTGCAAAATCTAAACAAAATTCAACGGTCATCCAACACTGGCACCTGACGTTGATTCAACAGTGACTCGACGTTAAAATGCCAGAACACGCTGGAGAAAGGGAGAGAACGAGTAGCCCTCTTTCCAACCAACGAGGCCGGACCATGAACTGTGGTGAAGTGAGTGCTTAAGTAGTTGGAGTGATGATGCTGATGATGAGGTGCAGGTGTGAGTGATCAGGAATGACTGGCAGACCTGTAACAAAATATTAGCAATTACCTCATCTTAAGGAAAAGCTATTTGTGATGAGATGTGTTTTTTTTTTTTTTGGTGGTTGCCAATGTATTATAAAGGTACAAGACAGATTTTAGTATTTTAGTAGGTTGGTATATTAACATTACATCAGTTCATGAAATATGTTTTGTTTTTTTGTTGGTATATTTAAGTTAATTCTGTAAAACCTAAAATGTTGCTACAATGTTTTTATGGTAAAGTTCTGGCAACCACGGCTGCCATTTTTGACCCTAAATCTTACTCTTTTTTTCTTTTTTCTACAGTATAGGTATGTATGCATTTATTTCGTCCGCAGAGCACAAAAGTAAAGATTTTGCATGCTCTTTTCCATGCAATTACAATTGCATAATTATAAAACTGTAAAACAATTACAACCATTCCGGACTCATGGACTAAAATTTAAGTTGTTATTGACTGAACAGTTTGACATCTGTCCTAGCTCTCCTTGGCATATTTGTCAGTTTCTGATGAAAGCAACGATGTCTGATTCATGAATGATTTTTTTCAAACAATTACTAGATACACTTCACAAAAGTAGTCTGAATGATTAATTCACTGATCCACTTATCAAGTTCACACTCAATGACTCAAATTACTGAATAATCTCTAATATTCCTGGTTCAGTTTGGATTATGGTTCTGCAGATACTACTGAAAGAAGTACAGTCCATAATCTCAAAATGTATTAAATATTACGAAATTCTCAAAGCTGCTAGTTAGAAAATACACACCAAATCTACAGTTTGCAGTAGCTGACGCTTAAAGGGATACTTCACCTTTGGAAAGATTAATGTGTATTTAAAATTGGTCATTTATGTAGAAGAAATGTGAAAATATTTTTTAATTTGGAGCTTTCTAGACTGAGAAAAGCCAGAAAATGTACTTTTGGCTTATGTGGATGAAAGACAACAACTCCCAGAATGCACTTCACTGTTAAAAATTACCTGTAAATTTTACAGTAAAATACTGGCAGCAGGGTTGCCAGCCAGTTACTGTATTTTTTACAGTAGCGTCTGTAATTTAATTTACAGAATTTTACCGTATTCTCTGATTACAGTATTTTTTAAAATTGTTGACAGTAAGTTACATGATTCTCTGTATTTGCTATATCTAGAGGAAATATGTAAAATGCAGTATATACAATATATTTTCCTGATGTCTGAATATTAATGACTGGCAGCTGAATTTGAAATGTTAATTATTCATGTTTTTAAATACATTAAGTGTTGTATAATGCACAACTTAATTCCCCTATTTTACTTCACAAAACAAACAAATTATTCAACATCCTAATCTTGAAAAACAGGTCAACATTTGTTTAATTTATAACTTTAAAATATGCACGAAAAAAAGTAATAAAACAGTGTATTTTGTATATTTTGATTTAATTTTTATTTACAAACTTGTATTTTTTTTTAAATGGACATGAAATTAAATATTTTTTAATTACTTGAAACAAATTAGCCGTCATGGCCCTTCACACAAAGAAGAAATACGCAAACGACATACATTTAAAACAAGTTGACCAACATGATCATAATAAAATGGTTCTGAAAAACACAGACACGGATGAATTTTCACCACTTCATTACCAGACAAACATATCCAAACAACAAGGCCCCAAGTGAGTCCAACAAACTTCTGATCAAAAATGGAGAATAATTCAGCTCCAGATGCTGTTCCATCACAGGATGCAAAGAGTGGCTAGAAATATTGAAAAGGACAATATATTAGATATATTACAAAACATAATGATATAGTCAGAGACAGATAGAGGGATTACCCATACAGGGTAACACTTTATAATAACTACACGCTAATAATCAATAGTTAAGCATGAGTAAACAGTTAATTCATCATTCATAAAGCATTAATAGACATTAATAAGCAGTTTATAAATACAGCTATAAATGCTTTCTTCTTCCTAACTGAGCATGCAACACAACTTCTCGTCCAGGCCCTGGTCATTTCTAGGCTTGATCATTTCTGGACTTCCATCATGTGCAACTAAACCTCTACAAATGATCCAGAATGCTGCAGCTCGTCTGGTCTTCAACGAGCCCAAAAGGGCCCACGTCACTCCTCTGTTCATCTCTCTGCACTGGCTACCACTCGCTGCTCGCATCAAGTTCAAGGCTTTGACGCTTGCTTACAGATTGACCACAGGTTCAGCTCCCTCCTACTTCCACTCACTACTACAAGTCTACATCCCTACCAGAAGCCTACGATCGGTCTATGAGCGACGGCTCGTGGTACCATCACAGCGGGGCACAAAATCACTCTCCAGAACATTCTCATTCACAGTTCCATGCTGGTGGAATGATCTCCCCACCCTCATCCGGAATGCAGAATCCCTGACAACATTCAAAAGACAACTGAAAACTCATCTTTTCCGGGAGCACTTAACATAAAAAAAAAAAAAAAAAAAAAAAAAAAATCCTTTCCTCTAAATCCTCGCTTGCCTGGCTTATGCTACTCCGAGCTATGTCTGAACTTTGTATTTTGAGCACTTCTTGCGTTGCTTTTGCCTCTTCACGATGACTCGCTTGGTTTAGTCCTCAGTTGTAAGTCGCTTTGGATAAAAGCGTCTGCTAAATGACTAAATGTAAATGTAAATGTTCTTGATTTACAAGCATATCTATAATTTATTTAATAATTGTATTTTCATCCTTTATTAATGATCAATTTATTATTTCTAAATGATTAATTGCATTTTTTATAAACCAGTTATTTAAGAGTTTTCAGTGGTTCACAAGATTACTTAGAACGTGTAAGTAAATGATTAATAAACTATTTAAATGTACATTCATACATCTTATTATAAAGACATATAGTGATTAGGGATGTCAACGATTAATCGACGATCGATTAATTGTCGATAACACGTTTAATCGATAAACCTTATCGATCATCGATTAAGCAGGTTCATGCGCGTGCGTGCTGCTCAACCGCGAAACATGTAAGCGAGCGGGCCGGAGTTATGTTTGGGACTATTTTACACCTTCATCATGACTATAAGTTTGCGTGTGCATTCGCTGCCTTTTGTTTTGTGCAAATGTAAGTTGTAATAGTTTATTTTGTGTGCGCCTATCTATATCTGATTTATCTCATATTGGATGCATTTGGTTAAGAATTGACGCAGCGTGATCTTTAGCGCGCGCAGCTCAAATGGCAATGCACGACTAATAACGACTATTGGGACTGTCATATTATATAACATTATAAAGAGAACAATATTGTAATAAAACATTGTGAACTATTTGGGTTTAGTTGCCGTGTCGCGTTGTTCCAGGAAGAGCGCGTCCACAACATGAGTCATTCTGAATGGCACGTAACTTAGTTCAAGTTCACTTGTGCATTCACGTCATTTTGTGCAGATATAATTTGTAATATTATGGTTATTTTGTATATATCTGATTAATCTCATAGGATGCGTTTCTTTGAGTTAAATAACGTGCAAGCAAAGTGCTCAACGGTTAAGTTATTCATTCAGCGCGCGCCGCTCAAGCAGAATGCACGACTAATAACGAGGATTAATTTGGGACTGTCATATTACATAACATGAGAACACTATTTTATTAAATCGGTGTGAATTCATTGGATTTAGTTGCCGTTTTAAGTGCGTTGTTCCAGGAAGAGCACGCGTCCACAAGTCACACATTCTGACAAGCGCATTTGAGGCGGCGTTGGTGACACGTTGTATTAGTCGTTATATTTTATTATTAAATATTTAATTTAAATTTAATTATCAATCACATCGAAACATTTTACAATCCTACTAGCCCTTTATTTAGATTAAAACCATTCTCATTAATTTGGTGAGGAACATAGCGGTTTGAGCAGCATTTGCAGACGTGTCATGCTGTTGGCCTTATGCACTGCAGCAGACGCATATTGCAGTATTAAGGCTAACGATTAATCGATTAATTGATCGTTAATTTAAACGACGATCGATCATGGGAATTTGTGAAAATTGACATCCCTAATAGTGATGGTTACTTAGTGTGTTAATAAGTGCTTTATTAACATGTATTTATGCTGTAATTCAGGGTTAATTCGGGTAGTTATAAAGCATTTAGTAGTGGTCAGTTAACTATGTTTGTGAGCTCATCTAAAGTGAGGACTATTCATGCCTTGTAAAGCATTTATAAAGGAGATTTAAAGGCTGTTAAATATTTCTATATTCTGTATCACTGTGTTGTGTTTGTTACATTTTACTGTTTAGAAGATTGATGCACCTTTAAATCTCCTTTATAAATGCTTTACAAGGCATGAATAGTCCTCACTTTAGATTAGCTCACAAACCTAGTTAACTGACCACTACTAAATGCTTTATAACTACCTGTAATTACTACATTTACTTACACTTTCTAAGTGATCTTATGAACAACTGACAACTCTTAAATAACTGGTTTATAAATAATGCTATACTTCATTTAGAAATTATTAATTGATCATTAACAAAGTATGAAAATACAATTATTAAACGCATTATAGATATGCTTATAAATCAAGAAAAAAAGTGTTTATAGTTGTATTTATAAACTGCTTATTAATGTCTATTAATGCTTTATAAATGATGAATTAACTGTTTACTCATGCTTAACAAATGATTAATAGCATGCAGTTATTATAAAGTGTTACCGAAAAGGGTGATCTTTGTGTGTGTGTGTGTGTGTGTGTGTGTTACATTTCAGAAATTCCACTGATAACCCATCACTTTGCTGGGAAGAGTGGCAACATGTGGGTTCACTGCAACCTGTTCTCTTACGAGAGGTTCTCTCGTATTGCGTAAGTTTAGCTTACGCTACGGGAAAGATTCATCTTCTCGAGATATTGAAGCCAAAAAATTATCCTTAATTTTGTATTCATTGTCAACGCAGTGCAGCAGCTAGCAGACCTAGAGCAGGCCATCTCGCGTGCTTATTGGCTGCCCTGCATGCATCTGCTGCAGCCTACCAGTGAGCCCCGCGTGACGTCACACCCAATGAAGGGCGCTCGCGCCTTCATAGCGTCATAGCCCGCCAGAATGGGCGTGGCTTAGCGTATATAAGAAGGGGCTCGTAGGCTGAATTCCCTGATTTTTCGACTCTTCAGCGAGCTCTTCGCATCGCTGGATTGAGGGAAGCCACCGTCGCCGTCGAGACAGCGAACAGCCAGCCAGGACAGCGCTGAGGAAGCCGGCCGTCTTCGCCACCTTCAGCCATCCGTGCGAGCTACGCTATCCGGCGACGTATCCTTTTTACATTGTTGTTGTATTCTCTTTTCTCTTACTCCTAAAAGAGCAGCGAGCGTCTTTTTCAAGATGCCTCGCACTTCCTGTGGACAGCCGGAACCTGTGGCCACAGCGACGCGCTCGCCGGAGAACCTCCCTCGAGCCTCGCTCTCGCCTTCCCCGCCTCTCTTCACCGACGCGCAGCTGCCGCTCACGAGCCTCACTGCCGTCGCGTCTGAGGATGAGGTTGAGGGACACGCCACAAGGGACTGCTGTTCTAACCGCGGCTAGCTTCCTTTACGTTACAAGGAAGCTACCGCGCCCCCGCAGAAGCAGTCACTCCGCCCTTTGTGGGACCGCGCAGTGATAAGCGCCGTTCCCAAAGGCAGCCGGAGCCTGTAGCCACAGCGACGCGCTCGCCGGAAAGCCTCCCTCGAGCCTCGCTTTTTCACCTTCCCCGCCTCCCTTCACCGACGCGCAGCTGCCGCTCACGAGCCTCACTGCCGTCGCGTCCGAGGATGAGGTCGAGGGACACGCCACAATGGACTGCTGTTCTAACCGCGGCTAGCTTCCTTTACGTTACAAGGAAGCTGCCGCGCGCGCTCTTTGTTATCTGCTCGCGCTACTTAAGCTTACGTTGTTTCCCCCGTGGCTCAGTGGCTAAACTCTAAGCTTTCGCGGCAGAGACCCGTGTTCGATCCCGGCTCTCGCAGCAGATACAATTTATGCAGCTCTCCTCTCTGAGCTCGCGACCAGCTTTCTTACATACAGAAAGCGAGCGCGCGCCCCGAGCGACACGCACACGAAAACTGTGATGACGCTCTCTCTCTTATCTGCTCGCGCCAACTAAAGCTTACGTTGTTTCCCCCGTGGCTCAGTGGCTAAACTCTAAGCTTTCGCGCCAGAGACCCGTGTTCGATCCCGGCTCTCGCAGCAGATAAAATTTATGCAGCTCGCGCGACCAGCTTTCTTACGTACAGAAAGCGAGCGCGCGCCCCGAGCGCATGCGTCACCGGCGAAAGAAGGAAAGAGTGGTTTTTTGTCCCGCCGAGGCTTGACAAACCCCCTCTTTTTCTCAAACATTTTCCAGCTCCTCCTAGTTCGAGCGGCTGGTAATGTCTATACTGCAGTAGAGAGCCTGTTATAACACGCACGTCTGCAGACAATGCCGACACGCACACGAAAACTGTGATGACGCTCTCTCTCTTATCTGCTCGCGCCAACTAAAGCTTACGTTGTTTCCCCATGTGGCTCAGTGGCTAAACCTTAAGCTTTCGCGCCAGAGACCCGTGTTCGATCCTGGCTCCCGCAGCAGATAAAATTTATGCGGCTCTCCTCAGCAAGCCGCCGTTTTCGGATCCGGCTCACGCCGATGGTGTTTTTTAGTGTAGAAAGGTGCCCACATCTCGGTGTTCACCCCTACACACAAGCATAACACTTCCCGTGTTATTCACAGAACAGAGCCCACTCCCTTAAAGCGGGAAACCGCTCGAGTGTTGAACGTAGGATATGTGTCCACGAGTTCGTGCCCACGCCTATTTTTTCTGCCCGCTCTATCACTAAAGACTCATATCAAACTATGAGAGAGAAAGACGCGCGTGTCCCGCTGCGGCCGGACCGCCGTCAAAGTTTATTTCCCTGTCAGTCCCCTTCAAACAGGCTACTGCAGTGGTCCATTTAGCAGCCAACGAGCCGGTTCATTTACCCTCTCGCCTGCACACATACGCCGTCTTCACGGCGACCCAGAGAAATCTCAAAAGAGTATAGTGTCTGGTTATCCGGCTCACGCCGTTGGTGTCTTAAGTGTAGTGAAAGTGCCCACGCCCCAGTGTTCACCCCTACACACAAGCACAACACGTTCCGTGTCACTCACAGAGCACACTCTCATAAAGCGCAGAAAAGCCGCTCGAGTGTTGAGTTTTAGAAATGTGTCCACAGGTTTGTGCCCACTGTCTGCCCGCTCTGTAACACGGTCAATGAAGCAGGTTATGAATGTAAGTCTCGTGCCCGCCAGAGAGCGTTCACGCTTACTAACACACACTTCTCCCCGGGCGCCGCCCGCGCGTCTAAGTGTTATCACAAGGCGCAGGGCGTTAAAAAGACGCTCCCCATCCTATTCGATCGGGGCGTCAAATACACTTGTAAGTCTCGTGCCCGCGCACACGCGTTCACGCTTACAGAAAGCTTCTCCGCCCAGAGCGCTGCTCGCGCGACAAAAAGTGGAAAGAGAATGTTCCCCATCCCTTATGATTGGGACATCCCACATAAATCAGCCGGTTTCGGTTTTCAGCGAGCAGCCGTTGCCCAGAACAGAGAGCGCGCGCGCCGCGCTCTCAGCTCCGGTTCAGTTTCACAAGCCCGCGAATGGCGGCGATCTGAACCTGGAGGCCATTCGCCCCCTAGCGGCTCACATAGTTGCGTGGGAATCTATCCCGGGGATTTCGGAATGGGTGCTGAGCACAATAAAGCAGGGCTATACACTTCAATTCATTCGCCGTCCCCCGCGCTTTCGAGCACGGACCGCGACGATAGTGAATAGGGAAGTAGCACACCTACTTCACGCAGAAATAGCAAAGCTGCTGTGCAAAGGGGCTATAGAAAAGGTGCCGCCTTCTCTGAGCGAGTCAGGCTTTTACAGCCGTTATTTTCTCGTACCCAAGAAGGACGGAACCTTCAGACCGATCCTAGATCTGAGACATTTGAACAGGGTGCTTGTGAAAAGACCGTTCAAAATGCTTACGACCAGGAAAATCCTTGCGCACGTTCGCCCGAGGGACTGGTTTATTTCTCTAGATCTGAAGGATGCCTATTTCCAGATTCAGATAATACCCCGTCACAGGCGATTTTTGAGATTCGCCTTCGACGGTCAGGTATATCAATACACCGTCCTGCCGTTCGGCCTGTCTCTGGCACCCCGTACATTTACGAAGTGCATGGACGCGGCGCTCGCCCCCCTGAGAAGTCAGGGGCTGCGGATAATGAACTATCTGGACGATTGGCTGATTTTGGCACAGTCAGAGACGGAGCTGCTGTCTCACTGAACAGTGCTTCTCAGTCACCTGGAAAGCTTGGGTCTCACGGTCAACTGGACCAAGAGCTCATTACTACCCAGCCAGTCAATTTCCTTTTTAGGAATGGAACTGGACTCGGTGACTATGTCGGCTCGTCTATCGGCACAGCGCGCGCTCCGTGTTCGCCACCTAGCCGCGTCTTTCCAAAGGGACAGCTTTCTCCCTTTGAAAACTTTTCAGAGGATGTTGGGCTGTATGGCGTCAGCTGCAGCGGTGCTTCAGCTGGGCCTACTGCGCATGCGCCCGCTCCAACGCTGGCTGAATGCTCGCGCGTCCCGCCGAGCTTGGGTTTCTGGCGGTCAGAAAATCAGAGTGACTCAGACCTGCATAGCGGCTCTGCAGCCCTGGTTAGTGGCCGACTGGTACCAGCTGGGAGTGACGATGGGAACCGTCTCTAATCGGAAAGTCATTTCGACAGACGCGTCCAACTGGGGTTGGGGCGCGCTGTTCGAGGGCAGACCGGTCTTCGGCCAGTGGTCAGACCAAGAGAGGTGTTTTCACATAAACTGTCTGGAAATGATAGCGGTCGAGAATGCGCTGAAGTGCTTCCTCCCGTTCATACAGGACCAACATGTTCTCGTCCGCTCGGACAACATGTCTGTGGTATCCTATGTAAACTGTCAGGGCGGTGTCAGATCCAGAAATCTCTGCAATCTGACGGAGCGCCTCCTTATTTGGTCCCAGTTGCACCTGCGCTCGCTGAGGGCGGCGCATGTGCCGGGCCATTTGAACGACGGCCCAGACAAACTGTCCAGGGACAACGTTCCCCCAGGGGAATGGTCCCTGCACCCCCAAACGGTCCAGAAACTGTGGCGCCTGTTCGGCAGGGCGGAAGTCGACCTATTTGCGTCAAAAGACAACGCTCAATGCCCAACGTTCTTCTCGAAGGACGAGGACGCGCTGGCCCAGGTTTGGCCCAGCCTCCGGCTATATGCTTTTCCCCCGGTCTCTCTGTTACCACAGGTAATCAAGAGAATCAGGGAAACGCGCCACTCGGTGCTCCTCATAGCCCCGCGTTGGGAGAATCAGATTTGGTTCCCGGAGCTGGCACGGCTGTCACATACAGCTCCGTGGCCGATTCCGGTGAGGGCAGATCTCCTCTCTCAGGCTCGCGGCACGATCTGGCATCCCCATCCAGAGCGCTGGTCTCTGCACGCATGGTTGATCAACGGGTACTCGTTGCCCTGCCAGAAGGAGTAATGAACACGATCACGCAGTCTAGAGCCCCTTCTACAAGAAGGCTCTACGCGTCTAAATGGTCGGTGTTCTCGGAATGGTGCACCGACAGAGGTCTGGACCCGCGGACATGCGGGGTGGCGCAGCTGCTCTCCTTCCTACAAGAGCTGTTGGATAAGGGGAGGTCCCCATCCACGCTCAAAGTGTAAGTGGCGGCCGTGGCAGCGTTCGCAGAATCGACGCACGGCCAGTCATTGGGAAGACATGAGTTGGTCATCCGCTTCCTAAGAGGAGCTAGGAGGATGAACCTGCCGCGCCCCCCGTCGGTTCCCATGTGGGATCTTTCACTGGTCCTGGAGGCCCTGAAAGCTTTTCCCTTCGAACCACTGGATTCTGTGGAGTTGAAATATCTATCACTAAAAACCGTCTTTCTGACTGCACTGTCGTCAGTAAAGCGTGTGGGGGACCTACATGCGCTGTCTGTCAGCGCGTCGTGTCTTGAGTTCGGGCCGAATGACTCTAAAGTCATCCTCAGACCTAGACATGGTTATGTTCCGAAAGTGATGGGCACTCCGTTCAGAGCGCAAGTCATCTCGTTGTCAGCGCTCCCAGCATCTGACAGCGAAAGTGATGTGAACCTCCTCTGCCCTGTCAGAGCGCTGAGGTTTTACATTACGCGCTCCGCCTCATTCAGGCGTTCGGAACAGCTGTTTGTTTCGTTCGGTGGGCGCACCAAAGGTCTCGCCTCCTCGAAACAGAGCCTGTCCAGATGGATAGTGGACGCTATAGCAGCCGCTTACGCGTCAAAAGGTCTGCAATGCCCTCTGGGCATCAGGGCTCATTCCACGAGAGGCGTGGCCTCTTCGTGGGCATGGTCCAGTGGAATTTCTATCCATGACATATGTGTGGCGGCGGGCTGGAGCTCCCCGTCTACCTTTGTCAGGTTTTATAACCTGGAAGTTCCTGCCTTGCAGGCTAAACTGTTGTCGGTTTAGAGGAGAGGTGTATTCTGCCCAGACCTCCTGCTCAGATCACTCTCACATGACCCAGCTCTCCTGGTTGAGCTGCACTAAGTGGGGTATGAGCCATGTGCCTATACAGACCGGCGCGCTGCTCTGTATTCCCTATGTGTGCTTATGTACAAGTGATGGCCCGCGTAGCTGGCCACCTTATTCTCCACCTCATAGGGGTTCCCTGAAAGTTCGGGGCCTCATGGTGGATGCTTGGCGCGCACGGCGTTGACAAAGTGTTCCCGTAGCGTAAGCTAAACTTACGCAATACGAGAGAACCTCTCGTAAGAGAACGATACTCGGTTACTAACGTAACCTCGGTTCTCTCTAGAGAGGGAACGAGTATTGCGTAACCGGCCGTGCTCGCGCCACGAGCGACTTCGCTTCAGTTGTCGAAAAACCAGGGAATTCAGCCTACGAGCCCCTTCTTATATACGCTAAGCCACGCCCATTCTGGCGGGCTATGACGCTATGAAGGCGCGAGCGCCCTTCATTGGGTGTGACGTCACGCGGGGCTCACTGGTAGGCTGCAGCAGATGCATGCAGGGCAGCCAATAAGCACGCGAGATGGCCTGCTCTAGGTCTGCTAGCTGCTGCACTGCGTTGACAATGAATACAAAATTAAGGATAATTTTTTGGCTTCAATATCTCGAGAAGATGAATCTTTCCCGTAGCGTAAGCTAAACTTACGCAATACTCGTTCCCTCTCTAGAGAGAACCGAGGTTACGTTAGTAACCGAGTATCGTTTCTTCTGTACCATTTGCCCTGTCGTTTTAGATGGCAATTTTCCTCTGTACTTCTTTGTTCCTCTCTCCGGATTGATACATACAAGGGCCTAAAGGGCCAGGAAACAGACAATATGTAATTAAGACTCATAACTCAACAGATAATACATCTAAAGGCAAGTTCTGATATTGAATACATGTGTAAAATGCAGGTACTGAAGTTGTTAAGAATTCAATCATTACCTTTATATGAACTCCAAGTGCCTCCTCCTGGTTGCATATCTAATATGCAGTGAACAGTATATGGCAAGGCCAGACAGGAAGCTGGGCTGAATGCTCTCCTCACACACAACTTGGCCTTCCAGTGTCCACTTGTGGTCACTTAAGTGTCTCCTAAAACAATAGCAAATGTGGCCAAATTTATTTTTTACTATACCATTTTTATTTTTCAGCTTTTTACATTTAAACTATATTTTAGTATTCAGAGTGCAGGAACTCTTTCTTTTAAATAAAATGAACAAAGGCATTATACAAACAATAAGCTAATCACACACACAGAGTAGGCTATAGCTAATAATATAGCATATGTACTGAAATGTAAGGGATTTTTACACCGGTGTTCTGACGATTTGTGCTGCCTTGTCGAAAAATGCTACCGTAGTGCGAACCGATCACAGAATGTTGATTAATATTATATGAAATACAATTATAATACAATTCTAAGTTATGAGTAGCTACTGTATACTGTAGACTACTGTTTTTATTTTTTAAACGGTGTGAAAAGTAGAAATTATCATCAAATATTGACTTGTCAAAGCACACCTTTCCTTAGTAACTGAAACTTTCAATTATTCTTGTTTAGCTGGCTGACCGTACAAATATTCATATGGTAGTTATCATTTTTTAAAGGGAAATTACTTTATAACACATGAAAATGTACCTTTTGTTAAAAAAAACTGAGTCTGCACATGCGCATAACCAGTAAGTAGCAAATCTCGATGGGTAGCATGAATCGTCAGAACACCGGCATATTAAACATGCGACAAACCTGGTATTACAGCACCATTCAAAATGTAGGCTAACGTTATATGACACACATCCTCTGTGAGTCTGACGCAAGGTTTTAACAACGCCGTTTTAATTTCGGCGCCCATTTTAACAGATGACTTGATTTTGATTTGATTTACACCATAAAATAATCACGAGGAAGTGTGCTGATCAACACGAAGCTCGTGTGAATACCGACTGTTGTCATTAAAGCATGTAATTCTTAACATAGGAGCCCATAGATCTCGAGGAATATGTGAAATACTACCGCGTCCGCGCTCCTGAAGCCCCACGCAAGTCTCCCTCGCGCCCCGCGGTCGGAGGATGTGTGATCCGGGGTTAAGTTACCAACATGAACCGCGAATATAACGTGACCTTCATAGTCTACGAGTAACCCAGCATGAAAAATAAGAAACTGAAATAATAAGTCACTTACCACAGAGTTGAGAATCACTCCTCTTGCCGCCGCCGACACGACCGTTGAAGATCACAATGCCTCTGAAGATTTGAAATTCTGTATTTTGAATCAAACCACCGCGCGACCCCAGAATGCATTGCAGTTTACAGCAATATGCTGTATTATTAGAATACAGCCAGCGGCTGTAAAATAATGCTGTAATTTTTACAGCAATTCATTACAGTGTTGCTTAGCTGCCCTAGGAGGCCACGCCTACCGGTAACAGAGCGCAGTAGTTAAACAACAAGTCTAGGCTACTAGTGAGTCTCCGTGATGAGTCTGCCCGGGATTTCGAGATCGCCCAAAATGTCCGGGATTCGGCTTTTGCATTCTACAGTCGTCATTTATTATGTTTACTGTGGCGAGCAGGACGAGGCTAGGGCCACGGGAGAACGGCGCGAGGCCGGTGGCGTGATTACAGATGAGCGTCACCTGTGAGACGCACCGGTCTCGTATCTCTCACGGAGGAGCGGGAATTTTCTTAGCAATGTTAAAACTCACATCAACCGATCACTTGTTTAGCGCATGTAAACACTACATTCAGATTCACCAATCGGAATGAATTCAGTTAGATAGATTGAAACAAAAGGTGTGCATGTAAACAATGAATGGCAACTGCAGAAAGCAAAAGCTGAATCCCGGACATCGACGGCCAGACATGTCCGGGAAAAAGAGGATGGTAACCCCTACTACTCAGCTTTCTCCACAGAACAAGAGCCTGCTAGCTTAGCTTCCAAAAAAGATGTCTGACACTATGTGTACATTCTGTGAGTGAGATCCCACCCTCTATGGGCGGGTTGAGAACATGCGGAACAGCCCCTACTACTGACTGTAGTCTTTAGCCTCTGGCCAAAAAATCCTCCGATGACGCAAAATGACGATTTTTGCGTCATCGGAGGATTTTTTCCAGACAAAAAATACATAAATCTCTCGTCACAGGGGGATATGAGGGTGGAAATCACGGTAATTTGAAAATACTACAGGTTTTTTTACTAATACAAAGCTTAATGCTAAATCCTGAAGTATCCCTTTAAGGACACCAGTGTTTCTTCCCAGGATGCAGATTCAATAACATTAGCACTCTGTCATCTCCTCAGTCGAGCCGGTTGTCACCGGTGATTGATTGGCACTTAAATCTCAATGCATGCATGTGAGAGCTGAAGGGTGTGCATTTTACATTACCTTGTATGTCAATGTAATCTTTTGAAAGCATTATTTGCATAAGCATCTGACAATTTTGCAGATATATATATGACTTTCGGACAGCAGAAAAACGCTAAAACACAAAATAAAAACAAATGGCTCCCACACATAGACACACGTACACAGACGATACGATTAGAAAGAATAGTTCTTCACCAAAAGGGCACAGAGTCTGTAGAAATGAGGGTAAATCACTGCCGAGGAGGATCGAGCTCTTGAGAGGAATTTTCTGTAATCAAAAGCCTTTGGAAAAGGGCACCACATTCTATCCATTGACTGGGTGCTCTTGGATATCTGTGATAAACTGTTGTAACCTCTATACACTGTTTCCAAAAGCACTGCTAAACAGCTACTACATGACCTTTTCTTGAAGGCCAAACATCGCGTCTGTAGATACACAGAAGCCATTATGACACTAATAATGTGCCTCAGAAACAGACAAGTCAAAGAAAGCTCACCCTCGATTTACCACTTCCCCTCTGGGACTAAATAAATGAAGTCTGTTTATCTATCAATCTGAGTCTGACACTTGTAGAGGAACAACGCTCAGACAAAACCCATTGAATTATCTGGGAAGTTTGCAAGAAGGTTTAACACCTTTGAAACAATCTTTTTACAGATTAATTTTTGGGTCATATATTTCTTGGCCTTTCTGCTAATGCAACCTCTGTTCCCATCTGCACTGGTGCTTTTCCTGCTGATAATGTTAAACAATCACACGATTGTTCCTCCAACATCCCCACCCTCAAACACAGTCCTTCTGCCAGAGAGCCCATTCTGCTTATTAAAGCTCAAAGCCAGCAGGACGCCCATGCACTGTTTAAGAACACGTCGCCAGTAGAAAAAATAAATAAATAATGAACTGTGTCATGAACTGCGTGGAAGCAAAGGCGGTAGTCGGATCTAAATGCAGCAGAAGACTTTAATAATACAGACTTGGGTAACTTAGTAAACTCAGAACAGACAAGACACTCGTAGTACGTAAAAACATTCATTCGATAACTGACAAAGACAGGGCAGAAACACAGGGCTTAAATAATCAGAGACACACGAGCTAGATAGGATAACAAGGGGGCGTGGTAAATGGGAAACACCTGGGAAAACTAAAGACAAGGCAGGGAACCACTAAACATGACACAAGACCCACATTATGACATAACCCCCCCCTTAAGAGCGGCTCCTGACGCCCAACAAAACCAAAAAAAAAAAAAAAAGTTCAGGAGGGCGGTGAAGCACAGGCGGTCTTGGGGGAGGGATGGAGGGCCAGGCCCGTGCAGGGGAACGGGACCAGGACCAAGGCAAGGCGGGCCTGGGCCGCAGAGCGTGGGCGGACCAGACTGGGCCAGTGACCAGGGCGGAGCCGGACGAGGCGAAGGCCAGGGTGGTGAAGCCCCTGCAGACGACCATGGCGGCGCAGCCTTCATGGTCTCTTCACCGGACCCTTGGCCCCCCCCCCAAAAAATACTTGGGAAAACCTAGGGGGACAACCTCCGGGCTGGCAACGGGCTCTGGGACAGTCTCATGGAGCTTCATAGACATTGGCCGAGCGAAGAGCAGAGACGGGGCCGGCAGGGCGAGGCGCAGAGGCGGGGCCGGCAGGGCGAGGCATCTGGGAACACCCACCGGAGCCTGGCGAACCAAACGAGTCCTCCTTCTCCTCCTGCGACGGCGATTCACTGGGCTAGATGCCCTCACTTGGCTAGATTCAGCACTTGACTCACTTGACTTGGCACTTGACTCACTCGATTCACTTGATTCACTTGACACGGCACTTGATTCACTTGACTTGGCACTTGACTCACTTGATTCGGCACTCGGCTCACTTGACTCGGCACTCGGCTCACTTGACTCACTTGACTCGGGACTTGACTCACTTGACTCGGGACTTGACTCACTTGACTCGGCACTCGGCTCGCTTGACTCACTTGACTCGGGACTTGACTCGGGACTTGACTCACTTGACTCACTTGACTCGGGACTTGACTCACTTGACTCGGGTTCGTCGAGGCAGAAGCGACGTGCGGGTTCGGCTGAGCGGGCGAGAAGCGCGGGTTTGCGGAGCGCGGTCTCGGCAGGGCTGGGGTGAAGCGCGGGTTCGACATGGTGGGACCCTGGAATGATGGTCTTCCTGGCAGCACGCGCAGACCTCATAGGAGGATCAGCCACGCTGGAGATCGGTCCCGTACGGCCATAGAACGATCCGGTGGCTGGCTTGATTGCTGGCAAGACGTGGAGCGTGGTCTGAGGGGATACTGCAGGTTCAGGGTGCTTCTCCTCCTCGCCCACGGTAAACGAAGAGCCGCTCCACAACAGGGCCAGGTCGATATACCACTCTAAAGACCCGTGCGGATCAGGTTCGGGCATCTGAGACCGGAGTGGTTCCGATAATCCCCCGCGGAAGAAGATTTTCAAGCCCTGGGTGCTCATTTGCGCGAGATGCGCCAGTTCAATGAAATCCGCGACGTACCGTTCTATGGAGCGATGCTCTTGACGGAGACGGAGAATCTGGACATCAGGACTCCAGGTTGGCATGGCTGCTGGATCACGATGCGGTGAGTTCTTCTCCTAACTGCTAGATCCTGGGAGGTCAGTTATTCTGTCATGAACTGCGTGGAAGCAAAGGCGGTAGTCGGATCTAAATGCAGCAGAAGACTTTAATAATACAGACTTGGGTAACTTAGTAAACTCAGAACAGACAAGACACTCGTGGTACGTAAAAACATTCATTCAATAACTGACAAAGACAGGGCAGAAACACAGGGCTTAAATAATCAGAGACACACGAGCTAGATAGGATAACAAGGGGGCGTGGTAAATGGGAAACACCTGGGAAAACTAAAGACAAGGCAGGGAACCACTAAACATGACACAAGACCCACATTATGACAAACTGCTGGTAGATCACTTACTTCTTTTGTTTTTAATGCTGTTAGATGAAGATGCATGGGACAGTGCGCAGGTGGGAGCTGCTGCAGTATACACTAAGGAGAAAGAATCCATGGAAAAGGTACTGGTAGGACATTTTCTGTTAAGTTTACGGACATTTCCTATAACCCTAAAACACAACACAATGCAATGGGTAATCCAAAATATGGCTAAAACACCTCGGAATCAATACGGAAAATTCCATCATATTAACAGCACATTGTGCCCTATTTTTACAGAGTTTTCTTAGAGTGTAGTGGCTTTAAATAGATAAATAAATAAATCAAAAAATTTTAATATAAAAGCTACTTTATAAATGTATGATGGTCAAATATTTTGGAATATTGGAAGGTTAATGTTCATATACTTTATGTTCAAAGAGAGTTTAAGTGTGTGCAATTTAAAGGAAGGGCTCAAAGCTAATTTAAGCAACATTTAAAATCTTTGAATGCTCTTTTATTCAATCATTCACACACACATTTCTAAAACAACCAGAAAGTATTGCTTCTCTTTGCAAAAAGTTTTGAGAGCTTGTGCTATATTTCCTTCAAATAAATAGCTTTGATAATTTGTTCTATATGCAAAGACATTTTTAAGTGTTTTCATACTGTGAAAATGTTTTGGGACTATTCAACACTATTTATAGAAAGAAAATATATACCTGAGCCAGAAGCAAACAATAACTTGTTAGGGATATGAGTTTTTATTTTATTTAATTTTTTTAGCTAAAGCAGGAGAATAAAACGAATGGCTTAAAAGAACAAAATGGATCTCCAGACAAATGTCATCAGTACAGCTACCCAGAGACCACTTTTCTTTACTCATGAAACAGTGTTTTTGCTTCCTCAGCTTGAAGAGTGTTTTCCTCCAGCCGGCTGTTTATTTTTGTGTCTATTCAGTGCACTTCACCGTTTACAGACTTTCAATTGTTCATTTCGATATGCTACTGACTGCTGCTCATGTTTTTTAATATTTGGAAGCACAATAAATTCTCAAATGTCTATTTTGACTGAATCCGTTTGCCTGACCATTGATATTAGCAATAGCTATGATGTTTGTATTAATCACGCTTACACATCTAAGTGCTCCCCAATTAAAATACTCTCTAAAAATAAACTAAAAATACTAAATCAAGACATGCAAAAAGGCAAAGAATGGTTAAAACAAATAAATTTGGCTGAAAACAGTTTAAATAAAAAAGTATGTGTGCTCACTCAATGAGGCTCAAAATAAACAGTTTGTACTTCTCTTTGAGTTGAAAAGTTTCCATTTTGTAAAAGATAAAAAATTGCAATGGTTGAAAACTGAGAGAGTTCAATACATATCAAGTGTGTGGCTTACATCCAAACTTTTAAAGAAAACTAACTAGTTTAGAGATAGTGTATATTTGAAATCTCTTATCACTTTGGTCTTTATGAAACTGAAAACACACAACAGCTTCAATTATGATGCCAATGAAATTACATGTAGCCAATTTAATAAATATAATTTAACAAAGGATATACAGTACATTTAAAAGTGAGTCTGGTTCATTCCAGATATTTTCAAAAGATTTAAAATGTCAAACCATGCCTGCAGTGACTGCAGTGAAATAAGAGTATGTATTTTTTTCTGCTACATAAGCCAAAGGTGATTTGTTTGGATTACAGCTAAATACCTTAAAAATGGTGTTCAGAACAATCAGGTAAGTCTTTCTCATGAAATGTAATTGTATCTGAACACTTCAGGTTAGAACACTAGTGTTTTAACATAGCCTACATAAGCTTTGTGTTGTTTTACCTATTCCATTCTCAGCAAGAAAATCCACATAACACATGCTATGACATGGTGTCATACTCCACACTAATAATAAACAAACCTGGCCTGCTGTCTGTGAGTCTCAACCTCTACATAAGAGATATGGATGTATACCTGCCCCCTCGTTTTCCTTCAGTGTTTACTTAGAGTCTCTCTTTCATTTTCTTTCTCTATTTCGTCTCTCTCCCGCTCCGCCAGCCGTGTCTTACGTTTACATCAATTTTCTTTTAGAAAATCACAATATATTGATCACAAAAACAGCCTGCACAAAAAACATACACAGACGTGCACACAAACACTTACACAACACGCTCATACATCATGTTAAAGGGGTAGTTCACTTTGAAATAAATTTTTGGTATGTTTTAGCTTACCTCAAGGGCATCCAAGATGTAGGTGTCTTTGTTTCCGCAGTAGTTTCAATTTTGATATTTTTAGGTCAAACCGTTCTTGTCTGTCAGTCATATAATGCAGGTCTATGGTCACCACCTCAAAGAGCATGCACAGAGAAGTCCAAATTAAACATGATTTAATGACTGGTAAATGTAAGTACACATTGATGGCCTAAGACACGAAACGAGCGGTTTGTGTGAGAAAACGAACAGTATTTATATCGTTTTTACCTCTTGTAACCACAGCCACGTCCAAGTGATCTGATGGGCGCGGGCGCTCCGGTCTGCGCAAGCGACGGAAAGCGCCGGAAGTGAAAAATTCAACGTTGTCTGTTTATATATCGAAATTGTCTTCCATTGCGATTTCCTGTATATCTAAATATGTTTAGATCTTCACAGTGAAAGGTAACACTTCCGAAATCTCTGTGTAAACAATGAGTGACGTACACGCGGGAGAGATCACTTCCGGCGCTTTCCGGCACTTGCGCAGACTGGAGCGCCCGCGCCCTCAGATCACTTGGACTTGGCTGTGGTTACAAGAGGTAAAAACGATATAAATACTGTTCGTTTTCTCACACAAACCGCTCGTTTCATGTCTTAGGCCATCAATGTGTACTTTCATTTACGAGTCATTAAATCATGTTTAATTTGGACTTCTCTGTGCATGCTCTTTGAGGTGGTGACCATAGACCTGCATTATATGACTGACAGACAAGAACGGTTTGACCTAAAAATATCCAAATTGAAACTTCTGCGGAAACAAAGACACCTACATCTTGGATGCCCTTGAGGTAAGCTAAAAACATACCAAAAATTTATTTCAAAGTGAACTATCCCTTTAAAGCTCATTTACCGTCTCTCATTTTCATTCTAATGATTGTGCTGGCCTGGCTGCAGTGTTTGGTAAATGTAATCCTAGAAACTCAGAGAATGATCTGCTGAAGAATGAGCTGGTACATACAGTATCATTCTGTTTCAGTCATTCATGCAAATCACTATGATACAAATTAAATGATGGCCAAAAAAAGCAAGTTTATTTATTTTCTTTACTAATGGTGAGAGTCAGAGTTGTGCAATCCTGATTTTTTCCCCCCCAACCCATATAGTGACTTTTAGTCACCCATATACAGTAGTACATTTACTTGTATAATTTAATTGGATTAGATTCAGGGGAACTGGACTGTTCTGGTTGCATTTTGACTCACACAAATGGTGTGGCAGTTTGTAATTCAGTCAGTAACATCTATTAGAACAGCTCAGAGTGACTGTGTCATCAATTACTAATAGATTTTGTTACTTCATGCGAGAATATGATGTGTCATTTCCTGTCTGAAACATCTCTTTTCTACAGCTTTGAGAGTTTCTGCTGTATGCAGGAAGCGATCAAAGAACTAGTAGGGGGAGACTGATTTGTAAAGTGTGGCAGAATTTATATGCTAATATATACCGTGGTAAAATAATCTGATGACTCGATGACTCTTCAAAGCAAGAATGCTAACCTTAGACTTATCACGCTCTGGCAGTGCTGATAAACCACAATTTAAATTTAAAAGACATTTAAACATATTTTACTTTGTGCTTGGAATAAGCTGTAGAATAAGAATTGATTCCTAGAACTGTGTGGTCCTTTATTCTTACTAACTCAAAACATAGTACTCAACCAAGGAGACTTGTGACATGAAACACACTTTGATGAGTCTCTCATCTGTGTTAAAAATATAGGTTACACTTTATTTTACGGTGTGCTTGTTACAGAATTATAAGTACTGAGTAATACTAATTAACAACATGCACTTACTATAGGGTTAGGATTAGGATCACATGGTTTGGTTTTGGGTTAGTTGCATGTAATTATGCATAATTTACTGTTATCAACAAGGACAATGTAAAATAAAGTGCTACCAAAATACATTTTTAACCAAATGCATTTAATATTTATGCTATATACTTGACAAACATGCTAGCAGTAAATATCAGTTACATTTTCAGGCAAGATTTCTTTGTAATAAAAAGACATTTTCTATATTTATAGAAAGTTTTATTAAATATGTTGACAACTGTCTACAATTATAAATCATTTGTTTAGATTATATAAGCTGGGGTAAACTGTATAATCAACACCAGGCAGCATATGACTAAATTAATTACCCTGAAATAATATTCATTTGTAAACATGACACTAATCTGATAACAGTAAACATACAGAGGAATTAAATTTAAATACCTCTCTAGGGGCAAAAAGCAGCTTTGACAATAGTTCAATACTTCACTCTTTTACTGCTGATGCTGTTAACCTTTTTCAACAACGGCATTTTCGCTCTGCATTTTTTTTAAAGTGTTTTTTAGTGTTTGTTTGTTTTTTTTTGTTTGTTTTTTTTGGGGGGGGTGGAGCACAGAATAGTTTTTCTCTTGCCATCTGAAACTGGCTGGAACAAAACATCATATATTCCACAATAAAGGGTCTTTGTTCCACGGGCTTAATTATTCAGTGTGGATTCTTCTGGCAACAAGACAAAGGAGAGTGCTAAAACATCTGCTATGCTAATGAGGTTCTACCTTCACACACTATGCTTAATTTATCCTCCTCAATCCACTATTTGAGCCTAAATTTTATATTTTTAATTTCCACTTATTACACTTCGGCTTATTAAATGGACTATGAATGTAATAGAAGAACACCAAGAAGAATCTTTGAATTCTTTGAAGAACAAGGGGTGTTTTTGTACATTGCCAGGCGTACTGACGTTCATGTGCTAGCTGAATAGAGAGGAGCATGTGAATGATGAGACAGAGGGTGTAGAACAACAGGGCAAGCAACATTATTTGTTTTTATTGGTTGCCACAAATCTTCTTGTCAAACATCTGATCAATGAGTTTACTTAAAAGAGTCCCAGCCGGCACCGTACATCAATATGACGCAAGACTGAAGTTGGACCCCAACGTTGGATTTTGTTTGGAAATGAAAATCGGGTTGACGTCAGACGTCAACCTTGGACAGACATTGCATTTTGGTTGGAAATGAAAATCGTGTTGACTTCATAACCCAACGTCAGATTGACGTCAACCTTATAACGTCGGACAGACGTTGCATTTTGGTTGAAAATGAAAATCAGGTTGACGTCAGAACCCAACGTCAATCTGTTGGTTTCTGATGTCAACACAGTTTTCATTTTTAACTACAGCAGAGTTCTTCAGATGGCTCTTTCTTGTGAATTCTCCAGTGAAATGCCTATGTGTGTGCATATTTACTTGTAGGCCTAAATGTGCATGTTGAGGTCATCTGCCCTCTTGTATAATTCCTTTCATTTCCTCCAGCGTTGTGTAACCTCGAAGCCAAAAAAAAAAAAAATGTGTCACCTGAGGATTGGCTCTGTAGATGTGCAAATATACAGTATAATGGGTATGTATAATGGGTAAGCTGTTTTGCTAGCGTGCTGATTAGCATCACTGGGATGGTAATCCGTTACAGTACGGCAGGCCTCTGCCAGGAGTGTATAAAAAAAAGAAAATGAACAAATGAAGCTAAGACACTATTGTGGATTGTGTTTGTCCATGATAAACTTTTCAAAGTTGTTTTTAACTGCAAATTATAAAGCTAATTTATTTGCCGTTATGCCACTGATCAACTTAAACTGAAGCTGACCTCTATTTTATAGCGCAACTATTTTGTAGAAGATATTTTATAGAAAGGCTAGAAGTTTATACAATACAAAAATAGAAGTTCTTGAAGAGTCAAATTATTCTCTAATTAGGTTCACTTTGTTCTTTTCTTTGTTTATCTTTTTATTACTATAAGTATGTACCATCTGCATTTAGGCTGTCGCACCTGTTTTGGCTATTAAGACTAAAGAACTCGATTTATTCTAGCAATTAAAAAGATGCTTTTTAATGATTCACATTACCCTGAATTGACCAAAGGACACACAGCTCCAGAGTTATTTAAATTGTTATGATGGTTGATACTAACAATACTGAGCTGTTTTATGGGGCATTCTAAACTATATAAAAATGATCTCCTGGCCAAAATACATTTCGAATATGTTTTTCTAAATGTTGCAAAAAGCATTTATTTAAGCCTGTCAACAAACTAATGATGATGTGACCACGGTAACAAAGGAGTAGTGAAAAAACAAAAAAAACAATGTCCATGAAAACTAATACAAACAAAAACATAACTGTGACATTACGCCTCCATCGAAAAGGAATTACAATGACGACTGACCAAGGGGGAGCTGGTGGGACGAGGGAACCCGGTGGAGCCACAAGGCAGACGGTCTCCGGTGTAGCCAAAGGTAGGAGGAGCCAAGGCAGAGTCGACAGGTCGACGGGCCGAGATGGAGCGAAGGGATCAGAGGCTCGAGGCGGAGCCTCTTGCACTGGCGCTGCTGGTGGTTGGACGACCTGCAGCTCGACGTCACAGCAGGGCATCCCCGGAGACGGCACAGGGCTGTAATCCTCCGGCAGCAGTGGGGCTGGAGGACTGGCTGAGCTCTGTGGTGATAACATGAAACTTGACAGGATCACAGTGAAAATGATGGTCCATGCAGGTTGCAACATGAAGTTTTAATAATAATAAAGCAGGCAAATATGCAGAGCAACACACACTAAACGTACGAGTGACCAGACAATGAGTGACTGAGAAGGTACAACTTAAATAGGAACTCAAACGAGGTAATTCATCAAACACAGCTGAACAGAACAAACTCATAATGGCGTGGCCATGGTAACAAAGGAGTGGCGGGAAAAATCAAACAAAGGAAGACATGTGACTAATGAAAACAAATTAAATGTCCATGAAAACTAAAACAAACTGAACATAACTGTGACAAAGCCATGTTGTTGGCTTTTTTTTTTTTAATTTACATTTTGATATATATTAAAAAATGTATCTGAAAATATATTTTGCCACTTTGGAAATTAGCTTAATAGTATAGCTAAATATCCTCTTGGTTGGTTGGCACCATTTTTAAATCATACAAAGACACTCAAGTCATTCTGCAATATATTGATGACTAATGCTCATTAAGGATAATGCACGCATAAAAAAAAAAATCTTTCATGTAAATGGCAGAGCTGTGAAGCAGTCATATTTCCCACTATGAGCCTATCAGTCAGAACACCTGCTATGATATATGAGCACAGATTTCTGTTCGTAATGGGGTTCAATGACACAGGGAAAAATGAATGTATGCAATATGGAGCATGTATTGGATGTGCCAAGTTACTTATAGGGTCTTCGCTAATGTAGGCCACATCTCTTTCTTCTTCTTTTTTTTTGGCTTTGTTGTTGTAATGTGAAGGACACAGGGGTGATTTTCTGCTGACAGACTGCCAACGCTGCTGGAGAGACTGGGAGTACAAGGTTCAGTGTCTACTAACCTTTCCCCTCACGGCCTTGCTCAGGTAGTAAAAATGTGACATTATTCTTTCCCCAGATCCTGCCTCAAATGAAACTGGGAAGCACTCCAGACCCCCTGGACAACTTCACTTCAGAGGCCCTGATCCAGTAGATCAGTGGGAACTGAAAACCGTGTAGAGGCACTAATGTACTACTGCCGGCCTGGCTTTAGATTCTTGGTTTTAGACACACACGAACGCAACGCACGCACGCGCACGCGCACACACACACACACACACACACACACACACACACACACACACACACACACAGTTTCTGAATCTTCTAGTTCTCCATAGTTTTTTCTATATGTAATTTATTCATTTCTCTCTGGTTTTTACAGTCCTATTCTCTGTTAGGTTTATCATGATATACCCAGTTGGCTTATTCTCTAGAAAGTGTATCTAACACACACTGATTTCTTATGACAGCATGTGCCAGCAGGGCATCTTGTCACAATAGAAAGCTGATGTTAAATATCACTATTCATTACATTTTCAGCTAAATGTAAAGAGTAAAATTATTATGAAGCACAACATTATGAAAGAACATGCAAAAGTGTATGATGTACCAAATATCACAACAACATGTGACAACCCACCTAATAAGCATGCAAAAACTTAGCAGTTAATTTCACATTCAAAATGCACTAAAACTACCAAAACACTTTGGTAAAATTGCTTACACACTAAAAGTGGTACTTCAGGCCCACTCAGAGAAACCATTCCCTTACTTAATCTTCAGACGTAGTCTGCAAAACTGCAAGCACATTATCTGCTTTACACTCAGTTTGCAATTGTAAAACAAACTTTTTACAAAATGCTAAACACAGTTCTCTACATTAGACACATCATTCAAAACTAACAGCTTGTTTCATTTAGAAAACACAGCCATTTAAAAGCCACAATCCTTACCTATAACTACTCCCAATGATCATGTGTGAAAACACTTATACATAAATTGATAACCTGAAATCAAAACTCAATATTTTCATAAATAAATAATTTTTACCCTCTTGCATTTCTGTTTATAGCGTAAATATATACTGAATATGCAAGTCAAGCACCTTTATTTCTGTTCTGTAGCACTACACAATACAGATTGTTTCAAAGCATCTTCACAATAGCAACAAATTCAAATTCTGCTGTAAAGCAGTTCTAACAAGCTAATAGTGTCACTATTCAGCTCAAGTCAGTTCAGTGTTGATTCAGTTCAGTTCAATAACTGTAGAGTTTATCAATTGTGCATACATACTGTATATGCACTGTATTAGTGCACATACATTTACGTGTGATTGCTACGACAAACTCTAAGTACACTCTACTGCACCCTGAACAAGCAAAAGACACAAGAGAGTACTGTTTTACATTTTTCACATCTGTGAAGTATGTGGCTAATCATAATGGTTTGTGTGTTACTAAAACACCATTTTTAGAAGAGGTTTTTTTTTTTTTTTTTTGAAATGGAGCCATAGTTTCAGAAATTGTAAGCAATTTAAATATATATATTTATGTATCAAATCAACTTATTCAGCCATAACAAAGGTTTTCACCCAACAAACACACACTGTTAATCATACATACCTAAAAACACTAACATCAGGTATACTGTAGCATTATACAATGTTTTCATTTGTAAAATTGTTGCTTATAATTCACTGCAGTGCATGCGTTGCATGGTCCATGTTTACATTAGCCTACTACAGTACTAAATTATTCCCAAGTTTCCCCTTTTCTATAGATTGTAATGGAATTAAAAGACTAACACTTACACTAACACTAATTGCTTTGATAGTATTTGATTTTTTTTTTATTTAGAATATTTCAATATTGTATTACTATAGAAATGTGGCAAATTTCTGTCTTATCATTTTTGTGTTTTGCTAGGTTTTGAACTTAAAGGAACACTCCGACTTTTTGGGACTTTAGCCTATTCACCTTATCCCCCAGAGTTAGATAAGTCCATACATACCTTTTTCATCTCCGTGCGTGCTGTAACTCTGTTTGACCCACCCACCGCTAGCCTAGCTTAGCACAAAGACTGGATGTAAATGGATGCAGCTAGCACACTAATCCAAATAAGTGACAAAATAACGCAAACATTTTCCTATTTACATATTGTGATTTGTATAGTCACAGAGTGTACAAAAAACAAAGTCACATGAGACACAGACATATTTTAACTGTATAAATACTGGGAACTATATTCTCTGAAGGCGAAGCACTGCTACTTGGGCGGAATGATAACCGCAGCACCTGAGACGCGCCGTGGTGAAGAGCAGAGAGGTGCTGCGGTTATCACTCCGCCCAAGTAGCAGTGCTTCGCCTTCGCCTTCGCCTGCGCCTGCTGCAACCATTTACATCCAGTATTTGTGCTAAGCTAGTCTAGCGGTGGGTGCGTCAAACAGACTTATAGCACGCACGGAGATGAAAAAGGTATGTATGGATGGACTTATCTAACTCTGGGGGATAAGGCGAATAGGCTAAAGTCCCAAAAAGTCGGAGTGTTCCTTTAAGTTTAAGAGTTTTGAAAAGAGTATGTAAACATGTGGAAATTGGCCTGTATATACACAGTACATAAAGTAAATAAAGTTTTGGTGGTGTTTGTGTCTAAGTGAGAAAATAATTCATAAAAGATGTTCGTCATTGAATGCATTTTGTGCCAAAGCAATGATAAATGATCCACATTTTAGCTCACGTAGACTGGTGTTGTGATCACTGTGTGAAGATTTTTAAAAAAAAAGTGTCCTAAGTATTGAGAAATGTATAACGATTATAAAAAAAACGGTTATGAAAAGTAAACATTGCATATGCTTCCCAGAGCTTTTGAGGTATTGCTTGTTTGGTTTTAAAATGGGTTTAAGAGAGTTTAAATAAATTATTCATTTCACTAATTAAAAAAGAACATGACAGCAGTCAGAAAGAGTAATTACACACTTTATTTCTGTCACAGGGTGACTCCAGCAGATTTACTGGCAGATGCTTCCATTGGAGTGTCCTTGTCAGTGCTTTTAACCAGTGTAGTCCACATCGGTCATCACTCAACTGTACAGAAGGTACACTTCTACTGTACGCCAGGGTCAAATAAGCACAGGAGAGAGGGTCTATATGTGATATCACATCGTTAATAATGGTCTACAGCGAGTCCTTGGTAAGTAACATCTCAACTTGGCCTAAAGGACAAAAATTATGCTACTTTATTTCCCAGTCACAGTAACACATGAAATGGACACTGTCTTCATCTAAATGTACAGTAGATGACCTGCCTAGATAGACTTATTTTTATGCTGCAGATAGGGGCGTGGCTTAAAAATCATCTTTCTTATATAAATCCCATCCAATATCATAATTAAAAAGAGCTCAATCCGACTATTATCCTGCTGATAATTAATTCGATAGATAATTTGTTTTTGCTTGAGAGCAGAACCAAAACTTCTAAAACTACATAAATCTCTCCACGACCCTCTAATCTCTTCTCACAAGTCAAGATTATCATTAGTGACAGGCTTTTTGAAATGTGGGAATCAAAATAAAGTACCCAGAATCTTGCCCAAGTCCCCTAAGGATTGCGGTGGCAGGCGCCGTGAGGAGCTTCCACAGACTCTTTTAAGCGGAGTTGACAGGAAGTACTGTAATGAGAGAAGTGACTGTGCCACAGATATGCATCTCAGCGGCTGACAGCGGCCTGAGCCATCCCATCTCTCAAAGTGGGAGGGGAGGGTATGACAGCAGAGAGCCATGCAATTTGAAGTGCCTCTCATCTGCATATTGATTGGGAACTTTATCACGCATCACTAATGAGTGAATGGCTTCGTTTTCCGAGATGATGATAATGTTGATCATCATCAAGGCTTCAGTCTCAGTTAATATTCAGCCTTCTACATCTATGACACTCAGCTTCATTCAATTAATATTTCACACGCTGGCTGCCAATCGACACCTCCACTGTTTATTAGAAGAAATTCTCCAGATATGGTTGACTGTGCTGTAATTGCATCGATATGTCTCCAGTGTTGATAAAACACATGAAAGACCATATTTCATTAGACTGTACTTGTGTTCTGTGTCTTGCCATAAGATGTATTCAGATTTTTTTTCCAGACTCTACTGTAAGATTGCCATCTTGTATAACCATTGTATTAAAAGACAACTAAAATGAGCCCTATTGGAGTACTCCATTAGCAAGCATGAAAACCCAAAAAGCATTTTAACACAGTCCGTTACATAGCATGTTCCCTTTCAAAAGCTACACTCAATGCTGCACGAACAGCGCCAAAGAATTTGGCTTAACCTCTAATGATGGCGTCATCAGAATGCGCATCTTTCTTATCCGCTGTTCACTACACCGGAACTGGAGAAACTCCACTTACCGGGTCCAGTTCGTGCTCTTCAGATTTAAGTCCACCGCACCAGCCAGTGGCGGAAGTCAGGGCAGCTGTTCATTTGTTATGGGGGCTGTTACCAGGGGGCAGCCACCACAAAGCAGCCTGTCGCATTGGGTGAGGGATGCTATTGCTCTAGCCTATTAGGCACGTGGTCAAGCTTCGCCTCTAAGCGTTAGGGCTCATTCTACCAGGGGGGTTGCATCCTCCAGGGGTTTAGCAAGAGGAGTCCCCTTGCAGCAAGTATGTGATGTGGCAGGCTGGTCCTCTCCGCACACATTTATTAGATTCTTTAGTTTGGATGTTCACATTACTCTGGGCTCTCACCTCCTTGAGTCGACATCCCAAGTTCATGTCTGAGGCCCACGCCTCAGAGAAGTGTCTTGAGGGGTTCAGACACTTCCAGTGCGGCTGCGTTGGTATTCCTCGTTCCCCATAGCGCTGTTCACGCAGCATTGAGTGCAGCTTTTGAAAGGGAACGTCTCGGGTTAATTGACTGTAACCGTTCCCTGAAAAAGCAGGAACGAGATGCTGCTCTTCATTGCTGGACTGAGGGCGTGATCACCAGAGTTTATTTAAGCCAAATTCTTTAGCGTGTTTTGCCACGTGTTTACAACTGAATATGTTTTTCCTCCATAGAGCTGTTCGCACAGCATCTCATTCTCAATTTTTCAGGGAACAGGGTTACATTCAAGTAACCGAGACGTTTTACAAGAACAAAATGTCTCATTAGCTTTAATTGTTTATATTCTCAAACATAATAAGGAAATTATATTAAAAAAAGTTCATTTTAATATAAAACTTGATGACAACAAACGATACTCGGTTACTAACGTAACCTCGGTTCTCTCTAGAGAGGGAACGAGTATTGCGTAAGTTTAGCTTACGCTACGGGAAAGATTCATCTTCTCGAGATATTGAAGCCAAAAAATTATCCTAATTTTGTATTCATTGTCAACGCAGTGCAGCAGCTAGCAGACCTAGAGCAGGCAGTCTAGCGTGCTCATTGGCTGCCCTGCAGGCAACTGCTGCAGCCTACCAGTGAGCCCGGCGTGACGTCACGCCCAATGAAGGGCGCTCGCGCCTTCATAGCGTCACAGCCCGCCAGAATGGGCGTGGCTTAGCGTATAAAAGAAGGGGCTCGTAGGCTGAATTCCCTGGTTTTTCGACAACTGAAGCGAAGTCGCTCGTGGCGCGAGCACGGCCGGTTAAGCAATACTCGTTCCCTCTCTAGAGAGAACCGAGGTTACGTTAGTAACCGAGTATCGTTCTCTTACGAGAGGTTCTCTCGTATTGCGTAAGTTTAGCTTACGCTACGGGAACACTTTGTCAACGCCGTGCGCGCCAAGCATCCACCATGAGACCCCGAACTTCAGGGGAGCCCAATAAGTGGGAAAAATAAGGTGGCCAGCCATGCGGGCCATCACTTGTATATAAGCACACATAGGGAATACAGAGCAGCGCGGTGGTCTGTATAGGCACATGGCACATACCCTACTGGTGCAGCTCAACCAGGAGAGCTGAGTCACGTGAGAGTGATCTGAGCAGAATATCTGGGCAGAATACACATCCCTTTCAAACTGACAAAAGTTTAGCCTGCAAGGCGGGAACCTCTAGGTTATAAAACCTGACAAAGGTAGACGGGGAGCTCCAGCCCGCCGCTACACATATGTCATGGATAGAGATCCCACTGGACCACGCCCACGACGAGGTAACGCCTCTCGTGGAATGAGCCCTGATACCCAAAGGGCATTGCAGACCTTTTGACGCGTAAGCGGCTGCTACAGCGTCCACTATCCATCTGGACAGGCTCTGTTTCGAGGAGGCGAGACCCTTGGTGCGCCCTCCAAACGAAACAAACAGCTGTTCCGAACGCCTGAAGGAGGCGGAGCGCGTAATGTAAAACCTCAGCGCCCTAACAGGGCAGAGGAGATTCACATCACTTTCGCTGTCAGATGCTGGCAGAGCTGACAGTGAAATGACTTGCGCTCTGAATGGAGTGCCCATCACTTTAGGGACATAGCCATGTCTAGGTCTGAGGATGACTTTAGAATCATTCGGCCCGAACTCCAGACACGATGCGCTGACAGACAGCGCGTGCAGGTCCCCCACACGTTTTACTGACGACAGTGCAATCAGAAAAACGGTTTTTAGTGATAGATATTTCAACCCCACGGAGTCCAGTGGTTCAAATGGAAAAGCTTTCAGGGCCTCGAGGACCAATGAAAGATCCCACACAGGAACCGACGGGGGGCGCGGCGGGTTCATCCTTCTAGCTCCTCTAAGGAAGCGGATGACCAGCTCATGTCTTCCCAATGACTGGCCGTGCGTCGGCTCTGCGAACGCTGCCACGGCCGCCACATACACTTTGAGCGTGGATGGGGACCTCCCCTTATCCAACATCTCTTGTAGGAAAGTGAGCAGATGCGCCACCCCGCATGTCCGCGGGTCCAGACCTCTGTCAGTGCACCATCTGGAGAACACCGACCACTTAGACGCGTAGAGCCTTCTCGTGGAAGGAGCTCTAGCCTGTGTGATTGTGTTCATCACTCCTTCTGGCAGGGTAACGAGTACCCGTTGATCAACCATGCGTGCAGAGACCAGCGCTCTGGATAGGGATGCCAGATCGTGCCGCGAGCCACGGAGCTGTGCGTGACAGCTGTGTCAGTTCCGGGAACCAAATCTGATTCTCCCATCGCGGGGCTATGAGGAGCACCGAGTGGCGTGCTTCCCTGATTCTCTTGAACACTTGAGGTAACAGAGAGACCGGAGGGAAAGCATAAAGCGGGAGGCTGGGCCAAACCTGGGCCAGCGCGTCCTCGTCTTTCGTAAAGAATATCGGACATTGAGCGTTGTCTTTTGACGGAAATAGGTCGACCTCCGCTCTGCCGAATAGGCGCCACAGTTTCTGGACCGTTTGTGGGTGCAGGGACCATTCCCCTGGGGGAACATTGTCCCTGGACAGTTTGTCTGGGCCGTCGTTCAAATGGCCAGGCACGTGCGTCGCCCTCAGCGAACGCAGGTGCATCTGAGACCACATAAGGAGGCGTTCCGCCAGATTGCAGAGATTCCTGGATCTGACACCGCCCTGACGGTTGACATAGGATACCACAGACATGTTGTCCGAGCGGACAAGAACATGTTGGTCCTGTATGAACGGGAGGAAGCACTTCAGTGCGTTCTCGACCGCTAACATCTCCAGACAGTTTATGTGGAAACACTTCTCTTGATCTGACCACTGGCCGAAGGCCGGTCTGTGACTTTTCGGTAAGAGATGGTTCCCATCATGACTCCCTGCTGGTACAAGTCGGCTACTAACCAGGGCTGCAGAGCCGCTATGCAGGTCTGAGTCACTCTGATTTTCTGGCCGCCAGACACCCAAGCTCGGCAAGACGCGCGAGCATTCAACCAGCGCTGGAGCGGGCGCATGCGCAGTAGACCCAGCTGAAGGACCGCTGCAGCTGACGCCATACAGCCCAACATCCTTTGAAATGTTTTCAGAGGGAGAAAGCTGCCCTTCTGGAAAGATGCGGCTAGGTGTCGAACACGGCGCGCGCGCTGCGTCGATAAACATGCCGTCATAGTCACCGAGTCCAGTTCTATTCCTAAAAAGGAAATTGACTGGCTGGGCGTTAATGAGCTCTTGGTCCAGTTGACCGTGAGACCCAAGCTTTCCAGGTGACTGAGAAGCACTGTTCTGTGAGACATCAGTTCTGTCTCTGACTGTGCCAATATCAGCCAATCGTCCAGGTAGTTCATTATTCGCAGCCCCTGACTTCTCAGGGGGGCGAGCGCCGCGTCCATGCACTTCGTAAATGTACGGGGTGCTAGAGACAGGCCGAACGGCAGGACGGTGTATTGATATACCTGACCGTCGAAGGCGAATCTCAAAAATCGCCTGTGACGGGGTATTATCTGAATCTGAAAATAGGCATCCTTCAGATCTAGAGAAATAAACCAGTCCCTCGGGCGAACGTGCGCGAGGATTTTTCTGGTCGTAAGCATTTTGAACGGTCTTTTCGCAAGCACCTTGTTCAAATGTCTCAGATCGAGGATGGGCCTGAAGGCTCCGTCCTTCTTGGGTACGAGAAAATATCGGCTGTAAAAGCCTGACTCGCTCAGAGAAGGCGGTACCCTTTCTATTGCCCCTTTGCACAGCAGCTTTGCTATTTCTGCGTGAAGTAGGTGTGCTACTTCCGCATTCACTATCGTCGCGGTCCGGGCTCGGAAGCGCGGGGGACGGCGAATGAATTGAAGTGTATAGCCATGCTTTATTGTGCTCAGCACCCATTCTGAAACCCTTGGGATAGCTTCCCATGCAGCTACGTGAGCCGCTAGGGGGCGAATGGCCTCCAGGTTCAGATCGCCGCCATTCGCGGGCTTGTGAAAACTGAACCGGAGCCGAAAGCGTGGCGCGCGCGCTCTCGGTTCTGGGCAATGGCTGCTCGCTGAAAACCGAAACCGGCTGATTTATGTGGAATGTCCCAATCATAAGGGATGGGGAACATTCTCTTTCCACTTTTTGTCGCGCGAGCAGCGCTCTGGGGACTGACAGGGAAATAAACTTTGACGGCGGTCCGGCCGCAGCGGGACACGCGCGTCTTTCTCTCTCATAGTTTGATATGAGTCTTTAGTGATAGAGCGGGCAGAAAAATAGGCATGGGCACGAACTCGTGGACACATATCCTACGTTCAACACTCGAGCGGTTTCCCGCTTTAAGGGAGTGGGCTCTGTTCTGTGAATAACACGGGAAGTGTTGTGCTTGTGTGTAGGGGTGAACACCGAGATGTGGGCACCTTTCTACACTAAAAAACACCATCGGCGTGAGCCGGATCCGAAAACGGCGGCTTGCTGAGGAGAGCCGCATAAATTTTATCTGCTGCGGGAGCCAGGATCGAACACGGGTCTCTGGCGCGAAAGCTTAAGGTTTAGCCACTGAGCCACATGGGGAAACAACGTAAGCTTTAGTTGGCGCGAGCACATAAGAGAGAGAGCGTCATCACAGTTTTCGTGTGCGTGTCGGCATTGTCTGCAGGCGTGCGTGTTATAACAGGCTCTCTACTGCAGTATAGACATTACCAGCCGCTCGAACTAGGAGGAGCTGGAAAATGTTTGAGAAAAAGAGGGGGTTTGTCAAGCCTCGGCGGGACAAAAAAACACTCTTTCCTTCTTTCGCCGGTGACGCATGCGCTCGGGGCGCGCGCTCGCTTTCTGTACGTAAGAAAGCTGGTCGCGCGAGCTGCATAAATTTTATCTGCTGCGAGAGCCGGGATCGAACACGGGTCTCTGGCGCGAAAGCTTAGAGTTTAGCCACTGAGCCACGGGGGAAACAACGTAAGCTTTAGTTGGCGCGAGCAGATAAGAGAGAGAGCGTCATCACAGTTTTCGTGTGCGTGTCGCTCGGGGCGCGCGCTCGCTTTCTGTATGTAAGAAAGCTGGTCGCGAGCTCAGAGAGGAGAGCTGCATAAATTGTATCTGCTGCGAGAGCCGGGATCGAACACGGGTCTCTGGCGCGAAAGCTTAGAGTTTAGCCACTGAGCCACGGGGGAAACAACATAAGCTTAAGTAGCGCGAGCAGATAACAAAGAGCGCGCGCGGCAGCTTACTTGTAAAGGAAGCTAGCCGCGGTTAGAACAGCAGTCCAGCAGTCCTCGGACGCGACGGCAGTGAGGCTTGTGAGCGGCAGCTGCGCGTCGGTGAAGGGAGGCGGGGAAGGTGAAAAAGCGAGGCTTGAGGGAGGCTTTCCGGCGAGCGCGTCGCTGTGGCTACAGGCTCCGGCTGCCTTTGGGAACGGCGCTTATCACTGCGCGGTCCCACAAAGGGCGGAGTGACTGCTTCTGCGGAGTCGCGGTAGCTTCCTTGTAACGTAAAGGAAGCTAGCCGCGGTTAGAACAGCAGTCCCTTGTGGCGTGTCCCTCAACCTCATCCTCAGACGCGACGGCAGTGAGGCTCGTGAGCGGCAGCTGCGCGTCGGTGAAGAGAGGCGGGGAAGGCGAGAGCGAGGCTCGAGGGAGGTTCTCCGGCGAGCGCGTCGCTGTGGCCACAGGTTCCGGCTGTCCACAGGAAGTGCGAGGCATCTTGAAAAAGACGCTCGCTGCTCTTTTAGGAGTAAGAGAAAAGAGAATACAACAACAATGTAAAAAGGATACGTCGCCGGATAGCGTAGCTCGCACGGATGGCTGAAGGTGGCGAAGACGGCCGGCTTCCTCAGCGCTGTCCTGGCTGGCTGTTCGCGGTCTCGACGGCGACGGTGGCTTCCCTCAATCCAGCGATGCGAAGAGCTCGCTGAAGAGTCGAAAAATCAGGGAATTCAGCCTACGAGCCCCTTCTTTTATACGCTAAGCCACGCCCATTCTGGCGGGCTGTGACGCTATGAAGGCGCGAGCGCCCTTCATTGGGCGTGACGTCACGCCGGGCTCACTGGTAGGCTGCAGCAGTTGCCTGCAGGGCAGCCAATGAGCACGCTAGACTGCCTGCTCTAGGTCTGCTAGCTGCTGCACTGCGTTGACAATGAATACAAAATTAGGATAATTTTTTGGCTTCAATATCTCGAGAAGATGAATCTTTCCCGTAGCGTAAGCTAAACTTACGCAATACGAGAGAACCTCTCGTAAGAGAACTGCCATGTGCCTTCTTTCAAATGAGACCACAATTATGCTTCTATTTCAAAGGATTCATAAACTCTATTAATATCTCTTTTAATTTGGGTATGCCATTTCTTGGGTTTAGGTTAAGACGGGTGGTGCAAGTTAACAGGTCAATATTAATGTTCTCAACATTACTCTAACATTACTCTAAACCTAAAATAAACATGTCAACAACATCTTTGATCAGTAGGCTATTTAGCCTTGTTTTTTCAGTAAAACATCGAAACAGCCATAAAGCTAGAATTATTTTCAGAATCCTAAATTTGGCAAGTATTACGATTATTTGTATACCATTAGCAAATAATTAGCATGATCTCACAAGCTTTGGTTAGATACTAAATCCAGAAAAAAATAATTTATTAGATACACTTTCTAAAATCTTAATATCTTCTATAATTTTTTTTTTCTCAGGTAAATTGATCTTGTTTTAGGCATGTTTAGATGTTTTTAGTGGGAAACGAGACAAAAATACGGATAAAGAGAATCAATTTTACATCGAACTGTTGTAGCAAAGGTACATGGTGCGAAAATACGTCTGAAATCTCTTGAAAGACCCCAGAACACACAGAAGTTATTCACATTTCTTTACTGTACGGAATATTAGATGTTCTGTCTTGATTATGGCCAAAACAAATGTTATTTAGCATTCGTATGCAAATGTTCTATGACCAGCCCACAACAACAGCATGAAATACTGTACCTAACAATTTTAAAGGTTAAGCTGCACTCTGTAGAACTGCCTGAGGAATTGGAAGTGCATTTAATGCATAGATAATGATTTTCCAGTTTTGCCACTCTATAATTTACGTTGCGGTCTTGAGGGATTGCATCAGTGCTAGCAAAATTGGCCATTTAACTAATTGGGCCAAACCAAGTGGGAAAAGAGGTCAAAATCACATGAATGTGAATTAATATATATCTGCTGTTCTAACCTTTAGCTCGACCAATTAACTTAAATGAGCCACGTTCATTTCAAAATGTTGCTGACAACAAATATATTCCTGCAATAATCATTAGAGTGACTCGCAGACTGTGTAACTCAATATGAACTGTGCATGTGCCATTTTTACCCAATACCGAAAAGGAAGGGGGGCATATTTCTCAAAGCACGACAAACTTAAGAGTACTTTGGCGTTCTGCTACAGCAGTTCAGCAGGCTGCCGGCAGTTTATTGATGGTTCCTCAAACCGTGAGAGAAAGGCTTGCTTTTATCTCCTGGGGAGTTTAAACGAGCGCTGAGGTTAAGTCATGCATTCACGCTTCCTCGAACACAGCGGACATTTTCCATTCAAGATCCCAGTACACAGGGAGTCCTGTTTATAATCTGCCGCTTTGCTTGCACAATTTGTCAATGGCATTGGATGTCCAAAGTATTGTGAAAATTATTCATTTTCACAGTGTGATGCTGTGAGCAATTGTACCTTTCTTCCTGTCATTGTAGCACTGTATTTCAATAAGAAAATAAAGAAAAAACGGCACAACAGCATTAAGGTGAGTGTTTTTCTCCACTATGTAAATGTCTCAGTTGATGTTGTTTCACATCTGCTGATTCGCATGACTTTTCCACACTGGATCAATGGCTGTGGAAGAATAATGCCACAATAAGCAGTATATTGCACTTTGTCTCTCTCAGAGACGATTTTCATTGACTTCACACCAAGCTAGAAATTAGTTTTAAATTTCTTTCAGCATGTCAGTGCTGTCAAAGAAGTGACTGTGAACTCCATTAAAAGCCTTAAACAATGAGTCAGAGTACAGATTTTTATGTAGCGTAAACTTATGACTCATATTGTAGCTCAATAATCAGCATTTGCATTTTATTTGATGCATATCCCTTCTGCTGGATTACATTGCTGGCTCTATGGCTCCTCTTTTGTGTTCTTTGTTACATGGTTCGAAAGACTCCACAGGATACCTGGCACACCAAAGCTTGGCTTTCATTCATTTAAACCTTTGTTAGCTTTGTGCATGAGTCAATGTACACACATTTAGTATTGGATGAGAGAGGCGGTTGAGAGAAAGAATGACCCCTTTAGGATACCTTATATAAAACATCCGCCTTTTCCAGTTTCCAAATAAGGTCAAGATTTTTAAGATTTTAAACATTCAGTTGGGTAAATAATTGCATTGTGCCATCTCAGGCTAATGCCTTTAATTTATTTTCAGGGAAAAATGATGCCTTCAGAAAGATAACAGGGCTGATACCTTTAACATATATTTTACATTATAATTCATGTACTACAAGGTGCTTCTTAGAAAGAAACTGACAAAATGACAAACAATGCAAGCTAGTGGTCCATATGACTTGTGCGCTATATTTCAAGTCTTCTCTCAAGCCATACAACAGCTTTGTGTGAGTAAGTTGGGGAAAAAAGTTCACGAGAGAGGTAGCAGTGACAGAATCGGGACAGTTCACACAACCATTTAGTGAATTAAGAATTAAGAACAGTCTTTTCGTTACACAAAACTATTGTATGTCTTTAGAAGACTTGAATATAGCACTTGAGTCATTTGGACATAATTTCTGATACTTTTAGTTTTTCTTTTCTTTATGTGTCCCTTCAAAAGTATAGATCACCCAAACATTTTAATTCTGTCATCATTCATTTACTCAACCCCATGTCGTTCCAATCCTGCATGGTCCTTTCTTCTGTGGAACATATAAGATATTTAGAGAAATGTCTCAGTCCATCCAATGGAAGTCAAAGCCACCAAAACGATTTAGTTACCAACATTCTTCAAAACATCTTGTTTTAAGTAAATGATAATCTATCCCTTTAATGCCATTGCAATTGCAGTTACTTGACAAACAGCAACCAGTAGAAATCCTCAAAATGTATTATTTTCTGTTCCACATCAGAAACTCATAGCAAATGATGACAGAATTAAAATTGTTGGCTGAACTAACCCTTTAAAGTAATTTTTACACTTACAAATAAAATGAACACAAATGACACCCATTTTGTAGAATGACTCAAAGGCAGAGTGTGCACAAAACCAAGGGAGCGATAAAGTTCTTTGAGAGAAGGAGAGAGTAAGAGGCATTGGCCACATCAATAATAGATAGAGGAATGGCCATAGGGCACTAGCAAAGCTGTTGCTCATTTAGAAAGGAAGGCAGAAGAAATGAGAGAGGAGGATCTGGAACTGCTCTCATTTTTATTAATAGAAGCCTATTAATTAACCCCAGAGGTGTTAAATATAGCCCAGACACTCTTTACAGACAACAGGCAGTTGGCTCAGCTTGGGAGGGGAGAATTGTTGCAGTGAGAGCTGTAACAAAGCCTGGTACAGCTGCTCCTGCGATTGCATGCACCTGAGCCCAGAGAACACCTACTGAACCTGCCACGTATCCATCAATCCAAACTAGAGGACTTCCCACCTCACCACTGGTCAACTGGACCGGAAGGGCCTGAACCAACCCCAGCATTTTCCTTTTGTCTGAATCGGTTTGAAAAGAGGGTTAAAGAGCAGGGAAATCTGAAATAAAGAGAGTGTTTAAGGGGAAATAAAGGTGCCAGTTGGAAAGAGCAATAGATTGCTCACCTTGAATCCAAGGTTTCCCTTTAGCATTGCATCATTAGCATCATTACCTGGCAGCTAGATTACAGCAAAATCTCATTATGTCCTGTAGCTGATCTTTGTAATCAATAGTAATCACAAAGATAGGGGGCCCTATTTTAACGATCTGAAACGCAAGTGTCAAAGCGCAAGTAACTTTGTGGGCGGATCCCGGCGCTGTTGCTATTTTCCCGGCGGGATAAATGCCTCTTGCGCCTGTCGCAAATCTAAAAGGTGTTGGTCTGAAGTAGCTTCATTATTCATAGGTGTGGTTTGGGCGTGTTACGTTCCACGTTAGGGTGCATCAAAAAACACAATTCTTGAATTTTGATATGGCTGGGTGCTAAAAGTGTTCCAATATATGTAGAAACAACACATGCAAAATATTTTTCCAGTACATGATGATTTAGGGGTGCCACCGCACATCACTTTTTGGTGGATAAAGTGGTTAACGGTGCTCAATGTTAGCCATGGAGATCTGAGGTAAACAATACTACAGCTCAAGAAAACTGAGGTGATCTTTCTGTTTGAGGTGATCTTTGTGTGTTGGGTATGTTTTATTACATATTACTATCATATCTGTAGTTGTGTCTTTGTATACTTATTTATCATAAGACATTTAAGTCATATTTATAGGCATTTGGTGCTCATTACATCTAGCTAACGTTAGCTATCTATGTTAGCTAAGCTATTAAGCTTAACATCAACAGTATTCTAGAGTGGACAATGTCATATTCAGAGTATAGATGACTCATGTTTATTGAGAGTAGCATTGTAGTTGTTACAGTAAATTAACATTTTAAATACAAGTATATTTGCAAGCACATCTAGCTACTCTGGTATTGATGTAACGGTAAGTTATGATGAAGTTAGACTCAGGTGTGAAAAGGCTGTGAAAAGGAGCTGGAGGAGATGACGGCAATGTCCAGCTTGGAGTCGGAGAGTGATGAGGAGTCAGAGGAGGATACTAACAAGCAGTGGACACCACCTCCATTGTGCACCCTACACTGGGACAGCAAGTTAACACCGATGCTCAGCAATGTGCACCAGTTGGAGGAGCTCCAACCAGTGGTGGTTGGAGATGCGGAGCGGCTGAAACTGCTTGGTGTCCCGGCCTATAAGAAGCAGACCAATGAGGCATGTAGAGTGATCATTGCCCAGTTGACATGCAAGTTGCTGCAGGACTGGTGCTGCGCTGACCAGGTTGTCAACATGGCATTTGACACCACTGCTTCAAACACCGGCCATCTCACAGCAGCCTGCATTGCCATACAGCTCTCACTGGGCCGACCACTGCTTTGGTCTGGGTGCCGGCACCACATTGGTGAGGTCCTCCTGAACCAGGTTTCCACAGACCTGAAGGTAGAGTCATCACGCTCGCCAGAGGTTACCTTGTTCACACGTCTGAGAGAGAATTGGAATCTGTTTCCACAAGAATCCAGCAGCCAATGGTCCCGCTACATTCCTGGCAACAACGAGCAACCACTCCTGGGCAATTTAATTGCTGAACTTGTCAGGTGTGCAAAAGAAGTCACTGACCACACTCGAGATGACTACCATGAGTTTGCGCAGCTGTGTCTTGTGTTTCTCGATGCAGATGGTGAAGAGCAGACTGCAGTGACCTTCCAACGACCGGGAGTGCTCCACAAAGCACGATGGATGGCCAAGCTGCTCTATACTCTCAAGCTGGCTTTGATGGAGCAGCACATCGCGTTGCTTCCCCAGGGCACAATCACCACACGGCAGCAGGTGCCGAAGATTCGGGCATTTGCCATTTTCATTACACACATCTATTGCCGCTTTTCCACTGCACGGTACAGTACGACACGGTTCGGTACGGCTCACTTGTGGCGCTTTTCCACTGCATGGTACGGTGCGGTACGGCTCGCTTCGGCTTGCTTTAAATGGTACCACCTTCGTTGAGGTTCCAAGCGTACCGTACCGATACTAAAATGTGACGTGAAAACACTGCAGATCACTGATTGGTCAGACAGAATCGTCACTACCAGCGTCATTGTATTTGCGAGACATCAAACCCGCTAGATTTAAATAGCCAGTAACAGTCACCGCTGTAGCACCTGTTTTAAAACTACTTGCTTGAAGAAAGAAGAAAGAAAAAAAATCCCAAAAAGAAATTGCTGAATCGTGTTTAGTGGACGAAGTGCAGACGTTCATCTTGTTGGTTGCCGAGGAGCGGATAAACTATAACGATCAGCCTATAATCCCACCCACTTTGAAGCGGTACTAACTGCAGTGGAAAAGCGAACCGAGCCGTGCTGTGCCATGCCGTGCCGGACCACGCAGTGGAAAAGCAAACTTGAGCTAAAGCGAGCCGAGCCATGCCAAGCCGAGTCATACCATGCAGTGGAAAAGCGAAGTGAGCCGTACCGTACTGAGCCGTACCGAGTCGTAACACACAGTGGAAAAGCGAAGTGAGCCGTACCGTACTGAGCCGTACCGAGCCGTACCATGCAGTGGAAAAGCGCCATTTGCAAAGTGGTGGTTGACCTGCGAGAAAGCTGTAGATACTCCCTGGAATGACACTCTACCACCATGCATACAAGGCTGTAGATGAGGGCATTTCAGCATCAGCGATCAAGGCGCTGGAGAGGCCTCGCTGGTACCTGGTACACATTGTGTGCTGCAGGCAGTTGAACATGACCTCAACCAAAAGCCAAACCTTCGCCGCTGCAAACGCAAGCCAATTCCTGAATAGGACGGTTACTCTTGGGTGGCGGGTGGGGAGACATATCTGGGGGGAGACGCCCTGGCTAGGTTCAGAGTTCAGGTTAGTTGCCAGTTAGTTGGCCACTAGAGAGGGTTTGTTCTTTTAAGTGTGTCAGTATCGCCCCTTGTGTTTAACAATAAAGTAAATTAAACTTTATATGTGTGTCAGACATCCATCACTGCTGCACACAATTCAGGGTAAGGCCACGTGAACATGTCCTATTGACCTCCATTCATTTTGTCTATAGGACAAATGAATGGAGAATCTTGAAAGTTGAATTCTGAGAAATGCCCAAGTCGCCCAAAGGGCAAACAAATAACTTTTACTTTGATAACCCTATAGAACATGTTACTGTATAAAAGTTCACTGTACTCATCATTTCTAGGTCAACCTTTTGGCAATTAGGCTAAAAATTGCACATTTTTCAAAATTTCGCCAAAGTTCATGTGTTAGGTGGCACCCCTAAATCTCAATAGAATTCCTCAAAACTTTGCAAAAGTCATTTTTATATTAATTGGAACAAAATGCAATGCCAGCCAAATTGATATTTTGAAAATAAAATGTCCCATTCAAATTTGATGCACCCTAACGTGGGGGTTTGTTTTGTTTTCACTAGTCTGTGCACGCTGGTATACTTCGCACGTGTTGATTGTATATGCTCATTATCTTTTTCTGTTTCTAGCTCACTCTTGGCTGGCAGGCTGTTGTGATTGGCCTAGCGGGACGTCACTCATCGTTGGGGCGGCGCCCGGGAGCCAATCAGAGTTGTCCAGCTGGGTTCAAAAGGATGGCGTTTTCATTCATTCGATCTCTCTCTCTCTCTCGGAAGCGTCCATGAGCTTGTGTAGCGTTTTGAGGTTACTAAGAATGTAACTTGAGATTCAGATAGTGATGACTGGCTCTTTGTAGTGGAATGAGTTGGGTGCTGTGTGCTCTGTTTATATGTACCTTAGTATTCAGTATGTTCTAGTCTTAGAGATCATAGTTTCAATGTGTATTCCAGTTAGACGCTGTGGGGTCCTGTAATTCGACTCTCTCTGGGAAAGAGAACGACAGGTCAGTATGCCGCGGTATACATAATGCCCGTAGTGTTTATTTGTTAGATACACTAGGTTAGGAGTGAGCGCCACTCTGTGTATGTTTTGTTTTAGTAGTTAGCTTATTTAGGTGCCGGATGCACCGAAGAATTCGGTTTTCTTTTCACCTTTTTCTTTGGTTAGGTTTAGGTTTAGTATAAGGCTTGTTTTGTTATATTCTGTTCTTTTCTTTGGCGCCACTTTTTGGTTCTCTTTCCTATCATTTGTTTATTATTTGTATCTTTAAACATTGTAAATAGCGCACCCATTTATCATCCGAACTGGAACTAGTGGCTTCGGCTTTGTGACAATAAAAATCCAGTTTGTTTCTCTTCAAGTTGAGTCTGTCATGGTTTCCTTTCCACCGTACTCATCCATCAGCAGTACTAATAAAACAAGTGTTACTTAACATCTGCTAGACTTTAAAAAGATTGTAACATTTAATGGGGGCTCGTCCGGGATACTTTATATTCTTATTGTTTCCCGAGTTATTATATACTGCTGATGTGAGTGGTGGTATGACCATGTTCAGTACTTTCCTTGTAGAGTGTTAATATTCGCGAGGCTGTAGTGGATGGGCTGGTTGATTGTATGAAGTATGGCTGATTTTGATTTAGACATCTTTTTGAGTGCACCTACGGTTGAGCAGTTAAATAAATGTAGGAAAGATGATTTACTGCGCATCGCTGCTCATTTTCAGGTTACTGTTTCGAAGCAGTGGCTTAAAAAAGAGATTAAGTTTGCTGTATCCCAAAGGTTGGTGGAACTTGGTGTTTTAGTGTTGCCTGCAGGTGTTTGGGAAGTTTTTCCTGGTGCTGACAGTCGCCTTGAGGAGGAGGAGCAGAGCGAGATGGCTGAGGTAGAGGGTGCTGAAGCCAAAGCCGTTTTGCCGCCCTTCGAACCTTTTTCGCCGGACTCAGATGAGTCTACAGGAGGTGATGCGCGACTGAAGGTTCGTATAGCGCGACTCCAGATGGAGACACGCGAAAGGGCAGAAGTCCGTCGAGCGGATTTGGATTTTCGACTGGAAGTCCGCAGACTCGAAATCGAGGCGGAGACGCAGATTAAGCTGCGTGAACTTGAATTGAATGCAGCCAAAGTGACACCTGTTCCAGTTGTGCAACCCTTAACGCCCGCTGATGCTTCAGTAGGGTCTGGGCCGGTGAGAACCACCTTTGAGGTCAGTAAACATATTTCTCTTGTGCCGCAGTTTCGAGAAACATAAGTTGACTCATATTTTAGTGTGTTTGAGAGGATTGCTTCCACACTCCATTGGCCTAAAGAGGTTTGGCCTTTGCTGTTGCAGTGTAAGCTGACCGGTAAAGCTCAGGATGTTTGTGCTACGTTGTCCTTAGCGGATAGCGTGAATTATGAAGTAGTGAAAGCTGCGATTTTGCGTGCATATGAGGTCATAAGAAAAATTCTAGTCAGACTTTTGTTGAATTTGCAAGGGAGAAAGGCACTTTGTTTGACAAATGGTGTACATCTAGTAAAGTGAATGATTTAAAAGACGTGCGGGAGTTAATTCTTTTGGAAGAATTTAAGAATTGTATTCCTGAACGTGTTGTCATTTACTTGAATGAACAAAAGGTGACGTCTTTGTCTCAAGCCTCCGTTCTGGCAGATGAGTTTTCATTGACGCATAAAAATGTGTTTGCTGCTGCGCGTTTTGAGAAAGCTGCTGTTCAAGTGAGCTCGAGTAGTCCATCTCGACCAAAATCAGGTACTCCAAAATCAAAGGAAGATCGAGAATGTTTTTATTGTCACAAACCTGGCCATTTAATTGCCGATTGTTTTGTACTGAAACGAAAACAGTCAAGTGCTGTTCCTAAGAGTGCTGTTTTTGTAAAACGGATTGATTCTAAAAAAATTGAGTGTAACGACAAGCCTGATTCCAGTTACGTACCTTTTCTGTTGGAAGGGTTAATTTCCATTGCGGGAAATTCTGAGGAACGGGTAAGAGTTCAGATGCTCCGTGATACTGGGGCCATGCAGTCCTTTATTAGTGCTGATGTACTGCCGTTCTCGGAGCAAACTTTTTGTGGCAGTCATGTTCTAGTACAGGGCATAGAGATGGGTCTCGTTCAAGTTCCGTTGCATCAGATTCACTTAGAATCAGAACTATGTACGGGTTTTGTGAAATTAGCTGTTCGTGAACGTTCACCGGTGAGTGGGGTACAAATTATTTTAGGCAATGATTTAGCCGGTGGAAAAATTATGCCTTTGCTGGAAGTCCATTTTGTTGCTGGAATTATGCCTGACTGATCGAGACTGTTTTCCAAGATGGCTCCTGTCTGTATGCGCTAACTGTACTGTCTGTGTAAAGTATCTTCTTATTAAACTGTCTATACACTTACAAAGTTCTCAATGCTTCGGTTTGCATGTAAGGACCCTCATTATGCTGCCGTGTTAGTGTGGGGCTAATTTGAGCCTTGTTAGTGGTATTAACTAGCGATCTCTTTTTGCTTACTCTATGCCAATATACTAGCGTTATAAGCTAAACTGTTTTTAGAGATAAAACTCTTTACATTCGATTATCATGAAAACAAATCTCAGGGAACGATTTAGTCTGTACCAATGTGTTATTACACCCGAGGTTCATTTTGCGCCGGAGTTCTCCTTTAAAGCTGTTGAGAATGCGCATGTTCCAGATACTATGAGTGTAAAGCTGCGCGTGACGCGCGAGAGACTTATTGTTTCTCAAAAACAGGATAAAAGTCTCCAGAAGTGCTTTGCTGCTGCTGTTTCCACAGAGAAAGATCAAGAGAGAAAAGCTGCATATTTCGTTGAGGACGATTTATTGATGCGTAAATGGTGTTCGGAGATTGGAGATGCTGAATGGAGTAGTGTGTATCAGATCGTGATTCCCTCATGTTACCGACAGCAAGTTCTATCTTTAGCTCATGATCACGACCTGTCGGGACATCTAGGAATTAAGAAAACTTATCACCGAATTTTGAGACATTTCTTTTGGCCTAGATTAAAAACTGATGTCACACAATTTTGTCGCACTTGCCGCACTTGTCAGATCACTGGCAAACCGAATCAAGTCATTCCGTGTGCTCCACTTGTTCCTATTCCAGTGTTGGGAGAACCGTTTGAGCACGTTATCGTCGATTGTGTCGGCCCTTTGCCTAGATCTAAGACCGGTAATCAGTTTTTATTGACCGTAATGTGTACTGCAACTAGATTCCCTGAGGCGATCCCATTGAGAAAGATCACGGCATCTGTCGTAACTAGAGCACTTGTTAAGTTTTTTTTCTACGTTTGGTTTACCAAAAATTGTGCAGACAGATCAAGGTGTTGTGTCGAAGGGTTGTAGCTATTTAATTCAACAAGAAGTTCACTTTCACACAGAGCTCGGAACGATAACCTCTTTATTCACTCGTGTCACTCCCTCACACTTCCACACATGCGCACACAGAACCCCCCGTAACCTTGGTTCCCTTGGAAGCCTTGAATTCGAATACAACATTTCCCCCCCCCCATAAAGAACAACAAAATTTGTGTTTCAACTTAAACTATAGTTGAAGAGAAATGGCTAAACACTTATACGTGAAAGTCTGTGACAAAGTCCTTCAAATTTGCAGGACGAGCCCTTGCTCGAACCGGTCGACTCTCCAATGCCGTCGACTGCGGCACATCTTGGCCACCCTGATAAGTGTCGAGCAGTGGCTGAAGGGGTTGAGGCCCCAATGCTGGCAGAGCTGTTTGCGGCGCCTCCCTGACAGAGGAACCTTGAAACTCCTGGCCTGGCCGTGGCTGTACTGGCTCCAGTGGAGGAGCTGGAAGGAGTGTGTGCTGTGGCGCTCTCCCACTAGGCTCCCTCGCCCGTAGGCACCTGGTTGAGTTGAAAAGGGCTGGCACTCTCCGCAGCCTGCTAGCGTGCCAGCGAGAGCCATCGCTCAACAAGAATGTGGCAGACTGTAACTGGCGATCCACCTGGAGGGGTTTAGACCAAAACGATGCCATTTTGCTGCTACGGTGGGGTCTGCGGACCCGAACCCAGTCCATCACCGTTATCTTACTCTCCTTGACCTTGTGCCTCTTGTCGAAGCTGTCCTTCATTCGCTTTTGGTTTAAAGTTACCGCTGCTTTGGCTGCTACCCAGGTGCCATTCGCTGCTGCTGACAAGTCTCGTGCTTTGAGTCTGTCCAATGGCAATTCCATCTCCTGGCCGAGCATTAGCAAAGCAGGAGACGCCTGGGTGGTGGTGTGCTGGCTAGCTCTGTAATGCATCAAAGTTAGGTTGAGTGCTGTTTGGAATGTGTACCCCTGGACAAGATGTGCACGAATGCCGTTCTTAAGGCTCTGATTGAATCTTTCGACCCCGCCGTTCGCTTGGGGGTGGTAGAGTGCAGCCCGGATATGCTTAATTCCCTTATTGCCAAGAAAAGTGGAGAAGTCTGCAGAGGTGAACTGCGGCCCATTGTCAGTAGTGATGGCACGGGGCATGCCCCAGCGAGCAAACAGGCTGTCCAATATCTGTGTGATTGTCTGTGATGTGACCGTTCCGGCTGGTATTACCTCCGGCCATTTAGAATGGAGATCGTACACGACCACCAGAAAGCGTTGATGATGAGGAACTCCATGGTCATGAATTTCCCCACAAATGTCCAGTTGAAGGTGATCCCATGGGTGAGATGGCCATGGAACAGGTTGAAGAGGGGTTGGAGCTGGTAGTCCAGTCTTCCCACTGAGGAGACAAGGTTCACAGTCTCTGACCAGCCCTTCAATGTCATGGTCAATGCCTGGCCACCAGACCAGGTCTCGGCATCTTTGCTTGAGCTTAACGATGCCCAAGTGGCCCTCATGCGCCACTGATAGGACACGTGCACGCAGGCTGCCCGGCACCACTGTACAGAGGCCCCTGGAGACACAAACCTCACCCCAGCAGGACAGTTCATTTCGTACTTTAGCAAAAGGTTTTAACTCCTCAGGAATCCGTGCTGGCCACCCCGAGCGTATATATGTGCGGAGTGTTGTCAGTGTGGGGTCGCACTTGGACTCCCTCTGCAGCTCCTCCAGGGAGACAGATGCTTCCAGAGGTGCATGGAGCATCTGGATGAGTTCTGGCTCCATGTCATCACTGCCTGGCGAGACCGTAGGTGTGGGCGCATCAATGGACCGAGATAGAAGATCTGCCACCACGTTGTCCCTCCCTGGTGTGAATTTGAGTTGGTAGTCATACTGCCTTAGGCGCTCACCCCATCTGTGCAGACGTAAGGGTTTATGACCTGAGCCGGAGGCTGACAAGAGCGTGATCAGAGCCTGATGGTCGGTGCGGAGGATGAAACGACGCCCATAGAGGAAGAGGTGCCATCTTTCAGTTGCCCAGATACACGCGAGGGCCTCGCGTTCAGCGACAGAGTAGCGCTGTTCCGTGGGGTTCAGAGCCCTGGAGGCGAATGCTACTGGTCTTTCCACTCCATCCTGCTCTTGTGACAGCACCGCTCCCAAAGCCTGTGTAGATGCATCACAAGTGACGATGGTCTGACTGTCCGGGTTAAAGTGGGCCAGGACGGGTGGTGTGGTAAGCTGGGACTTCAGTGTCTGGACGGCCTCGGAGCATGCTGCAGTCCAGTCCCATGGCTCCTCTTTTTTTAGTAGCTGGCGAAGTGGTGCTGTGGTTCGAGAGTACTGAGGCAGGAAACGAAAGTAGTAGGCCGTCATGCCCAGAAACGAGGCTACCTGGGAGGCAGAGGTGGGCTCTGGGATTTTGTTAATCGCCTCGATATTTGACTGAAGCGGGCTGATGCCCCTAGATGTGAGACGGAACCCTACAAAATCTATGGCTGAGGCTGCAAACGTGCATTTCTCTCCGTTCAACGTAAGGTTATGTGCCATGAGAGCACTGACCACCCTACTGAGACGGTTGTTATGGGTCTGGACATCTGATGCATGAACAACTATATCATCCAGGAAAACAGCGACTCCCGGAATACCAGCAAAGATGGTGGCCATCACCTTTTGAAAGCAGCTGGGGGCGGAGCTTAAGCCGAACGGCATACGAGTATAACGAAATACCCCAGCGTGTGTGACAAAAGCTGTGAGGTCTCTGCTGGAAGGGTGGAGTGGAACCTGCAGGTAACCCTGGCGCAAGTCCAGCTTCGTAAAGACCGTCGAACCATAGAAGTGAGTGGTCAGCTCCTCAGCTGTGGGTAATGGATACTTGTCAGGAATAACAGCCTTATTTACAGCGCGCAGGTCCACACAGACTCGTATTCCACCAGATTTTTTTTTTGCAATTACCAGGTTAGAGATCCAGGGGGCCGCATTAACTGGCTCAATCACCCCCATGTCCAGCATCATTTGAAGCTCAGCAGTGACTTCCTCCCGCAGAGCTAGAGGAATCCTACGCAGGGGTTGTATGACTGGCGATACCCCAGGGTCCACCAGAGGCTTGTGGGTGAAAGCTGTAAGGCAGCCCAGTCCGTCAAACAGCGCTGGCCATCTCTGTTGCCAGGTGGAGGTGACATGATGGATATCCGCGCCCTTATCGTCTCGCAGTGTGAACCCGAAGCTTGTAAAAAGATCAAGCCCCAAAAGGTTGGCTCCCCGTTCAGAAATGTAGAATGGGAACGATGGCAGGTGTTTGGAGCCATACCGTACTGAGACGTGGAGAACGCCAAGCATAGTAATCCTGGAACTGTTGTAGCCACAGAGAGATGTGCAGGGCTGCTGTAATGGCAGATGGGAGAAGAACTTGTGATACGTATTGGCATTGAGCAACGATGCAGCCGCACCCGTATCCAGGAGGAGTGGGAGACTCACCTCATCCAGCAGCACAGTACATGTCCTAAAAGCTGCCTGGCCAGCTGATACATGTCTAATTTCAGTGTAGTCATTACGGGCAGGTGAGAGTGTCCTCTGTGATGCTTGCGTAGCGGGAGCCGACCGGCATACTTTAGCAAAGTGATTTTTCTTTAAGCAATTCCTACATATCTGCCCACGTGCAGGGCAATTTGGGGCTCTTGAATTGTGCGAACTAGACCCGCAGTTTCCACAACTTGAAATGCGTTGGTTTCTCTGAAGCTGTGCAAAATGGACTGGAAAACATGCATCCTTACTCCCCCTTTACCTATGGGTAAGATACTGTGGCCTTGGTGACTGGCAGGTCGGAGTTGTTGCATAGGGATGTCCGCGAGGGGGCGCGCATCAGCGAGCAGTGTAGAGCATTCGACAGCTGCCTCCACTTGCAGCGCGATTACAACCGCTTGATTTAGTGTTAGTTCGTCAGATTCTAACAACAGTTTTTCCCGTGTCTTTTCACACAGTATCCCTTCAATAAGCTGATCACGAACGATCTGATCTTGGAGTGTCCCATAATTGCACGAGCGCGCCATGTCTCGCAGGTTAGTTACATAGACCTGCACAGACTCACCCGGTCGCTGAAGACGTTTGCGTAGCTTGTATCGGCGTAGTATGACTCGTTGCTGGCCCGTGAAGTGGAGAGCGAGCTGAGCGACCGCTTCCTCGTAAGTCTCCGCTTCCCCAAGAGCGCGATATATCCTCTGTCCCTTGGCCCCGAGACAGTGACGAAGCAGGGCAATTTTCCTCCGATCCGGTATATCAGTATAGTCCATAGCCTCGAGATACACCGTGAAGCCATCAATCCAACTCGCCCACGGAATGTGCGGTTCACCAGGAACGGGAAGAAAAGGTGTCGGCGGTGGTAAGCTAAACTCAGCCATCCTCGTCGCCAATGTTGTGTCGAAGGGTTGTAGCAATTTAATTCAACAAGAAGTTCACTTTCACACAGAGCTCGGAACGATAACCTCTTTATTCACTCGTGTCACTCCCTCACACTTCCACACATGCGCACACAGAACCCCCCGTAACCTTGGTTCCCTTGGAAGCCTTGAATTCAAATTTTCTTTCAAGAATCTTTTCTCAAGTGTTGTCCAGTTTAAATATTTCCCATAGGTTAGCAAGTGCATATCACGCGGAGAGTCAGGGGGCACTCGAACGTTTCCATCAAACATTAAAGTCAATGCTCAGAAAGTACTGTATGGAAACAGGCAAAGAGTGGGATGAGGGGGTACCATTACTTTTATTCACGATCAGAGAAGCAGTTCAAGAAAGCCTTGGATTCAGTCCTGCTGAACTAGTATTCGGACACACTGTCAGAGGACCTTTGAAAATGCTCAAAGAGGGGGAGGGTTGGGGGGGCTGCTAGTGTTGCGGAGCGGGCGTGTTACGGATACGTGGTATAAATTTTTTAGCAATCAAAAAGCATGTCTAATTAATTGAAATAGTGTATTCTGAATCATTAAACGTATACAACATTTTAAAAAAAATATGAAAAAAAACTTCACACTAATTCTGTGTTGTGTTTTTTCTGGTAATAAAATGAAGACATAAAACACAAATTTTATCATTTATCATCAATTTTAATCATATGAAATTAAATAAACTTTTTGTCAAATAACGTGATGCACAATGAGCTTTACTGTTAAAATTAAAACATGGATTATTCCTTAAATTCAGTTTTGATGATAATTTATTTGGATTAGTGTTAGTATTATTACATTGGGACATATCTAAATTCTACTGTACAACGGTAATATATTTCTGTCAAGTTAAACCGAACTTTTATTTTGACGGGTTGCCGTGAAGACCTTTTGAGTTTGTGTGTTTATGTCATAATGATAGTTTTTCTCAAATGAAGCGGTGAAATGATCACGAAGTGACTTTCGGAGTGGATCTAGAGCCTGGAGAGGAAGTTTATGCATTTGTGTCTTCATATAGGCAAAAAAAACAGCGCAAGCGTCACACGTGCTTCAGTGTGTGTGTGTGTGTGTGTGTGTGTGTGTGTGTGTGTGTGTGGTAAATGAAACTGCGCGTCGGCTGCACCATTCATTCACACAGAACAAGCAGGATTCGTATTTAAATTGTCTTTGTGGTTTAATATCCACACACACTTGTCTACATCGCGATTTGATTTCAAGTGTATACTAGGGCTGTGTATTGGCAAGAATCTGGCGATACGATACGTATCGCGATACATGGGTCACGATTCAATATATTGCGATATATTTCGATACTGTGCATAAGGCGATATATTGCGATTTTTTTAAAGTAGGACTACAATTTTAGAAAGTATTATTTAAAAAAAAGACATGATGTGCATAAAATTCTAACAAGTTTACTTTAGATAAACAATTCAGTACACAGAAAATCAAACTGCCAGTTTGGGATTGTGGTTCACAGGTTCTTAGTGAGCAAATTTGTATATGCTCAAGTAGGCCTTAATAAAAGAAAATACATAGCCCCTGTCACAATACATAACATACACACATGTGTGCAATCTGAAAAAAGAAAAGACATCTGTCTATGTCAATAAAAATAAATAAATGCTTGCACTATTCCTAGTACACAGGGTACATCCAACACGTTTTGTGTTGCAAAAACACGAACACAATTCAAGTCAAGTATATTTATATAGCGCTTTTCACAATTGTATCAAAGCTTCACAGTATAAATCAAAATAACATAACAATGTTTGTTTCTTAGTGGAAAAAACATCCACGTTAGGTAGGGCTGATCAATGGTATTAATTGGTTAATTAATTTGAATATCCCCAATTCCTAAAGGAAACATTGAGGAACAAATATAAAAATAGTCAGTTAAAGAAAATACATAGCCCACTGTGACATCTAGGCTAATGCATAACACATAAGGTGCAATCGGAGGGGCAATCTGTCATTAAAAAAATGCTTGCACTATTATTCATACAGGGTACATCCAACACATACCGTAAAACCTCAAATAATAGCGAGTCCCATATAGACGCCGGTCTCTTTTAGACGCCTGATGTGGCGAGTGGCGACAGGTTTGGGTAAATAAAGGCCAGTCTCAAATAGAGGCGGGGTCTGTTTTTTAGTTTCGGGTTGTATTTAATCTTTTAAAACCCGTCAAATCGTCCGCTTTTTAGCGGCTGCCAAAACAAATTTGTGTCCCGCCAAAGCCTTTTTTTATCGGTGAGTGATGTAGAATAGAAAGACTGCTGCGCTTGACAGGACGCAAACGAGCAGAGAGAGAGAGAGAGAGAGAGACAGAGAGAGAGCGCCCCGGCCGCGCGCGCGCACTCTCACGTCTTCAAACAACACGCGCGCTGTCTTGCTCTCTCTCCCTCGCGCATATTAATCAAAATCATAGACACTGTAGGCGAGGACACTAGTGGTGAGTCTCATTCTAGCCATCTAGTGGTAGGGATTTAAACACAACATAAACGCGAACCACGGCAATAGTATGAATATTTTTGCACGTAAAAAAAAAAAAAATCGATATTGCGTTTTTGAAAATCGATACAGTATTGCAAAATAAAATATCGCGATACTCAAGTGTATCGATTTTTTCTTACACCCCTAGTGTATACTGAACTGCTTTCTATTTATTCCTCAAAAGATTGACAAATTCCATGAAATTCCGCGTTATACAGTAAATTTATTTTTATGACTGTATTTCGTCAGCAATTTAGGGGGGGCGGGGGGTCGTTTTGGTGGGGCGGGCCGCCCCCCCAAAACAATGGTAGGGGAAACACTGAGTCTCTATGATCGTAAATCTGTAAAGCGTACCTTTAATAAGGGCGATCAAGTGTTGGTGTTGCTGCCTATGGTAGGGTCTGCTTTATCAGCGCAGTTTTCTGGACCTGAAAACTTAGTACCACGGATTATGTAATTGGAACTCCAGATAGGAAAAGGAAGACTCGGGTGTGTCACGTGAATATGTTAAAGACTTTTTACAATAGGGAAGCTGTCCAGAATGTGTCACTTGCCGAAGAAATCATTGCTCCTGTGTCATCTCCTGTGTTCACTTGTGCTGTTGTCGAGATTACTGATCCGGAGGATGATGGAGTCGTTCTTCGTCACACACATCAACAATGTGCTCGACTTAAGAATTCTGAGGTATTATCTGATCTTACATCTCATGTATCTCATTTATCTGAACAACAAGGATGTGATATTATGCAGTTGATTGATGATTTTCCTGCTTTGTTTAATGATGTACCTTCTCGCACTACAGTTTTGGAGCATGACATTAATGTGGGTGATGCTGCCCCGATTAAACAGCATGCATACCGCGTAAATGCAGTGAAAAGAGATGTGATGCGAAATGAGGTTGAGTATCTAGTAGAGCATGGACTTGCTCGGTTCAGCTGTAGTCCCTGGAGTTCTCCATGCTTATTAGTGCCGAAGAGCGATGGCACGGCGCGATTTTGTACTGATTACCGAAAAATAAATGCGGTGACGGTGCCCGACTGTTTCCCTTTACCGCGCATGGAAGATTGCGTCGACAGCCTCGGTTCAGCCCGTTATGTCAGTAAGTTAGACTTGTTAAAGGGCTACTGGCAAGTGCCTCTTACGAGCCGTGCTTCTGACATTTCTGCATTTCTTACCCCTGATAGCTTTCTTCAGTAATCAGTAATGGCTTTCGGCATGCGTAACGCTCCGGCTACCTTTCAGCCAGGGCTCGACATAAGCAATGGCCCGATGGCCCGGGGCCAGTAAAAGTGTATGTCGGGCTAGTTGATTGGCCAATCACTGGCCCACGTGGCCAAATATAGAAGGGGCCAGCAAAACTCTGATCTACTGGCCCCGAGGGCCAGTGGGGATTTTTTTTTATGTTGAGCCCTGCTTTCAGCGGCTTATTAACATCGTGTTGTCTGGAGTGCCCAAGTGTAATGCCTACTTAGATGACTTAGTAGTTTACTCGACCGATTGGATAGAACACATTTCGTCATTGCGAACAGTTTTCGAGCGTTTGGAGAAAGCCTCGTTGACTTTAAATTTAGCCAAATGTGAGTTTGGGCAGGCCACTATTACGTATCTCGGGAAGGAAGTCGGTCAAGGGGAGGTGCGCCCGTTAGAAGCGAAAGTTACGGCTATAGCTGAATTTCCTGCTCCAACCACTTGACGAGAGCTCCATCGATTTTTAGGGATGGCTGGCTATTATCGTGACTTCTGTAAAAACTTTTTGACGATTGCACATCCATTAACTGCGCTTCTTAGTCCATCCCGTGCGTTTCTATGGTCTGATGATTGTCAACATGCTTTTAGTACGATCAAGGATCTTTTGTGTAATACACCTGTTTTAGCCGCACCGAATTACGACACTGCTTTTAAACTTGATGTAGATGCGAGTTCTGTTGGTGCTGGATCTGTATTGATTCAGACAGGTGAGGATGGAATTGATCATACGGTCTGTTATTTCTCACGTAAGTTCAACAAACACCAGTTGAATTATTCAACGATCGAGAAGGAGGCATTAGCACTTTTAATGTCACTTCAATATTTCGATGTGTATGTCGGATCGAGTAGCATTCCGGTCACCGTATTTACCGACCATAACCCTTTAGTTTTTTTATCACGTATGTATAATCAGAATCAGCGTTTGATGCGCTGGTCTCTGATTGTACAGGGTTACAACTTGGTAATTAAGCATAAAAAAGTGTCGAGAATATAATAGCCGACGCACTGTCTAGAGCTGCCTATGTTGGCATTTGAGCGAATGCATTTGATCAACTATTTGTTGAGTTAATCCATATAGTTGATTCTTAAGGGGGGAAGTGTTACGTTCCACGTGGGGGTTTGTTTTGTTTTCACTAGTCTGTGCACGCTGGTATACTTCGCACGTGTTGATAGTATATGCTCATTATCTTTTTCTGTTTCTAGCTCACTCTTGGCTGGCAGGCTGTTGTGATTGGCCTAGCGGGACGTCACTCATCGTTGGGGCGGCGCCCGGGAACCAATCAGAGTTGTCCAGCTGGGTTCAAAAGGATGGCGTTTTCATTCATTCGATCTCTCTGTTTAGAGTGACAGCTCTGTTTATATGTACCTTAGTATTCAGTATGTTCTAGTCTTAGAGATCAGAGTTTCAATGTGTATTCCAGTTAGACGCTGGGGGGTCCTGTAATTCGACTCTCTCTGGGAAAGAGAACGACAGGTCAGTATGCCGCGGTATACATAATGCCCGTAGTGTTTATTTGTTAGATACACTAGGTTAGGAGTGAGCGCCACTCTGTGTATGTTTTGTTTTAGTAGTTAGCTTATTTAGGTGCCGGATGCACCGAAGAATTTGGTTTTCTTTTCACCTTTTTCTTTGGTTAGGTTTAGGTTTAGTATAAGGCTTGTTTTGTTATATTCTGTTCTTTTCTTTGGCGTCACTTTTTGGTTCTCTTTCCTATCATTTGTTTATTATTTGTATCTTTAAACATTGTAAATAGCGCACCCATTTATCATCCGAACTGGAACTAGTGGCTTCGGCTTTGTGACAATAAAAATCCAGTTTGTTTCTCTTCAAGTTGAGTCTGTCATGGTTTCCTTTCCACCGTACTCATCCATCAGCAGTACTAATAAAACAAGTGTTGCGTAACATCTCCTAGACTTTAAAAAGATCGTAACAGGGCGTAACGTGAAATAAACCAATCAGAGCGTCGTCCAACATACCCTTTAAGAGCAGGTGCGCATGTTGCATGGCGGATTGCTATTATAACGGCGGATTTACCAAGCGCGCGCCAGGAGGGGTTCACAGCCGAGGAGACCGACGTTCTTGTCAGGATCGTGAAAGACAGAGAAGTGACGTTGTATGGGGATGGGAGAAACCCACCCAAATCAGCGTCGCTTAAACAGGCGTGGGAGGAAAAAAACTAAAAAAAATTACATCTTCATGGACACCACAAGGATTTCCTTGTTAATTTTTCTTGTTAATTTCCTTGTTAATATTTTTCCTTGTTATTATGTATGATTTGCAAAAATAAAAACTGCTGCATCTGTGTTGATAAGAGAATCAAAGTGTATGCGCGTTGTGCACCCGCTACATTATGGCCAAGCATGCAGGCTTAAAATAGAATTATGAACAACGCGCAACGCGCCACTGACTTTAGACTAGGTTTTTTCTGGTCAGTGGCGGAATTGTTTTCTGGAACTGCAAAATAGCACTAAGGAATGTTTGCGCCGAAACACGCCTCCTTTTTGCGCTGAACCGCCCAGGGAGCGCAAGTTCATTTCCTAGTTTACCGACGTGCGTCTGTGGAGGGAAAAGCGCGCTTTGCGCGGGTGCAAAATACGAATGATACATGCGCCGGTGTACAAAGTCAATTGCGCTGAGTGCAAGATAGGGCCCAGGATGCTAAAAGATTCACTTCATTGAACTCTACTGTGACATACAGGTAAATTTTAGTGTTTCATTAGTGAATGTTAATCAAAGTAAAGCATTTTCAATGCTTTTTAAATCGAAACAGAATCCTTCTTTAGAAAATTCACTAAATATTATATCTATGGATCAAACTCCTATAAAACCTACTAGCCAGGTTAAGTATCTTGGCCTTTGGCTTGACTCTGATCTTTCTTTCAGCACTCATGTGCATAATATAACTAATAAGCTCAACTGCTTACTAAGAATTTTATACCTATCAATTAACTGTTTTAACTACTCTGTCAGAAAAAGAATTGTTTCTCAACTTCTATTGCCAATCTTGGATTATGCTGACATTGTGTACTAAAAGACTACTGCTTCCTGCCTTCAGTCTCTTAATATAGTTTACAATAGACTGTGTAGATTTATACTCCGCTGCCCCTACAGAACACACCATTGTGAAATGTACCATCAACTGTCCTGGCTGACCCCACCAGATAGGTGTTTTCATTGGTTACAATTTATTTTTAAATGTATTTATATGGATTACCCTGCTTATTTAAAACAGTATTTAATTCCATTTAGGTCATCTCATAACTTACGTCATAATAACCAAATTTATTTTTTCATTCCTCAGATCAGTAAAGAAATAGGAAGATATGCATTTCAATATAAAGCACCATACGAATGGAATAACCTTCCAATTTCAATTCGCTCTTTAACTTTTTCAATATTTAAGAATCACCTAGCTCAACATCTTCTGAATATATGCAATTGCTTTCGATTTTTTTTTTTTTTACTGGAGTCATTGTAACCTATTTTTGGCATGGTACATACATTTTTGTCTGTATATGAGTTTATTTGTGTCTAGATATGTGTTTTGGTACATATTATATGCGTTTACTTTGTTTAGGGATGAGTGCGTCACCTTTAGAGAGTCTTGGATGAGTGAATGTGTGGCGGGGCTGGTGCACAGGGGGGGGTCAAAAGTTAGTTACACCTCATGTACGAAATGAAGAAATTAGAGAGCAGACTACGCCACCCTGTTATGTGAACGGGGAAATGTCCTAAGACACACAGGTTCGCTACCACAGAGGACAAGAGATGTGGATCTGAACACAAAATACTTTATTTTCGCAACAATAATTATCTTAAATATCTAAAAACACTGTTGACTCAGGGGGCACGGGTTTACACCACTTCGGTGTGCACCAGATCAAAAAAAAAAAACAAAAAAAAACACTTTCAAGCTGAGGCTTACCAGTAGGGCAGCTAGCTGGGCAGTTAGTATCCTAAGACCACACCACTCACCAAATTCTACTCACACAAACACTCTCACTCTCATACTTGCTAAGTGAAGGAACGCAGGTGCCAACGGCAAAACACTCGGTGAAGGAAACACCACCACCAAAAAGGGCAAATACAGCTAGCTTCCCTACACCAGGGGCCTTCAGCTCCTGAAAGAAAGAAAAAAAGAAAAAACAATATACAGTATTTCACAATTAGCCACAGACACATGTATCACGTTATAGAAGAACAATTCAGCCTATACAAGGAAGGTCAAAAACGGCCAATTACTGGCCACAGAAGTTAACCAGACGGCGTAAACCAACTAGTTTAACGCTACATTAGATTTCCATTCAAGCCTGGACACACCGTGGAGCAGCCAACTGCTATAAACAAAAACAAAACAAAACACACTTTTCAAATCAAACAATACAAACGGAAAACTACTGTTTGGACAGAGTAAACAGATGAAATCACAGAAAACAAATAAAAAAAAACAGTTAACAGACTGCTGGTGGCAATATTACAAAAGGTGGGGCTCATGTACACAATTACTGACAGGTCAAACTTTAAGTGACGACTCTGAGACTAGCCGCTCTTCACCTAAGCCACCAGCATTAACATAGAGCTACAAATATAAGGTCGCACCCAAAAGCAAGGTCACACCAATCCCAGCCATAACCTGGCTAAAACAAATACATCCCGACTTTAAAAGTACATGTGCACGAGCCAAACAGTTAGCCAAACATTAGCCAAACAGCTACCTCCCGCAGAGCTGCGCGCGCACCCACACAGAAGCAATCGTGACAATGACGCATACCCAGGTGGCCTGAACTCCACCTTAAATAGGCCAGGTACGGCTGCCAATAGGCTGTCACATAGATCACTCACGTGACAACCACAAATAATAGGGCGGGGTCAAACCCACCCTGCCACAAATGTCTTGTTTATTGGTTTTGTTTAAATATTTCTGTATTTACCATTATTGTAAAGTATGTTGTTTTTTTCTTATTGTGTATTTGTTTTTTGTTTTGTTTTTTCTGTTTTTGTTTTTTTATTTGACACGTGTTGTAAGGTCAGTTTTTGTATCTAGATTCGAGGACTCCCTCGAAAACGAGATGGTTCATCTCAAGGGGTTATTCATTCTCAATAAAATAAATGTCAAAGTAGCATGTGAATGACCAATTAAACTAATGTACACAGATAGGCTATCTAAGCCCTACTGTATCGAAATCACTATTACTTCAGAGTTCATTCACTTACTTTTTTGAAACAGACCAACTATCTAGGATTTTACAGCATCTGTGTTTGAGACTAAGTGAGGTGTTTACCCTGATTCCCACTGACAAGCTCCAGTTCCAGACACAGAGTGGGCAGATGCGCTTGTACTCGGCTGTCAGGACCCCTGATGCCAACTCAATGGACTTCACCTGCCAGCCGACAGCCGGCAATATGTCCACTGACTCCATTCTTCTGTATTGTTATTAGCTTGGGAAACAGATGCATGCTTTCATAGTGTTAGTTAGTGATAATGTGGAAATGACAGCTGCAGGTGAATGTCAAATTATCTAGTGGTGTGTGGGATTTGGATTCAGGTTGGAAATTGTATTTTTTCATAGTATTTTTAGATTCTTTGGAAAATGTTGCATGAAGTCAAAACCACAAATGCAACATTTCAACAGCACAAAAACGTCTCATTGCAGTTTGCATTGATATCTCTCTGACAGTTTTGAAGTTGATTTCAGAAATGAGGACAATTGTTCTGTCTTATTCCAGTCCCAGAAGAATATTACAGAAATTAGACATGAAGAAGGACCGAATATAATTGACCTCCCTGCAATAAATAAATAAAAATAGTAGATAATTATTATTAGAAGTTGCGGTAGCAGTAGTAGATATCAGTATTTTTATTGTTTTCTTGTAAAAAAAAAAAGAATCTAAACATCCTTAAAACAAGATAAAGTTACTTTTTTGAAATCAAGTTGCATATAATAGCAAGACTTGGTAGTACTTGCACTTTTACAGATTTTATTTTGTTTTATGGATGCTTTATATTTTTTGGTAATAAATGTTTTTTTTTTTTAAATGGCTGAATATTTTTTTTACTGGCAATCAAGACAAATACTGCAGGGATCAACTTAAGTTTTTTTTGTTGTTGTTGTCATTTTTACTTTACTATCACCATTATCATGTGTCAGTCTGGATCCCAGACAGCTGTATAGCCTACCTGCCTATTAAAGAATGTCAATGAAGAAAGAATGATGGCGATTCAACTTCAGGCTTGCTTGTTTCTATGCAGTTGTATTGCATCTGCTATTTGTCCAAACAACATCATGCTTTAATAGGCAATGTGTTCTCAAAGTATATCTGGTAACCTACAGCTGTGTTCATTCACTACTTGTACATGCAATGTTCACAGTTCCAGATATATAATAAAACTGCAGTGTAGAGATTTTGTCAGGTTCAGCACAACAATGCACACTCTGACAAGCACTAATCACACCAGGTGGTTCCATTTGAAAGTGCTACTTAGCCTACACAAATTACTGTGTATTTAAACAAATTCAGAATAGCAGCAGACCTTCGTACATGTTGTATAACCATAGCATGAGTGTCCTCACATTCCAAATTAGAGAACGGATGCATTAAGTAAGACATTTTACATCATGACATGTGGCTTAAGCAGAGGCACTGAGCAAAGAGAATAATCAATGGAGCTGTCAGATTGAACAGCAGGATTCCACTGACCTGGGATCTGCTGCATGCTGCACAAAAACCTGGTGCTAATGAGAGAGGCTCGACAGCGCCTGTGCTAGGTTCAGCTGACTGCTGTTTGGAGAGCAAGGTGAGAATGGAGGCGAGAAACATGAGCACAAAACTGACCTATAGTAGAGAGGTGAATGCCTGTCACAGCTCATTAGGGTAAAACAGGACCTCTCCTCCAAAAGAACTAGAGGTGAAGGAATCTTTTAAAGAGAAGTAATGCTGTGAGTGTTAGCGTGTAGTTGTACTGCAGAAGGGAGTGTGATATTGGTGGGTTTTTTATATTTTTGGGTGTTTGTGTGAAAAAGACAAAAACAGGAAAAACTCGGAAAAGTCGAAAGCTGGTAAAATCAATGCTGGAACAAAACGTGAGAATTAAGAGGGCAACTTGCAGAACATGACTAATTGTAGCAAATGCTAAATATGTTGTAAACAGAATGGTATATTTTAAAATTAAAAGTATTTTTGTTAAAACCTTCAAATGCCCAAATATCTCACAAAATTTACTTTAAGGACCAAGAAAATATATTCTAATCTTAAAATACATTTTGGCTAACTGCTAAATGTATTTTTACAAAAAAGAAAGTGATTAAAACTTAGTGAAAATATACTGTATAATGTAAATATATTTTAAAATCTATATTAGCAATACATATTTGTGCCAATTTTGTATATTTTGAAATATGTTTTAAAATCTATTTTTGTCATAGCACACATATCACGGAGACGTCTATATGATGTGCGTGTTTACATCTGCAATACGGACGTTTCCTGTCAGATGTGAAATAGACGTTTAGAAAATGTCTTTAAGATGTTTATGATTTAGAATGTATGTAAAACTGACATCTTAAAGACGTCTATCAGATTTTAGTAAACAGCAGATGCTTTCCAGATGAAGTGATATATAACAGATATCTTACAGACTTATGTGTGATATATATGTGGATGCACTGAATTTGTCAAATTGTTAGGTTAGTGGCATCGAATCTTTGAGAGATACTCACTAAAATGTTGCTAAAGATTTGGGTTGCACACCACTTACACAGTATCTCAGCGCAAAAATGAGCTATGAAAATGAAATTAAAATGAAAAATGAAATATGAGTTTAACAAAAGCAGAAAAAACTTTCACAAAAAGGTGGTTGTGTACATTTTCTATTGATGCATCAAATGGTGTAAAACGTAATGTAAATGTAAAAACAAAACAAACTTGATGGTCACATGTTGATCAGTTGGACCCTTTCTGTCTAAGTAAGTGGTCCTTGGCCAGAATAAGTTGCATTGGGAACCAGAATTTATACAGTTAGTTCAAAGGTCTGGCTACGTGAGACGTGAAAAAGAGACTCCAAAAAGATAGAGAGGGAGAGAGTAGGTGAGAGAGAGGGATGAAATGGAAACTGACGGAAATCCTATACTGCTGCAGAGGAAAGATAGCGCTGAACTGTCTTTCTCTAATTGCCTTTCTTGCCTGGTGTTCTCTGCACAGGTCTGGCATGAAGAAGCTCTCATTATACACCTGCACCTTTGGCAGCCTCATTACGGGCCTCCTTCGCCAAACGTCTGTTCTGCCCGGCGTGATCACGGTATGATCCGACTATAAAACCACTCTCCCTTTCACCCCCCCACCATGTCCAGCATACAGGTGACAGACATAGCAGCAGTTTGACGATGTTTTTATTCCCAGCTAAGCATGATTCATTTGACATTACTGGCACATTCCATGACTACTTTGGTATCCCATGATGAATATTTTTTTAAATCCTATGTTTTTATATTGAGAGAACTGTTAGATATATGTTTACTAAACTAATATTTAACAAAAAGGATTACCCGAGTGAAAAGTAGCAAGTTTATAATGCATCAAAGTAGCTGCATGATTCTGGATAAATTGAGAATCACAATTTGTTTTTTCATATAATGTAATTATAATATCATGTAATTCATGTAACTTAATAAGGGTTTTGACAAAATGTTAAATGCTGCAGTCTATCTAAAATGTTTAATTAATTTGAATCAATTATTTAAAAAAATAACTGTTGGATTGAATGATTCAATGACTCACTCATAAATACTTCGCTTGTTTCGTTATACAATCGTTATTTGAAGCGCCGAGTTACTTTCAAAAGATGATTTGCTCTATTTTGATCGCTTCCGGAGACATCAGTGTTTACATCCGAACTATAACCTTTTATCCCAGTACTTCTGTGATAATATGAAATTTAGTAACACAGTTATAACGACACTATATGGTTGGAAAGACTGTTTGTGAAGCTTTGTCATACCTATAGTAACGGCTCTCTCTGGATGAGCAGCAGCGCAAATGCAGATTCGAATGTTACATTGTGATTTTGTCAAAGGTTTAATAGACATGGCCGAATCGTTGTCATTTAGGAATGAGATTGTGTGGGTGTTTGAATGAAGATCGCGATCTTTTAATGATTAATTGTGCAGCTCCACATCAAAGGTCAGTAATTTTCCCAATTTTATTTAAATTGTGGTATTGACTGCATTCATCCAGCCCAACCGTTATTGTAAGACGTATAATGGGGGGAAAAATCTTTCATTTTTGAAAAAAATTTGTTTGTTAAACTCCAAACCAAAATTTGGTCCTATTTGCAATCCTGTTACCCCTCATTTAGGTTTATTTATTTATGTTATACATGTCCTTTTTAATTTTCATGTTTATTCTAGAAAATGACAAAACCACAAAAACAAAAAGCACTTATACTGTAATTGCAAAAAGTGAATATAAAAACTAATAACAATTTTTTTAAAAATCAAGTATTTACTATTTAGTTTGACCTCCTGAAGTAAACAAACATCACTTTTTTATTGTTAAATATGTTTGGGGGTTTTTTTCGATTGAAAAAGAAAACATTTCAGGTCCAAATGTGTACTATGTGTAATATTCATTGAAAGTACCAACTGCGAGGTAGGGAACTGTGTGAGTTACCAAAGCACTTGGATTTATGCCTTCGTGCACAAATAGAATGGATGGGATTTTGGTAATGAATGTCAAAGAGAAAACAAAGCACATCTAAGGATGTAAAACCAGGTACAGTACAGCAGTGTCAACAAACAAAAAAAGTCTCAAAGAAAACACCAATTCATGAGGAACCAGTGACAGATGGGAATAAGTACCTGACATCAATGTTGTCAGATTTTCTGTCATCCACTTCAAATTTTCACAAAAGTTTACAAAGGATGTTCCATCTGAATGATTCATTTGTGAGCTCAGATGAGGGGGGGGGGGGGGGAATCAAAGATCTCTTGAAATATGCTGAAGTCTCGCACAGTATATTGAGCTGGAGTGATCTAAGTGCATTTAGAGTCAACCTCTATCTCTGTGATGATGTGACAGTTCTGAAAGCTCAGACTGAGATTGCTTGATTGCGATAATCATGACAATGCTCATCGTTTGAAGTGCTTATGACAGACATCAGGCCACCCCAAAGTCACTTGGCAAAATTGCTTATTAGATGCAACTGCATGGCCACCTTTTGACTAGAGAACGATTCTCTTCTCCTTAACATTTTGTGGAATCCAAGAGGAATCAATAAAATTGCAATGCAGTTGCAAAGGCTGTAAAGCTCCAGCCTATTGATTGGAAAGAGTCTGTGTCTGCAATCAATCGCTCTGGGATGTAAGTTGAACCACATCAACAAAGGCCAACACACGTTCAGCCCTATTGGGCCATTTACAGAATGATTGGCTGCAGGTCTTGTGAAGGACAAAAGCATAACAATTGCCCATTAACAACCCCAAATTCATCTACAGTATCTCAAGCAGGACTGTTAAATAGACAATGCCTGAGAGTTGAATTACAGGAGTGTGAGAAGAGTTGGAAAAGTTAGAGGCAAGTTAACCAGACAGATGAACTGCTCTCAGTTGAATCAAATAAGTTCTCCAATTACACCAAAAGTAGTTTGCTACTTTAGAAATCACAAAGCTCTATATAAAAAAAAAAACACATGTCTTTGACTGCCATGTCAAAAGTTTAGATACATCGAACTTAATCTGCCAATATGAACCCTTATAATAAAAAATGTCTTCCTTAGTGTTATACCCAGAGGCCATGCCATTAAGACTAGCGACTATATAATGAGCTCTCCAATGACCCAAAGTATCAGAACACAGCTCCCTACTCTGAGCAACACTTAGTCAATAAGGTCATTCAACAAAATTTATCGTAATTAGCCATTGGCTGAAGGGCCTCAAGTGAACCTCGTCTCCACAGGGAACGCTGAGAAAAGCTCTGCACAGCAACATGAGCACATTGCCTTTTTGCCTCAAGCCTTATGTACTGTATTATCAAATATCATTTGGTTTGACATCGAGCCGGGGTGCAGCCTAAGATTTAATTTTCCCATTCTCTCGAGTCTCGTGTTGAAGCTTGCTATAAGTTCCTGCAGATTTTGTACACCAGTATCCAGCTCCTGCTGACATGCTGCATCTTATTTGTTTGTAACTTGAGTTACTTAAACTGTGATGTTAGTTATATTACAATATTTAGTGTGGGTAATGAGTTATAGTTCTTGGCTGCTGAATATGTAATATATTTTGTAACTTGTTACTTCTGTAATATGCTACCCCCAACAACTGCTTCTGATGTAGCAACAAATGCAATGAGTTCTATTGTGAAAAAAAAAAAAAAAAAAGATCTGGCAAAGGTTTTCACCCACATTTGGTGTTAGTGCCTCAATCTCAACATGCAATATGCTTTAAGGGACACTATGAAGTGAACTTAAAGTTTTATGTTGGTTTACTGTAAAAGCAGTATTTTAGCTTTTACTGTAAACAATTGCCATAATCTTAATATTTAATTTTAATTACTTTCCTGCCAGTTGGTAGTTGGCAATAAACAATACAATTGATTGGAACCTGTTATATGATGAAATTAAGCTAAGCATAGTGACTGACTCTTACACATAATCATAAATGTAAGTTATAAACCAATATTGTACTTCAAAGTACAGAAATAAACGATTATTTTACAAACAATTAAGGGGGTGCAGTGTTTGCCATACTTATTGTGGTGAGATGAGTGGTTGTTATCTCGAGTGAACTTTAATTATGAGTTGACAACCAGGCATGCACAACAATGATGACAATAAGATAATTAGCTATACAATTTTAGATAAACAAATCTCAAGTTTATATATAATAACAGGCTATAATTTCAAATGGATTATTTATTCATGCATGCTAGTAACATAAATACCAGTATAGATGTGCTGAATACCTTATTCAGAGCAGCGCCATGACAGGTATGAAAGCGAGGCTTTGAGGGATAGACTTACTGTGTTTTCAATGGTATCTGCTGTAAAAAGCTGTATAAAGCTCCTAGATCACTTATAATTTTCCACAGCTCATATTGTCTGGGGTTTTTTGTCTATTGAAATTTCTCAGAAAGATATTTTTGCAGTATTTCATCAGCAGAATATTCCAAAAACACATTAAATAACAGTAAAGCCCACTGAAGAGATGTATGTCTATCCCTCACAGCCTCGCTTTCATTCCTGTTAAAAATCAAAGATGGTGCTGCTGTGAATAAGGTCTATAGTACTGTGAAGATGAGGAACCATCACAGTACTTGAGGAACCATTTGGGTTGCGACAGTCAGAACCCTCTTGAGAACTTCTAGGCAGCTTTCAAAAAAGCTCTCTGAGGAACAAAAATGGAACCCGTAAGAACTCTAAAGACTGAAAGTTGCTTCAGTAACACCATCATTGTCCCAAAAGGCCCACTTATGTGAGAAACTACTTTCTTATAGGCCATGAATTTAGGATCTATTGTTGCTAGTTCAAAAGATGTGTCCAAGCTTCCCTTATCATTTTGAAAATGTCATATTAGTACTAACGTAGCAATGATGTTGTTGGAGTAAAGTTATTGGAGTAAAGGTGCAGGCACATTGCAAGCGAAATCCAGTCATTTCCATTGGAATCCACGCAATCCGGATCGCAAAAAAGTTCTCCACACGGATTTGCTTGTGCTTAATTTGGTCACCGCATTGACCAACGGAAAGCTGCTTGGTTTAAAAGCGACGTGAGAGGTGCTTCATGCATCGCTACACTACAATGCACCGTTTTTGCTAATGTAATTAAACCTTAACAAGGAGAATGTATGATTGTGTGATATTGCTTTTCTACAACAGTTCAATAAACAAGAAATTGAGTTACTTACTGCACAATTTTACCTGTTACTTTGAGTTTTTTTCTGCCAACGAAAATAGTCACTTTTTTCATTCATGAATGAATCTGCTTTTGAACGAATCAGGTTGAGTGAATGAATCAATGACATAAAGATTTTCACTTGTTTCGTTTCTGAATAATTGAGTGTTTTGTAATGACTTTGTTTCAGTGAATGATTCATTAGTTTACTTATGAACAGAGTATCTTGTCATCAACCTTTGAGGTGGTCCAAATACAGTTTGCAGTGAGTATATTCTACCTGTGTAGGGGGTTTGATTAAAGTGCCCCTACTGTGTTTTTTTCTTCTTCTTTTTTTCAAATATTATCTTTTATGCAGTGTGTAATACAGCTGTTTGAGAATGTAAAAGGTCTGCAAAGTTTAAAATATGAAAGTGAATGACAAATAAAGTTATGATCTCCTAAAATAAAGAATCGATTGAAATTCAGATATGGTATATTTTGTTTCCATCACGAGCTGTAAGTGGTAGACCAATCACAAAAGACTGAGTCATCTGACCAATCAGAGCAGAGTAGGCTCTCGGAAAGGACTCTTCAGACTCTGTGAGAAAAGAGGCTCTGTGATGCTGCAATGTATATTTTTTAGGTTTTTGACCTTGGATGCATGTAAACCAATTTAATATAAAAATGTAAACCTTTAATATAGCATAATAGGGGCACTTTAATAGAAACAATTTGATTAAGTTCCCTCTGCAGACAGTGCATCTGGAATGGACAGTGTAAGATTGGTCAACAATAATTAGAAAAGATGGTTTAATTTTCAGATTTTTGGAAAGGGGAAAAACCTCCTGATTTTTCGATGTCAAGATATGATCAGAGGTACTGATACTCTAACCGCCAAGTACAGGTATTACTAAAACTTCAAGCTGAATAAAGTCTTTTCCCCTTGAGATTACACAAAGATGCTGGAGGCAAGAGTTTGGTGGCTTTAAACATGACTGTCAGGACATGTATTTTTAGCAAATCAATAACTGTGATGTATACAGTCTTACATACTGTAATGTATAACAAAACATTGGGTTTTGAATATTGTAACAGTCTGTTTCAGCAGCTTGTGCTTAAAATCTTCTGAAAATGTTTATTCTAAATAGTACATTTCACTTACAGTAGACTACAGTATGTGGGCATATAAACGTCCTGATATGTCTTCCAGAGACCATCTGTACTTGCATGTTTAACTAAAGCATGTGGGCAGCAAAAGCATTTTAAATAATCCCTTCACTGATGTGGTGCCATTTTACGTGCTTCAAATTTAGACATTCACAGGAGCATTCATAAAAGTGTCATATTAATATGATTATCTCATGATGCTTACCATATTTGCACATGTTTTCTTACAAACGTTTTCAGGAACTCAGTGTTCTTATTCATATGCACCTATACACCCACGACAGTCAATCTAGTATAATTTGCAGCGTCCTCCAAGAACTGTAATTTTATTCCAGTTTCCTCTTTTCATAGAGCCATATAATATATTCCACCTACAGTAATTCCTGTGCATTCAAAAGCAGTGCATCTTTTTGGCTATGCATCATACTCAGTTTAAACTATTCTATCCTATCTTAAGTTAGCATGAAAATGCGCGCCAGGCCTGCTTTGTATCATACTCTTGTAAACAATCGGCAAATGATTTGTTTCCAGACTCATCTGTCTGTGTAAATGGCTCTATCTGAAAACGCAGCTCCATTTTGCTTTGCGGCCCTGGCAGCTGCTGTTATTTATGTTACCGCGGTGGTATTCAGGCAGTGGCAGCATTATGCTTTTGTCACTGTTGATCTCCGCAGAGGGTTAAACGGCTTTTGTTACGAATGACCCGACGATGGCGCACTTTGGATAAGAGAGCATCTGGACCAGACTGGAGAGGAACTTGTTTGAGAAGCACTCCCACATTTATGAATGTCAAGTGAGTCATTCAGTAAAGCTTAATGAGTAAATGTAAGCTTGCATAAATCCTTCAGTTATTGTCTAAGACCAAATCCCAGATACACTGATATGACAACCCTCATTCAAATTAATATTAGATTTACAGTCATATTTAAAAGTACAATCTGGCCACACATAACAAGCATTTGATTAATGAGAACTTGCATTAATCAGTGCAACCTTTATTTTTGCAGCAATCTGTCAAAACTCCCTTTTATGAGACAAACTATACAGAGGAACAAGGAAGGTCTTCTCATTAAAGTTTTCAAAAAAATACATGCACTCTCTAGTGACATTGCCCTGCACTCAACGCAAAGTTCACTTGCTTTGTATACTTATAGTCACTTATTAACAAGAGCTTTTATCTTTTTAAAAAGTCAGTCCCAGGCCCATATGCCAAAAAAATAAATATATATATGGGCCCCCCTAACCTCAAAGAGACATTTATAGATGTTCACTGTAGCATAAAAAAATAAAAATAAATACAATGCCAAACAATACCATAACAATAAAACACACCACCCAAGGCCTACACAACAACTTTTCACAACCAGAACGGAACAGCAAAAAAGTATAACCAAGGCTCAGCCAGTGTCAATAATAAACTACTGCATGCATACAAACGATCTCGACACACCCGCCCAAAATGTAAAAGCACAAATCTACTCTCTAATTTTAGTTGGATTCTCCCGGCCTTTCTTTCGGAAAATTCATCCACAATGTCCTTGGTGTTTAATTCACGGGTTCATGCATTCTCAATGAAAAAGATATGGTGACATGTGACATGGTGACATGGTGCTCCGCAAATTTTTTTTTTTTCAGTTTAAAAAATGACCGCTCCGCTGAAGAAAAAATAACATCTCACACTGTTTTCTTTTTTTTATTTGCCGCTACGATGCAGCTGTAGCGAACTAGCTCTATGCAATATTAATAATCAATCATAACTTGTTATAATTGATTATGAATATTTGGATCAGTTAATCGGGTTAACTTGATGTAGCTACATTAACATTACAACCAATTACTCGGTTCATCCCGTGAACTCTCAATATTGGTTATTAATTAATTAATAGAAATGTACATTTCCGGGGCATGGGAAATGTCTTTCTTACTAAGTACTACTAAGAGCAAGTAGTCAAGATCTATGATTAGTGACTCCAGATATGAGCTTGAGACACGGACAACTTTACGTGTGATATGAAAAAGACTTTATTAACTAGACTAAACATTTAAACTACTCTCAAATACACATACAGTATATACATGCATACAGTTTCCCAAGGGAAAGAGAGCTTGAGCAGAATACAGGAAAGCAAGAAGTTATAGCATTGTTTGATGTTCAGCAGATCAACAGCCTGAGCAAACCATCAGTTTAGTTCTAACACGCCCTTCTTGAAAAGGGGTAAGGATACTTAATGTATCAAATAATGAGACTAAGTTTGATACTTGCATGTCTCGTCCATTTGAATTCAACTGTCCTGATGCAATTTGTTGAGGCTCCGGTTGATCTTTGCTGATGTGGTCTTGATGAGAGAGAAACAATGGTAGTCAGAGGATCTTTGTTGAATGGAAAGACAAGGCCGCAGCCTGGCGCAAGCTTGGGAGTCCTTGAGGGACTTCTAGTTCAGCATCATCTTCACCATAGGACTGCTCAGGAAGGCCCAAGAGAGTGAGAGAGCAAGAGGCCAAGAGCGCAAGAGGCTAAGAGGACAAGAGGACAAGAGAGAGCTGATCTTGATGATCAGTGATTTTATAGCGTGAAGATGTCACACCCTCTGGAGGTGTGTGAGCCAATGCGAAGCTGCCCCTTTGGAAGGAGTTTTTACGACTCGTTGTCTTCTAGCAGGCCATTTGAATGTTTAATTTCATTGGGTGTTTACGAAAGAATCTACAAGATTCTTATAATACTAATGCGTCATAAAGTTAGCAAAATGTGATGTAAATTAACAAATGGGGGGCGAAGATTGGATTTTATAGAGACTAAACATGCTACACATATGATTTTGGGTTAACCATAGTATGCAAGTCATGTCTCAAACCAAAATAGTTTAGAAGAGAGAATGAATACATAGGCCAAACCACATAAAAGGAAAATTATGAGATGGAAAATTAGATACATGTTAATACATTTATCACATGGTTATATATATAGAATATATAGGATTAAAGGGTTAATTTCTTCTTCTCAGCAAGAATTAAGAGAGTGTCACAACTCTCTGGAAATTCCATTGGGTCGTAAAGCTTGTTATCAGTCTTAGGGGCTGTTTACACCTGGCCACTTAATGCGTTTTCTGTGATCGGATAGCTATCCGATCGTGAAAAGACCAGGTGTAAATGCCCTCCGAAACACATTCGAGACGGATTTGAATCCGATCGCTCAAACCACATCAGGAGGTGGTCTGGGCCGCATTCCAGACCAAACTGGACAAGTGTAAATGCATCTGGTTGTTGAAACCACATATGTAAATTTTACTCCTCCCAAAAATGCTAAAAAATAAACGTGTGAAAGCGTGTTATACAGTATAGGCTATATGTCATGTTATAGTCAGATATGACGACGCTACTGCGACACGCATCACCTCAGATGAGCAGCTGAGCATCTCTTCATCAAGCCAACGTGCAAACTATCGCAAATCAAAGTTAAAGTAAGTAGCAGACGCTTAACACACAATCATCTTCATTAAAAGTAAAGAAACTAAATGATCTTACTAGGGGTGTTGCCGCTCTCTCTTATTGCCGTCTTTGATTTTGAAATTAGCTGATGATCAATAAAATGCAGCTCATATCTGTTGCTTTTGGTGACGTGCTCTCCATTAAATCTGCATATAGCGCAGGAGTTGAAGATCGGATTTATATCGGTTTTGCAAAAACACATTTATGTGACCAGGTGTAAATGGAATCGTTTTGATAAATCAGATAGCTATCCCATCTGAGAAAACGCATGAAGTGGCCAGGTGTAAACAGCCCCTTAATGTCTCCTGTAACAGGACACCAGGTTCTGCCAGTGGGTAGGCTTCATTTGTGGGAGAAGTTTCATAGAACTTTGTTGGAAGAGTGATTTTGTTGGATTCTTCATTAAATATAATGATTAATTTGTGTGTGTCTGATTGGTCCAGACGCTACACAGCGTTTGCACGTAGTGCAGCGTCATTAAAAAAATGAAGGCGTAGTTCTACGGCACCCGCGTGGTGCAAAAAATAACACATGCACACAAGAAATTACAGAGAAATTAGAAATTACTGCACATGACATGCATACAAAAAATATATTTATTGTGGCAACAAATTAATTAATACATTCCCTCGTTCTATTAGGCGACGGGCCCCCAATTGGCCCGGGCCCATTTGCACGTGCATACCCTGCATGCCCAGACGCAACGCCACTGGGTACATCAATTTGCATTTAAATTCACTGAAAACTAAGGACCTGATTTAACAAAATCGTTGGACGGTTTCCATGATTTCCAGGAACATATTCTCATAAAATGGTGGATGACCACCAGTAAGTCTGACATAAACAAAACACCATTCAACCATATAATAACACCACCACTTTATGATTGTAAAGTGCCCCCTATATGTATGTTCTCAGATATGAGTCTTACTCTTGGGGTTTCTGGCCACTGATACAGCAAGAACAGATTACACCTTTAGCATCAGACCCAACCCCTGTGCCCAAATCTTAAATCACTATTGTAAGTGAGGCTGACTTTTAGCCCACAGAGCGGTAATATTCTGCTGTATGTGAGGTATTCTCTTTCTTTGACATCAGCCAAGTAGGAGATTCAAATTCCCCTGTGGTTAATTTACCTACTAAACACTAAAGGCAATTTGTCAGTTTAATGATGGTGAAAGGTTGTGTGGTGAAAGGAGAGAGAGAGAGAGAGAGAGAGAGAGAGAGAGAGAGAGAGAGAGAGAGAGAGAGAGAGAGAGAGAGAGAGAGAGAGAGAGAGCGCAGCTAGTAATGATGAATGTTTGGAGTTTCACATCAATGTTTGAATTGATTTATACTGTTTGCTCATGTGTAATCAGAATTAATTAGAGGCATTTTTTCCTGAAACGTCATGATGATGCAGCAGCTATGCACAATTTCAGGAAAGATTACTAATTAAGACACAATGAGATCTGAGCATCTTATTAAGACAGGATTTGTTTTACAGTAAACTCTTGATACCAGATTTTCATTTAGAATACTGGATGTCCTTCTCTTATTGTGAGCATCAGGGGGTGTGGAACAATCTGCTTGTGTGACATATATAGTTCAAGGAGCGAGATCTGGTATGTCGTGACATCTCACGCCATTGGAAAGGACAGCATGAGAGAAATACTTTGGCTTGCTTTGCACAAGTGAGTGCTGAGAATGTGGCACAGGACAAACGGGAGCACTTCTTTTTGACACACACCCACCCTCTTCCCATGGGGTGTCATGGATAAATAAAAATGACGGCTTTTTTGGTTGGGTCCACTTGGTTTGGCCATGGTGTTAGTGCGGTGGCTCATGCCCTTGTCATGTTAGGATTATATTTTTATGAAATTACACAGGTATGAATGAGAATTACATTTTATATGCTACATGAGGCAGAAAATTAAGGATATGTATCCTTATTTGGCTGATTAGAGCAAAACAGATGACATCAAGAAAGGTGAGAAACAAAGAAAATTAGTCTGTTGGCCGATTCATTAGGAAATTATTGTTCCCTTTCGTCCTGGGAACTCCAACGTGTCGTCGGGGAGTTCCCTGACGAATTGGGATCACGCTAGGGAGCCTAATTACCTCTGATAGAATTAAAAACGAGCCAATAAAAATTGGCATGCAATCTTTGCATTCCGCGAGCCGCCTACAAACGCGGATATAAAAGCGTAAGTAAAACATTGCATAGACGCTTTTTGCTTCGGAGCCTCTCAGAGCTTACCTGCTGTTCTGAAGTTTGGAACGAGCTTGGAGAAGAAACGTTCGGTGTGCTGGTGTGACGGTGCTTCAGTGATCCTCGTCTCAAGTGCAGCACGCGGTTGCAGTTTCCGGCGGTGTCTGCGGCGGTGATCCCTCGGCGCTTCGGCACTGGAGAGCAGTTTCTTTTTTATTTATTTTTTGCTAAAAGAGCTCCACGGTGTGTTCGCGTCCTTTTCAGGATGTCGACTCGCCCGTGCGTTTCTGGATGCGGTCGACTTCTCCCTCAGGCTGATGGCCACAAACACTGCTTCACGTGTCTGGGCTCAGCACACGCTGAAGCGGCGTTTGTGGATGAGTCATGCTCTCATTGCGGGAGTATGACTCTCGCGCTACGTTCGAGACTGAGATCCCTGAAACATGGGGGAGTCCCTTCAGAGAATCTCCGGTCTAGTTCGTCTGCTGGTTCAGTTCAGCAGACGGCTACTTCGGTGATTCCTGTTGGGGAGCGAATGAGGATTACTGTGAGAAACGCGACAGGTGGAAGATCCTGTCGGGCGCCTCACACCTCTAGTTGCACGCTGCCATCGGTGCTTCCGGTGGAGCGGCCGGAGCCCCCTCGTGCGGTTCCTGTTGTCTCCTTCGGCGCGCCACCTGAGGATCAGATGTCGATCGCGGCATCGGAGGAAGAGCGGTCATCTTCTGGCGAAGATTCTACGGCGCTGCCCCCTTCGGGTGTGGTGGCGTCGGTGGAGCCTGACCCGGAAATGGCCGCTATGCTCGAGCGGGCGGCCGCAAATGTCGGGCTTGCGTGGAACCCTCCACCGGGTCCCGAACCTTCGCGGCTAGATGATTGGTGTCTCGGAGCGGGTCGTGCTGTTGCCCCACGGCCCGCTCAAGTCCCTTTCTTTCCCGAAGTGCATGAGGAGTTGAGGAAGTCTTGTACGTGCTCCCTCCGGGCGCGAAAGTCACCGCACGTTCGCTGGGTCGGGCGATGTCCACTTTGGTGGTCCAGGAGCGCCACATGTGGCTGACCCTGGCAGATATGAGGGAAGCGGAGAAGAACAAACTTCTCAACTTCCCCGTATCCCAGGGCGGCCTCTTCGGCGACGCGGTGGAGAACTTGGCCCAGGAGTTCTCCGCCGCCCAGAAGCAGTCGGAGGCTATACGGCATGTCCTGCATAGGAGGCGGCCTGCTGCGGGTCCGTCTCCTGTGGCTGTACAAGCCCCGGCTGCTTCCCGTCGCCGAGGTTGCCCTCAAGCGCCAGCTCCTCCTCCAGCGCAGCCTACCACCCCTGGAACGAGGAAGTCTTGTCGCAAGAGGGCGGCCCAGCCCGCTCAGATGCCCCCGGCCCCTTCCCGTAAAAGGAAGGGAGGGAAGCGTTCCTGAGACAGGCGACCTGGTGGAGGATTTCAGAGCTGCTCAGGAGGGTGCCTCTGCACACCTCCTTCCCCCGGGGGAGGGCCGGCGGGAGAATATTTTGTTCCGTTCGGTTTTTGTTCCCAAAGTTTCAATAAAAGAGCAGTTTCCTCTTCTTCCTCCAGGTAATCCTCGGTCGAGACTGACGGGCACTCAGTCTCCTCCACCCAAGAGGGTCCGAACGACGGTGGATGCTGTCTGCGAGCAGCATCGCTCTCGTTCCCCTCTTCCCAGTCTGCAGATAGCAGCGACGCTACCCCGGTTGCGTCGCTCCGGTCGGCGGCTGGGCCCAGAGGGGCAGAGACCAGTTCACGAGGAGGCAGGGCCTTGTGCCTCGTCTCTTCCCCTCCCCTCACCACGGGGCAGCCCGCAGCAGAAAGCCTACGAGCTCTCTCTGCCGTCTGCCCCACGGTGGACCGCCCAGACCCCGCTTCCAGTGGCTACATTGCCACTGGAGCCGGGTCCCGGCCTTCCACCTCGCTGCCCCTCCGCGGGTACGCCGGTGGTTCGGGTGGGCTTATTGGGTCGGTACCTGGAAGCCTGGCTAGCGCTTCCGGGTCCATCCCGATGGCTCATCCTCACCATTCGGCTCGGCTATGCAATTCAATTTGCACGCCGGCCTCCCAGGTTCAGGGGCATCCACTTCCCCCGTGTGCGGTCAGTGGATGCCCCTGTCCTGCGGAAAGAGATTGATGTCCTGCTGGCGAAGGACGCGATCGAGCCGGTCCCTCCTGCCGAGATGAGGTCCGGGTTTTACAGCCCCTACTTCATTGTACCCAAGAAAGGCGGTGGGTTACGACCAATCCTGGACCTGCGAGTTTTGAATCGGGCCCTGCACAAACTCCCGTTCAAAATGCTCACGCAGAAGCGCATTTTCGAATGCATCCGTCCCCAGGATTGGTTTGCAGCGATCGACCTGAAGGACGCGTACTTTCACGTCTCGATTCTTCCTCGACACAGACCATTTCTACGGTTTGCTTTCGAGGGTCGAGCGTATCAGTACAAAGTCCTACCCTTCGGGCTGGCCCTGTCGCCCCGCGTCTTCACGAAAGTCGCGGAGGCGGCCATTGTTCCCATGAGAGAACAAAGCGTTCGCATTGTCAACTATCTCGACGACTGGCTAATTCTGGCTCACTCGCGAGATGTGTTGTGCGATCACAGGGACATGGTGCTTCGGCACCTCAGCCGGTTGGGGCTTCAGGTCAACTGGGACAAGAGCAAACTCTGCCCCGTGCAGAGGATCTCTTATCTCGGTATGGAGTTGGACTCGGTCGCCCAGACTGCGCACCTCACGGAGGAGCGCGTCCAGTCAGTGCTCACCTGCCTCAGGTCTTTTCGAGGCAGGACAGCGGTTCCACTGAAACAATTTCAGAGGCTCCTGGGGCATATGGCAGCCGCAGCCGCAGTAACGCCACTCGGCCTGTTACATATGAGACCGCTCCAGCACTGGCTTCACGATCGAGCCCCGAGGTGGGCGTGGCAGAGCGGCACGTTCCGGGTCAAAGTAACCCCGCACTGTCGCCAAACCTTCTCCCCGTGGTCGGATCCTGCGTTTCTACGGGCCGGAGTGCCCCTAGTCCAGGTTTCTAGGCATGCTGTGGTTTCCACAGATGCCTCTGCCATGGGGTGGGGGGCCACGTACAAAGGGCATGCAGTCTCGGGTCTGTGGACGGGGCCCCAGCTGCGTTGGCACATCAACTGCCTAGAGTTCCAAGCAGTACGCTTGGCTTTGTGCCGCCTCAAGGGGCTTCTCAAAGACAAGCACGTACTGGTCCGTACGGACAGCACTGCGACCGTTGCGTACATCAACCGACAAGGTGGTCTACGCTCCCGCCGCATGTCGCGACTCGCCTCCCACCTCCTCCTATGGAGTCAGAAGCATCTGAGGTCGCTTCGCGCCACTCATGTTCCAGGGGAGCTCAACCGTGTGGCAGACGAGCTTTCACGGTTGCCTCCCCTGCCAGGAGAATGGCGACTCCATCCCCAGGCGGTTCAGCTGATCTGGAGTGTTTTCGGAGTCGCACAGGTAGACCTGTTTGCCTCTCCGGACACGACCCATTGCCAGTGGTTTTACTCCCTGTCCGAGGGGACCCTCGGCACGGACGCCCTGGCTCACAGCTGGCCCCGGGGCCTGCGCAAGTATGCGTTTCCCCCAGTGAGCCTTCTTGCTCAGACACTGTGCAAGGTCAGGGAGGACAAGGAGCAGGTCCTGTTAGTGGCGCCATATTGGCCCACCAGGACTTGGTTCACGGAACTCATGCTCCTCACGACAGCCCCTCCTTGGCCGATTCCTCTGAGGAAGGACCTCCTTTCTCAGAGACGGGGCACTCTATGGCACCCGCGTCCAGACCTTTGGAAACTCCATGTCTGGTCCCTGAACGGGACGCGGAGGTTCTAGGTGATTTACCACAGGCAGTGGTAAACACCATCACTTCTGCTAGAGCCCCCTCTACGAGGCGCCTCTATGCGTTGAAGTGGAACCTATTCATCGAGTGGTGTTCCTCCTACCAGGAGGACCCCCGAACTTACCCGATCAGAGTCGTGCTTTCCTTCCTACAAGATGGGTTGGAGCGAAGGCTGTCTCCCTCCACCCTCAAAGTGTATGTTGCCGCAATAGCTGCACATCACGATGTAGTAGAAGGTAAGTCCGTGGGGAAGCACGATCTGATCATCAGATTCCTCAAGGGTGCTAGGAGGTTAAATCCACCTCGTGTTTTGCACTCTGTACCCTCTTGGGACCCAGCTCTGGTACTGAGAGCTCTTCAAAGTCCTCCCTTTGAGCCCTTGCTGACAGTGGAGCTGAATATCCTGTCCATTAAGACAGCGCTCCTGTTGGCATTGGCTTCTTTTAAGAGGGTCGGGGATCTGCAGGCTTTTTCGGTCGATGAATCGTGCCTAGAGTTCGGGTCGGGCCTTTCTCGCGTGATATTGAGACCCCGGCCCGGATATCTGCCCAAGGTTCCTACCACTCCCTTCGTGGATCAGGTAGTGAACCTGCAAGCGCTGCCCCAGGAGGAGGCAGACCCAGCCCTAGCTTTTCTCTGTCCAGTCCGCGCCCTGCAGGTTTACACTGTCAGAACGCAAAGCTTCAGGACCTCAGATCAGCTCTTTGTCTGTCACGGAGGCCAGCAGAAGGGGAAGGCCGTCTCCAAGCAGAGGTTAGCTCACTGGTTAGTGGATGCTATCACCCAAGCGTATGAAGCTACGGGTGAGCCTTGTCCTCCCAGGTTGCGTGCTCACTCTACGAGAGGTGTTGCCGCCTCCTGGGTGTTGGCTCAAGGCGCCTCGCTGACAGACATTTGTAGAGCTGCGGGCTGGGCGACACCGAACACGTTCGCTAGGTTCTATAGCCTACGTGTGGAACCTGTTTCCTCCCGAGTACTCGCTACGGCCAGTGGTGCGAGGGAATAGGTTGTGTCGGCTTGCTACGCCACTCCGTGCCTCAGCCGGATATGTGCGTCTTTCGCTCCGTTGGCGCCCTACGTTGGTTAGCCTCGTGAGTTCCTCCATCACCCCGTTCGGTGCCTGGCGTGGCGGACCGCCGGTGCCAGGTCTACTACCTCTAAAGGAGTTGTTGTGTAGACTGGGTGTTATGTCCAGTGGTCTCTTCGGTGGCCCATTATGCCACGTGCAGTCCAGCCGTGTCTTCCCCTTGACAGACTCGTTCTGTCGTCCCTGTTGAGTACGCTCCCACTCCCCTAGGAGGGGACTACCTCAGGGACTGCCATATGTTTCACTATCCCCCTGGGCTAGTACATATGTGTATTCCAGGCCTTCTTCAGGCATCTGGCTTCCGCAGCGTTCCCTTCCCCCTTTTACGGGTTGGGCACGCTTTCCCAGTGTTATCCAATCCACTGTGTGGGTCTTGCGGAACAGCAGTGTGACTCCCTTGCTAGCTCCCGTAATTTGTGAAACTGCTTAGGGTAGCTTAGCTGGGCGCTGGAAGGGGCCAGCACCATGGCGTTTTGTTAGGGATCCCAATTCGTCAGGGAACTCCCCGACGACACGTTGGAGTTCCCAGGACGAAAGGGAACGTCTCGGTTACGTATGTAACCCTCGTTCCCTGAGTACAGGGAACGGAGACGTGTCGTCCCTTCGCCATGTTGCTGTACCTTCGTGGAGGGCTGGACTCTGTTCGGCTCCTCAGCGAAAAGCGTCTATGCAATGTTTTACTTCCGCTTTTATATCCGCGTTTGTAGGCGGCTCGCGGAATGCAAAGATTGCATGCCAATTTTTATTGGCTTGTTTTTAATTCTATCAGAGGTAATTAGGCTCCCTAGCGTGATCCCAATTCGTCAGGGAACTCCCCGACGACACGTCTCCGTTCCCTGTACTCAGGGAACGAGGGTTACATACGTAACCGAGACGTTCTGTACTGTATCTCCTTGTGTTAAAGACACAAGTAACTGTTGTAATATAATAATGCCAATATTTTATGCTGAAAAGTGACTTTTTGCTAAATTGCAATTATGCGCTACAGTTAAACATTCCCACGGTTCTGACGGCGGCTCACAATGATGTGGTACAGTACTGATAAAATGAGCAGCTCACTCAGTTCGTCAGTGTAAATGGGGTTGAGACTGAGAATAGAGCTCTTTCATCTTGGCTGATAAGAATGTCCTGATTGCATCTAAATGTAGAGCAACATTTTCAGCATTATCAATCAACGCCACGTTCTCAGACCTCCACAAAAATTAGCTCCAAAATGATCTCCGCCCATTTTAATTTTCCATGACAGAGCACATTAGTTCTTCCACCTTCCACAATTAGATTGGCAAATGATCACAGTTTTCGTGGCTGCGGAGCATCAAAAGAGAGATGATGTTGCGGGACACATTTTCCTGGTGTGTTCCTGGAGTGTACGGCGTCTCGTGGGAAACCCTTTTTCATCAGCGACCGCCGAAGACCCACAATTCTTTGCATTTGTTTCATGCTGGTGAGTCTCATTCATTTCAGCCCAGGCCTTCTGCTGTGGGTCTCCTGAGGCGTTGTCCCACTGAAAAGCTGCGAACCTTCCTCTGAACCTTTATCTCTCTTTCTTTCTCTTGTTCTTTCCCCTCTTTTCTCTCCACCCCCTCTCTCTTGTTCGACACTAACTGGGGCAGTCAAGCTGAAAACGAATTATGTGTAGAAGTTTCCATAGACAAAGGGGATGAGGCTGACGGAGTCGTGATTCATTTACTCTTGTGTAGGCTACCTCTCCTCCGTGAGAAGATGGATTTGCTTTCGCCTGAGAGTGACGGAGATGCTCTGTGATATAAATCACATTACTGCTGCTTGACTTAATTGATGGTGAATTTGTTGGTGGAGTCCCATAGGGTTTGGTAATTATGACATGCAGCTGTTAAGCACTGTCACTCTGGACCAATCATATCGGTTCACTCTGTTAACTAAGCAACACAAGCATTCATCTCATTTGCTGGGATTTCCTTATAATTAATCATATACGTTTGGTACTGTAAAACGGTAAGAATATTTCACATGTTATGACTATGATGCATCTTTCACGAGTCACCTCTGACCATCTTCCTTGCAACTTATCCATAGGGAGGCTTAAATTATATGCCTCTTATTTTGTTATATTGTATATATATATATATGGGGTGGGTGTGTGGGTGTGTGTGTATGTGCAATACTTTACTGTTACTGGCAGGCTGCGGTTCAAACATTTTTACAGCTGAAGGTCGGCAGGTCGCTGCTGTTGGTCACTAATGGGTGTTTCTACAGCTAGATACTCTACAACGGCTGCATAACTGACCGTAGCTTTTTAAAATCTGATCACAAATTTAATGTATTGCTTGTGAAAATTAGATGAAATTCTGTTCACTGACATTGTTCATGGAGATGAACAATTATCAATGAATGAATTAAGCTCACTCACGACGGTTCCTACGCTACGTCCTACCTCGTACGCCGACTTCCATCACCCGTGAACGCGCGTCGATCGCTGCCGGAAGTCAGATATTTTAATTTATAAAGTTTTAAATATGTATATTTTTACGACAAAACCGCACGGATTACCCTCAGAAGGCCTTCGTTTATCCCCCTGGAGCTGGATGGATTACTTTTGTGAAGGATGTATGCACATTTTGGGACTTGAAGGAGGTGGACCCCATTGCTTCACATTATATCCACTGAAGGGTCTAAGACATTTTCTAAAATAACTGAAAATGTGTTCGTCTGAAACAAGATTGACATATGCATCTCGAACGGCTTGAGGGTGAGTAATGCATGTGTTAAATATCATTTTTGGCCGAACTATCCCTTAAGGCATTTCCACATTTTTTTCTGGACACTGTACGTAATCATTAAATCAAAGACCTTCCACTCAATGTCCAATCACAAGTAAGAGGCATTTGAGAAGCACCAATGAGTCACACCTCAACATATGTAGTTGGATCACAAGAGACGGATCTTAATACCAAGTATAAACAGGCCTAAAGAAGTGAAATGCTTCTTGGATGTACCAGAGAAAGTACAGAAAAAGTGTAGAAGCAGCAGAAAGCAGAAGAAATAAAGTGTTACTTAAAGCCTTGAGGAAAAACTGACCGACATAGACGGAGTCAATCTCAATAATCAATGGAAAGAAACTAATGTCATACTGTCTAATTTCTTAGCTTAATAACTGCCTTTCTTTCCAATTACCATGGCTGGCTTTGCCCAGAAGGCTGAAAGCTGTGGACAGACATATTTACCTCCAAATAATCAGCTTTGTTATTTCTCTAGCCACACCCTGGGATACCCAGATCAGATTTAGACCTGGATATTCCTCCTTTCATCCCCAGAAGGGTGAGCTAAATAGATGCGCTGATTGAGCTGATGGGAGTGATTAAAGTGTGAATCTGTGCAGTGTCAGCGGGAATGCACACCAGCTTTTCCATGCTGATGAGGACTGCAGTGGTACATAAACATGGTGCCATTGTGGAATGGTACATAAACGAGCGTGCAGCATTGCTGACCATCACTATGAACGCTCATCAACAAAGTAAAAATACTCATTAAACTAAAACTAAAAATATGCCCATCCATCAACCTTCGGTATGGTTGGTTGTGAAAAAAATCAGCTTTATTATTCCAAGATTATGCAGACTCTTGCCAATAAACTCTTTTAATGCCAGTTTTGAACTGTGACCACACAGTCTTGATTTCACAGTTCTGTCAACCTGCATTACTGCATTTCTAATAATTCTCTTGCTTGGCTGGGCTGAGACGACAGCTCGCCACAGCCAGCATCAATTATGTGAGAAAGAAGGACCTGGATTCGAGCCAGACCAGATCAGACCCCAGCACCCCTCACATAGTATATGGAGAGAGACACACCTGGCCAGCCAAGCTCAATTCAACATGCAGACGACGCAATAGCCACAGCACCGTAAAACAATCTTATTAGCCGAGTTTACTCACACGGTTTAAAGGAAATGATTGCTTTGACTCATGTGGGCCTTTTTAATTGATTTATTTGTGCATCTTTGCCAAGCATGAGACACACAGTGAAAGCTTGGGACATTTCTGAATGGAATCCAAGATGCAGACTTATCTTCGTTTGATTAACATATTGTAGGGCTCTTGAGGCTCTTCGATCATTGATTTAAAAAGGGCAGTACTGTCATGCATACTTAAATTATCCATTGGGTATGTCAATCTCTTTCACTCTTTCATACACTATGTGACTTCAGCAAGGTTACCAACTCACACTGTAGGAGTAGATGGCATGCAATGTAAAGCCAAAAGTCATGATTTATGTGCTCACACTACTATACGATCCGATCGCCGAGTTGCGAATCGACTGCTCACACTGTGAAACATGCGCGATAAACCCCCTATTTGCGCCGATAGACCATGATATTGTCTATCCAGAGATCTTGTCAAAAGCATCAGCTATCGCTATCAAGAGGATTTAGCATTTCCAATTTATGTATTAAATTATTATTATTATTATTAGGCTAGGCCTATTAAATTGATATTACAATTCATTTGCCCCGCAATAATTTCAAAGCGCATCACCACATAACTGCGAGGATAATTAAAGATTAGATAGATTATCTTACTCCTCATTGAAAATGATTTAAAAACATTTAGGTCGATTGTACAATGAATGATAGGCCTATAATTAAAATTATTATATAATATGTCTATAATATGTCCGAACACTGCAATAATCAGTCTAATCAGAAAACTAAGAGCAGTCTTATTTCAAAAACAACTTGTTTAACACAAAATACTTCTCTTCTCATTTTAAAAAGTCAATATGGGGTAGTACATCAACTGTTTGGTTACGGATATTCTTCAAAATATCTTCTAGAAATTCATACAGGTTTGAAACAGCTTGAGGGTTAGTAAATTATGACAGAATTTTCATTTTAAGTGAACTATTCCTTTAAGAAAATTAATTAAGACAGTTAGGCTATACCCCCAAGATTTAACTCTCATTGTCTTTGAGAGAATATGCGCCGAAAACACGTCAGTTTTTACTTTCACTTTCTGTATAGTGAATAATTGACTGGGGTCTGAGACTTCTTCACCGACATAAGTCTAGCGTAATATTTGCACATTGCTTGTGTGATATCCACTGACCTACCTTCGTGGTTTAAAAGTGAAATATTTCCATGCGACGTGATAATTTTTCTTTATCACCAATTGCAAAATGATGGACAATGGTTCACATTTCCCATGATAATAAAATTAAGTAAATATTAAATAAATTAGTAAAGAAAGTGAAAGTGAAAATTGAAACAAGTAAATTAATGATCAAGTAGGCTACTAAAAATACTTAAAAGAGGCGCCGGTGTAGCTATATGTACACAGGTGGCTTGGAAGACGTGGGTGGTTGATCCATTTTGAACTGAAGGTAAGCAACAGTTAGCTAAATTGCAGCTAGTTTGATAACTACAGAACTTTAAGATCTCCCATTCGTTTTATTTCTTGTTGCATTAGAGGTGAAATGGTTTAACTTCTGTTTTCATGCAGGCGCAGCTAGGGAAAAAACACAGAGTTTAGAGCAATCGGTTCGTAGCTTCAACCGTGCAATATCCTCAAAGGACATGGCCTCTGACATGCCAGAAATTCATCCGACCATCCGACTGCCGTTTGGGAGAGGTTTATCACATCTTGTTTCCCTCTGTACACAGCACGACAAACGATGCACGACAAGCTGAAAATCGGCCCGACTCAAAAAAGAGCCGCACGAGTCAGAATTCGGCTCAAAATCAGGCAAAAATTGCAGTGTATGCCCAGCCTTATTAGTATTGTATCTTTCAAAGCACATGTCCTAACACATATAATTCTGTTTGATTACAGCTATGTGTTGCATTTGAACCGATGCAAGCACAGTATATAGATTTACTGCAAGTCACTTTGTGTTTGACTTTGTCTTTTTCTGTTGTGTCAAGCTGGCTGCATTTCCCGGGTCTAACGCTCGTTCATCAATGTGTCAGCCACATGCCTGATGTCAATTTCTTTAGTAGCATGCTCATAATGATCTAACGGGTGTCCAACCCCAGGCGCTGACAGCTGATCAGAGCATCCACATGGCAGATGTGCTCTGAGGTGATCGTGTTCCATTGATATTTTCATAGAGGTTAAAGAATCAAGATTGTGGCTTCAGCAACACTTCCGAGTGAAAACAAGATGTTAACCAGATTGAAGAGGCTAACCAAATAGTTGGCTAATTCGGTTCCTCCCGCTGAAACAAAATTTTTTAGTGTGTATATATACTTTATTTCTAAGAATTAAGCATATACTGTCGCTCCGAGCAAGATGATGTTGACGAGACCTTGGACTTTAATGCGATATATCTTCTTGTTTAATATTTCGTGCCGAAATACGTTTTGTGATAGGTCAGTTACTTGTGTCAGCAGTGTGCAGTAGGTACACCCATCTTTAATTTTCAGTTATCTGTGGGAATTGACCATAAAAATTAGACATTTGCAGGAGTAATTAATTTACAGACATATATCTTAAAACCTACACGGGTCAATTTAGGTCAAGATATCGTCTGTCAGTCAGTGATGCCCTATGTTTGTTAGGGAATCACAAAATGGCCGCTCGAACTGTGTTTCTGTGTGAACGTTCTTACTCTACTAAAAACAAAGCTGATGTTGATGATGAATGACCACCATCTGTATGATGAATGGGAGAAAATATATAGGACATATGGGCGACTTGTTCTGAAGCAACATTCTGAAGAGTAATCAAGCATAATATTTATTTTATTAGAGACTGACATTGTTCTTTGCAGTGTTGTGGTCTAATATATCACCATTTTCTGGATAACAGTCCTGATGGTGTGCTTCATCAGAGAGCCTGCTGGAGTTTGGCTGAATGCTCTGGAAAAAAAGATGAGAGAGGTGGCTTGAGGCGTGATTGGTGTGTGTGTTAGTGAGTGATTGTGATGTGTGTAAGAAGAGTAAGCTGAGATGAGATCGTATCTAGTGGAGTTGATCCTGAGTGGGAATTCAATGACGAGAAGGAGAGAATATGTGCTCCCATCGAAGTGCTTGTCATTTTTTCTTAGTCTTAGTCTTCTTTTCTTTCTAAATAGCCAGAGTGTTTTTTAAAAGAAATTAATACTTTTACTTAGCAAGGACACATTACATTGATTATTTACTGTCGAAAGTAACAGTAAAGACATTTGTAATGTAACAAAAGATTTACAATTATTTCATAATATTACTTTTTTTTTTTTACAGTATTTGTGATTAAATACATGCAGCCTTGCTGAGCATTAAAAAAAAAAGTTTACAAAAAACAACCAAACTTTTGAATGTTAGTGAATGTCACAGCCATGAACCATAGTTTACTTGGTTGCAAATGTTACCGGGGGAGGGACATGCACACTCTAGATCTAGATATAAAAATCTATTTAATGCATCAATATTTGAGTCATCAATATTTTTGGTTTGTTACATTGAGTGACTATATATTAGTCAAAAGTGAATTAATTAAATATTTTTGAGGACACTAGCATACACATGTCTCAGAACTAACACACACAGAGAGAGTAAAAGACACCCTGTCGTTCCAAACCTGTCTGGTTTTCGTTTTTCTGCAGAACAAAAGGAGATAATTTAATGAATATATGATTGCGTGAATTTAATACAATGGCAGTACATTGTGACTCAATTTAACACTTGATAAAATGCTCAAGTGTGTCATCAAAAAGGAAATTGCGGGACAGCGCACAGGAGAGCGCACAGGAGAGCAATAGCAGCCTCCGTTTTATTGTATAATTCTTAAATATCAGGTTGTTTCTCAGTAAAACCAGTCAGTGCACTTAGAAAATGATCAGCGAACCATGTACGTTTGTGCTGACACTGTTGGGTACTTTATTAAGCGTAAAATGAGTTACTATGTCCAGCCATTGTTTGCTGCCAAATACTACCGAATTCTCTCTTTTTTTTAAAGTGACTGGTTGCAAGTTTGGTTTGCAAACAATTCAAACGTTCTTTTTTATTTATATAATTTACAATTGCTTCCATTTGTCAGTGTTACACCTATATGTATTTCAGAGTAGCTTACAGTCGCAGATTTGATTGATTTACTGATTGAAATGCAACAAAGCACGTTCCGACGAGAGACTGAGAAATGGAGCATGTCTGAGACAGCTATGTGCATTGCCACCTTTAACCAGCGCTGCCAATGACTTAAAGGGTTTTTTAATGTTTGGTAAAGAGAGGATTCAGAGTGAAATAACCTCAGATAGCTTACTGCAGCTGCTGTTCTCAGTAAACACAAAGAAAGATCACATAATCACTGATTTCAAAAGTGCTGACAGCAGAGTAAATAGATTTTTAGAGGGGCTGAGATGAAAGATGGCAGTTGAAGTCCTAAATATGGCCTGGCAATGCCTATCAGTGAGTGAGAAAAGTATTTTGAAACATACTGCTTTTCCACTGAAGCTGGTGCTGGAGCTGGTGCCCAATCTGGAACCGGGCTGCGCTTTTCCATGCAAAAAATAAAAATAAATAATAAATAAATCTTGGATCGATGTCCAAATCCTTTTTTTTTCTAAACAGACCCCGAACCTGCTCTTGAACAAGGGAACCATGATGCTGGTGAGAAGAACCTAAATACCTCAGGCAATGCTACATGAGGGAAAAAAAAACAATAAAATCAATAACATTGTCCAGTGTGTATTTACATGAAGCATCAAAAGTACCATAAAGCAATTGAAGATAAGGATGTGAAGACTTCTAGGATGTCTCTTCCAGGCCCTGTATTATGAGCCACCAGCCATTTCCAAAAGGTTTTCGCTTGTTTTTGTTTGAAACTAATGTGACACATCAGCTTTTGTAGGTGTTTACATCAGGAAAGCAGATAGGGGACAATCAAAGGAGGGCAAAGGCACACACATCAAAGCACACCGGCTACAAAAACCACATCTGAGTTCTTGAGAAGACGTGCTCGCCTTTGAGTCCATTTACTCTTTCAACCAATCCACACTGCAGGAACCTGTTAGGCAGGAGATACAGCAAAAAGCAAGAAGAAATAGCAACTTTAGCTCATTTGCCAACAGCATGGTTCAGGTGAGCGCAGCAGCAGCGATGATCCGTGAGGAACACTGCAGATTTTTTTTCTCAACCTTTAGTCAAAGTGAATACCAGAGCGGGTTAATATGCTGTGACCCCCATGCATTCCTGACACAGAACTGGTATGAGCTCACTGCAGACATTTATTCCATTAAAGCCAACTTTTCACCTCATTTCCTTCTAAGGCATTTCCAGAGAGTGAGGCTGAGAAAGGAACAAAGGGTCGAGAAAAACGTGACAGAGAGGGAGGAGTGCAGGAAGGTCTGAATTAAAATTTAAGGCAGGCCTAATCTTCCCTTCCAGAGTGAATTGATCAGTTTTTCCACTCTATCATGTGACCCCCAGACTGTGAAATGAGGGTTTGTATGCACTAGAAAATCAATATGTTAACCCACCTGGTTAACCAATCCCCAAACTATGGCTAAAGGGCTGTTAAATTACAATAAAATAAAAAAACTTTTTTTTAAAACTAATTAATTAATTTTAAAAACTTTAATTAATTGATATCAATCTATATAACAAGTAATATAGAATTGGAAATTGTAGCAAATATTATGGAATGTTCTGTTACTTATTATTATACATAGCTCTAAGTTATTGTAAATTAAAGTGCTTTAGACTTCAATACCTGCTGTACATTAACATTTAAACTTTAATTTATTGATACGCCAAATATTTATCAAATTAATCAGATATTATCAATATTTGCTGAAGAAACCCAAATAAAGTTCATTCAAATACATTACATTATTCATTACAAAAAGTGGCTTTAGAAGTAAAAAATCTATATAACAAGTAATATATAGAATTGGAAATTGTAGCAAATATTATGGAATGTTATTTCTTATTGTACATCGCTCTAATTGATTGTAAATTAAAGGGATAGATCACCCAAAAATGAAAATTAGCCCATGATTTACTCACCCTCAAGTCATCCTAGGTGTATATGACATTCTTCTTTCAGACGAATACAATCAGAGTTATATTAAAAAATGTCCTGGCTCTTCCAAGCTTTATAATGGCAGTGAATGGATGTATATTTTTCCATCAAAGTGCATCTATCCATGATGAAAGTGCTCCATACGGCTCGGGGGGGGGGGGGGGGGTAATAAAGGCCTTCTGACGTGAAGTGATGCATTTGTGTAAGAAAAATATCCATATTTAAAACGTTATTGACTAACTAGCTTCCGGCAGAAAGCCGTACACATCGATTTACGGGGAAAGAGTAACCCTTGATCTGACGCACAACGTAATGATGAACGCGGAAACGCAGAGGATAGAGCAAAACAAAACGCCAGTCACCAATTACGTCCTACGTCATACATGTGTCACGGGTTACTCTTATGGCACAAGTCGACTTGCGTAGAATGCGTACGGTCGTCTGCCGGAAGCTAGTTATTTTAGTTGATAAAGTTTTAAATATGGATATTTTTCTTACATGAATGCATCGTTTCACGTCAGAAGGCCTTTATTAACCCCCCCACCCCTGCTGTGTGGAGCACTTTTATCATGGATAAAAGCGTTCTCACACACACACACACGCTGAGTGAAAGTGTCCGGACTCTTAAAAGTTTATTTTGAGTGGCTGTGTAGGCAGTACTTTAATTAGCACTCAGAACTTAAAACCATTTAAAATCCATTTATTGCTTAAAACCACAAGTCTGTCACACTTAAAGAGCCAACAGCACTTAGAGGAGTGTTACTGTGACAACTCATCTCCAGACAAGGGGCCATTTCTAAACAAATTAGATTAAATTTGATCCAGTCTACTGAGGAAATATTTACATCAGCACAGCAGACACATTTTTAATGTCACCTACGTAATTTCACCATAATTATTACATTGTGAAAATCTAATCTGAACTTGTTTCCCATTTTAGTCATGTTAAAATGGGATCATAATATTTCTCTAAACCAATTTAAAAGATGAAAGACAACACAGTGTACGCATCATGTCGAAATATTTCTGATTAAATAGTAAAACACTAAAATCCCTTTTTTCTTTGCAATCACTAAAGTTCAAACTTCTCTTGCTGGTTCATTATTGTAACTGTCATGCCTGCAAAGAGTCTGCCAAGGGAAGGCTGGGTAATAAAACAATTGAAGCAGAATATCTTCAGTTCCACTGTTGCTATGCCAACATCAGCCTATTGAAACAGTGATGTGACTTCCACTGGAAGTAGATTGGGGTTATTGCTGGCTACATCTGCCATTATGAGAACACAGGATTGGGAACAAAGATGCAATGTGAAATCTAGGAGGGAATATTTTAATTCCAGAATTCCAGGAAGATGGCTTTCATGAAGATATAATTTTGGTCTTGAGCAGTTGACTCTTGGTCCTCTTTAAATGTGACTCTCTCTCTCTCTCTGTGTGTGTGTGTGTGTGTGTGTGTGTGTGTGTGTGTGTGTGTGTGTGTGTGTGTGTGTGTGTGTGTGTGTGTGTGTGTGTGTGTGTGTGTGTGTGTGTGTGTGTGAAATAATAAAATAATATAAAACTGCACTGTAGAAGTGCAGTTCATTATTAGTTCATGTTAACTAATGTTAACTAATCAAACCTTATTGTAAAGTGTTACTGATAGTTCTTATTTAATTCCAGGGCTGAACGATTTTGGAAAATAACCTAATTGCATTTTTTTTTTTTTTTCAATATTGCGATTGCGATTAAATATGCATTCAATTTTTTAAAAGATTTTTATCTTCTGTATTATTCAACAAAGACAAGCAATAAATCATTGTAGTAGGGGTGGAAATCTTTAGTCACCTAATGATCTGATCCGATTCCGATTCCGATTCTGGGAGTCACGATCCGATTCCAAAACGACTCTTGATCTACTTTTTAAAATCTTATTAATAAAACTTAAAATCATTTTTTATTTAATTACATATGTTTTTATAAGTACTTTTTAAAATAATTACACTTTGAAAATTAAATTAAAACAATTGCATGTTAAGAATTTTAATAAATTAATATAGCTTCAAAACATAAAAGCTAGCAAATAATAAAGAGGAACAAAAAATATTACAAGCAATAAACAAAGAGTGCTTTCAGTATTTAAGAGTATACCTGAACGTTTTCCTTTCAAGAGCTGTGAGTGATTTTTCTCTTTCTCGTCTTAACTATTGTATTATTATTACTGATGACATATAGACAGTAGGAGATCCAATAAGCTGCATTCACACCAATGCACAGATCTCTTGTGAAATATAAGGTGTGGTTTGTCTTGTCTGTTTAATCCCTTAAAAAATAACTGACTGTTTACACATTACATTCGTGTCATAAAAGCATTTTTAAAATGCAAGTAGGCCTACTTTTGAACCATTTACACGGAGTCGCACAGCCACATTTGCGATCGCTCTTCAGAAAGTGCACGTCAGCATTTGAAATTGAAAACAGCCTTCTGTCAGTGAGTTTAATTTTTTTAATATATAAGCCCACTACATTCCAAACGACATAAATTATGCTTTCGTAGAGCAGGAAAAGAGCGGGCGAGACCACACACTGCAAGCGTAACATCAAGAAAAGCATGCGTTTCTCACATAGACAGTAAAAGAAATCGACACAGCGACCCCATAGACTTCAACGGAGAAAAGTGAAGTCAATTAGAACTAAGCACTTACTTCCTGATGGCTGAGCGCACTGCGCAGGCTCAAACTGAGCTTGACGACGTGACGTGAAAAACCTGTCTGACAGTTGTAAGTCTTCTAGTAGCTGTGCCAAGAGGAATCTGAATCATTCCCTTCCGAATCTTGCAGAGACGGAGAGCGTTAGTAGGAGCTGTCCATGAGCTCGCAGCAGGAACAACTTTATGACTCTCTATGGGCTTCTCCCTTGACTTTATCGGACCTTATGCCTCCACGTCCCCCCGATTGCCAGCGAGCTTCTCCTCCTGTCTACACGGTAATTTCTCAACTGTGCAACAGAGAGTCGCGTGTTATGACGCAATCGTTAGCCTATTTTTACAAAAACTGCTTCTACGGGGCCATAACGTAAGATACAAGGTAATGGAGCCTTTTATACATTGTCGTGTTTCTTTATAAATAAACAATGGACAAATGGAGTCTTTAAACGCCTCAGATGTAAAGTTATTCACTGTCAAAGTGACGCCAAAATGAATGGGAGTCAATGTAATGCTAACAGCAGGTGATGGCTTGCTAATCAATGGCGGCCCCAAGGGAAGCTTCGGTTTCCGGCTGATGGATTACCCCCTTCTTCTTCTTCTGTTGTTTTATGGCGGATTAGCAAACCAACGTGGATTACCCCCTTGGTGTCACGGTTTGGGTTTTGTTTCTTGTTCCTGGTTCTTGTCTGTCATGTGATCCCCTGTTCTAGTCATGTGATCTTGCCTTGTGTTCCCTTGTCTGTTGTGTCATGTTGTCATTGGTTGATTGTTTAAATGTTCATAGGTGTCCCTTGTCTCGTCGTTAGTATTTATGTATTTAAACTCTCATGTTTGCTGTGTCTTTGTCGAGTATTGTTTTTTCTATGCCCCGGCTCCAGTATCTTGTTCTCTAGTCTTGGTTTGTGTTCCTGTTTTAGTGTAGAGTTTTCCATGCCTTGTCATGCTTTTGTTTTGTGTTCATCTTGTTTTGTGTGTGTGTGTGTGTGTGTGTGTGTGTGTGTGTGTGTGTGTGTGTTGTGTGTGTGTGTGTGTGTGTGTGTGTGTGTGGAGAGAGAGAGAGGATGAGAGAGAGAGAGAGAGAGAGAGAGAGAGAGAGAGAGAGAGAGAGAGGAGAGAGAGAGAGAGAGGAGAGAGAGGAGAGAGAGAGAGAGAGAGAGAGAGAGAGAGAGAGAGAGAGAGAGAGAGAGAGAGACTGATCAGCCACTCTAAAGATGAGCTCCTGAAAAATTATAAAAGAATGAACCAAGAATGAGACAGAGAGTGAGATAACGACAACAAACAAGAAAAAACAACAGAAGAACAACTTGGACTCGGGTAAAGACCAATTTTTTTTTACTAGAAAATACATTTTAATACAAGAAAGAAGACTTGAACCTGTGGACTAGCATCTGGCTACTGAGTCTCCACTCTAACAGCTAACTGGAGTTTTCCCTCCAAAACGTGAAAGGCTTTCTTAAAGGAACTACAGCTGAAAAACTTCACAAAACTTCTGATATTCAGTTACTAACAGAGAGATGAGCTTTATCTGGCAAAAATCTTAAACAAAATCTGTATATTCTGAATTATTCTAGTAAAATCTCTCATTATTACAAGCTAAAAGCTAAGTTAGCTGCAGTCTTGGCTCAGTGCCCAGCCCGATCACCATGGCAACCCTGGCGCACACAGAGTGCAGGGGGGAGGTGCTTTACCCAGAGAAGTGCAGAAGTGTCCAGGCCAGAAAAAAACACAAAGAGAAAACTCTCAGAGACAACCCTGATCTTCTTTATGCGACTACATTCAACTTAATGGAGAAGAATCAAGAACAACCTTATCTTCTACACCAGTTTGATAACAGCATGGAAATCAGCCATCTGTGAGGAATTCAAGAACATTTTAAAGAAGGAATCGGTCGAGGTGGAAGATTAACTATATGCAAAGATGAAATGCTTGACACAGACAACCCAATTCTCACCATAACCTACTACACTAAAGGCACCTTCCTTCTGCAAGGCAATGAGGCAAGCCTGAACTCATTCGAGGGAGATCTTCCCCCGGCTGAAGGCCAGAGTAGAGGAGGAGAGAGACGAGCCTCATGCAAACAGCACAGACTCTGAGGAGGAAGGCCCAGCGATTCTTTCACCTGCACCATCAGACCCGGCGACTGAGAGGACAGTTTAGCTCTGCTGGAACTGGACTTCACTGAATTTAGAGAACACACTCAAGTCAAAACTCTCAGACACACGCAACACAAACATTTACATCCAAGAGCTCAAAGATGAGCTCAAACAGCTAAAGAAAGACACCAACTCCTCCATCACTGAACTCAACAGAGCTCTCGGAGAACTGCAAGGAGAAAACCAAACTCTCCGCGTACAGATGCGCAAGCTAGAGGAGGACAACGAGAGAAAAGAAGAGAGCTTCTCCAGACAACTGCAAGAAATGAGAGAGCAGTTACAGAAAAACACAGAAGACAACACACGTCACTACAGTACAGCTCCTACTACAGACTACACAAACACAGACAGCGAGCCTGCCACAAACACACAGACACCTGCAGACACACAACCCCCCCCTGCCCCCCTCCAGAACCTGATCCAGATATTCTCCTCCTCATGGACTCTAATGGGAAGTTCTTGGACCCACAGAAACTCTTCCCACATCAGAAAGTCTCTGCAAAACGATGCAGCACAACTGGCCACGCCCACCAGATCATCAGAGACTTCCAGGACAGCCCTCATGTGTCATAATCCACACTGGGACCAATGACCTCCACTCGCTGCGGAACAACACTGCGGATGCTGTCAGGAAAATGGCCGAAATCACCAGCAAAAAGTTCCCAGAATCCCGAATTATAATCTCCACACTTCTCCCAAGACATGACACACCACCACAACATCATCCACAACATTAACACTGAAATTCCCGTAGATGTTCTACACTTCCAAACGTGCACCTGGTCCACCACCACCACATCGGCCTCCACCACCTGTACGACGGACTCCACCTGCACAGAGATGCAGTGCGCACTTTTGGCAAGGCCCTTAAAGATGCAGCCCTGGGCCGCACCCCGTCGTCACCGAGACATCTGCTACCGACTCCAGAACACTACCGGCCCATTCACCCCTACATGCCCAGACACACCCCCCCGACCCCGATGAGGAATCACCCCTACATGCCAGACACACCCCCCGGCCCCCGATGAGGAATCACCCCTACATGCCTAGGACACACCCCCCCGACCCCGATGAGGAGAGACATCAGCTGGACAAGCATCCCACATCAATCCACCACGTCACACCCACCTATGGCTCACTACACACCTGCAATCTGCAGTCACCAACTCCACGTTCACCTGCCGCCATCAACCCCCGTCAGGAAGAAGAAACCAAACCCCCCCCCACACCCAGAGAAATCCCCCCACCCGAGAGCACAAAGCTACGCTGAAGCTTTAGCCCGGCCTCCCGCTCCACCCTCCACCTCCACACCTGCCAGCGAACTGAGCCAGATCAGAGAGATGCTGCACACACTGTTGCAACCAGCTCCTGAACAGATAAGAACACACACAGTGGCTCTACTAAAAAAAAAAAAAAAAAAAAAACACTATATACTGTATGTGTATGTTATGTATGCATCTATATATATTTATATATATATGTAATTTTGCACTAATGTAAATTGTTTGCCATGTACATTTCCACATGTACTTCACATTATCTTCTCTCTGTCTCACCAAATAGGTTTATCTTTTAGAATTCGAATGCGTTCATTTCAAATAAGTTGCTGGAATATTCAGGGTCTTCACTCTTCAACGTTTGGTTCTAAAAGTACAGACCAGAATTTCTAAAACATATCGAAGATGTTGACATCATAATCCTCACTGAAACCTGGTGTCGAAATGATGCGCTCACCTACTGTCCCTCAGGCTACTATGAAGTGATTGTGCCCTCAGTCAAAATAAGTACAGTCCTCGTGGACGAGACTCGGGAGGAATTCTAGTGTGGTACAGGGAGCATCTGGCAAACACATTTCAATTATCTCAGTTGGAAAATTTCATTGCTGGTTAAAAATAAACCAAATTGGCATTCTACTAGAGACACATATCTCTGTGCCATCTACATTCCCCCCAGCGGAATCCCCTTACCATGAGGAGGAATACCTCAACAACATCACACAGAAATCAGCCATTTCCAGGCCCAGGGAAACGTGCTGCTGTGTGGAGACTTTAATGCAAGAACTGGATCTGAACCCGATGACATAGATCCAAAGGGTAATGAATATGTCTTTGGCCAAAACCCCCCAAGTATCACAAGAAAACTTCCCCGAGAAACAACCTTGACCAGATAGTGAATAAAACCGGTAGAGAGTTAGTGCAGCTCTGCCGGGCCTCAGGCCTGTACATCCTGAACGGCCGATCCGAGGGGACTCTTTAGGGGAGGTTCACGTGTTGTTCAGGTCTTGGAGGCTAGTGTAGTCGACTATGCCATCACTGACATGGACCCATCCTCCTTCAATGCATTCACTGTCAAACAACAAACTCCGCTTTCTGACCATAACCAAACTAACATCTATATCAAAACACATCACACACCAGAACAAAACCGACTGGAAACCTGCCGAATGTATCAGGTCCAGCAGAGGTACAGATGGGCTACGGACAGCGCAGACAAGTTTGTCCAAGCCCTCAGTTCTGAAGAAATAAAAAATCTAATAAATACATTTATTAATAAGAAATTCGAAACAACTAAAGATGGTGTTAATTCGGCTACAAATGAAATCAATAACATATTTAAAAAAGCAGCACAGAAAAGTGAATTGAAAAAGAAAGGCAAAAAAATTACACTAAAAATACTCCAAAAGATGCAAAATGGTTTGACTCAGACTGCAAAACATTAAGGAAAACAACTTAGAAAATTATCAAATCTGAAACATAAAGAACCAAACAACACTGACATAAGAACTGAATACTTTTCAAAACTAAAAATATATAAAGACAAAATTAGAGCAAAGAAGCAACACCATCTGACCAAAAGTATACAAGAATTAGAAAATTCAATAAATCATAATCAGTTCTGGGATATGTGGAATAATCTGAGCACGGCAAAACCACAAGACCTACCAATACAAGACGGAGAAATTTGGACAAATCATTTTGAAAACTTATATAAAGAATCCATCAAACCAACTCAATGATAATTATAATCTGACCAAACAAAATCTACAAACTTATGAAGAGACAATTAAAAATAATCAAAATCCACTTGACTTCCCAATTACACATGAAGAATTGGCAAACAAACTCAAAGCCAAAAAGGAATAAATCTTGTGGTCCTGACAGCATTCTAGGAGAGATGCTGAAACACAGCACACCGGAGCTGCAGGCGGCGCTGCTCAAACTATTCAACACCGTACTCCGTTCAGGCTGTTTTTCCTGACATCTGGAGCCAAGGACTCATTACCCCAATCCATAAGAGTGGAAATAAATTGGATCCTAATAATTTCAGAGGCATTTCTGTGAGCAGTAATCTGGGAAGTTATTTAGCAGTATTTTAAACAATAGAATTGTAAGCTTCCTTAACGAACACAATGTCCTGAGCTCGAGTCAGATTGGCTTCGTTCCAAATCACAGAACTACCGACCACATTTACACCCTACCACACCCTAATCGATAAACACGTAAAACAGACCAAAAATGGAAAAATATTTGCATGCTTTGTCCGATTTCAAAAAAGCATTTGATTCTATTTGGCACAACGGATTATATTATAAACTTTTACAAAGTGGTGTAGGGGTAAAGTCTATGACATTATAAAATCAATGTATTCGAACAACAAATGTGCAATACGAATTGCAACAAACATACAGAATTCTTCACCCAGAAAAGAGGAGTGCGGCAGGGCTGTAGCCTGAGTCCAACGCTGTTCAACATCTACATTAATGAGCTAGCCGGTGCAGTTGGAGCAGTCTACAGGCCCTGGACTCACTCTACAGGACAGGAGCATCAAGCTCTTGCTGTACGCAGACGACCTGGTGCTGCTGTCACCCACTGCACAGGGACTACAGCAGCACCTGGACCTGCTGCACAACTACTGCCAGAACTGGGCCCTGGCAGTCAACCTCACAAAGACCAACATTATGGTCTTTCAGAAGAAGCCCAGATGTCAGGAACACAGATACCAGTTCAGTCTAGGCAGCACCGGCCTAGAGCACACGATGCAGTACACTTACCTCGGCCTGGTCATCACTGCATCGGGGAGTTTTCAGTATGGCAGTGAATGCTCTCAAAGATAAAGCTCGAAGAGCTCTATATGCAATTAAGAAGAAATTCCAAAACACTGAATTACCGATTCCAATCTGGTGTAAAATCTTTGATAGTGTAATCCAGCCCATTGCGCTGTATGAAGTGAGGTTTGGGGTCCACTCAGTGATCAGAGCTACACTAGATGGGACAGACATCCAACAGAAGCCCTACACACAGAATTCTGCAAGATGATACTAAAACTACAAAGAAAAACACCCAATAATGCATGTAGGGCAGAATTAGGCCGATTCCCATCGATGATTGATATACAAAAAAGATCCCTCAAATTCTGGATGCATCTAAAATCAAGTCCCACAGAATCGCTACATTTTAAAGCATTACAAACCCAAGAACTGAACCCCCGAAAAGAGTCTCCTCAGTCAGCTGGTCCTGAGACTCACTAACCCGACTAACCCTACTAACACTAACCAGTCTCAGACCAGCACTGCTCCTCACACACACATCAGAATAAACCAAATTATCAACAGTCTAAAAATACATA